>NC_133394.1:119929925-121287842 GCF_047511655.1 Castor canadensis
AAAACTCATAAAAGAAATTGAAGAGGACACACAAAAAATAGAAAAACTGCCCATGTTCAAGAATTGAAAAACTAGTACTGTAAAAATTCCCATACTACACCAAATTTACAGATTTAGTACAATTCCCATCCAAATACCAATGATGGACGGTCTTCACAGAAGAAGAAGAACAATCCTGGAATTCACAAGGAAGCACCCAAAGACCCTTAATAGCCAAGCAATCTTCAGCAAAAGAAATAAAACTGGGGGCATCACATTACCAAACTTCAAAATATAGTACAAACCTATAATAATCGAAACAGCATCACATTGGCAATAAAACACACACAGAGAACAATGGACACAATGGAGTGCCTAAAAGTAACCCCATGCATTTAGACGTAACCAATCCTGGAAAAAGTTGTCAAAAAAACATACAATAGAGAAAGAACAGCCTCTTCACTAAGTGGTGCTGGGAAAAGTACATATTCTTGTACAGAACACTGAAAGTTGGCCACTATCTCTCACCTTATATAAAGACCAACTCAAAAATGGATCAAAGATTAAAATGTAAGGGTTGAAACATGTAAGTACTTGTAGAAAACAAAGCAGAAGTAATTTAAGACATCAGTACAGGCAATTTTTTTTCAATAAAACCCTTAAAGTATAAGCAACAAAGGTAAAAATAGATTAATGGGATTACACCAAACTAAGAAGTTTTTGTTCAGTATGAGAAGTAATCAACAGAGTGAAGACACAACCTAGAGAATGGGAAGAAAATTTTGAAAATCATTCATCTGACAAAACATCCAGAATATATGAAGAATATATGAGGAACTAAAAATCACTCAATAAAAAAAGCAATTACACAAAAAGATAATTTTTAAATGTACAAATATAAAGACATTTCTCAAAAAAATAAACTCAAATTGTCAACAAAATCTGAAAAAGTGCTCAGCATCATTAGCCATCAGGGAAATACAAATCAAAACCACATAAGGTATCATATCACTCCAATCAGAGTGGCTATTGTCAAAAAGACAAAAAGTAACAAATGTCAGCTAGTGTAGAGAAAAGGGGCTCTTGTTCACTGTTAGTGAGAATGTAATTAGCTCAGTCATGACAGAGAACCGTACAGAGGTTCTTCCAAAAACTAAGAATAGGTCCTCCATATGATCCAGCTTTTCCACTTCTGCGTATATAGCCAAAGGAAGTAGAAACAGCACATCACACTGATAGGATAGATAGTGATAGATAGACCACTGATACGATCTAGCTGCATATTCATGTTTACTCCTATTCCATTTATAATAGCCAGGATGTGAAATCAGCCTGGATGTCTATAATCAGATCAATGAATAAATATATATGCACAATGGAATATACTTTTGCCATACAAAGAATGATATCATGTCATTTTCAGTAAAATGGATAAAACTGGAGGACATTATGTTAAGTGAAATAGGTCAGGCATAGAAAGACAAATATTACATGTTCTATCTCATATGTCTATGATAAAAAAAAGTCCATCTGAATGTAGAATAATGACTACTAGAGGCTGAGAAGTTGGAGGGGAAAGAGGATAAGAAGAGTTTGCATAATATGTACCACATCACACTTAGTTCTCATGATCCACAGAAAAACGGAATGATTATAGCTCAAAATAACCTCAGACATCTTATAAGTAGATGAGAGAAGCTACAAGGCTCCAAATACAGAGCAAAAATAAAGAGATAGGTATGCTAATTGCTCTGGTTTTCTCAGTACAAATTGAATGCATATATTGAAATATCACACTTCACCATATAAATATGAAAAATTATATAAATTAAGCAAATTGTTTAAATACTGAAGGAGATGAAAATGCTAACCACTCTGATTTGATCATCATGTATTTTGTGTACACACATCAAATTATTACACTGTACCCCATAAATATGCAAAATTAAAATAATAATTAAAATGTTAAAAACACCTCTATTCAATCAAAAATAATTTGACTCTAGTAATCATTTCCTAATTTATAAGCATGTCATACTATACTCTTGAATATATAAATTTTTTCATTTGTCAATTATACTACTATAAAGTTGGAAACAAATTCTTCTAGGTTTAGGTAGAGACACTTCTTATATAGTGAAATAGAATGATCTCAAACATCTTTAATCAGGTCCTTAATATTTTAATGAAAATCTATCTTAAAGAAAGAGGCTTTCTTTAACTATCAAAATTAAACTTTAGATGCCTTTATATAATGGAAAAAGAATGTATAGATATTCCTAAGCATATGAAACTACTTAGTTTAAAAAGACATCCTTTCTGAACAATGAAATAAAAATGTTTTCCCTTAAGGACAAATTTATTCGATGAAAGATAAAAAGATAAAAATTTCTAAGAAGTCATATTTTAAAAGTAGAATAATTGGTCACAAATATTGCTTAAGTTAATAATGCAAAACTTAAATTATTAAAATGTATAATTCAATTAATATAATTAAAAGCAGTTTAAATATTGCAAATAATTATCTTTTTTCAATAGCTGAAGATAATTTCCCTGATCTGTGGCAAAAAAAATTATTGAACCAAAAAGAGAACAGGTACTATTTTAGAAAATCTATAATATAGAAAATGTTCTGGCTTTTAAGGTTAAAAGAGTGTGTTGAGTGAGGGGCATATATAGACAGAGATTTTCTAAGAAGGAAAATAAAATTCCCATCAAACAAGTCTGAACTATAAAAGTCAGAAAAATAATGGAATATGTGTCCTGTGGTTTAAACCCAAAGACTGTAGACCTCACATGCACTCTACCAGTGATCTATACTCCCTGCCCTTGTTCTTTTCAGACAGGTCTCACTACATAGCCCAGACTGGCCTTGAACTCACAATCTCCTGTCTTTGCCTCCCAAGTGTTGTAATTATAGGTATGCATCACCAAGTCCACGTAATATATTCCTTACAAGTAAGAAAAATTTTAACCACAAATTCTTAGATATTTAAGAACTCAAAAAAATATACAGTTCCTGAAAATAGTATACTGAGAGACTTATTCCAGAATATCAGTAAGAGTGACATTAATAATTTCATTTCAGTATTCTAAGGAGAACTAAAAGAATTGGCAAGGTAGATAATTAAACACTTATACATCATAAACTATAGAGTGCTAATCCACTTAACAATGTTTATGTAGCCTGCACACTAAAACTCTGCCACATGGTCTCATGTGGAAATATGTACCCATGGGAAGCAAAGCTATGTCTAAAATCTTCGGTTTCTAAGGAAGACCCTCACTTCCATATACTCTGTCCTGTATCAACATTATAAAGCAAGATTTCATTCATTAATGCTTCTTTCTGAAGGCTTGGCTATGCCCAGTAGGCTCTCTTAGTAATGCTACTCACAAAAGCCCTGTTTTTTACCATATTGTTTGCACCCCGAAAGGCAGAGGCTTAATGTGACTAGGGTAGTTATTATTGAAGACCTGAAAATATGCAGGTAGAATTCTGTCCATGGAGAGAAGGCAAAGAACAAAGTAAAACACATCTGTGAGCATGAAAGGGATTGGAATGATGGACTATGTTTGGCCCCAGTACCAACGCAAAGCTTGTTAGGCTGTCTAGTTCATAAGTACTATAAGTGCAAATGGTCAAAATGCACATAGAATAGGAGAAAGAGGGAGGAACTATACAGGGAAGATAGGCTCTAGCTCTCTCACCATCCAACTTTGGAACCCAAAAAGAGAAAGAATAATAGTCTGATCCTGTGTGTTCTTAGCATTAAATTTCAGGAAGTACACAAAAAAGCTCAGAGTCTGGCATCTTAACATTAGGACAAAGGACCTCACTTATGAGGCTTATTTGAATTTAGTGCAAAACATTGACTGTCAAGGCCCCAAATGATACAGGATTGCCTCAGATATGATAATTTGGAAACTAGAACATACTCTCTATTCTGAATATTTTAATTGTAAAGGAAATAAGAATTTCATTTATAGACAATTTAAAGACTAAGTAGAGAGGAGATTACATTTTTAGAATTCAGATGATATGGCATATTAGCATTCAATTAAACTACTTTATTATTATACAGAAAGCATATCACATATCAACTGATAACAAAAACAAGCAGTTAGCACTACCTAGAATGTTAGGGTAGACTAATTGTGACTGTTTTATAATTTTGAGTAATGTACCTCTGAGGCTAGGTATCAGGTAGAGTTTTAGGTCACAAACAACATAATGAACTCTAAGAACTTAAGCATAAAGGATTCTCCAGGTGGACCAAGTAGTCAGGATAGTACATGAAATAGCCAGCAAAATCCTCTCTATATCTCAAAGCTGCTCTAGTAAAGACTTAAGTCTGCCACTGGGCACAGACACTGCAGACGACTTGCATCACTGAGGCAGGACTCTAAATGTCAGTGCCTCCTCTTCCTCAGACAGCTAGGCACTTTTGTGAAAAAATAAAAGTCACTCAGTTCTTACATCTCCCTTCGATTCTTTCTTGAGCACTGAGCTCGTGAGATTAGTGAAGTCTAGACAGCATAAGTAGGAAAAACTTGGGAGGTGAGTTTCTGGCTTCTACCTTGAGAAGGGTATGCATTATGGGAAATTGCATAGACATTGGAAATGTATTCCTTAATTGGCCACTTGTCATGGCAAGCAGTCATAGGAACTACCCTAATGTTCCTTCTAGTTGGTTCTGAAAGACAGCAACAAAGATATGCTTAGATAGATTAGGCTATTTTCCTAAACCTACTAAGTCCTTAATAAATATGAAATGATACTGTGCTCAGCATGTGGAAGGATTTGTATTGGAGAATACCAAACAGAAAGCTGAAGTTTTTTGGAGACTGACTGTTGGCCATGTTTTACCATAGAGGTGCAAAATGAATTGAGTTAAAAAGAACATAGTTTTTGTTAAATTAGAAGGGTAGTATCGTGTGTGTGTGTGTGTGTGCGTGTGTGTGTGTTTATATGTATGGTATGAAGTCAAAAAGTGGGAACAGAATAGGAAAAAAGGATGTGTTCAGAGTAAGAATAGTACTTGGCAGAGTTAGGTAATGTAATCCGATCAGATTAAGAAAGAATGAACTAAGGAACAAAATTTAATGCAGTCATGGTAATTTTTTTCTAGGTTGAAACTTCCTACCACAGGTTTTCAGTATGAATTAAATAGTGTAGCATGCCTTACATCTACTTGATGTATTAGAATAAAAGCTTTGTTTATTCTTTGCAGAAAGATCTGACAGTCCACTTAGCTCTATGACTAACTTTATCACTTAACTGTGCTCTGGTGCCAGGTTTTCTCCCAAGGAGAGCTATGGGGTCTTGAGAAGAGTCTAAAATTGGCAGACAATGACAACTGGGAAGGACTGTTGTTACCTGCTGAGATAAGCGAGGAAGGGGGAAGAGATGAAAACTTTGGAGAATGAAAAGATTGTGGCCAAGGGAACACAGCAAATAAGCAGCAGTTGTTGGGGGAAAAAGGAAAGTTAGAAACACTGAGGGAGATGATGAGGTCATGACACAATCAGCAGTGAGCAATTGAGACTCTAAATTGAGCGAAGCTATCAGGTTAATAACTCCTGCACACTTTGGGTACTTAGAGTTCAATTTCAGTGGCTACCAGGAAAATAGATTTCTTTTCCTCACAGAGTTTGAATGAAAGTCCCTACTTCAGAGAATGAAGAGGCTGTCCTAAGTTTAGGCACAAGCAAGTGACCAAAATAATCAACTTCTATTAGAAACAGTGATTCTTGAAAAAAAGATAGGTCAACCTTTAAGAAGAAATGGATACCTTTAAAAGTAAACACAAAAATATCTTTAAGAAAGAAAGGCCAGATTGTGGAATTTGGTGCCTCACATACAATATTGAAAATGAAGAGGAATTCAGGAGCAAGGAAAAGCATGGTGTAATGAAAGGTGTTTCTGCACAAAATCCAGAAGAGCACCCTAATAAAATACACCAAATGACAATAACAGAGAAGAAAAGTTGATAATAAAAATAAAAGTTAAGCCTGACTTATTTCATTTAGCATAATGTCCTACATTTCCACCATGTTGTCCTAACTACAGAATAACACATGATCTTATTTATATGATGAATCTTCAAAAGTCAACCTTATAGAAATAGAGTAGAAAGGTGGTTGCCAGAGGCTGGTGGGGGGTAGGAAATGGATGAGGAAATGGGAGATGTTGTCCAAAGGGTACAAAGTTTCATTCAGATTGAAGAAATAAGTTTTATTGAAGTACAATACAACCTATTGTACTGAATGGATAGGTGTTTGGGTTTTTTCCGGAAGCATACCCAACAACTTCAATCCTTAGGAATTTCAGGCACAGAGCTCTTCCTTCTTGCCCCAGGTTTGAGAAGTCAATGACATTCATGTCTGTAGTGACATGGAGAGACAATCCCTTCTTTCTCCATGGAACAGCTGTGTAGGGCTCTTAGCCACACCAGAAACCACTGGGATTAGAAGAAGATGACTAAGGACAATAAATTAAGCAACATTTCTAATAGAGGCAGGCATTGGACAGAAACATCTAGTCTAAGAAAAAGTAGAGATTAGCTGACTAGTACAGAAAGAGTACACAGAGAACACAAGACACAATTGTCATCTAAGATTGTGATCATACTAATGAGAAGTGAGTTAGTGATCATCCTCCAAGTTATAAGAAAGGCATGCTCAAGTAACTATAGTTAAACAGGTCTTAATATAAGAACAAAGCTGGATATGGTGCTACACTGTTGTAATATTGGGAGGCAGAAATAGGGACCATGGTTTGAAGCCAGCCCAGGAAAAAATCAGCAAGACCGTATCTTAGCTGAGCACTAGTTAGTACACAACTGTAATTCAAGCTTCTCAGGCGATGGAGGTAGAAGGATCACAGTCTGAGGCCAGCTTGGGCAAAAGTGCAAGACCTTATCCAAAAAACAAACTATAAGCAAAATAGTTGGAGGTGTGACTCAAGAGCTACAGTGCTTGCCTAGTAAGCATGAGGCCATGAGTTCAATATTTAATTCCCACTACCGCCAAAAGAGAACACACGAACACTAGGAAGAGGAAGAATATAAATCTGACCACATTTCTTCTAGTTTTGCATTCTCTAATAACCTGTATGATAAAAATCAGGATTTTTTGGATGGTTTACAAACACGTCCAGAGATAAATCATGACTTAATTCCCAGTTTCATCTCTAGCCATTTCTGCTGCCCTGTAAAGCTTATTTCAGCTTTTTAAACAGGTCACGATCTCTTATCTGTAAGCCTTTAAACCATGTTGTATGTTTGAGCTGAAAGACAAATAGGAGAGTCTAACTTGGAGTTACCATCCAGTACTGTAGAAAAGCTCTGCTCATAGGCAATAGGCAAGCTGATGAATAATGGACTTTCCTCCACCATGTCCCACCTCTCTCACTGTGACCCCAGGTGATCTATAGTTACAGAATGATCTGCATTTTCTCCCTTCAAAGAGAATGTGGCAATGGAATCCCCAGCCCAAATGGAACCTGACAGCAAAATATCTGACCAGAATGCAGAGTAGATAAGCAAAATCATCATTAGTGGCACCTCAGGGACACAGTCACACATTATCATGTTGTGCTTTAGGACTGAGGCAACAGATTGTTAAATATTTCATATAGGTTAGTAGGTATGAAGAGGCAAAACAATGAACTTGGTTTAATGCCCTAAACAAGCAACTGCTATTAGTGAAGTCATTAATTAGGGTTATGTTTACTCTTTTATTACCAGCTATAATTATTTCTTTGAACCAAGATCCTGTAATTACCCGTCAACATTGCAGGCAGTAAAGCAAAATGTACTTACATTTGTCAAGTAGAGATTGCAGAATTTTGCCAAGGTTAGCTCCAGTCTGACTTACTATTTTAATAACAAGGTTGCTAAGGAAAGGTTTTTCGTTACAACAGATATAGAGAACCTCATTAGTGAATTTGCTAATTAGTCTTTGGCTTTAAAAGATAAACACACAGAGATAGGAAGACAGAATAATCACTTTTCCTACAAGACTATAGTTGTTGTCCTGTAAAAAACAGCCATTGGGCTTCTAATGAGATCAACTGTTTCTCATGAAAATCCTTGGAAAGTGAATTATAACATGACTGTTTTGTTTCTACATTTCAAATCGCTGTAACCATATTAGAACTTGCCCACTGGACTGATGATCCCAACAGCTATTTCAATTATTCTTTTCAAAATAATCATTAAAACTATTGAAAATCATATTTGCATGTAGTAGTAGTTTAATTGTCCTAAATACAACTGACAACTGTCATCAAGCTGATAGCTTCTTTTTTTTTTTTTTTATTTTTCAAACAGGCAATATATTTTGAAGTTGGATGTGAACAAATCTGACTAGTTAACTGGCCAACTGTTATAAAATGGTTGTTTACACTTTGATTTTTACTCACATTGTAAATTAAATTGCATATTTTACTAATTACTGTACTAGTGGGTTTCTTTGTTTGCTCATTCCATCAGTGCAGTAGCTCAGTACCAACAAGAAACACAAATGCTTCAATCAACAGAATTAGGAAAGAGTAGTCAAGAGTAGGAAACCAATAATCAATGGTGAGAAACCCATAACAGCAGTGAAAAGCCTTTGCTACTGCTGGGACTGAAAAGAGAAGGTAAAGACTGTCAGGGGTCACAGAGAATCAGAACTTTGGAGAAGTGACCATCTGGCACTGCTAAATACCTCCAGTAAGGGAGGGAAGAAGGAGGAGAGAATACTGTAGTCTCTGATGCTATTCTGTTCCAATTTTTTTTATTCATATGTGCATACAATGTTTGGGTCATTTCTTGCCCCTTCCCTATTCCACTCTTTTAAGATCTGCATTGGCCTAACCCAATCTGAAGACAGTCAGCTAGGGAAATTTGAGGATGCAGCCCACATGGTTTAGCCTCCTGGGGGAAAAGCATGGATTACAATGGGACAAACATAATAATTACCACAATCAGTAATATAAAGGGCTATAAATAACACTGTGTGATCAAAAGTGTGTTTAAAAAGATGTACATATTATGAAAATTCTACTTTGCGTGAAAGTTATCCAAGTGTACAAGAAAGTTTAGAGAATTCCAAGTACATCTGTACATCAATCCAGCTTTTGCTAATTTTAAAAATTACCCACATCTGCTTCATGTACATAAAACCACATCAGATATACAGTTGAAACCCTCCATATAACTCTGAAGCTATTCTCCTCCTTTGAATCTTAGGAAATTTTATAAGTGATAGTTCCACAAATGTGCTGAAATTTTACTTCATATATGGCATATGTACATAAATATATATATAATTATATACAAACATATTTGTACATGATATATATGTATATTATTTTAATAAGTCAATCTTCAAGTAAATTGTATTAGAGTATCCTTTTAGACTCACTTTTTTCATAGCTTCATAGTTCAAAAGTTATTTAAACCAATATGAGAAATTCTAGTAATGCAGTATAGCTCCTTCCTCATATTCTCTTGTATTTGCCATGAGAATTTCTTTGTCATTTCTCATATTGCAGGGTAGATGAAAGAATTTTCTATTTCTAGCAAGTGGAAACAAAGCTATAATTGACACAAGCAAGCATGGTCAGCTCCATAGCGTTTTACTTAATGAAAGTGTACTGCCAGGCTCCCTTGATTCATTGTTCAGGAGCTCAGGCACAATGTCACCTAGATTCTCATAATCTGACATTAGATTCCTGTCAGGTTCCCAGAAGATAGAGAAATATATCTTAAAAGAAGAGTTGCTATTTTCTAAAGAGTGCATGACCTTGGAAAAATATTCTGATTTCTCAGTTTTAGATACCGAGAATGGGTAAAGATTGAAAACAAGGAGTTAATTGGATGTAACACTATGAGTATTATAAAACTTCAGAAAATTGTCCAGGTTTTAAAGAATTATGAAACAAAGAGAAGAAAATTCGGAGAGGAGAGGCTGCTTTTAATCAAATTGCTTTTAACCAGAAGAATCTGGAAAAGGAGACTAAGGGACCAAGCAACTAAGCAGAACTTTACAAATAGATTGAAGAGAAAAAAACAGATTTGGGCTCACAAATAGAGAGCCTCCACCCCACATCAAATACTGAGAGTCCATACCTCAAGAATTGGGTCTGATGGAAGTAGTAGAAGCTTCACAGGGTCTGAGGCCCAGGTTGCAATGATCTCAAGCCCTGAATGGATGCAGTTAATTTAGAAAGTCCTGTGTTAGTTATCAGCTATTAGCAAACAAAAACTTCCCTTGGAAAATATTAACTATAGGCTCAATTTCTCTTTAGATTTTTTACATAAGCTATCTGGTACTAAAACCAAACTAACCACTTATACAAAAAAGGTAAAAATGAAAGTAATCACAAACTCAAAGGAATAAAACAGTAAGAGACTCAAATTATTCATTTATGTGTCAAAGGGTTTACAATAGTAACAAACAATGTGTTTCAGTAAATAATGGACTAAACTATTGTACTATAAATAATGGACTACAACTATTGTTGTAGTTTGGATTTTTTTTTTCCTTTTTGGTAGGCTAGGAATAGAAGCTAGAGTCATAAGCATACTTAAGTAAGTCCAGGCACTACCACTGAATTCCATCCCTCACTCTTTTTTGAGACAGGTTCTCATTATGTAGCTCAGGCTGGATTTGAACTCACTATACAACCCAAGTTAGACTCAAACTAGAAATCCTTCTGTCTTAACCTCCCACATGCTGTGATTACAGTTGTACAACCTGGCCCAGTTCTGGTTTGAACCTTAACTGCTCCCAAAGGCCCATATGCTAAAGGCTTGGTTTCTGACCTATACACAAATGGAAGATAGTGGAAGTTTTGGGAGCTAAAGTTCCTAGTGGAAGGAAATTAGATCACTAGGAACATGCCCTTGAATGGGATATTGAGATTTCTGCTTTTCTTGTCTCATTTTCTTTGCTTCCCTTTTGCCATGAGGTGAGCAGATTTTCTCCGCTATAGGTTTCGACTGATGAACTGCATTTCTAAGTGACTATGAAACTGTTAGACAAAATAAACCTTTCCTTTTTTTTTTTTTTTAAATTGTTGTGCTGAGTGTAGGTACATTGTGGCATTTACAAAAGTTCTTCAATGTATATCATACTTGAATTCAGCCCCTCCACTGCTCTCTTTTATGATCTCTTCCCCATTCCTGGAATAATTTCGACAGGTATAGTTTTTGCATTTACATACATGTATACTTTTAAGTTGTTTATCTCAGGCATTTTGTTAAAGAGATGGCAAGCTATCATAGTGCCAAAAGTTTTACAACAGTTATAAAAAGTGTGTTGTGGTAGGTAAGAGATAAAATTGTGTCATTTTAGCATTGAACTAGAAAGTTACAGAAAAATGGAAAGTCTAAAACTTTAAAAACTCAACAGAAATTAAGAACTTAGCATGTGTATTTGATACCAATTAGACACAATTAGAAAAATAATTAATAAACTCGGAGTCATCTAAAAATAATAAAACTTTAAACAATGGTAAACAAAAAGAGCATGCAGTGAAAAGACCTGGATAGGGCTTCCCAAAGTGTTATCCTCAGAGAAATGCCAGTCCACAAACTGTTATCAGTCCACATGAGATATAGGCAGAAATTGAAAGTAAGCCATTAGAATCTTTTATAACAAGTTGATATTTTCACCCATTTTATTCCATTTTTCTAAAGTATCAATAGATCTGTAAAAAGAAATTTTCCCCAAACTGATAAAAGACATTAAGCCACAAATTCAAGAAAACCTCCAATTCCAAGTAGGGTAAGTTAAATAAATGCAAGAATTATGGATCACAGTAAAGCAATAGATTGACAGCTGACTCCTCCAAGGGAGGCAGTTAATGCTAAAAAGAATAGCTGTCAACCTAGAAGTCCAGATCACTAAAAAAAGCCTTTCAAAAAAGACAAACTGAAGGCCCATTTTAATGAAACAATGTAAAGAATTCATCAGAAAGCCAGCATTAAAAAAGCTAATGAAGATCTCTGAGTGTAATAAAAATTTTGAGAAGAATGTTTGAATATGTAAAAAGAACAATGTAGAAAGTATTGTGTGCATAAGTCAGATGGATACTAGTAGCAATAAATAATGTCAAAATGTTACTAGGTTTATTTTACATAAAATAGCATGTAAATAGGAGGTGTGGTAGACTTCAGAGTTTAAAGTATGGATTTACATTCAACTTTGATGAGTCAAAGAGGCATGCTGTTATATCTAAAAGACAACCACCAAAACATTAGAAAACACATGTTTTGAAAACAATTTAATAGAGAATATTAAAATAAAATCACAAGCAATTAAACAGAAGAGTAAAATAAGACAGTCTGAGAACAAGTGTGACAAACAGAAGCAAGTAACATGAGAGTTGATATGAATCCAACCACATCATAATAGTTATCCAATTAAATGTGAATGGTCTAGAAAACAAAGGCTTTTAACTTTTTTAAAGAATCAATTGTGCTTACACAGATATGTTGCACATTCTTTTGTTTGTATAGGATTATAGTTCACATTTTAAAATGTAAAACTCACTTTTTTATTCTTTCAAATAATGTTCCCCTCAGAAACAGATTTGTAGGGTCATCCATTGATCCAATGAACAGTTAACAAGTATTTTTTTATTTGCCAGATACTATAAAATAGTTCTATTCAAAGATGTTGAAGAAATCCTGTACACAATTTCTTCTCCTTAATTCAAATTAAAATGCTCAAAGCTCTAAGAAATTCTTCACTGAAAAAACATATTTAATAAAAATACAGCTTTTCATGAACTCGCATTACCACCACACCCACTTTAGATGACAGCTATTTATGTCACTTTTATGTAACTATTTTGTTGATAAAATAATGTTCTTCAAATTCACTTCTAGTATCATCAATAATAAAGGTAGAAAAGGTAATAAACTATTCTGATGTATATTAGGGTTGTTCAGCAATTATTTAATTCACCTTGAATCACTGATAATCTAGCTCTCAATAAGGACCCACACTGGTGGTAGGTAGTGTTCTGATTAATCCTGGTATCAGTGGCAGTGCAGTTGTTAAAACTTTCAGCATTGGTCATCAGAGATGCAATATCTATTGAAGGGCATTCAACTCTTGAAACAAGGTCTCAGAGTTGAGAATCAGGAAAAGTGTAAATGTATAGACCAGAAATGAATATTGTTTTGTGTTGAAAATTTCAAAGAAAGTCAGAGAATGACTCACCACCATTTTAATGTACAGTGTAAAACTTGACAGCATATACAGGAACTTCCTTCTCCTATCCCCAGTGGGCAAAAGAATCTTGGATTGGGACTGTATTTAATTCTAAGTGGAAGGAACTCCAGAGAAAATTGAATTCTCAACCCAATCGAATTCTCTTCTATATGAAAGGCTTAGCCGTAGCTGAGAAAACCTCAGATTCCAAGGGGCTTTGCTTCAAATGGGAGAAGTGCTCCAGAATCTTGAGGCCCCAAGTGGCTCACTCTATGATAACTACTAGAGGTCTTTACCTTCCATCCCACTCCAAACTCCCTTCTTTCTTAAAGATAATATAGAAACTTCTACTCTTCCTGACACCGTTCCTCATTCCCCTCCCTTCCAAATGCACTCTTCTTTACTATCTGGGTCTCTAAACTAAGAACCAAGGCCAAAACGACCTAAACTTGGTGTCTTAGAGGAATTGTATGTGAAAAGAGAACAATATTACCTAGCTGACATGTTCATGTAGGAATATGAAAAATATGATCCTGGTTCTGTAGGGCACTGTATTAAGGTGGGCAGAAAATAAGAGAGGTGCTTTGACTTTTGTTTTTGATGAAAGACTCTTCTACAACACATGGTGATCACCCTGGTGAAGTAAGTGCAATCATTATGATGAGTGACAAGGAAGAAGTAGCAAGAGAAAAGACGTGATCTATGGAGTTGGTTAATAAAATATAATGTTTATGGGACAAGGCAGACAGGCAGAAAAAAAATGACAGAGAATAATTCATGTAATCAGAAGACATCAAGCATACATACAGAAGAAACCCCCCCTTTTAAAACCCTACTATTTGAGCAAAAGAAAAACTAAGTCCTCATACAGAACAATACTGTAGCAATAGGGAATGTATAACATAAATAAACCCCAAGTCATTCCCCAAAAAGACCTTTGGAAACTTACTAAGATAACTATACACTGAGCCATGACAGCTACCCAGATATTTTGAAGACAGACACAGCCTGAGTTGTCAAGGTTACTTGATACCTTATAGATTTGTATAGGTACAGCATAGGGAAGGCTTAGGTGCCAGGTAATAAAGTATTGTCCTTGATCTGGTTCACCATGGATTTACTGGTTATAGACTTCCTCCACTTCACATTCCTACCATGACATACTACCTTACCATAGGCCCAAAAGCAATGGACTGACTTCCAACACCATAAGCCAAATCAAGCCTTTCTTCTTTATCAATTAATTATCAAGTATTTTGTCACAGTAATGGCAATTGGCTCACACAGAGATGAAAATTAGTGAGGAATTGGAGCCCTTGCCAAAAGACTTGGGAGTTAGCTTAGAAGAGGAACTTCTAGCTCAATTAAATCTTCAGAAAGGAGTCTTGGGAAGTAGCTTGACTGAACACTTAAAATCTTGATTAAAAATTTAAAAGAGACCCTGAGCCTGAAAACCTAGCTAATAGGGGTTAAGTCACCACACTGTGAGATAATTATTTTTTGTGTAGTAACAGATAAATAATACCATCTTCTCTTAGGATACTGATTTTAGATGTGCATTGTATCTTCTCACTATAGCCAGATTTTATTTTTCATACTTTTCATTGTCTGTTTGCTGACTTTTTCCAATTGTATTTGCTTTACTTTTGAACTATTACATTTTTCTATTTAAAAATTATTTTTAATCAATCAATATTAATTTTCTAAGTAGTTTTGTCTTTTAAAAACAATTATATTTTCTAATTTTAGAATTTTTAATTTGATGTGCATATATACATGCATATGTTTAATTGATATATTGTATGTTATAATTTAAGTATATGAACCAATTGGGATTTGTATGTAATTATTATTACTAAAGTCATCTCAAAGGAAAAATGATGGTTTATTTCCTTGTGTGTTAGGGAATCTTTGTTTTCTGCCTCATATTTTATTTGCCGTATATTAGGAGTTCTAAAAGATTAAAATTCCTAACCCTCTAGATTGGACAGGAATTTTTTCCTGCCAGAAAAGATTTTATTTGCCTATGATGAAAGTCAAGGATGGTGCCAATCTTGGGTTATTTTAGCCTTTTATAAAAATAATGGACCCTAATTTAAGAATCTCAAATTTAATTTGGTACGTGGGCTCACTATAATCCTAATGTCTCTGTTTTTCCTCAACATACGAGCTAAACGCTTTGGGCTTAGATATCTATATTTATGAAGGGATGAGCCTCATAGAGTTCACTTACTTCTTGAAAGTCCAGAAATATATGAGAAGGAAAGGTTTATTGAAGATCTAGTTGTTTTATAGTGGGAAGCACATTAGAGTATACAATCCACCAAATTGCTGAAAGTAAACATTTTAAGACTTTTATTTTTCTGGAACAATTTTAAGTTCATTGAAAAATAGAGAGCAAGTTACAGAGATTTCCCATATATCACCTACTTCACACGTGTTGAGACTTTCTCATTTTGAATATTATGTGTTAGAGTGGTATATTTGTAGTAATTGTTGAATCTGCATGTACATATATTTCATAATCATCCCAACTGCATAGTTTACATTAGGGTTCACTCCTTATGGTGAACATTCCATGGGTTTGGACAATTGCACCATGATATGTAGCCCAACTATATTATACAGAGTATTTTCTCTTTTTCATACTAAAATTTTATTAGGATATATTCTTTATACAGGGTGGATTTGAAGTGACAATTCTGATTAGACTTTATTGTACATTATTTACATTGCCCCCATCGTCTCTCCCCCTCAACCCCTTCCCCACCCACTTAAAGCAATTGCAACAGGTTTCTTAGTTCTGTTTCATATAGGCATATGAAGTTCATCTACCATATACTGTCATCATATTCTCCTTCCTTCACCCACCCCTACACTAGTACTCCCCCCACACAATGTACCTATTTTCATGGTCTTAAAAATATTCTGTGTTCTTCCTATTCATCCCTCCCTAGCCCTTCCCTCCTGGAAACCACTGATCTTTTTACTCTCTCTATCATTTTGCCTTTTACAGAATGCCATATAGTTTCAGTCATACATTAAGTAGTCTTTTCAGATTGGCTTTTTTCACTTACTAACATACATCTAAGGTTCATTTGTGTATTTTCATGACTTGATAGTGATTTTCAACTTGTTTTGCTTGGTTTGAGACAGGGTAGCCCATGCTGGTCTCAAACTTGTTTTATAGCCCTGACTGATCTTAAACTCTCGAGTCTCCTGCCTCAACCTTCACCATATACCACCATACCTGGCTAGATAGCACTTTTCTTTCTAATGCTAAGTAATAGTTCATCATATAGGTTCACCACAATTTCCCTATTCATGGACTAAAGACCATCCTCATTATTTTCAAGTTTGGGCAATTATAAATAGAGCTGCTATAAACATCCATGTGCACATTTTTGTGTAGACATAAATTTTCAACTTCCTTGGGTAAGTTGCAAGGAGTTAAATTGATGGATTTATATGGAAAGAGTACATACGATTTCATAAGAAACAGTCAGTCTTTCAAAGTAGCAGCACCATTTTGCTTTCCCACCAGTGAATGGTAGTTCCGAGTTGCTCCACATCCTCACCAGAATTTGGTGTCATCAGTGTTCTGGATTTTGGCCATTTGAATAGACATAGAAAATGGACATACTTTGTGTATTTAATGACTTCAGTTATGGCTTGGAAATTAAATGTCCCCAAAAGTCTTGTGTATTGAATGCTTGTTTCCCTAATGCAACAATGTTTAGAGATGAGACCTTTGGAAGTTGATTGGATTGGATGATGAGGACTTTGCCCAATGAATGGATTCATAACTTAAGGGGATCTTGAGAGACAGCAGAAACTTGAAGAAGTGAGGCCTAGTTGGAGAGGGTCACTAGGGGTATGTCTTTGAAGGGTATATTTGGACCTGAGCTCTTTTCTGTCTCTCTCTTTTATGTTTTCTAGTTGCCATAAAGAGAGCAGCTTTGCTTCATGGCACGCATCCCGCCATGATGTTCTGCCTCAACAGAGGGCCAGAAACAATGAAGTCAGGTGAACATGAACTGAAACCTGTGAAACTGTTAGCTAAAATTAGTCTTTCCTCCTTTAAGTTTATTTTCTCAGGCATTTTGTCACAGCAATAAAAAGCTAACACAATTCCATGTTATTCTGTGACATAATTATGCATTAATTTATATAACAACATCTGTGACTGGACACTAGTTATTTCTTTTCTTTTTCACTTTTATTGTAACACTGTGGTACACATTTTTGTGCAAAATTAAATGTCTCATCATTTCCTTGGGTTGGAGTACTATAAATTCAATTACAAGATTTAAAAAAGCACACTGTATTTAAAGGTATAAAACTATGGTGCCAGGTTATATTTTATGTCTTCACTAGCAGTGATCAGCAGTTTACATATTTAATTTTAGTGGGACTGGCTTATCCAAATTATTTTTCTTTGCTATATGAGTGTCAGCATATACATTAATGATTACATTGGTGAATGTAGTAAAAAAAAGTTAGAATGTGTTGCAGCACCACATAACTGACACTCTGCACGGATCCCTCTGTTTGACAAGCTAGAGAAGATCACGGAGCACTTGGCAGAGGGTCCAAAAGGAGTTGTAAATTATACAATCACATTAACTGCAGTGGATGAGTTGTACCTGAGCTGATACAATTTATAGAATAAGAAATTTTAATAAATTAAACATCCTATGGGTGGCATATACTTTTTAAAAAAATCAATTTTTGGAAGAAAAATAATTGGCATAGGAGTTTATTAACTACAATATAAGAGAAGAAAATGGGTTTATGAAGAAAGCCACATTTACTTGCATTTGTGCTGACAAGGCCTAAACCAGCAAACAAATACACTAGGTCTCAGCTGGCTAAGTGATTAACTTGGCAAAAGTAGAAGTTGCTGACACACTAATAAGAAAAGATTTATTTGCAAGCAATCTGTTGTTGCCTCTGCAGAAAATTATGTAACTGTGTACTGTATTTTTTCCCTAAAACTTCTGTTAACTCTCCAGGTGATTGAAAGCTCTTTTAAAATGACTGGGAATTATTCAAGAGAAATATGTAAGACCATATTTTCATTCTCTTTCCACCTGTTATTCTATAAGATATCCACTAAGATGAGACAGTGCTTACTTCAAAATATTTATAAGTTTAAAAAATGGTGTGTACACCATTTCAAATTGGTTTTGATCCATGCGCATGTGCAAAATGTGGCCTAAACAAGTAATGTTGTAGAAAATATTTCTGATTCCTCTAACTTACTCATCTAAGGGGAGTCTTCTATCATTTTTACGCTCTTTCATTAAACTTCAGAGAATCATAATTTCATGAAGCAAGTCGTAAAGTCAATAGTACCTTGCTTAGAATTTAAATGTTGGTTTTACCCTCTATTATACAATTTTAAAAGTGTATTCTAGGATTAACAACTATGAGAATTCAGCAAAGGAAGGGTTGATCCATGCTTCTGAATGAAGCATTCACTCCAACTTTAAAGAAGAATTTCAGGTCCTGGAGTTTCATATTTTACCCAAGTGATAAATTTCAATAAAATAATGATCCAATTGTTACTGTAACATATAGCCCAGATACATTTTAACTTTCTTTCATTTGTAGAATTTCTATATATTTTATATATTGTTATTTTTAAGTAAATGAATTAAATATCTACAAAGTTCTCACAATAAACCAATTCTTGTATTATGAATTGTGTGAACTACTTTTCATATCACCTTAAAAATATGTCATTCTTAATCTGGAGTATTAACAGAAGATAAAAGCATTCTGCATCTGAAAGAAAGAAGAAAGAAACAGTAGAAAACTGTTATAAACCTATGATGCTGATAAAAATTATGATGTAGTAAATTCATTCACAATATTCCTACTGCTTATTTTTAAATATGATAATCTCATTGATTTCCTTTAAATAGTATCTTTTTGTGACTAACTGAAGTTTTAAACTAAATTGGAATGTATGAAATGAGTTTTAGAACGAAGCTGTAGCACAAGCTAAAATGTCAAGATTTGAGCATTTTAAATATGTAATTTAATCTGAAAAACTTTTAGCATTTTTTGAAAATGTTTATCCCTTGAGTAAAGAAATAAATCTTCAAAGATAAAATAGGTTGGGATAATTTTGACACAAAAAACTCAATTTAGAATGCTCTTCCTAACAGTTCTTGCAATCAGATAATGGATTATCAATACAAATACTTTAAATTATACAAAAGTTTGTAGTAGATGAAACAAAAAAAGCATGGTGATTAAAACATCCCATAGAGGTAAAAGTATCTCTCCAACACATTTCTCAAATATATTCTCATTCTGCAAACAGGGTTCTTTATTTAACCCTTTGGGTTTGAAAATGTTGCCCAATTTCTCTATAATAAGCTTTAATTAGTGTGCCTCACTTTTTTCATATCATAAAGGTAACTTTCTATACAATACTAAGGTGGACATTAAGCATAACTGGCAGACATTTAAAAAATTTAGATCATACTGTCCAACTGCACTAGATAAATTTTCTGAGAGTTTATTGCACCAGCTGTGGTATATTACACATTTAAAAAATAGCAACTGAACCCTAATAAAGTGTTAAATAGAATCTTCAAAAAACCTTCAGTACAATTGTATAAAAGTACAGTTTACAAAGAATATAAGCATCATATGTTGAATTATGAAACAATAAAGAAGAGAAAAATTTTGTTTTCTACCAAGATCTGTGATTAAGAAATGATAGTTATTAACACATGATAATATTAAATTAGATGCAATTAATCTAATTTTCCCAAAACTCTAATAGGAGTGCATATTAACTATATGAAAAAGAAATTTCTTAGTATTCTTCAATTTAAGTATTTTCTATTAAAATTGTTCATGCTTCAAGGAACATTCATAAGAAACACTGAATGAACAAATTCAGCCTGTGCCTTCTAGCCTCAATGACAGTGCAAATCCCAGTCATATTCTTCATCTTCACATTTCAGGATTAATAGGTACTAATCCTGTATACTGTCCTCATAAAGCAGCCATCTTCATTCCAAATCATTTTGATTTAGTTACCCTTATGTATAATCTTTCAAACTCCTAAAATCATCTTTGGCTTATTCTAGAGTCTATGCTTTGGCTGTACAATGATCTCATGCAAGGTTATATGATGATTAATTTTTCCTCTTCTATAAGAAATTTTTCTTCTGATCATCCAAATTGTTTTACTACAGCAGAAAGCCTTAGAAGCTCCATGGAGTAGTGTAAAATTCTTTCTTTTAATGGAGAAAAGACAGCCTTTTTAACAAATGTTGCTGGAAAAATTGGATATCCACATGCAAAAGACTGAAATTAGATCACTGTGTTTTACTCCATACTAATATCAATTCGTACTATATATATATATATAATATATATATATATATATATTATATATATGCATATATATATATATTATATATATATATATTATATATATATATGCATAGCCAATGACTTCCTGAATTGAACCCCAAAAGCTCAGCAATTAGGACAAAAGATGGACAAATGGAACTACATTAAACTAAAGAGTTTTTGCCCAGCAAAGGAAACAGTCACTAGACTGAAGAGACTTTGCCACCTTCTATCTGATAAGGGATTAATAACCACAATCTACAGAGGGCTCAAAAAAACTAAGCTCCTAATGAATCAACTACCCAATGAAGAAACAGGCACATGAAATGAATAGACAATTTTCAAAAGAAGAGGTACAAATGACCAATAAATATACGAAGAAGTGCTCAATTTCCTTGACCATGACAGAAATGTAAATCCAAGCTACATTAAGATCACTCCCTGTGTAGCTATCTTAAATAAGAAAATATATTATTTCTTCTACTTTTTTCTTATATAAAATCAGAGAACAAGAGGGTGGAACAGGTCCTGCCTTGGGTGGGTGGTGGGAGTGATGAGGGAATATGATGGAGTGGTTGAGTCTAACTAAGATACCTTATAAGCACATATGTAAATATCACAATGAAACCACCCTGTACAACTAATATATGCTAATAAAAGTCTTTTGTTGTTCTGTTTTTTTTATTTTGAATTATAAAATAATCAATACTTACTGTTCAGTGTCAAATAATATAGATGAGTGTATGACAGAAAAGTATTATATTCAGAATATAATTTAAAGAGGTAAACTGGTGAAACCCATTTCAGAAATTGCTCTAGTAAGAAAGAGGTAAAGATGATGATGGAAACATGTAGGGAAAGTGTGAAATGTGAACTTTGTGACTCCCTTTTAGTATTAATGTTTATTTTTCTTCCCTTAGAAAATGGGAATGATTCTTTTGTTGAATCATTTGTAGAACACAAAGAAACAACCCATGCACCCTGGGGAAAGATGAAATAAAAATAAGGCATCTATCTCCATGCTTCCACAAAAGCTAAAGGATTCATGTTCCATTTCATCTTAATCTGATATAACTGCAGTCCCTGTAAGAGTAAGAGATAAGAACACACACAATAATGGAAAAAGAACATGTAAGAGTATATTGAGAAGGAAACCATCGGCAAGTGAAGGAGAAATGTTTCAGAAGAAACCCAACCTTACTAACACTTCAAATTGTGGTCCATTCTCAAGAATAAATAGAAGATATATCTGTTCCTTAAACCACTCAGTCTGTGGTATTTAGTTATGTGGTATCTATTAGTCAGCTTTCCACCACTACAAAATTATTAAAACAATTAACATGTAGAAAAAAAAATATTTTGGCTAATGTTTTTAGAGTTCCAGTCCATAATTCAGTGGTACATAGTTTTGGGCAAGAGCATGTCATGGTGGCAGAGAAAACCACTCACCTTATCAGTCAGGAAACAAAGGGAAGAAGAGAAAGTTACTGGACTCTTGCAACTCCTTCAAAGGCATTTACCCAGTGACCTAAAGTCCTCCCACAAGCCCTAACCTCCTACAAATTCTATAATATCTTAACAAGACCTCCCAGAGAACAAGCCTTTAAAACAGACTTTTAGTAACTATTCGATGTCCAAACTATACCAGGACCCCTAGCAAACTAATATACACAATTTTATTTAAAATTGATAAAAACTGTTTGCAAAAGACAATCTTACTGAAAAATATTAAGCATTTACTAATATACATGTATATATATATATAATGTATGTATATACATTAGATATATTATATATAAATTTTACTTTAT
This sequence comes from Castor canadensis, assembly GCF_047511655.1. NCBI lineage: Eukaryota > Metazoa > Chordata > Mammalia > Rodentia > Castoridae > Castor > Castor canadensis. Next base: position 119,952,311 of record NC_133394.1, read on the forward strand.
GCATCACAGGTAAAAAAACCCCTGAAATTATATTAGTGTCATCATCAAGTATATTAGGATCTTGCCAAAAATATAGTTTGTTAACACTACTAGCCCCAACTGAATTTTGACGATATGTTTACAGTATTCTACCATCCCAATATAGAATATTTACTCTCCTACCCACTCCAGCCTAATTCTTTCTTGTTTTCTATAGCCTTGGATTTTGGAGTCCTGTTTCAACATTTTATTCACTATTCCAAATTTTCTATAGCTGACATCCTCAATGTCAAAATTTCAATAAACTGGATAACAAGTTCAGTACAGTGGAAAGAGAACAGACTTGGACATGAATCCTGAATCATCCAATCGATAATGTGTGACATAAATTCACTTAACCTCTCTGGGCCTCAGACCTTCATCTGAGGAGTGGAGTTCAGCCTAATCTGAGAGCTCCTATGAGGTTGACATAAAGTCAGTTCACAGTGCCTGATCTCTTAACACATCAGCCAGATAATAAATAGCCTTTAACATAAAATCTGTGGCTGTATCACAAGACTTTCCATTTTCATATATTTCCATATAACCAGAGTTTTAAGGGTTTTTTAAAAACCTAAGAGTGATAAGTCTTGGCAATTAAAAATCTATTATTTGCACAGCAATATCAACTACAGCAAAGAAAATGATCCTTTTGAGTCAGTGCTCTCAGCTAAGAATTGTTTTCTCATCAGATGCTGCTAAACAGATAATTAATCAAGAAATTATTGAGAATTGAGGGGGGGAGAGGGAGGGGGCGGAGTGGATGGTAAGGGAGGGGGTGGGGGCAGGGGGGAGAAATGAACCAAGCCTTGTATGCACATATGAATAATAAAAGAAAAATGAAAAAAAGAAGAAATTATTGAGAGCAAGAGTTGTTGCTAACTTGAGTTGACAGGCAACATAAGACAAAGTAAAAAAACATATTCAGAAGAGTTCTACCCTTCATTATTACTTCATTTGCTGATTCGTTCACTTAATAAGTAGCTAATGGATGACTAAAGTATGCCCAGCGCTGAGATGATGCAGAGGTTACAAAGATAAATCAAAGACAGAGTCAATAAAATATATCAATATGATTAATAGAGGATAAAAAATGAAAATGTTCATATGAAAATTACACAGAAATATCCAGAGTCTCAAGAAAGAAGAGATTATTTTTAACTGACTTGATTAGGGTAGACAAAAATTAAACTGAGTTCTTAAAGATAGACAATATTTCAACGTTAAAGAAATAGAAATAGAAGTGTAGTTGAAACAAAATATCTTTTAATAGAGGTGAAGAACATATGCCACATACTCACATTCGGCACTACTTTGTAGCTTTCCCAATGGAAAATGTTTGAAGATAAATGGAAAATAACTTTGAACGCTAAATTAAGGAGTTTTGATTACTTGAATGAAAAGGAATTTAACTATGGAGTTGTTTTAGCAAGGAGCATTACTTAATCAAAACTGCATAACATCTTTAAGTAACCCTCATTCCCTACTCTGTACCAGCAAAGCTCACAACTAACACCACATTTCAGTTACAAATGAATACTTCTCTGACTATTTACCCAATTTTGGTAAATGTAGATCCTTTAAAAGTCCTCTGGATAGGGAACTTCAGTTTTTCACCCATGGATGATCACTAGGAACTCCACTAGTTAAGCATAACCCAGAAAAATCACACTGCATACATCCACACGGGCCTGCACGCGCTCAGATAGGCATACATACATATTTCTTTGAAAACTTTTTTATTCTGTGAAAATTGTCTATGTGTCTCTGGAAAAAGTTACAATACTATGCTAAAAATTGCATTAAAATGTACATAAAATTACATAAATTATTAGCATTATAATAGTACATTAATGCTATTAGGTCTGCTCTAAGTGGCATGGTATAGTACTGTTCATACATCAATGAAGTAGTATTGTCATTATTCTCATAGCATCTGATTTAGAATAGTTTCCTGTTATAATATATTGAAGCACAAATGTTTTTGTCATTTTATGTATTGGATATCATTTAAGTTGCAAACTATCAAAGAAAAAGACAAAATATCATTGAAATTATTTTTTACTTTAATTTCATTGCAAACCATAATTGGCTATAAAACCACAAAACTAAGAGTAAGACAAACTTTCTTTTTATTTTTTCCTATGGCAATCTAAAGCCACTGAGGTTGGTAGAGCTCTTCAGATGTCTAACCTCAGAATATGTTGCACAGCATGGTATTTTGAATAAAAAGATGGCTTGATGAAAAGACGCTGGAAATTAAAGCTACACTAAAATCACACTCTTCTCACAAAAACCCTAGAAAGTTGTTTGTTGCATTTCAAATTATTGAATAAAGTAACTTACAACTGGGGATGTCTTGATACAGCCATCTGTCCCAGAAACAGATAAGATGATCTATAGGTTATTGGTCAGGAAGAAAACAGAAGAGCACCTGTGACCAATGACACTACTCACTCTAGAAACACATGTTTTCAAAGATATTTGAGATCTTCATTAAAGAATCAGTGAAGAACCAGCATGTAGCAACATGAAATTAAAATCTCTGTACAATGCCACTTAGATTACAGATCTTAACAAACTCAGAAGACATCAAAGAGAATTTCTACTTGTAGCACTCCTTTAGAATTCTCAAATTTTTAATTAGAAGAAAAATCTTTATCCTCTGTTCATAAGTGGTACATCTGCAATGCTTGGTAAAACCATTTTTGGTGTTTTGGCAAATGAACATATGTAAATGTGGTATAATTCATAGAAGAGTTGTCACATCTCAGCCAAAGATAACGAAAGAAAGCTTGGATTTTTGAGATTTTAACTTCAATGGTGCTGCTGATTCACATTCTTTGAAGGGGTTGGGCAAGAATTGAAAGCAGAAGATGCAGTTGCTTTGTGGTAAAGAAATTTTTCATTTCTCAATAAATAATGTCTAAAATGTTCAGACAGATATTTGACTATTTTTCAAATAAAAAGGAAAGTCTGCATCAAAATAATTTGACAGGAAGCAATTCATTCAAGGTTTCCTCTCTTAGATGAAAATATTTGGTCACAGGATGAAGTTTATTTTTTGCCTACTTAATCTCTGCTTTGAGGGAAGTATATTAAAATTTGTGATTTTTTTTATAAACCCATTTGTACTAAGGGTCTGTCAAAATTGGTTAATATTGTAAAGTAGTTTATACATGTTTGTGATATGTATAATTTTGCTAACCATTGTTTTTTCTTCAAGACATAATTTGTTTGATCCCATTTTTTTCTTATGCTTTAAATTGCTATGATAATTATTAATATTGTTACATACATATTCTTAATGACTCTTGTTTGCCTAATATTCTTTTTCAATTTAATTTTAATTTTAGATTTTAAAAGATAATCTTGAAAAATTATCTTTTTAATTTTAATCCAAAAGTATTTTTCTAATGAATAAATTAGGTTTATTTGAAATTACTACTATGTTAGAACTTGTACACATTATTTCATTTTATATTTTATATTAATTTGCTTTCTATTTTTTATTTATGAGACTATCAAATAGGTTGAACTGTCTTCTGGTTGTTTCAAAGTTGTACATATAAAATACCTGTACCAGCATTACTTTCTTTCCAGAAACTCAGTTTACTGCTCTTCGTTCTTTTCTCTTTCTGTATTTCAAGATGTAGCTCAGTGGTAGAGTGCTTGCCTGGCATGCATGAGGCCCTGAGTTCAACTCCCAAAACCACCCAAAAACAAAACAAAAAACAGATTCTATAATGTCCAGGAATCTCTTCAACTTTGCTCATTCTTTTTTTCTAATAGTTGTTAAAAATCTACTATTGAGTCCTTCTGGTGAATTTTTAACTCCAGTTATTATTCTTTTCAGCTCCAGAATTTCTATTTTAAAGAATTCATCTAGTGATATTCTTATTAATGACAGATTATCATCCTATCTTCCTTTGATATGTTACCATGGTTTCTCAGTCCTGGACAAGCATCTGGGGAAGAGGCAGCCAGGATTCTTGGGTGGAGCACCTGGGTTAGAGATTCCAAATCATGAACTGGAGGAGGTGCAAAGCAGTGGTGACTCTAATCTATAGCATCACTGTTCTTAGCAAAATTTAGTGAATTTTCTTAAATTAGTATATCTCCAATCCTTGCATTTCCTATATGCTATATTTCCATCTCCTTATCTATTCTCTTTAGGAAAATTTTCAGAGAATTTTAGTGACTTATTTCTCAAATTTTTACCAGTTAAATGATTTGGCTAGGAATATGGTCAAACTAAGTTTTTACTTTGCCACTTTGAAGGCCTGAACTAGTACATGCTTTTGAATAAGTATTTGAATTTGTATAGGAACAGCATTTTCCTAAGGCTTGAGTCAATAAAGTAGGTAACAGGAGATGACACTGATGCTATGTTACATGATGAAGTATTTTGAACTGGTGCTAAGAATTTCGAGATTATTCCCTGAATAAATGAAAGAGTGTGTGGTGGGGGAGGAAGTTCTCTTTTCTTATTGAATAAGCCTTAAAGCAATGCCCATCAAAATAACAATGTTATTCTTCACAACAATTTAAAAAACTCTTAAAATTCATATAGAATCACAAAAAAGCCTAAATAGCCAAAGCAATCTTGAGCAAAAGGAACAAAGCTGGAGAAATGAAAGTACATGGATTCAAAATATACTACAAATCTATAGCAACATAAACAGCATGGTGTTGGCATAAAAATAGGCACATAGAACAATGAAGCAGAACGGAGAAATCAGAAAGAGCCCCACATTTCATGTGACTGATTTTTGACAAAGACACTCAGAATGTCCAGTGGAAAAAGGACAGTATTTAATAAATGATACTGGGAGAACTGGATACACACATGCCGAATCAAATAAGATCCCTATCTCTCAGCAATTACAAATAGCAGCACACAATGGATTAAATGCAATACAAGATATTATTAAATTAGTAGAAAAAATAAGGAAATGCTGGTGGACATTAGCCTAGGAAGATTTTTTTTTTTTGTATCTGACCCCAAATGTACAGGCAATGAAAAGAATTGATAAATGGGACTCTATCAAACTAAAAAGTCACTGTGCAGCAAAGCAAACAATCAACAGAGAAAAGAAAACTTACGTATTTGGGGAAAATAATCACAAACATCTCACAAAGGCTTAACATATAAGGAATGCGCACAACTCAAAGTAAAAATCAAGTATCCCAATTTAAAAATGGGATAATAGCAAATAAAGATGGTGGATAGCTGACAGACCCTGGAGCCTTGACCTGCACAATTTCCAACAATTACTCCAGATTATCGTGGCAGCAAGGATGGGGTAATTCTGCTTTTTCTGCCAACCAAGATACCACCAAAACTGAGGGAGCACATAATATTTTTTATTAACCCTTAAACTAACTTTTTAAAGTGCATAACAGCCCACAGCAGGGTCAGGCAGCTGCTGCTAGCCTATGTGTTTGATGGCTAGGAACAAGTGCCAGCAGGGTCAAATAGCCCCTGCCTATCAGTAGCTTTTTTCTTTTTTTTTTTTTTTTTTGCTTTTTCTCTCTTTATTCCCTCCCACCTGTGTCAATAAAGCTAAAACACAACACAGAGAACACAAAATGGTAGAGACCTGCAAGTATCTGGGAGTACCTGGACCCACCATAATATATGCAGACACAGAACCTCCAACTGTCACATGCCTGCACAGATCTCTGTCAAACTTAGTGTGTCTGCAACCTCACCAACAATAATGCAACACAGAGAACCACAGAATGAGAGCTGCTGCAAGCATCTGGGAAGACTGGGACCCTCAAAACACAAGCAGACACAAAACCTCTGTCTGTCCCCTGCCTGCACTGCCCTGTAGTTGATGCATTCTCAACCAAGTGAATCTGCTAACCCACCAGGTAAGTGCAACACAGTGTCTGGGAGGGAACCTCATATTCTAGCACAACTGGGGAGCCAATTGCATTTCTTTGTACAAAACTGGTGTCCAAATACACAGAGGGAATATTTCCCCTCTGCCTGGTAGGGGGAAGGCAAAACGCATAACCGAATAAGCCCATATGGGGTTAGAGTGATTCAATCGTCCTTGTGGGGAAAGCCAGGCACTGCACTGCCTTGGAGAAACTGGGAGCAAGCTCAAACTGATAGTGTCACCATGAGAAAAGTTCATTTCTAACTCATAGGCTTGCCCTGTGAGTGGAAGGGGCTGGCGACTGCTCATTTGCCAACCGCTCACAGGACCACTTCTGAGAACCTGCCTGCTCCAGAGGCCCCACTCCACTAACGAAGCCAGGTTCAAACACCCAGAGCTAAGTCCCCCTCAAAAGCTGTGCAGTAGGGAAGAGCAACACTCATTGCCATGCAAGCCAACATACCAGCATTAAGAAGGAACAGTCTTGGCCAAAGCCCCTATAAAAAATAAAAGCATCACCACCTCAACCTGAAATCTGAGGGAAAAGTCCAGAACATTCATTGAACTGAATATTATATTTTTATTTCACTTTACTTTTATTCTGATTTTTTTATTTTTCTCAATTTTTAATTTTAACTTTTGTTTTCATTTTTTTCTTCCATCTTACTGTTACTTATCTCCATTCTCCATTCTTTCTTAACACCAGCACACACAGCCCTCCATTGCCACACTCTCCTTTCTCTACTCCAGTTTTTTCTTTCTCATCTCCTTCCATCTTCGCCACCTTCCTTCCCCCTCACTTTCCTGTCCTCCCCTCCCTCTCTGCCAACTACCTTGACCACTTCAAAATGTACCACACACTGGATGCACCCCATCCTTCCTATCCCTCAGCAACACTGACAATAGCACCCTCTTCCACAGTGACTGAACTACACCTCAACAAATACTAGGGACTTAGTATCCTAGAACCCCCTTACTGCATACCCCCCTCCCCCTCCCCACATACCCCTTTTCAGCCCCTTTCTCCAGCATCAGCTCTTTAAATACCTAAGTATCCAACTCTACCCAAACAACCATTATCACCCCAATCTCCACAGCTTATAGATAACATCACCAAGGGGATCACTACATATTGTGTAAATGACTGTTCCAGCATTTACACAATCAGTAAATGAATCAGTGAATTTGTTTTTGCTAATTTATACCACCTTGGCAGGGAAAAGAAATAACACATCAACCTAGCTAATACAAAGGCAGTCATTGCATAGTAATTGAGTCAAGGGGAAAATAACAGGTGATTAAAATCCTCAGTTAGTTACTCAACAACATAGAAACATAGCACATTATAGAAGCAGGGGGAAAAGAAGGAGGCCAGGAAATCCTACCCTGCCAAAAGACCAACAATTCAATAGAGGACTTAGTGGGAAATGAAGAAAATGAATACCCAATTCATTACCCCACCAGAACAATGATAACTATAACCAACGAGCTCAATCATTCCCAGAAAAAGTCTCTCAAAGAGGAAATTATGGGAGAGATCACTGAGATACTGATTGAGAATCTATGAGATATGGTTAACCAGAAAGTACAATATGCACTCAAGAAATATCAAGTCACCACAAATAAAAAACTTGAGATGGCACAGAAACAGCTAAATGAACTATGAGAGGACTTGGACAAACTCCAAAGTGAAACAAAGGAGACCATGAAAAAACAGAAATATGAAATAGAAAAGACAAACAAGATATGAAAGAGGAATTTAACAAAGATATGGAAAACCTCAGACAAAAGAATAAAACAGAAACCATGGAAATAAAAAGTTCCTTAAATCAAGTAAAAAATACAGGGGAAAGTGACTTCAGCAGACTAGAACAAACAGAAGACAGAATCTCAGGACTTGAAGATAAAATAGATTTTTAAGAAAAAACAGAAGAACTCTTAGAAGACTCAAAAGCTGCAAAAGGAATACACAAGAACTCTAGCAAAAGACCAAACCTGCGAATCATGGGCATCAAAGAAAGAGAAGAGGAGCAAGCCAATATATTCAACAAAATAATAGCAGAAAGTTTCCCAAATCTCAAGAAAGAGTTGTCCATTCAAGTACAGAAAACCTCCAAAACACCAAACAGCTTTGACCAAAATAGAATCTTTCCATGGAATACTATCATTAAAGCAACTAGCACAGAAAATAGAGAAAGAATATTGAAGGCTATAAGAGAAAAAACAAATAACACATAAAGGTCAAACCTATCAAAATAACAGCAGACTTCTCAACCTAAACTTTATAGCAAGAAAGGCATGAAGTGATATATTTCAAGCACTGAACGAAAACAATTTTATTCCACAGATACTCTACCCAGCAAAACTATCATTCAAAATGATGGAGGAATGAAAAAAAATATGACCACCAACCCACCACTACAGAAGATTCTGAAAGGAATCCTACACACAGAAGATGAAAACAAACATAACCAGGAAAGTACAGAAACTAGCAAATCTCATGAGAAGAACAGACACGCATCCAGAGAGTAGCACTGAATTGGCTGGACACCCTCGGGTCTTTAAATAACAAAAACAATGATATGACAGGAATAAGCAGATATCTCTCAATACTAACACTGAATGTTAATGGACTCAACTCCCCTCTCAAAAGACACTGTTTGGCAAACTGTATTAAAAAGTAAGCCTTGACAATCTGTTGTTCACAAGAGATCCACCTTATTCACAGAAACAAACACTGGCTTAGGGAGAAAGGCTAGAAGAACATTTACCAAGCTAATGGACCCTGAAAACAGGCAGGAGTAGCAATACTTATTTCAGATGAAGTAGATTTCAAACTTAAATGACTCAAAAGAGATAAAGAAGGCCACTTCATACTAATAAAAGGAACAATACGTCAAGAAGAAATAACAATTATCAACTTAAATGCACCCATTGTCAGTGCACCCAACTTCATTAAACATACCCTAAAGGACTTAAAACCACATATAGACCCCAACACACTGGTAGTGGGAGACTTTAATACCACTCTATCAACAATAGATAAGTCATTCAAACAAAAGATCAACAAAGAAATCCTAGAACAAAATTGCACCATAAATCTAATTGAACTGACAGATGTCTACAACATATTCCATTCTGCAATAGCACAATATATTCTTCTCAGTAGCTCATGGAACTTTCTCCAAAATGGACCATACATTAGGGCACAAAGTCTAAACAAATATAAGAAAATTGAAATAATCCCCTGCATACTGTTTGTCCACAATGCAATAATACTAGACCTCAACAACAAAATCACCAGTAGAAAATACTTAAACAGTTGGATGCTGAATAACACATTCCTCAATGATCAGTAAGTCAGAACAAATAAGAAAGGAAATAAAATTTCCTGGAATTTAACAAAAATTAAAACAAAACCTTTCAGAACCTATGGGATACACCAGACAGCATAAAACAAATGATATTACAAACATTAGAAACATTTTAGTTTATTGGAGGATGGAGCTGTCAATTCTAATTGAAGTGATCATTTGCTCATTTGCTAATTTGTATTCTCCTTTATTCTAGAAATGTTTATCACCATCTCCAATGCCTCTGGCATTGTGCAAAAAAGGAAGGGATAACATAGTTAGTAAGCAATTTATGGTCTCTCCCCTCAGAAAGCTTACATTTTTGTTTGATCTTAAAGACTAATTAGTATTTTAAAATGTATGAGTGTAAGCAACAGACTCTATGTGAAGGAAAAGGAATAGTATGAAAGAGGCCATTTACAATGGAATGTGTTATAGATAAAGAAGAATATTGAAGGTGAAGTTGATGTTTGCAGAGCAGCCATATAAAAAAATCAGATTAGCATAGAATAAATTTACTCCTTATTTATAACACTTATGACTGTATATACATTTTATGAGTATATATATTGATATTTACTATACAGTAACATCACTCATTATCAACTCTCATGGGTGAGGAGAATTGGCTCACTGAATAGTACAGAATTCACAGACCAGCTGTCTCAAAATGATATGAGTTGACATATTTGAGAGTGTACACATACATATCTGAGTATCTATTTTGGCAATTCTACCAAAAGCACTCCATTCCCATCAAAATCCCAATGACATTCATCACAGAGATTGAAAAATCAACCCTCAAATTCATTTGGAAACACAAAAGACAGCTAATAACCAAGCCAGTACTGAACAAAAACAAATGGGATTACCTGAAATTAAATAGCTTCTGCACAACAAAAGAAATGGTCTCTAAATTGAAGTTACCACCAACAGAGGGAGAAAATTTTTGCTAGCTGTACATCAGACAAGGGACTGATAACCATAATATACAGGGAGCTCCAAAACTATAATCCAATAAAGAAGTGGGCAACTGAAGTGAACAGAACTTTTTCAAAGGAAGAAGCTGAAATGCCTAAAAAGCACATGAAAAAATGTTCACCATCCCTGGCCGTAAAGGAAATGAAAATCAAAACCACACTAAGATTCTGTTTCACTCCTGTTACAGTGGCTATCATCAAGAATAACAACAACAACAAATGTTGGCCAGGATCCAAGGAAAAAGGAAACTTCATATACTGCTGGTGGGAATGTAAGCTAGTATAACCACTCTGTAAAACAGTATGGAGGCTCCTTAAAAAACTAGAAACTAATCTGCCATAAGATCCAGCAATGCAACTCTTAGGGATATACCCAAAGAATGTGAGTCAGAGTACAACAAAGGCACCTGCACGCCCATGTTTATTACAGCACTAGTCACAATAACCAAGCTTTGGAAACAGCCAAGATGCCCCACTACTGATGAATGGATTAAGAAAATGTTGGGTTTACACACAATGGAATTTTAGTCAGCCACAAAGAAGAATGAAATTTTGTCATTTTGAGGTAAATAGATGGAATTGGAGAACATCATCTTAAGTGAAGTTAGCCAGGCTCAGAAGGCCAAAAGCCACATGTTCTCCCTCATATGCACTATAGATCTAAAACGCAGCAATGTTGTAAAACACATGTCACACAAAGGGGAGGCTGTGAAAGGGAGGGATAGGGCAAGGGAAGGAAATGAAAACCTTGAATTAGGTTGATATACTCATTGTACAAGAATGATTATAGAATTTTTAAATTGTTCAGGGCCACCAGGGGAAGTGGAGTAGGGAAGACTGAAGGACTGGAAGAGGTGAATCACTTGGAGTTGTAATACATACATGCATGGAAACAACACAAGGAAAATCCCTGTGTAGCTATCTTTATCTCAAACTACCAAAATGTCATTTTCTCGTTTTATCTGCTATGTTTTTCTTCTACAAAATCAGAGAACAGGAGGGTGGAACAGGTTTGTGGAGGGCGGGGACAGATGGCACCATTGGGAGGGGGAGGTGGCAAGGAAGGGGGTAGGAAGATAAACATGGTGCAAACAGTGTATACACATGCATGCAAATGCAAATATGATACCTGTTGATACTGCTCCTGGAATCAGGGGAAGAAGAGTGGGAGAGAGAAGTGAAAGGGGTATTCAAGTATTATCTATTTGATACATTGTAGGAGCCTTGTAAATGCTACAATGTATCCAGACCTAGAACAAAAATTAAAAAAAGATCTGAATAAATATTTTTAAAGTAAGACATAAAAATGGTCAACAGGTGAATGGAAAATGCAAAATAAAACCCCAAGGAAATACTACCTCACCCTAGTGAGAATGACTACTATCAAAAGGACAAAAAATAACAAATTCTGGTGAGTATGTGGAAAAAGAACTTTCATGCACTATTGAAAACTAGCACAGCCATTATGGAGAATAGTACAGAGAATCCTCTGAAAGCTAAAAATAGAACTACCATACAATCTATAATCATACTCTGTTTATCCACCCAAAGGAAATGAAAAGATATCTGCAGTCCCTTGCCTATTCACAGTAAGCAGAATATTGAATTAACTTAAATGTTGATTAATGGACGAAAATGTGGTGTATATATACACAGTGAAATACTATTCACCCATAAAAGGCATGAAATTTTAACATTTATGATTACATGGATGGGCCTGGAGGACATTATGTTAAGTGAAATGCACCAGGCACAGAAAGACATATATTTCACAATCTTATTTTATAAGTGAAATCTAAAAATGTTGATGTCATAGAATTTGAGAGAAGAATAGTGGTAGTTACCCGAGAATGGGAGAATTGGAAAGAAAGTGGGGGAGGTCAGTCAGTGGGTGCAATGTTATTATATTCTAGTAGCCTATGCCACAGAGACTGAATATAAATAAAAATAATGCATTGTATCTGACAATATATTTAGAAAACAGGAACTTAAATGTACTCACTGTGAAGAAATGACAAAAGATTGAAGTGATGAGTAGGCTAACTCCCCTGAGTATATCACTGCTAGATATATATATATATGAATCTGAACATCGCGTTATACCTCATAATATATACCAATATCATGTGACAATCAAAAAATATTTTAAAACCCAGAATATGATGTACACCACCGGCAATGTAATTATAAAGACAGAAAGACGTCTCACTTCTTTTCACTGTCAAGCAGAACCAACCTACAAAACACATGCTGTCAAGATAAACAGTAACTATTCCTCAAGTAGTGGATTTGAATGCACCATACATCACATATGGTTCATGTTAGTTCACCTGGTGATTGAGTTAGCCATTCATGTTAGCTAATTGAGTTTATGCAAAGTAAAAATAATTTTGTCATATCTTTGTGACAAGAAGTAAAATTTACAGCTTTAAACCAGGTACCAGCTGAATTTAGACTCCTATCTTCCCACAGAAACTTGGAAATATGAACACTATCTTCCTTAATGATAACTTTTCAGAGAAATGGTTCCAAGTCCTTAAGAAAGACACTTATGGTTTATAAAGCCAGCTAGAAGATTTAGTTAGCTTTTAAAAACATGACGTGCAAATCATAGTGTCAAAGAAAGAATTTACAAGTTTACTGAAAGAAACAAAGAAATGGGACAGAGGTAAAGGTCCCTTTACCATTTTATACCCAGAAAATATCATTTTTCTTTCCATTTACCCTTACACTGAAACAACATTTGGTTCAAATGTGAAGGTTTGTGACATTTGCTTATTATTCATTGATCTTAGAAAAATGGTTACACCAGTCATTCTTCATAAAGTATAACTGAAACAAAATGATAGAGTACTTGTGTAATAGCTTCTTTTATTTGCCCTATCGCAGACTTACTCTTACCAAAGGCCAGGCACAGCATGCCAGGAGAATTGAAAACAAAGTAAATGTGTTTTCTTCTATATTTTATGAGATCAACAGTCATGATCTTCCACAAAATGTGCCTTTGATTCATATTTTAACTCAAAACTTTATTAGTTTTGTATTTCTTTTTACATAGCTTTTCCTTCAATACAGAATTATATTTAATATTCCATATTAAAATAGATGATAATAACATCTTTATTTTAAAATCTATCACTAAAAACAAGGACTTTCACATCCTAATTTTCTTCGACTATATTACGTGATAAGAAAGATTAACCTTCAAGGCAAAAATTGAGTTTGCCAATCATCTGACTTTATAACAGGGGTATTATGCTGGAGTATGTATCTGGGTGGCCCAGTGTTAAAACAGGGTCATCAAATGTGGAAGATGAAAGTCATGGTCTAGTATTGTGATATAAGACAATAAGATATCAGACTCAAGTGGTGATGGTTTTGAAAAAGAAAGCTACCAGGAATTGTGGGCATCCCCTAGAAGGTTAAAGTACTTCAGATACAAGAATGAATATAGAATTTTTTAAACCTGTTGAAATTACCATAAGAAGGAGCCTAAGGTATAAAGGAGAAAAATAGAGAGGATGAACCAATTCAGGTTATAATACATATATTCATGGGAATGTCACAATAAAACACCATGTATAGCTATCTTAAACAAAAATGTGACTTTTTCTTTTTCAAAAATGGAGAACAGGAAGGCAAAACAGGTCCTATGTATGGGTGGTATCGGTGGGAAGGAGGACGTAAGAAAAGGGTATAAGAGAGCAAAAAATGGTAGAAATATTACATGCACATGCATGTGAATGGAAAAATTAGATCTGTTCAAACTATTCCAGGAATGGTAGAGGGGGAATAAAAAAGAATAATGATATATTGTAAGAACTTTTGTAAATATCACAATGTACCCCCAGTAAAACAATAATAAATTTTAAAAAGTATAAAACTTTTTAAATAATTCTCAAATGTGCTCTACTAAATAGAATGTAAGGTTTTAACTTGGTTTTGGTAGAATATTATACTTTCTGCTACCTCATTTTAAAACTGATACTGTGAGCCAGCAGGATATATGGAATTACATGTATTTTGCTGCTGATAGTTTTGTATCTCAGATGCATTGGGAAACATTTTCAATGTAAGGGTTGCAACTGAAATTCAAACTCAGCCCTCTGGATACCCAATACCCAATTCCTAGGACTTTGTCCTGCACCAGATTGACAAGGCTCTGAAAATCCCAGAAGAACTTGCACAGTAGCACAAAGTTTCTGAATATGTATTCAGACTAAAATAACTGTACTATCATTTATTTCTGTTCAGAACCTTCAAATGTCTCTCTTTTAGTTATTTTATAATATATAATACATTACTGTAAACTGTATCTGTTCTACTGTGTTGTACATTAGCATTTATTCTTCACATTTAACTGTGTAGTGCTAAATATTATCCAACCTCTCTCTACCACCCTCCCCCCCTAGTGACCACATTCTACCTTCTACTTCTATAACATCAACTTGTGTGGCTTCCGAATGTAAGCAAGAACATGTGTTATTTACCTTTCTATGTCTGACTAATTTCATTTTACATAATGTCAATATTTCATTCTTATTAATGATTGAATAACATTCTATTGTATATATACCAAGTTTTCTTTATTTATCCAGCAATGGACATTCCACTTGATTCTATATCTTGGTTATTGTTGAAATATGCTGCAGCAAACATGTGAGTGTAGACATCTGTTCCTTTCCTTTAAATACAAGCACTGCAGTGAAATTACTGGATCATATGATAGCTTTGTTTTTAGATGCTTGTGGAACCTCTGTTCTATTTTCCATAATGATTGCACTAATTTATATTCACACAGTATATCAGCATTCCCCTTTCTTTCCATTGTCACCATCACTTGTTAGTTTTTTGTCTTTCTGTTTATAACCAACCTAACTGAAGTAAGATCATGTCCCATTGTGCTTTTGATTTGCAGTTCCCTGATTATTAGCAATGTTGAATATGTTTGCAAATAATTGTCGAGGTTTGTATATCTTCTTTTTAATTTTATTTTATTATTTTATTGTTGAACTGGGGGTACATTGTGACATGTACAATTTTCTTTATAATTTATCATAGTTGAATTCAACTCCTCTTTTTTCTCCTTTATCCCCTCTCCCCCCATTCCTAGAATAGTTTCAATCAGTCTCATTTTTCAGTTTACATACATTTGTACAGAATATTTCCACCATTTTCACACTCTGACCCCCTTTCCTTTTATTCTCCCTTCTCCCGCTGATACCCACCCCACAGACAGGACTTATTTTGCTTCTTATTCTCTGATTTTGAGAAAGAAATAGCATTTTTATTTAAGATTGTCATGTATATATGTATGTATATATGTATTATAACCTGAATTGGCTCATCCCCTCTCTTGTTCTCCTTTCTACCTTAGCTCCCTGCTTGTGGTGATTACAATAGGTTTTTAAAAATCTATATTCATTCTTGTATAGGAAGCACATCAACCATGTTCACTTCTTAACTTCCTTTGCACATCTTCTTTTGAGAAGTATCTATTCAGATCAATTGCCCAACTTTTAGTCTTACCATTTTTTGCTGAATTATTTAAGTTCCTTATATATTCTCGGTATTAGAACCTTCTCAGATGAATAGTTTGCACATATTTTCTCCCATTCTACTGACTGGGAGACTCCACCCTTTGTTGAGTGTTTCCATGACTGTGCAGAAGCATCTTGATTTGATATAATCCCATTTGACAAATGGGTTCTTATCCATAAGTATGCTTTGAAGTGTTTCCCTTATGTTGACTTGGTGTGCTTTCATAGGTCTTACATTTTGATTTTTAATTTATTTTCAGTTGATTTTTTTTGTCTGGTAAGAGAAACAGGACTAGTTCCATTCCTCTGAATGTGAATATCCAGTTTTCCCAGTGCCATTTATTGAAAAGACTACCCATTCTCCAATGTATATTCATGGTGCTTTTGTTTAAAAAAACCACATTGTTGGAATTATGTATATTAATCTCTGGTCTCATTATTATGTTCCATTAGTCTACATGTCAGCTTTTATATGAACACCATGCTACTTTGGCTAATCAAGCTGTTAGGTCTTGATACTAATATTGAGATGCATACAACTTTGTTCCTTTTGCTTGAGCTAGTATGGGTTATTCAGGGTATTCTGTGGTTCTATGAATTAAAGGATATTTTTGCCCATTTATGTGGACATTGGAACTTTTCTAGAGATTGCATTGAATATGTAGATCCCTTTGAATGCTGTGGATATTTTAACAATATTAATTTTTTACAATTCATAAACATGAATGTCTTTCTATTTTGTGCTCATTTACTCTTCAAAGTCCTTAATTAGAGTCTAACGATTTTCACTGTATAAAAATTTTTCCCTTCCTTGGTTAAATTTTTCATAAGTATTTTATTTTTTGCAGCTATTGTGAATAGGATTCAGTAACATAGAAATGTTATTTGATTCCTGATGTTGATTTTGTATTCTGTAACTACACTGACTTTTTAAAGAATATTTAACAGTTTTTAGTGGAATCTATGTTTTTCTATATGTAGGATCATAGCATCTGCAGACAGGGATAAATTGACTTCATTTTTTCTAATTTAAATGCATTTTAATTTCATTAATTTGCTAATTTTTACCTTTCTATGCTATATTTTGAAAAGAAGGAAAACAAAGATGCAGAAAAGAGCATTGAAAAAAAAATTTGCTAATTTTTCTAGCTAGAACTTCCAGTACTATGTTAACTAAGAGTGTTGAAAGTAAACATCTTTCTCATGATTCAGATCTCAGAGGAAAAGCTTTAAACTTTTCTCCATTCAATGTGACATTGACTGTTCATTAGTCATGTACAACCACTTGCTATGTTAATGTACATTATTTCTATACCTAATTTGTTGAGAGTTTTTTTTTTAATCCTCAAGGGATATAGAATGGTATCAAATGCTTCTTTTGCATCTATCAAGACTATCATGTGATTTTTGATCTTCATTCTATTGATGTGATATAATGCAATTTATGTAATACACTTACCGATTGTTCATATTGAAGCATCCTTATAATCCAAGCAATAAATTCCCCTTAATCATGATATTGTATAGCTTTTTCATGTACCAAAGTCTTTGGTTTGCTATTATGTTGTTGAGAGTTTTCTTTTTGTTTTGTTTTGCTTTAGTTTTTTTTAATTATCATATCATTATTGTGCTGGGGGTAAATTGTGACATTTACAAAAGTTCTTGCAATATATCATAATTGAATTCATTTCCCTCAAACATTCTCCTTTAACCCAACCCCCACCTCCCACATTCCTGGAATAGTTTCAATTTTTATACATGAATATATAATATTTCCACTACTTTTAACCCTCCCACACCCTTTGCTATGTCTTGCCCCTTCCACTGGTATCATTCCCAGACAGGACCTGTTGAATCTTCCTGTTCTCCATTTTTTAAAAAAAGGCAGTTTGTTTGTTTAAGATAGCTATACAGTGAATTTTATTGTGACATTTCTACTTATACATGTTTTATATGCCTAATTGGGTCATTCCCTCTATTTTTCTCCTTTCCACTTTAGTCCCCTTAGTGTGTTTTCAAATATGTGCATCAGGGATATTGGTTGTTAGTTACTTTTTCTTAATTTATTTTTGTTATGTGACTGTCTGATATTGACATCAAATATTAGTGGCCTTTAGAATGTGCTTGGAAGAGTTCCCTTCCTTTAATTTTTTGGAATCGTTTGAAAAGGATTGGTACTAGTTTTCCTTTGAAAGTTTATTAAAATTTAGCAGTGAGTCTATTAGTCTTGGTTTGTCCTTTATTGGGAAACATTTTATTACTGCTTTAACTGCATTGCTTGTTATTGGTCTGTTCCAGTTTTCTATTTCTTCATAATTTGACTTTGGTAGGTTTTATGTGTCTGGAAGTTTATTGGTTTCTACTCAGTTTTTCAATGGAATGGCATATAGTTGTTCATGATGGTTCCCAAGGATCTTTTGTCTTTCTGTGGAGTCCGTTTCAATGGTCCTTTTCATGTCTGATTTTTAAAATTTATGTTTTCTCTTTTTTCCTCAGTTTGGCTAATTGTCAATTTTCTTAACCTTTAAAAATGCTAATTTTTTGTTTTCTTGGTCTTTTGTACTTTTATAGTCTCAATTTCATGCATTATTTCTCTAATCTTGATTTTGTATTTCCTTCTACTAATTTCAGGTTTGATTTGTTCTTCCTTTTCTAGTTCCTTAAGTTGTATTAAATTGTTTATTTGAATTTTTGTACTTCTTTTGTGATACTGGGATTTGAACTAAGATCTCTAAAGCCTGAGCCACTCCTTCAGCCCTTTTTCTTGTTGGGCATTTTCAAGATAAGGTCTTGCGAACAATTTACTTGTGCTGTTTCTAGTAGCAATCCTCCTGATCTCTGCTTCCTGAGTAACTAGGATTACTGAGCAATCAGTGACTGGCTGAATTTATGTGCTTTTTTGATGTAGCTTTTGTTGATCAGTTATTACTATAAAATTCTTAGTACCGCTTTGCTATACCCCATAGCATTTGGTATGCTGTGTTTCCACTGTAATTTATTTCAAGGAATATTTCAATTCCCCTTTTGATTTACTCATTGGTCATTTAGGAAAATGTTGTTTAATTCCTTTGTATTTATATAATTTCTAGAGTTCTTCCTATTGATTTTATTTTATTCCACTGTTATCAGAGAGACAGATGGTATGGTATTACTTTTTTTGAACATGCTGTGACTTGTTTTGTGATCTAACATATGGTCTGTCCTGAAGACAGTTGTATGTACTAAGGAAAAGAATATGTATTTTGTAGTTCTTTGATTAAATGATCTGTAAAGGTTTGTTTGTCCCTTTGGACTATGTTATCAAGTAGCTATAATATTTCACTGTTGACTTTTTATCTAGATGATCTGCCCATTGATGAATGATGGGGTGTTGAAGTCCCTAAATATTTTTCATTGGGGAATACTTCTCTCTTTAGATATAATAAAGTTTGGTGCATAATTTGTTTCTCCAATAATGGGGATACATTCACAATTGAACTTTCCTCTTCTTGAATTTATCCCTTGATCAAATGATAGTTGTATCTCATGATAGTTATCTTCTTTGTCTTTAAATTCTTGTAGTGGTCTATTTTATCTGGTAAGAATCTATTGCTTCTTACTTTTGAATTCTATTTGTGTGGAATACCTTTTTCCATCCCTTGACTTGTATTTACTTGTGTCTTTTATAGGCAGCATACAGATGAGTTTTGTTTTTTATTCATTCAGCCAGAATGCATTTTTTAATTAAGGAATTTAAGTTGTTTACATTTAAGGTATTGATAGGTGTGAATCTTCCTCTCATTTTGTTAATTTGTATGTCTTTATTTTGTATATCCTTTGTTCCTTTCTTCCTGTATCCTTGTTTATCTTGTGAGTTGGTGATTTTATGTATTGATGAATTTGATACTTTTCTCTTTCTCTCTTTTGAGTTTTATCATTTTACGTGGTTTCATGATGGTAGTTACCACCATTTTGCTTCCAGATATAGGAATCCATCACATATATCCTATAAGAATGGACTGGTGGTGATGAATCCTGTTTTTACTTGTCTGAAAGAGACTTCATTTCTCTTTAATTAATTGATCCAACCTCACTACTCATTATTGAACTGTACTTCTTCACAGTTCTATTATGGTAGGTTACATGTGTTCAGAAAATGTATAGGAAGGATGGCTTTATTGATTCCAGTATTCTTGGCTGGCTTTTTTTTTTTTCTTTCAAGACCTTGAATGTGATGGTTTACATTCCTTTGGACACATACCTAGGAGTGGTATAGCAAAATCATAAATTAGTTTCATTTTTAGTTTTTTGGGGAACCACAACTTATTATTATTTTATTTTTATTTTGTTTTCTTTTCTGACTTGGTAATTTCAAAGGGTTTGTCTTCAAGTTTAGAAATTATTTTTTCTGCTTGATCTAGTCTATTGAAGTATACTCAACTGTGTTATTTATTTTATTCACTGAATTCTTCAGCTCTAAGAGTCTTATTTGGTTCCTTTTCATGTTCTCTATCACATTCAGATCGGAAATGTTTCATTGAATTTTTTATCTGAATTTTCTTTTATCTCATTGAATTTCCTTGATACTATTACTTTGAATTTGTTTATGCATTTCATAGGTTTCTTTTTCTTTGGTGTTTGTAACTTGAGGATTATTCTGTTCTTTGTGGGTGTCATAAGACTTTACACTTTTAAGCTTTTGGTGTTCCTACATTAATACTTATGCATCTGGTGGAAGAGTTTCTTTTATTAATTTCAGGGTGACTTTTGTAGTGAAAGCCTTTAGATATGCCCTAGTACAGCAGTTGGGTAGAGTATGTTTGCTTTGATTTCAGATGAGTGCTGTTATACAGTCTGCAAACAATTTCTTTGGCTATAAATCAGTACCAGTGATACCTGTGAGTATCTAATTGACTTGGACTTCAGAGTTTGTGGGGTTGGTCTGCCAGCTGGGCCATGGTTGTCTTAGGTAGGGTGAGTTTATCAAACTATCTCTGGGTATGGCTGAGCACTGATGGCTGTGGTAGCAGACCACTCAAATATTTCAATGGCTGTGAATGCTTGTGGCCTCAAGATGGCACTTTCTATGAGCAGACTTCTTAGAAGAGTGCACAATATAGGCTGGTCTCCTTCTTTTGAGTAATGCAGCAGTGTGAACTCTCTTGCATCTCCACAATCCAGGACCAGACCTTTGAGGACTGTTTCTCTAGCATCAATGACTTCATCTGTTCTTGCTATTAATGGGAGCTGCTGATGGCTAAACTCTTATCTTTTCTATGCTGGTGGGTGGTGTCTTTATGTTCCAAGATAATCCTGACAGGGAAGATGGGGCAGAAGATGCAGGATGACTTGTTTGTGTCTTTATAAGGGCATCTGGCATCTTTTATCCCTTTGGCTTCTACTTCATACACCCACTGCACTCTAGTGCCCTCTTCCAATACTCTAACAGAAGTGGTTTATTCTTTGTTTTGGTTCTTTTTTTGTGGGAGGAAAGCATGTCAGGCATCCCTTGTTAACTATCTTGCTATAAGTCTCCAAGTAATCTTCAGTTTAATTTGACACAAGTCTTAAACCGTTTCTTCTCCTTTCTTTTAAGATATGTTTAGAATTCTGACTAATTGCCTAAGTGAAGTGACTCAAGTGTGTAATTCCCTCTTCTCAAGGGGGTGAAGATTGGGAAGATTGAAGTTCAAGCTCAGCCTTGGTAAAAAGTGAGTGAGACCCCATCTCAACAAAGAAACTTGTAAAGCACCAAGAACAAAGAGATTCTTGTACAGAAAAATGTAAGTTAGACAAATACACATTGTTTAGACTGTCTAAAATATTTTCTCCTGTTTATTATAGTTTTTTTTTAGATTTTAGATTATAATTTGGGTAGAAACTTAAGAAATTAAGGGGATAATACATCCCAAAATTATAATGAAAGCTACATTCTATCACCCCAATTTGTTTGACAAAGAAAGGAACTCCATTACAATAGCTATAGTGGAGAGGATATTTTCTCTATCAGAAAACGTATTTATTGAGCTTTTTTCCTTACACAAACAAAGTTTTTCTGAAAGTTAAGGTATCAAGAATGCTGATGAGTTGATGATAGAGACATGATATTGAATATCAACAAGGTGATAATGTGATAGTATACTAATCGGCACACCCCAGTGGAAACAGAACTATACTAATTAGCCAAACATCCCGATTAACAGAGGCCCTTAGGAATACCTTGTGCAGTTTTAATTAAAGTATTGTTTGCAAAAATAGCTGGAGACATGATCATTTTTAAAATGTAAAAATTTAGACTTTCCAAGCATACATAGCAACACACTCTAAAGAAGCTGCTTAATAAGCAACTAAAATAAGTTATGTCTAAGAGTAGGCGTCAATGACTTTCTTTCAAGCAACATATTTATAAAAATAAATTTATGAGTAAAAACATGTCCTACAATTTAGTGTTGATGGTTTTATGCTGCTGATACAAGCAAAACCTTTTAAAATCCAATCCAAGGTGAGTTCATGTCTAAATAATTGATTATATGTAACCAGGTCCTGATAAGCTTCAGTTTGACCTGAGCCAGACACCAGGCTGCTACACTACTAACAGATTGATTGCTAAAGAACGTGCAACCTTCTTCTAATAGATTTGTACTGCTTCATGTATCCTATTTCTGTGCAATTTTTGCTGCCAAAGTAACTGGATTTAGGGTCCAGCTTTCTCTACCCAATCTGCAATAAAGGCTTTACAGATGCTGATCAATATATGATTGAAGACAGCTCAAGTACACTTCTCTGATAGCAGCTGATTGATTCTACATTGTAATGTTCATTCTTTTATATGTATACTTTATAAGATTGTCTGCAATTGGACAAATAGAACTTGATGATGAACAGATAGCAACTTATTTCATGGCTTAAATAATGACAGCTTTAATTATAAAAATAGTTGATAAATATAGCAAATATAAATCACTATGAATGATAATGATTGAGTTAAAAAGCCAATGAATAAGTTTTAAAACTAATGAGATATACCAGCATACTGTGGAATCTGATTATATTCACTACTATGGACTAACCACTCTAAGTTTTAATTTTCTTACTTTTGAAGTACAGATACTATCAATCTCAAATGATAGGTAGGGATTAATAATGAGAAGATCTATGTCAAATTCTTGGCAGCTTATAGTACCCAATAAATGTTAGAAATTATTTGCTCTTGATTTAAGTATAATATTTTAATAATATTGTAAAAATGAATAAGGTAACAAATGTGAGAAGATTATTTTCTCCATCATATCCTTCCAGGAGTCACTTTTCTTTCTATCCTATTGCTTTACATAGAGCAACTATCCATAGTTTCTCTTACTTTCCCAACATAATCTGTAATTAATGAACACTGGCTAAAGGAAAACATCCAAACTGGTTTGCACAAAATCAGCACAGAAGATACCCTCATATGGTGAAATATAGCATTCATGAAATCCCTTTCATAAAGATTTTCTAGACAGTACCTAAGACTGTTTTAGAGTAATGCCAGGTGGAGAAAGAATTTCCCAGATATTCATAAAACACAGTTGGGGGTTGCAGGTTGGCTCAAGTAGTAAAGTGTCTGTCTAGAATGGAATATAGTAAAGTATTAAGTAAAGTGAACTATAGAAGTTTAACACTGGGAAGTAAATAAAAATTATCTGTTCAGGGTTCTTGATTCAGATACCCATAATCATCAGTTGGTTGTGTAGTTTAGTACATCAGAGCAGATAAAATCTAAGACAAATAAGAAAAAGAGGCAGCTTTTGCTCAGCACCACCCAGTTGTTGCACTGTTGTCATACGTTCAGAATTTAAGATAAATGGACACTCACACATGTATGTGTATACTCTCATAGATGTCAACTCACATCATTTTGAGACAGCTGGTCTGTGAATTCTGTACTATTCAGTGAGTCAATTCTCCTCACCCATGAGCGTTGATAATGAGTGACGTTACTGTACAGTAAATATCAATATGTTTACTCATAAAATGTATATACAGTCATAAGTGTTATAAATAAGGGGTAAATTTATTCTATGCTAATCTAATATGGTTTTCTTATATGGCTGCTCTGCAAACATCAACTGCACCTTCAATATTCTTCTTTATCTGTAACACATTCTGTTGTAAGTCATACTATTCCTTTTCCTTCACATAAAGTCTGTTGCTTACACTCATACATTTTAAAACACTAGTCTTTAAGATCAAACAAAAATGTAAGCTTTCTGAGGGGAGAGACCATAAATTGCTTACTAACTATGTTATCCCTTTCTTTTTTGTACAATGCCAGAGGCATTGGAGATGGTGATAAACATTTCTAGAATAAAGGAGAATACAAATTAGCAAATGAGTAAATGATCACTTCAATTAGAATTGACAGCTCCATCCTCCAATAAACTAAAATGTTTCTAATGTTTGTAATATCATTTGTTTTATGTTGTCTGGTTTCACTACCTTTTAGTAAACTCAAGAAAGAGTGGCATGATTGAATCATTTCAAATTTCCTCACTGTGCTTAAAATGTAGAAGGCTTGAAATCACCCTATGTACAATTCTCTGGGCCCTAGAAATCAATTGTGGAATATCAAAAAATTCTCTTCCAAACATATATATTCCTATCTTATTTATCCTCCCAGATTTCAAGAACTTCCTAAGCAGAGGCTATGTTATACTTTGCCTGCCAATTCTCACAACCTTTAACCCATTAACTTCTGCATTATAATCTTTAATAAACTAAAATAAATAAAACTCAGTAAGGAAATGTTGTAGTCTAATTCCACAATACCCATCAATTTGTCAATGGCATTATTATTCTTAACCTCAATATTCGTATCAGATGTTCAAATAATGAAAAGGAAACAAAATGTAAGTACAATAATTTTAAAATGTCTAATTTTCAGTTGAATTTAGTTCAACATCATGTTACCATTGTTTGCTTATATGTAAAACACCATCCTGAGTGCCGAGGAAAAAAATATAAACCAAACAAAGGAAGCATAGAACAGCAATATATGTAATATGAAGAATGTTCCAAGTATAGCTGGAGGCAAAAGGAGTGACTAATTCTACCTAGTGTGACACATGAGTGACTAAGGAGTTTGGTTTTAATGTATCCCCCACACTAACAGTGAGATAAAATAAAATAATAATGTAAATCCCCTAGATTATTGAGAAAATTCATTTCTCTCTACCTAAGAAACAAAATATGAATAGCTATATGTGTAATTTATAAAATTCTTACTTTTTCCTTTCATATTTTCACTGTTGAAATCCTCAATATTTTTTTTTCAAATCAGTTGAGGAAGAAGGGCCAGAAATCTCAGAGGGACTGACTCAGGGTCTCTCACCAGTTGCAGTCAAGCTATTGCTGGGCTACAATCATCTCAAAGCTCCACTGGGGCTGAAATTTGCTTCCATACACACTCCTGTGGTTGTTGGTAGGCTTCTGTTCCTCACCATTGGATTTTCTATAGAACTACTGCTAAGAAGGCAGTTTTCTTCCTCCAGAGTAAGAGATCCCAAAGAAAGAAAAGAGAATGAACTATTGCAGTCAGTTAGAGTGTCTCAAGGCTAGTTAAGGAGAGAAAAGACAGTTCCTTTCTTTTTTTAAGTGCTTTTCATCCTTTAGATATTAGCTCAAAAGTCAGTCTTTCAGAACAGACTTTATGAGAATCTTGTTGCTTCTTCTTTCACCTCAAAACCTTCTGCAATAAATGAGTAAACATTTGACAAAACATATGTAAGTCTTACTTCAAGAAACCAGAGGCTTGACTGTAGACAGAGCATATCTTCTGTGTGTCCCTCACTGGTGTAGATTTGCTGACCTTGACTTTATTCATAATAGAAACTGCCATTCAGATGATTCTGTGGAGAGAAAAGAAAAATTATGATACTCAATTCTCAGTATTTAAACTGTTCTAGAAAATTGAAGATATGATTAACTTTTAGCAGTGGACACTGTAACATGGAAACTCTATTGAATACAAGTTTTAAAATTAAATTTGATATTCTAAAATGCCTCTTCCAATTTCCTCCTGTTTTTGTGACCTCTTAACTTTTTACATAAAAAACAATTCTCTTTTGTTTACCAAGTCAGTTGGTTAGCTGTGAAAATAAGTTTGAGGACATATGT
Organism: Castor canadensis; assembly: GCF_047511655.1. Lineage (NCBI taxonomy): Eukaryota > Metazoa > Chordata > Mammalia > Rodentia > Castoridae > Castor > Castor canadensis. The sequence goes on from NC_133394.1 coordinate 119,978,227, forward strand.
GTTACAACACTAATTTTATATAAAAACTAAATTTGGGTATCAATAATTAATGATTTAAATAAAGTAAAAATGCCTGAACCAGGATTTTCTGAAAGTATTTGTCCCCCTCAGCCTTTTTCTGCATATACAAATCCTAATATACATTCCTATAATGTACATTGATACAAGAAATTTCTTTTAATTATCTTAGAAGTTTACTCATGTTGTATCAGATATGCTGTGCTTGTTAATGGTACCAAACAGTCTGATGAGTGGTAAGAGTAGGCTAATGAACTTTTTTTTTGCCCATAGGATATTTGGAATAATGAGAAGTAAATAAATGCCTCCAATGACGAAAGTCGTGTCCATCTGTCTCTCTGTCTGTCTCTGTGTAACTATATTGAAGAACTGAAGTACTATTTCTGTTGTTTTGAATATCATAAAAGCTCCATATTCAACAATGCCATTCCCTTAAGAAAATGAATTGTCCTGGGATAATCATATTGCTAGAGAACTAGAATTCCAAGTGCTCGCTCCCAGAGAATCAGGCACTTCATGTCTACAGGTAGCTGAGTCCGTCCTTGGACAACTGGGACTGGGAGACTATTTCTTCCTGGGACCACAGGAGGATAATTTGGTGACTGGGTGATCTTAACCCCCTCCTCCTTTGATCACACTATATTTTTAAGCATCATATATTTTAGAAATCTCAATTTCATCAGCTACATGATTCAGTTAGGGAAGATTGAGTAAATAATTCTTACCGTTCTTAATCCTCTTACTCCGTGAGCAGACATGCAGAACAATCCCTGTCTAGACAGAGCTGATGAGTTCTACTATCATTCAAAAGTGATCTTTGAGCCATAAGTTCCAAGAGGTGAAAGAGATAAACATATGTTTTGATTGAGATTAAAGACACCTGTTTATAGCTTCCTGAGTGTGACACTTTAGAGTTATTTATACTTTAAATCTGTTTCTGCCTAAGAAAAATGCATTTATAATTATGCAATGTTTATTAATATATATTGTGCCCTTAAAATTGAGAGATAAATATGTTTCCCATGGATCAGGTTAAGGTAAGCAAAAACTGAATAAACTGTCATTTGTATAACTTCAGGCTGTGATCAGTACTGAGCACTGGGTAAACATAGAGCAGATTCTGATCCTTTCTGAAGGGTCAGGAAAACTTGTTCTTAGGAACTGACTTTTGAGCTAATATCTAAAGGATGAAAAGCACTTAAAAAAAGAAAGAAGGATGATGAGAAAGAAATATGAAGAAAGTGACCCAAACAATGTATGCACACATGAACAAATGAACTAAATAAATAAATAAATGTAAAAAAAAAAAGAAAGAAAGTGAACTAACAATTCAAGAATAAAGTTACTGTCATAAAACTGAAAGTGTGGATGAAGCACAGAAAGAGAAGGAGAGAAGCGCATGCAATGAGAGTGGAGATATATGAACAAGATATGTAAGTCCCTGTAAACATGGTAACCATACAACTTATTGTTCAAAGTATTATACTTCTGAAGAGAAAAGTGAAGCTACTAATGTCTTTATGACATCAGGCATAAATTGAGACTCTCTAAGGCAAATAAGAATTTATGATATTTCTATATATTGCTCATGCTACAGATTTTACTTTCTATTAAGTACAGTGGAAACTTTGAATGAAAAGTAATAAGCAAAGGATATATGATTATACCAGCTCTTCAGAAAAATTTCTCAGATTAAAATAAAAAAGGGAGGATGGAGAAGCCTTGATAGCTTTGGGGGAAACAAAATGATTCAATTATAGGTCAGATATTAGAAATAAAAGAATTGAAGAGAATAAAGTTGATTTTTAGATTTCTAATCTGCCCAAATAACATAGCAGGAGTGTTCAGGTCTGAAGTGGATCATTCTGAGGGTAAATTTGGATACTTTCAATAACTCATAGCTATAAACCACCAGGAGCAGCCTTGTGAGTGAATGAGTTTATTGACTTATATTAAAAGAGAACACATACCATGGAGAGCTGGGGGCCAACTCAGGAAAAGCATATGAAAACTATTTCTATGATTACAGCATCAGGTAGGGATTATGAAGAAAGTGCAAGAAAGCTGAGATTGGTTTTAACTTGGTTGTTGCTTGTCAGAGTGGGTAGTTCTATTAGTGGGTATCTTAATCACTCTCATTTAGAAGTCAGGGAGATGAAGGGAGCAGAGCTAAGTTAGTAAAGAAATAGCAATGATTCATTTTATGAGGATATGGGATATTTAGTCATTTTTGTGATTGGTACAATTTTCTTCTTTTGTCTGTGCTTGGACATAATTACAAAGTGGCCTTGTTTTGTATTGATCCATCATTGTCAGGGAGCATTCTTATCTGATGTTGATGTTCTTTGAAACTCTTCTCAATCTACAGAATAACATAGTCCTGATGTTAGTACCAAGACCACTCACACTAGCATCAGACCTACAGCTGATCATACCAGGTCAGCCCCTGCATGTTGGAAGTATCTTCCTGCTTTCCAAATGTAGGACTGCCTTTGAAATATCCAAGTTGAGGAAGTATTTGGATACAGAAGTCTAGGATTTAATAAAGAGAACTTGATTAAGAAAAAATAGCTGTGTCTATGTTTTAACACCCATCATGTAGCTTTAATGTAATGATAATAGTGACATCAACATGATTTATGTGTATTAATTTAACCTCATAATAACTTTAAGAGCTTGCTATTATTATTTCATCTAATAGTAAAGAAAATTAAGATAGAAAGTCTAAGAAAATTTGCCAAGTTTACTTAGCTAATGAGTGACAGTGCTGAAATTTTAAGTAAGTCATCCTTATTCCAGAGTTATTCTTTTAACCACATTTCCATAGTATGGCATATATATGACATTAGTTATAAAAATAGACTAATTTTTCAATAAAAAGAAGTCTGAGTCCTGTCTCTTAAATTTTTAAATTATATAAACTTCCAAAGGGTCACTTAATCTTTGTGAATTTTACCTTCCTTCCAATATAACTTAAATGACTGTAGGTACTAAGAATGCCAACTGTGTATGAAAGTAGCTAGTATTGTGTTTAATCCTTAGCAGGCACACTGTGAATGATAATTAAATTTAGATGAAAAGTTACCAGCATGGGTTGGTGCAAGATTTCTTCTAAAGATAAGCCACAACATCTGAAAAATGTAATACTTAAGACTGAAAAGAAATATATCTAGAAAGAGTTCTGTTTTCAATGTCTTATAAAGCTGTTAAAAAAAAACGTCAGATATCTGAGAAAAAGGTGGGTAAGGAAGTATCAGGCAATTGCTTAAAAAACTATGTTAGTGGGACTAACATTTAATCAGTATTCTAAAATGCTCCTGAGAGAAAGAAAAGTAAATGAGATGCAAATGTGCACTTAGATTGCCCCACATTTGAGTTTGTTGAAGAAAGAGTTATCTTTTCAAACTCTTATTCACTGCCCCAACAAAACATAAAATTCACATAGTTGTCATGACACTCTTTCCTTTGATTTTTATGGCACATACACTTTAAAAAGTGATTATTTTCCCACAATTCAGCAGGATTCATTGTGATTTGTGCCATGGCATTTACATAATAAGTATCTTTTTAGGCACTTAATAAAATAACATGTTAGGTGGAAAATCTGTGATTTCGTGAGAATTTGTTAGGTATGATTTTCTATGTGGAGGCTGCTATCAGTTAGGGTAGTAGCCTTCAGCAATGTCTTCAGCTGACAGGGAAATAGCCATCTTTCAAGAGCTATGAAAAGTGCCTTTCACTGGCTGTCAGGATTATTCACACAAGTCGCACCAGCTAAAATGCTGGAAGGGGTCATCCAGAAACTATCATTCTTATGTTTCATTAAATATACTCAACACTCAGAAAATATTATACCTTAAAGCTATTAGAAATATTTGAATCATTGAATTACAAAGATCTAATAGAAAAAGGTAATGCTGATTTGTAAAAGACAGTGTATTCAATTTAACCCAGACCAGTTTTTCATGCTATATAATGTCCTGTGACCCTACTCAATACATGATGGAGTATGTAAGAATTCTTTAAATGCAAGTCATTTTCAATGTCACTTTTTAATTGATATGGAAAAAGCCAAGCACATCTCCATTCATCACCAGTACCCATGTTGTCAGCCATTTTTCTACCTTGTGCAAAAAAAGATGACATGTAAAAGTCATGTAAATAAGTACCAAGTTGACTTGGTTGTTCATATAAAGTGCATTGTTTCTCATATTCTAGAAAATTCAATTAAACGTAAAAAAATATGCAAGATAGCTGTTAACACTTTCTGTGGATTTTGAGGTTAAAAAATTCAGATTACTATTTAAACTGTCTTGTGACAAATTTGTCTATGTTAAATTAGGATGATCAGATATGGTCTGTAATATCTCTTCTAATTTTAATTTTTGTGTATTCTATAGGTCGTCTTCTATTAGACAGTAAATTTTTTATTTAAAATTTACATGACAGATCCAGCATTGGTTTTGTTTTTTGGTTTCTTGGATATTTTTTTAATATGGTATATAGAGAAGGGCAGACATGTAGTAATTCAAAGTGCCATAGTTTGGAATCCCAGTTCTTGTTCTCTACAGTAGGGTAGGATAGGACAGGTTGTATTGGATAGGTTATTCCTTTAAACTAATTAAGTCTTAGGTTTTTTTCATATGCATCACACATACAAACCCTTCAGTGTTGCTGAGTATACTTACAAAAAGTGAAAACAAAAGGCTATCCACTTTCACAAATTCATAAATACAGTGAACATACACACTGAGCAAAAGGATGGATGTCCCTTATTGCTGAAAAATCAACGTCATGAAGAACATAATTGGATAAAGTTTCCCTGCTAGTGACTGTACTAGATACCAGGGCTGTATCTTACATGCATTAGTGAAAGTTTAAAGATAACCAGGTTCACTCTTCATTGTAACATTTGGTGAAGAAGTCTCTTTTTCAAGATGGCAAAAATGAAGATATCATGAAGTTATCAAAGGTAAAGCTTTTGGGCCCTTGAATGCATATCCTTTTCAAGACCATGGGAGAGATCCTTGAAATGCATTCACATGGGCATGAACTTGGGTGTGAATTTTTTCAGTATGAAAGGTATTTTTAACAACAGAAGTTTAGCAAACTGTTCATTTTTCCTCTGATGTCTCTTTGGCTTTATTTCCTCTCATGTCAGGTAGCATTAGAGTAGATGCCATTCCAGTCAGGGATTCAATTGAGAAGAATTGGAATAAAGTTGAATTTGGAATGAAGTTGGCTGGGCCATGAGGGATATATTTGCTTGATTGACATTAGTTTCTGGACTGTGAGATTGGTTCTAGCCAACCCATAGTAGGAAAGACTTCAAGTCATGTAGTAACATTGTGTCTTGACATTAAAGTGCAGGGCTGGAGGTTGTTTATCATAAGAATAAATACAGTATCTAGCATGAAAGGAGAGGGAGAAAAGACAAAGGAACAACTCTGGAGATAGAAGCTTATTAAAATTAATTAAGTTTGAGCTAAAGGTCCCTCCATACATATTTTAAGTTTGGTTCGAGGGTTTCTTTGTACATGTGAACTGTAATCTGATTTGATGTATATGTATACTATGACATATTTATAACAAGTAGTTAAATCTCAGCCAATGACAAGTGACCAACTGTTCACATCATGTGCAAATAACACAGATATGAACTGCAACCCCTCAGGCTGCCTCCCCCTCATTTCTATTTTCTGTTGTTGCTTTCTTTTCTCTGTCAATAAATACAACCTACCCTTGTGGTTATATGAGTCTATTCAAACATTTTCTGGTTCTGAGAACTCCCTGATTTTTAAATCATCCATAACACAATTTAACTGTGCTGGATTTAATATCTAAAGTTTCTCATTTAACAAGTTGATTTGCAGACAATTTGTTCAATCCTGTGTAAAATTTAAGAAGACTTGGTTCTTACCAGTACCTAGTTAAAATGGAAATACTTTTCAATCAGGAATATATTTGATAGTACAGTATGTATAATTATAAATATGCCATACCTTTCTCCTTTTCAATGAGAATCATACCTAATAGAATTTAGAGTAATAAATTTGGAGCAAGGCTGCTCATACTAATCATGATTATGTAAGTCACATGTTTTAGTCCAACATATAGGATTATATTTAGCTATCTAAAGCTTGCTATCTTGATGTCCTGTTGTAGATCTAAACAGATCTTCATGCATGTCATATTGAATGTAGTGATTTATTGAGGGAAGAGATAACTTCAGAGAAGTTTCTTATTTCAGAGGAATACACTGAAGCCCTATATGTGGACATTTTGCTCAGGAATTTGGCCACTGCTGAGCTATATCTGCAAGAAGTCAACTGCCTTTAGGGTAAAGCTGCTTACAAGGTATATCATGGAAGCCAAGCTACCTTGAAAAGAAATGTTGCTTCTGCAGTTCCCCAAGTGGCTGTATAAACCTCTTTCAATTACATTCATACTGAAGGAGGGAAAATACCCTAGGTTCTGTTCAATGAAAAGTGCTTTTGCAAGACAGAGCAAAAGTCAGCTCTTGGATCTCAAACAAGCGTTGTTCAGAGCTGAGTCCTAAGAGGAAAGCTAGTTCTGAACTATCAGTGTGTGGATTCCAAATCCTCCCTACATTCACTTGCTTCTAGACATGGTGTCATAACAACTCTAATGTCCCTGTTTCATTTTATTTCAATGTAAAACCTTTACAGGGGCCTCATAGACCTCAGTACTACAGAGTGATCAACAGTTCTTCCAGCCTGTCATCTCCCACCCTGCTGCCCACTTCATTCTCACTTTCTGTCTACCTGAGATTCACTTCACACTGCACAAATGCTACCTCCTCAGAGAAGTTTTCCCTGACAATCCTATACAATAGAGCAGCCCCTATTCACTCATTCTAAGCTTAATATAGCTCATTAATCTCCATGACATTCACATAGCCTGATATTTTTATCATGTATGTAGATTTTTTTCTCTCTCTCTTCCCACTAAATTACCTGAGAGAAAGGACTTTGTTGTATCCTCAATACCTGAAATTGTGCCTGGTGCAAGGAGGTACCCCAAATAATTTAGTAAATGAGCAATTCAGGGGTGTATACATTTTCCCCTGGTCAGGAAACTTGCCTCTAACCCATTCATATAATTTGGGATACCCTTCAAGAAATTGCTTCAAGGTGATCTTGAGTCAGTGTAGAAAGGATTAGATAGCTTCCATTATGGGAGAAGAAAGTAATAACAACTGACTTTGTCAGGAACTCACCCAATTTGATCTTGGATAGCATGATCCATTTTATGAGTTTTTCTAAAGCAAGCAGAATACTACATGATGCATATTTATTTCTAGATAATATCTCAGGAACAGAAAATCATGAATATATATTTGTATTATAACGTTAATAATGCTTATTAAAACAAAAATAGAAATTGCCATCTCTTTTGCCTGAAGTAGGAATAATAACAAAATAAAGAAAAATATTCCTTTTGTGTTGTGTGTTTGCTTTGTTGGTTCCTTTTGTGTTTTTATTGTGTAGTTGCATGATTAAATTCTCAACCAATAATGTGTTTATGGAAATAAACAAGAAAAGTACAAAGTTTTGATGGATATGGAAATTCAATGAATGCTACAAAAGAAATACAACCCACAATTTGTTTTTCCAATGATTTATTGGGAGCCTACAATCTTTTGGCAACTAAAATTGGGTTGTGGAATAAAAGTGATCATGGGAGATGAAATTATTTGTCATTCTGGCTGTTTCTTTACAGGTGTAAAAAGCTGGGAGTTGAAAGAAACTCAGCTGAACAACACCATCAGCACAAGCAAGTATATCAGTATTATACTTTATAATACCAGCTTTCTCTGCTAAATTGTAATAAAACTTAGCTAGCTCTCATCACAAATGCTGTGTGACATCAGGGTAAGGCAGCTACATCCATATTCAAGGAATACATAGTAGTTAGCATTCAAATGAATGAAAAGGTTAGCATAATTTGTGTTTGAAAATCAATAAGCTAGACCTAAGAGATATGTGCAATGGTCTCATTATTTACACTTTTAATAACTTCCCAGGTTATCTCAATGCACTGTCTTTTGAAAAGCATTGATATATATATATATATTAAGCACAAAATTAATCAATTCAACAAATATAGTTAAGTATCTACTATGTACAAAATAGTGTAGTAGGTACAAAGGAAGAAATTTTTTTTAAATCTGAGAATGAGTTCCTACAATTTACTGCTTAAGAAATTGAAAAATGATTTGGAGGACACAGACAAAAAATAGATACACAGCATGATTTCAGTGACTAATGTATGGTCCTGAAGATTAAAGATATAGATTCCTTGCTGAAAGTCAGGGCAATCAGAAAAGATTGGCATTGAAGAATGGAGTTTTTTAAGAGAGAGGAAAGAAGAAAAGAAGGCAGGAGACTGACTGCTCAGTGGAAAGAAATTCAAACAGACAACAGATACCGCATGCAGTGAAGTTATGGAGCATAAGATATAAAGAAAATTTTGGAAAGCCTACAGCCACAAAGAAAATAATTTGTATATGTCATGTATTTGAGCAACTTCTCAACTGTATTTGCTATAAAATTGTTTTTAGCAAATGTTTTGTGATGACATCTTATTGTCCTGAAATAAAATATAAATTTCAAAGTGAGAAATATATATAATGTTCTAGATGCAATACAAGAAATATACAAGTAAAGTAATTCATAATTAAATAGTATATATTTGGTCTGAAAATGATATATATGAATATATTAGCACATAGAAGAAAGTTTAATGACATTTACATGCAGAATCAATATGAATGAATGAATATGCATGCAAGGGAGTAGATGTTTAATATTCATATCTTTAAAAAACCCAAAATGAAATGGCTCATGATAATATAATTTTTGGAAATATTAACTTTTTGTCAAATTTTTTTAAATGTCATTGTTTGGCAACAATGTATGCACATATGAATAAATGAATTTTTAAAATCCATTTAAAAATGTCATAATTCAGTATAAACATTAGCAGTAAGCTGGAAAATTCATTGTATATTAAAATGTATAAAGCTACTTTATGTCTTTATGAAACACAATTAACAAAACAGATCATTTTAAATACATATTTTATCAAATAATAGAAATCATGCAAGATGCCAGGTAATTCTTCATTGTATGAGGCTGGCCCACACCTTGAAATCTAGCAAGTATGGTCTGAGGCCTTAAATAATATGCCAGTCATTTCCCATCAATTACTGTGCAAAAAAAAATCTTGCTCACAAAATTCCAAAGCTACCCTAGGATTTAGTATCACTCCCAACTTCCACAGGCAAGAAGGAATTGTAGAAATGTTTAGAGAAGGAAATAAGGTGCTAAATATAATGGTGTCAATTTAAGAGTGTAATTCTGATGGTTATAAAAGTATTGCAGTAATTCTGTTGGAATGGAGTACAGATGTAAAAGAAAAAATGAAAAGGGAAATATATAGGAGAATACAAAATTATAAGAAAACATAAAGGAAGGAAAAGCAGAAATTGATGACCAGGATATAAAGAATGAAGGAGAGGGGAAACCAGAGAAATTTGATTTGTTTTGTTTCTTTTTTCAAGTTGTAAATTACCATTTTTTTAAATGTCTCTCAGTTTCATAGTAACAACTATATTTTTAGATAATTCTGAAATTAACCCTTGGGTTTCTTACCTTTAATCATTGCAACTTTAATTAAGATAATAGAAGGAATTTAGTTGGTAGAGTAGATCAGATAATGTCATGGGGGGTGATACTTTATGAAAGGTAATGGGTACTGATGCCCCAGATTCCTGCCAACTTAATAGACAGGACATCCTTTTTCAGTTATGGACAGCCATTCCATACCATCTGCTATCCTTGAAATACAACAGCATGGCACACTGATGAATGGGTCCTAAAGGCATTCCTGCAGACTAGAGTAATTTTCTGTTTAAACATAACCACCATCAATTTCTTTCCCTTTTGATTAGTGTTGAGAGTTTGCATGCTGAAGAGGAAAAAAGCAATGGATAAGTAATCAAAACACATATAAACTGCTCGGGAACTTTTAGAAAATAAGATTATGAATTGAAACACGAAAGTTACACAGAAGTAGGTAACTAGCGTTGTAAGTTAAAGGAAGAACTTAGTGTTTATAAATGTTAATTGAAAGACAATGAATTATTTTAGAATAACTCTAGAGAGAAAACCCAAATATCCTTTTGAAATGTATGTCTCTGGGAGCTGATGAAATTTTATTTGTGCAGAAGGGAGTGTTTTGCTACATTTACTGAAAATTTTTCTCTATACCTAGCAAAAATATTAGTTTGTAGAGTTCCTCAAGAAATGTGTGCTAAACCTTATGAGAAAGTCACAAAATATAGTACTTTGAATTTCATAGTATTTTGTATAGTTCTTAACTGGGGAATAAACCAGAGGCATCATGAACTCTCTGCTCATTAGTTTTGGTCCTTACCTCTTTTTTTGTGTCCTTTATGTGTGTGTGTGTCCTTTTTGTGTCCTTACTGGACACAAGTAGGAATACACAACATATGGGGAAATGAAACTGTTTCTAGCCAATGAGCTGCAAATGGCAGTGGTATATATCTTTGTGTAAGCTGAGCTTGAGTGCATCATGCAGCAATCCAGAAATATTTGACATGAAAGTAACTTCTTTAGTCTGAAACTCTCAAAAATAATAAGGATTCTTTATCATTGCATCATAGGAAAATTGAATGTACAGAATCCAGAATGTGATTTTTTAAGCTCATGGAATATAGATTTTTATAATACAGTATAATTTGACTTACCTTAACTCATACAGAGTCAATGGTGGACATCCAGAAATATTTTAGAATTATGTATAAAAATCATGCATGACACTATATGTCCATCATCTTCAAAGACTTTGGACATTAGCAATCTATATTTATATCTTGATTTCAAAACTTCCTAACTGTAACAATCTCAGACAATTTATGTAGGCTCTCTGTGTTTTCAGTTGTTTATCTGTATATGACAAAACACAGAAACTCTATCTAGTATCATTAATGCTATTCACAAATACTCCAGTTCTTATTTCTGCTGGAACACTGCAGGGCCATACTTCATTTGTCACTTTATTTAGGAGGGTCCAAAGAACGTGAGAAGAAATAAAATGTATCTCTCAAGTCAGATGAGCCAGAGTAGAAGGCTTCACCACTGTTTTCCTTTTCTGATGGGCAATTTTAATAGATCAAAACTCCCTCAGGGCAGATCTTGGATTGAAAATAAACACTAAAGAACCCATGTTCATCTTGCAATGGATATGTAGCAAGATTTTGTGCCTAAAGTTATTTCTTACCACAGAATAACCTTGTCATAGGGGTTGATTTCTTCCAGAGTCCCTAAAGACAAATGAGTTCATTCCTCTTTCCTAGTTCCTGGTGGTTGCTAACAGTATCTGTCATTCCTTGGATTGCAGCTGCATCACTGCAAATTCTATTTACATCTTCAGATGCCTTTCTTTCCTGGGTGAGTCTGTAATATTCTCTTTTTACAGTAAAGTTGTTGGATTTAAAGCCCATTCTAATTCTGAAATGCATGATTTCATCTTCATTTGATAATTCTGCAAAGACCTTAATTCCAAATAAAATCACATTTGCAAGTACTGGGGGCAAGAACTTAAATATATCTTTTGGGGGAAAAATTCAACTCCCTGTACATACTACACTTAATATTATTCAGTTAAAATTATAAGATGAAAAGATAAGCCACAATGAATATTACACATTATCATTCACCTAAGAAAGATTTAATTATAATAATAATAAGAAAAAAGCAGATTGCTGCATTTAACACCACTGGATATCAGAAAAGCTAGATTCTGGTGTCATCATTGACTTATGATGTGAGTTTGAGCAAGTAACTAGTAGGCTCCTGTAGAAAAAGAAATTATATGTATTACGTATCTCAGATAATACAGCATAATTCATGTATGTGGATATATAAAAATTAATTTATGGCAATACTTTAAGTGCAAAGGAACATACTCTGGGTATTGTGAATGGAACAAACTGGAATAACAATTAAAAATACAACACTTTATGTGATCTTAGCACTATGTAATCTTAGTACCACATATAAGCTGTGATAAATTGGATGAGTCTAATTTGCAGAAGCTTCTATTTCTCTCAGTGTGTTAATTTTAAACTTAGCTGTTACATAATAATTGTTAAAGTCCTTTATGGCTTCAAAATATGTTGAACGACAAAATATTTTTAAATGGTAGCATTTAGATTTTCCGCATTAATCCAGTCACCTGATACTTTTAAAAATCTAATTTGGTCTCAATTTTTCTATATCTTCTTTTGTTCAACCAAATGATAGCACGTGACTATTTTTACCAAAGGTACTTATGTGCCCTATATGTGGCCCACAGTATCCACTGAAGCATTGGCTAAAGTCAGCAGAGCTTTTGCTTCTTAGTCACTTGTAGTTGGTCTACTGTAGCAAGTATGTGCTCAAGAAGACTTCATTTGTGCATAGTGCCACTAATATGAACTCTACCAAATGAATCACTAAACAAGAAAAGGAAACTCTGATCAGTTGTCTGTTTCTTTCTTTCTATTTTAATTTCAAATATATGTCTACCATGGTTCAAAGCAGAATGCTCCAAAGTGTATAATTAAGATAATGCCAATAAGATGAATTATGTTGTCATATCCACAACTAATTAAAGGTGAATTTTCAGCTGATGGAGGAAATGTAAAGGTTTAACTGAGAAGAGATGACCTTTCTCTGATCTATACCTTCTTATAAACTCAGGTAATCACATGTCTTTTTAGACTTCTGTTAAAAATGCTTTGTGCTTATACCAAATAGCACAGCAAGAGCAGCAGATTCTGTTTGTGGCAATTGTCAAATGCGTCTTACTATGGCAGAGTCTTTCCAATCTCATCTGATAGTACTTAAACAGCTATATTGTAGCTCATGACAAATTCCATCTGCCCTTCTGCCTTCATCCATGCCATTCCACTGCCTGAGCCACCTTTTCTACTCCTGGGGTGCTTTGTCTTTTCTGTCTCTTAATCATAACCCCCAACATAGAAGTTTTCTCTGACTTGCAATTGGTCTTCCTCTATACTTCCATGGCCCCTCACACATACCCAGTCACCATCTCAGCTTACATATTACGCTCTTAATGAATTCTTCCCACAACACCTCTGTCCACTCAATCGTGCTGTCTCTGTCATCCTCTGTTTTTGCTGTAGGAACACATATCACAATTATATGTGTTTCTTTGTTTGTTTGTGTAATGATGTGATATTTGTCTTCCTTGTGGAAATGAAAACTCCAAGAAGAAAACATTTTTTTTTCATCTTGCTCACTTCTGTGCTATAAAACTTAGAAAACTGTTTAGAATAGAGTGAGTAATCAATAAGGAGTGAGTGAGTGAGTGAATTGATGTATGATGGATGAATTGATTTGAGTATATCTGTTTATTTTCTAAAAGGGACAACAGATGTGTAACAGACTATCATAAACAGTTTTGAATTCTCAGTACCTTCCACTGAGTTTGGCCCATGAAAGAATTGCAATTGATGTTGGCAAAAATTTCAATTTAAATAACACTAATTCAAATAATCAATTTCCTAGATACAATGGGGAAGAGAATTCTGACCTCATTTTATCCTGGTTAAACACATTTATTTTCACATTTATCAGTCTTCAAATATGTTTGACTATTTGTTCTGTCTTATGCATGTTCAATAACTAATTTTTCTTTAGAATAAAAATCTGTGGCTTATTTATTACAATAATTAGATGACTGTAATAAGAACTAAAAGAGTCAAGAACTCTCCGGTCCTTACAGATTACAGAAAAACATGAATAAAGTATTGATCATCTAACAGGGTTTCTTTTTCCTCAACAACATTTAAGCGTATATCCACCTAGTTCTTGATTTTCTCAAGGAAACTAAAAAGGTGCTCAAGATCCAATGAGGCCCGAACAGCTGATTAAAAATTCATATTTTATTAAGCATAGTCTTAAAGTTCTAAATCTTTGTGGTCCTATCAGGAACCTTAAAAGCTAATTATAACCTAACAACTTACACTGAGTCCTAGCAAATTTCTTTATTCAAGAAATCCCTTAAGACTGCATTATAAATTTCATGGCCAATAATAAATGAATATAATTTTTACTAAAACTCATCACAAAGCATTTTTTCAGTTTCTGTGGACAAACTGAAATTTCTCATTTCTCACTTCAAGAAGTCACAGTCACTATGTCCAGGTATGCTCTGACCTGCATATGATGGCCTAAGACGTTGAACACTGTGAAGTTTCAACAAGTCAAAATATATTTAAAATCTCTATTTCCTCCCTATATGATTTTTAGCCCTATCTTGTCTTTTTAAAAAAAAAAAATTTCTCTCCTTTCCTGTTTTTAATGTCAGTAAAAATTGGTTTTCTCAGAGATATTCTTTTTTTTGGCAAAAATATATTGACCTTATTCACAAGGTCATATTGATTAGATACAGTTTAATATGTGAAGGTAAGAAGGCTTTCCTTTGTTAGAAAGAAATATCCTCAAAGGACTGGATATACTTTGTACACAGAATGGAACCTTGTGGGAGTCACTCAACTCATAGTCAACTGTTCTTTCTTATGAGTGCAAAAGTCCTTTTACACGGAAATTCTGTATTACATCGATTAAGTTCATAATTTCTTCTTCTCACATTAGTTGGAGTCTAAGGAACAAAGAGAGCATATGGCGAGAAGAAAACTCACACGAAAATGCTCTCTTGTTCTTTTTCACACACATACACACGTACACACACATATATACCACAGTCTTACACATGACAATTTAGTTCCCTCAACATCTCTTCTCTGGTGATTAAATATAAAATACTGAGGTTGATGTTAGATATAGGGACTAAGAAATAAAGGGAATATATTTTGAAGGCTGTAAATTGTACATTAATAATAAGGTGTTCCATATTATACTAATGATAAAAGTACTGGAGACAAAAGATCCTCATTCAGCAAGTCTGTAGAAGAGGAGAGAGTTCTGGAGGTCTTGGAAAACTCCAAGAAATAAATCAAAATAAATAATTACATATTACATTTCACATAGAGAATTCTGTCTATCCACACTTCATATACAGTTCATCAGAGGTTTTGCAATTTGATTTAGTATACAATATAATATAGTTCATTAATAAAATACATAAAATTCATGTTCTAAATTTGAATGACCTATCTCCCCTTATCAAATTATCACAAAGAAATAATTTGTAATAATTTGCAAGAGTTATTGTTTTCAGGTTAAATTTCAAAAGGATGAACATCTTATCTGAACAGTCTCAAGCAAAACGGTATTTGGAACTAAAATTCACAGATTTGGTCTTTGCCAATTCAATCTATAGTTTTCCACATACAACATATTATGGCACCCTTTGCCTTGATTTTAACATAACCTATTAATTTTAGGGAAATAAATGTGTAAATTTCTCTATTTATCATCACAAGGTTTTTGTCTTACACACTAGTATTTCTTTAGATGATTTTAAAAGTAAACAAATAATTGATGGTTGTCTCTTAAACCCTGCCAAAGTCACAGTTGGTCTCCACACCCTTCTGAGCACTGACTGAATACCAACCTGTCAACTGATTTTTTAAACCAGGATTTGGCTAATAATACCTTAAAGATGGCCTCTAGATACCATTAAAATCTTCAGGACACAAATAGACATCTCTCTAAAAGCAGAATAACAAAAGTTATGATGTGCATCAAAAGAACTTTTCTAGATGTACAAATGTTATCTGATATCCATAAACCATTCTGTCTGCTTCTATGTATGAGATTTCTTACATATCCCAGGCATTCAGAAATTTAAATTTCATTGTTTCAACAATTTGTGAGCTACCCAGGAAGTCGTCATCACATGCCATTTCTCATTTTCCAAGGCCTAAGCTGAAATAAGAAAATAGCAAGGCTAATGACAAGACAAGTAGAAGTTAATATATTTTTGAGACAAAGCAGGAGGAACAAGAGGACCCTTAACAAAGTCAAAACCAGGGGATCTCATTGAGGTAACCAATATGAGGCAAACAGTGCTGATGGGTTATAAACTGAAGACAGGAGGGACTGACATATCTCAGAATGCCTTATGACTAACAGAAAGTGATATACTGCTGCTACTGCAGATAAAATCCCCACAGTTATAAAGCATAAATTATGGTTATCTATCAAGAGAATACTATCTGTTAGCAGATACAAATATACTAAAATAAAGGAAAAATCATGCCACAGAGCATTTCTGCTAATTATATATCATACTCTGGTATATTTATGAGTATATGCTTACTATTTGCTATGTTAATCTTTTCCCTTACTTTTCTAGAAGGTCCTTGTCATTCTTGAAGTTAATTTCTTCCATGTGAACTTTAGAATCCATTTACTTCATTCTATTAGAGCTGTGTTAAATATACAAAGAAGAAATGAACATAACACTGGATGCTCCTTTCACTCACAGAGATCTTGTACGTTTCTTGTTAAGCCCATTTCTTGGGGATTTATCAGTTTGTTCCTTCTGTTAAAGTTTTTTTCTAGTGTATGTTTTAACTGGAGGATTCTTTGCTATTTAAAGGATTTTTGTGCAATTATGTGCTTGGAGACTAATTTTCTATGGCTTTGACAAGCATATGAATAGTAAGGAATGAAAAATGAGTTTGAATAGGTAAGCAAAAGCAAATTAGGTCTCTTTGAAAGCATGGATTATTGTACTGTAAGCAATGGGAAGTCGTGAAACTGTTTTAGATAGAAGATTCACATGATCAGATATGTATTTTAGAGACTATCTTCTTGTCATTGTGAAGAATACTATTGGATTCTACTAACTGAAGATGGGCAGATGTGAGAGATGTGTGGTACAAGTGAGGAATGAGGAAGGAATGGACAAGGATAGCAAGATTAAGAACTGAAGGGGGGACAAAATTTGTTTCTCCATACGGAAAAACATAAATAAGCATTCATCACAGACTGTACAGGTGATGAGGGAGGAAGAGCAAAGAGTCTTTCATACAGAAGGAAACCAATTGAAATTGAAGTTTCTGTGTCCCAACAATGACCTAAAATTCAAAGGAATATAAAAGAAGACCTAGAATTCTATTGAACTATGAACAAAACATTAAGGTGTCCTCTAATCCTAGAGTCTTAGCCATGTATGTACGTACGCCACAGGATTGCAGTGAGACAAGGAGCAAATGAATGATAGGAAAAGAAATAAGATAATACAGAGTCATGATGACACAGTAAGACCCTATTAAAAAAAAAAAAGAACACTAAAAGCAACAATGAAGTGGTGGCATGACTCAAGTGGTAGAACACATGCATAGCAAACTTGAGGTCCTAAATTCAACTCCCAGTACCTCCAGAAAAAAGAAAAGAAACAAACAGGTAAAGGTGGAAAAGATTCCTTCTATAGTTACCTGTGATCTCCAGGAACAATACAAAAAAGACCTGGAATAAAATTAATTTAATTAACTCATGGCTTCCAAGGCATTGAATATTTTGACCTCTTATGAAAATTATAATTCCTTTAAAACAGTTGGTCATGCCTGACA
Source organism: Castor canadensis (assembly GCF_047511655.1). Classification (NCBI taxonomy): domain Eukaryota; kingdom Metazoa; phylum Chordata; class Mammalia; order Rodentia; family Castoridae; genus Castor; species Castor canadensis. The sequence goes on from NC_133394.1 coordinate 119,995,844, forward strand.
TGGTGGTACAATCCACCGTGCTACAATCGCAGCTACATAGGAAGTAGCAGCAAGAGGACTGTAAGTTTGAGGGCAGCATGTGTGTAGGCAGAGAGACCCTGCCTTGAAATCAGATAAAATTAAAAGGGATAGGGATATAGCACAAGAGATAGAGCACTTGCCTAGCATGTGCAAAGTCCTGGATTCAATTCCCAGTCCTGCAAATAAATAAATAAATCTTTGAACACAAATTGATTATTCTTCTATAGTATACCTGCCTTATTCCTTTTATTTCCTACTTCCTAGTAGAATAAGCAAACAACAAAAAAGCATGCTACAGAATCACACAGCAAAGTTATTATCTGCAATTATTTCAAAGCATGCAAATTGCCTTTTAGGAAGATTTCATTTATATTCCTTGAGATACATAGGTATAGATCTAATTGTTCACAAAGGAAAGCAAGGTTAACTGAAAACTTTGATTTTTTTTAAAATCAACCACTCACTATCCTTCTTTCCCCCTTAGATTTATTTATTCAAAAAAGTATGGCAGTTAAATTTAATGTAAGTTTAATATTGTTTAAAATGTATCTGTGATAAAGGAGATATTCTCAAACATTTGATTATTCTTTTTCTTTTTTCTTTTTTTTTTTTTAGCAATAATGGATATTGAACTCTGCCAGCCCCCAGTCATTTTGATTTTTAGTTTTGTTTTGCAGATAGGATTTCATAATTTTGCTTGGACAAGCCTTTGACTACAATTCTCCTTTCTCTGACTGATTCTTCAATTCTGTGTAATACACAGTACATAGACATTTAATGTCATCTTCCTCTCATATCTACTCCTTTGAGCCTTTCCTTTGTTCAAGAAATATTCTAGGACCTTCCAACATAATGTGTGTTCCAGGACTTGAAGCATCAGCATAATCTAGAAGTCTGTTAGAACTGCAAAACCTCAGACTCCATCCCAGATACACTAGAAGAATCTGCATTTTAATAAGATGTCAGGGTGGAGAGCTGGCAGAGTAGCTCAGGTGGTAGAGCTCCTGCATAGCAAGCATGAGGCGATAAGTTCAAATCCAGTACCACAAAAAAAAAAAAAAGAAAATCTCATGGTGGTGTATATGCTGTATGGCCTTTATAGCTGACAGTCATGGATTCAAAGTAAAATAGCCATTATTACAGTCAATGCAGCACCAGTAGTATATCAAAGGCATAAGGAAAGCCAACAGAGCCTTTCATGGTCTTCCCAAAGACAGTAACATCATGGCATCTAAAAGTATAACATTAATGTGAGATTATTTAGTAATAATGCAGTGACACAGTTATGACTTTTAAAACTTCTATATAAAATTACATTTCTCTACTTAACACCATTTTGGGTACAAATTTCTAAAAATGACCTCATTGTAGATATTTCACTTTGAAAAATTTGAAATTATCATCATGTTAAACTCTCCTTTTAGAAACCTAATATTCCTATAATTAAATATTAGAAACTGTTCGAATGAAGGCTGAGAGATAGAGATGAACTATTTGGTAAGTGAGGATCTAGTTTGGAGTCTCATGCAATATTTAATTTGCAAGATATTTAATCTGTACAACTGTAGTCCAAGAAATTTATAACACAATGCTTCTATTCTCCTGACTCAGCTTTATAAGGAGCTACAATTTTAAAAACAAGATAAAAAATGTTCCTTGATAAAAATACTTTGAGAATTGTATCAGTTGTATTGTTCAGAATAACAAATAAGGTCAATATCTCAGTGTCTTACCTTAACAAATGCACATTCTCCCTAGTGTGCAGGTCAGCAGAAGTTTCATCGATTTTAGTTGGGCCAGACAGGTTACGATAGGGTCCAGGTTTCCTCTTGGGTTTGAGTCTCCTTTATCTACCCCCCCCCCCATTCTGGGATATAGGTTGCCACAGCTGCTGTGAAATGCTTCCTTAATTATGGATCACAGGAGCACAGATGCTTATGTGGAAGTACAGGGTGGTTCTTAAATGTCTGCCAACAATTTGCACATTGCTGCTTCCATCCACATTCTACTAACCAGTTCAAGTAATTTCTCCTGCTATCAAATCAATGCACCAAGAAAGTATATCCTACCCAGAGTAAAAGATGCTGCCAAGTTTCATGGGTAAGACGGATAATTTCAATACACACAGAAAGAGATCCAATCAATGCCAGAATAATTAGCTTTGAACTTTTGTTGTATTTGACATGTCTTAGGTGCCATACTCAACTGCCAGTGTTCTAAAAGCTAGATCAAAACATAAGTTATCAATTCCAACCTTCCTATCCCCCACAGAAAGTAAGGTTAAATCCATTTTGTGGAATGTGACAAATTGGTGAATTCTTAAAACAATGAGGATTTGAATGCTAGATTTTAAGCATTCAATCCTCAGACTAAATTATTACCTCCAGCGATCCCCTGCCCATTTAAAAAATTTAATTTTTAGTGTTTTCTAGAACCATTTATGCCTGAAGAATGGATTTTCTTAACTATTTTTTTATCATTTTGAAAATTAACCTACCTGAAATTGAAAAAATACAATCAATTTAAATGTTCTAGAGACATTTGTAGGATTAAACAAGATCATATAAGTAAAGACCATTATACAGTGTCATGTATACAATTAATGCTCAAAAAACATTCATCTCTTCTTCCTATCTATCTGTCTATATATATCTCCCATTGGCCCTCTGGAGAACCTTGACTAACTTAGCATTTATATGAGAAAAAGACAGGATATTATAATTCAACATCATTCAGACTATAAGCATTAGGACTAGGAATAGAATTTAGGCATTCTAACAGTTCAGTATTTTCTCCCTGCTAGCCAATGTTGGAGGCAATTGTCTATTATAGTTTAGATACTTAAACATCCACCAAAGGCCCATATGTTAAAGAATTGGTTGTAACCCCGTGGAGCTAATGGGAGGTGGTGAGACCTTTAAGAGATGGGGCTTAGTGGAAGGAAGTTAGGATCAGTGGGGTCATGTTCTTGAAGGAGTATTGGGATCCTAGCTTTTCTGTCTTTTACCTCTCTTCTCCTTTGCTCCCTCTCATTTCCTTTCTTCCTTTCTCCTTCTCCAGTCTCTCTCTCTCTCTCTCTCTCTCTCTCTCTCTCTCTCTCTCTCTCTCTCTCTCTCTCTCTCTCTTTCTCTTTCCTCTACAAGGGAAATCATTTTCCTCTGCCACTCATTCCCTTCCATAATATACTGTGCTACCAGAAGCAACAGGGCCAAGCAACCACAAACTGAAACATCTGTAACCATGAGCCAAAATATATCTTTCCTCCTTTTAAGTTTATTTTATCAGGCATTTTGTTATAGCTATGGAAATCTGATTAACACAATGTACACATGTAGCCACCATACCTCCCTAAATTCATACCCAGGATGCCTCAGGTATGTACCTAATCCTCTAAAACTTTCGCATTCTATTACCCCACATACATACCAACTGAAAATGCACCCATTCTAGATCTTACTCTTTTGGATCCATTCTTTATGAGCTCTAAGCTAGCTTTCTTAGATAACAGTGAGATAATCTAGGATTTTCTTACTAGGATTTTCTAGAGGTGCTACTAGCCATCTCTTATTAATCCACAAGTAAAGACTAATGAAAGATATTACACAAAAATTCTGACATCTTCACCAATGCAATACCTCAGGACAGGGCATAGCAGAAATAGACTCTACAATGCAATGTCTAGCTTTTATTGTTTTGTTAAATCATGGAAAAAAACTGAAGTTTTGCTGTTAGCAGCAACACAAGAAATTAAAGTTTTTTCAAGTCAATAAATGAGAATAAATAGAACTTTGCACTGCTTAGTACATCTGTTTGGCACATATTTTTGAAGCCATTTCTCTTAAGTATTAGTTCAACTCAAATATTCATGTACCCACATGGGATTTATAATCATAAAATGTCTATGCATAAGTTAATATATCAAAATTACAGGTAGTTTCTAATTCTCTTGATGTTCATTTTTATTCTCCCTTTTCAATCATCCAAACTACTAGACACGTGTTCACTTTCTAAGAATGACTATTTAGAGATGGGATATCACATACATGACAGGATTTTAGCTCAAAGAAATCTCAGTGTAGAATCTGTTTAATCTAATATTTGAAAATAGATATTTTTAATGCTTAAAATTCAAAATCTTTAGGATATTGCCTGCAATTATTTGTAAGAGCCAGTGCACTGGGGAAAAGTCTGCAACAGAATATTACCTTTATATAGAATTTATATAACCACAATCTTTAGTTCTGCATCAATTACAACTTTTTTTTTTCATATGACAGAAACATTCAAATAGTTCCCCTCACAGCCTGCAGAACTGAAGATATATTCCAAGAGGAGCATTATGGCTCATCATCTCCCTGTTAGGAAGTCTGAACTTTGTGGTACATATTTTTTGCCTGATCTGGTGAATTACATAGTTCAGGAAGTAGCATTGCCTCAACCTTTTCTCTGTATGTTCAAGAATGTTTAATAAAGTTTGGAATCAAACTGGCCCATTATTTTCTTGATTTTCTTTAGAAAGGAAACATTTACCAGCTCAATTTGTTTTTATTTTAACTCTCTATACATAAGATGGTGTCTTAGGTTCATCACTATTTTCAATTATTCCCAAAGTGAGAAAGAATCCCTGTTCTGCAATGAGCCGTGTGTGGGGCAAATGATGGAACCCTTAAAGTGATGTCCTTGCATGCACATGTCATATATCACTTAAACATCAAAGAGGGAACTTGCAAAAAAACCAAGTTAAAGCAGAATGTAAGATTCAAGTCTGACACATGTGGGTATGGATTCATGTGTGTGATGAAGCAGAAAGATTTTTAAAAATATATATTTTTAAACATTTTTATTAGTATATGATAGTTCATTATGACATTTCCATACACCCAAATGTTGTACCTCGGTTTGGTTCAGCCCTCCATTACTCTCCCTCTTACCATGCTCCCCTTCTTAAAGTAACTTAACCAGATTTCAACATTCCGCATTCATAGACGTATAGAAAGTACGTCACTGGACACCAGTGGCTCACGCCTGTAATTCTAGCTACTCAGGTGGCAGAGATTAGGATTATAGTTTGAAGCCAGCCTGGATAAGGGGTTTTTGAGATGCTATCTCAAAATAATCTTTCGCAAAAAAGGACTGGTGGAGTGGTTCAAGGTGTAGGCCCTGAGTTCAAGCCCCAGTACTGCAAAACAAACAAACAAACAGCAACAACAATAAAAGACAGAACATCAACAAAATTCACCCTCCTGTGCTGCTTCATTTACCCATCCTGTCGCACTAGTTTCTTCTCCTTAATATAACCTGGTTTTACATTCCTACCCTTCATTGTTTAAGTCTCTGCTGATTTCTCAGTGGGGATTTTGCTTTGGTATATTACCTGTAAAGGTGTTGTGCTTAAATCAGCCTAAATCCATCCACTACTCTTTCTCACCCTTTCCCCATACCCTGTATTACTCAACAGTCTTCAGTGTGTTTCATTGTGTCTTGTTCCTCTAACAATCTTACTTTTGGAAACATGTTAAACAAAACTTTTTAACTACCAAAAAAATTTTAAAGGATGAAAAGAAACATTTATTAACACATTTTCCTAAAGGTGCTTTTGTTTTGATTTTTGGATTTTTTCTTTGTATTTTGCTGTTGATTTGTTTGTTTGACTAAATGATTTCCCTTGAGAGGGAGAAAAAATGAGAAGGAAGACCAAGTCTGACATGTTTGCCTGTTTCTGTGTAGGTACTTCAAAATGAAGCTAAAATTCCTTAACAAAACTCAAAACACATTTCACTCCCTTCCTGCTCCTAGCCAGTTCTCAGTTTCTTCTGACTCATTCTCATGTGACCTCCAGTCATCAGGTGACCTCCAGTCAGGTCAGGCTGTGTTTCCTGCTCAGCCATGCTTTGGTCACAGAATGGCCTCTACACTCCTGGGCAAGTCACCCTGCCTCCCCAATTTGCTTTCCTCAGCCATCTTAGAATGATATTCCCAGAATGTTACATTATATTATACCTTCACTTTTCATCAGGTTACACTTTCTCCCAGTATGGATTTTTACATTGCTTTACTAAACATTCAGCCTTCAGCCTCATTCATTTCTGATAAACCCAAAGAAAGCTGTTTTCTCTTTCTTCTGTGATTTTCTTTGTTCAATGTATGTCTTCTGAAGAACAGAAGGAAGAATCTCTCACCTCCTTCCCATATCCAGACACACATACACATACACACATTCACACAATGTTCTCCATCAAATACAATCCTAGTCCAACTACAAAATGTGGTACAAATTTTGCCCTCTTAATTAGATCATTCACCTTCACTATATCCCTAAACATCCCAACATAATTATTCCCTCCTTTTCCAATATACTTCTAGTGTTTTGTCCCCATGATTGTCATAACACTTATGAAACACCTATTCCTCTCTGTATTTACAGGTATCTGTTACAAAGAATTTGACAAATATTATTGAAATGGTTGATACATGACTTTTGAAATTCAACCTGATTTTGCATGTCAGAAACTTCTATATTTCTAATGTGGTGATTATATATCAAATTTTTAAGTCAATAAAGCTTAAATTATGATTTGACAGTCTCATCAATACTGACTGTGAGACTTTTCTGTCTTTTAGAACATCAAAGTGAAAGATGCTCAGGCTCTTCTTTCAGGTATTTGGTTCCTAAAGTTTTTGAAGTCCTAGAATCTGAATTTGTCTCTTCAGAATTATAGGAGGTAAAACTTCTTACCATCCCTTTCCTTAAAGTGCCAAACGACTATTTAATTCCTCCTCACTTAGCTATTAAGGAAAGTATAAGGGAAAATAGAGGAAGAGAGAAATAATTTTTAATTTTTTATTCATTCTCAGGTTTCTTATTGAATCCTGCTATTTCTTTAAATGTTTTTATTTTTTGTTTGCTCATTTTATTCTGCATCAATGCAGCATGGAACATTCTATTCATATTTCTCAGTTTTTACCTCTCTAGCTATGAAACTTGCAGATATTCTAGGATTTCAAACTTGTAGTATGCATTTTTCAATTTGGGATACTTGCTTTGTTTTTTGATGATAGATAATACATAGATAGATAGGGAGATAGGGAGATAGATATTGATAGATAAGTAATTGGTAGGGAGGTAGATAGACACACAGATATGGACGTAGGTATTACTATTCTCTAATTCATTTTAACTCACCTTCACCCTTCTACCACAGTTCAGTTTTTGTACTTTGCCCAAGTCTGTTTTATACCTTAAGCAATGTGCCAAATCTCTAAGATTTCTTCTGCACAAAATAAAAAACAAGAGGAACATAATAAGCAAATAATATTGTACTATATTTATCAAAGGAAGTTTGGTACATCTCTGTCCATTTTCTATTACTGCCTCTAATTTGAAGGTAGCTTTCCAATTTACATTTTTACATTAAGTTTCCTCACCTTTTTAGCTTGAAGCTACTTAACTCCCAACTATCACTTCATGAACTTCTGACTTAAAGCAAGACACCTCTGATTTCAAATAAAATATTTATATTTTCAAAATTTTGTGACAAGTAAGGAACGGTATGTATATAGTTCTTTAGTTAATTGGACAGAGACTTCACAGATTATGGATATTTGGGACAAAACTCACACAAAAATTTAGTTTAGTTTTTTAGAGTGGATTAGACAAAAATCCCAGTAATCTGTAACTCCAACTGCCGATTTTATGTGAAAATAGCAAAACATTCTGAACATTTCAATTGATTTAGGAGGTTATTAAGAAGGGCAATTCAAAAATTTTTATATAAATGGCACCTGTGGGATCCTCTTCTAACAGGAAAGATGACACGAGGTTGGATCACTTCTTGGGGTGCTGTCCTGATGTCAATTACAGCTTAGTGGATCAGGTGTTTGCTGAGGGTTTTTGCCATCCAGTAAAGTATTGCTCTTTGCCACTCCAATGCACAGCTTCCTGTGGCAATTTGTCAATTAGAAATTTCTTTTTTAAACTTCTCCTTTAACAATCAAACTCAAACCTAATTCAATTTTGCAACAGTGTTGTCTGAGCAACATGATCATGATTTGAACTGCACAGGTGGGTTTGTTCCTCTTAGACACATGGTGGTTCTGATTCTGAAGTATAGCCTGAACTTCCTAGACTAGTTTCCCTGGAGTCTCAGAAATGACATTAAACAACAGGAGCAGTAGGAGGTGAACTATTCTTGTAGGTTCTTTTCTGATACTGGTCCAGATTTTTCCTTTGCCTCATTGACCACACACTCATCTTTCTGAGCCTACAGGATTGTTATTAGGGCACCTTGCATTTATAGGACGTTTAGCTTCTGTATTTTAATACCTGAGCAAATGTTCAATGTGAACCAATACTTTCATTCCCCTTAGGGAACCTCTATCCTTTAAAATGCAATATCAAAAATAATTTTCATTATATAACTCTGCTTGAAAATGAGCAAAATAATATATAATAAGATTTGGACCTAGATTTATCCTTGAAGTTCTCGTCTGTTTCATAAAAGTGTTATTATAGTTTTACACATGGTAAAGGTGAAAATATCTAATACCTCCTTCACAGAATAGGGGATAGCTAAATACATATTTTCAGCTGCATCAATGTTAAATAATTTTTTAGAAATATGCCTTTTCTCAGGTATTAAATAATGTGATTCAATCCTTGGAAAAGTATTCCAGGTCTAAATCTGTAATTTATATCAAACCTAATAAAATATGCAAATGATTCAAATACATGTCACCTTTTATAATTGTGCTTATCTAGCCAAGGTCAAATACTCATTCCAAAAACACAACACAATATAATTTAGGAAGTAAGTAGATAGTAAGTTTGATATTTACTCAAATGCAAATTAAATCAAGTTTCTTTAATAAATTTCTGGAATTCTTCATTTCAATTTTATTTCACTTTGCAAACAGATTTGCATAATGAATCATTCTTTTCCTAGAGTCAGTCTGTGACTTAGCCAGCTTTTCTTTTCACAGAAAAACCTCACCTTTCAAAAAAAGTTTATTAAAGAAATTTACATAAGGTTATTGTACTTGCTATCCTGACTCCAGTAGTAATATAGCCTACACTATTTAATTTTGCTTAATAAAAGCATTTGAAGTTAAAGACAATTTTCCACTATTAGGAGTATGTGATCAATCTAAACTATTCTAATATGACTCTAGTCCACTCAAAGTAGATTTTAAAAATACATATGAGTTCTCTTAGAAATTAAGGTATCTAGGAAAACCCTGAAGGCTTGTTAAAGATATAATATAGAAACATAGGTCACAAGTGACAGTGTAGGACAGTCATGAAGATTGAATGCTCATTGGAGTTAGTCTCTGAGTTCTAATCCCAGCTTCACAGTTATTAGCTATGTAATCTTAGCTTAACTTCTTGGCCATTATGTGTTACTATGCCCTTGTAGGTAGAACAAGAATGATAACAAGGCTGTCTGGCACATAGTAAGCACTCAACAATATTGCTGTTAGTTTTGCTATCATTAATGTTGTAGTATAGACATTTTTATCATAGCCAAGATAGAAGAAATATTTTTCCACAAAATAATGAGATACAAGAAATTGTTTAAATGTAATTTGAAGTGTTTATCTGCAATAGAAGAGAAGAGAAATATTTATACAGAAAGCTTTGTATTATGATTTGGAGAAAATAGGTTTGTTTAACAAATGCGTTCGTAAAATGAAGTGAAAGTCCTTGAACTATCTCTGGAAAATATAAGAAGTTGGAAGGTAACATGGGTTGAGTTAATTAGAGTCCATTGAATTCTAATATGTTTCCTGGAACTTGAACTGGTAGACAATGCCCACTCATGCTTGCATCTTCATAAGTTAGGGAGTATACATATCTCAGTTTTATGGTGAAAAATCTCAAGCCTCTTACTGTCATTAGTATGCCAAAAATCAGTTTGGGGCAGGGAAGATGGTATAGGAGATTCCAAAGTGTCTTAGTAAAGCCAAAATGTTTGCAATACTACATTACTTTTGAATTATAATTGAGCAAATATTTGACTTTTAATATAAATTCACACCATGCTTATAAATAAAATGCTTTAATTGTGATTGAAATTATTCTAGACTAGCAATATTTAGAAAAGTCATGTAAATTATGCTATCTGGACTAAACACAGATAATCACTGGTTGGTGAATTTTTAAATTTCAAGCCAACCTATAATATAGTAACAGTAACACTTTCTTTGAAGTTTATTTTTCTTAAGACTAATATACCCCTACAAGATGGGTATTGGGGTCTCTGAAAAGAACAAATAACTCCATCCTGTTTCTCACATCTTGAACATGTTGAGAAATAAAAAATAAGAAATGCAAGTTGAAAACCTAAAACATCACCTTGAAATGAGCCACATTGGCACATTGAATTTCAGTCTTGGAAGCAAGTGGGCTCATTTGATAGTGAAACCTAGTAATATATATGGTGAACTATGGTAATGATTTATTTTGTTGGTATATTTTTTCACATTTAATAACTTCATTGAGTGGGAATATATAAGCAACTTCAATATTGGTACATGCTAACATTCCTTAATATTATAAATGCCTCCCAAAGGAAAACATTTATTTGGAGCTAATTTTACTTGATATTTTTAAAACTCTCAATACAGCACTTATTTCTTTTCTCAAAGTTGGTCATTGTTTTAAAGCCTAAGGCTCCATTATAAGCATCACATTTGCTTGTGGATATACTGAGTATGCATAAAATGACAGTATTTTCATGAACAACCATTTTTATAAACTTATTAATTACTACTTTTTCTTCTATACATACTTTCTCACATTAATAACATACCCTTTGGAATATTCCGCAACAGGCAAAGTCCATCTCAGAAATGCATTCAACAAATATAACTTCATTCCAGAAATTAAACATCTAGTTTCAGTACTTGTTTAAATCACGAAAGAACTTATTAATGATTACAACTATATACTTAATGATCATTTGAAAGTCAAATAATGTTTATTGATCTTTAAATACCACTTATTGTTGCAAGTATGTTTGTGAACTTTTAGGAACAAAAAAAAATGGTAGCATTCAGGTAATCTAATTTATCCTGAAGGTCTAAATTGTTTACATATTTCTTGACTTTTGTGGACTCATCATTAATAGACAGAAGTAGAGTCAAACAATTGGTATTCTTTTGGAAGTGATAATTTGAATAACCAGGGTAGAGCCTAGAATATAGGTACAGACAAATATTAATGAATTAATGGGTTTAGTTTGTGCAATTGATTCCTGACTTGCTTCAGGTCTCTTCCTGGATATTTCATTTGACTCTCTTTGTTGGTATTGCCATTTCCAAACCCACACTGATATTTTACAAAATATATGCCATACCAAGCCTCACACATTCAGTGCCTTCAGGAAAGATAAGCCAAAGAAGAGTCAGTGCCAGATACTGTGAGTCCACACACTGGCATTTTCCACGACTTCCTATTTAGCATGAAAGCAGTTTCAATTAACGCATTTGCAAAACTCCCTTATTAAAATACACTTTTATCCAACAACATTGAGTCAGGCCAAGTTTTTGGTTCAGTTACTTCCAAAAAAGTTTGACTATTTTTTTATCACTTAAAGTGTTTACACTGTGAAATGATGATTCTAACCAAAAAGTCAGGTCTGAAAATTATAGATAGTCTGAGTTTTCTTAAGCCTGTCAGCTGAAATTTGAGTAGAGGACACAAAAAGAAATTTTATTTAAAGGCTCAATTAAATGTTTTTTAGTTTTCATGTTTAAAAGGTATTAGTAGAAACCAGTACACTATAACATCCCCAGATCAGATATGGGTTTCCCCTATCTGAAAGTTACTTTTCCCTAACTTTGATGTGCATAGAACATTTTAAAGCTGTTGAGAGAAGATTAAGTCATCTTTATTAAATGGAAATGTCATAGTACTCATTTTCTGTTCAGTGGGGAAAGATTTTGAAAGCAGAATTTAAGCAAATTTATCCTATAGGAAGGCTAACCATTACAGTTCAAGAGAGACTCTGGTACCACCTGGTTAAAACTATGTGTTTTTAGCCTTTTTAGTTATTTTTTTTACAATTTACAAAATCCTTTAAAACACTTGCTTTATGTCAACCTCACAACAATCCTATGCCAAAAGCAACTGATATTATTTAGCCTCATTCTGCTGAGAAGATAATGTCAGTGAAATAGGCAAATCCCTCAAGATCACGCCCACGTCAGGGTCTGAACCCCCTCATTGCAATCAGTGTAGTTTTTCAACAACACTGCAGACCCAGTCCAAACTTACAGGAGAATGTTGCAATGACCTAGTGGCACACACTAAAGACACAAAAGAACCATTTTTGAAATAAGTAATGTTTTGAATCAATTTAGAAAATCATTACAAGAGTTTAAAGAAAATGTCCATGAGCATTTTATTGTTAAAGGGGGATTTGCATGTGCCTCTTCTCCTGCATAAGTAATTACCACTGTTAGAAAGCATAGTTACAAATATCACACAAGGGTCTCATCTTGGCCTTTACTGCCACAAGACTGTTCATAAAGTGAAGGCTGCACTAGTTTTGAAGCAAGCTCTGAGTTTGAGGGGTTAAATACACTCGGGTAATTCAGAGAGACAGATGGAGCTCTGTTATCCAGGTTTGCAAAATCCAATTTAGAGTTGATTTAATCCACTTGAGCTAGATTTAAAAACTTAGGTAATGATGTTTTTTCTTACTTCAGGGAGTTAACAACTGAGATCTACTTTCTCTGGGAGGTTGAGTGAGTGAAAGTGTTAGATATATGTGCATGTGGTTTTTTTCCCCAAATCAGGTAGCATTTTCAACAAGTTTATAACTGAATGATTTATGAGCAGCCAATGTCTGCTTTCCTCGACAAAAGGAAACATGAAAAAATAATTCGCCCTCTTCCTCACCCAAAAGAGCATATAAGGAGAAATGCCAAGATGAGGCATTTTTCCTGTTAACACTGACTAATCTAATATGGATTTACAAATACAAAGTCTAAATAATTGTTCAATAAGATCTTTAGGCAGAACCTAATTAGCTATATTTTACAAACCTTAGAGAAAGGAGCACTGAGTGAAGAATGTTATTTAGTCTATGTCTAGATAGTATTACCAAATTCAAATTAGTAGCCCTAATTAGTCCTGGAAGTCTACCAAAGCTATAGGTTTCTTTGTCCTGTTATTTTGTTCATGGAGCCTTCTTCTGATCCTAAGAAATACATACACACACCCCACAGGCATTTTAACATATCCTGGAATCTTCTCATCCCACAAAGAATTAAATTAATTCACTATCCTTCTAGTGTCTCTCCAAGACTCTGTAACAAGGTCATGACTGGCAGCCACTTCTCTTAAACCAGTTTGGGTCACTTAAATTTTGCTTTATACTCTTCAGAAGCTAACCAAGCTGACAACATTTCCTATTAACATAACAACAGATGATTCTATATCTTCTGTGGTACTTTCCTTCAATATGTGCCTTGGCAGAGAAAAACTGTCCAAATAAATGTCTTTAACGTTGAAAATTATAATTTTTAATTTTTTATTAATTTATTCATATGTGCATACATTGTTCATTTGGGCCATTTCTCCCCCCTGCTCCCCACCCCCTTTCTCTCCCCCATTGCTTCCGGGCACAACCTGTTCTGCCCTTTTCTTCAATTTTGTTGAAGAGTAGAAATAAAGAATAATAAGAAAGTGTTTTTGCTCCTTGAAATAAGGATAGCTATACAGAGAGATTCCTAACATTGCTTCCATGCGCAAGTGAATTACAACCCGAATTGACTCATCCCTACCTGACCTCTTCACTAATTCCCGGTCACCTTCCCATATTGACCTTTGTCATTTGAAGGTTACTGTATTAGATCCTCTGCAGTGGGGATATCAAATACTTTCAAGTTTTGGGTTTCCTACCTATCTGCATTCCTCCCATATGTGTTCTCCCCTTAGTGTGTGACCCAAGTCCAACAACATTGCTGCATTTGCCCTAGATCTAAAGTCCACATATGAGGGAGAACATACGATTTTTGGTCTTCTGAGCCTGGCCAACCTCTCTCAGGAAGATGTTCTCCAGTTCTATCCATTTACTTGCAAATGATAACATTTCATTCTTCTTCATGGCTGCATAAAATTCCATTGTGTATAAATACCACATTTTCTTAATCTATTTGTCAGTACCGGGGCATGTTGGCTGTTTCCATAACTTGGCTATTGTGAATAGTGCTGCAATAAACATGGGTGTGCAGTGCCTCTGGAGTAACCTGAGTCACATTCCTTTGGGTATATCCCCAAGAGTGGGATTGCTGGATCATATGGCAGATCTGTGTTTAGATTTTTAAGAAGCCTCCATATTGTTTTCCAGAGTGATTGCACTAGCTTGCATTCCCACCAGCAGTGTACAAGGGTTCCTTTTTCCCCACATCCTCGCCAATACCTACTGTTGGTGGTATTTTGATGACAGCTATTCTAACAGGAATGAGGCAGAACTTTAGTGTGGTTCTGATTTGCATTTCCTTTATGGCCAGATATAGAGAGCATTTTTTATGTGTTTTTTGGCCATTTGAATTTCTTCTTTTGAGAAACTTCTGTTTAGTTCACTTGCCCTTTTCTTTAGTTGTTCATTGATTTTAGGAGAGTTTAGTTTTTTGAGTTCCCTGTATATTCTGGTTATCAGTCCCTTGTCTGATGTATAGCTGGCAAATATTTTCTCCCACTCTGTGGGTGTTCTCTTCAGTTTAGACACCATTTCTTTTGTTGTGCAGAAGCTTTTTAATTTTATGAAGTCCCATTTGTCCATCCTTTCTCTTAGTTGCTGAGCTGCTGGATTCTATTGAGAAAGTCCTTGCCTATACCTACTTTATTTCCTACTCTTTCCTGCACTAACTTCAGAGTTTTGAGTCTGATATTTAAGTCCTTGATGCATTTTGAGTTGATAGTAGTACACGGTGATAAACATGGATCTAGTTTCAGTTTTTTGCAGAAAACATTGGTTTTTGCAGAAAATGTTGTTCCCAGCAAAATTTGTTGAAGAGGCTGTCGTATCTTCTTCATATGTTCATGACATATCTTCATACAATGGCTTTCTCCATTGTATGTTTTTGGCACCTTTGTCAAAAATAAGGTGGGCATAGCTGTGTGGATTCATATCTGGGTCCTCTATTTTGTTCCACTGGCCTTCATGTCTGTTTTTGTGCCAGTACCATGTCATTTTTATTGCTATTGCTTTGTAATACAGTTTGAATTCAGGTATTGTGATACCTCCAGCATTGCTCTTTTTGCTGAGTATTGCCTAGGCTATTCACAGTCTCTTATATTTCCAAATGAACTTTAGGGTAGATTTTTCAATCTCTGTGATGAAAGTCAATGAGATTTTGATGGGAATTGCATTAAACATGTAGATTGCTTTTGGTAGTATAGCCATTTTTACTATGTTGATTCTACCAATCCATGAGCATGGGAGATCTCTCCACCTTCTGTGTTCCTCCTTGATCTATCTTCAGGGGTTTGTAGTTAGTTCTCCTTGTAAAGGTCATTCACATCCTTTGTTAAATTTAATCCCAGGTATTTTGTAAATGGAATTGTTTCCATGTATTCTTTCTCAATTTTTTCATTGTTGGTGTATAGAAAAGCTAATGAGTTTGTAAGTTGATTTTTTATCCTGCCATCTTGCTGTAGCTGTTTATGGTGTCTAGGAGTTTTTGGGGTAGAGTTTTTTGGGTCTTTAAGATATAGGATCATGTCGTCTGCAAATACGGATATTTTGACAATTTCTTTACCTATTTGTATTCCTTCTATTTCTTCTTCTTGCCTAATTGCCCTGGCTAGGAATTCCAGGACTATGTTAAACAGGAGTGGGGATAGTGGGCACCCTTGTCTCATTCCCAATTTTTGGAGAAATGGTTTCAGTTTTTCTCCATTAAGTATGATGTTCACTAAAGGTTTGTCATATATAGCCTTCATAATGTTGAGGTAGTTTCCTTCTATTCCTAGTTTTCTTAGAGCTATTTATCATGAAGTGGTTTGGATCTTGTTGAAGGCTTTTTCTGCATCTATTGAGATGATCAAGTGTTTTTTGTCTTTGCTTCTATTAATGTGCTGTATTACATTCATAGATTTGTGTATGTTGAACCACCCCTGCATCCCTGGAATGAAGCCAACTTGGTAATGGTGGATGATCTTTCTGATATGTTGTTTAAGTTGGTTTGCCACTATTTTATTGAGGGTGCTTGCATTGATGTTCATTAAGGAGATTGGCCTATAGTTCTCCTTTTTGGAGGTATCTTTGTCTGGTTTTGGGATGAGTGCAATACTGGCTTCATAAAATGAGTTAGGCAGTGTTTCTATCTTGTGGAACAGTTTAAGGAGGGTTGGTATCAGTTCTTCTTTAAAGGTCTGATAGAACTCAGCAGAGAATCCATCAGGCCCTGGACTTTTCTTTTTCAGGGAGACTATTGCTTCTTCAATTTCATTTTGTGTTACAGATCTAGTCAGGTGATTAGTATTCTCTTCATTCAATCTTGGATGGTCATAGATATCTAGAAATTAGTCCATTTCATCAAGATTTTCAAATTTATTAGAATATAGGTTCTCAAAGTAGTCTCAGATGATTTCCTGGATTTCCGTGGTGTTTGTTGTCTCACTGTTGTATTTCTGATTTTACTGATTTGGGTTTCTTCTCTCCTCATTTTAGTCAGGTTTGCCAGGGGTCTGTCAATCTTGTTTATTTTTTCAAAAAACCAACTTTTTGTTTCATTCATTCTTTGTATCATTTTTTGTTTGTTTGTTTCTATTTCATTAGTTTCAGCCCTTAAGTTTATTATTTCTCCCCTTCTCAGTATAATATGGCATCGAGAAGCTTTGTACAGACTGGGGGTTCAGGGTGTCAAAGTTTTGATTCTTCTTGGTGCTTTATTTCTGCCAAGTGTAGCTCCGGCATCTCAGCAAGATTTTTGATTTACAGAGCTCACAGTGTCTGCTTCTGTGCCTGAGTCACTATGTTGGATCCTCAAGATTGAAAATTAGTAAATACTGAGGCACCAAAGCAATATGATAGGTGAATTACTTAGGAACAGGTTCTATGAATTTGATCATTCACAGGTCCATAGAGCTAAAAGGGCCCCAGAAATAATTTTGTCTACCTTTCCTTATGTAAAAGACAAAGAACTAAAATGTACTAAGATTTAATTTTTTGCCAGAAATACATATATTAATGTGTCTGCAACTATTGAGTAGCATATAGCAAGGCCTGAACTTGACCTTCACCTATTTAGTTACCTGTCAATTGTTTTAAGTTATACATGCTACTTGTCTATAAGATTAGTTCAAGTCCCTTTACATAGCATACAAAGTGCTTCATGGATTGTCCCTAAATCTTTCATGCCACCCACACATACTCTCCACCTCTCTTCATCACTGAGTACCCCTCAAAAGTCCATGAAGAAAACAGTATACTCTAAACATAGCAACCTGTTTTCCATTGTTATTTTTAAAGACTAGTTCCTCTGTTTCAAATGCTAAATCAAGGTGTTTCTACATTTCACCTCTTCTGTAGAAGTTTTTACAACTCTGAAATCAGATGCACTTGCTTGCTGTTAGCTTCTAGAAAGCCTGAGAAGTCTCTATTCTAGCATGAATCAAATGATTTGAGATAGTCTGCATTTTTTGTCCTCATTTTATTGGAGGATTTTCAAAATAAGGATCACTCACTCATACTTATCTCCCTATTATCCAGCATGTTACCTGGCCCATAACCTTCATTAAATGCCTGTAGAGCCAAAAAATTAGTCAAATCAGGAGGAGGATCCATGTGTTTTTTATCTAAACCTGGAGTGCTTCCTCAACACTTTTGTACTGATGGTTAATCCAAATCCAGTCTCTTGGTTACTCACTGTCTTCCCTATGCCAGTCAATTCTGTAGGAGGCAAATTGAGTCTCAATTTGAACTTCCATTTAATTCAAATGGCAGGAATCTAAACCTTCATTCACTTCAATTGGAAAGTTTGGTTTGAATTAAAATGGCTTCATTCATTCATTTATTCAACACACAATTTAGTACATACTAAGCTCAGCCGAGGCAGCACCAGCTGTCTCAGTGACTCTTTCTGTTCCAGTTTCATTTCACTGCTTCACACACATACATAAGCTTTGGAAAACTACTCAATGGGCATTCCACACAAGCCACTTTGGCTCTTCATCATGTTTAGTAGTCTAGCACAACAATGGTGTAAATGCAAACTGCATTTTCCCTATGGACTATATTTACCCAAGTATGTCAAGTTTCATTACTTAGACTTATCTCCTAAATGTGGAAAGAACCAATTACTACATTATAGAGTGTTATCTAAAGACATCAAAGCTTTCAATGTTACCACAAATAAGAATCAAAATTTGCTAATTTCAATTTTAAATTCAATTGATTGATTGAGTCTCCTGGATAATTTGGGTAGAATTTCAGAATTTCCTGTTCTGTGAGGCACCCCCACACCATGAATTTTTAAACTTATGACCAGATAAGTTTACAAATACAGTGATTTTATTGCCAGTATGTCATTAACACCCAATCCAGAGAAAGTGCCCTCATTCCAGGGACCTAGAAAAGTTTTAAAATACAGTAGAGCAAGCCAAATAGGATTCATAGCATGAAGAAATTAATAGCCAGTGCCAATTTTTTAACAGTAGCAAGAATTAAAAGAAATCAGTGGGCATATGGCTTGTGGAGACATATGGCACATATTTTTGACTAGACAAGCTAGAAAAGAGAATTACTTCAACTCTCAGCTCTCAGGACATTGTTCATCTAATTTCCATGAAATATCCATGTGTGAAAGGAAAGATTTAAATAATTCATCTTCTTAACTACTTATGACAAAATTATTTTTGTATGACAGAATTTGGTCAATCTTTCTTTATACTCTATTAATTTCAAATATGGGTGGTAGAATTTATACTGAACCTAGAAAATAAAGGAACCATTTTGACTTTTTCCTAACCATAAGCCAGATGGCTCTCTAGCCCTATTTCAAGGTCTTCTGATGAGCCCAGAAGATCCATCTTCATAGGTTACTAATAGCTCTGCCTTCCCATCTGAATTATCCACAAATAATACATTTTGTTACATATAAAGTTGTAACTTTTCCTTTTGGTAAGAAATCTCAGAATATATTCAGGCTTCAGGTTGGACTAGAAATAAATGTAATCATATCCTCATAATAGAAACAATTTTATTTTTACTTTTTTCCAAAAAAGTAAAAAGAAGGTAAACCAACCATTCCCACTATGATATGGTAGTTCTCACCAAATAAAAATAGCATTGAGTCTGTAATCAAACTGTTATAAATGTTTGCCCTTCTATATGCAGTCAACATGTTACAACCAGTAAGAAGAAATTCAGAAGGGCCTTGCTGAAATTAGCAAATTTATCTCATAGCCAAATTGCCATAGGAGTTGTAATAGCATTCTCTCCTATTGATCCTTCTTTCAGACACATTGGATATACCCTTCCCTTTTCTTCTGCAGAATGCCTTATTCACAAACATCATATTTGCTTGCCTGAAGCCTACTGGGACTTGAAAACACAAGTGTACTTCCATTCCTGCAGTGAAACCATAACATTTCTGAGAGAGTTCCCAGAACAGACTTGGAA
The DNA here is from genome assembly GCF_047511655.1 of Castor canadensis. NCBI lineage: Eukaryota > Metazoa > Chordata > Mammalia > Rodentia > Castoridae > Castor > Castor canadensis. The sequence goes on from NC_133394.1 coordinate 120,015,499, forward strand.
ATACTCATTTTTCCTTATTCCTTTTCTGGTAGCTCTCTTACAAACACTTTTTATTTACTCGTTCAATTCCCTGAGCATCTACATTTTTCAGATTTATTAAGTTTTAATCAAATAAAATTGTATATATCTATGGTACACAATGCAATGCTTTGATAATTATTAATACAATGTGCAGAAATTAAATCAATCTAGTTATCACATATATCACCTCACACAAATATTACTTTCTGGTAAGAATGTTTTATTTTGTTTTGACAGTACTAGGTTTTGAACTTAGGGCCTCATGTTTGCTAGGTAAGTACTCTACCACTTGAGCCAAACCCCTAGCCCTTTTTACTTTGGTTATTTTTCAGATAGGGGCTTACGTTTTTGCCTGGGCTAGCCTGACCAAGATACTCTACCCTCAACTCTCCTGCATAGTTAGAATTAGAGATGCATATCACCATGTCCAACTTGTTCACTGGGATGGAATCTGGCTAACTGTTTGCCTGGGGTGGCCTCAAACAATGACCTTCCCAAACTCAACCTCCTGAGGAGCTGGGATTACAAATTGTGAGCCACTGTGTCCAGTCTTTTGAGAAAACTTAAGATCTACTATTTAGACATTTTCAAGCAATTTACTTAATATTATTAACTATAGTCACTATAGTGTACAATAGAGCTCCAAAAAGTACTCATTTTATGTACATGAAACTTTCTACCCTTAGACTAACATCTCTCCATTCTCACTTCCTCCCACCCCTGGCCTCTGATAACTGCCATTCTACTTTGTTTCTAAGAGCTTGACTTTTTCAGACTGTGCTTACATGTGAATCATGCAGTATTTGTCTTTTTGTGTCTGACTTATTTCATGGAACACAATGACGTCCAAGTTTATCCATATTGTTACATATAGGAGATCACCTTCATTTTAAAGGTTAGAAAATATGTGAATATATATATTTTTTTCTTTATCCATTAATCCACTAATAAGTACTTAGGTTAATTCCATACTTAGCTACTGTGATTAATGCTTCAGTGAAGATTAGGGTACTGATATCTCTTTTATTATTATTTATGCTCTTTATACTCCTGTTTACTTGCAAACTTGTAGTATTTCTCTTTCTATCCACAACATTCTGAACAGAATCCTACAAAGGTAGATCATTGCAAACAGTATTGTTTTCAGCAATTCCACTTTAAAGCAATACTGCATGGTGTTTAACAACAGAAAATTCTGCTGTTCTAGAACCTTACTGCTTAATTTTGAAAGCTGCTCCACCACTTACTGACTGTGTAACCTTGAATGACTTTTTTAGTGGTCATGCACACAGGATACAATAATCATAGGTGCTTCTCAGGATATCTGTGAGAATAAAATGAGTTAATAAACAAACAGTGCCCAGCATCAGGTAGATGTTCTTCAATTATTACAAATTGCTAAGCAAAAACCCATCTTCTATATGAAACTCTGGTATGTCCTTTGTATACATTACCTCATGCAATTTTCAGAAAAATGTGTTGAGCTTGATGCTATCCATTTTAAAGATAAAGAAAGTTGTGATCAGAAGACAAAAAATAAGAGACTTGATAGCAGAACTAGAATTCGAATCCACATATATTTGACCATAAAGTACAGACTTTTGCATGACACAGATATTGATGACTATATTTTTTTCTTAGTTTTAAGGTTTATAAAGCATTTAATTAAAAATTTTTATTAACTATTAATTGTACCTATCATTGGGATTCTATGTAATGTTTCAACCTGTGCAGGCCATGTGCACTGACTAAATCAGGTTAATTAGTATTTTCCTCTCCATATCATTTCTATGTTTAGAGCCTTCAATTTCCTGTCTGACCGATGCTCATAAACTTAGTCTTCTACATATACCATTTCAATTGATCCTCATAGTAACTATTGCTTTTTCAGAGATAGTATTATTTTTATTTTACTGATTAGCAAACTGATATGTTGAAAAATAGTTTGTACAAATTCAAAACTTAAATAGGATATTTTGAAGACAAGATTTTGAACCAGGTTTCTCAGCTCCCAATCCTAGGGTCTGATGAGGCCCTTATCCCTTTCTATGTTATATGTGCACAAATACTTTGCTCCCATTTGTTTAGTTTGAGCACCTTCATTTTCCTTTCAGAATATGTACATTTTCTTAGCTGAATTGTGTAATGTTCCCAAAGGCAACTTCTTTTCTTATTTTAGGTCACATGAGTCAAATATCAGAACAATGTTCTGTTTGGCATGTCTCAAAAATCTTTTTGTCACAGCCTTGTACCCATCCATCATGCTTTTAAAAATCTGTTATGTGAATCACAGAAAACTTAAAAATCTTGTATAAAAATGACTATATCTTTATCTTTTACTTCCGTTTATTGTTTATTTTGTAACCTGGCCACCTTGACAGAAGCTGTACTTAACTTTTAACTGCATTTAAGCATTCTTAGTTGTAGAATTATTGGATCTGAAAATGTATACATGAAATATGGAAATTATGTTTTTTAAAAACATAAGTTACAGGCAATGGATATTCATGTTAAGTTATTTAGAAATTTGAGTAGAAAAATTATATATTTCATAAGAGTAGACAAAATTTATTTTAAGCAGTAATCCTATGTTTCTTAGTAATAAAGTTTTATAGAAATATCCATAACATTACATTTGTATATTTTCCTTCTGACAAAAATAAATGAGAAAATGCTATTTAATTTATTAGGCTTTTTTGCTCTTTCTTGCTCTTATTGTCTTGAATACTAATTATCTCCAATATGCATGGAATTATTAATACCCTTTCTCTTTATTTTATCTGCCAACTCATCCCAAAGTCATTTTTAATCATCTGACTAGTGGTAATATTTGATATAATCTCTATTTGTGTACACATATAATAAATCCTTACACAGCAAACACAAGGAATAGCTATAATTTCCTCTTATTACTATCATAATAGTTATATAAGGTGACATGAAAAACAACAAAATGAGATTGTGTTGTGAATGTTGATCAAAGTGCTTATGATTGAAATTATTTCACTTAGATACCTATTCTTGTTTGACTTCCTTCAGGAGTTACTAGCCAGGGTTTCACACACTTCTTTCATTTCGATGCAATCCTATGTACTTCTTTTCAATTTATTTCTCCTGTTGTATGCACCCAAGTCAAAATAATATATAATGACCCAATTCAAATCAAAAGTCATCAGATACAGTAAGAATTCCTTACATTTGCATGCAACAATGTCCTTCCAAAAATCCCCTAGCTACTACAGGTAGATACTTTAAAATCTTGACATTAAAGTTTTTTTTTCACTGAATTAACTTTTTCATCTTCTATGCAATTACAGATACTCTTGGCTTGAATAATAAAGTAAAACAAATACCAAACTGTATTTCACAAAACATGTGACATTTCAAATTGGACTAAAAGTAAACTTTCTATAATCTATTTTAATAGAGTTAGCTCATCAAATACCAAATGTTTACAAATCTACCCACTTAAAGTTTGGTCAGGATCATGGAACTTGTTCTTCTCTTTCACAGAACAACATGAGATTACTCAGAACTGAAGGCAATCGAGTTTGAGTTGATGTAAGCCCTGTATTCCAGGTAATTTAAAACCTGCCTTTGTACCCAATGTCAAAGAAAACCAGAGCCAACTGAGCCAACAATAGTAAAACTGTAATAGTAAAGAAAGTAAAAGCAGATTTATCCAGGAACAATACAACATGCAGAGAGGGTCTTGGTATAGAAACGGACTCAATTCTGAGTATGACAAAGGCAAGTAACATCAGAGAGACAGGGGATTCTGGACAAATTGCTAGAAAGGATTCTTGCTGAAGGCAAGCTAGGGTGATCAAATGCCAAAAGTAGAGGATGAGAAATTTGGTAATATGTCAATTTTGGGAGATTTGCAATAGACCAATTTTTCAGAATTCTTGCTAAAACTAAGTGATATAAGGATGAAGACAGAAGACCAAAGACTGAAGACTATATGAAAAGAGAATTCAGAGGAACCTGACTACAGTTTGGTCAAGAGGTCAAGTTTGTCACCACACTATTAACTTAGCAGACTCTTCATACTTGTAATAAGAGAACTTTGCTTTGAAATCTTTAGTTCCTCACAGGGAGCTTCTGTCCAATCATGAAACCTCAGGGATCAGGCCACTTACTAATAGAAACTCATTCCAAATGCCTAGGTTGACATTGACCAGAAGTAGGCCTCAAGAAATGATTTAATTAAAAATGACTTATACAGAAGGTGATCTGGGAAGCACCAGTAGTACAGGGAGGAAGTAAAGAGAACAAAAAGTGTTTTTTCCATATAGGATACCACATTGGCTATTGGAGCTTAGTCCTAGTGGGAACGTGTTGGAGACCACAAGTGTAGCTTGAGAAGTGAGGTATTACTCATTAACTCTGATGTGTCACTGGGGAATAGATGGCTGTTCCTGTGAGATGTTAAATACCAGCACTTTGGTCCTGCTGTGTAGATCAATAACCTAAGCTCCAATAGCTAGGACAAAAACCCTCAAATATTTTCTATCACTTTGAATAAGAGGCCACTAGCTTCCCAGGAAATGGTGAGTGCCAAGAGCATGTGATGAGGCACTGACAAATTCTAAGATATGTATAAATTATATTTTTCTTTTATATAGTTTTCCTGAGATTCACGTGCTTATTCAGGGAACTTGGTATTTCTTCTCAGGCAATTAATGGCAACTGTTTAGCCTAATCTATAATAGCCAATTGTGACTTCATAAATACCTAGAACAGTTTGATGGAGGCATATTTTATATACAGTAAAATTCATTTTTACTTTAATATGCACAGTTTTTTAATCTTTGGCACACCTGAATAACCATGTAACCATGATACAATGAGGATAGAAAATAATTCCATCATATCTTTCAGAAGCATACTTCTTTGTACTCAGTCTCCTCTCTTATCAGACCTCAGAAACCATGGATCTAATTTCTGTTCCCATAGTTTTCACTTTTCCAAAATCTCTTATAAACAGAATCATACCGTATATAGTCTGTTGTATCTGACATTTTGTGCTTAGCAGAATACATTTAAGATTTATCCATATTGTTTTAGGTACTAGGAGTGTATTCCTTTCTATTGATAAAAAGTATTTCATAATATTAATACACTGCCATTTGTTTAGCTATTTAATACCTTATGGACATTTAAGACAGCATGCATTTTGGAGGAAGTGTATATTGCTTTTAATTAACAGAGTATAGGTAGGGAAAAGTACTAACTCTATAAATGCCAATACAATTAAGTGATCAAGATTACTATCACTACTGATATCGCATTGACATCATGTGCCCCTCAATACAATGTGCTTGGAAGTGTACTTCATGAAGTGAAGGGTCTTCATCATAAAAATTCATACTCCTCTAAACGTGAGAAAATATTAACTAAACTCAAATTCAAAGACATTCTGAAAAGTAATTGATTCTTCAGAGCTTTCAAGGTTACGAAAACAGGAAAAAACTCAACAGTTTTCAGACTGAAAGAAACTAAGGAAACATAATAACTAAATGCTACATGTTTACCTTGGTTTAGATCCTGAATCAGATAAAGGACAAATTTTTAAAAAGTAGTAAAGTCAAAATGAAGTTTGAATTCTATCTAATTACATTGTACTAATGTTGATTTCTTGGTTTTAATAAATATAACTTACTTACATCATAGATTGTTAGAGAAAACCGGGAAGGATTTATCAGAGCTCTATACATCCTATGTAATACTTGTAAATATAAAGTACTTTTAAAGTTTTTCAGTAAAAAAAGTCTCTTTCATGATCTTATGCCTGAAGGATCCAAATAAACTCCAGCAAAAACCTCCTAGACATCACAAACAGCTTCAGCAACATAGCAGGATGCAAAATCAGCTTACAAAAATAAGTAGTCTTTCTATACACCAACAATGAACAAATTGAGAAAGAATATAGGTAAATAATTCCATTCACAATAGCCTCAAAAAATTCAATACCTGAGAATGAACTCAACAAAGGATGTAAATGACCTCTATAAAGAAAACAATAAGCCACTGAAGAAAGAAATAGATTACAGAAGATGGAAAGATCTCCCATGCTCATGGATTGGCAGAATCAACATAGTAAAAATAGCTATATTACCAAAAGCAATCTATACATTCAATGCAATTCCCATCAAAATCCCAATGACATTCATCACAGAGATTGAAAAAGTCAATCCTAAAGATCATTTGGAAATACAAAAGACCACTAAAAGCTAAGGCAATACGAAGCAAAAAAGAGCAACACTGGAAGTATCACAATACCTAACTTCAAACTACAGAGTTATAGCAGTAAAAATAGCATGGTACTGGCACAAAGACCAGTGAAACAGAATATATGACCCAGATATGAACCCACACAGGTATGTCCACCTAAATTTTGATAAAGGTGGCAAAAGTATATGACGAAGAAAGGACAGCCTCTTCAACAAATGTTGTGGAGAAAACTAGATATCTACCTGCAGAGACTTAAACTGGATCCTTGTTTGTCATCCTTTACAAGTATCAACAAAAAGTGGATTAAGGACCTTAATATCAGACCTAAAACCTAGAAGCTAGTACAGGAAAGAGCAGAGAATACACTGGAAGTAATAGGCATAGGCAAGGACTTCCTCAGTAGAACACAAGCACCTCAGCAACTAAAAAAAAAGGATCAACAACTGAGAATACATAAAATTAAATATCTTCTGCACAGAAAAGGAAATAGTCACTAAATTGAAGAAGCCACCCACAGAATGGGTGAAAATCTTTGCTAGCTATACATCAGAGAAGGGAATGATAACCAGAATGTATAGGGAGCTCAAAAACTAAACTCCTCCAAAATTAATAACCCAATAAAGAAATGGGCAATGGAACTGAACAGAACTTTTTCAAAGGAAGAAGTTAAAATGACTAAAAAACACATGAAAATATTTACCATCCCTAGCCATAAAGGAAATGCAAATCAAAATCGCACTAAGATTCCAATTCCCTGCTGTTAGAATTGCTACCATTAAGAACACCACCAACAACAAATGTTAGCAAGGATGTGGGGAAAAGGGAACCCTCATACACTGCTGGTGGGAATGTAAGCTAGTACAACCACTATGGAAAACATATGGAGGTTCCTTTAAAAACTAGAAATAGATCTGCCATAAGATCCAGCAATACCACTCCTAGAGAGTCAGGTTACAGCAAAAGCACCTGCACACCCATGTTTATTGCAGCACCATTCACAATAGCCAAGCTTGGAAACAGCCAAGATGCCCCACTAGTGATAATGGATTAAGAAAATGTGGAATTTATACACAATGGAATTTTACTAAGCCAAAAAGAATGAAATTTTGTCTTTAGAATTGGAGAATATCATCTTAGGTGAAGTTAGCCAGGCTCAGAAGGCCAAAAGCCAAATGTCCTCCCTCATGTGCAGATTGTAGACCTAAAACAAATGCAGCAATATTATGGGACATGGGTCACACTAAAGGGAGGCTGTGCAAGGGAGGGATAAGGCAAGGGAAGGAAACCAAAAACTTGAATGTGGTTGATATTTTCACAGTATAACAATGAATATACAAATTTTAAACTGGCCAGGGCCACCATGGGAAGTGGTCTAGGAAAGAGTGTAGAGGACAGGAAGAGGTGAATCAATTGGAACTGTAATACATATATGCATGGAAATAACACAAGGATTTATCTCAAACTAGCAAAAACATCATGTTTTTCATTTTATCTTTAAGTTTGATGTTTTTTCTTCTACAAAATCAGAGAACAGGAGGGTGGAACAGGTTCTGCAGTTGGGGGACAGTTGGTACCAGTGGGAGGGGGGTGGTGGCATGGGGAAAGGAATAAGAGGGTGAATATGGTTCAAATGTGTATACACATGTATAAATGATACCTGTTGGAACTGTTCCAGGAATCAGGGGAGGAGGGATGGGGGAGAACAGTGAAGGGGGTCATATTTGATACATTGTAAGAACCTTTGTACCCACACCCAGCACAACAATTTACAAAAGAAATATGTGTTTAACATTTTCCCTTTTAAAGCAGTCTATAAAAGAAGTTAATAATAAGAGTCACAATCAGAAGCAACTAAAATAAAAATTAAGAAATAAAAATTCATCCAGAAATGGATGAATTAAAGAATAAGAACAGTTCACTTTATAAATATAGCTTTATCTATTTGAGAAAAGATATTTAAAACAAATGTACTTTTACTATTTAATTAAGGACAAAACAGAGGAGATACAAATAATTTGATAATGAGCTGTGTGTTGATCAACTTTCTAGTTCTCTAACAGCATACCTGAGACAATCAACTTAAAAAGAGGAAGGTTTTACTTTGGTTCAAAGTTTTGGAGGTTTCATCAAATGGTTGGCCTCTTGTTTCTGAGCCTATAGTGGGTCATGGAGTGCATGACTGAGGAACTTGCTAAAAGAAAAAGCAAAGAGAGAGAAAGGAGTGGCCAATAACACAATATATCCTTCAAGGTCATACCCCTAATTACCTTTCTTTTATTAGGTTCTACTAAAGCAACTGCTTCATAATAGCTCCATGGGCTGTGGAGTAACCTTCAACACAGAGGCCTTTGGGGGACATCCAAGATGCAAACTATAACATTCTATCCCTGACCCCCAAGGACTCCTGTCCATCTCATAATGTGAAGTACAGTCAATCCATCTCCAAAAATACCCAAAGTTAACAGCACCAACAGTGTTCATGGTGTGAGTGACTCTCTCTGCTGAGAGTCCAGGCAAGCTCAGCTATGACCCCCTATAAAAAAAAAAAAAAAAACAGAAGAATAACTTACATACTTCCAAAATACCATGGCACAGGATAAATACTTCTACTCCAAAAGGGAAGAATAGGAAAATAATGAGAAATTGGGCCAAAATAAGGCTGTAACCTGGCAGGGCAAGGTGAAATAATGTAGATCCATGTGCAGAGTCTGGGGCATATGAATATGAGGTCCATAGCCCAGTGTTCTATGCTCCAGGCACCTTTAACTTCATGGAGTATCTACTGCAGATTCAGTCTCATTCGCAGAGCTTCATGCCTTATCCTGGCAGGAGCTATTTGCAGGAACTGTGACTCCAGAACATACTGCCTGACTTTTCTTTGAAATCTCAGTGGAAGCCTCCATCACCCATAATTTTTGCAGCCTGCATGCCTGAAAAACCAGCATCATAAGGGGGATTCTAAGGTCTGCTGCTGGTACAAGTGCACCAGAGCCCTGTTGAACCTCCACCGCAGTGGTCTCTGAGTGTCTTGATAGCTAACACAGGGAAATGATTAAAAAAACAGTATATCCCAGAGACTTGCTGGGATTTCATAAACACTTGATAGCTAACTTAAATTGTTCACATCTCTGTTACTTGCCATGTAGCAGAAAAATCTAGCCAGAAAACTTTTTCTAAGTCAGAATTTTTATTAAAACTTCTGGCTCTAAACTCTGATTTGTCTTTTTCATGTCTTTTGAATCACCCAGATGCAAAACTTATTCCATTTGTCTTTCTTAATTTACATTAGGACAGTCACATATGCAAATTATGTGTGGACACATAAGATTTTACTATTAAAAGTTATGCACAAGATTTTATTACTAAAAGTGATAGGAAAAAACCTGTAGGAATATACAATGAAAAAACTAATATTATTTCATTATTGGAGTTTCAACTCAGGGCATGGTACTCGCTAGGCAGTATTTCTGGGTCCACACTGGCTTGGACTGTGATCCTTCTATTTAAGCTTCCCACCATCGCTGAAATGACAGGAATGGGCCACAATGCCCAGCTATTAGTTAAGACTTTTTCTACTGGCTGGCCCCAAACTGCAATCCTCCTTCACTCAGCCTCCCAAGCAGTTAGCATTACAGGCATGAAGGACCCATGCCCAGCTTAATTTAAATTCTTATAGCCATGATTTCAGTTACTAAAATACCACAGGTATTTCCCCAGTTTAATGACTGACCAGTCAGCCAGTAGGACCTTCTGTCTCTTTTCTACTCTCCTCTCTTCTTTCACACCTGTTAGCAACCCTATTCTTTTCTCAGATTTCCATTCATTTTCTTAAAGAAGTGTTCAGCAACTTCTCCCACTTCATCCATCTCTGAAGACTCAGTGATCTCTCTTGGCCTCCTCTTCCCACAGCTGCTCCCTCCCCCTTAGTTGTTGATCAAAAACAAGTTCCTCCCTATATCTGTTCTTACCCATTCATAATGGATCTGGAACACAAGTATCACTTAATTTTTAAAATGGAACAGATTTTAAAGCACTAAAGGCATCAGGAATAAAAGTGTGTCTAGAAGCTGAATTACTCTTTTTAAGTAAGAAAGATTGAATCTTAAGTGAAAGCTAATTTGTTGTTTGGGATTTTTGTCATACAAGTACAGGAAAACTGAATAAACCTTGCATAAAGAAGAGGAGAGAATGCCTGCAGAGCAAGACATAATTATGAGAACAAGATTGCTATGAAGAAATTAAGGCATATAATGTGTGTGTGCCTACACGTAGAAACCAAAGGCCTCAAGAACCACCATATTTCTGTTCCTTCCAGAAGCCTAGTGCCTTGTGTTTCTCTTATAGCAGCTTGACTACTGGACACCACTGTTTTTAAGGCTGGGTTAAATCTATTGCAATGACTAATACTTCTACACTACTGTCTCATACTATGTATTTGAAGGCCACTTCAATCAGTGAGAATAGTACCTTAACTGAGACTAATTACATTTGAAATCATTGTGACATAAGACTTTTGGGTGAAAAAAATTCCATGGCATTTCTAATATTTTAGTGAAGTAACAGGAATTTTAACTCTCAATTACAATTCATTTAAATTAAAGGAGTTTCCTTATAAAACAGTCTTGAAAGTTCATTTCATTTCACCTTTCTCTGTGAAATTCAAAACTAAGAGAAAAACAAATATTTTGAAAGAGGATTTTCTAGCTTAAAGTAAGTTAAAATGCAGCATTCATTTGCAGTGTCTATTCCATTTTAAACCCCATGTCTACAGAGAACATATTTGTCTCAGGAATCAGAATGTTAAACATTTGTTAATTTTTCCTTGAAGCATGAAATTTACTTTTTTTTATTTTTGGCAATACTAGGAGTTGAACTCAAGACCTTATATTTGCTAGGCAAGCACTCTAACACTTGAGTCAAGACCCCATCCCTAAAAACTTTTCATCCACACATACTTTTTTTAATTGGAACACAATGTTCTTTTACTATAGGACAGCTGCCTTTTAAAGTCCTTTCTATAAAGTCCTATCATTTAAGCTTTAACTGTAAGAAGCAAAAATGGAGAGATACTTTGGAAAAACAAATAAATGCTGTGGTCCACAGTAGTAGAGAAATACATCTCAAAAGCAGATAAATGAAAGTATGAGCAGCACTCTAGACATGAGAACTCAAGGGAGACTCAGGTACCTTCATTAATGCCTGTGATCATAGCTCTTGTTCTTTTATTTTTTATTGTTGTGCTGGGTGTGGGTACATTGTAGCATTCACAAAGGTTCTTACAATGTATCAAATAGATCATAATTGAATTCCCCTCTCCCTTGCTCTCCACCATTCCCCCTCTCCTGATTCTTGGACAGTTTGAACAGGTATCATTGTTGCATTTGCATACATGTATATGCCTTGTTTGCACCATATTCATCCTCCTACCCCTTTCTCCATGCCACCTCCCCACTCCCACCAGGCCCAACCATCACCCCCACATCCCCAGAACCTGTTGGGCCCTCCAGTTCTCCAATTTTGTAGAAGAAAAAACATAAAAGATAAAATGAGGAACATGACGTTTTTGCTAGTTTGAGATAAAGATAGCTACACAGGGAGTTTCCTTGTGTTTCCATGCATATATGTATTACAGCTCCAACTGATTCACCTCTTCCAGTCCTCTTCACACCACCCTAGTCCACTTCCCATGATGGCTCCGGCAAGTTTAAAATTTCTTATAATCATTCCTGTACGGTAAGCACATCAACCTCATGCAAGTTCTTCATTTCCTTCCTTTGCTCTATCCCTCCCTTGCACAGCCTCCCCTTAGTGTGACCCATGTCCCATAACATTGCTGCATTTGTTTTACTCTACAATCTGCAGATGAGGGAGAACATGTGGCTTTTGGACTTCTGAGCTTAGCTAACTTCACTTTAGATGATATTCTCCAATTTCACCCATTTACCCGGGAATGACAAAATTTCATTTTTCTTTGTGGCTGAGTAAAATTCCATTCTGTATAAATTTCACATTTTCTTTTTTTTTTTTTTTCATTTTTCTTTTATTATTCATATGTGCATACAAGGCTTGGTTTATTTCTCCCCCCTGCCCCCACCCCCTCCCTTACCACCCACTCCACCCCCTCCCGCTCCCCCCCTCAATACCCAGCAGAAACTATTTTGCCCTTATCTCTAATTTTGTTGTAGAGAGAGTATAAGCAATAATAGGAAGGAACAAGGGGTTTTGCTGGTTGAGATAAAGATAGCTATACAGGGCATTGACTCACATTGATTTCCTGTGCGTGGGTGTTACCTTCTAGGTTAATTCTTTTTGATCTAACACAAAACTGCTGGGAAAACTGGTTAGCAGTCTGCAAAAAACTGAAACTAGATCCATGTATATCACCCTATACCAAGATTAACTCAAAATGGATCAAGGATCTTAATATCAGACCCCAAACTCTTAAGTTGATACAAGAAAGAGTAGGAAATACTCTGGAGTTAGTAGGTATAGGTAAGAACTTTCTCAATGAAACCCCAGCAGCACAGCAACTAAGAGATAGCATAGATAAATGGGACCTCATAAAACTAAAAAGCTTCTGTTCATCAAAAGAAATGGTCTCTAAACTGAAGAGAACACCCACAGAGTGGGAGAAAATATTTGCCAATTATACATCAGACAAAGGACTGATAACCAGAATATACAGGGAACTTAAAAAACTAAATTCTCCCAAAACTAATGAACCAATAAAGAAATGGGCAGGTGAACTAAACAGAACTTTCTCAAAAGAAGAAATTCAAATGGCCAGAAAACACATGAAAAAATGCTCACCATCTCTAGCAATAAAGGAAATGCAAATTAAAACCACACTAAGATTCCACCTCACCCCTGTTAGAACAGCCATCATCAGCAACACCACCAACAACAGGTGTTGGCGAGGATGCGGGGAAAAAGGAACCCTCTTACACTGTTGGTGGGAATGTAGACTAGTACAACCACTCTGGAAAAAAATTTGGAGGCTACTTAAAAAGCTGGACATTGATCTACCATTTGATCCAGCAATACCACTCTTGGGATATACCCAAAAGACTGTTATTCCAGAGGCACCTGCACATCCATGTTTATTGCGGCACTATTCACAATAGCCAAGTTATGGAAACAGCCAAGGTGCCCCACCACTGACGAATGGATTAAGAAAATGTGGTATCTATACACAATGGAATTTTATGCAGCCATGAAGAAGAACGAAATGTTATCATTCGCTGGTAAATGGATGGAATTGGAGAACATCATTCTGAGTGAGGTTAGCCTGGCTCAAAAAACCAAAAATCATATGTTCTCCCTCATATGTGGACATTAGATCAAGGGCAAACACAACAATGGGATTGGACTATGAGCACATGATAAAAGCGAGAGCACACAAGGGAGGGGTGAGGATAGGTAAGACACCTAAAAAACTAGCTAGCATTTGTTGCCCTTAATGCAGAGAAACTAAAGCAGATACCTTAAAGCAACTGAGGCCAATAGGAAAAGGGGAACAGGTACTAGATAAATTTCACATTTTCTTAATCCATCTGTCAGTAGTGGGGCATCTTGGCTGTTTCCATAGCTTCACTATTGTGAATAGTGCTGCAATAAACATGGGCACACAGGTGCCTTTGTTATAACCTGACTCACATTACTTGGTTTATATCCCTAAGAATGGTATTGCTGGGTTATACTAGCTTACATTACCACCAGCAGTGTATGAGGATTCCTTTTTCCTTATATGCTTGCCAACATGTGTTGTTGGTGGTGCTCTTGATGGTAGCCATTCTAACAGTAGTGAGGTGGAATCTTAGTGTGGTTTTGATGTGCATTTCTTTTATGGCCAAGGATGGTGAGCACATTTTCAAGGGTTTTTTTAGCCATTTCGACTTCTTCCTTTGAAAAAAGTTCTGTCCAGTTCAATTCCCCATTTCTTTATTAGGTTATTAATTTGGGGAGAGTTTAGTTTTTTGAGCTCCTTGTACTTTCTGATTATCATTCCCTTTTCTGGTATACAGCTAGAAAAGATTTTTTGCTATTCTGTGAGTGGCCTCTTCAATTTAGAGACCATTTCTTTTACTGTGAAGAAACTATTTAATTTCATATAGTCAATTTGTCAATTCTTTCTCTTAGCTTCTGAGCCACTTGTGTTCTACTGAGGAAGTCCTTGCCTATGTCCTTTCCCTGCTCTTTCCTGTACCAGCTTCAAGTATTCAGGTCTGATATTAAGGTCCTTAATCTACTTTGAGTTGATACCTGTACAGAGTGATAAACATGGATCTAGTCTCAGTTTTCAGCAGCAGATATCCCATTTTCCCAGCAACATTTGTTGAAGCGGCTGTCTTTTCTCCATTGTAGTTTTTGACACCTTTGTCAAATATTAGGTGGGCATAGCTATGTGGATTCATATCTGGCACCTTTGTCTCACTACTGACTTTAAAGGAAATGGTTTCAGTTTTTCCCTATTACGTGTGATGTTTGCTATAGGTTTGTCATATATAGCCTTTATTATGTTAAGGTACATTCTTTTTATTCCTAGTTTCATCAGAGCTTTTGTCATGAAATGGTGTTGAATTTTATCAAAAGCTTTTTCTGCATTTGTTGAGCTGATCAGGTGGTTTTTGTCTTTGCTTCTGTTAACATGCCATATTACATTTAATGATTTGCATATATATGTTGAACCATTCCTGCATCAATGAGATGAAGCCAACTTGGTCATACATAGTATGTTGTTGGATTCACTTTGCCATTATTTTATTGAAGTTTTTGCATCAATATTCATTAAGATGATTGGCCTATAGTTCTCTTTTTTTGGATGTGTCCTTGTCTGGATTTGGGATGAGTATAATACTGGCTTCATGAAATGAGTTTAGCAGAGGTTCTTCCCTTTCTATTTCATGGAAAAGTTTAAGGAGTATTAGTATTAGTTCTTCTTTAAAGATCTGGTAGAATACAGTGGAGAATCCATCAGGTCCTGGACTTTTTTGTGAAGGGAGGTTCTTTATTGCATATTATAGATCTGTTTAGGTGATTAATATCCTCTTGGTTCAGTTGGTGTTTTTGTATCTAGAAATGTGTCCATTTATTTTGGATTTCCAATTTATTTGAATATAGGTTCTCAAGGTAGTTGCTGATGATTCCTTGGATTACCTTGGTGTTTGTTGTTATCTCCCCTTTTTCATTTCTAATTTTATTAATTTGGGTCTTTTCCCTCCTCCTTTTAGTTAGATTTGCCAGGGGGTGTGTCAATCTTCTTTATTTTTTCAAAGAACAAGCTTTTTCTTTAGTTGATTCTTTATTTTTATATATATATATATATATATATATATATATGTCTCCATTTCATTGATTTCAGTCTAACTTTTATTATATCTCTTCTTATGCTTGTTTTATGTTTAGCTTGTTTTAGGTTATGCTTGTTTTTCTAGAAGTTTGAGAAAGCATTAGCTTGTTTATTTGAGATCTTTCTGTGTTTTAAATATATGCAGTCATGGGTATAAGCTTTCCTTGTAGGATTGCCTTTGATGTATCTGACAGGTTCTAATAGTTATATTTTCATTTTCACTAAATTCCAGGAACTTTTTGATTTCCTCCCTTATTTTTTCTATGACCCACTGATCATTGAGCAGTGTACTGTTCAGCCTCTAATTGTTTGAGCATCTTCTACTACTGCTTTCATTGTTGATTTCTAGTTTTATTACATTGTGATCAGATAGTACACGGGGTGGGGGGGGTATTTCAATTTTCTTATATTTGTTGAGACTTGCTTTGTGCCCTAAGATATGATCCATTTTGGATAAAGTTCCATAGGCTGCTAAAAAATATATATATGTGCTGTTGCAAGATGGAATATTGTAGATAACTGTCAGTTCCATTAGATCTATGGTGTCATTTACTTCTAGGATTTCTTTGTTGACTTTTTAATCTGGCTGACTTAGCTATTGTTGATAGAGGAGTATTAAATTCTCCCACAACTGCTGTGTTGTGGTCTTTATGTGGTTTTAAGTCCTTTAGTGAATATTTAATGAAGTTGAGTGCACTGATACTGGGTGCATATGAGTTGATAATTGTTATTTCTTCTTGATGTATTTCTCCTTTTTATTACAAAGTGACCTTCTTTATCTCTTTTGAGTAATTTAAGTTTGAATTCCAGTTTATCTGATATAAGCATTGGTACTCCTGCCTGTTTTGGGGAACCATTACTTGGAAAATCATCTTCCAGCTTTTCACCCTAAGCCAGTGTTTGTCTCTGTCAGTAAGGTGGGTCTCTTGTAAACAATAGATTGTTGAGTCTTCCTTTCTAATCCAGTTGACAAATGGTGTCTTTTGATGGGGAAGATGAGTCCACTAACACTCTGTTAGTATTGAGTGGTATGTGGTGATTCCTTACATTCAGTTGTTTTTTGTTGTTTAAGGATTTGAATGTTTGCAGCCAATTTACTCTCTGAGGGCTTGTTTGTTCTTCTCATGAGGTTTAATACTTCCTGTCCTTTCATGGTTATGTCTGTTTTTGTCTTCTGCATGTAGGATTCCTTTCACAATCCTCTGTAGTGGTGGCTTGGTGGTCATATATTGTTTTAGTTTCTGTTTATTGTGGAAGAATTTTATTCCTCCATCAATTTTGAATGATAGTTTTGCTGGGTAGAGTATCCTAGGACTGAAATTGTTTTCTTTCAGTGCTTGACATACCTCACTCCATACCCTTATTGCTTTTAAGGTTTCAGTTGAAAAGTCTGCTGTTATTGTGATGGGTTGACCTTTATATGTTATTTGTTTTTTCCTCTCTTATAGCCTTCAATATTCTTTCTCTGTCTCTGTGCTAATTGCTTTAACAATGACATGCAGTTCTATTTGAGTCAAGCCTGTTTTGTGTCCTGAAGGCTTCCTGTACCTGAGTGGACAAGTCTTTCTTAAGATTTGGGAAATTTTCTGCTATTATTTTATTGAATATATTACATATCCCTTTGGCTTGCACCTCTTCTCCTTCTTCGATGCCCATGAATCACAGGTTTGGTCCGCAGCTTTTGAGTCTTCTGTCTTAAGAGTTCTTCAGTTTTTTCTTTATTATTTTTTTTATTTATTCATATGTGCATACATTGTTCAGGCCATTTCTCTCCCTTGTCTGCCCACCCCTTCCCCCAGCCCTTCCCTCCCCCCTCTACCCCCTTTACTTCTAGGCAGAACCTGTTCTGCCCTCTTCTCCAATTTTGTTGAAGAGAAGACATAAGCCATAATAAGAAAAGCATAGTGTTTTTGCTAGCTTGGGATAAGGATAGCTATACAGAGAGATTCCTTACATTGCTTGCATGCACATGTGTATTACAACCTGAATTGATTCATCTCTACCAGACCTCTTCACTACTTCCCAGTCACCTTCCCATAGTGACCTCTGTTGTTTTAAGGTTACTATATTAACTCCTCTACAGTGAACACATCAAACACTTTCAAGTTATGGGTTTCCTACCTTTCCCTATTCCTCATGTATGTGTTCTCTCCTTAGTGTGTGACCCATGTCCAATTATATTTCTGCATTGTTTTAGGTCTAAAGTCTGCATATGAGAGAGAACATATGACTTTTGGCCTTCAGAGCCTGACTAAGTTTGCTTAAGATCATGTTCTCCATTTCCATCCATTTACTTGCGAATGACAAGATTTCATTCTTTTTCATGGCTGAGTAAAATTCCATTGTGTATAAAAACCACATTTTCTTAAATCTATTTGTCAGTAGTGGCCAAGTAGTAATCTTGGCTGATTCCATAACTTGGCTATTGTGAATAGTGCTGCAATAAATATGGGTGTGCAGATTTCTTTAATATCTATTTTGTCTTCAAGTCCTGAGATTCTGTCTTCTGCTTATTCTAGTCTGCTGGAGTAGCTTTCTTCTCTATTTTTACTTGACTTAAGGAAATTTTTATTTCCAGGGTTTCTGTTTAAATCTTTTTTCTGAGGTTTTCCATATCTTTCTTAAATTCCTCTTTCATATATTGTGTTGTCTTCTTTATTTCATCAATCTCTTTTTTATGATCTCCTTTGTTTCACTTTGGAGTTTGTCAAAATCCTCTCTGAGTTCATTTAGTTGTTTCTGTGTCTTCTCAAGTTTTTTATTTGTGACGTCTTGATATTGTTTCAGTTCATCTTATACTTTCTGTTTAATTGTATCTTGTAGTTTTTCCATGACTATCTCAATGATTTCATTCATAATTTCTTATTTGAGAGATTTTTTATAGACATCATTTGGCTTATTGGTCACAATTAGCATCGTTCTGTTGGGGTCAGGAACTGGGTATTCATTTTCTTCATTTCCCTCTAAATGCTCTACTGAGTTGTTGGTCTGTTGGGAGGGTAGAATTTCGTGGTCTTCTTCTTCTCCCCATGCTTCTTTGATGTGCTGTGCCCCTATGTTGTTGAGTGGCTGATTGGAAATTTTAATGACCTGTTATCGTCCCATTGACTCAATTACTGTGCTATGACAGGATTAGTCATTAGGTTGATGTGCTTTTTCTGTTCCCTAAGTGAAAAAATTATCAATAACAAATTCATTGATTCAATGCTGGACCAGTTATTTATAAAATGTGTATGGAGCCCCTTGGTGATAGTATCTATAAGCCATGGAGATTGGGAGGATAACAGTTCTTTGGATGGAGGTGGATACTTAGGTATTGAAATAGCTGGCACTGAAGGAAAAGACAGAAAGGGGGATAGTAAAGGAGGAGGGGTGTGAGGTGTGGTGGTTCTAGGGTTTAAGTCCCTACTGTGTGTTGAGGTATAGCTCAGTCTTTATGGAAGAGGGTGCTATTGTCAGGGATTGCCAAGGGATAGGAAGGATTAGGTAATGTGTAAAGTTGGTATAATAGACTATTCAGTGAGTGGTACATTTTGAGGAGCTCAAGGTGTTGGGGGGAGAGTAAGGGGAGGAGAAAATAGTGAGGAGAAGGAAGGGGGAGAAGATGGAATGAGATGAGAAAGAAAAATTTGGGTAGAGAAAGGAAAGTGGGTGAAATAGAGGGCTGAGCAAGTTAGTGTTAGGACAGAATGAAGAAAAGAAATAGGTAACAGTAAAATGGAAGAAAAAATGAAGAAAATAAAAGTTAAAATTTAAAAATACATATAAAAAGTATGAATAAAATAAAATTAAATGAAAAATTTTAAGTGGATATATGTGTGTATATATATGTATATATACATATATATTTATTTATTTATTATGCATTTAATATATTTAATACATATATAAATAATATATACAATTATATATACATATGTATACAAAAATATATGTATTTATTAATGCATATATAAATAATATATGTGTTAAATATATTATATATATTTCTACACACACACACATATATATCAGTTCAATGAATGTTTTCGACTCTTCTTTCTGATTTCCAATTGAGGTTGTGACACCCTTATTTTTTATAGGGGCTTTGACCAAGACTGTCTCTTCTTAAGGTTGGTATCTTGGGTTGCATGGCAATGAGTGTTGCTCTTCCTTATCTGACAGTTTGGAGGGGCTCAGCTCTGGGTATTTGAGCCCAAGATTCCTTAGCAAAGTTGGCCGTCTGGAGTAGATAGGTGCTCAAAAGTGGTCCCATGAGGGATTGGTAAATGAGCAGTCATAAGCCCCTTCCACTCAGAAGGCAAGCCTGTGAGTTGGATATGAGCTTTTCTGTTAGTAAGACTTTCGGTTTCAGCTTACTCATGGTTTCTCCAATGCAGTGCAGTGCCTTACTTTCCTGACAGTGGCTGCTGATTTGCTCCACCCTGTAGGGGCTTTTCCAGTTCCATATTTTGCTTCCCCCCCCAGGGGTTCCACCAGTTTTGTCCAGAGGGATGGAATTGGCATGTGAGCTGTGCTAGAATATGTGTGTCCCTCCCAAACAGTGTGTTGTGCTCACCTGGCAGGTTAGCAGATTCACATGGTTGAAAAGGGATCAGGGCAGCACAGACAGGTGGCAGACAGAGGTTTGTCTGCTTGTGTTTGGCCTGTCTGGGTCTTCCCAGATGCTTGCAGCTCTCTTTATGTGAATCTTTGTGTTGTGTTCTTGTTGGCAAGGTTGCAGACACACTAAGGTGGAGTGAGATCTGCACAGATGTGCAGCAGTAATAAGTTTGGTGTGGGTGTATACTATGGTGGGTTCAGGTACTCCCAGATGCTTGCAGGAGTCTGTGGTTCTCTTCATTGTGTTTTAGCTTTACTGACCCAGACAGGAGGGAAATAAGAGAAAGAGAATAATTTTTAAAAAAAAGTAGTGTATTAGCCAGGGTTATCTGACCCTGTTCCCAGCTGGCAAACAGACAGGCAAGCTGGCAGCCTGTCCCCATGCCAGGCAGTTATGCTCTTTAAAAAGTTAGTTTAAAGGTCGATCAATGAATATTATGTGCCCCCTATTTGTTGGTGGTATCTTGGTTGGCAGAAAAAGCAATATTGCCTGATCCCTGCTGCCATGAAAATCTGGAGTATTTGTATGGAATCATGCAGGTGAAGGTCCCATGGTACGTTAGCTGTCTGCCATCTTGATTTCTCCCTAAATATTTTTATTATGCATTTTAATTGTACAAAAGGATTACACCATTGTGTTTTACACATGCATATAATGTAACAATACTACTCCAGGGCATACATATGTAAATGAACATAAGTCAGGATACAATAGAGATATGTGCACATTCATGTTTATTGCCACAATATTCACAATAGCCAAGTGGCCCTTCAACTGATGACTGGATAAAGAAAATGTGGTATATATATTGTATACACAATGGAACACTATTCAGCCTTAAGGTAGAATGAAATTATGGAGTTTTCAGGAAAACAGATGAAATTGGAGAGCATCATGTTAACTGAAATAAGCCAGGTTCAGAAGGACAAAGTTTGCATGTTCTTCCTCATATGTGCAATCTAGACCTAACATATGTGTAGATGTACATATGAATATAAAAACATCTATACAAAAACATAACTAAACTTTACATTTGACATCCAAGTTTTTTTAGTTTCTTGGATTGTTTGATGAAAAAGTTTTACCTTGTTTCCCTCTATTTTGCAATACATCAAATGCTTCAATTTTCACTGTAGACATTTTAGAAGAAGTCAATTGGACACATTTTGTAACCAATTCTCTTGGTGTAGGATTTTTTTTTAAATCACTGGGCTAATAATTTGAGACCTGAAATGCCAACCTGAACTTGAGGCTCTCATCTCAACACTACATTCCACCAAAAACATAAGCAACAAGCAGTATAGACAGAGAGATACTGAGCCTCACTACATCCACAAATTTCCATCTAAAATGCAATTTATTGCTGCATACAATCCTATTCATGTATGATCTCTGAAATCCTGAGTTGTAAATAGATGAAGAAATGTGCTTATCTCTCCCTTTTCTACTTTGTAAATTTAAACATGTACACTTATGCTTTCAAGACATTTGAATTGAATTAAGTGAAGGTTAGACTGTTTGTCTTAAAAGACTCTTGAGCAAGCTAAATGACTTGAGATTTGGCTTCAATTCTTTGTTTACATACAGTGCTTGCTACAACCTGGCTTTGGTATAACTTTCCAGAACAATTTCCTATAATTCTCATAAACTGACCATTAATTCCATTAAAAGTTGGTCTGTTTATGATCTCCTAAAAAACCTTGCCATTTCCCACCACATGCTTTTATCCTTGCATTTCTCCCATCTGCATAGTTCATTTTCCTCCATTCAGCTTAATTAAATTTCATATATATAATCCAAGACATAAATCTATTTCCAGCCCTTTGGGTTGTCTCTTTATTAATTATTGAAGATTTGATGTCAACTTTTTCTGAAATCATCACTTAAAATTATGTTCATAAATGAAACTTTGTCATATATTCAAAACAACTATATTATTCAAAACAACTGTGGAAGATTTTAATCAAAGTTAGGTTTTATATCTATAATGAGTTGATTATGATTTATGGAACCAATACAAAACTTATGACTATGTGAAAACTTCTCCAAGGGTTAGGCTATCATTTTTCAGAGCAGCTGAAACTGAGGTATTATTTTATACTAGTTCTAGAGCAAAATGTGGAGTTTTGTTCTAACTTTCACATACAACACTTAACAATGGAGGAAAGAACATGGAAGTGTCTTAAGAAGATACCCAGTCATTTCCTTGGACTTCTGGAATTGAAGTATAGCAAAGTTCTTGTTTATGTTCTGCCCATTGGTGTTAAAATTCCATGAATTTAGAAAACAAATAGAGGTCCCAATAATAGTTTCAAATTTTTAATTCAAAACTTATAGATGCTCTCAATTTCAAACAAAAGACTACATGTACAGCCATAGTAACATAATCCAGAATATGAAACAGAATTGAATTATTTATTTGACTGCAAATGAAACAGAAAATCAAAAGCAATATAGATATTTTCTAATTTTCTGAGGTTCTATATCAAAATATTTGTTCTATTTTTGTCTTGAATAACTAATATATTCTTTTATCCAACCTCTGATAGACCTCTATTATTCTCTCCAAATGTATGGTACATTGTTGAGGAGTCATTTTCTTTATTCTCTCAGAGAGCAGTGATATGAAAAGAATAGGTATGTAAATTTATCCACTACTCAAAATATTTCCTTTAGGAAAATATCTAATTTGATAAACAATTAAATATATATATAAGTATAGCATGCATATTCACACATTATATATATATATTCATGTATATATTTATTGTTTAAAGATTTTGAGTGTTTATCACCTGTGAGGCACTCTACTAAAAACTGCATAATCTCACTTCCTCATCTGTAAAGTGCAAACATTACTAGGTTTCTCTTCATTAGTTTTCTACTGTGATTATAGCAAGTTATCACAAGTTTGTCATCTTAAGGAGCATAGTTTTATTTTCTTACAATCTTATAGGTCAGAGATTCAACATGGCCCTCAATGAGCTAAAACCACAACCAAGGTGTTCATAAGGCTAATTTTCTTTCTAGAGCTCTGGAGAGAATCTATTTCCTTTCTTTTTCAAGTTGTTGGCAGAATTCAGATCCTTGCACTATAGAACTGAGGTTTCCATTCTCTAGCTGTAGCCAACTAAGAACTATTCTCAGCTTCTAGAAGCAGCTATATTCCTTAGTTCCTAATTCTCTTCCTTCATATTCCAGCAATTCTATTTGAGATTTTCCTGCCTCTTCTTTCACAGTTTTGTCTCTCTGACCCATTCATCTTCTTTCTTCTTCCACTTTTAAAGCTTCATCCAAATAACCCAGGATAATCTTTTCTAATGTGTTTAACATTAATTCCCTTTGCCATACAAGGTAACATATTCACTCATTACAGGATTTAGAGGATGTGGGCACCTGAGGTGAACCATTACTTAGGATGAAGAAAGTTAAAGTGAAATTTCCAAGATTAAGGTAATGTTTCCATGAGAAATGGTAAAACAGTAGCTATTTCTATCTATTACCAGTCACCTAACTTGAACAAGCTCATCCCCTCAGCCAGAAGGCTTTCTAACTTTATTATGGATATAAAGTGCTTATTCATCTAATGCTATCAAGACATTGTATGATAGACACAAATTGTTCAACAATTGTCAGCAACTCTCAGTTTTTGCTGCTGTTACTGTTATTATCATGTACTTTCCAAGAGTTCAATACTGGCAAGGAAAATTACAATAAAATGACAAAAATAATTGATATCAGACAAAAATAATACTACATATTCCAAAGCTATACATGATCTTTAATCTAATGTGTTCAGCAATAACCCATGTAATACATGGACTTGTTTTTCAAATGTTCTTATCCCAAGTCCCCAAGAAAATACTGTCATTGGCAGGGAATGAGAACAGACATTCCCTTATAAAAATTAATAATCTGATTATTATAATTAAGCTATTAAAGTAGGTGAGAAAAGCAGTAAACCAACAAGCATTATAAAGCTCCCCATATGTACCCTAGATTTATACCTAATAAAACAAGGGACAAAAATATGACCTAAACAATAAAAATCTTGATAGTTACTATGAGTGTAAAAATGAGACAAGTTTCCCCAAACAAAAAGTGACTCATAGAAATAAAATGGAAGTTAAATAAACATACTTCACTCTCCATTTTGTGGAAATTTAAGGTCTACTTTCACGAAGTTATGAAAAAAATTAATATATAGATTAGCTTTGGTGGGATCAGCCCTGTTTTATAAAAATGAAAAACTAAAGGACTAAGAAGGTTAAGTGAAGTTTCCAACAGTAACTCTAAGTCAATGTGACCACAAGAAATAGTAAAACAATAGATATTTCTACCTCTTATCAGTCGCCTAACATGGACAAGCTCATACCCTCAGCAAGAAGGCCATTAGCCTTTGCTCAAACTTGCCCATGTTTATAGATGGACTGAAAAGACAAGGTGACAATTCCGTCAATAACCTTTGACACATATTCAGACAAATCTTGTGCTCCTCGCAATGACAAATTACTCTAGAAAATTAACTGTCGAAAGAGCAGCAATTTGATGAAGATTGATGATTTTACTTTTGCAAGTCTGCTTTGAGTTAGAGTAACAGCCTCATCTGAACACAGACGGCACTTATAAGAAAGGACTGATCAAGTCCTCATCTCAGCTGAAAAGAAGATGAATTTTCATGGGATAACAAGGGTGATGATTCTTTTTCCCAGAGAAAAAGCTTGTGTTTCATGAGTGCCTCTTTAAGATTATCTTTTACAGTCTCAGCCAGGAGAATATCATACTTTTGAACATTTTGCCACCGTTTCTGGATGAGTCACCTAAAAAACAATTTGAGACCCTTGATCAAATTGTGAGATAAAATAGTTTGACATACTTTTCCTCCAACTTGCAGGTATTTTTCTGATAAAATACAATTTTAAATATTTTAATAATGCACATAGAAAGATACACACTTGATTTAAATTTTCTTCAAAGAATATAAACAATAGTCTACAAGCTAAATTCTCTGAGGAACTTAAGCCTCTCCTTGAAATTCAGGTACATGTACTGAAAGGGATATTGATCCTTATTGAGAAGAAGGGCAGTAAAACTATCTTTTTGGGGTTTCCATACTCTACTATTTATCAGATTTCACATAAATACTTACCATTGCCAAGTGCCTTATAAGATAGTTTTAATTGAGAAAATATTTTATAAGCATATACCACTCCTCCACACACACACAAACAAAAGTAGCTAGAAGCAAAGTAAAGTATCATGTAATCTGAATTTTTGGCCTAAAAGAATGCATCTCCATGCCTATTTTCCCCATTGCTGAGCTACACACAGAGGAAAAATAGAAAGGAAGAGATACAACCATGTTATTGCAGAGATGAAAGGTTTAAAAACCTTGTATAGAAGAGGGTTGCCAAAAAGATCTTAAGAAGGGAGAGGGCTATGGGGATATAGTGTGGAATGCTCAGTGTGCACTCTCAGTGCGCAGCAATTAGAAAATGAATCTGCTGAGATGACTAACTGTATTAGAAGAAATCGTCAAATACCCAACAACTTCTCCATCTGTTTATTTGACTGTCATTCCTTATCAAACCAAGTGACATAAAAGATACTCATTACAGTATTTCCCTAGCCTAGCATGGACAATACACTCCCCCCAACCACCAAAAAAAAAAAAAAAAGAAAAAAACACAACTTGGGTGTAGTTTTACAAACTAAAGAATCTTAAGTTTATTCCCTGGAGTTTATGACTAGGTAAGTTTAAATCAGAGTCCAGCACTTTCAACAGAGGCCTCCAATGAGTCTTAAATTTAACATGTCTGATAAACACAGGAGTAGAAGGGTGAAGAGTCAGACAGATGCTGATATTTTAAATACCAAATTTGTTATCTGAGAAAATATTGTCACTAGTTTGTACCTCCATTTCCTAATTTGAAGAATGGGAATAACCATAGCACTCATCTTAAATTGGGTAATTTATGGAAGGTTGTTATAGTAAATTCTTAATAAAACCCTAAGATAGTTATCATCCTCATTTATGTCTATTTTTATGCTACCTGTATAATTGATGATTTGGCATTATGCCTCAAAATATCTCCACAGAAGGACCCTATCCACCACTTCTGAGGTGAAAGCACAATGAGAAAACCAAGTTTTAGTGAAGCTACCTTAGCAGATAACCCATCAAAGTACCTGCTCCCCAATGGCACTTGATTTGGCTCCACCTTTATGTTATAGCCAGAAGCAAAATGGATCTCTGAGCCTGAAAACAGCCACATACCAGGTAATGAACTGAGGCAAGTTTGAAGAGGAAGGAGACATGAAGAGTACAATACAAAGCGACCTTCTGAGCAAGGTTAGCCAGTCTCAGAAGACCAAAAATCATATGTTCTCCCTCATATGCTGACTTTAGATCCAGAGAAAATGCACCAATGTGATTGGACTTGGGTCACATGACAAGGGAGAACACATATGGGAGATACAGGAATAGGTAGAAAACCCAAAACATGAAAGCATTTGATGTTCCCACTCCAGAGGAACTAATACAGAAACCTTAAAGCAACAGAGGTCAACATGAGAAGAGGATCAGAAACCAGTGTAAAGATCAGTTAGAGATGAATCAACTTGGGTTGTAACACATTTGTACATGGAAGCAATGCTAGGAATCTCTCTGTATAGCTATCCTTAACTCAACTAGCAAAAATGCTTTGTCTTCCTTATTATGCTTATGTCTTCTCTTCAGCAAAATTAGAGATAAGGGCAGAACAGGTTCTGCCTGGAAGTAGGGAGGAAGAGGATGGGGGTGGGGGGGAAGAAATGACCCAAACAATGTACACACATGTGAATAAGTGAATAATAAAAAATTTAAAAATTAAAAAAAAAAAACAAAGCGACCTTATTACTATGTTGAAGTTCTAGCTTAACCTCAATCACTTGCCTGCTTCATCATCTCCTGGCTTTTACTACCAACTCCCTTGTGTGTTGAAATCCCATTTTATTGAGGAATTTCATTGTTCTTCATTCTTTATCCTTTCTAATTTACTCTTTTATGCAGAACATTTTGAGAAGAGAGTTTGTGATATAACACTTCAGTTCCCATACATAATACAAATACCCTGAATCCAATTTACGACAAGTAAATCTAAGTGTCATTACATATATAAAAATCATTTTTGTTTTACAAAATAATTCATCAAGGGCCCCTTGACTAACAAGTGGCCTTGGGGCATTTAAATAGTATTTTGCTTTACAAAAATAACTATATAGATGTTTTTTCTGGAATACACAGCCTGTCACCCCAGATGGTTATTGAGGCCCACATATCATGATAACCAACTAGTCTGATGGCTAGTATTGATCTCTATTTTTTTTAAATAAAATTCCCATTTTGAAAGTTAACTACAGGATTAAACAAAATTTGTCCTGAAAGTCATTCTAAACATGAATATTTGACACTGATAAAATCAACAATTATAAACATTAAACAAGACATGGATGGTAAATTAAAATACTAAGTAAGACAATATATGTAAATAATGCACAGACTTTGACACAAAACAAATGCAACAGTTTTTAAATAAATGTTTGTTGGATAAATACTGAAGATTTTGTTAAAGAAAGAATCATGACTTTAAAGTGGCAGATTGAGAATACATATTTAGCTATACTTCCTAAATGAAAATAAATTTAAATTTCACTTAAATGAAAATAAATGCTGAATGACTTTCTTAGAGGTAACACAAACTTCCAAAGGCAAAACTAATAGAATAGGAGACATCCTAACACTTTAAGTAGGAAGCAAATGGCATGTGATAACTGACCAATTTAGCAGATCAAGGAAGATTAAATCTGTAGCTAGGGGTAAACCCCAAAGTATTCAGACTTGCATCACTAAACCAAAATAGGTTTTCAAGCATTACCTTAAGGGAGTGAAAATCTATCAAAAAACAGAAGAATGGATTGATTAGTTAAAAGTGCAAATAGACTTAATTTTTTTTTAATATAGCCACAAAAATCTCTAAGAATCCTTTCATAAAAACATCTGGATGTCTCCTCCTTGAATTTGGACCACAGTGTGGCGGCTTTGACCAAAAATGTTTAGCAAGAGTGACTTCTAATGTTTGGGTACAAAAGGCCACACAACTTCTTGAACACACATTCTTGTAGTCATGCAAAAGGTTCAACAACTGTGGAACAACCATGCTACAAAGACCATATATAGGCATTCTCTTTGACAGATTCACCTCAGTCATCTTCCTTACATCCCAATTAGGTCCACATTTGAAGGAAGAATCTTGAAACAGGTTTGTTCAGACACAGCTATATGTGTACC
Organism: Castor canadensis; assembly: GCF_047511655.1. NCBI lineage: Eukaryota > Metazoa > Chordata > Mammalia > Rodentia > Castoridae > Castor > Castor canadensis. Next base: position 120,044,038 of record NC_133394.1, read on the forward strand.
TAGTTATTAGAGTGACCTCCAGTCATTTGCACATCATGGATGAAAAATGTTTCACTCTTTTAAAAATTCTTTACCCATAAATTGGTGGGCATAATAAAACAGTTTTTGTCTTATGCTCATAAGTTTTAAGAGGAAAGGTGGAGCTGTTACACTTTTCTACTAGCTGTTTAGCAATAGATAGCTAGGATAGAGAATCACATTATTAGGAAAAGAGCTCCAGAGAACTTTCTTCTGTGCTTGGACACTGCCCTTTTCCAAACCCTAGCAGTTTACTGGGGGATCAAACAGTTTCATGGGTATCAGAGGTGAATATCAAGTGTATCAGAGAGCAAGCACATCATACGAAAAACTGTGTACATGAAAATTTGCCTACTAAGTCTTCAAGCTGACAACATCTTAATTCACTGCACTCACAAACCCAGCAACTAAGGTCCAGTTTCCTGATGTTATCTTGGAATAGAAAAGCAAAGCAAACAGGAAAAAGCTAATAAAACCTTGATGATGTAGGAAAATTTTTTAAAAAACTTAAAAAAACAGTAACAGCTTCATTGCCATTAACATCCAGACAGGTGAGGTGAGGTATTCATGAAATAATGGAGGGGCTACAGAAATAATATTGTGAAAGAAATTTTAACTCTTCGAAATTATTTATTAGAAATTTAAAAATTAACAAATGATTTGAAAATCAAGGTTAGCAAATCTTGTAGATGAATAGGCAAAGTGGAAATTTAAAGGGAGTTGATCTTTTTAAATAAACATAGTGATCCAAAACTATAAAAATTTTCAAGTTTCAAAAAGAAATGAAGAAAACTAGAACAGAATCAAGCTAAGAAATCTACTTAAATTGAACACATATTGCAAAATACTCCAAAGACTGTTTAATCTAATACATTAAAAGGGTCTATGTAAGGTCCAGAAACAAAGAAAATACCCTTTAAAAACCTTCAGAGACAGAGAGAGAAAAAAAGAAAGAGAAAGAGAAGATGGGATTGTATAAAAGATTCAGAATCAAAATTTTAATACACAAGTCAATGGGAAAATACCATGTATAAGCTATTGGGCTTAGTTCATTTTGTGTTTCTATAACAAAGTAGTGATAACGAGTAAATGTAAATGTGAATTTTAAAAACAATTATAGCTGGGTATAGTGGCACATTTCTGAAATCTCAGCTACTCATGAAGCAGAGAAAGAAGGATCTCAAATTTGAGATCAGTCTGAGCAAAGTTAGTGAGACCCTCTCTCAAAACCAAAATACAAACAAAAGAGTGTGGGCAGAGCTCAAATGGTAGAGAGCTGGCCTAACAAGCCCAAGTCCCTTGGATCAATTTTCAGTACCACCAAAACTTGAATAATTTAATTTCTCACATCTCTAGAGGCTGAGATGTCCCATATCAGTGTCAGCATCTCGTGAAGGCCTTTAGGCTATGTCATCCTATGGTGGAAGTGTTAATCACTTCTCAAAGATCCTACCTTTCAGCATTGTTGCATGGGAAATTAAGTTTCCAACTCAGATTTTCCAGGGGAAATATTCAAACCATAGCACTACCTATTGCTGCCTAAGAAAGTATACTCAAAGTTAGGAGATTAAAATAAGTACTTATTATCTCACAGCATCTATGGATTAGAAATCTAGGAGTGATTTGGTTGGGTGCTTCTGACTTCCTCAAGAAGTAGCTGGGGCTGGTCACCTTAAGGACCAACCAGTGAAGGATCTGCTTCTCAGCTCACTCATGTGGTTGTTGGCAGACTTCAAGTCTTTGCTGCTGCTGTCTGAAGAAATTAATTCTGCTTTTCATGCCTCTCCACTGACAACTTAAAACCTGGCATCTGTCTTCCCATAGAGAGAGAGAGAGTAAGTGAGAAAATGAATGTCCCAAACAAAAGCAAGTCTTTTTTTTTTTTTTTTTGGTCAGAAGTGACAGCCCAACATTTTTGCCATATTGTGTTCATTTGACATGAATGACTGGACCTGGCTCACACCTGAGGACAAAGGAATGCAAGTTGAACACAAGAAAGTAGAGATCACTTAGGGCCATTTCAGAGGTTGCCTGGCATACTGTAAATTAGAATAGAATTGAGCAATGCTTTGAAATACAGAGGGAATAAATTTGTCCAAGCTAGTATCCTATATCCAAACAGCATATAGAATAATAGCATTTTCAGGATATTGGCAATATATGAAATGTGGTTTTGCATATAACTTTTCTCTGTGTAGTCGATGCTATATGACTCTGATCCTCAATATGGACACAGGCATTTATTCCCCAGCTTCTGAAAATACAGGCTGCTGACTGCTCATACACATGTACTTCTTTGGGAACTGACCTTGACTGAATGAAGAACTCTTACATAAAGTTATATCTCCTTTCCAGACAACCTTTATCCATTAAAGTAGAAATACTCTGTGCTCCATCCTCAATTGGCAATAATTCTGAAGGGCCATCCTAACTCTAGAATTTTGTTTTGGGTCAGCCAAGGTGTGTATTCTGTGTTGTAGATCTATTTCTCATTCTGCCCAACTCTCTCACTCTCTCAAAAGTATTCCTGAGTATGCTCCTGAATAAACTTCCTGCATACAAATTTCCTTCTTGAGCCTATATCCTGAGGAACTCAACTAAAAACAATCATTACCAGAAGTGGTGAGGAAGCAGAGTCTAAAAATGAGAGCTTGGAGCTAGATCATCACCAGCTGGATGGCAACAAGAGCTCCATCATGGGTGGTAATTGGACTGGCAATGACAAGAAGCATATGATAGCAGGAAAATTTGTAAAATGTTCATTGATTGTAAAGTGGGATGGGAAATCAATGAAAGAAAATGCTACAGCAGGTGCACTATCTCAGACATTTGACTGGTGCTACAGAAGTTTTATTTATAAGGACAAAGGAATAAAATGGTAGTTGCTTCTGCCATTGATGCATTGGAAAAAGAAAATGAGATATTATCTACTGATGCCTGAGACTAAAAAAAGATTTAAAAATCAGGTCTAGGAATTAGTTATAAGTAAAGCAGTGAAGGTAGACTTGTCAACTCAGGTAATTGTGCCAAAATCAGAACTCAGGTTGAGGAGAAGTGAGGCTCTGTCACTTTGGGCAGAAATATGTAGGATGAAGCCATCAAGAACCTTGAGATCTAAGACTCCCCTGAAAACTCTCCACCTTCAAAAGTGGTCCACTACTCCCCATGAAAAGCCATTGCTCATTTTTTAAAAAGCTGATACATAGGCCCCTGGCTTGTAGAACCATAAACACCCTGCTCAAGACCTACCTTCTCTTTATTTAGGGCCAATTCACAATGTAATCCATACCTTTTATGGATCTAGGCCAAAGGATCTCTAGAATATAAACAAAACATACAGCCAGCACCAGGATGTTTATATGGTTATGGAATCTCAAAGAGGTAGACCAAGGAACATTAGGAATAAAGTTAGACACTAAGAATTTAATGATGTAGGGACATTCTTTCTCTTTATAGAAAACTGATGTGGGCGGGGAGGGAAAGCCAAGCTTAGTTTATAAATGAGTAACCTCAGTATATTGAATATAATAGCTAATCTTAAACAAATCTAATAACTAATTTAATAGATTGAAAATTCAGGACAGTGTCACTCAGGATGGCTCTAAAAACTGTGATATCAGAAAACATCCCACTGCATTTGGTGTTTCTTATTGCTAAGTAAGACAAGTTGCCCAAGGTAAAATTATATAAATACCTTGTGGTCCCAAATAGCTTAATTTCATGGTCAGGGGCATAAAAAACAGATTAACAAAGGAGTTCTGAGAGAAGCATGTGACTGAACCTATCTGAATGAACATAAAATGCAAATATTTTTCTATGTCAACCAGAGAATGTTCACCCTTGAAGTAAGGCATTACACAACAAAGTAGATTCAATGGTCTAGCTGGTGACTCAAGTTTTAGACAGCTTCTGTCTTTAGACAATTAAGTTTCATAACAATGGATTCTTGACTTAAGTAGTTTTGTGGTAGAACACAATAGTGTGAGGTCCCATCTACCAAGGCTAATTTAGTTACTACCAAAACAAAGACTGATTTTCATTCTCAGTATGGTAATAGCTCTTCAATCACCCAGTTAGTACACAACTCTTTTTACAAAACCCTCTACAAGGGACAACTATTCGTCTTGACTAACATCACACATTCTAGGCAAACATTTTCTTTTCTTTCTCGCAAGGCATCAGCCATGCCCCCAGGATTATCAACTTTGGTACTCATGAAGTGACCCTTGAATATATTCCACAAAATGAAACATTAAATAAAAATACAGTGACTCATAGGTCATAGGTTCCAGTTTCAAACAAAAGAGATAAATGAAGGGAATTTCCAGTGTGGTAGTTAAGGAAAATCAAAGGTGACCATTATACAGCTATCCCACAGTTACCAATTGAGAATGAAATAAATCTCAATCCTCAGAACAGATTTATTCAGGAAAATTAAGATGACATAGAGACTATGAGTGTTGTGGCCAATGCTGATAACAAATGTTATGGGGAAAACAGGCCATAAAATTGTGGGTGTTATATAAAAATGTATAAAACTACAATCATTAAAATTCTTGGCAAAAAATACATCAAAACAAATAACTCTCTACATCACTTTTTCTAATTATTTATAAATTTATAGCTTGCTTTACTGCTAGGTGGATTTGCTGAACTCAGCACACTATAAAATTTTTATACATTTTTCCCATTTTTACTCTATTTCAGCAAGGTGTGAATTAACTTTATTCTTGCTTATTTCAGAATATAATCAGTGTCACTGAAGGCTTAAATAACTTGTTCAAAGACACGTGAGGGCCTAAGTCATACTCCAAACCACAAAAGCAGCTCTCTTGTGTGATTATAAGTGATTTCTTTTCTACTTAAACTTTTCAACCTTTCTGAAATATGATTATGTTGATTTTATAGTGAAAATAGGTTTGTAAAATAAAATGAAACATATTCACTATATGTTCAATAAATATTCATTGAATTTTCAAGTGAAACAGAAACACAAAACAATTGTCATTCAAGTTCCTCTGGTTCGATTTTAAAAGATTTGGTTAAATTTCATGCTAGGAAGTTGTGTTCTCAGCCTAACTTATCTATACAATTTCAGGCAAGTATGTTTTTTTCACTCTTTAACCTAATAATTATCAGGCATTTTGTTTAACAAATTAGCTACCTATATTTTTAAAGTTGGTTGAAGAGATTTAAATAGTAGAATATTTTTTATATAGCAAATAGGTTTTTTTGAAGAGAAGAAAAATTCTGTTAAGGACAAAAGAGAGAGATTGCCATAATAAAGAATGTCACACCTATCAATTACATTAGTAACTTTTAGGTCTTCTCCCCTTTTTCAAATACACTGTGCTAAGGATATTTTAGAAATAAAAGAAAAAGTAAAATGGGTGCTGTTATGTCTTTGCATAGATAGCCTCATTCATATAAATAGCTCACCATATTCACTAAGGAGATTAACAAATACAAGAGGTAGGAAGAACTAGAGAATATCTTAAATTAGAAGCCAACGAGGTGTTAGGCAGTTTGGCTCATTCATATAATCTGAGTTCCTTGGGAAGTAGAAATAGAAAATAGTTTTAGGTCAGCCTGCAAGACCCTGTCTCAAAACCAAGCTAAGCATGACATTGGGAACTCATGTTCTTAGACACTGGGAAGGAGGTAGTAGAATTGCAATTAGAGGCTATGCCTGGCAAAGTTATTACAAGACTCTGTCTAAAAAGCCATCATCAGCAACACCACCAACAACAGGTGTTGGCGAGGATGCGGGGAAAAAGGAACCCTCTTACACTGTTGGTGGGAATGTAGACTAGTACAACCACTCTGGAAAAAAATTTGGAGGCTACTTAAAAAGCTGGACATTGATCTACCATTTGATCCAGCAATACCACTCTTGGGGATATACCCAAAAGACTGTTACTCCAGAGGCACCTGCACATCCATGTCTATTGCGGCACTATTCACAATAGCCAAGTTATGGAAACAGCCAAGATGCCCCAGCACTGACGAATGGATTAAGAAAATGTGGTATCTATACACAATGGAATTTTATGCAGCCATGAAGAAGAACGAAATGTTATCATTCGCTGGTAAATGGATGGAATTGGAGAACATCATTCTGAGTGAGGTTAGCCTGGCCCAAAAGACCAAAAATCGTATGTTCTCCCTCATATGTGGACATTAGATCAAGGGCAAACACAACAAGGGGATTGGACTATGAGCACAGGATAAAAGCGAGAGCACACAAGGGAGGGATGAGGATAGGTAAGACACCTAAAAAACTAGCTAGCATTTGTTGCCCTTAATGCAGAGAAACTAAAGCAGATACCTTAAAGCAACTGAGGCCAATAGGAAAAGGGGACCAGGAACTAGAGAAAAGGTTAGATCAAAAAGAATTAACCTAGAAGGTAACACCCACGCACAGGAAATCAATGTGAGTCAATGCCCTGTATAGCTATCCTTATCTCAACCAGCAAAACCCCTTGTTCCTTCCTATTATTGCTTATACTCTCTCTACAACAAAATTAGAGATAAGGGCAAAATAGTTTCTGCGGGGTATTGAGGGGGGAAGCGGGATGGGGTGGAGTGGGTGGTAAGGGAGGGGGTGGGGGCAGGGGGGAGAAATGAACCAAGCCTTGTATGCACATATGAATAATAAAAGAAAAATGAAAAAAAATAAAAATAATAAAATAAAAAGCAGAAGGACTAGGGTCTGGCTCAACTGGGAGAGTACTTTTAAGACCCTGAGATCAATCCTCAGTGCCACCAAAAAAAAAAAAAAAAAATGTACCTGCAGCCAGGTGCTAGAGCCTTCATAAAAATAATTTTCATTTGAGCCACTCAGGAACAATAACTAAATATTCAGGCTAAATCAGACTTGTTCTTGTTAATTTATGTGACTGAAAAATCACTATTTTATAGAGAAATTGTATCAAAGACTTCATGAGTAACTTAATGTATAGAATGTGTGTTGCAGTTGTAGTGGCCCAATAGATGTTACCTTTCCCCAAAGCAAAGTCAGAATTAAGAAGCATAAGACTTAAGCATATGGAGGTTAAGATATCACTTTCATTACTGAGTAGGGAAAACTAAAAAAGGAAAAAATCCTTCTCTTAACTCTTTTCACAATTATTTTTTCTACTCTTAGATGTTGTATTAGTCTGTTTTCTGTTGCCAATCACAAGATGTCACAGAATGAATGAAATATAATAAAAAGAGTTTTATTGTGGATCGCAGTTCTTTAGAAGTCCAAGATCAAGGGTTTCCACTTAGTAATGGCAGATTCCTAGAGTGGTACAGGACATCAAACAGAAAACTCTGTGTGTGTGTGTGTGTGTGTGTGTGTGTGTGTGTATGGCAATATATGTGTGTGTGAACTGTGGTTAAATTATCTTCAGTTTTAAAGTTTTACATCAGGACTGGGGTGTAGATCAGTGTTGAAATGCTTGCCCAATATGTGTGAGGCTGTGAGTTCAATTCCAAGCACCACAGAAATTTTAGAATAAATCAAATATTATTTTTCTTTTATCATCGAAACTTGTTTTAGCTGGTACATTTAGATTCAACTTTTAAAATTAACTTCTGAAAATATTTAGTAATAAAATTCCAAAAAGCCATTTTAAAATTATTTTCCTTTTATCTTTCTCTCATTCTTCCTTTAAAAATATTTTAAAACACATTTGTTAGAAAGTATGTGTTTGCATATATATGATTCTCCTCTACACTGAACCTGAACTACAAGGAAGTGCATAGTGTCTGCTACCAAACTGATGATGGAGGAAGCAGAAAACCCCCCAAAGAAGGATGAAATATAAGTGAGAAAAGTGAAAATTGGATTAGCAGGTAGAACTGAACACTCTTCCGCATAAATAAGACCAAAGAACAAAAGCAGTTAAAGACCTGGACATGTAAAGCAGGAAAGAAAAAAGGTGTGCCTGAAACAGAACCATCATAAGGGAAGCTCTTTTCAGAGACAAGAAAGCAAAAAGGAAAGGCACATTACTAAAGACCAACTGCATGGTGTGATATCATCATATGAACAACAAAACCAATTAGGAATTTACAACATTTGAGGCTCTGTATTAAAAAGAAAAAAAAAGCTGTCAGTAGTCAATGAAATACCAAGTCAAACTCCTTATTACTTTGTGAAAAATAGGGGCAAGAAAATTTGTACAATATTCCAAAGCTGAGTGGCTGAGAGGAAAGAATTTACACAAATCCTGAGGGAATGAACGGGAGAGAGGCAAAAAAAATTAAATGTGAAGCAGGCCTACAAAAATATAATTATATTCACTGATAAGGGAACAGTGGCCTTCAGGTGGGCATTGAGATAAGTTGAGTGCATTATTATTTGTGTGTGTGATGGGAATTGGTAATGGGATATTTACTACTGGTTATAAACTACTAAATTTTTATTCAAGTTGATTTGTGCAGCATATCCCCATCCCTGGACCATTGAGTTGTGAACACAGAGATATTTGTGTCCTAGAAGAATATCCTTCTCTCAGAGAGTGATAATGAAGTGTGAAAGTAATGCAGCTAGAATAATAATCAAATAAGAATATAATTCTGATGAGTCATAGTCCACAAACTCAGTTATATTAGATATATTTTTTCTGTGACAAAAAGGGAGTCACCTGAGCCCAGTAACACTGGGTTGGGAGTAAATAAAGTGATTTTTAAATACTTCTACCAATCCATTTCCCCAGGATCAAAAATCTAATAAAGCCTCAAGGAGTTGGGAGAAGAAAGAGAAGGATAAGAACCTCAGTAGCTAGTTCACACATTCAGTGTCTAAGATATCCGCCATTCTGCACATAAGACTGATATTCCCAGTTTAGCAGATCAGAGGAACCCTTTGCTCTTAGATGTGTCATTCTCCCCTTCTTAGATCTCACAATAATTTCCCTAAATTCCAGGGAAATTGTTCTACCTTCAAATTATGGCTCACAATATATTACCTTTACCCAGAATTTTCTCCTCCAAAAACAAAGAGAACTATGTCTACCCACTTCCATCTTTACAGCAATAGCCTTGTGCTAGAGGAGGCAGGGTCAATAAGCCATAAGGGAAGGAAAGATGATCATGTCAAAAATTGTCATCTCAAAAAATTATCCTGCTGCATAAGTATTGTTTATTGTATGCTTACAACATTCCCTGTACTAAGATTGTCACTTCATTCTGGCTAATGTAGTGGGTAGAATTCATCGTAAAAGGAAGCTCCAGTACTGAAGAGAAAAATTCCAGTAATTAGTACAGATAATATGGATCAAATCCATTGAATTCCAAAGCAAGTGCACAGAGGTCAGTAACAAATTGAGGAAGGGCAGAGAGAGCAAAGAAAAGAGGCTTCAGAGTATCTACAGGAGTGAAGTCAATGAAGGGCATAGAGTTTGATTTAGTAGGGCTGAGGCCCCAGAAAAGCTTGAACTGAGAACCACATTTATTTATCCTAGAAATGAAGATGTTCAGAACATGCCAGCAGCCCAAAGCATGCCATTTTTGCATATTGACTTATTTTGAACTAAAGGCACTTGAGAAATAACCTTCTCTGACCTTCTCTTTTCAATTAACAAACAGTAAGTTGAATTTCCAATGATAAAGAAATCTCCTGTTCAAGGAAGAAAAGGACATTCTTACCACAACAGAGTCAGAGTCAATGCTGAGGTGAGCCTGCACAAGCAAGCCTACTGAAATAACCTTTCTCTGTCAATAGCACCCCTCACATAATTCACATAATTCCTCATCACTGTCCAACACTTTACTGCCTCTAGCCCAATGCCCTTTGTCTTGTCACATCTCCAGAATTTGTCACTCTGTATAAAAAGATTTACAAATTTCGGGAACCAATGCCTCCTGCTGGTCTTTTTTTCCCCTCTGAAAACTCCTGTGTAAATGTAAAAATATTAAATAAAATTATATGGTTTTTTTCCTACTAATCTGTAGTGTATCAGTGTAAAGATTAGGTCAGCCACAGACGGTAAAGGAAGATTTTCCTCACCTGAAGTAACAGGGAGTTCTCCTTGTACAAATGAGATGATATCAGGAAAGGTCATATGCTAATTGTCAGTAGAAACCAGAAGAGTATTTTGCAAAAATATGCAGTTTAGATAGTTCTAACTTGGGAGACAGTCTGTGCAGTCTTTGTATCCAACAAAGAGCAACATAAGGAAAGCATTTTAGTTACATACAAAAAGCTATATTGGGTCTGTGTACTGTGGAATGTCTTCAATTCAGAGGTCTGTTTTGACCACTGTTTCATAGACTATGTAATAAACTAAATATTTCCTGGATCCACAGTTTGACTCTCTTTTCCAGTACTATTATTTTATGGAAGAAAGCTCTGGAGGGGCAAGAGTGGGTTAACACTTTAAGCAAAATAAGTCCACTTGAGTTTCACAAGGGACCTATGAGTTAATTTTCTCATTTCGTATACAATGAATCTAAAAGTAGATAAATATTGCAATTTGATCTTTAGAGAAAATTTAATTATTGCCTGGGGATTTATAACTTTGGTGCAAAATTGCAAGGAAACTAAGAGATGAAAATAATGCTACTCTTCTTATCCATAAAATACTGATTTTCATCTTTCTCCTTACATTCAGACAAAAGTGCCAATAAGTACATAAATCAATCAGTATTTTTCTTCAAAATCTTTCCATTTCTAAGACAAAACTGGAGTTAGGAGTGACCATATGTTATAGTTCTGGCCACTGAAACAGAAACCAAAGGCTGTAAGAGATCTCTTGGAAAATTTTGCTCCTTCTACTTTTCCTTCTTACCCAAGATATGAGATGTGAGGCTAGAGGAGCAGTGTTATCAGATTGATAGATCGGAGCCATCCTCTAATGGCATAAAAAAGCATGCACACTAACCCTTAGTTTGACTCGTTCTAAATTTTGATATGAAAAAATGAACTCAGTTGCTTAATCCATTATATCACCTTTCATATTTAGCCAAATCAGTCTTAACTGTTAAAGAATTTCATATAGGAAAATGGTGCTACAAATTCCTGAAATTGGAAATGGCTTTATGGCATTGTGATGATTTGTGTAGAAGCATCACAAGATAAAAACTTGTTGACTATTATTATATAACAGAAAGCATGCATTTAATCTGTTGCCTACCATGTGCAGTTGGAGGCCACAGGATTTAAGAAACAAGAGCCAAAACTCTGTTCTTGCAGCCTTTAGCAAAGTCCTGAAGAAGTGGGCTAAGTTCAGGTTCAAGCATTCCAGCCACAAGAAGCAATGAAGAAAGTTCTTTGCTGAGGGAAATAAGGAAGCCTGAAAGCCTTGTTGATTGAAAGTCTTTTAACTAGGAGCATTCAGAGGTGAGAACAGGCAGTACCCCGTAAGTGAAGTACTTCTAAGTGGTGGCTGCAAAGACACAGACTTGGCAAAAAATAAAGCAGACTCCACTCATCTGCAGAGGCTTCCCTGAGAAGTTCTCTGTGCAGAGATGTTATTAACAATATTATCCTCACCACAGTCCATTATTTTTATTGGCCTTGGAGCAACCATTCTTAATCTCGGTATTAGGGTTCGGGAACAGCTCAAAAGCACAGAAGTGGCAGAATTTTACGCTGAAAATCCTGATAAAATTATTAACAATTATTATTATTATTATTATTATTATTATTATTATTATTGCAGCATGGAATTGACCAGAACCACATGAGCACAAAGCCTGAGAAAGAACCATACTGCCATAGAATCCCCAGGCCTGAGTGGCCACAACCATGGATTATTCAATTCCTAAAACTATATACAGGCCACCTAGAACTTACTTGGAAAACTGTGCATTCCTTTAGGGAATTAAAAATCTGCTGCCTATTTATGTTACATTAGCTAGCCAACATGCTCTAATTTACAGACATTTTGATATCAGAATCTAAAATACAATAATGAAATCTACCAAGTCTGAATCAAAATGTATGGGACTTAAGGCACTTCTTGATTGCTAGTCACTGAGTCATTACTGTCACACTCCAAATTCTTTCCTTGTTCTCAACTTAGTGCCCCATGTAGAAGGCCTTTAATTGCTCTTAGTACAGTCTCAAGCAGAAAGAAAGCTAAATAAAAGGCATACATAAGTTCACAAATAAAAACAAAAATGGCAATCAACATTTAAAAAATATATTAAATATATATTTTTTAATACACATGTTTCTATTACAGCATCATCTCTTTTAAAAAAGAGAATTTTAGAAGTAGATATAATAGTAAAACATAATATTATTTCATTTGGGAAATGGTTACTGGGGAGATTGTTTCAGAGGGAGCCCATGTATTTTACAAGATTATGGAATATTTGTAATTTTTTAACATATGCATGAAACAATTTTAGAGCCTGGAGATGTTAACTGTGAAGAGATTGTGTGTAATTTTAAGTAAGATCTTATGCCTAAAATATTAAGATCAAGTGTTTATTATATATGTGTGTGTAGGTAGTAGTTATATTATTTTATAAAATAGCATGTCCATCTTATTTAATTGATAATAGCACATCATAATAGTTATGATTAAAATTATGTATATTTTTCATAAAAATCCAGATTAGACACAAAGACCCACCACTTCAGATCTCTGTTCTTTATTTGATTTTGCTATCTCTGTTCCCTAACTGGGCAATAGCAGGGAAGGGGTGTGAACTGACTTTGTGAGTGAGGGAAAGTGACACGTTAAAATACCAGAAAGAAAGAGTGAACTGCAGAATGCAAAGTGAAACTGAAGCTGAAAACTGTCAAAAAGATAAAGATATTAAATCTCTTTTGCTTCAACTTGTCAAACTCAATTTCATCTATGACATGTAATGGATCCTTTGGAAAATAAGTTCAAGAGGCTCTGAGGTCTAAAATGATTTCTGGAGTTACCAGAATTCTTAATAAAATTTCTGAGTATGAATGTATCTGGGAGGCATAGCAAGGTAAAGTTTAATATCTGAATTAGCAAGAAAAGTCCAAAAGAAGCAAGCAGTGCCTCTACTGACACAGTCACTACTAGTGACAAAGACAAAGTGAAACTACCAAAGTTTTGAAGAGAAGGGCAGAGCAAGAATTGGTAAGAGTAAGGTTTAAAGTCAACATTCTTCTTGTAATTTTATTAAGTGGTCAATTCTAAGAAACATGTTTTTCAAGAAATTAGACTACTTTGCTCACAATCTGCAAGACAACTCAAGTTTATGTTAACTGAGGTTGAGATTCCACAAATCACTTTTAGGAAACAAAGTTCTGTTACAATACACATGGTGAATAAAGGAAAAAGGCACAGAAATAAAATATGGATCACACTGAAAATAATTTTTATTTCCTCACAAATTACTCAGTGCATCCCTGATTTTTTTAGTAACATGTCAGAGAGAGATAATTTAATCATAACCCTACAAAGCAATCTCACTTTGTTTCCCAAACTGAGATTGACAAATGATCATATTGAGACAAATTAGAGGGATTTACCACTTCCTAAAGATATTTACCTAGGAGTACAGCACTGTTAGAATTAAACATTAAATTAATTAAATTCATTAATTAAATTAATTCTAACTAAATGTTAGAATTAAACATTGTTTAATGTTTGTTTTTACTTCAAATAGGCTTAGCCATTGGGGACTGGTTTGATTGACAGCTGTCAGACCCTTCTCTATGCCTTGAGTTGGGATTTGTCAACCCACCAGTCCCTCTTTTGGCACTGGCCAGGCTGTCATCTTGACATGCAGGCTGCCTTAAATACTTTGTGAACCCTTGAGACTTCAGGAGGCTTTGCTCCAGTCACAACTGCTCCAGCCTGCACCAACATGGAGAAACTTCATTTCAGCTCTCATAAGCCTTGGTGACCTCCAGATGATCCCCTAGAAACAGCAATCTTTAAAGGGGTCAAGGAGGAGGAAGAGCACCTTCCCTGTGACTCAGCAAAAACTTGCAATTGACAAAAAAAGATGCCATGCTATGTAAGACCTGTGATTAGTCCTTATACAATGCCTGTGATTGGTCCTTGTAGAAGACTTGTGATTGGTCCTTGTAGAATACTTGTGATTGGTGGAATTACAATCTAGCACAAGTGTGCCACACCTCTTTTTCAGTCTGTGGGTTATTCTGAGAGACTTCTTTCCTGTGCACTGACACCTGCCCTTCCCCACATCCCTCCCACCCCACACATACCATAAATGCTTCTCCCAAATGGTCTTTTCCCTCTAGTGTTCTTTAACACATGTAGAATCAACTATGCTGGTTGTATAAAAAGACAAGAGCCCTCGACTTACAGCTTTGGCATCGGCAGTAAGAAGGTGACTGATGAGTGTTACAGAGTCACTAGGAGCAAAAGGATCTAATACCCAAAGCTCAGAGCTGTCACACTAAGAGGTAACTGACAGCCAGCAACAGCTAAGGGCCCAATACCTGAAGCTCTGAACTGTAAGGAGGAGATAGCTACAAAGTTCTGGAAAGTGGCCAAGTACAGAATCCAGAAGAAGCTAAGCAGGATGGTGGGAGTGTTGATAAGGAAAGAGACAGCAGTAAAGCTGAGGCTGTGGAAGATGAGACATTGTAAGGAGCAGAAAACAGGAGCCAAAAACTGTGAGCCTTGGTAGCTAGAGAAGTGAGAGAGCCACCCATGCATAAAGAGCTGAGAGCCCCAACACCTAACGCTGAACGCCTGTAACTTCATCAGCTGAATGTCAGTGCTTGAAGTCCTAGTTAATAATAAGACTTGAATACCCAGACCAATAAGCCTGAAGTTTAGAAAGCCCTGAAACCATAAGCTTCTGGTCCTTGGGGTTTAAAGCTAAAAGTTTCCAGGTATGGAAGCCCACCCTGTGAACCTCTAGAATGCAGGGCCATCAACACTAAGGGAGTTGGTCTCTGCCTACCTGCAATTTCTACTCAGAAAGAGCAAAAGAATCCCCAGCTGGCCATTTGTGACAATATCTTGGTTGCTAGAATATTGAAATACAGGGCTGGATGAGTGACTTACGTGGTAGAAAGCTTGCCTAGCAAATGTGAGGCCCTGGCTTAAACCCCAGTACCACCAAAATATATATAATTCTGGTTGGTAGACACCTTCTGAGTCCTCTCCTGCTAATTTACCTGTACAACCCTAGAATCACTAATGGAATTGGCTCTCCAATTGGTTTTTTTTTTTTTACATGAGATTTTCTTACACATCTTCACATGGATGTAACCATCTAGAAAAGCTGCCTTCTTTTTAAATTTGATACAAGAAAACTGCCTAGACTAGTAATAATACTCACTTGTACTGGAAATTGAATATGTATCTGCATGATGACTAATTATCCATTAATTGTACAAAGTAACAGGAGAGTTGTTATTGGCTTCCTAGGAGCCTGAATGATGCAATTTTTTCCAGATAGAATAGCCTTTGCAACCCTCACTTCAGACCTCTTGGAGGTCCATTCCTGCACTACTTTATAAATGAGAATGCCATTGATTATAATACTGATATTTGCATGGGAATTTAAATTAAGTTGTACCAAGTCATTACCTAAAATGAGAAGATTTTATTTCTAATGTATTAGTAAATAAGTTTGCCTGCTAATAGATATCAACCCCAAATGCTGAAATGAAAATTGTCCTGCTATCATGTTGCATTATTCTAGGGGCAATAAAGACAAAACTCATTTGCTCAATTTAGCAAACACGGACTTGGCAGAAAATATATTGCTTATTGAAAGAGTTAACATGAAGATGATTAGCGAAGGTATTTATAAACATATTTGCACTGGAATAAGGGAAGTAAGAGATGATGAAGTAAACTTGGAGAAGCAAGAGCAAGGAACTGTTACCTCCTTCTGACCCAAAGTGGCAAGTGGGGTACAATGTTACTAATGCTCACAGAGATTCAGAGCCATGACATTGTCAACCATGGGCCTGTGACTACAGCTGGCATAGTAGCAACAAGAAAAATAATTCCCCACATCTGCATTTTCCTAGATCCTCAGTCATCAGTCAGTGGAAGCTACAATGGAAGCCAAAAGTCAAGGGGCACTGGTGACACAAACTGTGACGGCTCCTCCCATCTCCAGACTTGGGCAGAGAAGAGCAGAGGACATGAGAGTCATTTGTGTGTGTGCTGTCATTCATTATCTTCCCTTTCATTGATCTGTCAAAATATCAACACAAGGAGCTATATTTCCAGACCTTCCTGCTCACTGTGTTTTTAATTTAAATTTACTTTTAACCTGTATATAAACTCATAAACTTTTACATATTTATGGAGTGCAATGTGATAATTCAAAACATGAATATAATGTGTCATGATCATGTCAAGCCAATTAGCACTTCTATCTATCTCTCCAAATTTTTATCATTTAATTCAGTTTAGATCAATGTTGTAGTTTACTATGTTGTATGATGTTTAAATCAGGAAAAACCTGTCCATTCTCTCAAGCATTTATCATGACATTTTAAATGATAAAAGCACTTATAAAATTATTTATTCTAGAGTTTTGAATTCGTAATACATTATCATTATTTAAAGTCACCCTGCTGTGCAATAACCACACTAGAACCCTTCACTCTTATCTAACTGCAACTTATACCCATTGATAAACCTACCCCTCCCCACACTCTCCATACCTTCCAGTAACCACCATTCTACTCTCAATTTTTATAAGAAAAACCTTTGGGATTCCACATGTGAATGAGATCTTGTGGTGTTTAACTTTCCATGCATGGTTTGGACATGACATAGTCATGTCCAGTTTCATCTACATTGTTGCAAATGACAGGATTTCATATCTTTAATGAACAAATACTATTCCATCACTTATATGTACTACATGTTCCTTATCCATTCATCATCTGATGGACGCTTAAGGTGTTTCAATTTCTTGGCTACTATGAGTTATGCCACAATGAATATGGGAGTGCAGATGTCTCTTTCACGTACTGACTTCACTTCTTTGGATATATACACAGTAGTGGGATTGCTAGATCATATGACAATTCTACTTTTAATTTTTTGAGGAAACTCCATACTCTTTTCAATAATGTTCGTACAAATTTACATCCCCACCAATAGTATTCAAGTGTTCTCTTTTCTCCACATCCTTGTCAGCACCTGTTATCTTTAGCTTTTATGATAATAAAGGCTTACTAGAGTGAGATGATACCCCATTGCGGTTTTGACTCCTTTCCCTAATGATTAATAATGTTGAACAATTTTTATATACCTGCAGGCTCTTTGTCTATCTTTTTTTGAGAAGTGTCTATTTGCATCTTTTGTTCATTTTTATTAGGTTATTTGTTATTTCTGCTATTAAGGTTTTGGAGTTTCTTTTATATTCAGTATATCAATCCTTGTTTGGGTTTGTAAATATTTCCTCCCACTAGTAGGTCATCCCTTTATGATGCTGATTATTTCCTTTGCAATGCTGAAACATTTTAGTTGCATTCAATTCCATTTCTCTATTTTTGCTTTTGTTTCCTGTGCTTTTTGGGTCATGTCCAAAAAATATTTGGCTAATCCAATATCCTGAAGTATATCTCTAATTACTTATTTTAGTAGTTTCAGCTCTTAAATTTGAGTCTTTAATCATTTTGAGTTGATTCTTGCAAGTAGTGAGAGATAAGGGTCCAGTTTTATTCTTCTTCTGCATGTCAATATTCATTTTACCCAAGATGATTTATTAAAAAGACTGCCATTTCCTCAATGTGTGTTCTTAGAATTGTGTTGAAAATCAATTGGTTATAGATGGGTGGATTTACATCTAGGCTTTCTATTTTGTTCTATGTCTCTGTTTTCATGTCAATGTCATGATGTTTTGATTACTATAGCTTTGTAGTGTAACATGAAGTTATGTAGCATAATCCCTCCTGCTTGTTCTTTATTTTCAAGATGTCACTGAGAATAAGTGAGCAGAGATTGATGGACAGAAAAAACCAAGTGATTCTATCTTCCCCCATCTCTCTCTGCCTCAGATATTATTTCCATTACTGTTTGCATATCCTCCATGGCTCAGCTAGTTTTAACTCCAAAGGAAAGGACAGAGAGGACAGGACAGTAATAACATTTCAACTTCAACTACAAGTGCAGGACATAGGGAGGCAGAAATATTGCCTCTTCTGTTGCTCCAACCTAAGAATGATAGCAGCTTCATGCTACTTCTACTGACTAGATTGTGTCATGCTTCCCTGTGCAGATTCTCATGTCTTCCATCGCCTGTGAAATCTGATTACCAGAATTAAATTTCCTCTACTGCAATATTAAGAATCATTTCTGCTTCTGCCAGAACTCTGATAAATGTTGGGCTAATTTGCCATTGAAAAACATTTTCATGTACTTTAACTTTACTTCCTAAGTGATGTAATAAATTAAATGTATGATCTGCCATCATACAGAAAGGATAGAGCAAAAAATAATATTGTACTATTTTGTCTCAGACTAAGGAAAAAAAAGAGCAGAGATGGAAATTAATTAATGAATAAAACATTAATGTCATATACAAGTAAAGTCATAGCAAACTGTATGAAGGAGCTTTGATAGTAGCTTGCATTTATAAAGTGGTGAGGAAATTGAGTCATCGTTTGGAATAAATGGTGGTAGAAACATAAAACTATCGTGGCAGAAACTATGGCTTTGCAGTCAGTATCATATTCACATTTAGAGCAGGTTCATTATTCGGAGTCCACTTTTGTCATGCCAGATTTCCTTCATGTATTAGAAATAAGGATAATGGCAAATGATCAATGAAGGAAAACACTAGACGGTAAAGAGAACTGATGACCCACTACAGGTCAATAAAGCAGTCTTTGGTCTCCATTAGTTTCTCATCTTTAGAAAAAGAGATTGAAAAATAAATTTAAATATTAGATTTTCTTGACACATAAAATGGGAAAAACTAAAATGGGAGATAAAAAATACATAATTCCATATAAGTAGTAATTATATATACCTAGTAAATACATAATTTAAATATGAAACTACAGGTGCTTACATATGTGTAGATTTTTACATATACACACATATACATATACTTACCAAAAAAATCTATGCTCTAAAGACACACTTGGAAACAAGGGCACCTGCTACATAAGCAGAAGGCATTAGTCAGGACTTCCAGCAAAGCTGTTGGAGACTTACTCAGCAGGAAGGTGACGTTAGCCTTTTCTCCTCCTTCTAATTTCTCCCTAAAATGTAGATGTGATGATTGGCTTTAGTGATGTGATGGCTGGGTTTGCAGCCACTATTTTTCAATCATAAGACCCTCTTTTAGATGGAAGACACTATGCTAATAATGTCAGAGCAAATGGAAAGTAGATACCTGGACAACTGATGATACCATGAAGCCAGAATAGCAGTCAGTCAAGAGCAACCAAATTGTATAGTTAATCACATCAGAGAAAACAAGCCTCTAGCATACTTAAACTAGTGATATTCAAACCCTTTCTTCATATCCAGCAAATACTGCTAAGTGATACCAGCCACTTCTATCTGCACTTCTGTCTGCACATAATAATTCCTCAGAAAAATATGAGGCTTATCTGAAACTTTACTTTGAAAGTGAAAAATCAAATAAATGAAAAAAGTCTTTACTAAGCAAAGTGAATTGCAAGGTTAGCAATTAATTCCAAAGTGATTTATATATGAAACAAAGTCCTAATCAAAATAAAAGATATTTTTAACTTGAGATACATTTCTAAAATTAACTTGAAAAAATAGTAGAATTAAATAACTAAGAAAAAATTTAAGGCAGTATAATAAGAGATTCTTATCTATTATGGACTAAAATGACTGACATGTCATATGACTGCATAATAATTCAAAAAGGGTGATACTGGTAAATAAACATATCAGACAGCATAACCCCAAAACAAACCCAAAATATATTTTTTAAGTTATTATTGCTCATCTTCTCCATGAGAAATAAAACAAAAAATAAGAATTTTGGGGTCTTTTACTATGACCTTACAGATTCTTATATTGTTATCCCAAATTTTTATCCCCAATAGAGAACTTGTATGCCATGGTAAATACAACCCCAACACATGAGATCATCAGGGAAGGCAGTAAGGATGGCTAGGCTCAGTGGTTTTGCCATCATCCATTCATCTCCTCCTAAGTAAAATACACTAATATTGGTACAGCCATATTTTTAAATCAAGGACATTGATTCTGAAAACCTGAAGAATGAATCTGTCTTTATCATTTTCCATTTATGGATATAGAACATTATCTCTTTTGAATAAGAACCACTAGGAAAGTTCTCTTCACTCAGAACTGGGTCAAGGAAAGCTGCTTTTGTTGGAAGGTACTTTACTATCACTCTCCAAGGAGACATAATTTGAATCAGTCAACCAAGTTAAGTACTAAACAACCATGATACAAACTCTTGACAAAAATCTACAAGTTTGGCTGATCCACAGGCTGTGAGATAAGAATATACTGTATCCAGAAACTCTTACTGCTCAGGTTCCCCTCATGACTGAGAACAGCCAGTAATTGATACCAGTCTCTTCATTTACAATTCTAGCTAATAAATTCATTCATAACATTCTTGTTAATAACAAGAATAAATACACTAGCACTGGCTTACTTTGTGGTGCTACATTTTGTAAATAAACACTTCAATTGCAATATTTCTACAGACCTTATAAAGTCCAAAGATCTGGGAAAATGTTCAGAACAACAATCTCAATTACTAATGATATTATTTGGATGAATTCAAAAGCTTCACAAAGGAATGCCAAATGACCGCTAATTCCTTCTCCTGTGCAAAATAAATGTATACAAGCTAAGATAACTTATTTTATATAATTTTCAGAAATTACTATTGATTCTTTTAAAGTGGCTTATTTGGAATTGATAATATGAATGCTATCTGAGAAGACAAGTCTGGCATTTATATCTTATAGCAATTTTTAACAAACTAAAATGTCAGGTATAAGTAGAGTAATGAATATCTGAGCACATTCATATCAATATTTTAGGATACCATTAGAAAACTCTAGTGA
Source organism: Castor canadensis (assembly GCF_047511655.1). Taxonomy (NCBI): domain Eukaryota; kingdom Metazoa; phylum Chordata; class Mammalia; order Rodentia; family Castoridae; genus Castor; species Castor canadensis. Next base: position 120,065,024 of record NC_133394.1, read on the forward strand.
TGGGACACACTTATTTACTACATTCTTTTGAGATTATACTATTATACTTTGAAATTATCGCTATTGACACTGATTTGTACTGACTTCACTCTTGAAGTCTTCATAGTTATAAACTGAAGGAAATGAATTATACTACCATGAAATGCAGAGGAAGAAAAAAGCATTATTGCAATTCTTGCTTACAGATTATGTTATTTTGTTAAGTTTCCATGTAAAAGTAATAAAAATCAGGTAGTTCCAAAGAAAAGAAATTTATTGTCTCACATTTCTAGAAGGTGCCACCCAGACCATGTTTTCTCTGTCAACTCTAGGGTAAAAATCTTTCCTTGATTCTTCAGTTTTTGGTGTTTGCTGTAAATTCTTGGCATTCTCTGGCTTGTAGCTCTATCACTCCAGTCACAAGTTACCCCACATGTTTATTCACATCATCTACTTTCTGAGAACATTCATCTCTATGTCTGAATTTTCCATTTTTAATAAGACTCTAGACATGTTAGATTAGGGCTTACACTAATTACCTCATTTTAATTGTTCTCTATAATGACCCTATTCCCAATACAAGCTACGGAATCAGCCAAGGTGCCCTGAATGATCAGCCTGGAACCTGCACAATGGATAAAGAAAATACAGTGTATATACCTGATGGAGTATTACTCAGCCATAAAGAAGATTTAAATTGCCAAGCACCAGTGTCTCACACCTGTATTTCTAGTTACTTGGGAAGCTGAGATCAGATAGAATGAGGTTCAAGGCCATCCCAGGCAAATAGTTCACAAGACCCCATCTCCAAAATAATCAGCAAAATGGGCTGAAGTTGTGGCTCAAAAGGTATAAAGCCTGCTTTACAAGAATGAAGCCCTGAGTTCAAACTCCAGTCCCAATAGTCCCACCAAAGAAATAAAAGAATGAAATTACATTATTTGCAGGATCGATGGAACTGGAGATCATCATGTGAAGTGAAATAACCTTCAGAAAAACAAAGGTTCAGAAGAACAAATGTTCCATGTTTTCTCTCATATTTGGACTCTAAACATAAAATATATGTATATATACAAATACATACATGTGTAACATGACTGTAATTGTGGGACTGTTTGGAGGAATGAGGTAGAAGGGAGAGAAGGAAGGAAAATGATGGGGAGTACAATAGACAAATACTTTGTATCTCAGTATGAACATGGCATAAGGAAACCCACCGAGTGGGGGTGAGTGGGGATGGGGAAAAGAGAAAGCAAAAGTGGGGATAATCTGATCCTACTACAGCAAAATTTATATGTGATGAGTCTAATTCCCATTTTTGTCCTTAACTGAATATTCTATAAACTAATAAAATTTGTCTACCCAAGCAATCATAACCAATATAAATGATTTGAATGAAATGTATGTACCTTTCATTCTGTACAACTTCACTTTGTACTATGCAAATCAAATCCAAGAATCCTACATCCTGGTGGTTCTTTAACAACAATTTTGTTGTTAAAGACTGAGTGACAAGATCTGCAGTCATTATTAGAAGAGTGAAGCCATTGTAATGTGATTCCATAGGGTGGGAACCCAAGGAATAAGAACCCCACCTTCCCCTCTCCAATCTCTTGATAGTGCTTGATAAAAGCAGCAAGCTCACAAAAGAAACCTGGAAAAAGTGTTTGTAAGTGAATATTCCAAAAGACTAACAGGAGGAAAGGCAATGGGAAATAAAATATTACAAATGTTGGCATTTATATTTTGAAACAATGTGTTAGACAAATTTCTCAAAGATAATATTTAGCAGCAAAGCCATTGACAAAAAAAAAAAAAAACCTTGACAAAAGTAAATCTACTGAGTGGAGCAAAGAGAAGTGGAGTTGAGATTAGGGAAATATAGTGAACTATTATTTTCACATGTGTATATTTGAAAGTTAAGATAAGGAGAATTAGTAAAATAGAAGATAGATAAGTAAAAGACTAAAGAAATGGTTGGTTTTCTTTTTACATTATGAGGAATACTTAAGGATATATATCTTCCTATTGTTTAAAAATAGAATGGTAAAGAGGTTGAGTTTGAAAATATTATTGAGAGAAGGGACAGAGTTGGAAAACAGTCACTCATTAAGTTCATAGGAGAACACAATAAAAATAATAAGGGAGGGAATTTGTCTGACAAGAATAGAGACTTCTTCCCATAGGACAAGGGAATAGAAGATATGAAGACATGCACTATTACAAAGGTGAGAACAAGAGGTATTTGTCAGGGATAGAATTAACAAAAATGCTATGGGAAATATTTTGATTATTCACACATATTGATTATTCACACATGGCACAATTGTACTTACTTCCCAACCCATTCTCAACCCCTTTAATTCACTGGCAGTCAAATGACTTACTTTGGCTAATAAAATGTGAAAAGAAGCAAAATGTGTCAGTTCCAGGTAGAAGCTTTAAATGTCAGAGCATGGCACAGTCTATGAGGATATTCCAGACAGTTCTGCACAATCAGTTGTGGTCCAGAAGTGAGAATAACATAGATGAGTTCTTTGAGCATAACCACTGGGCATGTGGTGTTTAAATCATGAATATTTTTTAAAGAAAATGACATTTTTGTATTGCTTGTTATGTAGAGCAATTTAACATATACAAAATATAATAACTAAAAGATTCAAGTAAAGAGACCAAAGAGGATGTCAGCAAAAGCTAAAATAATAGGTTTGATATTCATGCCAACATCTTTTTCAGTATCTCCCCACTACTCATCAAAAATAAGTCAAACATGTCTGTACAAAGAAATTTATGTTCCTTACTTTAGTTGGTATTTAAATTCTTAATTAAGTTTAAATTCTTCTCTAAGTTTGGCTAGGCCCAAGTTAGATTGCAAAATACTTTTCTATTGGTTACAGATTTCCTTTTTATCCCCTTAACATATTGTGGTTATTGCAATTTACGATGCTTGAAATACATAGAGGCACAGAAAGAGTTTTTCCAATGCAGAAACTACCCTAAAATGGAATGAAATTGCAAGACAGTGCATAGCTCAATGATAATATGTTGAAGCTGAAGCTTGATGGACATTTTATGAGGAATACTATCGTTTGTGGAACATCTATAGTGTGTTAGGTGATATATTGAGTATGTTGATAGTACATTTTTATTCTATATGCATAGCAGTCTTGATGTGTAAATATAATTAATTTCAATGTTGGGAAAGTTTACATAAATTACCAATGTCATATAATTACTAAGTGCATGAGCCTGAGTTCAACCTCACAATGAATAACAATGAGACCTGTGATCTTATTTCATAGAAAGGGAGGTGGGTTGAATGTCCACTTCCGTCATTAACATCAATATGATTCCTTTTTTCCTTGGCCAGATTCAAGTCATTATGGAAGAACATTCTTTGATATTGTAGCTTAGTATTCTGTATTGAACCTGGAACAAAAGGCAAAGACTCAAAATTTCCTAGAAAAAGAAGATGCATTATTTGTCATTTATATTTCAAACTCTTTTCTTAGAAAAAAGAAATTAACAAGAGTTATTATATTTGTAGAAAGTGAAATAATAATTGACTTTTATAACCTGAATTGGGAAGAAAAGTATCAAAAGTTCTAGTGCTCCCTGTGAATTTTAGTGATTTGAAGTTTTACCATTGTTGACTGTAGCATGAGATTGACTTCTTGTAGATAATATTGAAGTATTTTTGAAATAATTTAAATCATTGAATGACATAGTTGAGAAAGGAAGTCATTGTAAGTGATACAATTGTATTTTTCTCTACTCTGACAAAGAAAAAACTGCAGTACTTTGTAATTCCTGTATGAAATCTTGTACTATTGCATTGACAAAGACACCTTCCCTGCAACAAACATTTTCTTTACACAGCATTCTCCTTGTCATGTTGTTTTTATTTAGAAAATGATTTATTATAAAATGTCTACACTGCTGAGACCAAATAATCACTTTGGCTAGATAGCAAGGAACTATAATTATCAAGTGTACAGGTAAATTCATAAACTTTTAGAAGTTTTAAAAACTGAGCCATCATTTCTTCAGACTATCCCAGTGGTGTGAAAAGTATTGTCCATCCACCAGCAATATCAGTGGCTACCAGAAATTTATCAAAAATTCAAAATCTTGGGTCCCTGGCCCAGATCTACTGGACTAGAAACTCTAGGGGTATGGTCTAGAAATCTGTTTTTAATAAGTAACCAAGTTTGAGAAACACTGGCCTAATCCATAATTAATGAATTGAACAAATATATGTCATAGTCCCTGCCTTCCTTTTTAATGTTTAAGCTGGCTAAACATTAGAATAATCTGTATGTTCTTTTGAAAAATACTGGTGCTCAGACCTTCCTCAAATAAAGTGCATCAGCATCTTCCATTTGGAAATTGAGAACTGCTAATCTACAGGAACACAATATGTGAAGGAAGGAATTTTGAGCATAGTTGCAGTCAATTTGGATCAGATATCTGATCCAAATTTTTTGTTCCTGGCATAACTTCAGGCAAGCCATGAAAGTTGTAGATTTCTTTACCACAAATTTTGGAACTGCCCCATGAGTTAAATTATGTAAATATGTATTATAAATTATAAAATCTTACTAGTCAAAAATAATCCAAGAGAGGCAACAATTGGTCTTGGTTGGAACTGGCAAGCCTCCAGATATACCAGGGCCTTGAGAAGACAGAGTCTGCATTTCACAGTGATCTATCACTCATGTTTACCTTGTTTGAAAATACCCTTCTCAAGCATGAGGACAGTATAAGTCATCTCATATGAAAAATAGAAACAATTCTTTCCCATTACTTACATTACACTTGGATTTAAATGAGTGCAGGGACAAAAAAAATGGGGAGAAATTCAAAATAAACACCTATGTTTTGTATTTCTACCTTTGCTTTCCTTTGAAAGAGCTACTTGATGAGTTAGTTTGTCCAGCAACGACATAAATGAAAACAGCTCCCATCAGGGCTTAATCTAGTTACTCACAATTCAGCTACCAGATCATTCCTTATACATATTGTTCCTTGCATTTTAATGCCCGCCAATTCAAGTGGCTGTTGCTCAAACACTGGTTAAGAGTGGGGTAATAAAAGGATGAGCTGGTGAACAACCAATATAGCAAAAGCCTACAGGAAAAATACTTGTCAATTAACACACAGGTGTATTATTATTACTCTGGACTGTCAGACATAGAGGTTCAAATCAATAAATCATAAGTAAGTGTCATTGTAATAACCTATCTACAAAGGGTTAAGAAAAAGCAACTAGAAAACAGTGCCTGACATGGAAGGTTAAACATATTGAGGGTGATTCCCTTCAGCAGTTACCTCTTGCTGCTTACTCAAGTGTGATTATTAAAGTACAGACCTGATTGTTATTTTACAGTACAGTTTCTGTTTTCCTCTCTTCTTTGGAGAAAGTAATAAAATACCAGGTGAACAGTAAGCCCAATAAATACCCTCATACACTTCAGCTCATCGGTTGTGTAAATTATATTGACTTACCAGGATCATGTGTTTTGGATTTATTGTCTGTAAGGATGAAGAGCTGTAATAAAGGTGGAAAAATGGATCCCATTGGCCCATAAATAACTGTTAAATCAAGGCAGCTGTAGAGAGTAACTTTTTTCCACCATCTGGTGCGTCAGAGAATATTAACAAAACAGCAGTAGGTGGTGGTGAGAAAACATCCGTTTCGTTCCCATCCTTGAGAAAACAGTAGCATGTGGGAAGTACATACGTCCTCTTTCCTGGGCCAACTAGCTAAATGCCACACAACCAAAAAGCATTTGTTTTTCTAATATTTTTCCACTTCAGTGATTCCTATCATGTTATAGATAAGAAAAGTGCCAGAGCTGACATCTAAAATGTCCTAGTTTCCTGGATATCAGAAGGAGCATCATCATGAATAATGAAGGGCTCCAGGCTGGGATCTAGACTGGCAGAAAGTTTCTGAGTGAAACATGAATAAGAAACACAGCGTTCTCAGAAGACTGAGAGAGTCACACCCAAAACTTATACTACATTAACTTCCACAGTAAAGCATTTTATATGAGGTCAAAAAAATTAAGGATTAACCCACTGATCCGTCGATCTTCTTTCTTTTATAATCTGTTCATTCCAAACATCTTAAGTTAGTACTTCTTACTCCCAGTCATTGGAAATTCTCATCTTGTTTATGACATGTTTTTCTTGCTGAACAAATCTGTTCCTTAATAAAATCGTTGATTGGCATGGAATTAGATGTGCTAAAAATTGTAATTTTACCTTTGTATGTTCCTCCATTTTGTGAAGCAGGGCCTATTCTGATGGATATATGAAACTTAAGCCATTTTTAGGTAAAAATCTGAAAGGAAGATCAAAATGGAGACAGAAAAAGAACAAACTGTTTATGCCTCAAATTAGTATCTTGGCACACTTATATTTGGAAAATTTCCATATTCATTTATTGCAAATCCTCTTTCAAATGCTTATGGCAACTGAGGCAGGATAGATCAGGGAAAGTGAAGCATGGAAACAGAAGCCAAGAATTCAGTGATAAACATTAGACTAATGAATAACTTGATTAAAAGCACACAGACACAATTTTTGTTGCTTTAAGCCTTATACTCCCTCACTAAGCTACATTAATAAAAGAGAAAGGAAAGGAGAGGAGAGGAAAGGAGAGGAAAGGGAGAAGTAGAGAAGAAACTAGAAGAGAAGAGAAAAAAGAAAAGAAATGAAAGCAGCTTTTTCCTTCTGACCTTGCTTGCTGGCCCAAATAATTGCCATGCTTTGGGAACTGAGCAAGAATATGCTAAAGAAAGACACTTATCCTGGGAAAAACATTTGATAAAATAAATACTTTGATCACAACAGTGTTTGGAAAGGAAAATATTTAACTGATGATGGATATGTGTTAAAGGGAGCATCTGGTAAAAACCCCTCCTTTGTTCAAAGGGATACTTAGCTATCTATGACATAATGACCCATATTTAATACAGGAGCCAGCTTTGCTATCTCTGGGCCCAATTGATAATGATTAAATGCATCAGGTGTCCAGAACAAAGGGAAACTATTTTTTCACTATAATTACAACTAATATTTGAGCACTCATTTTTTTTCTTTTTTTCTTTTATTTTTTTATTTTTTTATTATTCATAAGTGCATACAATGAATTTCTCCCCCCTGCCCTCACCCTCCTCCCTTACCACCCACTCTGTCCCCTCCCTCTCCCCCCCCACCCCATCGCTACCCGGCAGAAACTATTTTGCCCTTATCTCTACTTTTGTTGAAGACAGAGTATAAGCAATAATAGGAAGGAACAAGGATTTTTGCTAGTTGAGATAAGGATAGCTATACAGGGAGTTGACTCACATTAATTTCCTGTGCACGTGTGTTACCGTCTAGGTTAATTCTTTTTGATCTAACTTTTTCTCTAGTTCCTGGTCCCCTTCTCCTATTGGCCTCAATTGCTTTTAAGGTATCTGCTTTAGTTTCTCTGCATTGAGGGCAACAAATGCTAGCTAATTTTTTAGGTGTCTTACCTATCCTCACCCCTCCCTTGTGTGCACTCACTTTTATCTTGTGATCAAAGTTCAATCCCCTTGTTGTGTTTGCCCTTGATCTAATGTCCACATATGAGGGAGAACATATGATTTTTGGTCTTTTGGGCCAGGCTAACCTCACTCAGAATGATGTTCTCCAATTCCATCCATTTATCAGTGAATGATAACATTTCGTTCTTCTTCATGGCTGCATAAAATTCCATTGTGTATAGATACCACCTTTTCTTAATCCATTCGTCAGTGGTAGGGCATCTTGGCTGTTTCCATAACTTGGCTATTGTGAATAGTGCCACAATAAACATGTGTGTGCATGTGCCTCTGGAGTAACCTGTGTCACAGTCTTTTGGGTATATCCCCAAGAGTGGTATTGCTGGATCAAATGGTAGATCAATGTTTAGCTTTTTAAGTAGCACTCATTGCACTTGCTATCAGATGTTCCCACCTCCACTCTGGATGAGTACAGTTTTTCTATCTTTCCTCTGATATGTCCTAAAATACTTTTTGGTGACATTGCAAACTCAGTACCCAAGGGCCAGGTAGAGGCCTCCTCCCTTTTGGAGACCTCCCTGGCCTCACCAATTCCAATACCAGTAATCAGCGTCTTAGGTAGTAGACAGTCAATGAATGAAAAAATTGTTGCAAAGAGAGAGGTGCTCATCTAAGATGTGACATTAATGATGTAATGTTGGGTAAAATATTTTTCTTTACTGTTTCAGATTCCATACATACAAAATACTTCATTTAACCTGATAGAACGTATCTTTTTTTTCAGTATCTAAAGCTCTATAAGTATACAATTTCAAAAATCTTGAAACAGTCTTTTCATGTTAACATTAATTGAAACCACCTGCAGGAAACAGAATAAAAATACGTGGTCGGAGTCTGTGGGCAGCCATACTACTAAAAATTTACATTAATCAAGCACACACTAGAAGTCAGGCATTGTTGTGAGGACTTCATTTCCATTCTCTTGCTTTATGATCTGAAAATCTCCATCTCCATTTTACATGAGAGAAAACTGAAGCTCAATAAAAACCAAATCTATTTGTTTTTCATAACTACTAGAGGTGATGATACAATTTGAACCTAAGCAATCAGCTTTCAGGGCTGTGCTGTTAACCACATCCTACAGTTGTTCCATTCCATCTAAAAATATTTTTACTTCAATATACTTAAGTATGTGTCATAATATTTTTGAGGCCTATTTTGAGGCCTATTTTTCTTGTGCAATCTCTTAAGTAAAGTAAGGCACTACCAAAGTAAATAAGTATTCCAACATGCTAGATTATGAAAGACCATCTCAAACAATAATTTATCTACTCAAAAAGTAGCCAAACTAGACTCCAATAGTACTTGAAAAAGAACAACTTCTGGACCTCAAAAATAATATGAGCAAGTAACACAGGTAGAAATCAAAATTTAATCTACCTGAAGCTATCCCTAAATCCTTTTTATGTCTTATATGGGTGAACGTTTCATATCAATACTATTTAACAATTACAAGGTTAGTAAATATATCATGTTATATCTTAGTCAGGTATTTATTTCTATCTCCATCATTCAAAGAACTTCATCTGCTTTTGGAGACAGTCCATCAATTTCTAATGAAGATTGTGAGGTCAGTGGAAATCTTCACATACTACTTACTGACAAAATTCAAGTGTGGCTAGATAACCTCATTTGAGGACTAGAAAAAAATGAAATGAGAACATCATTTTGAAGACCTGAAAGAGGAACAACCCTGGAATTCAGTTCCTTAAAAGGAATTGAATGGTCTGTGGTTTATTCTATAAAAGCAAATATTTATGGAACAGACAAAATAAGAAATAAGAGTAAGCATAATGAATAACTTCAAAGGAGTAAAAGACTGCTGATGACATAAATCAAGAATAGAAAGTTTTAAGAAAGAGCTAGATGGAAATACTAAAAATTGATTGAAGACTTAAATGTAAGACTTAATATAGAACAGTGAGAAGAAAATATGAGGTAAAGCCTTCTTGATATTGGTTTAGGCAATGGTTTTGGGCATGACTTCTCCAAAAGCACAGGCAACGAAAACAAAAATTTTTTAAATGGGACCACATTAAACTAAAAAAACCTGTGTGCAATAAAGGAAACAACCAGCAAAATGAAAAGACAATCTATGGATTAAGAGAAACTATTTCCAAAGCTATATGGGGTATTTCTATCTGTTAAAGGAATCAACCCAGATAAAAAATGGACAAGGTACCTGAACAGAAATTTCTCAAATGAAGATATATAAATAGCCAACAGTTATATGAAAAAAGGCTCAACATCACTAATGAGCAGCAAAGTGCAAATCAGAACCACAATGAGATGTCACCTCACACCAGGTTTATTATAAAAAAGATAAAAACATAACACATCTTGGATAGGAAGTAGAGAAAATGAAACAGTTGTACAGTGTTGGTACAAATATAAATTGGGAAACAGTATGGAGATTACTTTAAAAAATTAAAAATAGAACTACTGTATGATTTTACTCTGTGTACATGTCCAAATGACATGAAATTAGTATCTCAAGAGATATACTTGCACTTCCTTGTTTATTCCAATACCACTCACAATAGCTAAGGAGTCAAGATATGGAAACAACACAAATTCCAATGATGGATGAAAAAATAAAGAATGTGTGATACACACACACACACACACACACACACACACTTGTATTTCTTGGCTTTAAAAAGAAGGAAGTCATCATTTACAGTAACATAGATAAAACTAGAGAAACTTATATTAAGTGAAATAAAATCAAGCATGGAAAAGCAAATACTGTGATTTCTCTTATGTATAGAATCAAAAATGTTGAACTCACACAAGCAGAGAGTTGAATGGTGGTTGCCAAGTACTGGTGTGCTGGGAAAATGGGAAGATGTTGCTCAAAGAGCACAAAGGATGAATACATTCCATGATCTATTGTACAGCATGGTAACACAATAAATCTTAAATGTTCTTATGCCATAAATAAGATCATGGTAATTATATGAGGTCATGGATATATTAATTAGCTTGCTTATAGTTATCATTCCATAAGGCATATGTATATTAGAATATCATGTTGCAAACAATAAGTATATAATTTTTATCAAAAATACATAAAACTACAGCAAATGAAAAATCAGCTTAAGGTCATGAAATCTGAACAAAAGATATGAACAAGAATTTCAAAGTAGAGGGAACACACATGGATTATAAGTACATATGAAATACTCAGTATCATAAGTGAGAAGGGAAATGTGAATTAAGGGAAAAGAGATACAATTTTACTCTTGTTTTATTTGGCAAGTATTTCAAAGTACAACAACAAGTCCCAGGAGAAAGCGAATGTACAGGAGTGCTATGCATTGCTGTACTGGCTCCATTCCACTTCTTTTTTTTTTTTTTTTTTTGCCTTATTTTGTTTTCTTTTATTTGCTTTGTTTTTGAAACAGGGTCTTTCTATGTAGTCCAGGCTGTTCTCAAACCCATTATTCTCCTTCATTTGTATTTTTCCCATGGAAAAAGGGGCTTTGTAGAGTTTTCAACAAGGAAGGAATGGCATAAAAACATTTTTAGGAATAAATCTAAATTTACATAGACCATGGGAAAAGAAGGAGTGAATGATGAACACAAGACTCAAAATAGCTGCTTTAGAGGAAGGCAGGTCAATAAATTGGCAGAAATGATATTTACAGATAGGTTACCAAAGAAGTCCCAGTTTGATTTTAGTGGCAAATCCATTGATGACAATTTTAATGTTAAAATGACTAATCTATATAATAGACCATGGTCATTAGTGGACAAAAAACATTATGTTATATCCAAGAGCAAGAGCTCATCATCTACCTATTTTTCATGGGGCCATCTCTAAGATATAGTCCATACTTTTACCAAAGGAGTAGAAGAATGGTTCACTGGCTATTCATTGACTTCCATTCTACTTTTAACGTGCAAATAAAAATGCTATTCATTGTAAGACTGAAAAGCAAAGAAAAAGTTTACATTATTTGGAATTACAATTCTGAATTATTTAGGATTAGTGAGAAATTCTGTATTTTCTGGCAGCTGTACTATTCTGGAAAAATAGCTTAACTAAGCTTTATTCTCATCATTTATAAAAAGTATTATTAATAAAGCTTTTCCCAGCTACCCCTTATAGGAATTATTGTAGGTAGAAAGGAACAGAAAGCTTTTAATCTCTAAAAAGAAAGGCAAATAAGAGATTTTACTGGAAAGTAAGCTGCATACAAAGGCAAGAATTTTATCTGTTTTGTTCACTGCTAAATCTCTAGCATCTAGAATAGTACTGGATGCAGAATTGGCACTGAATAAATTATGGAATACCTTAATGAAATAATGATGAAATTAATATACTTATGGCAAGGATAACAATAAAACAATAAAAATGTTTCCTTTCTTATTACAGATCTCCAAATTAAATCCTGAAACTGGAAAAGTTTGAGGAGTTCTTTAATTTGAACAAGATTTATCTTGTTAGGTTAATCAGTATGTAATTGTTGTATTATATCTATGAAGTCAAAATGAAAACTTTTCTCTTCAATATTGAAAAGTTGGTTGTAGTTGCAGATTAATTAAGAGAGAACCAGGCAACTTTTCACCATTTTGGTGATGTTTAATTGTGTACACAATTGTGTGTGTGTGTGTGTGTGTGTGTGTGTGTGTGTGGCACTGGAGAACATCCTTGCTCTCTTAAGAGTCATATTAATAGGGCTCGTTAAGTTTAATGTCATTGCCAAGTACTCAGAGAAGTTCAGTGTAATCTGTACCATTAAATTCTTTTGACCCCATTTTGATTCTACAAGTACTCATTAATGTTTAGTAAATGAGTATACTAAGCATATACTAAATGAGTATGTTGTAGAACCCCTCCAAAATTGATCATCACCCTATAAGCCTATGCTTTCATTCTAGTAACACAGAATTCATTTCTCTTTCCACTCTCCTAAAACTATTTTACCATAAGAAAATCTCCAGTTAGCCATGGCCTTCCTGATTCTTGTGTCATTTTTAGAAAGTCTCCATAATATAATATATTAAGCAAGAATTCATGAAAAATTACTACTTAAAAGAGTCTTATTCTGGCTATCTATGTGTATCTAAATTTGGGAGGAAAAGTATAATCTTTATAGAAAAATTCAGCCTGATTATCATGATAGAGTTTTATTAAGAGCAACAATTATTAGAGTTCCAGGAAATGGAGTGGTGTCAATCTCTCATAGAAAAATTCACGAGGTGTCTTATGAATTATTTCTCATTCACAAAATGACATATGTTAGCATGCATTGTCAAGAATAGAATTGTAAAATAGAAAATGTTAATCTAGAGATGGCACACATCCTTTCAACAAAGTTAGCATGACAAGGGTCCTCATGACAAGTCAATGATGGAAATAGGGGCAGGCTGGGACCTTAGGTCTCAAGAGTTCGGTATTTTATATTCTAACTTCTTTCTTTATCTGCAGAGAAAGTGGTGATACTCCCAGTGGAACAGTCCTGGGTCTGATGTTTGTAAGGATCTGGCTAGGTAAAGACGAATTTGAAGGTCCTGTAGCCTTATCACATTTTAACTTAAATGGCAACATTCATCATTATTATTGCCATCTCCTGGTCTTATAACAACTTCCACTAATAAGTAAGAATTACCTTTCCTGGGAATTTGGTTTCACTGAGACTGACTTGGGCTGTGGGGCCCTGTACTAAACTTCCCCTAACACTTAGGACTCTTGCCAATAAAAGCCTCAAACACTACCCTGACATGGGGAGTAGGTAATGCACCTTACCACAGGAAGAAATTCCCTGCAGAAGTCCAGTAATGAGTCACTACATGTATTGAAACATAGTCTGTTTTTCTGGCTAAATAGATTTAGTATATGGGAAGCGTTTTTGTGTGCAAAAATGGAGACAGGGATGAGTTTCCTGAAGGAGATGGCCATTAAGTATACCACAAATTCAATAAACAGATTTATGTACTGAAAACTAGATAGAAAAAAAGCAACTGGAATCTTACCCTAGCACAGCCAGTAAGGTACTTGATTTTAGTAAGTCAATTCATTTCATTGTGTGTATCTTCTGTTTTATAGAACAAAAGAAGACAGTGAACAAAGTTTTGGAAAAGAAAACAAAACCACAGATTGAAGAGATTGAGTTGTTTTTAAAGCTACACTTCTATCCCTCAATATCTTTTTTAAGGACTCAGTGCATTACCACCATATGTATGGGGTAGAATATATAAAGAGACTGAGTTAGTTATTTATAATGAAATTATGTCTAACATTCATTCATTATGACATAATACATTATAGGAATATATCTACATGGAGAGATTTAGTTTCTCTGGCAAATGTATCTTTATGGAATTCAAATTTTTATATTTCTTTGGATAGGAGCTCTTTCAGAGAAAAACCAGGGACATGGTTTTTGTGTTCTCTGGTATCCAGAAAGTTATTGACAAGTAAAATTCAATAGAACTTGCATGCATGAATAAATAAGCTATGCTTCATGGGTTTTTTTTAATTAATCAATAATTGATTCACATGAATTCAAAGTTAAGTTATTCTGGACCAAGTGGAGGAGTTTGGGAAATAGGTCTTTTAGTTTGAACTCACATGAGGCAAAGCTTATATGAGGATGAAGAATTCTGTATGTCTTTACACACCTCAAGGTAAATGGTTGGTACGTAAATCAAATGTCTAAAATTAATGTGCCTAGAGATCTAGAAGGCAAATTTTTCCTGAAGTGCTTCTCTGAGAAAAAGTAAGCATGGATTAGCAGGTGTTCATGTAAAAGGACCAAATAACAATAGAGCACAAATAGCAATTTGTATTTTTTTCCATAGGTCTTAACAGAGTATCTTTTCTTATTTGTGACATTGTTTATATTTTCTTTCCTGTACTTCTCTGACTGGTCAGTGAATGTAAGAACTGTTTCACTTTGCTCATGTCTCAATCTCAGTGATGAGCATAGTGAGTAGATGGTGTTTTCCATTGTTTTGTTTGTAGCAACAGCGAAGCTGATATTATCCCGAGAAGAAATGTTAAACCTTTATTTATAAAGTATAAGCAATTGACTCAAAATTCAAAAAATACTCAGTTTTGAATAAAGCAAATACATTGGCAAAAATAGGATCAGAATCTTCTCTAGCTTTGTTATGAACATCCTTTATGACTTTGACATTTGTTAAATACGTAAATACTACCTAGTATCATCTGTAAAAAAAAAAAGGAAGCAGTGGAATTTAAATGAAAAAAGCTGGGAAAGTTATCTGTACTAGCTAGTTTAAGGAACTGTGAGACTGTCTTTTTGGTTCCAAATACTTTAAAGCAACTGTTTTCTGAATGATACCTTCACTTACATAGGAACTAAAATTGTATCCATCATTTTTGCTACATCTCCAGATGCCTATCACAATGTCTGGAGCAAAGTAAACACTCAAAAACCGGCGAGGATGCGGGGAAAAAGGAACCCTCTTACACTGTTGGTGGGAATGTAAACTAGTACAACCACTCTGAAAAAAAATTTGGAGGCTACTTAAAAAGCTAAACATTGATCTACCATTTGATCCAGCAATACTGCTCTTGGGGATATACCCAAAAGACTGTGACACAGGTTACTCCAGAGGCACATGCACACCCATGTTTATTGCAGCACTATTCACAATAGCCAAGTTATGGAAACAGCCAAGATGCCCCACCACTGACGAATGGATCAAGAAAAGCTGGTATCTATACACAATGGAATTTTATGCAGCCATGAAGAAGAATGAAATGTTATCATTCGCTGGTAAATAGATGGAATTGGAGAACATCATTCTGAGTGAGGTTAGCCTGGCCCAAAAGACCAAAAATGGTATGTTCTCCCTCATATGTGGACATTAGATCAAGGGCAAACACAACAAGGGGATTGAACTTTGATCACAAGATAAAAGTGAGTGCACGCAAGGGAGATATGAAGATAGGTAAGACACCTAAAAAATCAGCTAACATTTCTTGCCCTCAACGCAGAGAAACTAAAGCAGATACATTAAAAGCAACTGAGGCCAACAGGAGAAGGGGACCAGGAACTAGAGAAAAGGTTAGATCAAAAAGAATTAACCTAGAAGGTAACACACATGCACAGGAAATTAATGTGAGTCAACTCCCTGTATAGCTATCCTTATCTCAACTAGCAAAAACCTTTGTTCCTTCCTATTATTGCTTATACTCTCTCTTCAACAAAATTAGAGATAAGGGAAAATAGTTTCTGCTGGGTATCTAGGGGGTCAGGGGGAGAGGAGGGGGTGGAGTGGGTGGTAAGGGAGGGGATGGGGGCAGGGGGGAGAAATGACCCAAGCATTGTATGCACATATGAATAATAAAACAATAAAAATTTTTTTAAAAATTTAAAAAAAAAACCTTTGTTAATGGAATAATGCTAAATAATTGCTAAATTTGTTGTTCTATTATTTACCCTCCTTATTCTCACTGGAGCTCTGTAATACTGCTATGTCTATTGACTCATCATTCTTGAAATGTTCCTACATAATAGCAACTGTCATGCTATATACTACATTTGTTTTATTCCCATCTTTTCCTTCTTATTTGGAATCCTCACCTTCCTCAAATTCATCTCTGTATTCTCGGCTATTTTAAGTAACTCACTCCAATGGTTTCCATTGTAGCAATATCCAGTTAACTTCTGTATTTATGTTTCCGATTTTAATAACTCCACCTTCCAATGCTCACTATCACATTCCTAAAATGGTTCTAGATATTTCCAATCAGTGGTCCTCAAGTACCTTTGAGTCAAATGGGCAAACATAAGGTTAATATATCTTCTACTTCCAAATCAGTCCTTCCTATGTCCTTAACGTTCTGTGTCCTTAAGAACATCACTGTTGCTCACTACCATTCCTTAAATGATCATTGAAAATCTATTATAAAGCCATGTCGTGTCATTTCTGAATGTATCTTTATTATTTGTTCCTTTTCCTGTCCCCACTGTCACAACTTAGTTCAGCTTGAATTTCTGCAACTTGGACTACTGTGGCAGCATTTCAATTGGTGTCACCTCTTGAAGTTTTCCCTGTAGGCCAACTTCACCATGGTAGGAAAGAAAATTAGCATAATATGTAATAAACATTATAATTATTTGTGGGAATACAAAATGAATAATTTTTTGTCTTCAAGAATTGTACTCTTCAGTGGGAAACAGACTAGTATACAATTGACAACAGTAAAATATGGCAAATCAAAGGCCAAATTACCCGATGTGTTATGAGTGAATCACTTAGATTAGAGAAACATTCCCCTCTTAGCACAGAGCTAGGTTTCCTTTTTCCACTCACACTTTCTGATACCTAAGAGACAGAGGTCACTTCTTCAAGTTCAAGGACAATTCAGCTAATTCTTGGGGTTTGTTGGGGGAGGGTGGAGCACAACATCCATAAAGGAGAGATCACTGATATTTCCTAGGGCTGTCTTAGTGGAGAGGGCACTAGGAAAGTCAGAGAGAAACAGGGTGATTTCTGAACTAGAATTAAAGAAATAGAGACAGTGGCAGTAGAGATGTCATGATACTCTGCCAAATATCCTAGCAGAAATGTCATCATCATCCCCCAAAGTGCTGGGAATACTACTAGAAGATGTGTCTTAGTTGTCAGCCTCTGTTAAAACTGTCTCAGCAGGAGAAAATTATCTTGCCCAAGGTTAAACATCCTTCATGGAGCTGTGACTATGCAATAATTGATCAGTACAGGGGTGTCAAGGGCAGTTCCATCACTCTGACATGGGCCTTTCCAGTTCGAAGCTTCCCTTAGGGTCACCTGAGGCTTTTGTTGGGACCACTTAACAGCTCAGCATCTCTTTCAGGCCATTCTTCTTCCTGTCCTCTAATTCTATCTCAAAAAATGCCACTGAGAAAGTTCAGCCCGTAACACCTGGTACTAGGAGTGATCTAAAAAACTAAGCTGAAATTTGGGAACTGAGAATCCCATCAATGGTATAGACAGAGCATAGAATGGCCTTAGAATGTGGTACCAGGGCCATTGTTCAAAATCTTTGGTGATGAACAGGGATTTTACAATATCAGAAGAAAATATAGTAGATGGAACAATCAACTTTTTGAGAAATATTGAGGAAATAATAACTTTAAAGATGATGTAATTGGGTGGCTATTTCTAAGTTCATCTTATGCTCCCAAGAGAAAGTAATAAAACACTCTATAGATATTAATAGGCTATTAAGAACAAAATGTGAAAGACAGAAAAATTATTATCTCTTTCAGTGGATTGTAAGAAAGTCGATGAAGCCCAGCCAAAAACATAAAAGTAAGAGTAGTTAGGCACTAGAGTAATCTAAAATCTGGTATAAAACAAAGTATATTGATATGGAAGCACTCTCGTAGCTATGGTATAAGACTAAATACCTAGAAAGCCATTTAGAGATAATATAGGCATGCTGAAAAATGGCTCTTGGAAGTTTGAAAAAAATTGAACCACAGTAAATGAGCTATAAATCTAGAATTATCACTGAGGATGTTCCCCCAAAGTGGATTGAGGGGCACTGCCTCTTCTTCATCATCTTTATTTTCCTGACCATGAAGTAAGAGGATTTTTTCTGCCACACACTCGTACCATGATATGTTGCCTCATTATGGGCTCATAGCAGTGGGAAGAACCAATAATGGACTGAAACCTCCAAAACTCTGAACCAAAATAAACCTTTCTCTTTATAAATTCATTGTCTCAGATATTTTGTTACAGTAACTAAACGCTGACTAACCTAGTTGGTATATCTTACAAAGCCAGAAAATCCACCAAAAGAAAACCCTCCCATTCAATGGGAGATCCAAGATGATTCACTATCTACACAAGTAATAAGGAATGTTCTTGGTAGAAGAAGCCATTACCCAATCAAGCTGCTGGTAGCAACAAATATAAAAGGGATACCAAAACAATATAGGGTAGGTGGCAGATCTTACTCCTCGGAAGAAAAATAAGTTCAATTATCAAAATGAATATGAGGTCATCAAGGGGGCACAACCCTCTAAGAATCATGGAAGGACTTAATAGAACAAGGTTTTCATTGAAGCAAAATAAATAAGAAGACATTCATGGCAATGCTTAATCTGTATAATCAGAAGCAATCAAAGAAGGAAGATTAGAGGGCAAGGAATAACTTTCCCCCAATCTTGAGAATCTCATAATCCTTTTCTTTCCAAATCAAACCTAAACCAGATTGTGGAACCAATACCCAAGTATCAAACTTGCCAGACTCCAGGAAGGAAGGACACTGCTAACACACAGCAAATCTATTGATAGATAGATGATAGATAGATAGATAGATAGATAGATAGATAGATAGATAGATATAGTAATAATTTCCACAGTCATTCCTTAAAAGGGATCTTCAGCTATTTATATGGTTATCTTCCTACATGGAAACTCGGAATAATACCTTGACATTTCAAGGACTATTAAACACAGATAATGATGTCAATACCCTTTTAAGAATACTACTTTGTTACATCATCATGGCTCTTGAGCATCCAGTGAAATTGAGACTTCTGTTGTGATAGTATTGAGTTCAACTCTTCCTCTTGCCCAATCCTCTTTTCTCTTCAATTCAACAGCAATTGATCCCAAGTGTCTTTCTGCATGCATATCTATCTAACAGGGTTTATTTTCAGAGATACTAACTCATTGTGAATAATTGTCCTACTTCAATCTGAGATCCAAAAAGATATAAATAGAATGCACCTGAATCCATTCTTAATCACCTGAATCCATTCTTAATCTGAGGCAGATTTGTTCTGCTCATCTATGCTAAGTCAGTTAGTACACAGTTCATCTACATATGGCAAGCATGAGAACAAATGCTTGTGGTTTTAGCTTACTTTAAGTCTTGGGACATTTGTTGCATAATGTTAATGAGGAAAAAGTGCCTAATACAAACTATTTTACTCCATATTTTACAGTTGAGGAATCAAAACTAAAAAATAGAGTAATTGGTCAGTATTGCCTAACTGGTAAGTGCTGGAAAAATATAAAATCAGCTCGAGTCATATGATAGCACTACTTCTCCACTATGTCCTGTGGCTTCTCATAGTTGTCAAATAAGGCTGAAAAATCTTACGATGGCCACGGAAACCTCTGAAATACGGTTTCAACTTAACCATCTAGAACTTTTTGTTGTTTTTTGGTTTTTTGCAGTACTGGGGTTTGAATTCAGGACATACAACTTGAGCCACCCCACCAGCCCTTTTTTGTGATGGGTTTTTTTTGAGATAGGATCCCATGAACTATTTGGCCAGTCTGGCTTTGAACTCCCATTCTCTGGATCTCTGCCTCCTGAGTAGCTAAGATTACAGGCGTGAGCCAACAGCATCTGGGTAGAATTATTTTATACTACACTTTTCAACATGATAAACACTAGTCAGAAGGTACTCCTCAAAGCTCCACATATTTTCTGCTTTCAAACCTCTTTTAATTGACCCATGCCATTCCCTTGCATGGAGCACCATTGATTCAATGGATCACAATCAGGAGAAGGAAAAAAATAAGGCCATTCCTTCCATGAAAACCTTGGAGGATTTAAGAGAAAAGGGTGATTGCTGCAGTTCTACCTTTGAATTATTATGTTACTTATACCTCTCTTATGGCACTTTACCACAGTTCCCTGAATAACAATACCAGATGGTCAGTTTCCAGAACAGAAGGGCTTTATCCACCCTGCACACATAGTTTAGAGGCCACTAGCAGTCATTCCCAATAAAACTACTTTAAATGAATGATAAGTGCGTAATAACACATTGTGAGGAAAATATAAAATCTGCATATGAAAGTGAAGTGTTATTATCTGTATTTTAAATTCTAAAGATTTTGCTACACAAATAAATAAATAAGAATGTCAACTGATCTGAAATTTTGAAACTATTACAGGAAAGAATAAGGGAAATTTTGGAAGATTCCTGAATAGAACTTCAATAGTTCAGCAATTAAGAGAACAGACAAATGGGATTGCATCAAACTGAAAAGCTTCTGGAGAGCAAAAGAAACAGTCACTAGACAAGAGACAGCCTTCAGAATGGGAGAAAATCTTTGTCAGCTAGTCATCTCATAAGGGACTAATAATCATAATCTACAAGGAACTAAAAAACTAAACTCCCAAAGATCCAATAACCTAATGAAAAAATAAGCAAATAAACTGAATAGACAATTTTCAAAGGAAAGAGTACAAATGTCCAATAAATACATGAAGAAGTGCTCAAATTCTTTGGCCATAAAAGAAATGCAAAGCAAATCTACATTAAGATTTCATCTCACCCCAGTTGGAATGGCTATCATCAAGAACACAAATAGCAATAAATGCTGGAAAATAAATGGCAAAACAGGAATCCTTATACACTGTTTGTGAGAATGTAAATTAGTAAAACCACTATGAAAAGCACTGTGGAGATTCTCTTAAAAACTATAAACTATAATCCAGGGATTCCACTCCTGTGCATATACCTGAAGGAATACAAGTCAGAGACACTTGCACACCCATGTTTATTGCAGCACTAGTCACAATAACCAAGCATCCCAGATGCACTACAGCTGATGAATGGATTAAGAAAAATGTGGCATAGATAACCCCTTGCATCATATCAGGGAATAAAACTCGATGTTAACAACAAAAGAAACCCCTGAAAATATTCAAACACATGGAGACTGAACAGCACACTGCTGAAAAGCCAATGGGTGACCAAAGTAACAAGGGAAGAAATCAAAAAGTTCCTGGAATCCAATGAAAATGAAAATACAATCTACCAGAATCTGTGGGACACAGCAAAGACCATGCTAAGGGGAAAGTTTATACTGATAAGTGTCCACATTCACAAAACAGAGACCTCGCAAATAAACATCTAATGATACACCTTAAGTTCCTAGATAAACAAGAGCAAACAAAATCCAAAACGAGCAGACAGAGAGAAATAATAAAAATCAGGGCCAATAAAAATGAGATCAAACCAAACAAACTATACAAAGAATCAATGAAACAAAAAGTTGGTTCTTTGAAAAGATTAACAAGATTGACAAACTCTTAGCCAGCATGATAAAACAGAGGAGGGAGAAGACCCAAATTAATAAAATCAGAGATGAAGAAGGGGACATAACCACAAATACCAATGAAATCCAGAGACTCATTAGAGAGTACATTAAAAACTTATATTCAAGTAAACTGGAAAATCTCAATGAAATGGATAAAATCCTAAATTCATATAACAACCAAAATTGAACCAAGAAGATATTAACCACTAAGTAGTCCTATTACTTACAATGAAATTAAAGCAATAAAACCAATCAAAGATGTAACCAGAAAAGAGAAGTATAGACCAAAATCTTTAATGAATATAGATGCAAAGATTCTCAACAAAATTCCGGCAAACAGAATTCAACATGTTTAAAAGATCATACACCAGAACCAAGTCAGTTTCATTCCAGAAATGTGAAGATGGTTCAACATTCATAAATCCATAAGTGTAATACAGCACATAACAGAAGCAAGGACAAAAACCACATGATCCTCTCAATAGATGCAGAAAAAGCCTTTGACAAAATCCAACCCTTTAATGATAAAAGAAGAAACTAGGAATAGAAGGAATGTTCCTCAACAAAATAAAGGCATATATGACAAATGGATAGCCAGCATAATATTAAATGGAGAACTGAAACTGCTCTTCTTAAAGTCAGAAACAAGACAGGGGTGTCTGTTTTCCCCACTCCTATTCAATATGGTTTTGGAATTCTTAGCCAAAGCAATAAGACAAGAGCAAAAAATAAAAGGGATTTAAATAGGGAAGGAAGAAGTTGAATTAACCCTATTTGCAGATGACAGGATCCTACACTTAAGAGACCCCAAAAACTCTACCAAAAAACTACTAGAAATCATAAACTCCTTTGGTAAAGTAGCAGGATACAAAGTTAACATACAGAAATCAGTAGATTTTCTGTGTACTAACAAGGCACAGACTGAGAAAGAAATCAGGGAAACAATCCCATTTACAACAGCCTCAAAAATAATAAAGTACTTTGGAATAAATTTAACGAAAGAAACCAAAGACCTTTTCAATGGAAACTATAAACTACTGAGGAGAGAAATCAAAGAAGACATCAGAAGATGGAAAGACCTTCCATGCTCATCAGTCAGTAGAATCAACATTGTAAGAACGGCTATACTACCAAAAGCAATCTACATGTTCAATGCAATCCCTATCAAAACTCCAATGACATTCTGCCCAGAAATAGAAAATTCAATTGTGAAATACATATGGAAACACAAGAGACTTCGAATAGCCAAAGCAATTCCAAGCAAAAAGTCCAATGCTTGAGGCATCACAATACCCACTTCAAACTATACTATGGAGCCATAACAATGAAAACAGCATGGTATTGGCACAAAAAAAGAAATGAAGACCAACAGATCAGAATAGAAGATCCAGACATAAACCCATGCATCTATACCCAACTTATCTTCAAAAAAGGAGCCCAAAACACACGATCAAGAAAAGACAGCCTGTTCAATAAATGCTAATGGGAAAACTGGATATCCCATGTAGAAGATTAGAACTAGATTCCTGTCTTTCATTCTGTACCAAAATCAACTCAAAGAGGATTAAAGACCTTGATATAAGGCCTAAAATCTTGAAACAACTCCAAGAAACAGTAGGAAATACACTGGAACAGATAAGTATAGGAAATGACTTCTTAAACAGAACTCAAAAGGCTCAGCATCTAAGAAAAACAATGAACAAATGGGACTGCATCAAACTAAAGAGCTTCTGCACAGCAAAGGAAAGAGTCACCAGATTCAAGGGATAGTCCACAGAATGGGAGAAAATCTTTGCCAGCTACTCGTCTGATAAGGGACTAACATCCAAAATCTACAAGGAACTCAAAAACTCAGTCCCCAAAGATTCAATACCCCAATGACAAAATGGGCACATGAATTAAACAGGGAATTCTCAAAGGAAGAGGTACAAATGGGCAGTAAATACATAAAGACGTGTTCAGCTTCCCTGGCTATAAAAGAGATGCAAATCAAAACACTTAGATTTCATCTTACCCCAGTTAGAATGGCCATAATCGAGGGTAATAACAACAACAAATGCAGGCAATGCATTTGTTGGATGTGGAGAAACAGGAATCCTATACACTGCTGCTGGGAATTCAATTTAGTACAACCACTGTGGAAAGCAGTATGGAGATTCCTCAAAAAACTAGAGATAAAACTGCCTTATGATCCAGTGATACTGCTCCTGGGCATTTACCCAAAAGAACATAAGACAAGATACAGTAGAGACACCTGTACACTGATGTTCATCACAGCACTATTCACAATAACCAAGCTCTGGAAACAATCCAGATGCCCTACCACTGACAAATGGATCATGAAATTGTGGTGCATATACACAATGGAGTATTATTCAGCTGCAAGGAATAATGACATAGGGTTCAAAGGTAAATGGATGCAAATGGAGGAAATCATGCTAAGGAAGTTAGCCAGGATCAGAAACACAAAAGATGCATGTTTTCCCTCATGTAGAGAAGATAGATCCAAAGATAAACATATATACAAAACTAAGCATGATCGTATACAAACACAAATGTAGAACATGTAACAGTGGAACTACTCTATGGAACTTGGGTAAAGAGGAAAAGGAAAAGAGAGTGATAGAGCATCAGTAATATCACATACTATAAGATGTGAAGGTACAATACACATATAAGGATGTGTATTGAAAACTGTTGAAAAACAGGGGGAGGAAAGGTAAAGTGTAAGGGAGAGTAGTCAAAGAGATTGAACAGACCAAAGTAAAGCACACCACAGAGGGCATACATTGAGACACCCCTTTGAATATCATTTTAAATATTAATAACAAAAACCAGAACTGAAAAATAAGCAGGGGGGTACTAGTGGGAGGGAGTAGGGTGAAGGAAGGAGATTAAGGTGATGGTATATGGTTGATGGACTTCAAATACCTATATTAAACAGAACTAAATAACCTTTTGGAATTGCTTTAAGTGGGGTGCAGAGGGAGAGAGACAATTGGGACAATGTAAATAATGTACAGTATAAATCTAATCGGAATTGTCACTATCAATCCCCCTTATATAATGAATATTTCCTAATAAAAAAATTGTATAAAAAAGAAAATGTAGCATATATACACAATGGAGTATTATTTATCTGTAAAGAGGAATGAAATTATATTCTTTGCAGATTAATGAATGGAACTGGAGATCATCACGCTAACTGAAGTAAGCCAGGTTTAGAAGGACTTATTTGGAAGATGGATACAAAATATAAATGTACACACAAATACAAACATGATCATATACATGTTTATATAGAGAACATGTTTGAAATATACTGTGCAATCACACTTGGGATAGGAGGGAGAGGACTAGAGAATGGTAGAGAGTGACAATAGTAAGATAGATTGCACCTGCGTAGGATGATGGCATAATGAAATGTATGGAAGGCTGTTGAATAATAGAGGAGGGGGGGCAAAGGGTAAGTGAGAGTAATAAAGAGGTTATTCTAATCAAAGTACAGTATACTCACAGCAGAAATACCAATGTGACACCTTTTGAACAATGAATATGAACTTAAAAATGAAGGACACGATTGTAAAATAGATGGTGTGAGGGGGTAGATAATTGTGTGTGGGAGGGGAAGTGAATCCACAGGATAAAGGAGGGTCTATGTACTTCATATACTTACATGACATAGAACAATGAAGCCTGTTGTAATCATTTTAAGTAGTGGAGAGCATGATAAGGGAGAGAGACAGTGGGAGTGAACCTAACAAAATACATTGTAAGCATGTATGGAAATTTCAAGATGAATCCTCTCTTGAATAATATATGTTAATAAACTTTTTTAAAGACTGCCAGTTGAGACCCACCTTATTTTAAATCTTTGTTTTATGACCTTGAAAAGACATTTATTCTGTCAGGACCTCAGTCCTCTTATTGACCCATTGATTTTAAAGTCTCCATACAGGGTCATCATGCACTGAGTGAAATGCTAGAGACTCATCATTGGCCCAGAAGGTGCTCAAATAAATAATAAGTATTTGACTCTTCCTCTCTTTAAGTCCTATAACTTCTCTTTCCTCATAAAAATCCTTGTAATGGAAATATTTTTAATGAATCCAAAATATCATACATCACAATCTTGTTTCCCATTTCTATATACAAATGATTGTGGTTAATCTATGACCTTGTGTAGTCACTTAACATCTTGGATAGCTTTTTTTTACATTAGTGAAGTAGAAAGTCTGCATAGATGATTTATAAGCTCCCTTATTTTCAGTAGTTCTATTATAGAACAGGGAGAGGGTACTTATACATGGGAGTGAAGGTCACCTTCTCTATTTCTAGTAATAACACTTGCATATTGATTCCCAGTCATCCTATGATGATGTTAGATATGGAAGCAGAAATACACAGAAATGTAAAACATAGTGGATTAGCAGCTAAAAATAAAGTATCTCTACGTTAGATATAGGTAAATATCCATGACTGTCATCAACTCATTCATTTTCCTTTGAGACTATCAATGTTAAACAGATAAAAACTCCACACCGTCACACTATAAGCATTGAGGTAGTAGACAATGAGCAAAAGCAGTCACTCTTCCAGGAACCAGAGACTATTCACAAATTGTCTCATCTTCCACTTTTAATTTTTTTTCTTTTTCCATTTTTCTCCTCCTCCCTCCATCCCTCCTTTCCTTCCCTCTTTTTCTGTCATTTTTATTAAGTTTAGACTCTTTTCAAGGTTATCATATTTTACTATATTGGAGTGACGAGATGAAAAAGTTTGGTGCCCTATCTGTCTCTCATTAGCTACCTTTTTTGAAAACTTCTGGATTTAAAGAATAACTGCTCTAAGAAGACATAGCAGAATTATTTACCAGTCATTAATGAAAATGTAGCAATAAGAAGAAAAATAATTAATATCCTCCTGTCTTAATGGACTGCTTAGGTCAGACACAGTTAAGAACTGAGAAGCACCACTATAAACCTATAAAAAAAAGATGAGGAAGAAAGACTTTGCCTGGCTCTGTTTATTTGAAATAATTCATTACCGGAGAAAAATGTCATCCTTAAAACTGCCATTTCAGAAATGGCATTCTGAAATCTTCTGCTTATTCAGTAATACCTGATCTGTGAAAGTATAGAACAAGCAAACAGACTTTATGAGAAATGAGGGCTTATTTAATAAAGTCAAATAATAATTTTATTTAAAAGTTTTCAGTTCATAAAAACTACAAAGCAGGAAGAAAAAGTGCTGAGCAAGCATAACTTAAAAATTAACAATTCTATTGACAGTGAGTGAGTAAAGGCCAAAAGTTATGTGAAAGCTTGGCTCCTTTTCTCAGGAAAATGAACTCTTGATTTATATTAGTTCTCCCTTGAAAATTAGGATTTTAAGTGGCTTGTTCACTTAAATAAGATGAGAAGTACCCTAAACTCTTAAATTCCATCTCTGTCTGTCCCTTGCTCCCCCATAAACCATGTGACAAATTAGAAAACATCCAGAATGTGGGAAGATAGCTGATCATGTGCTCAGAAGAGATTAATGTCTCTGTCTGCAGAAGTGAATAAAGGCAGTGAGATTCCCAAATGATCTGGATATGCAAAATGCTGAAATGCAGAGGAAACAAGAATACACTGCATTATGCATCTTTTTGGAGCTTACATTCAAGATGAAAAATGGGCTTCAGGGTGAAAGCTCAAAATTAACTTTGGCAGATTAGATCTAATTGTTGCCCTATTTCCAATTCAACCATCAGCATAAAGTCCTCTATCAATTTATAATTCAAGAGCAAAGTATGATACAATATAATATCTATGAAGACACAAAAACATGAATATTTCTCAAAATATAACAGATTCTATGCTTGGTATTGAAGGTTTTAGAAAGGAAATAAAAACATTAATTTTGCTCAAGGATTCACTGATGTTAGTGTTCTGCTTATAAAATTAGGCAACCATAAGGATTAATTTACACTCTCTAGTGCTGAAGAAGATCAGAGGAGGAAAAAGTCAGAGGAAGAAAGTAGAATTCTAAATGTGTAAAGATAAAATTGGAATGATTTCCTTTTTTAAAATTAGAATATTAAAATGAGGCTGCTGGAGGAAGATATCAGCAAATTTTAGAAATGAAAGAGACCTTAGAAATCATCTGCAGAAACCCATGAGTTTTACCACTGAAAGAGGCCCAGATAAAATGATAAAATGAATAAGCAAAACACAAAGAGCTTTGTTCTTCACTTGCCACCTGTGTACATGTGGGCCATTCACTTTACCTCTCTGGATCTCAGGATCTTAATCTATAACACAGAAGGAATAATATTGTCTTCCTTGTTAGACTATTTGGAGTACCACATAATAAAATCAATACAAAGAATTTACCAGTGCCTGGTACAAAGTAACACCTGATAAA
This sequence comes from Castor canadensis, assembly GCF_047511655.1. NCBI lineage: Eukaryota > Metazoa > Chordata > Mammalia > Rodentia > Castoridae > Castor > Castor canadensis. The sequence continues at coordinate 120,093,052 of NC_133394.1, forward strand.
GTTGATCGCTTAATGGTGAGTGCTGCTGAACAGAAAGCCAGCACTCAACTTTACTAATTCTCTGCCCATCATGATGCAGTATTCTCAATGCATGGGGTTTTTCCTTTAATACTTGCATCCTACACCAAACATGAATCTGCAAACAGTATTTTATTAGTTTAAATGCATAACAAGATATTTAAACAAAAATGACAGGAAAGCAATAATAGAGTAAGAAACAAAAACTGTGAGTGGAGGGGTGGGTATCAGGAACACAAGGAGTCTCAAGAATCACCTCTTCTATTGTAGGCAGCTACACATATGGGATATATTCACTTCCTGAAACCACGTGAATCACTTGGAGATATAAATGGGAGAGAAAAACCAAATCTCCTTAGTTCTTGTTTTACTTTTTCATCTTCTTTCATAAAATAAAAGAAGACGGTCAGGTACTCTCTCAAGGGCACACCTAAGTTGGATTTCAAATTTGATTTGAAAATCAAATACTCTGGGGATTTTGAAAAGCTTTCATGTTACATCACCAGAAGTTTATCAGGGCAGTGTCTCATATATACATATGAGACATACGTACAGTGGTAGCTGAGAACAGGGACTTTAGGGTTATCTAGAAACCACTCTGAACACAACTCTGCTTGATTCTGTTATATGTGCAATGGGGTTATTAATGGTACCACCCTCATTAAAGGATTAAACTAGATATTGTCTGACATATGCACATAAAATGATAAGCACATGCAAAGCACACAAATGCTAATAATTCTAAAAATCTATGAGTCAATATTAGTAAAATAATAGCATAATGCTTAACCTATCTGATGATTTACAAACAAAAATCAGAATACAAATGAGGCCCTATTCATCAGAGATGCAGTAGACAAAAATTAAGTCAGGGCACTATTTTGAGTGGTTAAAGGAAAGCCCAAAGTCTGGGTGAGGTAGCTCAAGCCTGTAATTCTAGTTACGCAGGAGGTAGAGGTCAAGAGAATCTCAGTTCAAGCCCAGCCCTTGCAAAACGTTTTGGAGGCCAAATCTCAAGCCATGACTGAGTATGGTGGCACATGCCCTTCACGCCATCTATGCAGAGAAAAAAAATAGGAGGATTGAAGTCAAGGCTTACCCAGGAATAAAGTGAGACCCTATCTCAAAAATAATCAAAGTAAAAAAAGGCTGGAGATGTGGCTTACATGGTAGAGCACCTACCTAGCAAGCTCAAGGCTCTGAGTTAAACTCGCGATACCACCCAAACAAACAAAGAGAAAGCAGGCTCACTGAGCGAGAGGGAGGGTCAAGACAGGCAGCATTTGTGACAGAAAAAGAATAGGAGAGAAGGTAACATGCAGACCAGGAAAGCAAAGACACTATGCCCAGGACACTGAACCCAGAACAAAATTGGGACTAAATAAAGAAAGTTAACAAATGATGGAGGGAAGAAATCCTACTGACATTTTTCTTTAAAATCCTAATTTAATCTTATTAAATCCTAATAACATTTCCCATGTGAAGTTGTGATTTTAAACTATGAATCTACAACTAGATTGAAATCCATAGGAAAAGGGTTGTATTAGAGATTGCTGTCTTGTTATACATTGCTGTAAACACTCCATGCAACCAGTGTAGCTGTGTGGGCAGTGTAGTGGAAGCAGGCTGCCATCACCCTAAGTCACGAGAGGATATAGCAATAGGAAAGGGAGAACACTTTGGACTCTGAGCAAGCATCTTATCTTGAGAAACACCACACTTTAAACACCCTTCTACCAGTATCTCTCACCCTGGGAAAAAACGGTAATGTGACCTGTGCCTCTGCTTACAAGAATGGGAGAGATGAGGTTTCAGTGTAAAACTCGTAAGACTAAAACTTAAATATACAAATAGGCAGTCTCCAAGAACAATACGATACTCTCATCACAGCTGTGGAAGCAGGACGTGAATCATGGCATATTTATCATCAATAAGCTTACTTATCATATTTATCAATGCCTTTCTAAAGCAGGTGTAATACACAAAGTTTCAAATCTACTTTCCTCTGGAGAACCCAAAAGTTAAATCAATATTAGTGAAAAATAGTTGTTTAACAATCCTTGTAAGTAAGGTTTACCTTACTCAGAGCTCAATATTGTCCCTAATTAAACATCATATAGTGAGTGGATTAGTTACCAGGTCATTGACTGTCACAAGCTATGGTTGAAAACCAGGGAAATCACATGTATTCAGTCTAATTTGAGTAATTCTTATGTGTTATCAGTAGCAAATGCAACTTCTTTGTAAAGATTCCCAGTCCTTTGGGAGCAATTCAAGCGTCTTAAATCCAGCTCTCAAAAAGCTGCCATTTTCATAGTTAAGCAAAAGAGAGAGGAGTCAGGATCAGTCCCAAATTCTGCACTGAGTCATTGAGAATAAACAGAACCCCAGGGAGAGTAAGATCACTTTATTTGCCTTTAGAGCTATGGGGGTAAGTGGGAAAAAACAACAACAACAACAAAAAATGCATCTTAGTATTTTACCAGGCAACCTCTGCAGGAATTTTGTGAGAATCCGGGCATTTGACAGAGACAGCTGCAGAACTTAGCTGACAATTAGGAAATGCTGAGGCACACTAGTATGAAATTGCAGCATTAAGGACCTGAAGCTGCAAAAGCAGCTGCACATACCTCCCAGCTCAGCACTTCTCCATCCAGCCTGCTCCAAGACAGGAGATGTGCCCAGGGGAGGGGTGGGAACTGTGGATTAGCAGACCCTGCATCCCATTCTTGCAAAATACAAAGGTCACCAGAAGAGGGCTTCACTACTCTGGAGAAAGTCTGCAGATTTGAGGAGAGGAGACAGTGGAGATGGAAATTTTCTGCATAGATTATGCCTTATCATGTATGAGAATAATAAACACCTCTCTTCAAGTAAGAAAGTAGAAAACAAGTGAATCATTCAATGAGTTCAAAATTGTAATCCAGCTACTAACAGAGCCACCTAGTCTGTTTCTGTTAGAATGTTAAGCATTTAGAACACAGGTTCAGCAAAATTTTTCTTTAAAGTATGAGGCAGTAAATGTTTTAGAGTTTGCCAACAAAGAGACAAACTCTTGGACATTGTGTAGGTACTTATGTTAAATAAAAAATATATAGCCTGGTTCATGAAACATTATCAACAAATTTAGCGATTACTACTATTATTAAATAACTATTTAAATTATTAATAGTTAATAAGCTTTTACTATTGAACATTGATTTTCCCTAATCAGGATCTCTCCTGATGTGTCCAATCATGGTGAATATTAGCAATATTCATCCGGAGACCAATACTTTGAATCAAACATAGAAACCTATAAGGTACAAAGCATTCTAAAGTTAACATTTATTTCTTCCACAAGCACTTATGGAATCAAAGTATACAAACACTGGTTACTAGGAATAAAAGGATAATTAATGACCATGTTCTTTTCTTTGATTGTTTACAGACATGCATAAATAGATACATGATAATTGCACCTAAAAAGTGGCAATTGTCCAATTCCAAGTTTGAAAAGGAACATTGTGCAAACATAAGCTACAAAGAGCTTCTCTCACAGAGAAATAGAGGACTTTGTAGACTAAAACCTGAAGTTGAGGCCAGTTAAATTCCACTGGCAGAACTTTAGGCTTGATCCTGATATTTGAAATGTAGGATTTGAGGAGCATTTCCTATAATCCTCTAGCCAGAAGAGAGCAATAGGGGAGCTCAAGCAGAGGATTGGTTTTGGAGACAAGGGTAGGAACACATTCTTCAATACTCATAGCAGGGATAGAGGAAATATAGGTACAGAAAAATAACTGCTTTTTAAAAAGTTTATTATTATTTTATAGAAATAACAATTATCAGTACCGTATGATTATCAGTATAGCGTACAGTGTAACATTTAAATTCATGTACACATTATGTAACAAATAAATGAGGATAATTAGTATACCCATCACCTTCAACTGCTATCATTTCTTAATAGTGAGTATATTTTTAAAACCTTTCTTCTAGCCATTTTGAGATATTCAAGACATTACTGTTACCTGTATTACTCTACTGTGCAATCTATCGGTTGTACCTGTTGACCAAATTTTCCCCATCCCTTTTCCTCACTATTCTCCCCAGTTTTAGCTAACCACCATTTAACTATCAAGTTCTATGTGGCCACAGTTTTAAGATTCTACAAATGAGTAAGACGATGCAATGTCCGTCTTTCTCTGCTTGTCTTGCATCACTTACCAAGGTATCTTTCAGCTCCATCCATGTCTTTACAAATGACCAAATTCCATACTTTCTATGCTGACTAGTATCATGCTATGTTTTTATACAACATTTTCCTTATCAGTTTTTCCATTGGTGGGCATTTAGGTTGATTCCATGTGTTGGCCATTATGAATGATGCTGCAATAAATGTGGGAGTGCAGGAGTCTTTTGGACATACTGATTTCATTTCCTTTGATATACACCAGGTAAAGAGATTGATGGAGCATATGGTTTTTCCATTTTTAAATATTTTCAGTAGTTTTAGTACTGTTTTACATAATGGCTATACAAATTTACATTAGTAAGTCCCATCAACAACATGTAAGAGTTCTTCTTTCTTCATATTCCCAACAGCATTTGTAATTTTTGCCATTTTGACTGCAACCATTCTAAATAGAATGAGATAATATCAAATTATGGGCTTGATTCGTATTTCCCCAGTGGTCAGTGATGTTTAGCGTATTTTCACATATCAATTGGCCATTTGCATTTCTTCTTTTGAAAAATTTCTATTTAGGTTTTTAACACATTTTTAAGTGAGATTATTATTTTACTATTGATTTTCTTGAGTTCCTTATAAATTCTGGATATTAACCCTTTACCACATGTGTAGTTTGAAAATATTTTCTCTAATTCTGTAATCTGTCTCTTCACCCTATTTATTATTTTCTTGAACTTGTTTTGAGGCTACAAATTAAAAAGTCAAGGTTACTGAGGTTGGAGTGCTCACTTCAAAGAGAATAATGAGTAAACTAAAAATGGTCAGGTTAAATTCCTATGGTGCATACACTAACCAAGAAAGGCAAATCCCATCACTGACATCAATTCATAGGTAAGCAAGTCACAAAACCACTGAAATCCCATGTTCAGTTGGATCACTTTACCCATAGCAGAAAACAGAGACTAGAGCACTGGAAAGCAGAGAAAGCCCTCATAGAAAATAGAAAGGCAAAGGCTTAGGATTACTGATATTGATATGATTAATCAGGTCATCCATCTGTATAGGAAGGCATGTGAGAACAAGATATGGCTATTGAACTACAACAGAGATCACAACTCAATTGCCTATTTGGTCAGGGAAGGAGAAAAATAAGAAATTAACAATGATTATTAGACAGTAATAATAGTTTGATGGCAACTAGTGGAAGTGACCCCTGGCTAAATGAGTTTATAAAAAAGTCAATAAATAAGTAAATAAATAAGAGCATCTACTAAATTTGGCCTAGCTCTCCAGAAGGTAAGCAGTATGTTTATTAAAAGCATATGGCTCAAAAGTGTGGAAGAACAAGACACTGTATAAAAAATAAAAACAAAAAGAAAGAAAACAAAATCCACACTTTGTTGTTTATCTGTCCTTCAAATTTAGTTAAGTGTCTTATATTTTGTCAGCAAAGTCTAGTTACTTGGCAAAAGTGAAAGCATTTCTCAGACATAGTTAAGCCCTCTCCTCAGCTAACTTTGAATTAACCAAAAGGGAGATTATCCTGGGTGGACCTCATTCAGTCAGGTGAGAACTTTAAAGAAGGTGAAGCATAAGAAGAACTCTTTTACTGGCCTCCAAGGTAAAGGACAAGTCATGCCATGAGCTATCATTAGAAGGGGAAACCTCTAAAAGCTGAGGGTCTTAGCCCCACAATAGCAAGGAAGTGAATTGTGCCAACAACCATAATCTTGGGAGAGTACTTGCCTGAGCTTTGGAGAAGACTGAAGCCCCATGTGACACCTTGACTGCAGCCTTGTGAGTCAATGAAAGAGGAAATAGCCAAGCAGTACCTGGACGCTTAACCCACAGAAACTGTGGGGTCAAAACGACGCTGTTATTCTCAGAACCTCCACCCCATCTGTTTTCTACAGGTGAGTAGTTCATGATACACAGTCTAAAGACAGTGCAAAATGAAGTAAATGCCACCATTCTTCAGCAGTCCTAACACCTGGCCCATCAGCATTTCCACCATTACTGCAGCACCAGAAATTCCTCCATGACTCTGTGCATTCCTTGTTTCTTTTAGAGAAGGAAGATTAAAACTGTCAACAGAACTTTTCATCTTAGGGATTCAATAGCACTGTATTGAGTTCTTAAGGAGTCCTGTGACAACTCTGCAAAGTTGGGATTGTCACCCACATTTAACTAAAGAGGAAACTAGACTCAAAGAGATTAAATGGCTTGCTTAAACTTCACAGATAGTGGATCATGAGGTTGGGATTAGAACCTTGTATGATTTCTCACCAGAACTACATACTCACAACTGTAAAAAGAGGTTTCTTATAAAAATACAGTCCCAGCCAAGTAGCTCACACCTATAATCTTAGCTAATTGGAGACTGAGATCAAGAGGATCATAGTTCTGGGCCAGCCCAGGCAAGAAAAAGTTCACAAGACCCTATCTCAACCAATATCTGGGAGCAGTGGCACATACCTGTCATCCCAAGCTATGTGGAGCCAAATGAAAAAATGCTGGGTGTGGTGGCATGTGCCTGACATCCCAGCGATTCAGGAAGTGTGAATTAGGAGGATAGTAACCCAGGCCAGCCTGAGCAAAAAGCAAGACCCTAAAATAACCAGAGCAACAAAGGGTTGGATGTGTGGCTCAAGTGATAAAGCACCTGCCTAGCAAGTGTAAAGCTCACGGTTCAAACCCCAGCACTGCCAAAAAACAAAAATCTAAATAAATAACCAGTCTCCTCTATCTTTAATCTTCATCCATGATCCACACACGCACCATTCAGTGCTCCATAACTAGACCTAACATAAGCATGAATTCTGCATTTCAGTTTAGCAATGGATTTTATTTACATGGTGGTGGATTTTTTTCTTCCACAGGAAATTGACAGTGATAAATTTCATTCCCTGAAAATAGCTTCTGCTAAGAATCTCAAAGGCCAAAATCTATTTCCACAAAGATTTTACTTTTTAGATATTAAGAGAAATTGAATGAACACAGAGGAAAATTATAAATGGTTTCTGCAGCTAAGGGTAACAACTAACACATGCCCAAGGCTTAATTAGTCTCAACAAATTAATGACTGCACCAATAATTCTAAAAAGAAATGATTCCATTTTAATGTTCTATATTTTCTACAAATAGGTTTATAATCCTCTAGGAAAAAATGAATAATGTTTTGTAATGTTTGCTCTGTTGGTTTTTGCAAAAAGCTTAAAAAATTGATGAGAAAAAGATTTTTTAATATGTAAGTCATTCAGTAAGATTGTACCACATTTTATCAGATCCCAATGAGAGGGATAGCATGGATTTTTTTTCAGAATTTTTACTAAGTATATTGTATTCCTTAAACAAATATTCACTAGCAAGAGAAACAGGTCTAATAGAGCATCAATATCTTGATAATATTTACACTTTTTGTAGTGTTTTTAGTAATATAAAATATATGTTTCATTTAGGGATTTATATAAGAGAAGGCCTCTATACTGCTGAAATAAACATATGCATTCATCCCCTGGTATACACAGAAGATTGATTACAGGACCTTCTTCCCCTTGTCAAGGATACCGAAATCTGCTGATGCTCAAATCCCATGTGTGGAGTGGCATGGTATTCCTATGTAATCCTGATAGGCCTTGAATCATCTCCATATTATTTGTAATGCATAATACAATGTAAATTCTGTGAAAATAGTTATTATATTGTTTAGGTAATAATGAGAAAAAAGAAAGTCTGGGCATGTTCAGCACAGAAATAATGGAGTTTTATGAATAGTTTTGATTATTTGAAACTAGTGATGAGAAATCCATCCAGATAGATATAGAGGACCAAATATACATGTATAAAATATAAATGTTCATATATACATATCTTTACACATGCATGTGCTTGTATGTGTTGTTAAATTCTCACTACTCCCAAGAAACTGACTGATATAACTCTAAAGTGAACTTTTGTTGATCTAATGGGAATTTATTAATTGCTAGAAGCAAGCTGGGTGCCAGTTCTTTATGCGTATAATCCTAGTATCTCAGGAGGCTGAGATCAGAAGGATCAGAGTTCAGCTCAGGGTAAAGTTTGCAAGACCCTATCTTGTAAAAGCCCACCACAAAAAAGGGCTGGTGGAGGCTCAAAGTATAGACCCTGAGTTCAAACCCCAGTACTAAAAAAAAAAAAATTACTATACAATAAAGTAGATGGACTAAAATTTTATTTTTCCATAAATGGAAATTGAGAATACAAAGAAAAAGGCATCTGTAACTGCTATGGCATGTGTTTGGTTTGAGGGTGAACCCCAAAGATATGTGTGTTGGGTTTAAACCCTATTGTGAGGTATTAAGAAGCTGGAAACTTAATCTTACTATGATGTTTAGAGGTGGGTCCTTGGGAGGTGATTAGGTTAAGATGAGGTCATCAGGGTAGAACCTGAATGGTAGAATACTAGTGGCTCTCACCATGTGATCTCCTGTGCCTCCTTGGCACTCCCAGCAAGAGGTCCATCACCAGATGCAGCCCTTGGACCTCGAACTTCCAGAACTGTGAGCTGAATAAACCTCTTTTTAGTTATGATCCTCAGATATTTCATTATATTTCATTATAGTAATGCAAAACAGACTAATAAATCTACACCCATTGCTTTAGCAATACCCATTGCTTTAAATTGAAAAAGAAGTTAAGTTTATGAGCTTTTCTTCTTTTGGGTGAAGGTTTATCCCACTTGTTTCATTTTAACTGGAAAGATTAGGAGACAGGATGATTGCAGAGTAATCTTTCTTTAAGGAGGAAGTAGAATCATTTCCTGGGAGCATTTTAAATAACAGCTTGAGGATGGATGGATAATTAACATCTTTGAGAGTTTGTCATTATATTTTCCTTAAATTTTGTTTAAAAATCAAGGCTACCATTCAATATGAGTGCTTTGGCATCTAATGTATACTTAAAACATTAAATAATAAAGTCTTAAATTTTCAAAATGAGAAGAATAGCATCCAATTTACTTATAAGTATGTACAACACTAGTTTTCTTAATGTGGAAAACACATGGGTGTAATTAAGCAATGACAAGCAAAGTACTAACTAAACAAGATTGTAAAAAAAATGAAATGAAACCTTTATCTTCCCTTAAGAGATATACATGCCTTTCTATCTCCAAAAAAATACTGACAATACCATAATGTACCTTTTAAGACAGTAAATGAGCTCACAATAAGTGCTAAAACCTACTGAACCTGCATGTGTTAATTATATCTTTAAACTCAAAATCCAAAATTTTCATAGTGCCATTATTATTCAGTGCTGCAAATTATTTTGGAGAACTCTTTCCAGATACATTTGTGTTTAATTCACTAAGGCAGAGTGGTTCATTGGTTAGATCATGAAAAGCTCATTTCAAAAGTCAGAAATTTCCTGTAAAACGAATTGGCAAGTAAATCCCATAAAACTGTTTTAATGGTAAATATTCCGTCATTATGCATAATTTATCTAAATGGAACAGTATGGGACTGATGAATTAGAGGATTGAGTCAGAATTGCTAGAGTGGCAGTAGAATCCTACAAACAATTATTTCATTTCTAGATATTGCTGAGGTAAATAATGATAATGTTATAACCCAGCAGGAGATTCAATATTTTGGATTAGGAAGAGCTTTGTTCTTTCTCACAGGACAATTAATATCTGATTAAATGTCACTATACATGATGAATTGATTTTCAGAATATTGTGTGAATTCTTTTCACCTATTCACTTTGGTATTTCATTGCACATAATTTTTTATTAACTCCCGAATGTTCAGACAGTAGCACAGGTGCATTCAAGCACCATGGGAAAGGCCCTGGGACATGAACCTATAAGCAGACTTTCTCTGCAACACAGAATTAAAAGGGATGTCTTGCAATTATTTTATTGAGTCCAGTTCTTGAGTAGAAGAAAGTTTTCTTTATCTAGTTTCCACTGACTTTCCCATAGTTTGTATCTGTTTATGTATGCCCTTGTTACTTCCTTGGCTTCAAGTTCATGTGTCTACAAATCTAAGAAAAAATGTATTATCTGTCAACCCACATGCTGACAGAAATATATTGAGGCAAATCCTCTTTATGTTATGAAAAGAATTATAGTGACTTGAGCTGCAGGGGTGCTCCCAGTCTTCACAATAAGTCATAGACACTTAGCTCAGATCTTCACAAATTCTTTCTATTGATAAAAGGTACATTGCACTGTTGGTCTCTATTGTCCTTCCACAATTGCTGGGATGAAAACCAAATACATTCCAAAAAATGACATTTGCCTGAAAAATTCAAAATTAAGGACGAGCAATACCCAATCTTAGAACCAGAAATAACTGCACACATTATCAGTCAATTAAATTAAGCAAAATATAGATTTTATAAATATATTTTTGACAATTGGATGCTCAAGAAAACAAAAAATTCAGAATTTTTCCTATGATATCTAATTATAAAACTAAATCATATACATTTAAAATGAAACCCAAATCTGGTTTCTGCTCTTGAGTTTTGTTCAAAAATATCAATCCCAATTTAGAGAGTAAAGCAAAATAAGCTTGATCTCTTTGGGTAATTTCCTTAGTATTGACCCCAATGCTGAAATACTGAAACAAAAATGCAAAATCAGAAAAATGCAATTGTCTGAAGTTGAATCCATAAAGCATCAAGACTGACATGGCAGTGGTCACACACTCCATAAGACCAAGCACTGGGTATAGACTTGGGTTCAGGTGTGAATGGAATCACATCAATTTTTTGTTGTTTTTGCATTTTCTTTTATTTTCATTGAAAATCAGAGAGTGATTATAAATGAAACATTTGGGAACTTTCTTACAGAAAAAGCAAGAAAAAGAACCTAAGAAGAGTTAAAGGTGAAACCATAGTATCTTAATTAGTCATTGGGTTTTTTCCCACCATTTTATTATTTCAGGCCTAAAACTATTGTTCCTCCAGGTATATGTTCACTTGCCCTTTCTCTCTTTCTTTAAATTTGAAATTAATATTAAAAATGTTCCTTCAAAATACATTTAATACAGTGTGTATTTTTCTGGAGAGAGAATAGATAGATTCATAGCATGCACTCAGGCATATACACATTGTTTTTTTTCCTGAAAAACTGGTCTTGTAGTTTCCTGCTCCAGAATAAGCAGCTACTGTGGTATATACTTGTCTATCTACTGAAGCACTGACACATGAATTCCAGAAAGAATCCTACTTTAAAATTGTGCATGCTGCTGCAAAGAAAGGGAAGCTATACCTATTCCACTCACCTTACAGGTAGGAGAGAAAACTGCAGAATCACTGATGGGATAGAGCTTCAAGCAATATTTAGGCCAATAAAAAAGAGTCTTTGAAAAATAATTTATTCTGAAATTATCTGACTCTTTCTTGTTGGAAAAACTTATCACCATGCTAAATAGCTTTCCCGAAGTTGATGTTTTATCCTATATATAAAACTGTAATGAAAAGGTTAATCACAGCTCACCAGGGTTTATGTTAGTTGGAGATATTAATGATTTAAATGAAGTCCAGGTACTTCAAACCCTCCAGCATATTGACAGAAACCAGTTATTAACTGGGATCATGCCCTACATACTCAGGAGTGCATAATAATTTTGACTCTGAACAAATCCTGATTTGAAAGAGAACTTGGGAAAGTCAAAGAGTCTCTATTGACATCTGTTTACTGCTTGCTTCACAAGTGAAACTTAACATTGTAGAAATGTTCTTTAATTGCTTGACAGTTTCCATTGAAGTGTTAAGAGAACCAGCTTTGGAGTCAGAATGCCTTAATAAGAAACTGAGTTTTGCAAGTTATTACTTGTTTGAACTTGGGTGAATTATTTAATTTCAGAAGGCCACAGTTCTGTTTCTTTACCCATAAAATGAGATCATTGAAGTAACTCATCTTTAGGGTTATTGTGAGCATTAAATAAGATAATTCATGAAAAGAGCTTAGCATAGTGACTAACACATATTAACACTGATGTCAGCAATTATCATTATTGTTATTACTATCATTATTATTGAGCTAATATCCCAGTAGGGTGCAACTAAGAGATACCACAAAAAATATAAAACTCAGCAGAGAAAACTTTTAACTTTTTATACATGAAATGATTTGCTCCTTGCAAAAATGCATCAACACCCTCAATAATCTTTAGGATACTTAAGAAAGCATGCTGACCTTGTCTATAAATGTTACCCTGCTGACTCAACTCTCCTGTAGTGTAAATAGCTTTCCTTTCTGTCATGGCTATGGTTATTCAGTCTTGTACACTTTTATCATTGTAACTAATGGCATAAATTCTTCCAAATGATGATATTGTACAAAGAAAGTCAGAATAATTGCCTGACAAACATAACATTAAACTGCACCATAATAGAATATCCTCAACTATGGGTTTCTTATTATGGCTGAATAAAGAATGTTCCTAACAGGATCATGGGTCAAAGACTTGGGCCCTAGTTGGTGGCACTTTTTATCGAGGGAGTGGTAACTTTAGGACATGGGGCAAAGTGGAAGAAGCAAGGGAAATGCCTTTGAGAGGTATTCCCCTGGTCCCTTTCTGTCTCTCTCTGCTTCCTGACCTCCATGAGGCACAGGCTCCTGCTGCCATGATATTCTACCTTGCCTCAGGCCCAAAGCAATGGATCCAGATGAACCTGACTGAAGCCTCTGAAACCATGAGCCAAAATAAATTCTTCCTTCCTTAAGTTGACGTTCTCAGATATTTGGTCACAGCAACAAATAGCTGACCATTACACTTAAAATACATGTTTTTATATGTTTTTTTAGAATAGAGCTAATACACCATAAGACTACTACATTTATAAGACATTAACTTTTCTAAGAAAAGCATTTTCAAAGCAAGGGTATTAAAGGGGTCTTCAGTTTTATATTATATATTATCAAAAAGTTCAATATTACTGAATAACTAAACTACACATGTTTATATCACTTTCTGGAGTGCTAGGGAACCTTCCTTTTAATGGTGCCACTTCCCTTTAATGGAGCTCCAGCCAGCAGTTTAAAATACCAAATGAAGGGATTTGCCTCCAGAGAGAATGAAGAACATCAGTTGGTCATAAATGAGTCAATGATATTTCATGCCCTAAATATATTTGTTTCTCCCAGTGCCAGACAATAATTGGAAATTCCAAATTTGTTTCATTTGCTTGTTGATAGAGACATTCTTTATTTGACACTCCTTTTCTTAGCAGACCTTGCTGGCATAAGGAAAGGAGACTTTGGAAAATGTAAGGGAAAACAGACAAAGGGACATAAACTGTGATCTTTATTTGTTTGCAGGGAATATTTTAGAGCTCGTGGATCCACTCATTCTCTTGCAACTAACAGGTTCTAGAGTCAGACCTTGCTGAATAGAGCCCTCCTTTTCCTCTTACATCTCCAGATTCAAAATTTGTCATTTGCCATGGCAAACGGGCTTTTGTAAAAGTAAGGAAATGAATGATAAACTTTTCTACTGAGGCCAAGAAGGAAAGGGTGCTGGAGGGAAGGGAGTGATGAGCAGTAAAGGGAGATGAGAGAATTGCTAGGGTGAAGTGAAAAGAAAAAAGTGAGAATGTGCAGCAGACCAGAAGAAAGTATCACCCATCTGGGATAATATGGCATGGAGTGAACACCTCACAACTGAGGAAGAGATGGATGAAGAAGGACAAGTCACAGCAATGACATTACTTTCACTGCATTTGATTTAGAAACTGAACTCAATCCAAAGCTAAAGATTGGTTGGTACATTTTTTTGGTGTTATTGGCTGTGTCCTCCCAAATTCAGAAATGAAAGCCTTAATCCTCAGTACCTCAGAATGTAATTGCATTTGGAAATCTTAAAGTGGTAATGAAATTTAAAAGATGCTTTAGGATGAGCTCTAATCTAATATGACTGGTATCCTTATAAGAGAAAAGTTGGACATAGATATGACTACCACAGAGGAAAGGAGAAAAGGGAGAGAGAGAGACCAAGTTTAAGCCTCCTGTTCTTTGGTTCTTTGTCTTGGCAGCCTTTGAAAATTAATACTCCTGGTTTTTTATGTGTTTTTGTATGAGTAAAAATGCTACACAATGACAGACACTGCCTCTACTTCATCGAGCTCCTAACACCTGGTCCTGAAATTTTAAATTTGGAGTGCTGCTATGCTTCACGCATTGTGATAGGTACGAAGGAGGCAAGCACTAATGTGACATTACCCATACCTTCAAGTGCCTATAGCCTTAGGGGGAGGCATATGTAAAACCATAAATTCAGATCAAATCTAGTCAAGGCTTCATGAACAGAATATGTAGAAGAACCAAAGAGGGAATGATGGTTCAGCTTTTGGAGTTGGAGAAGACCTTGGGATATTATCTGATAGAGGAACCCTCTTATTAAACTGCTCTTGAAAGACTAGAACATATTTTTTCCATTGCCATATGTAATGTAATTTTAAAAGCCTTGGGGTTTTAATGCTTTATTATTATTCAGGCTGAATGCCCCTTGATGAGGCATCTTTTAACATTTGGAATATGAACAATATGTTTCTTATACCTCTCTTATGGTAATCATTAACTCCTATGAATTAGGAAGGACTCTTGTCAGCAAATGGAAGACACTCAGCTCACAGTTGTTTGAAAATAAGAGAGCATATTGGCTCATACAGGTCAAAATCTCGGACAGCTGCATCTGGGAGTGTTACTGATATGAATCATGAATCTCTCTATCTCTCTCTCTCTCTCTCTCTCTCTCTCTCTCATCTCTGTATCTTTCGGCACTATTTTCTTCCGGTTAATTTCACTCTACTGGGGTTCCTGCCATCCATTTACATCATTAATAAAACTAGAGATCCCTACAAACTAAGAGCTTCTCCAATCAAGTAGTTCAGAGAACAGCACAATATTCTCTACCAGTAGATGCCCATTATTTCATCTGCTCCTTCAGTGTCTGGCTAATGAAGTAGAGGTACTTATTGGTCAGTCTTGGAGCAGTGCCCATCTGAGGAACTGGAGGCACAGAAGAACAAAAGACCAAACCCCACTTGAACCTCATAAGCTAAGTTCCATTTTTTTCCTCCAAAGACAAACTCTTGGGGTATATAGATAATGCATAATGAATGATGCACAAGCAAAAATAATAGTTGGCAGCTATCCTAGCTTATATAGAATTAGTTCTATTTTACATGTTTTAGCTCTTCCACTTTGATTCCTAAATAGACATTTTCTCACTCTCTTTAATATTTAAAGGAGCAGAGAGGGATATAATCTATACTGTGGTCCATGTATATTTAGAGATTTTCACATATTAATTTATTTAATGTGCATGACAAACGTATCACTGCTTTCAATGGTGTTTAATTAATGATTAATGGCTGAATTTTTAAAGGACTAATAGCATGATACATACAACTTCAGCAGGAGATAAACGAATTTGAATCCAGAATTCTGATTACCACCGTATTCATAAGAATACATTATTCATAAGAATGTACTGACTTTGAAATGATTTACATCAATGTTCTTCTGATTTAATGTTTCCTCAATTTTGTGACTTAGAGTATCTTTTTTATTGGTATACACTCCGTCACTCCTTCTGAATGAGAAGAGGTTTTCCTTTAACCAGTGTTTCGTTTGTTTATTTCATCTTATTTATCTCAAGGTAGTCTTCTAAAAGCTCCAAGAGTCTAGGGAGTTGTAAATCAGGATGCTAATCTGTGATACTCATTTTATCAAATGTCAACAGATCTGTCAAAATATTAAAGATGTGATTTGATACAATGTTAGAAATATATTTACAAATAGAAAAGTTTCACAAGATTTAGGCTTCAATCTACAAAGAAAATGGTATACGTGGGCTTGTGCATACTATGCTTTCTGAATAAATTTAGTCTTTTTATTATACTAGATCAATGGAACAATTTCCATTTTGAATCAACTAGGTCATGTGCACAGAATAATTCATTCCATACTGATCCTAGTTAATTTTAATCTTGTAACTAGCATCAATAGATACAACATTTGTAGATCACACACACACACACACACACACACACACACAAACACACACACACACGTCTCACCCTCTACTCTATTGCTATCACAGGTCAAATCTTTACTTAATTAGCTCAAGGATTCAGAAGCTCAGAAGAGAAAGAACTTGTAGTTCTCATACATTAAGGAAAGATTCTTTCCCAAAAGTAGAAATCTAACCTTGCTTGAACTAGATCGAAGCAACTTAAAGTTTCACTTTCTGCTGGGAGAGCTCCCACATGGCAAGACCACGCTTGTAAAGTGGCCTCTGCTCTGAAGAAGCTAAATGACAAAGTTGATCTTTTGGTATCCACAGCATTGTAAGAGGTTGCCCAAGCACTGCTCAGCAATTGAAACACTAGGACACTCTCTGCTATGGTTTTCTGTCTTGCATTCTGTTTTTAGCAAGTATACTAAGAAATAGTCAATCTACAACTAAAAGTGAGTGATAATGTTGATGTATTTTAAACCTGATCATGAGTTTTATTTTTCAAGGAAAATGGCAAATTTTTAAATTGCTAAAATTTGATGATATATCCAAATTCAATGAATCTTACCAACTTGCAATAATTACAATAAATATGAAACAGAGAAAGCTGCAAAGAACACTCTATTTATAGTGAGTGTATCCCTCAAGAAGAAAGAAAAAACTTAGAATTTTAATTAGTAAAACTAAATTATATTTAGACTTTAGATATGTTAAAATGTTATAGAGGTTCAATTGCTTTGGAATTAAGTTTATACATATTTATACATACATATGTATTGACATATTTTTTACATTTCTTTATACTTCAAAAATTATAAGAACCATAGCCTAAACTTTAAGTCCAAAGATAAATCTTAAGTTAAACAATTCCACAAACAAATTCTAGTGGTGTTTTTTCACCTTTCAAAAACTATCCATAAAAGTTCTGTGTTATTTCAGATGAATATTCTGCCATAAATATTCCCTTAATTTTTCCTATCTATTCTGATGCCATTACACTCTTCTTTTCCAACTACGAGAGGCTATTTATATCATTTGCTCAGGCACTAATAGTTTCCTCGATTGACATCAATGTGCAGAAGTTGAACATTTAGGATCCAGTTATCAGCTTCCTCGGCATTACTTTGTCAGTTTCATTCATCTTCTCATGAGCAAGTCAGTATGAGATAGCATAGACCTATCAACGAAAATTGAACACAAAGGGCCTCTCGTTTTCTATTTTTTCACCATAATTAGTAGTTCATTTTGTTCAAAGAGTTTTGACATTCAGAGAAAAAAGTCAGTATGATTATTGTCAGTGCAAATATCAGTTTTTTGGACCATATTATCATTTGGAAAATTATTAGAAATATCAGTGAGTATAAAAGAATTGGTGGCAGGCTCTAATTTTAAAGGTAGAAAAAAATGAGCAATCACTGTCCATTAGGGGGTCTTGCTTAGTCGTGTTTGAAAAGACAAAATCCAATCAACATGTACCTTCATGTAAATGACTTCTGATAGTCATACTGAACAGTCCAACCATATTTTAGCCCTAATTAAAGGGCTAAAATAAATTGCTACAATGAATACAACTGAAATGCATGGAAGGAAATCATACAACAAGCAAAGGTCAAATGGCTGAGGGGAAAACAAACATAAGCAATCTTTGAAAGAAACATGTAGTGCGGTCAATTTAAGGCTCAAACCCTGATTAGAATTCATGGCCTCCCAGCCAATTTGTAGTAGAACTTAAGAAGGTGATTTGTCTTTCTTGGTATCCATCGTCATTGTGAGGACAGGAGTCTGGTTGAACCAACCAGAAGCCATGAAATCTATTGAAAAGCACAAGAGTCAAGTGAAAGACCTCACATATATGTAAATTCACAGTGAAACAAGCCTGCTAGAAATGTCTCCAGTCTGGTGGCTACTAGAAATACTATTGTACCACAAATAAAAAATTAAAAGTTCAGAAAAAGATAAATGAAACTTTAAAAGAAAATTAATAACTACTTGAAAGAAAAGTATTTTGAGCAGGTTTTATGTCTGGATTGAGAACAGGTGGAACATACATTAATTAAGACCTTACAATAAGCTGGGTTTTTACATATTTTAGAATATATCATTTAAATAACTCTGAGAAGCAACTTCAGTATCTCAATTTATAGCCAGGACTACTGAAATATTCTTCATCTTAAATTCATTTTTTTCTTTCTATATTCTCTTCCTTACTTTTTCATTTTCCTTCTTTCTTTTCTTCCTCTTTTTATTCATTTATTAATTGCTTCCTCCCAGGAGCCAGAGAGTACTTGGTTTGTTGCGGGAAGTTGCTAGCTGAGATACGAGACTCTGAGGCAACTTAGCAGGAAGCAACGTTTTATTGTGCCAGCACAGACACAGTGGACTCGTGTCCAAAGGCGGAGCCCCAAAAACAAAAGGGTCTCACCTTATATACCCTTGCAAGGAGGTTACAGAGGCAATAAAATTAAAAAACAAGGTTTAAACCATATATGGTTACATGCGGTTCTATAGGGTACTTCAGCTTAGTTGTTTAGTGCCCTTCTATCCCTAGTGGTATGTGACCTTCTTCACTTTTGAATTCTTTAGGTTTTAGCTCTCTGCTATGCAATCTCTTCCTCCCTAGTACTTTATAGGCCTAGTTTCTTTTCTTCTGATCTTCCTCCCTACTACAGATTCAGTGATGGAAAATAGATATAAAATAAATATCTGTTTATAATAAAATACATACATATGTGTGTATAGACATCTACGTGTATATATACATATGTATCTGTATATGTGTGTGTGATGTATGTACAATCTTGATGAAGGGGAATAGTGTAATACATCAAAACCAAGATTTAAATGAAGAGACCAAGCATCCTAGGCATTCAGCCAGAGGATAACTGCAAATTAGGATCTTAACTTTCTTTACATTCATTAAAAGAAATTAGGACAGTCTTTTAAGGGTTACTATGTATACATGATATAAACAAAATGGGTAATAATATAATTTCCAGTTCCTGATACTGTAACCAAAGCAAGGACAGAGTAAAAACATTTTTTCCTTCCCTCATGAATCACTCCACCCCAGAAGCATAAAAGAAATGCACATGATCCAGAATATCCCTTCTAGAGATATGCCTGAAAGAATGTGAGTCAGGTTACAGCAAAGGCATCTGCACACCCATGTTTATTGGAGTACTATTCACAATAGCTAAGCTATGAAGACAGCATCTACTGATGAATGATTAAGAAAATGTAGCACTAATATACAATGGAATTTTATTCAGCCACAAAGAAGAATAAAATTTTGTCATTCTAAGGTAAATGGATTGAACTAGAGAACCTCGTCTTAAGTGAAATTAGCCAGGTTCAAGAGGCCAAAAGTCACATGATTTCTCTCATATGTGGAATATATACCTAATACAAACATAGCAATACTAAGAAAAATGGGTCACACTGAGGGGAGGTCACATATGAGAGAAGGAAGATAAAAGAAGGAAGTTAAGAAGGTGAATATGATTGACAGCCTCCCTATACAAGAATAAATACAGAATTTTTAAACCAATTGAAACCACCATAAGAAAAAGACTAAGTTGAAAGAAGAAAAATAGAGGAGATGAGCCAAATCGGGCTATCATACCCCATATACAGGGAAGTGACACATATACAGGACATTCCCCTTTGTAGCTATCTTAAACAAGCGAAATGTCATTTTTTTTCTTCTTTTTTTTCTTACACAACATGGAAGAACAGGAGGGCAGAACAGATCCTGCCTAGGTGGGAGGGGAGCAAGAGGGGAAATGGTGCAGGAGGGTGAATACGATGTGAATAATGTGCACACATGTATGTGAGTGGAAATATCATATGTGTTGAAACTATTCCAGGAATGCAAGGAGGAATGAAGGAGAATGTGGACGGGGTGAATTGAAGGAGAATGTGGAGGGGGTGAATTCAAGTGTGATATATTTTAAGAACTTTTGTAAATCCCACAGTGTACCCCTGCCCAGCATAACAATAAAAAATGAAAATAGAAAGAAAAGAATACCTCTAGAGAATTTAGTTTAAAGAAGAAATCTAAATAGCATTTTCAACAAAATCAGCAGTAGGGGTTGAGAAAGCTTACAATATACTTTTGAAATATATTTATGCATAAAAGAGAAAGTATAATGCAATTCAAGGAGCAATCCAGGAGATCCAGACAGAGAGAAGGAATTTCTTCAGTGTTTGATGGAAAGTAATTTTCCATCAAAGGTTTTGTACAAACCTAAATTATTAATCAAATTCTTGGGTTAAAAGAAAGTCTGAAAAGGTATTGCCCATATACGTCTTATTAGGAAGTTAGTAGACTAGGATATTCTCCAACAAAACTATTTTAGTAAACTAAAATAGTACTCTTCACAGTGGAAATGTAGTGAGGAGCCTTAAGCAATGTCTGTGCAGGAAAAAACAGTTCTGAGTGAGCAGGAAGTTGGAGGGTTCCAAGAGATGATTTCTCAAAAATAAGCAGTAAATTATATTACAGATTAGGCCATGTGGGAAATTAAAAGGACTGGTATTTAACAAACTCATTGTGGAATATGATAAAACTAAGACATTCTACAAAAAATATAGAATAAAAAATTAACTCCTAAATAACAAGAGGTCAAGAAAGGACAATGAGACTTGTTTCAGCCATGAACAATATTGAGTTATTCCTAATAATAAAAACACTGCTTTTAACATTCTTTTCTAAAAACAAACATTCACAGATCATAGGCTTTTATCCAAAAATGCTTGGTCAATGCCAGGCATGGTGGTGCACACATGTAATCCTGGCTATTCAGGGATTGGAAGTAGGAGAATTGAACCTATCTAAAAACAAATTAAAGCAAAAAGGAGTGGGGGTGTGGCTCAAACAGTAGAGTGCTTGCCTAGCAAGCAGAAAGCCCTGATTTTAATCCTCAATGCTGCCAAAAAAAGCTCAGGGCCAGAGTGCTTCTGGTTTCTGAATTGGGAATATTTGCACACATATAGGAAATATCTTGAGGATGGAGTCCAAGACTAAAACATGAAATTCATTTGTTAAAATATAGTTCATAATTTAGTGCATGGAACAAAAGTTGATGGTATGGTATGGAATTTTTTACATATGCCTTTCTTTTTCACAGTATGAAGAATTTAACCCAGCCCTCACACTTGCAAGCCAAGTGCTCTAATCTCTTGAGCCACACCTCCAGCCCTGAATTTATGGCTTTGTGTTGGCTCTCAAAATATTTCAGGTTTTAAACTTTTGGATTAGGGATGCTCTACCTATATCATAATCAATCATACCCTGAACAGATGAAAATATTAGTTTACATGTGATTGCTCGTTAGTTCCATATTGAAAAGTTAAGCTTTTCTTTCTTCCTCTTACCTTCATCAGCAGAGATTGTGGCATGGGAAATATCATTTCTCGCCTGTATTATTGTTCCCATTACTATTATTATTGGTAGTAGTAGACAGTATCTTTACACAGAAAACCAGATTTACAAAGTGACGTGATGTGTCCGGGAAAATGTTCTGGTTAACTATTTTATATTAAAAGATATATTTTTTTCTAAATGAGCAGCATGTCACTTCTCCATTTAAGACTCTCATTTGTCACTTTCCATAAATGCTGGTAGAAATCAAACTGCCTTAGAACTCTTTTGGGGAACAGCTTGTGATTTTTTTTCCAAAATGATTTTAAGCCATTTCCATGAACCCAGTATCTGGTGACAGATTTTTTTTTTTTTTTTTTTGAGTTCTCAGAAGCCTGTAGCTATCTGGGTCACTGCTGCACTCTGGACGTGTACCGCTTCACCATATGCCTTGAGAATGCCTCACACCTGCTCTGCATGGAGGAAACGCTTGAGCTGGACGATGCTGTTACATTAATTGTGAAGATCAAGAAAAATCACACAGGGTCTCAAGCAATTTGTTTTTGTTCCAATTACGTCCCTTCTCAATTGCACTGGAATTTAGACCCATAAAGATACTGGAATGTGGTATTAACTATAATCCAAAAAACTTCAAGAGAGAATTAACTTTTTAACATGCTAGAAATTGTTTTCTCAATGTCTGCTTCTGTTTTATAACCTATATCTTCATGTCTGTTTAAATAATTTAATATCCTTGGAGGTCTTTTCAAATTAGATTGATTTTAAATATAGATACCAAATATGTCATGTGGAAAGTGAAGACATGGTGATGCTGCTGAAACACTTCATGAAGCCATTTCCAGGCAATTCGCTACACAAGGACAACTCTGAGTTAAATGTACCCAACTGGTCCCCATGCCCTTGTAAATGGTATTTAATCCATGTTTAACTCACTTTGCTAGTTGGGCTAAAATTTTTATTTCAAAAATGGAAGATTCTTACAGTTCTCATTTTGGCTTCACAAAAATAGTATAGGGAAAAAAATGACATTTTTCTTCCACTTTAAGAAACGTTTCAAGGAATCTCTAGAGACAGAAACGAAAGGAAAACTACAACTTGTTACATCTACCCAACATTTTAAAAAATATTTCCTTATATTGGACATTTTCTCTTATCATGTTCTTAGTTCAGAGGGAAGTGAACTAAAGGTGAAAAGAAACATTAGCCAACCCAATCAGAGCCAGCAGAACCTAAAATGACCTACTTACGGTTGTGCACAAGTACTTGTTGACCTTGTAATAAATGTTCTTTGAAGCCTACTTTGGAGAATTTAAGAAACGCAGCAATCACCCCTTAGCATGAAACCAAAGTTAACTTTAGGCAGTGTCAGGTAAATGCCTACGTTTTATCTTTCTTGTCACTGAAAATCTATAGTGTTTTCCCTGTAGGCAGATAAGAGTCTTAATGATTGTTATAGATATTCAAATATCTTTCAGATATATTCTTTAAAAACTCAAGTCTCTAATAATGAATTTCTCTCTCTCTTGGAATAGACTGTTTTTCTCCTTATTACTTTTATACTCTCAGCATAAACTTACATTCAGCAAGAGCCCTGAAGAAAAACAAGGCTTCCAGATTATCTTAAGGATAATTCTTCACACCAGGACACACACTCTTGGGGAGTAAAAAATAAGTAAAGCAATCCCATAATATAGGAAAATTAGTAATTCTAATTTATTTTGTGGAAACTTGGAGTGTCCACTAATATTTCATAAGTCAGATTGGTGAGCCAATATCATTAAACACCTGAAATTCATTTTCGTCATCCTTTTATTCATATTCACTAAGACTTAAATGGTTTTTGAACACTGGGATTCTCTTTAAAATATTTGTCTGTGACAAAGGCTTTACTGCAGAGAGATTGCATTAGTCACAGAGGTCTAGTTCTGACATATGGTTCTCAGCATGAATTCAATGTCTGGCGGATTCCCAATCCCCAAGTTTTACTGCCAGCTAGAATCGATACCATTTTGTAAAATGGACACAGCCATCATTCCTTTGTAGAAACAGACATTAGTCTCTCCCTTCTTAAACCATCCATGGGCTGTTCCACACATTTAGATACTTAATCCAACACTATCTTACATTCTTTTTCAAGTTTGTATTTTTGGCCTTCCTAAGAAATTCAGTGAGGTCAGGAACCATACTTTACATACTATTAAATCTTTCCTAGTTTTCTAAGTTTGCCAGATATATTGGTAGGTACTCATTAAGTAAAAGATTGAAAACTTTATGTGGATACTAACTATTAAATGCATTTCATATTGTTCCTATAATGTAACAGAAAGACCCTCTAGAGAGTAAGAATATTTATAGGTTTCATAATTTTATCTTCTTTAAGATATGAAAACTTCATGGAATCCCACTTTCTTAGGAAGCAGAGGCAGGAGGATTGTGGTTTGAAGCCAATCAGGCAAAAGTTAGTGAGACACTATGTCTAAAACAAGTTGAGTATGGTGATTCATATCTGTAATCCCAGCTACTCAGAAGGAAGAGGCAAGATATTAATGGCTTGATGTCAGCCCTAGTAAAAGCACAAGACCCTCTCTGAAAAACGAACTAAAAGCAAAGGACTGGGAACATGGCTCAAGCTGTAAAACACTCTCTAGCATAAAAATCTGAGTTCAATCGCCAGTACCCACCCCACACACACCCCAAAAAAATGTGTGTATGAAGGTCATAGGCCATTTTGTACATAGTAGATTTACTATAGTCTGGGTCTCCTATGTAGAAACTGTACTTACATAAGAGATCAGAATGTAAATACTCATTGCTTTCTAAAGTAGAAAATATCATGACAGAGTTGATTAGCTAAGATGAAAATCCATCCAGCTCTCAGAACAGAAAGAAAGTAAAAAAAAAATAAAGTATCCCAAGAGAGAAAAGCTATTCAGGGCTAATAATAAATTGTGTTTGCACAATTATATGTAATTGTGTTTAATTATATAGCCAACAATAGTTTTATTCAACAGAGTACAATCTTTGATGTTTTTCCGAATCTCTGCAGATTTCTGACTGAATAGTGTCCTCTCGATACTTTCACAGATCCTTGGCAGGATGATTGCCATCAAGACTCTGTTGCTGCAGTGGGAAAAAGATTGGCCAAGTAAGTATTCGAGATGACGTCTGGCTGTTGCAATCATTGCTCTCCCAAAACTTCTTCTCACTTCTATTTCTTCTATCTTGATTTTCTCCTCTGTGTTGTTGGAGTATACATTCCTACACCTTTCTGAGAAAGAAGACTCTTTTATACATGTAGCATTTTCTTTTTGGGAGCTTTTAACTCGTCTTGTTTATCTGTGATTTCACAATCATATGACTCTGTCCTTGTTTATTGTGGGATTCAACAATCTGTGAGCCTGTACTGTCTGAATTTTCATGTTCTCAATCCTAGGAAATTTTCTTAAACAATTTGTTTGATAGTTCCTTTTTGTTTCATCACTCTTTCTCACTGGAACTTCTCTTACTTTGCTCTTGAAAAATCTTTCTTATTCCTTTTCCTTTTATTCTTTTTTTTTCTGGTAACTTCCCACACTTTATTTTCTAAACCCTCTATTAAAACTTCATTTCTACGTTCATAATGACTTTTAAGAACTTTTTCTTATTCCCCAATTTATTATGATATCCTTTCTTGTCTCAATTTCTGTAACATCTTTTATTTTTCTGCAAGTATTAACTGTCATTTTTTTTTCTTTCACTTACCTTTGTTGTACCCTACTATTGTCTCTTTTTTTCTCCTAATTCACTTGGGTCACTGTGTTTCACAAAAGACTTTCTAGGATCCTCATCAATTTTTATTGCTTTTTGAGAATGAATCATGAAAAAAAAAACCCTCACTGGAACTTTTGTGTGCATACAAAGGGGAACCAGAGGAGTTCCAGCAAGATGGAGAAGTAGAAACTTTGTCTGTCTGACTCTGAATGAGAAGGGTCAGGGTAACAAAGGAGAGACTTTATTGGGAAAAGAGAAAGAGAGAAAGAGTACCAAGAACCACCAAAGAGGGACCGGACAGCTGAAAAGCATGGTGAAGTGACAAATTAGGAAACACTTTGTAGCTACAGCCTTGTCTTGGGAAGTCACAAGATAAGTTAGGCAGACCTGGCAACAGACTGACAGACCTAGCTGTGTGTGGTTTGAAAATGAAATGTTCTGGGGCTTTGAAAACAAAAAACAATTGCAGCTCAGGGTGTCTTGGAATACCATGCCAGGTCAAAGATGGAGATGGCCTTGAGAGGTGGTTTTGGAGAGGGAAAGGTCTGATATGGGCCCACTGAAAATTTTAAGCAGCTCAGAGTTCAGACAATAAAGTGCATGGGGCTCAGTGACCCCACCCTTCTTGGCAAGAGCAAGTCACATTACCCGAGGATCAATGCAGAAACAATGGCTGGCAGAGTGTTCAGCAACTAGTTGTTAGATTCTGGCTATGAATGCTTGGTGCCAGTTAGGGCTGAGAGTGCTAAACATAGGTGCTGGGGATCACATGATATCCCCCAGTCTCCTCTCTCACACAGGATGATGAACTTCTAAGCAGGGTCTTAAAAAACTGAAACATGCAGGCAGAGTACCTGAGTCCCTAGTTCTCCACTCAGTGTTATGTTTGTTCCCAAATGCACTGGGGTTGAACATAGGTTGCCTCTGAGGGCCCAGACTGGAAATCTGGCATCAAGGGGGAATCTGCCTGCCTAATAGACAACAAAGCTTTATGCAGCCAGCAGTGACTTCCAGTACACAAGGAAGGGAAGTTTCTAAGGTAAAAGCAGCACTGAAGCAGACAAGTAATCCTTGACCAGTCCCACCCTAAATCCACAAATAACACCAGTCCATGTACCAAGAACTTTAAGGATGCCAGTTAGTTTTCTTCTATGTGAGAGATGCTGGGGATCAGGCCTGGAGCTCTGAGCATGTGGGCTCGTGAGCTATCCCCCATTCCAGTGGTGAGGAACTCTACCACAACCCTGCCAGTACACGGTAGTACTGCAGTAGTGATCCAGTAGACTGGATCGAATTGAAGACAAAATATCAGGTCTTGAAGACAGACAGATATATTACAATAATCTTAAAGGAAAAAGAGAAAAAAAGAGCAAGTGGAGCATGCAAGACCACTGGCACATTATTAAACGACCAAACCTATGAATCATGGGCAGAGAAGAGGTGTAAGCTAAAGACATAGGAAATACATTCAAAAACCACTGGAAGATAATTTCCTAAATCTAGAGAAAGAGATGCCCATTCAGGTACTGGAGGTCAAACAAAAGAGACCAGATAAGAACCACTCCACGATATTTTATAGCTAAAACATTAAATATACAGGAGGAAAATAATATGGAAAGCTGTAAGAGAGAAGTGCCAAATCACATATACAGGCAAAACCGTCAAAGTTACAGCAGGTTTTTCTCAACAGAAAATCTAAGGACAAATTGGGTATGGAATGATGTATTTTAAACCCTGAAAGAAAATGTCTGCCAACCTAGATTGCTGTATTCAAGAAAGTTATCCTTAATGGAAGGAGAAATAAAAAGATGCAATATTATGTTTTTTAGTATAAATTAAGCCATATGAGTGAAAACATATGATGTTTGTCTTTCTGGGCATGGCTTGGCTCAATTAGCAAGATGATCTCTAGTTCTATCCACTTTCCTGCAAATGGCATAATTTCTTCTTAATTGCTGAATTATGCACCATTGTACATGTGTACCACATTTTCTTTATTCAAACATTGTTCATCATATCTGATAACTCAAGTTGTATGATTTTTCTAGCATCATTCTCATGTCTGGGGAAAAAAGTACATTTTATAAATTCTCCATTCCATGATTATTTATTAAAGTTTTATCATGTGAAAAATACAGTCTGAAACCCTAGAATACAGTAACAAGAGAGAAAAACTACTATAGGAAATTGCATTAACATTGACAATGAAAACAGTGGGACCGAAGCACCACAAACATACAAATTAGTAGCAAAACTAGGGAGATTTCACAAACAAGGGACATTTTATGGGGACAGTATTGGGGTTGGAACTTAGGACTTTGCACTGGTTGGGTAGTCACTCTATAGTGTAAACCCCATCTTCATCCCATTTGCTGTGGTTATTTTAGAGATAGGGTCTCACTTTTTACCCAGGCTGGCTTGCAGCTGCAGTCCTCCCAATCTCAGCCTCCTGCTTGTGATTACAGGCACACATCACCATACCCAGCTTTTGGTTGATATAGGGTCTTGCAAACTTTTTGCCCTGGCTGGCATTGAACCACAGTCCTCCTTATCTCAGCATCCCAAGTAGCTAGGATTATAGGTATGAACCACCAGATCCTGACTAGAAAGGGACATTTTAACCAAAATTTTAGAAAAATAGGAATCTAAGCAGAGTTTTAGGAAATCAGAAAAGAAGAAAGAATAATTCAGATAAGAAAACAGCATGAGTCATTGCATGGTTATATGAAATAAAATCTGGTAGCTTCTGAAGAATGATATAGTTAAGGAAGAGAGAGTACGGGGAGAGTAATCTTAAAAGATGCTATAAGAGATCAGATTGTAGAAGTATTTTACATTATGTGAAGACATTTACATTTCTCCTGTAAGTGGTACAGAGATGAGAAAAGTTTCAAAGAAAAGAACAGTAATATCAGAAATGGCATTCTGAAAATGTAGAAAGATATTCTGAAGTAAACAATGTCTTGAACAATCTATTCCACCATCCATTCACAAAATACTTGTTGAGTACAAATACGTATGTTCTTTGGGTTACAGTGTGGTTACATCCAGATGCACTCATTGCAAGCTGAAAATATGGTGAGGTAAAAATGCATCTAATACACTTAACCTCCTGAACAGCATAGCCAAGCAACACACCCATAGATGTTTGCTCTCATTGGTTCGTGAGTGACTGAGAACTATGAATGCTGCTACTGCCCACAATCACAAGAATGTATGCAAGAGAGTGTCTGAGGACCAAGCAAAATTCAAGGTATGCTTTCTGATAAATGCATATCATTTTCACAGCATCATAAAGTCAAATACTCATATGTGGAACTATGGTGAATTGGGTTCTGTATGTATATACTAGGCTTAGCCCAGGAACTAGAAATATAGTGGTAAAGAGGGCACACAAGGTCCTGTCATTGGGGAACTTACACTTAAATGAGAGAAAGAAGACCCAATGAGTGAGTTATGGGGGACAATCAGAATATGCAGTGAAAACAACTTTAGAAAAGGTTGGTAAGAGGAAGAGCTACGTTACATTAGGCAATCAACAAGTGTTTCTCAAGATATGATCCATGAGCCGTGTGATTCAGAGCCATCCAGGAATTTGTGACAACGCAAACTCTCAGACCCTAGCCTCAACTCATTGATATCCTGAGACTGTAATCATAGAACACAGAATATTTTTTAAAACACCACAAGATAGTTTTTAGTCAAACTGAAGTTTGGAAACAATGGATGCCTAGTACCTGGTTAGGAACCGAATTAGAGTGATATAATACAGGTGAAAGAACAAATGAACGATGGAGAAGGCAAGATTCAGGGATAGTTGAAAGGCACTTAGGGAGCAGGATCAAATAGATGTCAATATGATCCAGCTTACTGAACCTATTATACAGAGTTGGTTGCCAAATAATATGATGTACAAGATAAATAAATTCACACCAAGGTTTTTTTGTTTATTTATTCATTTATTCATATGTGCATATATTGTTTGGGCCATCTCTCCCTCCTGTCCCTCATCCCCTTCTTTTTCCCCCACCCCCTCTTGCTTCCAGGCAGAACCTGTTCTTCCCTCTTCTCCAATTTTGTTGAAGAAAAGATATAAGCAAGACATAGCATATTTGATAGTTTGAGATAAGGATAGCTATACAGAGAGATTCCTAGCATTGCACCAAGCTTTAATAATTTATGGTGCTTAGATATATTACTCTCTTCCCTTGCAAAAGATTTCACATTCTAACTAAAGATTCCTTATGAATAAATCTCCAAATGTAGAATTTTAGGCTCCCTGGCAGGTGGAGAGAAAGATATTTTAGGATGGCACAAACAATTATGATGAAAGTGAGGCAAGATGTAGAAGCACGCTGATGATGGAGCAGGCAGACAATTTAATTCTAGAGGGGAAAAATTACAACTGCCATACTTCAGTTTGAATGCTACTCTAACAGCATGGATATTTTTTACACTAAATATTTGTGCTCTTCTGGGAATTAATGTGATCGAAAATGTTGCTGGAAAATTTATGATGAACACAGACCCCCAGAAGAGTCCTCATTCATCCCCAACATTCAATTTTCAAATTCTAAACCACAGAGAGGGCTAGAATATATGGCCTCATGTTCATCATACAAATGTTTTTGCTACAGTCAAGAAAGATTCCCTTGAAAAGATAACACTGAAAGTATTTGCTACTTATGGACCCAAAATCTGGAGAATACTAATGAAAAAATCAGTTTCCTCTCCGGCTGGACAGGTTGGGTACCAATCCCCAAGAAGGAATATATTGAAATGATATTTATATGCAGTAAAGTATAATGATACTGCATTCTTTTGTAGTACTTTACAGTTTATAGGACTATTTTATATACACTATACTAATGAATTTTCTCATTAAACCCAAGCATATTAGGCCATTTTAGGTATGAGAAAACTGAGTCTCAGAGACTTTAGCTAGTCCAGAGTGCAAAACATGAGCCTAGACATTTTGACAAATATTCAGTGACCTTCCTTCATCAAGTCTCATGTTTTAAGTTAACAATAAGGAGAGGAGCCTTGCCTTGGTGTATCTTTCACAGTTTTTTTCTCTCAGTACTTTTCTTTTCCTTGTTTCCCTTCTCTCTCCCTCCTCCTCCTCCTTCTTTGTGGCACATCTTCCCAGGTAGATATACCTGGGAAGCTTCAGATTGTTCCAACTCCTCCCGATGAGAAACTGTTTGGGTGTTGTTTTTGTTGGTAGTAGTGGTGGTTTACTTTTTTGTAATACTCTGGATTCTAAACTTCAGTGTTTTTGACCCATTCCTGGAAGTCCCAGTTCTTAGCTAGCTGGAACATTGGTCAGTGACCCAAAAGATTCAGAAACACCAAGTGCTACTGCTTGATAACAGCTCAGATCCTTCACATGAGCTCTTTAAGTTTTGGTAAGAATACACACAGAGTCAGCTTGAGTGGGAATGGATGGTGAATGTCACTGGCACACTGCACAGAAGTTTCTGTTGACCCCAATTTCTCCCTCTCTATTGTCTGCAAGCATGACTGAACTTTGCATAAGTCTGTTTTGTTTTAATTAATATTTTCCGCCTTCCTCATGTTTCTCCTCTTCCTTCTCCTGCTTTCTTTTCCTCTTTCTCTTCCTTTGCCTCCTTCTCCTTTTTCGGGTTCTCCTCTTCCTCCTCTAGGAGGGCCAGGTCCCCTGCACTTGGCCACCACTCTTCTCCAGCCCATTACCTTACATAAGAGCAGTTTTACTTCATTCCTCTGGCTGCTGAGAGAATTTGAGTTTGCAACTCCCAATGTAGTCAGACATATTCACTCTGGTTTCTGTAATTATTCCTCTTCCTTCCCTCACATTGACATGGTCTCTCCAGTATCAGGAACTCTTCTTTCCAACTTCTAATGCCAACCATCATTCTTTTATCATTGATGTGCTGTATTTCCTCAGATACTGACCTCATGTTCAACTTCAGTTCTGTAGTGTGTAATTTAATTTTAGATGGATGTCAATTATGACAGTATATTAATGACTATTAATTCTGGGAAGTGAAATGTAATATTTTTTCAAAATATTATGTGTTTCTGTATTTTAAAACATTTCCCAAGATAAAAACAAATAACAACTTTAGTACTCCTCTCTTCAACAGATCCCCCATACTTTAAACCTGATTCAGCCATTCACTGAGTACCACTTGAGCTGCCCCTTCTTTGAAGTTTTAACTACAATTTTCTCTTCTGTGTAGTGAATTATTATAAATAAAGGTATTTCCATCGGAAGACATTTGAATGCTGTTCTAGGGAGCAATGTTTGATCAAAAGGAATGAAGTTTCAAGTTGGAATATCAGACACCTACTCGAGCTCAGAGTTACAAAATACATCATGTGCAGAGAATCGATATCTGAGCAGTCCTATCTTCAAGATCAAGAGAAAAAAGCAGGGTGATTTTTCAACTGCTGATGGCTCTACAGTTTGCTTTTCCTTCCTTAGACTGGACATCTGAGGGCTGCCTTTCTGAGCCTCTTATATGGACAGGATGTTTCACTCCTTACATTCTACCCATTTATCTCTTGCTCTGTTATCATGTCTCTGCTTAAAAATCACTTTCTCAGGCAGACTTGTTCTGATCCCCTGTCTACGTTGGGTTGCCTCTGTTATATGCTTCTTTTGAATTTTAATTACTTGCTCAGTGTCTGTCTTCCCACCAGGCAGAATGCTCATGGAGATGGGGCCAATTCATCTTATTAGTTACTATATTGCAGTACCTAGTTCTTTCCAAGCATACAGTATGCATCAAGCATTTGTTAAATGAAGGAATCATGATAGGAAAGGGGAAGGAGAGAAAAACAACTACTGTTTTTCAGAAGTATCTATGAACCAGACAACATCCTTGTGCTTTTAGCTTTTTCTCCTTATCAGTCTACATGTTTAATTTCCTCACCTTGGGGCTTTGTTGAGATTCTAAATGAAAGTATCAGAAGAAATGTTCACAAAAGGCTGATTGTGACTCATAATTATTAATAACTGAGGGCTTTTGTGACAGGATACTCAATGCCTTTCCTCTAGCTGAAGAAAACATTTAATTCTAAGTAATGTCGGCCTAATAAATCAGGGTTCAACAAAGTTAATTAACTGGAAAGCACATGACTTGGAAAACCCCATTAAACTTCTAGATTAAATGCTGATGAGAGGCTGGACCAATACCTATGTTTAATTTCAGACTTTGCATTCAAACTCTGGAACAGAAAAAGTTGGCTGCTGCTGGAACCACCTGGGCAAACAGTGATAAGGAATATGTTAAAACCACTTCTCAGGTGAAAGGGTTATATGCACATGTCCAAGATGTATTTCACATGTACTCGAGGGACAGGCTCTTAGAAAAGCCAATTCGGTGATTTCTCTTGTAGAGCTATTTTATAGAAGAAAAGACATAAGAAAGAGGAAGCATCTGATTAAGGTCATTTATGATACAAAATATCACCATATCTTTGAATGCTTGGTTAACATAATGGTTGGTGACTAACGCTAAGTTCCCAATAAAGGTCTTAATCGCCTCAAAACCCAACAAAGTTGTCCGACCATTTTATCATAAAAATTACTTTTGAGAAGAGCCTGTAAATCATATCATTCACAAAAAAGTTTCTGTTCTATGTAGAAGCTTGTATATAAAGCATATGTCTTTAAACATAAGTGTAAATATACTTCTGTATGCACATATTTAGTTAGTTAGAAGACAAAGAATTCTCTCTGGCTGTAAGAAAGATGTAACCTCAGCACTCATTCCCCCTTACTATCAAAAGGAATGAAATAAACTTGGGTTTGGGTTAACTACTGTTGGCCACTGCAAAATGCCTTATTCAATGAAGCTATATAAAATTAATACTCTTAGAAGGACATGTTGGCTTACTACTTTTTGGGTTGATAATGTGTTTTTCACCCTCCTATAACTTATTTCCAATGATACAATAGAAAAAAATAAGTTCTAGCTCTGACCACTTACCTAAATTCAGAAAACCTTCTAAGATCTCTTCTCTCTTCAGCAAAATAAAGGAGTTTTTTGTATTGTTTTCTTTTTTTCAAGAGAGTGTCTACTGTGTAACTCAGACTGGCCAGAGCAGGATTCAGTCCTCCTGCTTCAGTCTCCTAAGTGCTGGGATTACATGGATGTACCACCATGCATGGCCCTTAAACAAAGTTTTTGAAGTACATGACTTCTAATGTCTCACCCAGCTATCCTGGATACCTCAGTTTTGATGGTAAAATTTTAAGGAAAAAAACCTAGTTTATTTCTATTCGCTTAGCATATTCCTGGAAAATGCTCCTTTTATTGTCATCTACTCAGTCTCCCTCCAGTGAACAACAGAATCTTTGCCCGGAATGGCCAGGAGGGGCATGGGGCTCTGGGCAGTCTTCATCCTGACTCTCTAACCTGGCATTCTTTCTTTCCTACCAACAATGCAAGCATTGAGTAACTTGTGAGAAATACAGAAAGGAAACTGGCATCAGTGAATTTTAAATCTTACCCAATATCAAAAAGTTACTTAGGGGAAGATCTGGTTTTGGAAGCCAAGTGCCCATTTTTTCCCACATAAAATTCTACAATTTTTATATACAGCAAAACTATGACAGATGATCCAGAGCATAGAGATTACAAATGATGTACAAAAGATAACCAGAACAGTAGATAATCATTCAATATTGTAAACAACACAGATATGTTAGACAATTTCACTGTCACAGGCACTTCATAAAATAAAAGCAAAGCTGCATGGGATCCTTAACATCAGCCAGGCACTGTGCTAAGTGTTTTACCTGCATGGTTATTTCTTTTAATCCTCTAACTGTAGAGTTTCCTGTTTTATAAATGATAAAGTCTAGACTTGGCTTTACATTGGAATCACTTGGGGGAGGGAGTGTAAAAATGCTAATGTCTAAATTTTAACCCTGAAATTTCTTATTTAACTGATATAGGGTTGGAATTGTGCATCAGAAATTTTTGTCTTCATGGGTGATTCTAATATGCAGCACAGTTTGTGAGCCAGTGGTGTTCATGTAGAACCACATAAGTCAAATATTTGAATTCAGGCAGCCTGACTAGGGTACCCACCTGTCAACACCATCTATTCTGCCTCTATTTCATGTGAATTTCACAGAATTTAACACTCACAAAGACTAGTAATGCAGGGAGACTTCTCTCCATTTTTCAGATTATGCTCATGAGTAGAAGTTGATTAATTTATCAAAATCCATAGTCAAATTATTGGCAAAGGTTGGATTCACACTCAGAACTTTCTGGCATCCAAATCCTTAGGTACTTGTTCTCTTTATGTATCTGTGAAAATATAGAATGTAATGTGAATAAACTAGAATCTTTAGTGTATATATAAGTAGGGAGGTAGAAACTACAGAGGATTAGGAGCTTGCTCATCTTGCCCACACTTTCTCTCTCTCTCTCTCTCTCTCTCTCTCTCTCTCTCTCTCTCTCTGTCTCTTTCTTTCATTTCAGGAGAAATAAGTTCATTATGTTGCATTGTATTTCCTCAAGTGCACACAAAAAGTGATGAATAATAGTGATATATAACTGAAAGAATATCCTGCATACAAATCTCCAGGTACCTGATGCATAAAATAAATTCTGGAAACTGGATGTTAACCTGAATATCATAGACAACATTATCTCTATGGGAAATAAACTCACAAATGAACTTTTGGATGACAACAGCAAAGTGGAAGATTGTACTGTATAGACATCAGATGGATGTTAATGTTATAAATGAAGATTTGTGTGTATATAAGAGAGAAGTGTTTTAAAACTATGAATGTAAACTGATTCATCTATTTAAAACTCCCAGATGAATGTTTCAGTTTTTTATCCTCAGATACCAACAGAATGGCTTTTAAATCTGCACTATAACATTAAAAATTGTTTCTTTGAATTACATTTCCCTATTCCAAGCTGCTAGCATCTGTCATGCAAGCCACATATGGTGGCCTGGTTAGTGAAGCGATAAGGAATTATAGTAGGAAGAAAACACCTGATCCAATTAGTCATCAGTCATTTAAAACACATCGAGCTTTGTTTTGACTGCCAGTGCCTCTGCACTAACTAGATAAACAACCAGTGTTCCCTATTCAGGCTCAGAAAGTGAAGATTATCTTTGATCGTTTTCTCTTAACTGCACATTTTCTCCCCTTCTAGTTTACCTACTGAGTCACCGCAATCCACACAAAGTTTACAGAAGACATCCTGCACTGTTGCATCGGTAACACCTTTTACACATCACTTATTCTGTATGTATTTTTTTCCTGTTTGGTATGGAAGGGCAGCGTAAACTACAAGTCTTCCCAAAAGTCCTTCGAAGACTGCCATTGGAATGTCACTTTCATGACCTCTGTATCCTTTAACAGAGCAGATTGTGATGTCTTCCTGCTTGTCAGAGGAGCACTTTGAGTTGTTTCCAGAAATGCATGAGTGCTGCTCTGTGCTAAGCATTGCAGACAAGCATTGGGGGCATGAAAGCTGTGGGTGTTAGATGTTCCCAGTTTGGTAAGGAGGTACAAATTCATGAAAATTATTATAATGTGTCTAGATTCAGTTATTATTTTTAAATGTTTTATTCCATTTATTTTAAAATGGATAAAATTTTACATGTTACAAAAGTTATAGAAAAGTAAAACAAAAAATTCTCCTTTCTACCTTTTTTACCTAGATAATTAGCTCTCCTCTTCGTAGGGAGCCAAGGTTAACAGGTCTTATATATCCTTCCAGGAATAAATACATAGAAAATGTTTGGTATGTATCCTTATCATCTACCTGCACAGATACAATGCATTTTGAAATTGTTGACTATCCTTTTTTCCTTTCCCTCATATCCTGAGTTCCATAGAGTAGTTCAACTGTTACAAACATGTTCTGTATACACGGGTGAATGGAGGAAATGAAAGAGGATGAATACAGTCAATGTGCTTTGTGTGTGTGTATACAGAGAGATGGTGGGAACAAACCTAACCAATGTTCAGTGTAAGGCTATTCAGAAATATCACAATGAATCTCACCTATACAAGTAATGTATGCTAATAAAAATGAAAAAAAACTATAAAATCAAAAAAATTTTAAATATATATTGAAAATTCTTGTACAGGTAATGTTTAAAAGCAAAGCAACATTTTGCAGCTTGCTTTTTCACCTAATGGTATTTCTAATATTTTGTATATCACTTGATCACATAAAGAACTTTCTAATTTGTTTTTAAGTTTGGCTATATACTGTTTCATAATGGGGATATATCATAATTTATAACACCAAACCCCAGTGGAGAATATTTTGGTAATTCCCAATCATTCCACATAACAAACAATGTTATAGTGTATAATATTATACATTCATCATAAATATGATTACGTATGTGTGCATAAAATTTTTCTAATCTAAATTGACTTGTAAAATATAAGAATGCATATTTTCTCACACTCTTACCAACATAGTTTAATTACCAAGTTTGATTTTTGCCTATCTGGTCTGGGAGAAATGTGCAATTTTTTATTGAGTGATATCCGGTCTCTTTATATGCTTTTAATTTATTTTTAATTGTTATATAATATTTGTACATGTGCATGGGATGCAATATTATACTGTGATAAACTGTTCACATTTCCTTCTCTGTGAGTTTTCTGAACATATATGTTACCAGTTTTTCTATTGGGCTCCTTTTTTTATTTATTTGTAGTAGCACTATAAGTCAAGGAAATCATTCTTCTGTGAAGCAAATTACATATTTTCCTCTCAGTTAATAGTTTGTCTTTTGAATTTACCTTACAGAAATTTGTGCGCTTTATGATATCAGTCTCAGAATGAGTAAGACTTTTCAAGTCACAGTACAAAACACAGAAGCCATAACTGAAAGAGGGAGGAAAGTATATCTGGCTTTTCAGATACAGGAGAGAAAAGAAATTATGGTTTGTTTGTTTGTACATTCTATATCATATAAAGACAGGGACATATGCTGGAATAAATTAGGTTGCTATAAGAAGCAACCAGCTAATACCTATTGTCCTTCTTATTAAGTAATGTGTTAGTCAGCTTTTTGTTGCCTTGACAAAATATTTGAGAAAACAAAAAAAGAGGAAGATTTATTTTGGCTCACAGTTTCAGAGGTTTCAGTCCATGGTCACTTGGATCCATTTTTCCTGGGCCTGTGGTGAGGCAGAACATTATGGTGGCAAGTACATGTGGTACAGGAGGCTGTTCACCTCATCATGGCCAGGAAGCAGTGGAAAGGGGACAGGGGAGAGGACAAGATACCACCTTCAAGAGCACACCCACAATAATCTACTTATTCCAACAGGCTCCACCTCTTGGCTTCCACTCCCTCCAAACATCCCAGTAAGTTGTGAATTCATCAATGGATTAATCAATTATGAGGTGAGAGCCCTCATGATCAAATCACCTCACAAAGGCCTCACCTCTGCACACTGCTGCTTTGTAGACCATGCCTTCAACACATGAGCTTTGGGGAGGGGCATTTAAACTTCAAGCCACAATAAGCTATGAAACAAATTGTCCTAAAACTCAGTGCATAAAACAACCATTTATTATGCTTTTGAACTGTGTAGTTCAGGAATTCAAACAGGGCATGATAAGAATACATTTTCCCTGCTCCCCAAAGTCTGAGGCCTATTAGTTCTCAAAACTGGAGATCATAATTATATTACAAAGGCCAACTCAAAAAGGTAATGCTGGCAATAGACAAAAACATTAGCTGGGGCCCTTGGCCTGGGTTATCCCCAGGTTGCCTGTGGTTCCTCACAACATGGAAGCTGTGTCCCAAGGATGAGTATTATGGAAAGAATGAGACAGAATGAAAAGTTGTATCACAAGATGCAGTCACTTTCATTGTGTTCTATAGAAGTAGTCAAGAGCCTGCCCAGGTTCAAAGAGAGAGAAATGTTCTGCAAGGTGCTGACAGAGCATGTGTAACTGGAAATATGACTTTGGCTATAGGGCAGGTTCCCAAGCTATTTTAGTGAGTCTCCTTTGTCAATTACCTTGGAATAACCCTTGTAAAAACAATACTGATCTATGAACATTTCTCCTTCCACAACTTCTGCTGATGGGTTTTGTATTAATTATTTCTTTTGTCAAATAATAGGGAAGCCAAGATGAAACAAATCCTATCAACCATCTTGATTATGCCA
Organism: Castor canadensis; assembly: GCF_047511655.1. Taxonomy (NCBI): domain Eukaryota; kingdom Metazoa; phylum Chordata; class Mammalia; order Rodentia; family Castoridae; genus Castor; species Castor canadensis. Next base: position 120,131,568 of record NC_133394.1, read on the forward strand.
TTAGCCAATCCTGTATAGTCAATGCTCAGTAAAAATTAAAATTAAATTCAAAACTAAAGGTTATTTACCAAAAAGAAGGGTGGGTGTTATCTCTGAATTTCAATATTCATATTTGTTTTCTTTTGCCCTGATCAGTATCTTGACTAATCTCATTTTAAAAATAATTATCTGTAAAGACTGAATTATTTTATATGGAACATATCTCAATCAAACTAGACAATAATGTGAAAATTTCCTTGAACTGAAATCTACTGAAATATTCTAATTAGAAAACAAAGACAAAACCATTGATTTATGACTGTGGTATTTAGCTCATTAGAGCTAAATAATATAATAAATATTAAAACAGAAATCATACATGTTCTAAATTGAGTAGCTAAAGTATAAGGTTTATTTGGTCTATTTCCATTCTAGGTCAGCTTATGGAGTAAAGAAAGTTGTACAGTGTAGAACAAAAAACTACAAAGGGAATTTTTTTAAAATTTCAAACAGAGGTATCTAAATTGTAAAAAGGAATTACCTAAGGGACACCAGTCATCTATAGATTTGTTTTAGAAGTTAACAGAACGAGTCAGTGATAGGGATAGGCCAGCAGGGAAGTCAGAGCAAAGAATTGTGGTAATCATTCTAAACAATTTTCTGAAAGGCAACAGGCACCAAAAGACTGGACCTTTATCTCAAAAGGTGACCAGCAATTGTTACTCAGGTGTAGTAAAGGGTTCTCAGTAAAAGCAATGGTTTACATGCTATTACTTTCAAGAAAGGTGGATCATTTGTACAAGGGGGAGTAATAGCCTAAAATAGCAAGCACTTAAGAAAAGTCAGACTCTGACCATTGAAGAAGTGGGTCATTGAATTTAGACAGTGAGTTTATGAAATTCTCTGACATAAGTTTGTCAAATATGGGTCAGACACACCAAGGAGAGGATTCAGGTATAAACCTAGTAACCTAAGAACAAGTATTGGGCTATACACTTCTAGATCCATGCATGATTTAATTTCAAATCCTCCTCCATTATTTAGAAAAGGTTACTTTCACATTGATTTCTGCCTTGCTTCTTTTCATATTAACTTAAAAACTTGGCATGATCTAAATCTGTATAAGGAAGAAAAAGGACTCAACAGAAACTATAAAATGAGGAAGGGCAGACAGCATGTATTAAGAGACATTTTAACACAAAGAAAGGTCATGACATCTAACGCACCCCTTATTTCCCTTCCAATATATATCACTGACATCAAGTCATCTGAAAAGATTCACCTCTTCTTGAATTGTTTCAATATCTGAGTGTTCCCTGGAAGGGCAAGAAGAATATGACTCTCTGACAGCACTGCCACTTTGGACATTGAAAGCAGCCACCTCTTAATGTTTTAGCACAGCTTCTGAGTAATGGAGGAAGATAATTGGATACTATCCTCACAGCAACAAGAGCAGAGCGCCATGACATCTGATTTTACATTTTGTGCCCTCTTTATAACAGAAGAGACCATTACCAAATCCCTGATGTTGCCCAGAGCATGTTTTAAATCTGCTAGGAAACTTAACTAAATTACAGCTTTTTACACAGATTTTCGTGCCCTATATATAATCAGAATCAATCCATGTTTCAGTTTTATTTTTAATATTTGCACTCAGCTCTGATTTTCAGTATTATTTCATCCCAGCTACAAGAAAAGTGCTGACAATTTCAACTTATTTTCTTACACAGATAAGAACAGTAAGAAGGAAATGTATATATTATTGGTGTGTATTATCTAAGCACCATATAGAACTTCAATAGTTCCAACATCTTTCTAGTCTTCATCTTAACATTTACACAGCAGAAACACATATAAAATAATAATATACACAAGTATGGATGACATATCACAGACTGTTTGGGAATTATATATCCATATGGCATTTAATAGTTCATTTTAAAATAATACCTCAGGTTACATATGACAAACCTATAGCCAACATCATACTTAATGGGGAAAAACTGAGACCATTTTCCCTAAAGTCAGTTATGAGGCAAGGATAGCCACTCTCCACACTCCTAGTCAACATAGTCCTGGAATTCCTAGCCAGAGCAATAAGGCAAGAAGAAGAAATATAAGGAATATAAATAGATAAAGAGATAGTCAAAGTATCACTATTTGCAGACAATATAATCCTATTCCTCAAAGACCCAAAAACTCCTAGACACAATAAACAGCTTCAGCAGGGTACAAAATCAACTTAAAAAAATCAGTAGCCTTTCAATATACCAACAATGAACAAATTAAGAAAGAATATAGGAAAACAATTCCATTTACAATAGCTTCAAAAACAAAATCAAATGCCTAGGAATAAACTTAGCAAAGTATATGAATGGCCTCTACAAGGAGAACTACAAGCCACTGAAGAAAGAGATCAAGGAAGACTACAGAAGATGGAAAGATGTCCATGCTCATGGATTGGTAGAATCAACATAGTAAAAATGGCTATACTACCAAAAGCAATCTATATGTTCAATGCAATTCTCATTAATATCGCAATGACATTCATCACGGAGATTGAAAAATCTACCCTAAAGTTCATTTGGAAACACAAAAGTGTTGCCAATAATCAAGGCAATACTGAGCCAAAAAGAACAATGCTGGAGGTATCACAATACCCAACTTTAAACTATACTGCAGAGCCATAGCAATAAAAACATGTTACTGGCACAAAAACAGATACAAAGACCAATTTAACAGAATAGAGGACCCAAATATGAGTCCACACAGCTATGCCCACCTTATTTTTGACAAAGGCACCAAAAACATATAATGGACAAAAGATAGCCTCTTCAACAAATGTTGTTGGGAAAAGTGGCTATCTGTCTGCAGAAAACTGAAATTAGATCCACGCCTATCACCTTGTACTAACATCAACTCAAAGTGGGTTAAAGACTTTAATATTGAACCCAAAACCTTACAGTTTGTATAGGAAAGAGCAAGGAATACTCTGGAAGCAATAAGTAGAGGCAAGGACTTCCTAAGTAAAACCCAAGTGGCCCAGCAACTAAGAAAAAGGATGGACAAACGGGACTATATGAAATTAAAAGCTTCTGCACAAAAAAAAAAATAGTCTCTAAATTGAAGAGACCACCCACAAAGTGGGAGAAAATCTTTGCCAGATACACATCAGACAAAGGCCTAATAACCAGAATGTACAGGAAGCTCAAAAAGCTAAACTCCCCAAAAATCAGTGAACCAATAAAGAAGTGGTAACTGAACTAAACAGAAAGGTTTCTAAGGAAGAAGTCCAAATAGCCAAAAAACACATAAAAAATTGCTCACCCTTCCTGGCCATGAAGAAAATGCAAATCAAAACCACACTAGACCTCAACAACAAAAACAACAGCAGAAAACATGCAAACAATTGGAAGCTGAACAACACATTGAAGAAATAAAAGAGGAAATTTAAAGGTTCCTGGAAGTTAATGAAAATGAAAACATGACCTACCAGAACCTATGGGACACAGCAAAGGCAGGCCTAACAGGAAAGTTTATAGCCATGAGTACATATATGAAAAGGACAGAAAGATCTCAAATAAATGACCTAATGATATATCGCAAACCCCTAGAAAAACAAGAGCAAGCAAAACCCAAACAAGCAGAAGGAGAGATTTAATAAAAGTAAGTGCTGAAATTAATGAAATGGAGACCAAAAAAAAAAAAAAAAAACCATACAAAGACTCAATGAAACAAAAAGCTGGTTCTTTGAAAAAAATAAATAAGATTGACAAGCTCCTGGCAAATCTGACTAAAATGAGGAGGGAAAAGACCCAAATCAGTAAAATCAGAAACAAAAAAGGGAAGATAACAACAAACACCAAGGAAATCCAGGGAATCTCAGAGACTACTTTGAGAAGCTATATTCCAATTAATTTGAAAATCTTGAAGAAATGGACAAATTTCTAGATACTTATGACCATCCAAAACTGAACCAAGAGGATATTAACCACCAAAACAGATCTATATCACAAAATGAAGTAGAAATAGTCTCCAAAAAAAGAAATGTCCATGACCTGATGGATTCTCTGCCGAATTCTTTCAGACCTTTAAAGAACTAACACCAACTCTTTGTAAACATTTCCACAAAATAAAAAGGGAAGGAACACTGCCTAACTCATTCTATGAAGCCAGTATTATACTCATACCAAAACAGGACAAAGATATATCCAAAAAGGAGAACTATAGGCCAATCTCTTTAATGAATACTGATGCAAAAATCCTTAATAAAATAATGGCAAACCAAATCCAACAACATATCAGAAAGATCATTCACCATGACCAAGTTGGCTTCATCCAAGGGATGCAGGAGTGGTTCAACATACGCAAATCTATAAATGTAATAGAGCATGTTAATAGAAGCAAAGACAAAAACCACTTGATATCTCAATACATGCAGAAAAAGACTTTGATAAGATCCAACACCACTTCATGATAAAATCACTAATAGGAATATAAGGAATGTACCTCAAATTATAAAGGCTTTATATGACAAACCTATAACCAACATCATACTTAATGGAGAAAAACTAAAACCATTTCCCATAAAGTCAGGAATGATACAAGCCTACTCTCCCCATTCCTATTCAACATAATCCTAGAATTCCTAGCCAAAGCAATAAGGCAAGAAGAAGTAATAAAAAGAATAGAAATAAGTAAAGAAATAGTCAAAGTATCTCTATTTGCAGACGACATGCTCCTATACCCCAAAGACCCAAAAAACTCTACCCAAAAACTCCTAGACACCATAAACAGCTTCAGCAATGTAGCAGGATACAAAATCAACTTACAAAAAAATCAGTAGGCTTTCTATACACAACAATGAACAAATTGAGAAAGAATATAAGAAAACAATTCCATTTACAATAGGGACAGATGGCTCAAGCAATATATACACATATTAATAAATGTATAAATAATAAAAAAGAAAAAATAACAACTAAGATTCTACCTTACTCCTGTTAGAATAGCTATCATCAAGTGTATGAGGAACCTTCATACACTGCTGGGGAGAATGTAAGCTAGTACAACCTCTTTTTGAAAACAAGATGGAGGCTTCTTAAAAACCTAAACATAGATCTGAAATATGATCCAGCAATAACACTCCTAGTGATACATGTGAAGAAATGCAACTCAGGTTTTTACAATGGTAGCTGCACACCCATGTTTTTTGCAGCACTATTCACAATAGCCAGGCTATGGGAACAGCCAAGATGCCCCACTACCAACAAACAGATTTTAAAAATGTGGTATTTATACACAATGGAATTTTACTCAGTCACAAAGAAGAATGCAATTTTTTTCATTCGCAAGTAAATGGATGGAACTGGAGAACGTCATCTTAAGCAAAGTTAGCCAGGCTCCAAAGGCCAAAAATCACATGTTCTCCCTCATATGCAGATTATAGATCTAAAACAAACAAATGCAGTAATATTACTGGACGTGGGTCACACAGAAAGGGGAGAATGTACACGGGAGGAATAGGGAAAAGGAAGGAAACCTAAAACTTGAATGTGGTCTATGTACTCACTGTAGAGGAGCAAATATAGTAATCTTAAACTGGCAGAGGCCACTATGGGAAGGTGACCAGGAAGTAGTGAAGAGGTCTGGTAGAGATGAGCCAGTGTGGGTTGCAATACATATGTGCATGAAAGCAATGCTAGGATTACCTCTGTATAGCTATCTTTATCTCAAACTAGCAAAAACACTATGCCTTTCTTATTATCTCTTGTTTTCTTTTCAACAAAAACAGAGAACAAGAAGGCAGAACAGATTCTGCCTGGAAGCAGGGGGAGGTGGCCCAAACAATGTATACACATGTGAGTAAATGTAAAAACGATAAAATAAGAAAAGAAAATAATATCTCACATGTGCATACAATATTACTGAATTTTATGTATTATCTCATTTAAGTCTCATAACAAGCAACATTTAAGACTCGTAATAATTACTATTAAAAAATCTTCATCTTACAGATGAAGGCACAGAGAAATTAAGTCATCTGTCTGAGGTCACAAAGTGACCAAACCACAAAGTCCTTAATCTTAACCATTGAGATGCACTGCCTTCAATGATGCAAAATAAGAAGCCAGAAAGAATCATCCCTTGGTAAAAAAAAAAGTGGAGCCTAATGAAGGAACTGATGGCATGTGCTCTATATTGCAGAATCTCTATGAATGCATGACTTACACAATGTTCTACTAAGGAGGAAGGGTAGAAACATCTGTCTAACTGAGTATTAATCACCAACACTATTTACACTTGCCTGTGCATCATGACAAAAAGTATTCTGAAATAAAGGTAATTATATGTACTCCTTTATTGTGCATTTGGTGTACACAGACCCCATCTCCCCACCTGACAGTCACTTTACAGTTCTGCTGTTTTGCATCTCTGGTTTACTTCCCCACCCTTTTTGAAAGGGGTTTTGATGTGATACCCTATCCCCCTTTAAGCATTGCACTTTGGGTGAGTGTGAGGAAGATAGTATGCCTCACCAATTCTCTGGTTTTCAGATCCAGAGAACCCAGTCCTAGATTGCTATACCCAAGTGACTGCACTCCAGAGCTTCATTCATGGAACTTGAGGTAGAGACCCAGATCTGGGACCTTCAGCCTGAATCAAAGACCATAAAATAATGAATCCCTTAGAAGATCTGCATAATGGTTGAGTACATCTTTTATGTGGGAGAAATATGAATTTTTAGTTGCCAAAAATTGGCTTGTGGTGATTTGTTACATTAGTGCCTGTGGTATTTATACTCTTTCTTAGCCTCCTCCATCAATCTAGGCATATTTTCTCTTCATTCATGCAAATATGATGAAGGAACACTATGTCAGGTCCATTCCTTTGTTTTCAGAAAACCTGACATCTTCAGTTTTGTATTCTTGGGTTTCCTCAGTTGACATTTAAGAAGTCAAACTAGCATAAAGGAAAGAAACCTAAGTGGAGAAGCCATGTAGAGAGGTGAGAGGGAGAGACCTTGAGATTACCAGATTATAAAATACAATGGGAACAGGATACAAAGACAGAAACAGAGATTAAAAACAGAGTCTCTGTCCTTTCAGCATTTCAGAAGTGCCCAGTGTTCAATTGACTCACTAACTAAATGCAACACAGGTAAAACCAACAGGCAATCCTAGCCCAGATTACAGATTAGTGAGCAAATAAAATGATTATTATTCTAAAGCAATACATTTTGAGGTAGTTTTTTGCATGATAAATAGATAACTGAAACATCAATAAATATTAGATGCTTAACAAATATTTATCGATACATTGAGCAGACGTGGTGATGCCAAGATACTGCTCCTTATTAATACCCAAACTCCAGGCGAAGAAACACTCTAATAATTCACTGACAAACTGAGTGAGATGAATTCCAGTAAGGTGTTCACATGGCACAACTGGAGCACTAATGGGATCCTTAGCCTGGATTAGTGAGATCAGGATGGCTTCCAAAAGAGAGGATAACTGAACAAAATCCTGAAAAGAAAGTAACAGTTTGCCAAGAAAAACTGAATTTCCAGCACATCTAAACCAGTCCCTTATTCAGAAAGAATGAGCAAATGAAATGATACACACGTTTAAATCATTCACACAAACATGAAATTTAAAATGGAAATGATTAAGAAAGGAAAAAGGCTAGAAATGCATCCTCTTAAATATATTTGATACCAGGTCTGAGCTATGAAAGATCTTTAGCCAAATCAAGGCCTCTATTCTCTTCCCTAGGCAGAGAATCCCTGCCTAGGGAAGATATATATTAACAGAAAATAGATTGTAGTAATTCTCTACACATAGCACTATTGAATGTTGTAACCTCATTTGTGAGAGTAGGTTATCTTTGGCGAGAATCATGGAAATATTACCATTGACCTTCTGGAACTCATTATTTGCAAAAATTTCAGAATTGAAACTATGACTCACAGTTACACCTTGGATCTTTGCATTTCATGTTTAGTATCAGATAATTAGGTAAATTTTTGCACCTCTAAGGATGCCATCTGTTCTCGTTTGTATAGCCATTCTTTTATATTTCCCTTTACTTAATATCAATAAAAGAAACAAATGCACTGGCATACAAAACAGGAAGAAAGCAGTTAATTGATTTCAAAGTACGATTACAAAACACTCATTGCTGGTACTATGGCAGTTTGAATATATCTACTACTTTCCATCTGTATCATTTGTTCAATAGCTAAAAGTTTGAGATTTTTTTGTTTTCTGGTTTGTTTGGGGTTTTTTGCAGTACTGGTGTTTGAACTCAGGGCCTACACCTTGAGCCAATCCACCAGCCCCTTTTTTTGTGTGTGAAGTATTTTTCAAAATAGGGTCTTGCAAACTACTTGCCCAGGCTGGCTTCAAACTGTGATCCTCCTGGTCTCTGCCTCTTCAGTAGTTAGGATTACAGGTGTGAGCCACCAGCACCTGGCAGTTTGAGATGTTTTTGAAAAGAATATAGTCAAGGGTAAAATAAGACAGAAATTTGTTATTCCCTAGTAATTAGTTCATTCATTCCTACATGTGGGACAGAATAAATAGCTTCTATAAGGTACTGACTACAAGAAGAGGATCTGGAGAGAAGGTTTTCAATAGAATGAACAACCCAAAGGTTATTATATTGCCAAACCACAAGAGAGAACTCATTCCTTTAGATAAATGAATTAGAGAAGATGAGAATCACGTGTCAGCCATTCTGAGGCCAGGCTGGTTAGTATAGACAAAGTAGACTAAGAGATTATTAAATGAAGGAAGAAGAGGTCAACATTAGGGTCACTGGAAAGAATAGTTGGGATTATGCTGTCTTAGCAAAAAGAAAATGAAAGTGACATACTGCAGTCTTATAATAGTGCATTTTAAAACATGTAGATGAGAGGATCAAAGGATGCATTCTCCTTGCAAATAGCTTATTCTCAAAAAGAAAAGGTGATCCCTAATGTCACCTGCAAAAACTTTCCACTGAGTTTGGCAATTTCCTCCTCGCCTTGTGAGATTGATTGATGGTTTCCATATAAACAAAAGAGATTTTGACTGAGATCTTTCCCACAAAAACGTTTCTTTATTGGTGTTTTTCCCAAAAAAATTCCCTAGCTTGTTGGGTTTTTTCCTTGTCTTTTCTACAATGTTACAGGGTCTTAGATCAAACGGAAGCATGGTCACCCTCTTGAGGAAGACAGCTAAGTATCTAAACAGCAGCCCTCTCCCTGATTCTATGAGGCAGCTCCCCAATGTAAGTGCTCCTTAGAGAACTATTGAAAAACAGAAGGGATAACACCATAAAGGCTCAAACCTGAATTAGAACACTCTGAGAGCAAAATCTCAGGAACCCGATGTACTAAAGACTGCAAGTTGACTTCCAGTTCTAATTACCTTTGTTTAGGTTGAATCTTCTCAAAGCAGTGATTCTGGTGGAAGGGCTTTATTAGCAAGAAATCAGTCAAGAAAAAAGGGAAGAAGAGTAAAGAGGCCAAGCAAAGTTGCAATTTTAGATGAAGTCCAAGACTTATACTGATCCTACATGATCATCCAGGGACTCGTAACTCAAACCCATAGAAATGCACATAAAATTCACCAACTCCAGCTTAAATTTGGGTAGTTAACTACCACAACCTTTCAAAAAGCATAACTGTAAATCGTGTATATGCCACAGTTAATTACAATATATTTCTGCTGCATGGACTTCTTAATTAAGTGAAACATTGTTTTTGTAATGATGTACTACATGGATATATGTGTTTTCATTGTTATTGCAGAAACAAATAATTTTGAAAATTTTTAAATAATCTCAAACTTGTGAAAATTTGTAAATACAGTACAAAATTCTTCCTGAATTATCTGAGGTTAACATGTTGGCTTAATGCCCAAAATTACCTAATACTTCAAGGTATGCTTCCTGAAAAAGGATGTTCTTCTACCCAACTATAATACAATCATCCAATCAGAAAATTAACATTGCTGTATTATTACCATCTAGTCCTGAAAACACCTCGGGTTCTATCAAGTCCCTTATAGAAATATCCTTGGAGAAAGAATGTCTTTAGAACCAGGCTCACGTGCATTCACCATGTCTCTTTAGTCTCCTTCAGTCTGAGTCCAACCTCAGTTTTTCCTTGACTTTCCTGACTTTAACACTTTTAAAGAGAACATGCCAATTTTCATAAGATGTTCCTCCTTGGTGTTTCTTTAATTACTGTCTTCTCCAAACCCATGGTCAAATTTGATTTTCCTCTGATTAAAAGCCTTCAGTATTTTACTTTTCTCCTAAAATTAAATCTCTAACTAGTACTGAAGGAATCTCATAAATCTCACCACAATTTACTTTACTTTGGCCCTCTCATTTCTGCACACATTCTCTGTAAAGTATATTTGTTGGCTTCTCCAGATCCATTCTCTACCCCTCTACCGAACTCTGTGTATCACTGGGTTCCTGTGCCATTTGGCTTCCAGATACATCCAGTAGGTGGGAGCCCAATGAGAACAGAATGAGGGACAGAAGTAAACCCATGGGATTTAATCCTCTGAGCTCCTCTCTACAGTGAATCCTGGGCTTACCTCAGTCAGTCCTCACCTCAGTTTATTGCTTCTCTCAAGGAAACTCTCTCTATCAGACTTTCCTTTCCTGAGATCTGAGAACTACTACCTAGACTTATCCCTGTAGGGACAAAAACCAACTTATCCAATGTTAGCACAGATCACTGCCTTATCCAGAGGTTTCTTGAACATGTGTAAAAGTCTTACCTATAGGGAAAAACTGTTCTCAGGTTATTCTAATTTGTGTCATCTGTGTTCTAGCATCATGCTAAGCAGCAACCAGGTTAAACTGAACCTTGTTGTTTCATGCCACTGTGCCTTTATACTGCTGTTTTACCTATTATTTTCCTCTTCTTAAAGTTTCAGTTAAAACAACTTCCTATTTGTGAATCCTTCCCTAAACCTTTTTAGAATTCAGATTATCTGTATATCCACATTAATGCTGAGTATATTATGTATTTTGTAAGGCTAGAAACCATATTCAATTTGTGTGTGTGTGTGTCTTCAGCTCTTTGTACTAGAAGGCAAGCAATACATTTTTTTTGCGTAAATGAATTGATTATGATGCAATGAATGATCAATTATGGGGTTTTTTTCAGATTATCCTGAAAGAAGCATGTTCCAGTTACCAGTGCAATGAGTTATATAAATGTTCAAATTCAAAACAGGTGATTAAAGAGAGAAAAAAGTAATAGCAACAGAAGTGCAGTAGGTGACTTCCTCTAACATAATAAAGAAATGACTACCTAAGTTTTTAGAGTGGAACTGGTGACTGAACAAAAGCATCAATAACCACTCAACGTCACCACTATGAGCCTATGACCACCAATCTAATAAACAAAAATTATTTCCATCACTAAACCCAGAGGAGTTTCAAATACCATTAAGTACCTCTGGCATGAAGTTGGCATCAATCTTGTAGAATCACTCTCATAACAGGATTGTGAAGAAAATGAAGAGTTTGAGTTTTACCAAGTAATATAACCTGGGAAAGTCATCTACTGCCAGAAATGGATCCAGATACCTCCATGTAAGAATCTTCACCTAAATATTTTAAGTGAAGATATTTCAAACCTAAGCAAAGGCTATAAATTGTTTTTATTTTATTGAATCACCCCATCTCAGAATGTCCAAAATAGAAGAAAATAATACATCATTAATCTTGTCCATTCTAGGATTTGGGATTCAAATGCTAGATTACCATTATAAAACACCACAGTAGATACTAATGTCATCATTTTTAAACAACTTTCAGTTACATAATGTCATCTAAAAAGAAGGGAATGGATTCTGCCCCAGCTATCGGAGTTGAATTGGCAAAAGAATCCAAGAGGAGAGGTGATGTAAATATAAGAAAGTTTTATTTTGTTGTTTGAAATCTGCAAACAACAGGGATGATTCTAGTGCAGCAGACCACTTGTAGTTAATTTTTTTTGTTTGTTTGTCTGTTTGGTTTACTAAGACATTTAAAAACATCAGAAACTATTTCATTGGTGTTTGTTTGACAAAATTAATACTTTGGTAAAATTAAATTTTACATAATTTGTTTTTTCTATTTTATGTGGAAAAAAATTAAGAGTTATCTCTATATAGATAAAGTTTAAGGTACATATGATTGACTTAAAGAGACTGTCAGATTCTGATACGTAATTCCATAACATTTTGAAGTCTTTCAAATTTTTAGACTTTATATATCACAATAGAAGAGTGTCATGAATTACAGTAAGTTATATATTGTATCTAAACTTCTTTTTACAAAGTGGTCAAATGGTTAGTGGGTCATGTACTTTTGCACACTAGAATTTATCATGCAAATTTACCACATAAAACTTCAGTGAACCAAAAAAAATGATTAAATATAGACTCACTCTCCATTATAAGTGTCAAAAAGCTACAAAATAGAAAGTTCATTATTACTGAATTGTTATAGTTTAATGATCTACTGATATTTTCTATTCTCTATAGAATTATTTTCTCTCTCTAATTCATTTGTTTCATTAAATCATAGCAAAAATGATCATTATCCATAAACTGAATAGGCACATGGGCTTACAGATGTGTTTTTATAGTTTATACACTAAATAAATGTAAATAGGAGTTATTTCATGATAATTTGGTTATAATGCAGCATTTGCAGACAAAGGACATACACGTTCTAACAAAATGATTCTAATTTTTTCAACCCATTGCAGATATTTCCCCAAATCTTTAACAAATACATTGATCCCTACGCCATTTTGCAACTCAGGAAAGTTGTCATCAACATTTCTTTCTTTTTTGTTTATGACATAATAAAAAAGATGTGAGTGCAAATGTTTCATTCATTTATTCATTGATGTGTTTACTGATGAAGTTCTGTGTAGTCCATTAGCTATCAGATTCATGCCCTTTATATTTGTATCACCAAAGGTAAAATATAGCACTGAAATCATTACCTATAAATAACTTAAGTGAAATAATAATAGAAGAAAACTCCTAGAGTAAGTGGTTTAGGAAGTAGTGAATCATGTAGGCAGGCTAGAAAAATGATTAAAGCAATCCAGTAACAAATCCAAGGGTTTTACTCTAAACTATTAAATGAATCTTCACTTCTTTTTCCTACTGTGTATCCTCTCCTTGGAAAAGTTTTGCTGGAGTTTTCACTAATGAACCATTAAAGAAAAAACCTTCTCATTTCCAATCCTTCAGTCCAGCTAGTGTAAAAACTGACAGTTACTGGCCCTACACTATCACGAAGAATTTAAAAGAAAAGGAAGCAGAGTGTTTTTTGGAAGGGGTAATGGCAGTGTGCCCCATTAAAACATATAAATAGCTGGAGTTTCAGATACCTGAATAATTTTGTGGATTTCTTCTTTCTCCATGAATATACTCTCTGGTAATGTTTTTCATTTCAAGCAAATACTAAATAAAATAAAATTATACATTTATTTAAACAAGCTATATAGGCAGTTGTGGTGGTCCCTTTAGTTTCAGAGTTCTCTATCTCCTCTATATTTTATCTTCATCACTGAGATTTTACCACAATGAGACCAATAGTCTTGCCACTCATTTACCTCTATATCAAGATTTAAGCCTTTATTGTATCTCAGAACTTATTACTGCACTTCAGATTGGACATCAAAGCTTAGCTTAAGATTTTAGTAATTAGGGAACAGTAATACTTAAGTATGCCTGTCATTGAGTCCAGGTTTCTTTCCCAACTGTAATTTCGTAGGTGAGGAGAACATATCAATTATACTCACAAATCTTTGTGTGGTGATATTTATACTGTAGAAGCTGAAGACAAGGTGGGACATTGTATAATCTTCCTGACATTTTAGAAGATTAATTTTTCACTTTGTTAAGTGAAAATCTAAGACAATGCATTAAAACTGTCCCTTCTTTTACAAGCACACATTAGCAGCCTGGATAATCAGAGTTCTATGATGAAAATAAACATACTTTTAAAAATCTGAACACTGAAGACAATACAAAGTAATGTAAATAGAAAGAAAATTGAACTTGAGAGGAGAGTAACTTCAGTTCTAATAGTATTGTGGTATGATAAAAAGAGCAACTGTTATTTTATATGGTTTTCACTTTACAAAACCTCTTCATTATTATTCAGAAAATTTGTTAGCTTATATCAAACCTACCTCCAAAACTATTTAAATATCTATTAAATAGAATAGTGAGAAAATTTGTGAATGCTCCATTTATTAAGTGTATTTGAAAAACAACATTGCAGCATTAAAAATACATTTTTTACTATTTCTGGCATATTATAATAGCATGTGATGTGTACATACATTTATATTATATATTTTTTAATTTTATTTTATCATTTTTGCATTTACTTACATGTGTATACATTATTGGGCCCCCTCTCCCCTCTCACCTCTGGGAAGAACCTGTTCCCCCTTCTTGTTCTCCAGTTTTGTTTGAGAAAAATCAAAAAAGAAAATAAGAAAAACATGGTGTATTTCTAGTTTGAGATAAGGAGAGCTATACAGGGAGATTCTTTGTGTTGTTTCCATGCATATGTGTATTACAACAAAAATCAGTTCTTAAAGACCACTATGAAACCAAAAGTATTTCAAAGAGACATGCATGAGCTAAATTAAGAGATCATTGCTGTTGTGTGTCAAATTAGCTCTGAACATCTTAAAAGTCAAGATTGATAAATAAGATAAAAAACGTGGGTACAAGGGAAATGCAAATATAAGAAAGATATTGTTCTTGTCTTTCAAGAGCTTACAAGCAATGAGAAAAAATATATAAAAGAGTAGAGAAATATGACAAAATCAAGAACAGAAGTAAGGGCTAGATTTTGGAATGGGACAAAGACACCTTATAAACCTGAGGGTAAAATGACTGGTACCTCTACTGACATATTTCAAGGGTGGTAGAAGATGGAGATAATGCATTTCAAAAGGTTGTTATCTTCTTACTAACTAATAAATCAAGTTTGTTACTGCTGTTGGAAGTGGGCTTATTATTTCAGGGTCAGTAGAAAAGGTTTACAGTGGCCACTGCAAAGAACACAGTAGAAAGCATTTTTACTACACTTATCACACAGAGTAGTTTGTCAATAAATAAAAAATAAAGACAGATGATTTTTCTCTCAAAATATTATAAGAACATTCTCTAATGATCTTTTAGATCAGAGACTATTTGGTAGACCAAGCAATTTCTATTAGTAATTCTATGTAGACAGTTTTGTTTATTAAATATACATTAGAGGAAATGAATTTTCTCCCTTTAGAGTCTAGACTTAAGGCACTGCAGACTAATTCTCTTAAATATATAGAAACTAGCTATGTTTATTTTATGAGTTAAGAAGTCTCATAACTCTTAAGGCTCATATCCAATTTGTATCTCTAAAATGACTTTTTATAAACCAGAATAAATATGTCATCTCTTTTTGCAAACCTTAGGCTATTTATCCAGAGCAAACAAATGTATTTGAACATGTTAATTTAGTGTGGTTTTTAAATACATGGCTAGGTTATGCATTTAGAGCATGCATCCATCAATTTTTTAAACAGAAATTATTATGTATTTCAATTTAACCTGTCCAGATCAGTTGCTTCTTCATGCTTGCTTTTTAGGACTGTTCTTATTAGCAGTGAGAGTCAAAATCTACAGAACTACTGTTTCTTCCTCTATAAAACCCAATGTAAATGGTATGGAGACTATCTGAACCGGAAAGAGTTTTGATAACTGTCATCAAAGAACACAGAACTTCCCTGTATTTTATCCACATAGCACAAGGAAAAGTTTAAAGAATGAGAAAGGTATGCACATTCCATTCAGCTCATTTATATTGGGCTATAATTGTTTGGGTAGACATTTTTTTCTTATTTTATAGAATACTTAAGGGGAAATGGGAATCAGTCTAAATATATCAATTTTTAAATGCTTAAATATTATGAAACAGCCCATCCAGGCAATCACTAAACACATGGAAAAACTAAGTGTCCTGAAATAGAAGAGGATCATAAAATACTATGTTAACAAAACAAGTTGCATAATGACATAATAAAATATTATTTTTATAAACCAACAAAGTTTATCATATACACATACACTTACAAAGAGAGAAATATTTCAGAAGGTACCCAGCAAACATAAACTAGGTTACTTCATAGGAATAGAAATGAGGGATCAAAATATTCACTTTCTATTACATTTATGTAAATATTAACAATATTAAAATATAGTTAATATTCTAACAATGATATTCACATCATTTGAATTTTTGCATTGACTTGTAAGTTTTTAAAATGCACACTTTTAATAGAAATAAAATTACTGAAACCAAGAATAATCTGTTTTTATATCATGCTGATTTCCATCTGGAAATTGTGAATATTTATTTCACTATAGCTACTGAGTAAATTATATTTCTCTTCTGGTTTTTCTTTTTGTTTAGATGTATCCAATATATAATATATAGTACCTTGCATTTCTAGTTTTGTTTTTGTTGCAACTTCCAATTTTATGCCTAGAAAGCTTTAAGAGCAGATAATCTGGTTGGAAGTATCTAGGACTTTCAACTGAGAGATCTTGCAGCAATATTTCATAGTTTGTTAGAAAAGCAAAATTTCAGGCCTAGTCCCAGACCTACTGAATCTGAATCTGCATTTTAGAAAAATAACTAGAGGATTCACATGCACATTAGACTGAGAAGTACTATTCCCAAAGTCTCATCTCTAGTCTATGATTATACAACAAGTACCTTATTTTTATTCAGATCACGAGTTTATGGGGAGCCTTGAGAAGTGGGAGCACAGAGGTCAAACAGAGACCAGAAGGCTAAAGACTTTGATCCATCTCTATATTACCTTTCTAGGGTTCATGCCCCCAACCATTTCCTTTATGTGAAATTATCTCAGAACAGCTAAGAACTCTGAAGATCACAAATCTTCAAAGAGTTTATACCCTACTCATAGTCAGATGGAAAACAGCATGATCCTCTATGGATTCTGACACTTGAAATGAAAGTGGCTATTAAAAGATACACTACACATGAAATGTGTTGTTTCTATAAATATTTATTTATTCACACTCAAGGGAAAGGTCAGAAAGTGAAAGTCACGGTGAAACGAAATATGGTCAGAGAGAAATCTAAGTATTGTTGGGCTGGGAAATGAAAAAAGAAAAATGCACATATCAGAAGTGCTATTTTCTGAGTGTATTCAAAGTATGAAATACATTGAAATAAAAATTTTAAAGGTTATTTTAACAATAGTAATTGATACTGTCAACTCATTCATTTCTTTTTCAACTGACTTGTATCCCAGTATATTAAAAATGTAAGTAGTATTGCCTGCCCATGTAGACACTCAGTAAAAGCTAGTGTAATAAGTGAAAGAATGAATGCAATCCTTTTTTGAGTGTGGAAAATCCTATTTCTTGTAATATTTCAGATTAGATATCCTACAATTCCCTCTCAACAAAGCAAATAGAAATTCTGGGGACAATATATATGTGCATATTTAAAATCAAAACTATGCTAGCCAAATGCAAACAAAACTTCCTAGATCTTGATATGAAGAGTTCATTAAAAACCAAAGTACTAAGCACAAGAGCTAACACTTAGCCTTTGGTCTCAATGACCTAGAGTCTTGGGTTTTGATGTGCACAGGAGGATAGATGGCAACACTGTGCAAAATGAAATCTTGAAACTACTACCTCCACAAAGTCAGGACACACCACAGGTTTATGTACTTAGTGAAAGGATTAAATTTAAAAATACATGCACCAGCACATGAACAATCTGGAATGAACAAATCCTAGAAAGACTTGTAAGAAAAACACCATGTGAATGATACTAATGATATAAAATAAAAATAATAATAATAACCTCTAATTTGGAATATGTAAACATCATGTAGAGCTAAGTTACTAAGCAACTATAGCACATGACATGGAAAATAGTAGCCAACATTAGCATTTAAAATTCTTCATATTGTTCTAAAGAGTAAAGACACTGATCATCTTTAAATACCTTAAACTTTATATAAAAATGTGCTATATTAAAATGTTAAGACAAATTGGTCAGACAAGAGAAAGAAAATGTACATGTAAACCAGTAGAAAGGAAAAACTAGAATAAAGAAAACTTGAGCACATCAAAAAACAGTTAACAAAACAAGAGAAAACCTACAGAATGGGAGAAAATCCTTACAAGCTATTCAACAGATAAGGGATTAATATCTAGAATATACAAAGAACATATAAAACTAAATAGCAGAAGAAAAAATAATCCAATTAATAAATGGGCAAATGAGCTAAATAGACAGGTCTCAGAAGGAAAGATGAAGATGGTTAATGAAGATATGAAGAAATGTTCAATACCCTTAGACATAAGAGAAATGCAAATCGAAACTACACGAGGATTCCATCTCACCCCAGTAAGACTGGCCATCATTAAAGAAAACAAACAGCAACAAATGCTGGTGAGGGTATGAGGGAAAGGAACCTTCATACACTGTTGGTGAGAATGCAAATTAATCCAATTACTAAGGAAATCAATATGAAGATTTGTCAAAAAATAAAAGTAGACCTATCTTATGACCCCACCACAGCACACTTGGGTATAGATAAAAAGAGAGTGAATCACATGTTTATTGTAGCTCTCTTCACAGTAACCAAACTGAAAAATCAGCTGAAATGCCCAACAACTCATGAATGGATAAATAATATTATATCATATAATATATATGTAGAATATAGAATACTACTGAGCCATAAAGAAAAATATAATAATTAAAATTACATCATTCTCAGAAAAATGCATAGAACTGGAGATCATCATGCTGACCAAGATAAGACAAGATCAAAGACCAAGCACTACATGTTCTCACTCATTTGTGGAACCTAGACCTAAAAGGCTCATGGTGATGATAATTGTGAAAATAACTGGATATGAATGTATCTGGGGAAGTGTCTAGGGGAATCAGTGGGAGGGGGAAAGAAAAGAGGGTGAAGAGGATGGAAGTATGCCATATATATATAAAGACAGCATAATGAAATCCACCAAACACTTTTTGAAAGCAGGGGAAGAGGAATGAGAATATAATGGACTGGATGAATTCATTCAAAATACACTGTGTGTATATACTGAATTAACACAATGAAATCTCCTCATATTAGTAATTCATTAATGTATAATAAATGAAAGCAATAACAATAAAATCAAAGGAGAAGGGTAAAATCAGAACAAGAACATGTTTAATAGTTGCTCCCAAAAAGAAAACCATATTGCAATGGTTTGAATGTGTATCCTCTAAAACCCATATGTTGCTGATGTGACAGTATTTAGAAGTGAGGCCTTTAAGGAGGCAATCAGCTCATAAAGGTTCCTCCCCCAGTGTCTGGGATTTAAAACCCTTGTGAAAGAGAATTCATGCAGTATCCCACTCACTTTTCCTTCATCAATCCACCATGTGAAAAATCAGCATTCTTCCTTCATGAAGGATGAAGCTCTTACCAGACAACCAGACAGCAGAGCCTTGATCTTGGAATTCCCAGGCTCCAGAACTGTGAGAAGGAAAAAGAAAAAAAAAAGAAAGGAAACAAAGAAAGAGAGAAAGAGAAAGGAAGGAAGGAAGGAAGGAAGGAAGGAAAAGAAAGAAAAAGAAAAAAGAGGGAGGGAGGGAGGAAGAGAAAAGAAAGAAGGGAGGGAGGGGGAGAGGGAAGGAAACAGAAGGGAAAGGAAAGAAAAAAGGAGAACCAGGTGCCAGGGACTCGCACCTATAATACTAGTTACTTATGAGGCTGCAATTAGGAAGATCAAGGTTTGAGGCCAGCTCAGGCAAATAGGTTCATGAAACCCCATCTCAAAAATAACCAGAGCAAAATGGACTGGAGTCGTGGCTTAAGCAGTCAAGCACCTGCTTTGTGAGCACAAAGCCCTGAGTTCAAATCTTTGCCCCACCATAAATTAATTAATTAAATGATAAAGAAAATCATAAGGAAAAGGTGCAAACAAAAAGAGAAATTAGAAAATATTCCATATAATAGGGAAATGCTCATATTTTGGAGATATAAACTATTTGAAGATATAAATTTTACAGAGAACTGTGTCTAATTCCCCTGTCCTACCCTTATATACATATTCCAAAGGCATATAAGGGAAGAAGGTGGCACATCATTTCACTGATCTTAACCTTACCGTGCTTTTTAAAATGCAAACAATGTATAGAGAAAATCATATTTTATAGGAATATTACATGAATATTCCTATAAAATATCATCGTGTAGTGAATTAAGAAATAAAAGGGCTAAGATCCCCACTATCAGAAAATGCACAATTCAGAGTGAGAAAATGATCAATTTCTTCAGGGCCTTACAACCAGAATGAATGAGTGCCCGTGATTCTCCATTCATGTTTTACTTTTCTCAAAGTTCAAATTACCAGTCTGATTGTCCAAGTAGGGAAGGCAAGTGGATTAATAAAGACACCAAGAAAGCATACAACTGAGAAAATTAGGAGGTGTGGGTAAAGTTTCCCAAGGGATAGACAAGGTGTCATGATCAAAGGAAGGAAAAATAGATGCTAAGGTGTCCTTCAAAAGAACTGACTGTAAAATATGACAAGAGATCATTTTATTATATTTACTAATTATTTGTCTAGGTGATATTTGACTTCAAATATACCTTTCATAAATAGTTATTGATTTTTTTACCTTTTTATTTATTTACATTAATAGTACATAGGATTTTTAATTACAATAATTCCAAAGATACACTGTACTTTGAACAAGTTCACCCCCTATATTGTATTCCTCCTCTCCTTCCCCACCTTTTTCAAACAGTATTTGGTGAGTTTCACTATTGAATGTTCTTCAAACCTGTTCACTTCCAGTACCCTCTCAACCCCTTCCACTGATGCCCCCAAAACAGTCCCCCTTTTATACTCATGTTTTATCATCATCATCATCACCATCACCATTTTAGAGCTAGATCCCACATGTGAGCTTTTTGGTGAACCACCTTACTGATTTCCATAGTGTGTGAGAGTTCCTTTTTTTCTGCATCCTCACTGGCATTATTGTTGTTTGTTTCCTTAAAGCTTGCCATTTTGACTACGATGGGATGAAATTTTAGTGTAGTTTTAATTTACATTTCCTTTACGGCTAGGGATATTGAACATTTCTTCATACATGCATTAGTCATTTATTCTTCATCTGAGAGCTATCTGTTCAATTCATTTGCCCATTTATTAGTTGAATTATTTGTTATTTTGGTGTTGGTAATTATTTGAGCTTTTTGTATGTTCTGTGTATTAATCCTTTATGAACTGAATAGCTGGCAAATATTTTCTTCCATTCTGTGTGTATTCTCCATCACTGTGCACAAGCAGAAGATTTTTAATTTGATGCAAGCCCATTTGTCATTCTCATTTCCTGGGCAAAATGGAGCCCTACTTAGAAAATAATTGCCTATGCTTAGATCTTAAAATGTTTTCCCACAGTACTTTCAAAGTTTTGGATCTTACATTAAGATCTTTAATCTATTTTGAAAGATTTTTGTGCAGAGAGAGAGAGAAGGATCTAGTTTCAGTCTTCTACACAGAAAACCAGTTTTCCCAGAACCATTGTTGGGAGAGCTGTCTTTTCATCAATATGTGTTTTGATTACTTTGTAAAAAATCAGATTACTATAGCTCTGTGTGTTTATCTCTGGGTCTTCTGTTCCATGAGTCTTTGTGTCTGTTTCTATGCCAGTACCATGCTGTTTTGTTACTGTGACTTTGTAGTAAATATCTCAAGCATGGCTCTTTTCATTAAGGATTGCTTTGGCTCTTCTGGGTCTTTTGTGTATCCATATGAATTTTTGGATTATTTTTTCTGTTATGAATGACATGGGGACTTTGATGAGAATTGCATTGACTCTGTAGATTGCTTTCATTAATTTAGCCATTTTCAAAATATTAATTTTGCCTAACCATGTGACAACCCAAGGGAAAAGTAAAGCAATATTTGAATACTGTGGTAAGTGGGAACTGGCTCTCAATATCAGGAATAAAAATGAAATGGTAAAGGTCAAGGAAACGTGAGGATCCCTGGCCCAGCCTGGGAAGCAGCAGTTACTCAGCTCCAACTGATGGCTCTCATGCAGAAATGCAGTCATTTGGAATCAGGTCTTATTCAACAATAAAATCAGTGATCAGAAATTCATGCAAAACTAAAATTCAGTTTTTAAAATTCTATACGAATCAACATCAGACAGATTAATCTGCATAGAGGCTGTCAGCACATTGCTTGGCGTGGCTTCTACTGTCCATTTAAGTTACAGGAGAGAGTTATAAGAGTCTGTATTCCAGTTCCTTCCTTTCATCTTTCATACTAAACATTTTAATTTTATATACATATATATGTGTGTGTAATATACATGTATGTGTATGAAATGTACATTTGTATTATCACCATTCCTCATCAGTGTTATATCTTTATTAATCTATGAATGGACATTATTCTTAACCATAGCCCAGAGTGAACATTAAGATTTACTCTTGAGATTACACTCTGAGTTTTACCAAAACTATAAGAGGCATGTTTCCATCACTATGCTTTCATGCAGAGTAATTTCACTGCCCCTGCATTCCTTCAGCTCCACCTGTTCATCACCCTTCCCTCCATTGATCATGGCAACCACTGATCCTTTTATTGTCTCCTTTTCCAGAATGTCATATAGTTAAAATCATACAGTATGTACCTTTTCAGATTGGCTTCTTATTAATATGCATCTAAGATTCCTCTTTTTTTCATATCTTCATAGTTCATTTCATTTTAATGTTGAATAATATGTACTTTTTAATATCCTAAATGCCTGTATGTGCCACAATTTACTTATTCATTCACCTATGAAAGGACATTTTGTTTAAATTCCAAGCATTGACAATTATGAATAAAACTGCTAAAACCATCTGTGTACAGGTTTTTCTATGAACACAAGTATTCAACTGATTTGGATAAATACCAAAGATTCTAATTATTGAATCTCATAGCAAAAATGTGTTGTAATTTTATTAAAACTTCCAAATTGTGGGTGCATTACTTTTGCATTCCCACCTGAATGAAAGTTCCTGTTCTTCCATATCTTCATCAGTATTTTGTGTTGCCAGTGTTGAGAACTTAGGTCATTTGAAAAGTTCATAGTGTAAAAGGGTTCCTTTTTCCCCGCATCCTCGCCAACACCTGTTATTGGTGGTGTTGCTGATGATGGCTATTCTAACAGGGGTGAGGTGGAATCTTAGTGTGGTTTTAATTTGCATTTCCTTTATTGCTAGAGATGGTGAGCATTTTTTCATGTGTTTTCTGGCCATTTGAATTTCTTCTTTTGAGAAAGTTCTGTTTAGTTCACATGCCCATTTCTTTATTGGTTCATTAGTTTTGGGAGAATTTAGTTTTTTAAGTTCCCTGTATATTCTGGTTATCAGTCCTTTGTCTGATGTATAATTGGCAAATATTTTCTCCCACTCTGTGGGTGTTCTCTTCAGTTTAGAGACCATTTCTTTTGATGAACAGAAGCTTTTTAGTTTTATGAGGTCCCATTTATCTATGCTATCTCTTAGTTGCTGTGCTGCTGGGGTTTCATTGAGAAAGTTTTTACCTATACCTACTAACTCCAGAGTATTTCCTACTCTTTCTTGTATCAACTTAAGAGTTTGGGGTCTGATATTAAGATCCTTGATCCATTTTGAGTTAATCTTGGTATAGGGTGATATACATGGATCTAGTTTCAGTTTTTTGCAGACTGCTAACCAGTTTTCCCAGCAGTTTTTGTTGAAGAGGCTGCTATTTCTCCATCGTATATTTTTAGCTCCTTTGTCAAAGATAAGTTGCTCATAGTTGTGTGGCTTCATATCTGGATCCTCTATTCTGTTCCACTGGTCTTCATGTCTGTTTTTGTGCCAGTACCATGCTGTTTTTATTGTTATTGCTTTGTAATATAGTTTGAAGTCAGGTATTGTGATACCTCCTGCATTGTTCTTTTGACTGAGTATTGCCTTGGCTATTCGTGGCCTCTTGTGTTTCCATATAAATTTCGCAGTAGATTTTTCAATCTCTTTAATGAATGTCATTGGAATTTTGATGGGAATTGCATTAAACATGTAGATTACTTTGGGGAGTATCGACATTTTTACTATGTTGATTCTACCAATCCATGAGCATGGGAGATCTCTCCACTTTCTATAGTCTTCCTCAATCTCTTCCTTCAGAAGTGTATAGTTTTCCTTGTAGAGGTCTTTCACATCTTTTGTTAGGTTTACACCTAGGTATTTGATTTTTTTTGAGGCTATTGTAAATGGAATTGTTTTCATACATTCTTTTTCCGTTTGCTCATTGTTAGTGTATAGAAATGCTAATGATTTTTCTATGTTGATTTTATATCCTGCTACTTTGCTATAGCTATTGATGATGTCTAGAAGCTTCTGAGTAGAGTTTTTTGGGTCTTTAAGGTATAGGATCATGTCGTCTGCAAACAGGGATATTTTGACAGTTTCTTTACCTATTTGTATTCCTTTTATTCCTTCTTCTTGCCTAATTGCTCTGGCTAGGAATTCCAGTACTATGTTGAATAGGAGTGGAGATAGTGGGCATCCTTGTCTGGTTCCTGATTTTAGAGGGAACGGTTTTAATTTTTCTCCGTTAAGTATAATGCTGGCTGTAGGTTTGTCATATATAGCTTTTATAATGTTGAGGAACTTTCCTTCTATTCCTAGTTTTCTTAGAGCTTTTATCATGAAATGATGTTGGATCTTATCAAAGGCTTTTTCTGCGTCTATTGAGATGATCAAGTGGTTTTTGTCTTTGCTTCTGTTAATGTGGTTTATTACGTTTATTGATTTTCGTATGTTGAACCACCCCTGCATCCCTGGGATGAAGCCTACCTGGTCGTGGTGGATAATCTTTTTGATGTGTTGCTGAATTCGGTTTGCCATTATTTTGTTGAGGATTTTTGCATCAATGTTCATTAAGGAGATTGGCCTATAGTTCTCCTTTTTGGAGGTGTCTTTGCCTGGTTTTGGGATAAGTGTAATAGTGGCTTCATAAAATGTGTTTGGCAGTTTTCCTTCCCTTTCTATTTCATGGAACAGTTTAAGGAGGGTTGGTATCAGTTCTTCTTTAAAGGTCTGATAGAATTCAGCAGAGAATCCATCAGGTCCTGGACTTTTCTTTTTGGGGAGACTCTTGATTGCTGCTTCAATTTCATTTTGTGTTATAGGTCTATTCAGGTGATTAATTTCCTCTTGGTTCAGTTTTGGATGATCATATGTATCTAGAAATCTGTCCATTTCTTTTAGATTTTCAAATTTATTTGAATATAGGTTCTCAAAGTAGTCTCTGATGATTTCCTGGATTTCCATGGTGTTTGTTGTTATCTCCCCTTTTGCATTCCTGATTCTACTAATTTGGGTTTTTTCTCTCCTCATTTTAGTCAGGTTTGCCAGGGGTCTATCGATCTTGTTTATTTTTTCAAAGAACCAACTTTTTGTTTCATTAATTCTTTGTATGGTTTTTTTGGTTTCTATTTCGTTGATTTCAGCTCTTATTTTTATTATTTCTCTCCTTCTATTTGTTTTGGGATTTGCTTGTTCTTGTTTTTCTAGGAGTTTGAGATGTATCATTAGGTCATTGATTTGGGATCTTTCAATCTTTTTAATATATGCACTCATGGCTATAAACTTTCCTCTCAAGACTGCCTTAGCTGTGTCCCATAGGTTCCGGTAGGTTGTGTTTTCATTTTCATTGACTTCTAGGAACTTTTTAATTTCCTCTTTTATTGCATCGATGATCCATTCTTCATTAAGTAATGAGTTATTTAGTTTCCAGCTGTTTGCATGTTTTTTGTCTTTACTTTTGTTGTTGAGTTCTACTTTTACTGCATTGTGGTCAGATAGTATGCACGGTATTATTTCTATTTTCTTATATTTGCTGAGGCTTGCTTTGTGCCCTAGGATATGATCTATTTTGGAGAAGGTTCCATGGGCTGCTGAGAAGAATGTATATTGTGTAGAGGTTGGATGAAATGTTCTATAGACATCTACTAGGTCCACTTGATCTATTGCATATTTTAGATCTTGGATTTCTTTATTGAGTTTTTGTTTGGATGACCTATCTATTGATGATAATGGAGTGTTAAAGTCTCCCACAACCACTGTGTTGGCGTTTATATATGCTTTTAGGTCTTTTAGGGTATGTTTGATGAAATTGGGTGCGTTGACATTGGGTGCGTACAGATTGATGATTATTATTTCCTTTTGGTCTATTTCCCCTTTTATTAGTATGGAATGTCCTTCTTTGTCTCGTTTGATCAATGTAGGTTTGAAGTCTACTTTGTCAGAGATAAGTATTGCTACTCCTGCTTGTTTTCGGGGGCCATTAGCTTGGTAAATCTTCTTCCAGCCTTTTATCCTAAGCATATGCTTATTTCTGTCGGTGAGATGAGTCTCCTGTAAGCAACAAATTGTTGGATCTTCTTTTTTAATCCATTTTGTCAAACGGTGTCTTTTGATGGGTGAATTAAGTCCATTGACATTAAGTGTTAGTACTGATAGGTATGTGGTGATTCCTGCCATTTAGTTATCTTAGTTGTTTGAAGGTTTGATTGTGTGTACCTAACTTGATGTTACTCTCTACTGTCTTGCTTTTTCTTATCCTGTGGTTTGGTGCTGCCTGCCTTTTCATGGTTAAGTTGGGTGTCACTTTCTGTGTGCAGGATCCCTTGCAGAATCTTTTGTAATGGTGGCTTTGTGGTCACATATTGTTTTAGTTTCTGCTTATCATGGAAGACTTTTATTGCTCCATCTATTTTGAATGATAGCTTTGCTGGGTAGAGTATCCTGGGGTTGAAGTTATTTTCATTCAGTGCCCGGAAGATCTCACCCCACGCTCTTCTTGCTTTTAATGTTTCTGTTGAGAAGTCTGCTGTGATTTTGATGGGTTTACCTTTGTATGTTACTTGTTTTTTCTCTCTTGCAGCCTTCAATATTCTTTCCTTAGTTTCTGAACTTGTTGTTTTAATGATGATATGTCGTGGAGTAGTTTTATTTTGATCTGGTCTGTTTGGTGTCCTGGAGGCCTCTTGCATTTGTATGGGAATATCTTTCTCTAGATTTGGGAAATTTTCCACTATTATTTTGTTGAATATATTACGCATTCCCTTCGCTTGCACCTCTTCTCCTTCTTCGATGCCCATGATTCTCAAGTTTGGTCTTTTGATGGAGTCGGTGAGTTCTTGCATTTTCTTTTCACAGGTCTTGAGTTGTTTAATTAATAGTTCTTCGGTTTTTCCTTTAATTACCATTTCATCTTCAAGTTCTGAGATTCTGTCTTCTGTTTGTTCTATTCTGCTGGATTGGCTTTCCGTTTTGTTTTGCAGTTCTGTTTCGTTCTTTTTTCTGAGGTTACTCCAGAGGCACCTGCACATCCATGTTTATTGCGGCACTATTCACAATAGCCAAGTTATGGAAACAGCCAAGATGTCCCAGCACTGACGAATGGATTAAGAAAATGTGGTATCTATACACAATGGAATTTTATGCAGCCATGAAGAAGAACGAAATGTTATCATTCGCTGGTAAATGGATGGAATTGGAGAACATCATTCTGAGTGAGGTTAGCCTGGCCCAAAAGACCAAAAATCGTATGTTCTCCCTCATATGTGGACATTAGATCAAGGGCAAACACAACAAGGGGATTGGACTATGAGCACATGATAAAAGCGAGAGCACACAAGGGAGGGGTGAGGATAGGTAAGACACCTAAAAAACTAGCTAGCATTTGTTGCCCTTAACGCAGAGAAACTAAAGCAGATACCTTAAAGCAACTGAGGCCAATAGGAAAAGGGGACCAGGAACTAGAGAAAAGGTTAGATCAAAAAGAATTAACCTAGAAGGTAACACCCACGCACAGGAAATCAATGTGAGTCAATGCCCTGTATAGCTATCCTTATCTCAACCAGCAAAACCCCTTGTTCCTTCCTATTATTGCTTATACTCTCTCTACAACAAAATTAGAGATAAGGGCAAAATAGTTTCTGCTGGGTATTGAGGGGGGGAGCGGGAGGGGGTGGAGTGGGTGGTAAGGGAGGGGGTGGGGGGCAGGGGGGAGAAATGAACCAAGCCTTGTATGCACATATGAATAATAAAAGAAAAATGAAAAAAAAAAAAAAAAAAGAAAAGTTCATAGTGGCGTAGGTTTAATTTCCAATTCTTTAAATGGCATATAATGTTAAGCCTCTTATCATATGCTTATTTGCCATCTTCTAGTAAGTATTCCAGATCTTTTGCCAGTTTTATTCATTTTTAAGAGTTCCTTGTATGTTTTAGATAACAATACTTCATCGTACATGCCTTTTGCAAATATATTCTCAGCTTGGGTCTTGTCTTCTCACTCTCTTATCTGTTTTTATCTGCTGGTCCACATAGTCAACTATCTGATTATCATTTCAAATGTAGCATTCTGTGCTAGGGAGGTACCTCAGTGGTAGAGTGAGGCACAAGACCTTGGGTTCAATTCCCAACCCCCCCCAAAATCATGGAATTATTAACTTAGATATTAAATGAAGACAGTAGTATTTCCTTATGTTTTCAAGACAATTCTTATTAAATTAATTTTTATAAGACCATTATAATTTTAAAAAATAATAACAGCTTGTCTGGTTATCAGTCTTAGACGTGTTTCAAGCAATAATTAATAGTACAGTTAAGCGTCCAAACTCTTGGCATGAAATTTCATTAATAATTTCTAGTTTCTGGTAATCCAATAGTAACTGGGGAAAGTATTCAGAATCTAAATCATGGGGGAGGGGAACAGGTATTTAGAATATTACAAAGACATATTTCTTTCACTTGACACAAAGACACAAAATATGTATGAATAGCAGTTAAAAGCTATCTAAAGAATAATGAGAAGTGACTATCACACTGTTAGGATGAAAGAGTCAATGATTGCTTGGAAATTCTGTTTAGAATTGTTTGTTCCATTCCAGTGGATCACTAGGAAATTTCAGGCTTCATTACCTTCTGAGCTAGTATAAATAGGCATATGAAGACTCTTCCACTGACCTTGACTACAGAAGCGCACTTGATGAAAGTTTCCGTGCCACTTCATCCTTTTCATCGTTATCTTGTATTATTTATTATGGCTTTGCTATTTCTCACTAAGTCAACAAATATATGCCTAGCACTCTGGGTAGATTTTATTTTAAGGCAAACCCTCTCTAAGATTTCCATTTATGTAAGGAGATAGCCTCCAGCTAGATTTCTGGAAAGAGTGAAAGTGGTCTACCATAAGCATGAAGAAAAGGGAGGCTGATTCAAAATTCCCAAGGAAAGAAAGGAAACTAAATGCAGTGCATGAAGTATCGGGTCCAATAAAGGTGAGCAGAAGTACTGGGTGTTAACTAAATAAAGGTAAACAGGCTATTATAGATGAAAAGGCCAACAGCAATAGAGGAAGGAAAAGTAATATTATAGGGGATTTGTGGCCTGCTCTTTAGTCAAGGAGGAAATTATTAATGTAGAGTTCAGCAAAGATCCGAAAGTACAACCAACGATCAGTAATTGTTTCACCAAGTGTATAACTATGACTTTACTCAAAAGGTATTATTCAGATTTTTTCTTTCTTTTGACTTTGTAAATTTCTTAAAGCTGAATGAAGGGAATAATGGGGAGATAAAATTAAATTAATTCTTATTTAAATGTATTCCCTAGTAAAGTGGCACTAATTATTAAATATCTTTGTAAAGAAAAAATACCTTCAAGCATGAATATAAATAGAATGCTAACTAAAACTTTTCACCTCCCTTCACCTCTCTTTTGGCAGTACTGGGGTTTTGAACTCAGGGTTTTGTTCTTGCTAAACACACACTCTACCACTTGAGCCAGGCACCCAGCCCTTTTTGCATTAGTGATTTTTCAGATAGGGTCTTGTGTTTTTGCCCAGAGCTGGCCTCACACCATAATCCTCCTACCTATACCTCCTGAATACCTGGAATTATAGCATATACCTCCCTGTCTGGCTTGTTTGTTGATATAGGATCTCACTAACTTTTTGCCTGAGCTGCGTCTAACTACAATCTTCCCAATCTTCACCTCCCAAGTAGGGTCATGTCTCTTTTTAATCTTTATTTTTCTCTTGAAAATTGTCTTTCATTTAGGCTTATCTTATTCACAAATGGCATGGTGGCATTTTAAAATTATGTAGTGATTGAACTTTAGTGAAATTTCAGGAAGGAGAAATAATTTTAACTCAATTTATTTGCCTTCAAAACAAATGAGAATAGAATTACACTTGAGATAGCAAGAACTGTAACATTTATAAACAGAAATAGAAACCCATCAAGCAACTGCTGCAGAAAGAAATATTACAGTGAGGAGCAACTCAATTTCATACTGTGCAATTTAAATGTACTGTAAGTAATTAAAATTAATGTAATTGAAACTGCTCTGCATCATGGTTCAATTAGGTCATTTAAATGTTGTACTAGAAAAATGTAAAATTATTTTAAGCAAAACAGAAGAGATGATTATTACTTTCCATCCAATTCAGGTACCATCTACTATCCTAACAAGGTTAGAGAAAGAGTTTGTGATCCACCGTCCCCCTGCTTTAAGCAGCTTGTGGTTCAGACAGTAAAATAAGCATTTTTTCTGGGAGAGACTTTATATATCACCACAACCTTACCATCTCCACCCACCACAGTCATTTAAATGCCTTAATATCTATGTTTGCAATGTGATCTGGACTGTGCCCTTATAGCAATTCCTATGATCACAAATAACTATTTATGGAAACAACACATGAACCTCACCCACTGGAATGTAAAATCTACAAGATCCAGAAATATGACTTATTTTGATACTACTAAGGTTAATAGTAACATGTCACATGGAATGAATGCTAATAAAATATTAAGAATAGATTTCCATGGTGATGGATTAGATAAGAGATAAATGAATAGACAAGACAGATAGATGATAGTAAATGATATACAGGCAGGTAGAAATGGATAGATAATAGATGATAGATAGGTAGATATAGAGAGATGATAAAGACTGATAAAATCTTCACATCAAAGTAAGACTAAATAATTTTGTTTCAATTTTTTGTAGTGTCGTATTGACTTAGAATAAAGCTAACATAAAATGCAGTTACCTGTGCTCTTGTGAAAGCAGATCTTTCAGACAAGAATGTGCCTGTTGTGATAAAAGCGAGAGCACACAAGGGAGGGGTGAGGATAGGTAAGACACCTAAAAAACTAGCTAGCATTTGTTGCCCTTAATGCAGAGAAACTAAAGCAGATACCTTAAAGCAACTGAGGCCAATAGGAAAAGGGGACCAGGAACTAGAGAAAAGGTTAGATCAAAAAGAATTAACCTAGAAGGTAACACCCACACACAGGAAATCAATGTGAGTCAATGCCCTGTATAGCTATCCTTATCTCAACTAGCAAAACCCCTTGTTCCTTCCTATTATTGCTTATACTCTCTCTACAACAAAATTAGAGATAAGGGCAAAATAGTTTCTGCTGGGTATTGAGGGGAGGAGCGGGAGGGGGCGGAGTGGGTGGTAAGGGAGGGGGTGGGGGCAGGGGGGAGAAATGAACCAAGCCTTGTATGCACATATGAATAATAAAAGAAAAATGAAAAAAAAAAAAAAAGAATGTGCCTGTTGATAGTTGATTTGAAAGAAAACACACACAAGACAGAAGAGTAAAGTCAATAAGTAAAATGTCCACTGAGGAATAGGTTGATTGCTTTGCAAAACTGTGTTCAGTCCCAATGTGACCCTCTGAAAGCCATGTGAGATGTGGCTTAAAATTGTCCTACTACAGGACATGGAAATGAGGACATTTACATACCATCTTTGACCTCTTTTTCATTGCTTGGAGAGCTGTAATAGTTAATTTTAGGTGTCAACTTGATTGGATAAAGGAATATCTGGAAACATAATACAGCATTATTTCTGAAAGTGACCATGAATGTGTTTCTGGAAGAAACTAGCATGTGAGTTTGTGGGGTTGAGTAATGGGGGAAATCTGTCCTCACTGTGGATAGGCCTAGATAGAACAAAAAAGTAAAGCAAAAGGGAATTTGCTCTTTCTATGACACCCTTCCTCTCCACTCCAGGTTTTCTTTTAAATTCATTTATTCATATGTGCATACATTGTTTGGGCCATTTCTCTCCCCCTGTCCCCCCCCCCACTCTGCCCTCCACCCCCCTCGCTTCCAGGCAGAACCTGTTTTGCCCTTTTCTCCAATTTTGTTGAAGAGTAGACATAAGCAATAATAAGAAAGACATAGCGTTTTTGCTAGTTGAGCTAAAGCTAGCTGTACAGAGAGATTCCCAGCATTGCTTCCATGCACAAGTATATTACAACCCGAATTGGTTCATCTTTACCAAACCACTTCACTACTTCCCGGACACCTTCCAATATTGACCTCTGTCATTTTAAGGTTTCTGTATTAGCTCCTCTGTAGTGAGCACATCAACCACTTTCAAGTTTGGGGTTTCCTACCTTTCCCTAGTCCTCCTGTGTGTGCCCTCCCCTTAGCGTGTGGCCCAAGTCTAATAACATTGTTGCATTTGCTTAGACCGAAATCTGCACATGAGAGAAAGCATGTGATTGTTGGCCTTCTGAGCCTGGCCAACTTCACTGAAGATGATGTTCTCCAGTTCCACCCATTTACTTGTGAATGATAAGATTTCATTCTTCTTCATGCTGAGTAAAATTCCACTGTGTATAAATACCACATTTTCTTAATCCATTCTTCAGTAGTGGGGCATCTTGGCTGTTTCTGTAACTTGGCTTGAACCTTTGGACTCTAAGACATTTATCAGTACCACTCCCCTAAGATTCTCAGACCCTTGACCTTGGACTAAAAGTTCTATCATAAGCCTCCCTGTATCTGTGGTTTGTTAACTTAAAAAGTGCCACTCTACCTGCTTCCCCAGATCCCTAATATACAAATGGCATATTATGTTTTCTATAGTTCAATAGTTCATATAAAATAACAGTTCTATTATTCTATTCGTAGTTATATTCATAGTTTCCTATTTACCGGAAAATGACAAAATTGCATTCTCTTTGTGGCTGAATAAAATTCCATTGTATATAAGTGTCTCATTTTCTTAATCCATTCATCAGTAGTGGGGCATCTTGGCTGTTTCCATAGGTTAGCTATTGTGAATAATGCTTGCAGACTTTTTAAGGTACTGTGAGATCAGGGTCAGGAATCATTAACATAGCCCAACTTCACAAGTACATTGAAAATGTCACTTGAATTTCTAAAAAATCAGTAGCTTACAACTGTTTTGAAGCATCCACAGGGAATAATGGGAGTTATACATGATGTCATGGATTATTTTAAGCCACAATCCACACAGGAAAATATGCAGCCCTAGAGCATGTATTAATAAGTCCAGGAACAACCTGGCCAGAAACACGTGAACTTAGTTTTATTAACTCTGCTTTGGTTATTTTGTTGTACCTTGACTTTGAGCATTCTGTCATTGTATCTTTTATTAACTTTGATTTACTTTTATTATAGCATGTAATCATGGAAGAAATTTTGGTGAATTTTGCTATCCAAAAATATTATTCATTCAAAAATTTAAAACAACCTATTCTTCATAGTTACAACAAAGATAAGATGTTGCTTTGTGTAGTTACATTTTCCTTTAAAAGTAAAATACCATATATTTGGTAAAGTATATGTCAATTCACTTCTTAGACCACAGAGAGGGTACAAAAGAATCAACAGAATGTTTAAAGAATTGGAAATAACAGTATTATAGAGAGGCCAAGAAACCTGGGATTTAATCTAAAAGCAGCTACCATAAGTGGAATCATTCCTTTAGAATAAGTGCTGATATGAGCATGGCAATGATCAGTTGCCTCCTTTTGCATTCAGAGCAAGATAAAAAGAAAGAGCTTGAAAGAGAACAGAGGGGAATTAGTCTACCTTTTCTGGCACAGGATTTATTGTGGATAAGGGATGATAACCCTGAAATACATCACTGAGGGCATTGCCCAACATATGACTGTTTGTGTTTGATAGGAATAATGTGATGTAAACTTTAAAATTCTAAAAGTTGCCCAGAGTTTCTCAAGATACCTACAGTTATCTTCCAACAGAGAACAAAACTAAAGCTGTTTCCACATTGTCATCCTTTTTTCTTAGTAGTATGTTAGTATTGCCAGGTTGTTACTAACTGATTCTCTTCCACATTGATTTGTTGAATTTAGCTTTGGCTTAATTTTCTAGTTTCTTAATGTAGAAAATGCCTGCTAGGAAAAAGGGGTGGGAGAGCTGGAGATGCAACTCAAGTGGTTCAGCACCTGTCTAGCAAGCAGGAGACCATGAGTTCAAACCCCATATACACAATGGAGTTTTACTCAGCCATGAAGAAGAGTGAAATCTTATCATTTGTAGGTAAATGGATAGAACTGCAGAACACCATTCTGAGCGAGGTTAGCCAGGCTCAGAAGACCAAAAATCATACATTCTCCCTCATATGCGGACTTTAGATCTAGGGCAAATGCAGCAATGTGGTTGGACTTGGATCACATGACAAGGGAGTACACATATGGGAGATATGGGAATAGGTAGAAAACCCAAAACATGAAAGCATTTGATGTCCCCACTCCAGAAGAATTAATACAGAAACCTTAAAGCGACAGAGGTTAACATGAGAAGGGGATCAGGAACCAGTGTAAAGATCAGTTAGAGATGAATCAACTTGGGTTGTAACACATTTGTAAATGGAAGCAATGCTAGGAATCTTTCTGTGTAGCTATCCTTAACTCAATTAGCAAAATCACTTTGTCTTCCTTATTATGCTTATGTCTTCTCTTCAACAAAATTAGAGATAAGGGCAGAACAGTTTCTACCTGGAAGTGAGGGGGGGAGGGGGGAATAGGATGGAGGAGGGGAGGGGGGGGGAGAAATGACCCAATGCACACACGTGAATAAATGAATAATAAAAAATAAAATAAATACAGAAAAAAAAACTTAAAAATGGAGTGGAATGTGGGAAATATTGAATATAAAACATTTTGTACAGAGGGTACTTGCTTCCAATAAAAATATTTGTGGTTGATCAATATAGATAGAGCTGATTTAGAAATCCTGAGAGTAAAAGAAGAAAAGCAGAAAGTGAGTGCAATCTCCCCATATCTATCTCCAACAATTGACCTTCCTACTAATCCCCAAGACACCCTGGAGGTACCCTGATGACTTTTTGAGCATAGTTTAAAAATCACTGATGTAGATAAGAATTTCATATTAACTCTTGTAGTATTTAATAGATCATACAATGGTTTAAAGTATATTGTCTGTGTCCTTCCTACCACAGCTTTAAGATTCTGTTTAAGGATATTATTTAAAAGCACCTGCCAATGACATTTTTAAGAGTGATCTCATCTAATTACATTAGGTATAGTGAGGAAAAAATAGTTTAATTTAGAATGAATTTTTATTCTTTATAAAAAGTATGGGGAGCATTTCTGACTTCTCCACTAGGCACAAGAGGCATACTGGCTAGGGCCCACAGTACCTTTTAGGACCAATGAAAACATTTTAATTTTTTAAAAATATAGTTCTAACTGAGCCAAGTCAAAGAAAATTGTTTAAAATATAATATTCCACATTGATTTGATTGTCTTCTACTCACTCCATTGGTGTGAGAGGGATTCCTGACCTAGGAGGATAGCAATGTCAAACACATTTCACTGGACACTGAATAGACAAGATTGACAGCAGTTTACTAGTCAGTCCAGAAGAGGAACACACTGTACCATACAGGCCACACAAAGGTTGCCTTAAGAACAAAGTAAATAGCCAGAGGTTCTGAGAGGCAGGTGTTATGATTACATGAAGGCAGGGTGCCCCTGGTCCCCACAGGAGGATGTGATTGCCTTGCTTAAATATTTCCATAAATTGGCAGTGAACTGAAACCTGCTACTCAGGGATAAGCAGAATGGTACGTGGTCCCTTTGATAAAGGGGATTATATAACGAGCTGCCTTAGTCTACTTGGCCTACAATCACAAAATGCCATACACACTTGGTGGCTTAAACAACAGAAACTTATTACTCACACTTCTGGAGACTGGAAACTCCAAGATCAAGTTACCTGCAGATTAGACATCTAGTGACAGTCCAATAACCACAAGATGTTGTCTGCCTTTATGGTTTCTCTTGATGTGTGCCAATGGAGAGAAAGAGAGCTCTTTTGTTCTTCCTCTTCTTGTGAAGTCTCTCATGCTCTAATCTAAACTCAATCACCTCCCAAGTTCCCACCTCCAAATAGTATCACATTGGAGGCTATGATTTAACACACGAATTTGAGGGGATACATTAAGCATCTAAAACTACCAGACCATATCTGTGGCAGCAGAAAACAGGAGACAACTTACAGCTAAGCCACTTGATGCCTTTGGCTTTTATCAGATGAAAAAGTTCATGCAGTATCAAACATTTTAGCTATTATGCCATATATATTCATCCTTATACCAGTCTAATCATAACATACAATTAAGTGTATTTCTTTAATCAATAAAAAAATCCACAAAGGCAAACATGCTTAGAGCCCTGAAAGTCTCTGTTAGGGACTGATAAATACAGAACCACAATATTCCCTGTCTCCAGGCTAAAATAAGTCCTGAAAGTAACATCAACTTCCTTCACAACCTTATCTGTTCTTAAATCTCCAAATTTA
The DNA here is from genome assembly GCF_047511655.1 of Castor canadensis. NCBI lineage: Eukaryota > Metazoa > Chordata > Mammalia > Rodentia > Castoridae > Castor > Castor canadensis. Next base: position 120,168,344 of record NC_133394.1, read on the forward strand.
AAAATGATTATGTTGATATAAAAGTTACTTATGAAGGGCATATAATGTTTTAGGAGTACTGTTTAGAATAAAAAGATATGACTGGTGTGGTTTTCTGTCCTAAAAAGACACGTGGACAAGTTCTTCAATCTCTCTGAACTATACATTCTTTATCTCTAAGGAAATCATATAATAATTAAATCACTGAAGTAGGAAAAAATCACTTCCCACAACTCCCCAGCATACCAGTTGAATGTAAACCATCACTATAATCAAATTTGTCTGATTTGATTATTTCTGAATATTCTCTATAGATTTTTTTCTGGCATATAGTGGGCATTCAAAAATTATTAATGAATATAGGGGTAATCAAATGAACTTAAATACATACAGGGCCCCTTGTCTTTACTCACACTGTTTTCCATACCTGGAATTTACTCATCACTCTTCCTAGCTAAGTTTTGCCTTTCTTGAGAAAACTTTCATATCATTAAACAAGTTTTAGCAACCCAGCTCTCTTTGATTCCTTCTCTGAACTCCTGGATAATTTATTCTCTGTGACAACCATTTTGAACTGAACCTGTGATGCCTTCATTATTAATTCTTTAGATGATTTCTTACTTCTCTAGACTAGAATTCTCAAAGCTAAGGATGTGTGTTACACTTCTTTACTTTCTTAGTCCTGGTATAATTCCCTGTCCATAATAGTAGTTCCAAAAAACTTCATTTCTCTTAGTTCTAGAAGTTGGAAATTCTAAAATCAAGGCTCCAGTAGATTTGGTGTCTAATGAGGGATCACATCATCATCGATACCTGTCTCTTTCTACACACAGTGAAAGTGGTAAGGAGTCTCTCTGGTGCCTCTTTTATTATGGCATGAATCCTTTCATAAGGACTCCACACCATGACCTAATATGTTTCAAAGTTCCCAACTCCTAATACCATCACTTCAGTGTTCAGAATTTTAACATACGAATTTCAGGTGGGAAAACACAAACATTCAGCCTAAGGCAATACTGTATCATATCTCTTACATGTTCCTTATGCAATTCAGATTCTCAATTCTCTTAGAGTCAAACAATACTGTCTTCCCTGACTACATTCACATTCTTCTTTCTGTCCAAAATGTCTATCCATGATCTGACCCCTAAAGTTGTATCTCCATCATTCTAGATCCAAGTTTCATCACAAATCTGCTACTTTCCTACCTTCCATCAACACTTCTCCTGTTCCATATTTTCTTTTTTTTAAATGTTTTATTATTCATTTATTCACATGTGCATACAATGTTTGGGTTATTTCTTCCCCCTGCCTCCCTTCCCCCCTCACTTCCAGGCAGAACATGTTCTGCCCTTATCTCTACTTTTGTTGAAGAGAAGACATAAGCATAATAAGGAAGACAAAGTGTTTTTGCTAGTTAAGGATAGCTATACAGAAAGATTTCTAGCATTGCTTTCATGTACAAATGTGTTACAACCCAAGTTGATCCATATTCTTATTTCTAAACAACTTGTTCATTTATCTTTATAGTATGCTTTACAAACTTGTTAGAGTAGTATGTATGTGAATGAATGTGTGTGTATGAATGGTAGAGGGGGTGAATTCAAGTATGAATTTGATACATTGTAAGAACTTTTGTAAATGCCACAATGTACTCCCATGCCACACAAAAATTAAAAAAAATTTTTTTTAAACCATGAAAAGAAAACAGTAAGTGATCATGGGAACAATCAGAAACTGAGGAGTTTGTGCTCTGTTAAAAAATGCAGGACAGGAAGTTAAAATAGGTCCTGTTTAAGGGTTAGTACCAGTGGGAGGGGGGAGAACATAAGGAAAGGGTGTTGGAGGGTGAATATGGTAGAAATATTATGTCCTCATGTATGAAATTGGAAAAATAAGACCTATTGATACTATTCTAAGAATAAAAGGAGGGGAGATAAAGGAGAATAATGGAGGGGATGAATTCAACTATGATATATTGTAAGAACATTTGTAAATGTCACAGTATACCCCTATACAACGACAAAATGATAATAAAAAAGAATGTAGTATATGTATGTGTGTCAGTGTATGCAAGTAAGTGTATGTGTGTGTGATTTCCTACTAGATGGTGAAATTCTTCTTGACAAAGATTAAAGTATACTTATCTTTACATCCCTGATACTACATAGATCTATGCTTTGTGCAAAGTAGGCAATCTATAAGTGCTATTAAAATAAATTTTACCCTGAACTAAAACAGGAAAATTCTCCAGGATTTTAGTGTCAGGAAAAATATTCCCATTACATATGTGTCAGAGCCAGCAGTCGGACCTTGCCTGTGTGAGTTGACATCTGGCCTTGTGAGACAGCTCCAAGGAACTGAGGCAAAAGTCTCAGACCAAACTGTGCATGTGTGAGTTGGTATCTGGCCTTGTGAGAAAGCCAGACATCCAGAAAAACAGTATTCAAGGTTCCCAGATGGCTTCGTGTCCTTCCGGTGTAAATAAGTTATGTTGACCGTGTGCTTCTCCTGCTTCTCTGTTCCCGTTTTAAAGGAGACATAACAAAGAGTTAATTTAAACTGTGCTTCCCTGTACTAATGTAACCTTGACATGTAACACTTGGCATGCTTTTTCTGACCAAATGCTCTCTGTGTAAAAGGAGTTTATAAAAAGCAATGTATACTTCATCAAATTGGCTATTGAGCAGGACTCAGTAGTCCCCTCATCTTTTTATGGCTTCAGTCACCCAGGTTCCGCTGGTAAATGGCATACAGATGGCACCAGAAACAGGGACCTGAAGGAGAATTTTGAAAGTGACACGAAGACCCTCACAGAAGGAGGTAAGTGAGACAAGATGGAGCAAAATCAGTGCACAGTCCAGTCTTTTCTTTCACTCATGCATCATTTTTTATTGGAAGGAGGAGCTCGAGTTTCCAAACAGCAGTTAAAGGACTGCTTAGAAGTAATTTGTGAGTATAATCCTTGGTTTCCTGAGGAAGGTACCTTAGATGAAGAAGTTTGGGAGCGAGCATGTAAAAATGTTGAAAAGGCTTACAGACAGGAAAAGTTATCTGTTCATTTCTGGATAACATGGACTCTGGTTAAATCTGTAATTCTTACACTTGGAGGAGAGAGAAGGGAAGAAAATTTAGAAAAGATACTGTAACCTCCCTTCATGAGTATGAATTAGATATAGGAGATATGGAAAAAAATCACTAAGCAAAGTAAAAGGTGCTTTAGTTATGGCTTTACTGTGCTGGTGGAAACTGAAAGTAAACCACTGCTTGCATCGCCGGCAATTGCAACTGCTCCTGCAAGAGAAACTGCTGATTTTTTTCCTCCTTCCCCAGAGGAGAAGGATTGGAATGAACATCCTGAAAGGGGAAACATTGAAGAGGAAATGCGTTACTTACATATTCATCCCAACAAGGGCTTGGGAAGAAAGAATGACCCTTCATTAGCAGCTTGCATTCCCATCCCCCCACGGTCACATAAATTGTGACTACTGTTTCCTGTTATGTTTAATATGAATAGCAGTAACACTTATTATGGATTGGATGTGAATCTTATAAAAGACTTTAAAAAGCCTTGTGTAACTTCTGGTCCTGCTTCTCCTTTTTGTAGAGAGTATTTGGCAGGAAGGAGCAATGATGCTGGGTGGATTCCCTATGATTTTCATATTGTGGCAAAAATGACATTATCATCAGCACAGTTTTTGCAATGGACAATGTGGTTATCTGATGAAGCCCATGAAAAAGTTAGAGCTTTAGGGCAGCAAGGCAATGTTGGGGCAGTTTCATATGAGATGCCAACTCACACAGGCACAGTCTGGTCCGAGACTTTTGCCACAGTTCCTTGGAGCTTTCTCACAAGGCCAGACTCCGACTCACACAAGCAAGGTCCCACTGCTGGCTCCGACAGATATGCCCACCTAAAATGGACTAAACATTGATAAATATTTTTTCTATACATCATCTATTAATTACTTTACATTCCTCATTCATGATCGAGTGTAGACATTACACTCTCATAGGAAGAATGTTATTATTCTTAGAAAAAAAATCACCGAGCAGCAAACTGATTTTCCTTATACCAACATTTTTCAAATACTTTCCAAGAAAAGGTGTTTCACAAATAAAGTGTTTTACAAATATAGGAGTTTTTGAAATATCAAGTTAAGCAAAGTTGAACCAATCTCCTTGCCACCAGATTTCAATACATTTTTAATGCTTTGTGAATAACAAACAGAAACTGTGTATGAAATTCCCTAAATACATTGTTGCACAGAAGCTGCTCTCAGAGCATATTGCATGCTGATGGGATACTGTTTAGTTAAGTGTTTTGGGTGATACTCTTCATGTCTATTAATCTGTTTTAACATGAGCATAAATCTCTCATAGACACTGCATCATTTCTTCAAGAGATAGAAAACTAAATTACTTAAAAATGTAGGCATAGCAAGATACCTCTCTGAAAAGTTGTATTCAATCAAAATAATATTTAATAATGTATTAATGTAATTTCTTTAGAGGAACTGGTGTTCAAACTCAGGGCTTTGCACTGACTAGGCCACTTCATCAACTCTACCACTTGAGTCATGCCCAAGCATGACTTGAGATGCCAACTCACACAGGCACAGTCTGGCACCTCAGAGTCTTGCACTTTTGCCTGGGGCCAGCCTCAGACCATGATCTTCCTACCTACATTTCCCACATGCTTGTGATTATAGACATGATTACCGCATTTGTTTTATTGAGATGGGGGTCTTGTTAACTTTTGGCACTAACCAACCTCGAACCATGACCCTTCTATTTCTGCCTGCCAAATAGCTGAGATCATAAGTATGAGCCACCTCACCCAGTCCACAAGTCCTTATAATATTGAGGGCAAATCTATACTCACCAAAACTATTAAATTCTTGGTTAAAATTGAATGGATACCCTTTTCAGTAATAAACATTAATTAAACAATTTTCATAAGCATATGGATATTGGGCATGACATTTTGATTTCAAGGAAACTTATTTAGCATTAGGAGTCTGAGGAAATTATTGAACAACTTAATTCTGAGGAAATTATTGAACAACTTAATTCATTTAATGTTTAAATCATAAAATTTTTGCCTATACAAATCTTGCTTTCAGCCTATCAGAACATATGGCATACAGCAAAGGCAGTCCTAAGGGGAATGTTTATAGCCATGAATGCATATATTTAATATATGAAGGCATATATTAAAAACACAGAAAGATCCCAAATAAACAACCTAATACTGCATCTCAAACTTCTACGAAAACAAGAACAAACTAAACCCAAAGCTAGCAAGACAGCAATAATAAAAATAAAGGCTAAAATCAATGACATAGAGACCAAAAATAATACAAGGAATCAACAAAACAAAAAGCTGGTTCTTTGAAAAGATAAATAAGATTGATAAACCCCTAGAAAATCTGACTAACATGAGGAGGGAAAAGATCCAAATTAACAAAATTAGAAACGAAAAAGGGGAGATCACGACATCAAGGAAATCCAAGGAATCATTAGGAACTGCTTTGAAATAAACTGGAAAATCTAAAAGAAATGGACAAATTTCTGGACATATATGACTATCCAAAATTGAACCAAGAGGATAAAAATCACCTAAACAGATCTAAAACAAGCAATGAAATTGAAGCAGCAATAAATAATCTCCCAAAAAATGAAAGTCCAAGACCAGGTGGATTCTCCAGTAAATTCTCCCAGACCTTTAAAGAACTAATACCATCACTTGTCAAATTTTTTATGAAATAGAAAGGGAAGAAACACTGCCAAACTCACATTCCATGAAACCCTTTTTTACTCATCCCAAATCCAGACAATGACATGACAAAAAAAAAAAAAAGAAAATTATAAGCCAATCTCTGTAATGAACTCAGATACAAAAAAAATCCTCAATAAAACACTAGCAAACTGAATTCCACAACATATCAAAAGGATCATACACCATGATCAAGTTGGTCTCATCCCAGGGATGCAGGGATGGTTCAACATATGAAAATCATTAACTGTAATACAGCATATTAACAGAAGCAAAGAAAAAAACACATGATCATTTCAATAGATGCGTTAAAAGCCTTCAATAAAATTCAACATCCTTTCATTATAAAATCTGTGATGAAACAATGAATAGAAGGAATGTACCTCAACATAATCAATACTATATAGGACAAGCCTACAGTCAACATCATACCAAATGGGAAAAACTGAAACCATTTTCATTAAAGTCAGAAGTGAGACAAGGACGTCCACTATCTTCACTCTTATTGAACATAGTATTGGAATTACTAGCCAGAGCAATAAGACAGGAAAAGGAAATTCAAATGGGTAAGGAAGAAGGATATTGGTGAGGATGTGGGATATGCCTATTCACAGATGGCATGTTCTAAAAGATCCAAAAAACTCCTAGGCATTATAAACAGTTTCAGCAAAGCAAGATAAAAAATTAATTCACAAAAATGAATCACCTTTCTATATACCAATAATGAACAAACTGAGAAAGAATACAGGAAAACAATTCCATTTACAATAATCTCAAAAATTAAAATACTGAGGAATAAACAAAGGAAGTGAAAAACCTCTACAATGGAAACCATAAAAAGAAAGACATCAAAGACTATAGAAGATGGAAAGATCGCCCATGCTCATGGAATGGCAGAATCAATATTATGAAAATGGCTATATTACCAAAAGCAATCTACATGTTCAATGCAATCCCCATCAAAATTCCAATGACATTAATCCCAGAGATTGAAAAATCAATCCTAAAGTTCATTTGGAAGTTCCTTTGGCAAATACCCAAGGCAAAACTAAGCAAGAATGAGCAACGCTAGAGGTATCACAATATCCAATTTCAAAGTATACCACAAAGCCATAGCAAGAAAAATAGCATGATAGTGGCACAAAACAGACATGAGTATCAAGGGAACCAAATAGAAGATCCAGATATGAATCTACACAGCTAAAAGCACACCTGATTCTTGACAAATGTGCCCAAAACATACCATGGAGAAAAGACAGCCTCTTCAACAATTGTTGCTAGGAAAACTGGATATCTGCATGCAGAAAACTGAAACTAGATCCATGTCTTTCATCCTCTACAAGTATCAATGCAAAGTGTTTTAAAAACCTTAATATAAGATCTGAAACATTGAAGATACTGCAGGAAAGAATAGGGCATACATTAGAATTAATAGGCTTAAGCAATTACTTTCTAAATAGAGTTCAAAAGGCTCAGCCACTAATAGAAATGATAGATGAGACTACATGAAATTAAAAAGCTTCTGCACAACAAAAGAAATGTTCTCTCAATTGAAGAGGCTTTCTACAGAATGGGAGAAAATCTTTGTCAGCTATACATCTGATAAGGAACTTACAACCAGAATACACAGGGATCCTAAAAAAACTAAACTCCCTTAAAATCAATTATCCCATGAAGAAATTGGCAAATGAACTGAGCAGAGCTTTTTCAATGGAAGAAATCCAAATGGTCAAAACACACATGAAGAAATGCTCAACATCCCTGCCCATAAAGGAAACGCAAATCAAAGCCACATTAAGATCCCAGCTTGCTCCAGTTAGAATGTCTTTCATCAAGAACACAAACAACAAAAAGTGTTTGTGAGGATGTGGGGAAAAAGAAACCCTCAAACACTGTTGGTGGGAATGAAAATTCAAGCCACTATGGAAAACAGTATGGAGACTCCTCAAAAAACTAAAAATAGAACTGCCATATGACCCAGCATTACCTCTCCTAGGGATATACCTAAAGAAATATAAGTAGGTTACAGTAAAGGCACCTGCACACCATGTTTACTGCAGCATCATTCACAATAGCTAAGCTATGGAAAGAGCCAAGATGCCCCACTATTGATGAATGGATTAAAAAGTATATATTTACATACAATGGAATTTTATTCTGCCACAAAGAATGAAATTTTGTCATTTGTAGGTAAATGGATGGAACTAAAGAGCATTATCTTAACTGAAGATAGCCAGTCTCAAAACCAAAGGTCTCATGTTTTCTCTCATATGTGGAATATATATCCAATAGAAATACAAGCAATATTATGAAAAACTATCACACTAACGGCAGATCACATAGGAGAGAGGGAGGGTAAAATAAGGAAGTTAAGAAGGTAAACAGGGTTTATGTACTTTCTATATATGAATGAATGCAGAATTTTTAAACTTTTTGAAATCACCATAAAAAGGGGGCTAAGGTAGAAAGGAGAAAAACAGAGAGGATAAACAAATTCAGGTTGTAATATATTTATATACATGGAAATTTCACAATGAAACACCCTGTATAGCTATCTTAAATAGACAAAAATGCCCTTTTTAGTTTTTATAGGAAGGCAAAATGGGTCCTGTCTGAGGGTTAGGTAGTGGGGGACAGGGGAGGATAAAAGGAAAGGGGATCAGAGGGTGAATATGGTGGGAATATTCGGTACTCATGTATGCAAATGGAATAATAAGACTTGTTGAAACTGTTCCAGGAGTGGGGGGTAGTAGGGATAAAGGAAAATGATGGGGGGGTGAAGTTAACTATGATAAATTGTAAGAAATTTTGTATATGTCACAATTTATCACCAGTGCAACAATAAAAATAAAGTATTAAAAAAGAATCTTGCTTTACTTATACATCAATTCTATTTACAAAGATCAGTCTTGGTAGAATTTAGATAACATTTTTATTTTTGTGAATCAGCAGTACCCTAAAATCTGAAATATGGAAAGCATGAGTCCTTGGGCAAGGATTAGGAATTAAAGAAGCAGCTAATCATTGCTAGCTTGAATACTTATTGAAAAAACTGAAATTGGTGGATGTGGTAACAATAGTTATTTAAACATTGTGCTACTTGGTTTCCTATAAACTGATAGCTACTCTTAGGAACATGTAACATATAGTACACAACAGGAAAAAAGGTATATAATAATCTAGAATACCTTGAAAGATTCTGCTTATTTAGCAGCACTAGAACATTTATTATGGTTATCATTTGTTATTTAAATTCTCAAATTCAACTCTAAAAATATAAATTTCTGTGGTTTACCATTTGGACGTTATACTGACAAAATAATTGAGATTGAAACCAGTTTAAGGAATAAAACTGTATATTGTAAACACTCTCTACATGTCTTCTTAGCCAGTTCATCATTATTAATGGGGTTAAAATCTGGAAATTATGTTACTATGTTGATTCAATTATAGAATATGTGATCCAAGCCCAACCAATCCTGCTCTTTATACTTGATCCAGGAACAGGAGACTGAAAGATAGCCATTAAGTGTGGTGACTATACACCACCTCCATGTGTAACTGAAATGCAACATATACATTCAGTAGCAGAGGTCATGTTATTCCATTGGTCAAAAATGTGATCTAGAAAGCAAGAAAGGTATACTAAACCTACAGATGTTATTAGGAAGGAAGCAGCAATCACTTAGCCAGTTTTTGTCATTTTGTGGCATGGAGAATGTTTGCATTTTTATGTATTTATACTTGATGTATTTATATCCAATGGTGGTTTTGTTATTGTCTTGATGCATCATAATCAGAGTCATGCTTTTGTCTAATGCTGATGTTCCAGGAATTATGTTCAATGGAGAGGACCAAGGCCCAACTAGGCAGTTCCTGATGTCAACTGCCCCTTTTTAATTTCCCACTGTAAGTAAAAGGTGGTTTGGTCTTATCATCATCCCTCCTCATGAAGGGATTAGTGACATCATATTTGCCCAGTTCATCTCTGTTCATCATCTACTGTCATCCATATTCTGTGTTTTAAGCTCATCTTCTCTGTAATCCATGTTTATCTTGTTCCATGCCATCAGTACAGCAGTGGGCATTTTCTTGTGTTAAGAAGGCAAAACTAGTAGCAAAATTTTCAGTCTCCAAATTGTGCTAAAATTCAAACAACAAATGCTAATCTTCATCCACTGTGTTTCTAAAGCTCTAAAACTGGTCCCTATTTGCACAGTTTTTTGCAATGTTGAAACATCCAACATTTGCTCTGAGACAAGACCATGGTAATTGCCAGCTCTATCCTGTCTCCCTACTCATGTGCCTCTCTCAGTTCTGTGAAACAGCTGGCAGAACTTTGTGGAGAGAAAAAAAAATTGGCTTTAGATCTCTCAATCTTTGATAGGAAAAATGTGCCTTCCAGTTTAAAAGTCAACTGCCAGCATTGAAAAACTGAGGAAACTTCCCTGAAGAAACAGCATTATTATTCCATGACATTCTCTATACACGGCTACCAATAGTATCCCTGCTATGGTAATAGAAGGGTTTCATATCTAATTGCTTCACAATTTTTACTTTATTATATTATACTTTTATTGAGGTAATTTAGGCACAACATGAATATCTAAGAGAAAACTAATGACTAGGGACCATTTACCTCAACAGTGAAATAGGCACACTGCTCAGAGACCTGAGCCAGCACTATTACACAAAACACATTTTTTTCAGGACTGCAGCATTTTGGTTAAGAACAGAAATTCTGTAGTAGGCTGACTGAAGTAAAATGTAACTCTTCCCCTTACAAGTTATATGACTTGGTTGAGTCACTTAATGTCTCTATGCCATGGCCTCTGTACCTAAGAAATGGAGAGAAGGATAGCATATATCTCAGAGAAGAGATATATGGAAGAAGAGATATATATACTGGGAAGACTATGAGAGAAAATGAGCATAAGGAATTTATCAGCGCTCCTATGCCATAACAAGTCCTCATTAATAAACACACACATCACAAACATTTTTATCTCATAAAATACTCAAATGGCTTCACAGAGAATTTCACAACTTTAATGGACATTTAGAAAAAGAATAAAGGAATGAGTTCACACTACAGGACAAATATTCATTAAACATTACAGTATTCTCCAGTGTGCAAACACAAATATTCTTTCATCTATTCATTTCCTCAACTGCTAAACTGTGCTAGGAATTAGGGATGCAAATTTGAAAGAATACATCATGGATAAGATGCAGTCATTTTACACCTAAGAGTGGGCTGTTACGCTTTTAGTATTTCCACATAGGTTTACATGCTTAAACATTTGAAATTGCAGCATATGAAGGAAAGTAACATCATGGCCTATCTTGAGTTATTTGAGAAATCGACATATTTTTGACAAACTCCACATTTTCTGCCCTAGTGTTAAAATTGGTCTTTTGTGATTAGGAATAAATATATGCTCCTCTAGGTCTCAGAAGCAGTGAAAAAGTAGACTTGTCTACAAGTAGGGGCTAAAATCACTCAATCAGTGTTTATTCTTCCAGAAAGTTGCTTCCACAGCATAGGAAAAAATGCCAAGAATAAATCATCCAGATAAAATATTGAAATACATTAAATTTTAAAAGAGAATAATACTAGATATTGCACTTTCCAAAACATGTTACCACTTCTATATTTATGTTGGCATTTTTAAGATTTCTCTTTTGTTATTCAAAATACAATAACTATTGGTTTGCCTCCAGCAGAAATAAGCATTAGGCAGATAAGTGAAAAATGAGATGGAGTCTCCGAAAGGAAGAATGTTCTTAATTATGACTGTGCATGTTATTTGAAATAAATGTTTTATAAAAGAAGTGCTATGACCTTTTTTCTTTAAAAAGCAGTACTTCTCAAAATGGAAATTATATATAAATGTCTAAAGATAAATAGTCCAATAGCAAAAAGCAAATTTTTGAAAATCTTATTAGCTGATATATCACTTAAACATGGGTACCAGTTTTAAAGTACCCTCTATCAATTATATGTAGTGATATACATTGGAAATAACCTCTGAATTGCCTTCAAATTATAAAATTTAATTGTAAGATCTGAATAGCGCCCTAACCAATTTTCTAAGAAAATGCAATATAACTAGGGACACATTTTCTGATGAAGATTAGTCTTATAGTTAGCATTATTCAGTACTTTCTATGTGTCAGTAATTGTGCTTTGTGATTTTTATATTTCATACAATTTTTACTCAAGAAAAAAGCTTGTCAGCTTTACATTGAATAAAATCAATACATGCCACACAAATATGTCATACATCTCTGTACAGAACCTACATGGGGTAGATATCTACCCATTTTAAAGATGAGAAAACAGAGCTAAGGGTCACAGTAATTATAAATTAAGCATGTTCATGGCAAATTAATAGCAAAATTTAGGATTGCATAAGTCCAAAGCTAAGCTTTTAACCCAAAATTCATACTATCTAATTGTCATGACTTCCTGGTAGATAAGTATTATTTTACCCTATATACATTCTTATTCGGATTGGCATTCCCCTCATAATTGGTAACATATTTTGGAAGCAATAGGTATAATTATTGCCATCATTGGTATATTCTTCCCACTCTTCCTGAGAATAACTTTTTTACGAGGACATAGAGAATTCTTTAGTAAAGTATCAAGTGTTGAACCATATTTTCTAAAACAGGCTAGAATATTTGAACTCAGACTTAATAAATGCAGTTCCAAAATGTAATGGGGCAATTTAAAGGGGTGACATAAGATTACATATTTCTGACCTCTATACAATCTTTTATCACGGTCTTAGAGCATAGTGAAAAATGCTATCATTTCATTGTTTATGGACTTACCTTTCAGAACTCTTCAAAACCACAACTGAAAGGATATTAGCTTAATGGAATACTGGTATGTTGATTGTGAAGTGTAACCATACTTTTTATTTACTTAAATAAGCACAGATAGTCCCACTAAGATGCCCATGATTTTAGACTTACAGGAAATAAGTGGTTCTATCCACAAATTGTGCACATCAAGCACATGTGTAAGGGAAATTCTGTGACAAGAAACCTGTGAGCTAGGAGAAATGATGACCCATGATCCTTGCCATGTGTCCTTCCCTTACATCCCTCAGTGCTTTCTTGTCCAGAAAAGACAGTGTATGAACACCAGCAAAAATAAGTACCAGCAAGAAAGGACAAAGCATTGAATCATCTTCACTTCAGGTCAAGCAAAATGTGCCAGAATGAGAATGAATGATGCCTGGGAAAAGAGGTGCTTAGAAGGAGACCAAGTTTAGCGATGAATTAAGGGCCCAAGAAAGGAGGATGTAAGGAAGACGATGTGAAAGCTATTTAGGTTCTGAAGCCATAAATCTTCAGGGAAGATAGGTGCAAGAATATTAACTTAATGGAATACTAATGCTCATTATTGCTCATACTTACTTGATTTCCATTTATAGAGTCACAGATGTTCCCACTAAAATGCCTGCTATTTTAACTTGCAGGACAAAATGCCCCTTAAATTATATTTCACTTAATAAATATACTTTATCTGAAAAATTTTTGCCTTTAAATGTTACAGATGTAGCACTTAGGAATAGATTGAATCTTCTCCCCTCCTTCCCCAATTCCAAATCCCCAAGAATAGAACTCTAATTGCTCCAGCTGAAAAGTTCAGATGCTCTCTCTTGTACTAAATTAAAGTGTCCAGGGGTCAACATCCATTGTACAAATTGCCAGAAGCCATTTCCATGGCCATTTGGATAGGGAGCCAAGTCTCACTCACATAGAGAAAGCAAGAAGGCAAGAACACAAGAAAGCAAGAAAAGAAAAGCTAAAGAAAATACAATCCTTCTCACATCTCCAGAGCAAGGTTTCAATCCAATTACTTCCCCAATATACACTGTGGGAAGTAAAAATCATATTAAACATTCCTTAAGAAGCTCCTTCCAGAATTTACCTTTCCTTTCTTTGAGGTATGTTGTAGTGAGGAGGTCTGCATGAGCTGTGGTTCACCTAACACAAGCAGAACCTACCCACGCCTTTCTTCTTAGGAGTGCTGTGCACTCATTGGTCTTGCCTTGATACTCCCCTGTAGAGGACTCAGGTTGTCACCATACTCTTCTGAATACAACTGAATGGAAGCAGAAGGGGCAGAAATTTAATACACCATAAAATCTACCTTTGTCTGGGGGGGGGGGTAAGTTAAGTGTTATTAAATACATTCTTGTCCCTTTTGCCCTCCCAGAGAACTTTCCTGAGACACATATGACTTCTCATTGAATGACCCAATAATATGATGTGGTCAGGTACACATAGTAGCAGTCATCTCAATAGTACAGCCTCACATTGACTTTCTCCACAGACCTTCTTAGCTCTCCTTTCCCTCACTCTGTTCTCTGAGATTGTGTTCCCTAATTAGGTTAAATTAAAAAAAAAAACAGAAGCTTTTGCTTCAGGCTCTTTTTAGTCTGGGGAAATCAGACTGAGACAAAAGGAGATAAGATTCTTTAATTTATTGATTAATTTATTGAGCAAAGAATAGGAGCTGAGAGAATTTAAAAAACAAAGCTTTCACATGTTTCATATATTGCTTCAAAAAATACTTATTGAGTGACAATTAACTGTCAAGAACTACAGAGTAGTTCAACGAGCTCTGCCCTCAGGAAGCTTATAGTCTCTTTGGAGAGATGTGAAAATAAAGTCCATAAATAAAATAATTTGAACTTGTAATAAGCACTAAGATAAGAAACAAAACCACATTTTGTGACAGAAAATAGCTAAAGGAGACTTTTAAATCAGGCTATATTTGTGGGCATCGAGCAGACAGAATTCTTAGTTGTGACCAACAAAGCTGACCTAGCTGGTAAACAGAAAATATTGAAAGTTTATCAGGCAGCTTACAACATTATCGGGATCTGAGACAAAGCTTCCAGACAAACCCAAAAGACCCAGCCTGATAAATAAATAGCTCCTGATACTTCTGTCACTCACTATGACCAGAGAAATGTTCGTAATCTGTCTGTCACTTTGGAATGAAGAATTTGACTTTCAGACACTGGAAAGTTTCCTCAACTTCCACTATTGTCACAAAAAAATCAGGCACCTTTATTGGCTTCAATGACAACTAAATGGGAAGCACCACTCAAAGCTTTGGGAAGCTTTCAAGAACTATGTTTAATTATTGAGTACTGGTCATCCGTCTGCTTCTTAATGCAAGTAAGCCTTGATTTTAGCAATGCTATGCATGTTATGTAGATTGTATTAGTCCATTTTGTGTTACTCTAACAAAATATCTGAGACAGGCTAACTTTATGAAAAGAGGTTTATTTATCTCATAGTTTCAAAGATGTGGTGCTTGCATTGGCTCTGCTCCTCTTTGTGGGGAAAAGATCACATCACAAAATGAGAAACCAGAGAGAGATGTGGATCCCAAAATCCCTTCTGAAGGCATGCCCCAGTTGACATAAGAACCTCCAACTAGACCCTAACTCTTGAAAGTTCCACCCCCCAAAATTACCAAAGTTGGGACTAAGCTTCCAATGATTGTTTAGGGGACACACTTATACCATATTCAAACCATAGCATAAGTGTAAATCATGATGAAGGGGATTTCCACAGGTACAGAGAGGAAGCCATAATAGGACAAATGCCCATTAGGAGAGTGTGCAAAGATTTCGGGGTAAAATGAGCTGCTGGAGGAAGAGTACAAGAAGGATATACTCAAGAGAGAAATAAAAGGGCTGTGTTGGAGAGATGTTGTATCTGAATCATATATGACAAGAACAAAAGTGACGCAACATGAAGTTGGAAAGCACACAGGGTTACATCATGCAGGACCTCACCACTACTGTCCTTCAAATATCATCTCTGTCTACCTGGCTTCTATTCTGACTGTTTCCAGTAGTTTCCAATAGTGAGATAATTTGGAGTCTCTGTAAACCACAACTGTGAATTTGGAAACTCATTTTCTCTGCATTGCAAAGCATTCAAACACCCAATAAATATTCATGTGGAATGAATGCATGGCACAAAAATGAATTTTCATATAAAAGTTTTGGTCCAAAAATTGGAATATTTTAATAAGACATGAACATTTTCATTTGGATGCTAATATTTTGAAAGTTGGGAGCATGTGACCAATAATCATGCTCTCCAACTATGATATTTTGAAAAATAGAGCTGCAAAATATTTTAGAGCTCTCTAAGTAAACCATAACAGTGTGCATATTTCCAAAATCACATTATAAATTCACAAATAATTACTGTGGAACTGATAAATTTGTTTCAGAGTTCTTGCATGTACTCATTTTTTATATCACTAGGAAGTGAGTTTTAAACACTTCTTTTAGAAATCCAACCTTGGGCAGTGTTTAAGGACAGACAGTATGTCACATTAAAGCATTGAGATCATGGAGCTATTTCACACTAGGTGTATTAATACCCCTAATCTCTATTCTCTATCTGGAATAACACAGTATGAAAGCATATATATGGTAAGCCTTGGGGAGGAAGTCTTTTCTCACCTGTAGGAAAGAATAAACTTAGTTTGAGACATCTAGCTATCTGCTCAAAATTTTCTGATTTTATGACCAGCGATTACTGACAATGAGAATCAATTATTAGTATTAACTAAGCAATATCATACCGCAGTATGGTTGTCTGTTACATTTACTTTTCACATCAAAATAGTTATTTCAGTTTTACAGATAAGAAAATGACAGTTGCTTACTGAACTTCCAAATACTACCAAGATAATATCATAAAACAATTTCATTGTATTACACAGCTTTCCATTTTTACGAAAAAATACGCAAGGAAAAAAAAGAGGAAAGATTCATTTGGCTCACTGTTGCAGAGGTTTCTGTCATGGTCACTTTGCCACATCACTGTGGGCTTGTAGTAGGGCAGAGCATTGTGATGGACAGGGCTCATTCATGGCATCTACAGAGGACAGAGAGTGAGAGAGATTGAGAGAGAAAAAAAAAAAAGAACAGACAGGGGACAAAATAACACCCTTTTCCAAGTACAAAGTCCTGAGTTCAAGCCTCAGTACTGCCAAAATATACACTTCCAGGGCACATCTCCCCCCAACTTACTCAATTTCAGCCCCGCCTTCTAGATTCCATCACAGTAATACCATCAAATTATGAATTTATCAATGGATTAATCTATTGATGAGGTTACAGCCCTCATTATCTAGTCACTTCCCAAAAGCCCATCAACTGATAAACAAGCCTTTAGGGAACATTTGCAATTTAGCCCAACAGTCACATAAGCTACATAGAACACATGAAGTCAAGAGTTCCAACAAGATCCTTGATCAATGATTCTGGTGCTCTTTTTACTTTTCCAAAATATCACTAAGTTATGAATATTCTTCAATAAACATCTGTAGTAGTTTGAAAATAAAATAGAAAAATAAGTCTACAAATGATCACTATTTATAATAACTAGTGATAGCGACAAGGCTACAATGAATCATCTACATCTGAAGCTAGATTGAAGAGTCTTTTTTTCCATTTGTCTTCACATCTGACAGCCAAAGAGTTACACAGAGGAAAACATCTAATTCTTTCATGTATTTTACAGGTGAGAAGAGCAGTGAAGAGTTAAGGCACCTCTAATGCAGAACTGCTTCACAATTCTTCCAGGCAGAATCACCAAGAGACAGAGCACATTCTTAGGAAGGCATTCCTGGTACGGGGATTCAACATATTGTCTCATATTGTAAAATGCCACACAGTGTTAGTTGAGATGTTTTACTGTGTTGCTGATTCTAATATATATATGGCAGTTTTTCCTTTCCAAAATAATGAAAAAGGCACAATTCAGAAGCATAATCCTCCCGATGCATAAATTCTTCAACTAGAAACAGGAACAGAATTAAGATGAAAGACTGATATTTGCCTACATGTGCCAGCATAGTGACTCCTTACATTGGACAATGCTGCAAAAGCTTCCTTCCACTGGATGTGATACAGGAAGAAAAATATTTAGAAAACATATACATATAGGCATTAGTGCTGTATGCTTGAATGGATCCTATGAGTCTGGCATGAAATTATTATCTAACAGTAAACTTCCTATCATTGGTCTCTATGTTCCTCTGAAAGCAAATCCTCAATTATGTATGGTATAACTTAACTCTAAGAGCTCCAAGAAGTTGCCTTGTGCATTCATAAATATGTTCTCTCTGCAGTTATTAAAATAGTAATGAGTTTTTGTCCCTCTTAATGTGAGGAAACCACAAAGGTATTCTGTGTCAATAAACAACACTTGAGACAATCTGTTTTCATCAAGTAGTAAACCTCTTGAGCAGTTTTCAAGGACAAATTGTTGCAACTGAGGAGAAAGCATCAGCATCTGGATTCATTTCTGAATTAGGGAAATCTGTATTTTCTCACTGTCTCCTAACCCTATTTTATTTTCTGAATATACTGGTTTCTTGATATTTTATATCTGCATTAGTTTTCCTTGAATGATGCAAAAAGGTATTACCTATACATTTCTTCCAGATGTCATCAGGGAAGTTGTTCCAACCTTATCCTCAACTTTGTAGATCTGGAAATCTGATTTAGTTACTTTACCCAGAGGACAGACTCATGCCAACAAAATTAGCAAATCCTAAATATAAATCTAAATCAGATGCAGTATATTAATTTATAGAGAGATATTTATTATCTAGGGCATACATATTAATGCCTGTAGTGGACTATGGCTGGAAATTTTCAGTTATTTTAATTTATGATTATGCATTCATCAATATCTCTATTTTACTGGTAATAAGAATTTTCAGGAAAGTTGGCTACCTCTTCTTTATTAGCAAAAAGAGTTACAACACAAAATATTTCCACCAAAGTCATATAAGCCATATACAATGGGCAGGTGTCACATTTATTTGAAGCTTGGCTTACAAATACCAAATTTTTAGATGTTTCCATCTTGTTGAAATGATGGGCAGACATGAACAATAAAAAAAATTGCATAGATCATTTTCATTTGTGATCTTACAGCAATTATATTACAGAATCAATTTAGATGCCCAGGCATTGAACTTCATCTGTCATTTCAAATGAGAACTTGATGTGACTGTTGCCTTGACTGACATTCAAAATGAATTATTAAAATTGTTTCTACTAAACATGGGTTATGTTTTATATAAGGAAGAGAAAAGATGAAAGAAAAATAAAAAATGAATACAGTGGATTATTTGTGAGTTTTAGCTTTTGACCTATCTTTGCATCACTACACATTTCCCATTTCCAACAAATGCATTATTTCCTTCTGCAACTCATCAAGCAACTATGACTGCTGTAACCTCACATGGTTAACGACAATACTGGTGTATTTAAGGTAAGGTGTTATACAGTATATCCTGACTTATAATCATGTCACAATGCAGTTTATGCTCTTTATCAAAATATTAATAATCAAAAGCAAAGGTAAGAATTATCCAAAACAAAAGAGGTCTTTTATGGTTTTGAATCAGTTTTCTACATAAATTATGCAATTTTTATTCTTTATCATCTTTTACTTGGGATGAGTTTTTAAGGCACTTTTGATTCTCTGGCCATTCATCAGGTAAACACTGAAAGAAAATGGCAGATAAAACTTAGGCCAGATTTTATAACCTGTTTACACAAATAGAGACTTGACTATGACATAGTCTTGGATATAAGTACTGGAAAAATAAAACAAACATTCCAATCAACATTTTCTAACAAAACTGCAAATGATATATTCTATATCTTCTATAAAATCATTATGTGTAGATATATAAATTTATCATCATTTGATTATTTCAATGGCAATTTTTTCTCTTCTCTCTAGTACTCTTTAGAGAATGGCTTTAAAGTGGCTACAATTACTCCTTTCTCTCTTTTGTGAACTATACCTGCCATTGTCAATGATTGTCAATGGGGTTGAATATCTCTGCAATGTGAAACAGCATATTGAATACACAGAGAATTATAGCTGTGTCTTAGAATAAGATTGATATGTCATTAACTGGATAAGTTCTGTTATAAATTGCTTCTGGAAAGTAAAGGATCAGCTCTTTTGTAGGGAGCTGGAGACTTCACATTCTTAATTTTGTTTCACCTCTTAAATCCAAAACTCATGTCAAGAGGAGAAGGTGAACTTATGACACCTAAAGGAAGCCAAAGCTGCCAGCCACATCACAACTGTGCCAGGTTCTTTCTTTATGTTCTCTACAAATGAATCATGTCTTAAAACAGATCAGAAAATCACTTTGTATTGAAAAAACTCCAAAATAATCACAAATATCAACTTTACATTTTATATGACAGCAAGTTCAGTTTAACTACCACCTTCCTTTTTTAACTCTCTTCTGACCCATATGCTTGTTGAAAATTTGTATGCATGCATATGTATGAGTGCATCTGGACCTGTCTATGTCTATTCTATCCTGAAGCTCTATGGCCTTGTTTTTCTCTGCTATCTGTTTAGGTCATTTTGTATAATCCACACAGTATCTAACTGCATGCCAAGTTCCAGAGAGGAGTTGTAAGAGCCTTCTAATTCCTGCCAGATCAAATATTTTTTAAATGCTGCATAGGCTGGTGCCGTGGCAGAACAACAATCATTCCTTGGGTTCCATAACACCCAATCCTATGCTCAGAACGTTAGGGTTTTTTGTTTTTGATTTTCTTTTTTAATGTACTCTTTAGTTCTCCTGCTATGTAATGCTTGCAACTGATTCCCAGACCTGTCAGTCCCAGGAGGAGGAAATCCTGCAACCTGGGCTGGGTTAAATCTATGAATTTCATTTATGAAGAAACAATGTTAAAGAGCCTCTCTAGACAGTGATATATGGGTGTGTTATATACTTGTATGTGTATATATATTTGTATGCATGTACACATGTATGTAGACACTTGAGTTTAATAAGTTACTTTCATCTGTGTTCTGTTCACTTCTCACCTCATTCTCATGCCATGAATGTAACTGAATTGAATTTTAACAAATTCTAAACCATCTCATTGATTTTATATTTGGTTGGCTTTCTTAAGGGTTTAGTTTACCTCTAACTAAACTTGGACAGTCTGATCATTAGGAATGACTCATATTTAGGTCAGTATATGACTCATAGGAGAGTTTAAGTTTACCTTATCCTGACAGCCCCCTTTGGGGATCAATACGTTGGAAATTCTATGGTCTTAATGCTGGGGAAAAGGACTAATGGACAGAAACAGGGAAAATACAAGATAAACATGAATAATCTCATGGTGCCAGGAATTACAGTAATATTAAAACAAAAAATTATGGAGATATAAACAAGGCATACAGAAATTGACTTGAAGGGGGTTTAATGGCCAAATCAGTAAATCAGAATAAATAAATGATGGCAATAACATATTATAACTCATATAATGAACAAATATCCATGATTTATACTGTATGACTATACATAGATAATTGAATAAATAAATAACTAAGTTTGGGAAAAGGGAAAGCTCTTTCTTACTAAAAATGCTAATTAACAATTATGGAAGAAATGTTGGACAAAGAGAATTTAGCTTTTGGCAATAGTACATGAATAATTGTTTAAGACAGGTCTCACTGGATACCAGTAGGCAAAATTATGGCAAAGAATATTTTCATTTTCATCAGCTATATTGCCTCCAAATAATAATTTATTATAAAGAGAAACCTAATACTGGAAACTACAATGGAAAATCTTGTCAGACACCACCTTAACCAAGTAATCAATGTTATTACCAGCTATAGAACTGGCACCATTTGCCCCCTTAAATGATGCTCCAGTAAGGGCAAGAAATCACCTTAGAATACATAATATCAATTTAGTGAGGGCAGAAATATTGAACTCAAATTGAGATCCATTCCACAAAATAACTGGACAATACATTTCAAAACTGTCGTCAGAAAAGCAAAGAAAACTGAGGAATTGTCCCAGATTAAAAGAGTCCAAGGTAAGCTAGCATCAATGCAATGTGTGACTCTAAATTGATGCCTGATGCCTGTCAAAGGAAGGACATCAGTGAAACAACTGACCAGATTTGAATAAAATAAGCGAATTAGTTAAATAGTATTGCCTCAATTTTAATTTCCTTCTTTTGATCAGTATGTTACAGTTTTGCAAGATGAAAATATGTAGGAAATCTATTTGAAAAGTATATGTATATTATTAATAGAATGATAGAAATATTCATAAAAATAGACTATGAGAAAAGGAAAACATAAATGTATAAATAGAATGGTCAATTTATTTTCTGTGATAAGGATTTCCATTTGGCTTAGAGCTTCTAAGTGTCAGGGCCAAAGAGAAAACTCTTTCACACAGACAAGGAGTTGTATAATTTATTTATGCAGCTGTACATTTAATTAGCTTTCATGTGAAAAAATAAAAAAGTTACAATGACTCTGAATCCTCTTAGGATTACTCCTCCTGCATGGTATCCAGAAAAACTGGGTTTGAATCTTTGTTAACTTATAAAATTTGTGAATTTGAGATCAATTTTTCTGTATGCAGTTTGCTTTCCTCTGCTAAAATAAAATGGATAAAATAGACTTCAGAAGGTTTTTAGAAGAATTTAAGCAGATTAGGCATTCACACTTAGTACCTGGAGGGCTGAGTGTCTATACACTCCTCTCTGTGACTGTTTCCTAACATTAAAAGCATTTCAGTGCTAGAAAGTCTGCTTGAAGAGATAGACTTTATGGCAGAGGAAAGGTGTCTTCAAAAGTTATTAGGGAAAATGCCTTCTTTTACTTAAGCTTCATGTTCAGGATTTAAACTGCCTTGCCCAGAAGAAGAAGGTCTAAGTTGGGACCTCACATTTTCCTTATTAGTCAGTGTTTAGGATTTCCCTGTATTGTCAAGCAAGATAGATGTTTATTAGGAGTATGACAGTTCTGTCTCAGGTAAAGGAAAAGCTGAAATAAGACATGTGTAAGGAGGAATAGATGACAAAAAGCTGTAGAATCCAGGCTAGAGGAGGAAAGTTCCTGTTACTACCTAAAGTTGAATACTTTATGCTAAAAAGAATAAATGATATTCAACTGGAAAGTCTCCATAGGCTTCAAAGTCTGTCCTCTTTAAAAGAAAATAAAGGTAATAAGTGACAATGTGTAAGAAGACTTACATGAGTACCAAGGACTGAATATTATCCCCCCAAAAAGCAATTTCATATGTTGAAGCTCAGTCCCCCATGTGACCACATTTGGATGTAGGGCCTTTTAAAGCAGCTAAGATTAAACAAAGCCATCCAGGTGCTCCAATGGGATTAGTGTCCTTAAAAGAAAAGTTACCAGAGAGCTTGCTCACTCTCTACCATGGAAGGACAAAACATGAACACCACCTTCTACAAGCCAGGAAGAGAGGCCTCATAAGAAATTTTATCTGCCAGCACCCTGACTTTTAACTTGTAAGTCTCCAAAATTGTGAGAAATTAAAAATCTGTCATTGAAACCACCTAGTCATGGTATTTTGTTAGGGCAGCCCTCAGGAATTCATGCAATGAAAAAAGTATCTATGCTTTACTTTAATCACTCCAAAAGGAGCAATTTGTTAAAAATAAAATGGCGTTGAGGAAACCGAATACTCACATGCAAAAGAAGTAAACTGAGTTACAAAAACTCAACTCAAATGAATTAAAGGCTTAAGTGTAAGAACTGAAACTATGAAACTAGAAGAAAATATAGGTGAAACACATCTTGTCGTTACTCTTGGAAAGGATTTTTTGGGTAAGACCTCAAAAGCACAGGCAACAAAAGCAAAAATAAACAAATGAGATTCTATCAAACTGAAAAGTTCTGCACAAGAAAGGAAAATATCACCGAGTGAAGAGATAACCTATACAATGGGAGAAAATGTTTGCAAACTAGGTATATGTTGGGGGATTAATATCTAGCATGTGAAAGGAGAATTTAATTGCAAAGAAAAACCACGAAAATCCAGTAATAACAAGAACAACAAATTTACAAGGGGAAAAGATCTGAATAGGTATTTCTCAAAAGATGACATAGAGATGGCCAATGGATATGTGGAAAAATGATCAAACCACTACTCATATGGGAAATGCTAATCAAACCACAATGAACCTCACACACACATACACTTAGAATGCCTATTATCAAAAAAGAAAAAACATAGCAAATTTTGAAAGGAAGGGTAATAAGGGGAACTCTCATATACTGTTGGTGGGAATGTAAATCTGTATCACCATTATGTAAAACAGTAAGCTTCAAAAAAAATTAAAAATAGGATGACATAAAATCCAGCAATCCCACAACTGGATATATATCCAAAGGAGGAAAAAGTCATGATGTCCAAGAGATATCTATACCTCCATGTTTACTGTTCCATTGTTCATAATGGCCAAGAATGAAAGTCTGTCATTTACAGAAACATGGATTAATCTGATAAGCCAAGCATACAAAGACAAATATGGCATGATCTCACTCATATGTACAGTATTTTAAAAACTATCTCACAGAAATATGGGATACAACAATTGTTATCAAAGGCTGAGTAGATAGAGGGGAAGGGATGGAGAAAGAGGTTAATCAACAGGTTATATCAACAGAGATATAGTTAGAAAAAATAAGTTCTCTATTGCAGAGTAAGGTAACTATAATTAACCATAATAATGTATTGTATATTTCAAAATAGCTAGAAGAGAAAATTTTAAATGCTCTCACCACAAATAAAAAATAAATGTTTCAGGTGACATATGCTAATGACCCTGCTTTGATCATTACACAATGTATACATGTATCAATTCATCACACTTTACCTCATAAACACGCAGAATTATTTTGCTTAAAAATAAAATATATAAATAAATAAATTTACTAGAGTTAAAATAAACAGCCCTAATGAGATAAAGGGTTCAATGAACTCTCCAGTAAAGGTGTTAGTTAACAAAAGGCCCAAGTCCTATAATCATTTGCTATGAAATATTTTAAGCACCCTCTGTCTTTGTTTTAGGGAAATAACTTTGGTTTCAGCTAGATATAAGACAGCAAAATAAATCCCCCCTTGTCTAATTAAAGGTACAGTTAATTTATCCCCATTTTGCAACACAAATAACAAAGTTCTGATTAATCAGTTCTAAGAGCAAAAGTAAACATTGTGCTTCACTTAATTAAAAATTAAATTTCTCTAGAGGATTGATTACAACAGGGAGTCAGATAGGTCTCAGCTAAATATGTGTTGCTTGCAGGACAATGTTAGAGACAACCTTGGGGGAATTGTGCATCAGTATAAACAAGAACATACTCAGATATTCAAATAAGTATCTGTACATTTTCATTGTCAACAGGAAACGAGAGTAGAGAGAGAATCAAAGGGGATGTTCAAGAAGTTTGAAATTACTAAGACTTACGCTTCTTGTTACAGTTAGCATACAGACAACAGTCATGCAGGTGTGTGTTCCCCACAAAAGAAAAATCCAAGTTATTTTTCACATACACAGCCACCATGCATAGTCTCAATTTATATAGCAAAGAACTGTATATAACAGCTTAGTTATTAAACATAACAAAAATTACTTCGTTATAAGTGTATCTAATTACAGATAACCATTACATTATGAGAAACATTTCATTATCCCGTCCTATGTGTAACCCTTCATTTTCTCTTTGTGAAGAAGAGTTATGATCTCTGGAAAGGAATTACCATTAAGACCAAAATCAAAAGGTTCTAACTGATATGGAGATAAGGCAGGTAACATAAATGAGAAAACAGACTTTACATGAAGTTGGGGAGGCTGGAGACTGTGATCCACTGAGGAGCATTGATCCTCTTGGTTGGGGTGAGTTTAGGAACTCCTCAGTGTCAGGCTATCACCACCACTCACAATGAAAAAAAATGGAAATCCACATTTCAATATAAAATATTCTGACTTTTACATATTTAGTGATTATAATACTTGCTTACAGTAAACAAAGCATTTCTGCATACCTTTGTCACCCAGGGTACCACCTCCCTTTCTTCCCCCTATTGCAATCTCTAAGGGAAGGACTAACATTGAGAAATTGTTCCCCTCTTTTATAAAAGTAACCTGAGATAGTAATCTGAACTAGAACTCTGGAGATGCCATTGCCTGTGTTGGCATTTCCCATTGCTGCTAAATTTTCTGTCAGATCCTAACTGCACAACTATTAATCTCAAGGCCCCCATGTAAGCATTTGGTGGATTGTACAGTATGTTCTAAGGTTCCTTTCAGCTTCTTCGCTGACAGTGTCTCAGCAAGTTCAGGAAGGGATCTTACAGTCACATCATCTAGCTCCTTTTTTTTTATTTCTTTTATTCATATGTGCATACAATGTTTGGGTCATTTCTGCCCCCGTCTCCCCTCCCCCCCACCCCCTCACTCTTCATGCAATGTTTGAAATAAGCCTATTCACATAGGTGGTATGGATAGAATGTAACTCTCCCAATTCTTACATTGAAACCCTAATACCAAAAATGTGTTGTTATTTGGAGATTGGGACTTTGGAAATTAATTAGGTTTTGAGGGTGGAGCCCTCATGAAGAGGCATGAGGGAGATTGTGACTGTTTTCTGCCACATAAAAATAGAACAAGAAGACAGCTATCTATAAAACAGGAAAGAATGCCATGCTAGAACCCCACCATATTGGCTCTGATCTCAGACTTTCTATCCTCCACAACTGTGAGAAATAAGTTTACGCTTTTTAAAACACCCAGTCTCTGGCTTCTTGTCATAGCAGCATGAGCAGATGAAGCCAGCAGGCACTATGGTCATGCATCCTGTATGTCCACAGAGGACCTATGTTTAAAGGGTCTTACGTTCAATGCTCTATTGGTACTGATTCAAAATTTTCTAATAATTTACCAACAGTAGTCTCCGTATTTTAACCCTTCAATCCTAATTTCTATTTTGTAGTCTGTTCTATGATCTATATTTTATTCTATCCCTCTATTCATGCTATAATTAATTATTTCATTGACTTTTTTTCATTTTAGTCAAGTTGTTCACTTATTTACATCAAAATATTTACTTTTTCCTAACCCTAATATGAATATAATGATAACGCCCCACTCTAAAAGTTCTAAGATTCAAGTGTACTTTGAAAGTTAAATGCTTATTGCATTTCTTGGCACATAGTAGGTGTTAAAGAAATACTCTTCAGTCATATTTTCCTTCTATCCAAATTAACAACTTTTTTTCATGAAACAACAGGAAGTATCACCTCCTGAGCTAAATTATTTGAAGAAAATGTTGCTTGCAGTTTTTACTACATTTGTCAACATGAAATAAGAGAGCTGAATTTATGAAGAAATCAGTAAGCTATCTCTAGTAATTTAGGTATTAGAGTTTGCTTATTTATATGTGTTTACTAAGAAAATTTAAAAATTTACATATATGTGTATGTTCCAGCAAATAATGACTGAACTTCATATAATATGTATATTATTAGAACCACAATTTGTCATTTTACTAGATGTAATTTTGTCCTTAACATTACTAAAATCATGTATACCTTCAACACATATGTAATATTTCAATTACTAATAGACAAAATCTCTCATCCCTCAGATCCACTTGAGTGGATCTTTTAGTAATGCAATCCCCATTTACAGAAAAGTTGACTGTTAATATTTTTGTGCTGTGACAGTTTTCTTCCAGAGAATTTGAGTAACTACCAAGGCCATTTTATGATTCAATGAAGCAGAATCTTATAGACATCTCAACATAGAAATTTCATTTACAGTCAAAAACATAGTTATCATTCAACTAAATAACAATTCTTTTCATATTTTAACATTCTTTTACTTTGAAAACTATATTCACTAATGATTTTGGAACCTCATTAGTACACCACGAGATATTTGTGGCAATAATTATTTTCATAATTAAAATAAAGAAATTTGAATAAAGTTGACCAACTTGGGATTGGTTAGATTTTGCAAAAATCACCCGCTTATCATTCCAACTTCTTATGACTGATTTACATCACTTGACACATGACCACAACAACAGCCAACAAGAAGATCTCTTACACTCCATTGCATTCCTGACTTATGGCTAACTTTTTTAAAGAAAAGGAAGTACTTTTAAAAGTTCACTATGGTCACAATATTTCTGCTTAGCAAATCCTAAAATTAGCAGATTTAAAGTACAAGCATATATTTAGCTCACAAGTCTATAGGCTCCTGTAGAATTTCTCTAAGCTGAGTCTCAGCTGGGTTCACACATAGTTGTACTGCCTGTGAGAAAATTTATGATCTTGGCTTGGCTGTGTTGGTGGTGATTCTCTTCCACTTGGATTTCATTTTTCTCTTGCAAAGGCATGTTTTTCTCATTGCAATAGCAAATATGCTATCATAGAGCAAATAGAAGAGAAAAAGATCTCTTGGTGCCTTGGCTTAGAACTAGCACATAGTCTAGTGTCCACCTCATTAGTTAGCCAAAAGAAATCATTTAGCCAAACACCAAGTCAGGAGACAGAGAAATAAAGCCTACCCACAGTGAGAAGTCACTGAAAAGATCCACAATAAAGGAAATCAATGCGGGTCAACTTCCTGTATAGCTATCCTTATCTCAACTAGCAAAAACCCTTGGTCCTTCCTATTATTGCTATACTCTCTCTTCAACAAAACTAGATATAAGGGCAAAATAGTTTCTGCCCGGTAGAGAGGGGGTGGGGGAGGGGGGGTAAGGGAGGGGGTGGGGAAATAACCCAAACATTGTATGCACATATGAATAAAATAAAAATTTAAAAAATAATAATAAAGATGATAGATTCAAGTAAGGGTGAAGAATGACGCCAAGAATGTCATCATACAGTGCTTGCTTAGGGCTTTGTATTCCTTTGCCCTTTTAATTCTTAACTATGAAAAAATGATATCACAACTAAAAAATTGTTAGATAAAAATACTATCAACTGAAGATATCAAGTCACAGTATTCACAAAATCACAGTGGTGCAATGTAACACTCATTCGGGGTGTTTTGATTAAAGTATGAAGTTATAAACCCTGTTTTTTAATTCTAGAGTTTTAAAACAGACCTAAAGAATTCATTAGTCCATTTGCACATGCTGTACCAGTATTTATGTTACTCTTTACCTTAAAAATGATCTTTTAATAAAGCTTTTAGTAGTGTAAAATAAATTTATTTTTTAAGAATACGAGTTCATAAATTCTTTGACTATAAAGAATGTTCAAATTAACCTCATCTTCTCAAAAATATTATCCTCTTTTTAAAAAATATTAAATAGCAATGTCACATATTATTTGAAGATAAGTTTCTTTGGGGACTCTTTTTAAACTCCTGAACATTTAAGTTGGAATAATAAAATGTATGAAGAGTTTTATGCTTAGTATAATAATAAAGTTAAAATATCTATTTCTTTTTTCTCTTGAGGTTATACATTCTTTAAAATAAGATTTTCAAATAAAATTCTTCCTTGAAATGTTTTCTCTTTTGACTGTAGGTTCCTGGGAGACTTGTTGGTCCATTTACTTGTTTATTCATTTTCTATCACATTTTGTCATATTCTCTGATTCAAAAGGAAAACATTCTGCCAAATATTTTAAATATAAATCTAAAGAGTGAGTTTTAAAAATAATTACATACTTAATCATAAAGGAAACATTTCTATTCATTTTAAAAGCAACATTGGTAAAATGAATCTTAAGTTGTGTCTTCATGCCAAGATAGTGGAAATTTATAGTACAGATTGCCACAAGGATGTGCCCACTTAGAAATAAAGAAAAGGGATAGGTGAAGGAATTTCAGCACTTATTCAATGAGAGAACTTGGGAATGGGACCTTTCATCAATAGAATTCTACTGTTAATTATGGTTTCAGTAGAATACTTGTTTGATTAATGTTGTAGACTATTTGTTTGAATTCTATAAAATAAGTATAAAAATAATTAGTCTTTACTTCAGTAATCAGTTCTCCTTTCATAAATTCATTATTATAGAAATAGAATAAAATAGTAAATGAGATTTTGCTGAAAGAATATTGACATCAAGATGTCATTAAGAAGTGCTTACTTTAAAAAATATACCTATGGGGGAAAAAGTGCTTTATTATCTTTCCATCATTCTCTCAAAGTAAAGCAAAAATAATTGAATTTATTAAGCATTTCTTCATTTTACCCCAATAAAATTGAACATAAACAAATGACTTTAACTTGAATGAACTGAAATAAACATCAGTTTTCATTCTCTTGAAACTTATTCCAGAAGAATCTCCTGGAAAGCAACATGAGCTTATAGTTTTAAAGGTACTTGAAGCATATCAGAGTTTCCAGCTTGGGTTTCTGTGTTGTGTTCCATGTATGATTCAGATAGAACTGGATATCTCTGGAAAACCTATGAAGAAAAGTCTATTACAATTTCATTTCCGTGGGCCTTCAGAAGAATAATTATTAGCCAGAGTAAATCAGAGATTAGAATTTTGAACTCACATATGGAAAGTATGTATGGATATAAAATACAAAGATAAAGCTAGGATTTGGTACCCATTTGGCTTAATAAAAAATTTTAAACATGGCTATTTGCTTTTTAATCTTCTCTTTTTTTTCTGAATAGCACTTTTTTCATTAGGAGAGCACTGTAATGTAACAGATTTAAAAAACAGGAACTCTTTCTCAGATATACCAGCTCCATTAGAGGTTGTGGTAATTTATTCAAGCTCTTTACTAGCTGGGAGCTACTAGCTGGGATCTACTTTTTTGATGATTTCATGTAACATATATTATGTAGCTCAGAAATTGAGGTATGTGCTGAATATTGATTTTCCTTTTTTCTGCACATTTTTCAGTGGACAAGTTCATGGTACATTATTGCTTCAGATATAAGAAATTACTTGAAACTTGTCCTCTGATATAGGGTAGGAGTTTGACTTCCTGAGCAGTTATTCAAGTGATATGATTGCATTCTATGGCAGATTTGTTGAAACAGTAACTGATTCATGTTAAAATTGAGCACAAAAGAGTCATAATACCGACATAGTGAAAAGTTGAAAGGTTATCAATGGCATGAAATCACTGTAACTCACACTAGACAAAATACTGAACAAACTGTTGTGTCATATAATAAAAAAGTAAAGGCATTTGACAAGCTATATACCCCATAAACAGCCAATGTTTCTTACAAATGCTACTATGAAATTGTCTTTGATGAGATGCCTCCTTTGACTATCCCTAAATTGCCTTGTTGAAATCCACTATAACAATACATTCTGTTTTAAAACATGTGTTTAACATAAGATGCAGAATTTAATAAAAGACTCCCCAAATTAAGTATAAATACTCTCTACTTATGGAGAAAATGTTTAAAACATGAAAAGATGCAATTTTGCATCAGAAAAACATAATCACTAAGACTATAGATCTTTTAAATTCGGTAGTCTTTTCTAACCAGATTTTTTATTAAATAATTGTTTGAATATAATTATTCTATGTGTGTAATCTCTCTTTTTATCCCTTTCCTTCCTTTGTTCTTTCTGTTTCCTTCATTCCCTTCTCTTTCATTTTTCTCCTCTTACACTTTCTTCTCTCCCCTCCCCATTGGCAAGTGGAAATTTTTCCAATTTAAATATTTTATTGTATACTTAGCTTCAAAGAAAATTCCTGTCTCAAATGTACCTGAAGCCAATTCCAGTAGCAAACTGTAATTATAAAGGAAATTTCATTTTTTATATCTTGAAAAACATTTAAGACAATTGAGGAAAACCAAAATATTTCTCCCCCAAATATGAAGAACTGTTGAACTAAAGACAATCAAAATGAAGGGTAACTCTCTCCGTTTTCTCTATTTGCCTAAAACCAGAACAAAGGTTCACAAAGATAAAAAGCATCTTTTTATCCTCCTCTGTCCCTTTCCAGAACATTTAAAGTCAGGACTTAAATTTTGCTTCACAATGTTTGCTCACATCACAAGAATCTCTAAATAGAGTTTCTTCCCATTAATGTATCTTCCCACAGTTTTCTCAACTCTGAATCCCAGAACTTCTTTTCTTTTGTCTTGTCACTTATCTAAAATTGACTTTTTGTTGAAATACTGTTTGAGGCAGGCTCCTAAAGCACTGTCTTAAATTGTTTTTTTCCATGTGATGTGCACTGTATGTGTTAATAAACTTGCTTGTTTTTCTTTTATTAATCTGTCTTTTCTTGCAGAAATCTGTCCCAGCTATGAACTTATCAGAGTTGCAGGATCATTATATATTTTCCCCATCAGTGGTACATCTTGTAATGCAGTCTAGTTTCTTAGAAGACCTGACCACCAGTCCCTAATTCTGTTGCTGCTAAGTCTGTCTCAAATTAACCCTAAAACTCTCTTGCAAATCTCCAACATCTATGATTTTCTCTTGCCCTCGTATCCTCTCAATATACCTTTGTTTATTTATAGCAAGTTAGTTGCCCTAGCTAAGTATTCTCTTTTCTCCCTATCCAAGAACCAGACTTGCAAAGTCTCTTCTGTCCCCAAAAGGAATTATAGGTCTAAGGTAATAATTTGTTAATAAATTGTGTCACTGTTATAATCATAGCAAATAATTTTTATTGCATAAAAAACTATTTGTGAACATATTTCAATGACTATATAATATTGATAAGGAATAATTTATTGATTGATTTCCCTGATGATTATCACTTAGGTTGTTTCTAATATTTCATTGTTTATAAATAAGAACAAATCAATTTTGGTGCATATCAATTTTTTAATGGTCAATATGTTCTTAGAAGAGATCTCAGATTACTGTGCCAGAGTATGAATATTTAAAGACATTCGACATGTTTTCATCTTAAAAATGTAAAAGACTAGATCAATGTACAATTTTAATTATATTAAGAGAATACGGGTTTTACTTCATCCTCACTTGTAATGTTTATGAATTAGGCAGACTTTTCAAATATAACAAATTTAACATGCCATATCATTGTGGATTGAGCTGCATTTCTTTGATCACTGCTGATTTTGAACAATCCCCATAGGTTCAAGTCTTAGTTGTATTTCCTTTTTAGTAAATTATTTACAATTTGTCACTTGCCTTCTTGTGAAACTTGAAGAAAACTATTTCATAAAGAAATCAGGAAAGGATTCTTTCACCGAAAATATACATATTCTATGAGACTTATTCATGACCATTTTAAATCTCCCCATCGATTTTTAAAGGACTTGAAAATTTCAGTATTCATGAGATAATTGGTAAGTTCTCAAATGCATAGTAGATTAATGGAATTAGTACTAAAGTTGGGAGTTTGTGTTCACACTCTCAAAATCAAGCATTGAATAACAAGTACTACTTTCCCACACTATTATAACTTCTTCCACTCAGAAAACATTGTATTAGTCTGTTATCATAACAAAATACCAGAGGGATGTTAATTTTTATAAAGAAAAGACATTTATTTGGCTCACAGTTCTAGAAGCTGAAAGTCCAAACAGCATTGTGCTAACAGTGGCAAGGGCCCCCTGGCAAATATCAGGAGTACAGGCTAAAGGAAAAGGTCATTTTACCAAATAGGAAGACTGAGAGTGACCTGGGTCCCACAGTTCTTTCCACTGTGATGTTCACAATTGACCTCCCTCTAAGTTGTTTCCATAGTGTAGTGGTTATCACATTCTCCTCATACAACCGACCTCCTTCTAGACCCCTGCCTTTTAAAGGTCCCTCCACCTCCCAATGACACCATCCTAAAGACCAAGCCTCCAACACATGAACACTTGTGGAGGAGACACATTTAAAACCATATCCTAACCATAGGAAACATAATGAATGAGATTTTTAGCTATAAAGAACAGAACTGGTAGCTCTACCCAAAAACAGTTTTGGGTGTGTCTTCCATTCCCTTTTGCATAACAAAATTTCCACAGTTAAGACAAAATTTTTATCTTAGTCATTGAGATGAAAATCATCATAAATCAACTAAAAGTAACTATTTATTCTCATCATTAAAACTTTATTATTTTAATTTAGGATACAAAAATGGAATATGCTTAAGATATAAAATAAAACAGTATTAATACCTTCTTCAAATACATGCTCACTGCCTAATTTCCACCTGTGAGTGAGGAAAAGGGAAAACAGAAAATAATCAGTATTTATGGTTGGCCTATCATGTGCCAAAGTTTCAGAATCTTTTATAGAGTTACTTTAAATCTTCATTTGGTTAACCATATTTTGGCATGCTTTACTAGAAGGATAATAAAGATAACATTTATTGAGCATTTGCGTGTCAAGAAACTTCTCTAAACACTGTACATCTGGAATTGAGTTACTAACTGGGACCAAATAACAGCAACAAGCAGACCCACAGTTTGGACAGATGTAGTATGAATTCAGAGTCTTTTATCCCCTCTTCTTTACCATAACACCTCTAAAAGAGCACTCTATAAAGACATTTCCAAACCTACTTGCATTTTCTTACTGATTGTAAGAAGTAGTATTCCAGCTACTTGATGAAGCTGATGAAACAGAAATGTAAGAAATCTCCTACTTGGCTAATATGATAGTAGACAATATTTATTGAACTTTCTGCAATAATAAAACTCTTTTCTTTCAGAATCTGGTATCTTAAACCCTATATCCCTATAGATACAGCCCTATCTCTCTCTTGTCATTTTCAGTATCACATTCAATCTTCCAACCACAGCAATTTCATTTCTTCTTCTATGTCTCAATTGAAGTTGCTCTCCCTATGGGGCAAATATTTTCATTAAATCCTTTTATATGCTTTAGTTCTCATCATAACTGACCAGTTTATGGCATTTTGACAACTTCGACAGCCACTTTTTAAAAAGCATTCTCTCTTTTCATTATATCTTTCTTTTCTTGGTTTTCATTCCTGCTTTCTAATTCATCATCCTTAGTTTCCTAGTTAATGTGCTCTTTCTCTGTTCACTCCTTCAAATGTAAGAGTTATCAAAGATTGCACTTTTTTTTCACTCCAAATATTATCTCCAAATAGATCTGGTTTGACACTAAAAATTGTAACATTAATCTATATTTCTGACATTAGCAAAATCTGCATAGAAAGCTATCTTTCTCCTGAGTTTATTTGGTAAACTACAGATGGAACAATACCCCAAACATTTATATTCAGTTATGTCCATAGTAATTTATCATCTTGTCCCCAAAAAATCTCTTGTTGCCCTATCCCAAGGCCAGCATCACTATGCTTTGAATGACTCAAGCATGGAATCCAGTTGTTATCATTAGGCTCTCCCTGGCTTTCATCTCCACACCCAACCAACCAACACAACATACATGTGTGGAATAGTTCCATAACCTCCTAACTGATCTCATGGAGTACTTATCACTATTCAAATCCATTCTCCAAATTGCCTTCAAAGTAATTCTCTAAAGCAAAAACTGCCCACCTATGCCCCTATTAAAAACAGTCATTGGCTTCCTGTTACCTATAAGTTACACTCCAAACCCAGCAAACAGTAAGACTTAAGAGCTAGTGTTTGACTCCCTCTCTAGTTTCATGATCTCATGTTCCAAGCCCAAAGATACTGGTAATGTGGTAATGTGTTCACTCCTGTTCTATCTCTCCACATTCTCATTCTGCTCAGGATGGATTTCAAATTAGTGTCTATATGAGAAATTCCTACTACTAATAAAATAGATAATATTAATAAATAATAATAAAATAGATATTATCTCTTTTACTGAGTGTTGTGCATTTCTCTTTAGTATTCATGCCATTAGTATGTGCAGTCTATTGGTTAGGGTTATTAGTTTATATTTGTTATTTTTATTTACTACTTAAGGCAATAATGTACAAAGTAAGGTATAGCATAACAAATGGTTTGAAATTTCATCAATCTGAAATAGAAAAAAACATTGCTTTCTGGTGCTAAAACCCTAATGTCAGTCAAATTAATGAAAAGTATTATTCATATTAATTAATGGGCCTGATGAATCAAAGCAATCAAATATGTCATTATAAAAATATGACTTCATGTAAATTGAAAAAAATCTGTCATTTTTTGGATTATCTGACATTTTAGTTATTTTTCCATAGTTTAAATGGGCCTTAAGTGGCATAGTTTACTTTATGATTCATGTACAGAAACACTCAACAATGGCTATACTTTATTGTATAGTGTTTCAAGGTAGTTATTTAAGATCACAGCTGTCATTGTAAAACTGAAGAAGCACAGTGACATTTATCATCATTTCAAGGTGATATTAGCTTGAAAATGCCATGTTTAAACTTTTAAATGGTAATGTTTAATTTATCTTCATCTCCTTTAGAAATATTTTATACTTAATACTTCATCTTCAATTTAGACAACTAATTGTTTTTGAAAAATTATACCATTCAATTTCATATTTCACTATATGGTAAATGCTGATAAGTAACTCTTATTTGTCAATGATATTGAGCTTGATATGAATTATGTTTTGAGACATAATGCTTTGGGTAACAGTTGTCTTTGATAATACTCAAATTAGGTGCAGAATGTAAACTGTGTAAAGACAAAAGTATAAAACAGAATTTGATGAGAATATGGGCATAATATATCCAAGTAGATCATGTGTTACACATGAAAATTAAATGACTGTGACTCTTAGTTGATAACCAAAATAAGCCTTTTTCTTTTCAGCAAATAATTAACTAACATTATTCTTATTTTTCTTTTTTATAAGCTAATACTGTATGTTCAACATTTGTTTTTCTAAACACACTCTAACCCTCTGATCCTAAAGTTTTTTATTCAACCTTCTCCTCCTTCCCCAAAGAGAAAACTCCTGTTCATCCTTAAAAACCAATCTTAAATATTGCCTCCTTTTGGAAGCATTTAGCAACATTTCTAGGCAGATCAATACTGCCTTCATATGTTCCCACACCACCGATGTCAACTATTGTGGTTGCCTTCTTGTGATGTAATTACTTGCAAGTTTGTTTCTCTTACCTTAGACTACAAGCTCCCCAAAGGCAGAAATCATACCTCTTAGCCTGGGGTAGATCACATATCTGTAATTCCAGCACTGAGGAGGCAGAAGGAGGAAGATTGCAAATTCTAGGCCAGCCTAGGCTGTATAGCAACACTTCGTCTCAAAAACAAAGAAATCATACTTCTTGTATTACTTCTAGGGCTGAAGATACAGAACATAATAAAACATAGTCAGAAAGTTTCTTGAATACATTAATGAATTAGTGAATGTATGAATGAATATGTGTGTGTGTGTATATATATGTTTATACCTGTGTGTATACATGTATATCCCATTTGGAACCATGTCACATACAAAACACAAAAATCCATCAGCAGCTTATTAATAAAAGGAACATTTACCAAGGTGTTACAATGGGACAACCACAAGAGATACTGCAACCATCTCTTAACAACTTAGACTCAATATGAAGGAACTGCAAACACTATGACAGAACAGCTATAGCAATGCAAGATCATGTGTAACATGCATCCTGATTGGTTTTTTTTTTTTTTTCATTTTTCTTTTATTATTCATATGTGCATACAAGGCTTGGTTCATTTCTCCCCCCTGCCCCCACCCCCTCCCTTACCACCCACTCCACCCCCTCCCGCTCCCCCCCTCAATACCCAGCAGAAACTATTTTGCCCTTATCTCTAATTTTGTTGTAGAGAGAGTATAAGCAATAATAGGAAGGAACAAGGGGTTTTGCTGGTTGAGATAAGGATAGCTATACAGGGCATTGACTCACATTGATTTCCTGTGCGTGGGTGTTACCTTCTAGGTTAGTTCTTTTTGATCTAACCTTTTCTCTAGTTCCTGGTCCCCTTTTCCTATTGGCCTCAGTTGCTTTAAGGTATCTGCTTTAGTTTCTCTGCATTAAGGGCAACAAATGCTAGCTAGTTTTTTAGGTGTCTTACCTATCCTCACCCCTCCCTTGTGTGCTCTCGCTTTTATCATGTGCTCATAGTCCAATCCCCTTGTTGTGTTTGCCCTTGATCTAATGTCCACATTCAGACAAAGGACTGATAACCAGAATATACAGGGAACTTAAAAAACTAAATTCTCCCAAAACTAATGAACCAATAAAGAAATGGGCATGTGAACTAAACAGAACTTTCTCAAAAGAAGAAATTCAAATGGCCAGAAAACACATGAAAAAATGCTCACCATCTCTAGCAATAAAGGAAATGCAAATTAAAACCACACTAAGATTCCACCTCACCCCTGTTAGAATAGCCATCATCAGCAACACCACCAACAACAGGTGTTGGCGAGGATGTGGGGAAAAAGGAACCCTCTTACACTGTTGGTGGGAATGTAGACTAGTACAACCACTCTGGAAAAAAATTTGGAGGCTACTTAAAAAGCTGGGCATCGATCTACCATTTGATCCAGCAATACCACTCTTGGGGATATACCCAAAAGACTGTTACGCCAGAGGCACCTGCACATCCATGTTTATTGCGGCACTATTCACAATAGCCAAGTTATGGAAACAGCCAAGATGTCCCAGCACTGACGAATGGATTAAGAAAATGTGGTATCTATACACAATGGAATTTTATGCAGCCATGAAGAAGAACGAAATGTTATCATTCGCTGGTAAATGGATGGAATTGGAGAACATCATTCTGAGTGAGGTTAGCCTGGCTCAAAAGACCAAAAATCGTATGTTCTCCCTGATTGGTTTTCTTTCTGATTCTAGACTCCCACTATTAAATAGGAATCTGTAAAGCTCTGTAACTGTAGAAGGGGAAAAAATGTTGCAGAGAAGGTAATGCACAGCAGTGAAATGGTGGCCTTCTCATTTCAGGAATTTGAAAGAACAGGATATGTCCTCTGTCAGCAGTGTTCATTTTTCTGACGCAATTTGCCAGTACAGTGTTCCTGGAATGGTGCCAACAAACCCAAAGAGTTTTGGAATTATTGCCTCTATGTTAGACCTTCCTGCCAAAGTTAGGACTTAGAATGATGCTCATCAATATGCTACCTGTATCAGGTAACAATCAACAGGAATTGTTAAAGGTAATGAGTATCTGGATTAATTTGAAGTGCTAAGTCCACCTTCAGAACTCCAGCTGTTAATTATTTCTCAACACTCTGACTTCATATTTAATATGACTATAATTTTTAAATCCTATATAAAGTCATATGAGGATATAAAAGGAGGAGAAGCACTTTAAGAAAACTACTCCTCCTTGATGCAAGAGAAACTATATATATTACCTTCTCATGGTACAGTAATTTATATAATAGAGTAATATTTTACTTTGCTATGTTGGATTATATTAAATATTTAGGAGGAGATACTCTAGTCATTGAACACGGAATACTTGTAAAGCTGAGAAAATATTTTAAAAATTAATTTTTGCCCATCTTTATTTTCATTACATTTATATTGAAAATGTATTGTATATGTAATTTTAGGAAAACTCCACTGTACTAATTGTAATGGCATCTCAGAGGAAAGAACATGACTCTTCTACCATCTACCCTTTCTACTGCCAGACTTTCAAAAGTATGAATAGCATCAGCAAAACTTGATGCAGTTTTTAAATATTGTAGTGGAATGTCTTGCCTGAGAATGGTTACAAAATTTCAAACTGTGAATTGTTTATAGTACTCTAAGATTCTGGGAAGGGAGAGATTTTTGGCCCTTTTAGTTAAACACCAAGCAAAGTCTCTTTTCTGAAATGAAAAAACTTGAGACAATTTTAGTCTAACTATAGGTAGTCCTCTGTAGTGGGTAACAGACATGATTATCTGCTGATCATTTCCCTTAAAGAAACGCATCTTTGGGGCTGGCAGAATAGCTCAACTTGTAGAGTGCCTGTGTAGCAAGCATCAGGGCCTGAGTCCAAACCCTAGTATTGCCCAAAAAATGCGTATTTTCTAATTATAGTTTGGCTTCTCGATGCCTGTCTATGTTCTTACAAAATTAAATGCTCGAAGTGGATGAAACGCAGAGATAGAGAAGTTACCAGAAGACACATTTACATTTTACTTTGCACTGCTGGAGAGACTAGGCCAACCAACAGGCCTAGCTTGGTACAACATAACGCTATCTGGACTTCAGAAGGCCATCATATGATATATTGAGAGAGAAGGCATAACTCAAACTTTAAGACTATGTTTAAACTAGAGTTGGTGGGAGTACTGAAGTACAAAACCAGAAATCAATAGATTAGTAAGGGTATCCTGGAGAAAGAAATATGCTGACAGCCCTCAGCATATTCACACATAGCAAATACATCATAAATTTTACATTTTTATTATTCTGAAGAGTCAAGGGAGTCAAGTTGAAAGTTTGAGTTTGGACTGCCTATTTTTGTGAGGAATTACAAATCTATCTCTTCTAGCTTTATGACTAATAGTTCCAAATTGAGAAGTGAGTACCCTTTCTTAAGGTCAGAGTGGAGGTGACAGGAGTAGTCATTAACGAAAGACAGCAGTGCCTGGCCCAATGGCAAAACCACAGCAGCCAAATCCGCAGAGCTGGCATTGTGGCTGCATGTCTGGGGCCTGAAGCAGGATAATAAGGCAGACTTATTTCTGAGCACTCATGTGACAGTTATCTGTGGAGCTCTTAGAAATAGCTTGAGGGCATGTTGAAAGATGCTAATTTCTGTCATTCAAGCACACAGGGATGATGCCTTGGTAATGTGGATATTTAGAGGTACTTGTGATGATGTGTGGTAGTCATAAACTGGTTAGGCCAGAGAACATTTGTGTTACATAAGCCTCATTTGTTATGCAACACAAGCCACATGAACTTTTTTTCTGTTTTTATAACTCAGCAGATAGAGATGAAAACTCTATTTTTGTTGTTTCTTTTTCCCTAAAGGGGTCTCTCTGTTTTGAAAGAGGTTATAGAAACTGCTATTTAATTTCTTTTTCCAAAGAAGTTCCTTTATATTCTAAATAAATTAGTTGAATATATGCATAGCCGATTCCTATTTATAAACAGAATCTTGGCTTTTTAGTGGGCCACTGGATGCAATAAAATATTAATTCAAGGATGAAGATAAAAGAAGAAACTGTCAGTCAATTCAATCAGAAAGTAAATAGACATTTCTTCTTGAAAATGTAATGGATAATAAGATGGCTGAATTGCACAAACCAGGTTACCACTAATCATGCAAAGAGGTGAGATGCCTTAATTCCACATATTTCATTATTCCCCTGGAATGAAATCATCCAAATAGTACAAACTCCTTGTGGGATGGGCATGTTGGTGGAGGGCGGAGAAGAAGAACTAGAATGAAAATGTAATGAATCGATAATACATTAATTAGCAATTGTTTGTGTTGGAAAGAAAAGTTAAATGAAATCATGGGCCATGCTACAGCTGAGACCAAGTCAACAACAATTTCTGGACACTACTATCATGCATGTGCTCCTCTCACTACTCTCAATTAAAGATATTTTCCAACTCTCACTAAAAAATCAAGGTAGCTGTGAAGTGTTGTGAGTCCAAGCTTGAATAAACAGCAAATTATTTTTCAGCCTTCCTCAGAGAAAA
This sequence comes from Castor canadensis, assembly GCF_047511655.1. Taxonomy (NCBI): domain Eukaryota; kingdom Metazoa; phylum Chordata; class Mammalia; order Rodentia; family Castoridae; genus Castor; species Castor canadensis. Next base: position 120,209,538 of record NC_133394.1, read on the forward strand.
GACTTCAGTCAAATTAATCATTACAAAGAATTAAAGCAAAATAGGATTTAAAACCACCTGCTTTACTCTGGAGGAAATATGTTCAAAATATAATAGCATGATAAATGAAGGTTTTTAATGATGTCAAGTATCTCAAAAATGTTCATTAATACACTGAGGCCAGTACATTAATTTTTATCCAGCTGGATAAAAATAAAGTAAATAAGGAATAACACAAAAGGAAAGAACAAGAAGGAGGAAGGAGACAAGAAAAGAAGGGAAAGGAAAGTAAGAGTAATGGGGAAATGACAACGAAGGAGGAAAACAGAATATAAGAATAAACAGAAGATGAAAAGACAGGTTAGAGAACTAAGCCCATTCCTGGTTATAACTCCCTTCTGAAAACTATGGTTACTTCATTTGTCCTGAGAAAGCCTAGAACCATATGCTCTTTGGGATCCCTATCAACTCAAAATTCTCCACCAACTAATTTAAAGGTGAGATTCCAAGAGATACTTCTGCACACTGATTTATCCCCTCTCTATATGGTGTGGCATTGCCCAATTACTATCACTAATGAATTCTTCTCCCCATTCCTCCTCACACTGTTCTCTCTTGTATCCTAACTGCATTAGAAAATCATGATCCCACAGCTTTAGGTATTCCAAGGCACTCCAACTGCATCTTAGCCCAAAAAGAAACAACCTTTCCTCAATATCCCACTTCCTTGAAATCTTCTCCAAAAAAGGCCACTATCTACCTTCTGTCGTGGCACCAACTTGGGAGGCATGTCAGGATGTTTTGATTCCCAAATCACTTCTTTTTTACTCTTTGGCAAAATCCTGCTTTTTAATTTTACATCACTGTCCTTCTCACAGCAAAATCCTATAATCCTCCACGTAGGTTATAGTCACAAATTGTAGTCATTATGTTTTTCCATTTTTATTAGGATGTATTCATTGTACAAAAGTGATTCATTGTGACAATTCCAAATAGCTCTGTATTGTATATTGGTTAGATCACCCCCATCATAGCCTCTCCCAAACCCCTCCCCACCACACTTAAAACAATTGCAAGAGGTTTCATTATTCTATTTAGTATATGTATATGAAGCCCATCAAACCATATTCCCCAACCTTCATCTCCTCCATTCACCCTCCCTGATCTCACAAGTAATCCCCATACACTGTACTATTTTATAGTATATTACATTACAGATTTGCATTACTAATCTCAGTCACTGTTCAAAGGGGTTTCTCTATGTATCCCTGTTGTGAGTATACTTTGGCATTATTTCCAAATGTGGCTCCATCACAGATCTCTGTAGTGAATTTTAGGTAAGTATGTGATTAGACATTGTGTGTATATATCTGAAAACCTCCAAGACAGGTCCACAACTAAAGTCTCTTCCCTCTGCCATTGCCTTAATCTCCTCCCTTGAAAAGAAGCCATTCTGCTGTTTTTCCTTGCATATTCCCAAATTCAGTTGAGAGCAACAGTTCTTCCAAATGTGAAACATAGGCATTACAAATTCCTTCCTCTTCTAGATCACACCCTCTCTGCATTTGCCTCACTTTTTCTATACCCAATCATTCACCATCATCAGAAGATTCTACCTACTCAGCATCCAAGATGCACCTTCTCCTCTCCAACTGAACATATGCTAGTTTAAGGCCGTACCAGCTCATTGTGAACTGCCTTCTCATTAGCCTTCTGAACTTACATAACTGGTCCACAGTCTCTCCTCTCAAAGAAAAGTGGTATTTAAGCAAAATACAGCACATTTTTTTTCAAATGAAGGAAATAACCCCCTTTTCACAAACACTTCATTTTAAGGTATTCAGAAAAACATAGAAAACTCTTTAATTTCCTGTCCCTTTCTAATATCCATGACCTTCACCAGTTTCCAGCTTTGCTTCTGAACTTATTTTTAGCAATACTACCCCTTCATATTTCAAGTACATGTGTTCTGTTTCATGTTCTTGTAAATATTCTATTCCTTTTGCTGGATGGACAATGCTTATGCTTCTCTCATCCTCCTGAAAAACCACGTATCTTTAAAAACCCAAATTATTTGTTCTCTCCTACTATGTCTAATATCCATCGTGCCAGAAAAATTCATCACTGTTGTAGTCAAACAAGATGGAAGAGTAAGATTCAAATCTGGGATTAAGCTTCTTTATGTGGACTAGGATAAGTCACTTAGATTCTGCCTTATTTTCCCAAACTTCAAAAGGAGAACAGTACTTATGATGCTTAGCAGTCATGAATACCTATAAAGAGTAAATGATCTTTATTGTGTACCTGAAAAGAATTGTGTAGGGGTTACAAATCAGAATAACATCATCACTTTTGTTGTATTAGTCTGTTTTATCTACTAGATTTTGAGATCATTGAAGGAAGTGACTTTGCACTACTCTGAATTTTTGCATCTCAGAACCTTATGCTGAGACTTGCATATAGTAGCTCTCCAATATGTATTTGTTAAGTGTATGTATAAAATAATGGTCATTCACTATTGTCATAGAGATATAGTGCATAGTTAATAAGAACTCAGCAGGCTCCCTCATCACATGAGATCCTTTATTAAAGACCTTTGGCTGATCTCCAGTTGCAATGACAGCACATTTGTAAGTCAGTATTTTGGGGTAGTATGAAATACCTCTGTGAAGGTCAGAGAATAGGGATTAATGGAAGCAAGAATAAGTCTGTGATCAAATATACAAAAGCAAGGAGGTTTTCAGTTTAATACCTCCTGGACATTCTAACCTCAGAACACCTAACTCCATCAACATTATCAGGTTTGTTTCTAGGTCATATTACACTGGCTCCCATATCTGGTTCCAGTGCTTTATGATGAGACCCCTTGGCCATGAATTTTTTCTTTTTTGATAGTCTGGCACTAGGGTCTCCTGGTTATCTGCTTCCCCTGCCAATCAACAGTGACCTAAAAATGGTCTAGCTTTAAGCTTTTACTGATTGTTATTCTTGTGGACTTCTTATATATACCTACATAAAAGTACTGCTTTTACACTATCAAGCTATTTGCTACTGTATTAGGGGAACACAAAAGAAAAAAGGGGAGCTAATACTAGTTAGGTATCCATTATGCATTTATGTCATGATACTATGCAATTATCACCTCCTGCCTTAATCTCACAACACAGTCATTCAATCTTCCATTTACAGGTGGAAAGAATGAGACCTGCAGAAATTAAGTAATTTGCCACAAAAGTAACATTTAATAAAGTAAGTTAATTATTTAATAAAGCTTTTTATTTTGTCTCATAAGGTAAAGTTACATTGGTTTTCTTTAACCTTGAAAACTAACCATGTGCCCTAAAAAGTATCAAATGAATGATTATTATATGCAGACTTCAAGCTAGAGTAGAGCTAGAGAAAAGCTAGATGATTGGTGAAGTTCAGCTAGTTGCTAAATATAAACACAGTAAAAATATTTCCCAGTCTCAGTGGAGGGCCAAGGAGAAACAGAGCTATGATCACTGAGCACACATTTCTTATTTTTTGTTTTTGGGTTTTGGGGGGATATCATTGGAGAACATATACAATGAAAAAAATAAAATTTAACTGAGAAATTATTTGTGCACTTTAGTCATTTTTGCTCAATCTTTCTCCTTACCAGACATTCACTGACCCTCACTCAACTTGGCAACTATGTTCACATAAAAAAAGAAAACTAAGGGAAAATTTCATTTAATACTAAATTTAAAGAAAAAAATATTTGCTGTTAAACCCAATGACTATCAAATTCAGATGAAGCTCACTAATAGAATAATGAGAGAGCTGTGTTAGTTATATTGCTTAGGTGCTTCTAAAATTGAGTACAGAGTAGCCAATTTAATGGGAAACTGAACATAATACATATTTTATGCAGACTAACAAGAATTGATCAGAACAACTATCATTTTACTCTATAATGATAAACAAATAGCACTTCACTACTTGGATTATTGCCTAGTGAAGAAGACATGAACCAGAGACTGAAGGACATTGACTAGACAGAAGTGAAATTAGCCATTGACCTTAGGATTATGAAAATTGTCTCTCATTTCTTACAGAACACACTGAATAGATTTGTGAATATTAATGACCTATGGTTGCTTATATATAATTGAATCTCTCATACTTCCAAGGAGAAGAATGCAAATATAAAGCTGATATCCTTTGTGAAAATAGTTTTGGGGAATCATTCCGCTGTTCTCTAAAAACAAAAGCATTACAAGCAAATATTGCCATTCTAGGAAACAGAATATATGATCTGATTCTAGTGAAATTGTTAATGCAGGAAAATATTTCTCCGATGATTGCAAAGGCAATGTCAAGAGCATATTCATCTTTGCACAGCCCTCAGAATCAAATGGATTTTATTGCCTTTGGCCAAGACAGGAACTGACTTTTGTATAGTTTAGCAATGTTATTTTATCCCACCCTTAAACATTAAATCAAGCTATATACAAACTGAACACCACTTTTGCAAAATACTGCAACCTTTAAGTCAGAATATTTAAAACCCACCAGAGTGAGGATACTAGTCATTCTCCACCCATCTTACATTCTCACCCCCATTTGTTCTCTGCCGTTTCCCTTCTCTGTGGACCCTGGGAGGCTATTTTCTATGAACTGAATCAATGGATTTCCTTGGCAGTTGGTTTCAGGCAGAAAAATCACATTGAGGACACTGGAAGGCTACAGGAGAGAGCAAGGAATCTCTTCTCGACCTCTTTCCTGATTTAGCGTTGCATTTCTTGCAGTCTCAATAACCTTCCAAACTTAAATCTCCTGACATAAGTTTCTCCTGTAGGGCTCTAAATTTTACAGGACTCTATAATATTTTCTTTCCTTTTACATCTTCATTCCTAGAAGTAGCAATGGCTTCCTATTCCTGTTAGTCTTCATGTGCCTCACATCTCTTGCAAGTTCAACTAACCATGTCCACACTGCTGTAAATAGTACATTTGAATTCTGCTTTCTGCTAGTACCCTTACAGCTACAGTAAGGTTATTTATACATATACATATACATACACATATATATGTAAAAGATATATTCACTAATATTTCTATATTCACTTTCAAAAGGGATGGAGAGAGGGGAGAGAGAAAGAGAAGGAGGAGGAGGAGAGGAAGGAAGGAAGGAAGGAAGGAAGGAAGATAAATTCCTAAAAATTAGCCCAGTGATTTTCCAGTCAGAAACGTCTCTATCAACAATGAGATGATGAATTCAACATTTAAAAAGTATACTGATGGTAGTCTCAAATTAAACCCCCCACAGATTAAACATAAAAGCAAATTTTGTTGTGTGTGTATATGTGTGTGTATGAGTGGTTTGCTTTGATTAAAATGATGACAACTAACTTGATGACATTAGCTATCTCAGAACAATCAAGTACTTATAGTTGATTTTTTTAATTTTATGTATAAGAATGATTGCCATATAATGGTTAATTATTTAAACATAATAAGCACAGTGTGGCAATTAAAATCTAAATTTAGATCATATAGAACAAGTCAGTGGAAAGAAGTTCTCAAGGTTCAAAACTTGGCAGTGAGTAGCTTAATTCAGTAACATCAGTAAAAGAGACTCTCTTGGCCAGGTGCCTTTCCTGGAAGATTGCCACACATCTCCAGGACACTTCTCAGTGCTTGGCAGCCTCCAAACCAAGAAATTTCCATCCTCAAAGAACCAAAAAAAATCCAGGCTTTCATTTTGAATATACAATATTTGTTGCTTCAGGTCCATGACTTAAAGTTCCGTAGTGTGGGAAATCTGGATGAAGTGGTACACACCTGTAATCCCAGCTATGTGTTAAATTCTCCAGGCCCCATCTCAACCAATACCTGAACATGGTAGCATGTGCCTATGTTTCCAGCTATGTAGGGAGCACAAAATACATGGATCACAATCCAGGGTGGCCTAGGAAAAAAAGCAAGACCCTATTTCTAAAATTAACCACAGCAAAAAGGGCCAGAGATATGGTTCAAGTGGTAGAGTGCCTGCCTAGCAAGTCCAAAGCCCCAAGTTCGAATCCTAGCACTGGAAAAAAGAAAAAAGAAGTATATGGCATGGGAGACTGAAGAAATAGGACCAAAGAGTCTCTAAATTTGAGAATCAGCTTCATAGCACAGCCCTGCTGGGGAACCCAATGTGTCTAGTTCTCTATTCTGTTTTCCCCACATTAGCATAACACCCCAAACTAAAAATATGACTAAATTCTTTGTCTGGGTACTATATGATGTCCCTTATTTATGGAATTACCTTCACTCACTTAAGAATCTAAAGACTCCATCAGAAAACTCTTGAATCATATAAACACATTCAACAAAGTAGCAAGATAAAAAAAATCAACATATATAAATCAGTAGCTTTTCTATATACAACAAGTATTCCAAGAAAGAAATCAGGAAACAATGCTACTTAGAACAGACTCAAAACAAAATACAATAACAGCAACAAAAACTAACTCTAGGAGCAAACCTAACCAAGAGATGAAAAACATCAATAATGAAAATATAAAACACTGAAGAAAGAAATTGAAGATTTCCCATGTCACCAACAGTGACCTATCTACAGATTCCATGTAATCTACATCAAAATTCCAATTACATTCTTTACAGAAGTTAAAAAGTCGTAAAATTCATAGGAAGCACAAAAGACCCTGAATACACAAACCAATCCTACCGAACAATGTTGAAGGGATCAGAATACCTGATTTCATATTATACTTCAGAGCCAAAGTAACAAAAACAGACATGTAAATCAACAGAATAGAAAAATAAATCTGGAAATAAATCCTTGCACTTATAGCCACCTGATTCTAAAAAACAGGTGGGAAAAACATACAGTGATGAAAAGATAGCCTATTTAACAAATGATGAGAAAAAAATTAGACTGAAACTAGATCCCCATCTCTAACCTGTACAAAAATTAATTTAAAATGTATCAGAGACTTTAATGGAAGCCCTGAAACTTTGAAACTACTACAAGAAAACAATTGAAGATATAAGCATATGCAACAACTATCTGAATAGGATTAATAGCTCAGGAAATAAGAGCAAGACTGATAAATGTGATTGTATCAAATTTAAAAGCTTCTGCACAGCAAAGGAAACAATTACCAGGGTGAAGAGGCAGCCTACAGAATGGGAGAAAATCTTTGCCAGCTATTCATCTGACAGGGGATTAATACCCAGAACATATAAAGAACTCAAGAAATTGAACACCAAAAGAACAAATAATTTAATTAACAAATGTTTAAATAAACTAGACAATTCTCAAAAGAAGTTCAAATGAGCAATAAATTAATGCAAATGGCTCAACATCCTTAACCATGAAGAAATGCAAATCAAAACAACATGGAGAGTCCATCTCACTTCACTCAGAATGGCCATCATTAACAAAACAAAAACTAGCCAGGCACTGATGGCTCATGCCTGTAATCCTAGCAACTTAGGAGGCAGAGATCAGGAAGATCACAGTTCAAAGCCAGCTTGGGCAAGTAGGTTGCAAGACCCTATCTCGGAAAAACCCATCACAAAAGAAAAGGGCTAGTGGAGTGGCTCAAGGTGAAGACCCTTAGTTCAAAATCCAGTACTGCAAAAAAAAAAGAAAAGAAGAAAATAAAAACAAAAAGCAGCAAATTCTGTCAAGGATGGGGGAGAACAATTACACACTTTTGGTGAAAACACAAATTAATCTCAGCTACTATAAAAATCAATATGGAGGATCTTAAAAACTAAAATTGGACCCCAGGCCCACCAAAAAAAAAAACAAAAAACTAAAATTGGAACTACCATATGATCCAGTTACACCACTACCGAGCATATACCCAAAGGAATCAAAGTCACCATACAATAGAGTCACCACACCCAACAATAGTCAGTTTATGGAATCAGCCTAGGTGCCCATCAATGGATGAATGGATAAAGAAAACGAGGCCTTGATACTCAATGAGTAGAGTATTATTCATTAATAAAGAAGAATGAAATCACGTTGTTTGCAAGAAAATTGATGGAACTAGAGATCAACATTTTAAGCAAAATAAGCCAGACTCAGACAAATATCACGTTTTCTCAGATATGCAGAATCCAGGTTTAAAAGAAAAAGACATGAAAGTGTATGGGTACTATTTGGGAAGAGGAAGAGCACCAGAAGGTGAGGGCAATGGGAGGAGTGAAGATGACCAAAGTACATTAAAAGCATGTTTGAAAATGTTTTTAAAATAGCTCTGCCAAAGCATATAGCACTTAGCAACCCGTAAGAATGATTCAGTTGAATGGAACATTCCTATTCAACTTTAGGATAATTCATCTTTAGATAATGACAGCTTATCATTTTTTAAGATTAAATGAAAAATGTGAAAGATGGTTATTGCTTTTGTAAGAAAAACTGATGCAGAAATTATTAGCAATGGTAATTATCCAAAAACGTTTAAATTACAGGATTACCTGAATAGTTAGAAAAATCAGTCAGTTAATATGACTCCATATTAAGAAAAGAGCAAACCTTTGCCCCGAATTAAAATAACTACAGAAAAATATTATTTTAAAACAGTGAAACTACATTTGTAGATTGTAGCTGAAAGTTGAATTCTGAGTATTAATAATCTAAGAGTTCAGAGAATGAGCTAGAATCCATTTCTGCAACAACAGTAACTGCCAATTATAATAATGACAGACACTAGGAGACAACATGCATTGTGACCTAATCTGCCCCACAGTTTAATCTCATTTCTTCAGCAACCTATAAAGCTAGATTCTGCCAGTATTTGAGTTTTACAGATGAAGAAGCTGAAGTTCAGAGAAGTTGCGTAACTTGTCCAAGCCCAAGTTATTAAACTGGAGCTGAAATAAGAGCCTGGGATTCCATAGTTAGCACAGAGAGATCAATTATTCAAATGATTGAATGATTGAATGACCTCTTCTGTATAAAAAACTTTGTATCCTGTTTTAATTTGCATGAACATCTGAGAGTTATTTATTCAAACTACTCAGCTGCTGAACATTCAAGCATTAATTACAAAGGTAACAAATGCCCAATCCAGTAAAAGTGCTGTTAGTTATTGTTCTACTGCTGAGACACATATGGACAAACAGTATGCAGTGGCAAACTTTTACTCAGGTCAAACAAGAAACCAGATAGCAAACTAGCAACAAGACCTAGTGTAAAGAGAAAGACCTTTGTCAGCCCAGGCTAGCCCCACTGACACTAAAAGCTACTAAGCAAGCTGCTTCAGCTGATCTGTATATCCCTACTGGGATATTAATTTCTTACTATCACAATTAAATGACAATAATTGTTTGTTTCTCATTCCTTCTCAGAATGTTATTTTAGGTTGCAATTGCATAATTAAATGACTTGGTATGGTTTCCTCATTCTTTCTTTCAGTGAAGTGTGCCCATCAGTTTTTATATTTGCTGTCAACACTCTTCTTTAGATAACCTGCATTCTACTCTTCCATATCTTAAATGGTCTGTTTGGTGCTGATATCAATTCATAAAGTAAACTCTAAAATAGACAAACTTTATATATCTAGCTAATAATTTTATTTTTGTGGGTTAGTCATTATCTAAAACTTCAAATTTAGTGTGCTCAATTTATCATCTGAATACTTACAAAACACACAATATTTTCTTTAGTAGATAATCAGGATTTTATAGGATCCTAAGATGGTTATTATAAGCAAAAAAGAGCTATTATTCACTGTTTCTGCTTGTTTCATTATTAGAGAATCAAAGACATGGAAGAGCCTTACCATAAACCCACAGTTAGGGAGGATTGCCACTGTTTAAGTAGGTCTTATAAGAATTCCTCTAGAGCCTGCTTCCCAAAGTGTCAGATAAAGACCTGCAGCATTGGCCTTGTTAGAAATGCAGAATCCCAGACTCTGCTCACATACGATGAATCAAAATCTCTATTTTACAAGATCCTTAGGTAACTTCCATCACATTAAAGTTTGAAAAGCACTGTTCTGTCACACTCTGCCAATAGTCTTAAGCATCCGTCTACAAAATAACACGGTGTTTGGCAGGTCAATTAGTCTGGAACTTAAAAGAAATTTAGGAAGATAGACTGGAGAAATTTTGTAAAATTCCTATTGAGTAATTTCAAATACTCAAAAATATTTGGCAATTTTCTATAGAACTAACTCATGATGATTATGTTTGTAATTACACAGAGTGATCCATATATGCATGGGTCTCCTACATATGTGCAAAAAGAGGCATAGATCTCAGACTCTTTCTGGACTGCACATTTCTTCATCCTTGGAACCCTAGAAGAGAGCAGGACATCTTCTAAACCCAGTGGGTCTCAATTTTTACAGCCCATGTCATTGCCTATTAGAAAGCACACCAGCGCCACCTGCTGAAGCTGCCATAGAAAAGCTAGAAAAGTGTTAATGCACGTTGTTTAATTCTATCAAGGTAATTTCAATATCATTTTTTCTGCCTAGCATTCACATTTATCCCAATCACTGATTTCTTTCGAATTCTATGATCACTCCTCCAGTGTTTATGAGGACTTAATACAGTGGCTAACCATTAGCCCATTATAACCACACAGAAAAATTTAAAAACCATTTTCAGTATAAAGTAGTTGATATTTATTTTCTGACTGCTGGTCACAAAAGGCAGTAGCTGCTTCCTCTAAGAAACCAGAACATCTGAATGAGTAACAGAACAAGATGCAACTCTAATCCAAGACCAAAGCCCTAAAAGTGCCCTGGGAGGACAGCTGTTACAAGATTGCAAGCAAGAACTGAAAAAACTAAGCCAGCTGTGGTGCTGCATTCCTGTAATTACAGCTACTCCTTAGGCAGGGGCAGGAGGCTCGTGAGTATGAGGAAAGCCTGGGCAAAGCTGTCAAGAAAAAAAAATACAAATAAAAGGTCTGAGGCATGGCTCAAATGGTAGAACACTCGCCTAGCATGTGTGAGGTCCTGGGTCCATTCCGCAGTACCACACCAAAAATAAGTAAAATACATAAATAAATGCCAAAGAACCTCAACTCTGCTGTCTAAGGGTGACAGCAGCAGCAAGTGCACCCACTTGAGAAGAGAGAACAAGAGCAAGAAAGTGAGCTTCCCCATTCTTTCCCTTTTCCTTCCCTCTGAGCCCCCAGCCTACTCGATGATGTGACCCACTTTCAAGGTGAAGCTTCCCCATTCACATCACTAACCCACATGTCAGTCTTCTCTGGAAACTCTGTCCAGAAGTACACTTTAGTAATTCTCTAGCCTGCCTCAATCCAGTCAAGTTGACACCCAAAAGTAAACATTATTCCTCTAAATAATATCATACAACAACCATTTATATTACATTTACATTATATCAGTTTTTATAATGCAGAGGTACATTAACTTATGAGGAAGGCTGAGTATACACTATAGACAGACATTATGTCATTTTATTTAGGAAATTTAAGCATATGTGGAACCTAGAGTGTCTTGGAACTCGTTCTCCACAGATAGTAAGTATGACTGTAAATCTAAAAGAATTAAAGTCAGAGATAGGACATGGAGGTACATAGCTATAATCCCAACTACTCAGGAAGCATAGATAGAAGAATTGCTGTACAAGGCCAGGCCCAGGCAAAAAACACATGACCTTATCTGAAAAATAACTAAAGAAAAAGAAGGGCTGTAGCTATGGCTCAAGTAGTAGAGCACCAGCCTAGAAAGCACAAGGTCCTGAGTTCAAATCCCACTACTGTCAAAAAAAAGAAGTCAGAATCTTTAAAAAATCTGAAGATTCACATTCATTGAAACATTATTTACAATAATCAAGATGTGAAACAAATGTATTTTCAGATGAAAGGATAAAGAAAGTGTATGCTTGCACAATGGAAACTAGCCTTATCCAAGAAAGAAATCCTGCCATACATACATGACAACATGCTCAGTGAAATAAACCAGTTACAGAAAGACAAACAATGCATAATTCCACTAAAATAAGTATCTAAAAGAGTCTCATAGAAGTAGAGAGTAGAATCGTGGCCTTATGGTATGAAAGAGTTATTGTTCAATGGGTGCAACGTTTCACTTGTACAAGATGAGTAAGTTCTACAGTTCTACAGATCTACCCTACAACATAGTGCCTATCACTAACGATACTGTATGGTGCACTTCAGAATGTGTCAAGAGGGTAAATCTTACTGTCAACAGATAAACAAAATAAGAAGGACATGAGGAAACCTAGGTTATGCTAGATATGTTTATTGCTGAGATTATGATGTGTATACATCTGTCCAAACTAATCAAATTGTATATATTAAATATGTGCCTTTTCTAACAACTTTACCTCCATAAAGTGATTGAAAAAGACAGAAAGCCAGCAAACCAAACCAAAAACTAGTATCAAATAGGAAAGAGTAATTTGCTATGCCAAAGAACCCTGCTTTTTTGTGTTGGATATTATGCATCATAACTTATATTTAAAAATAAATTTATTGTCATAAAATAATTGCAAACAATCACTACACTTTAAAGATATACAACAACGCAAGTTTATTTTCTATACTTTGCAGGTTCAGTTAATCTATGCTGGATTCATTGGAATGACTCAAAAATTTTCCACATCAGTTTCCTGGGATTAGGAGGAAAACCCAGGCAATTATTTCTCAGAAGGACAGCAGAAGTGAAGGAGAAAGCAGAAACAGGCAAATTCTTTCTTGAGAACTAAGCAAGCCATTACTTCAACCTGACACTAAACCAAAGACAGTCACATGACTGAGCCCAGCATCAGAGTAGGCAGGCACTGTATGATGGATACATGGCAAATACAAGGTACAAGGAAGAGTGAAGAACTGGGCTAAAAATATAATCCACCAGGTTTAGTCATTAAATATTAACTAAAAGCTTGCTATATCCACTAAGACTTACTTTCTCTCAAGGAAAGCAGTCTTAGAGAAATCTATTTGAGTAAGTTCAAAGGTTTCTAAAGACAATATTTACAATGGAAATTAAAGAACAGACACTATTTGTTGAGAGAAATGGAGAAAAAAATCCCAGTAGAGGAAAGATTGTAAACAGAAGGTTTAAAGTGTTAAAATACAGGGAATATTCAGGAAGGCTTGATTTGAATGGAACAATATATACATAGAAAGGAATAATTTAAAATGCACTTGAGAGAAAACATAGATTCAGTATTCTTTTCCAAATCACCCCCCTCAGTTCCCCTCCACAAATGCTAATGTTCTTTAGGATTTAGCCTTTTCTTCCTCTTTTCTCTACTTGCTGACCTGATTCAACATCCAAATTTAAGTAAATGACTCACAAGTCTGTAGCTCCAGTCTAAACCAGTCTTTTTATATTGAGAACTTCTAGTTTCAACTGGTTTCTAAATATCTTATCTGAATACTCTGAAATATTTCAAAGATGATATTTCTGTTTAAGTTTCCCCTACTCTAACACTTTTTGTCTTTTGTATTCCTTGTCTCAATAATTATCCCTGCTCAGTCCCTTAGGTAAAAACCTAGATTTCCTAACTCCCTCTTTTCTAATTCAACTACATCTAATCATTCAAGTCACACAAGTCTGCCTCATGAATATTTAATATATCTAACTCCTTCTTTACATTTCCACATCATTACCTTAGCTAAGGCCATCAACAATTCTTGTCTGCAATATACAATATTCTCCAAACTTGCCCCCCATCTCCAATCCTTTCATTGCTAGAATAACCTATCAAAACTGTTCTGTTCAAAGAAATCTTTAAATAGCTCTCATATTGTCAGAAATATCTTATTTGAACATTTATTCATTTCAAAAATGCATCTAGAATGTCAAATGTGTCAGGCCTGTTCTCAGCAAGGACATAGCAGTGAACAACATAGGCAAACCTTCCACTCTCATGGGGTTGACATTCTAATGGGACAAAAATAATAAGGGAAGTAGGTAAAACTACATAATATATTGTAGGAGAATGACATGCACTATAAATAATGCAATGTAGGATATGGGGTAATGGAATAAAAAGTAAGCAAGTGTGAAGTGACTATTTCAAACTCTAATTAGGAAAATAAGACTGTAAAATATGGCCAAGATTTATATTGTCTGGTAGCAATGAAGACATCCAATTATAACTTGTGATTTTGAGGTAAAAAATCTAAATAACAGTGTGAGAGATGAAGAAAAGAGGAAGGAAAGATGGTTTCTTGTGTTTGGCTGGAACAACTGGGTGAATGAAGGGGCCATTGGTTTAGATGGGGGATCAGTAGTCGAGAATGGTGGAGACAAGATTTCAACTTTTGAAAAGTTTTATTTGAAATGCTGAAATTAAACATGAAATAACTTCTTTGTAGAGAAAAGATAAATTCATTGATAATAAACTATAAAAATTCAGTATGGTTTACATAAATTGAATAATACATAAATTAAATTGGAAACTTCAAAAAATACATTAACATGCTTGCTTCTTTTGCATTTTCATTTCCTTCTTGCTAGTAGGTAGGATGGGGATCACTATTTTGATCTGTTATCACCAAAGTGACTTTCATATTTTACCTAACAATTTAAGATTTTTAGGTTGAGTCATTAACATTTAAAGTTACTATAATAGGGTATCTATTATCAAACATGAAGATTAGATTCTATGTGTTACTTCAATGTATTCATTAGATCATGTTTAAATTTATTCAAGCAATCATTCAACAAATAGTTATTAAATACCCCTGCACTCCAGGTTCTGCTGATTTCTATATAAGCTGTCCTATTAGTTTTGCTGCTCAAAACTATAAGGATGAGGGAAGAATGCCGAGAAAGGAAAAAGCCCAAACCCCTTTTGTATTCCAGAAACTATGGAAGAGAGTTTGAAATGATCAGACCTCAAGATTCTTCTCTTCCCATGCCTTCATTCTACATTTCAGGCTCAACTTTGAAGAGCTTTTTTTAAAAAAAAACATTCTGATAGTATGGCTACAGACCTATTTTCAGCACAGTGAAAGAGAGGAAAGTGAAGGCCCTTATAAACAAACTCACCCCAGGCTCAGCCCCACACACAATATGTTGTGAGAGTGAATTCTGTGAGTACCAACAAAAAGCAGATGGCTAAGTGAGTCTGTGCTAGGCACTTGAGTCCTCACATTCTACATTTGGAGTGCTAGGTGAGAGACCTTGGAGCACTACACTTGCTCATAGGCCAAGAGAATGCTGGTCAGAAGAGAATCTGCTTCAACAGGGATTTCAATGTGAATCCAAATGGCCCAAACCACCAGGTCCAGCAATGGATCCAATGTTATCAGGAATGTGCTAGCTAAGACACATGTGGTCTTGAGGCATCAAGACAAATTTCAGTTTTTGAAATTTGTATGTATAGAAACTGATCTGACTGAAAACATTTCTACATGTGTAATAACCCTTTTCCATCTTTACAAGAAAGACATAAATTTCACTGCTGCGGTATGGTTTGATCTCTAAAGGTCCATGATTGGTTAGGCAGTCACACTTGAGCCAGTCTCCAGCCCTTGTTTTTTGTTACGAGAGTTTTGTTATCACTGTTGTTGTTACAAACCAGGGTGTCTCCATGTAGCAAAGACTGATCTGGAAAAATCTAGGTTGACCTTGAACTCCAGATCCTCCTGTCCCAGGCACCCAAGGAAGCTTGGTCTCTAATGTGATGATGTTGAGAGAGGATGGGACCATGATGACATGAGACCTGATAGGAGGTGTTTAGGTCATTTGGGGACACTGTCTCATAAGGGATTAAGAGAGCTCTCATGGGACCCAGAGCTAGTTCTCTTGAAAAGGTTATTATAAAAGATTAAGACTGGCCTTCCTCTCCTCTCTCCAGATTCCTGTCTTTCCATATAATCTCTCCCTCTCTCACACACAGCCACCATGATGCCATCCTCAACATGGTGATGCAGGCAAGGGGGCCTGTACCAGAGGTCAAACAATTAAACCTCCAAAACTGTGAGCTAAATAAACTTTTTTTCTTTACAAATTACTAAGAATCAGGTATTTTCTGCAATGAGAAACAGATCATGGTGCTTACCAATCCCAACATATCTATAGTTCAAAATATTCATGTTAGATTTCCCTTTTAAATTAATAATCCAAGTATCTATAAACGCACAGGCCTTTCCCCCTTATTTATACATATTCTTGATGAGGTGGATACATAGTGTTAGAATGGAGTATTATGGCTTGAGTTAGACTCTTCTGAGTGTATGGAGGAGGCAGTTGTGTGTAAGGACAAGCTTTGTTTGGCATCTTTGGCTCTTTCATTCAAACTCTGGTCAAGGAAAGCTTAGGGTGCTAAAAATTCCATGAAAATAAAACAAGAACTTTGGAAGTAACTGTTGAACACTAAAAACTGTCTATTTATCAACTGTTTCATGTATTTTCAATACTCATCTCTGCAATTTATTATTAAATAGTTTTTATTAAAATCTTCCACCAGATGTTGCAGTAAAACCTTGTGACCTTCCTCAAATATAGCGAATGTTTTCAAGAATGATCATTGATCTTCATGCTATAGTGAAAGAAACCCCGGAGTAAAACTTTCATGTAATTATGCTCAGAGTTAGTGTTTGGATCCATGATGATAATTAACACCTGTCATATCAATGAAATTGTGAAACAATTATGCGTTCTATTTCCCTTACAATATATTTACCTGCTTCTAATTACTACGAAAAAAATAACCTCTATGCCAGATGCCAGGTTGCTAACTTTTAGTAGTATGTATTGCTTCCTTTTATAAAAGACATAGGAAAAATTAGATTCTAGAGTATAACAAAATTAACAGAATTATCTTTTATTTTTAATCCTTGATTTTTTTAGCAGTGCTACGGATGACACCCAAGGACTTCTGCATAGTAGATAAGTACTCTACTATTGAGCTGTATCCTCACCCCTTATTTTTAAGCCTTGATTCTTATTTTGTTATTGCCAGACTAAAAATACCTAATTATGTGTGTAAAAACTTATTAAACTGAAACAATTCCTATTATGGGTTACATTGCATTCTCCAATATGATATTGAAAACCTAACCTCCAGTACCTGTGAATGTGACCTTATTTAGAATAGGGTCTTTGTAGGCCTACTCTTAAGTCTACAAAATTAACGTGAAGTTATTAGGATGGGCCACAATCATACTACTATGTCCTTATAAAAACAGGAAGTTTGAACCCAGGTACAGAAACACATGAAAGACTATGTGACAACATAGGGAGAACATTCGGAATTTACTCTCAGTGATTTCAGAATGTACAACCCATATCACTCATTATGTTCTCAGTGCTATACCATATATCTCAAACAGAAAAAAAAAAACTTCCTCCTCTATTTGAGGCTCTGTTCCCTTTGGCCATCTGTTCCCCATTCCCCCACCCCTTCAGCCCCAGTAATCATCATTCCATTCTTTGCTTCTTTGAGTTAAACTTTTCTCACTACAAAAATAATAAACATTTGAGATGATAGAGATATCTGTTGCCTTGGTTTAATTATCCCACATGTATGCAGAAGTCATAATGTCCCTTTGTACCCTATAAATGCATACAACTATTATTTTCCAGTTTACAATGTGAAAAAAACCCAGAAATTTAAAAAAGTATAAAGAGTTATAGTTATGAACAGAATTAGAAATTGCTTAGTTGACATGCCCATTGAATAGCAGTTGATTTTCACTGTCTATTTCTTCTATAATCCATTAACTGAATTGCAGATAAGGTATATTCGATAACAAGACCTTGATCAAAATGATTGCACTAAACCTGTTTATAATCTTGAAAAAAAAAAACAGAGGTAGAATGCCAGGTAAAAGCCAGGAAATGCCTGAGTCTCCTGACTTCCAGAGCTGGCAGAGAGGCATAGAACAGATTCTCCCTCACTACCAACCATCTCTTAGCCTCCAGAACTCAGAAACAATAGATTTCTCAATAAAACCATCAGTATGAAGTATAGGAAACTAACAAAAAGCCTTTTATCATATAACATATATAAAACAATTTCTATATCATACTGTATTATATTATTACATTATATATAATAAGAAAACCATACTTATTTATCTTGTATTACATTACAAAAGAAATTAAGTTTGCCACATTTCAATCCCAATTAAACTACTTTTAATACTTTATTGTGTTTGGTTTTTAAAATAATATTCCTTCAAGCACATAATACATTTTTGTTAACTGAAAATGAAATCAGAGTTCATCTGATGAAAACTCTAATTGTGATGATTAGTTTAAGATTGAACAGTTTTCTGATTTTATTTTATGGTAGACATTTTCCATAGATTTTATGAGCTAGCTCTGTAGTTTCAAGAGTTTGGCAAAAAAATATGTATCTCAAACACATTATATGATAAAAGTATTTTGTCAAAAATATTATGTAGGAAAAGACAAAAAAAATCAACTGTATTTTGATTTTCCCAACCCTCTCCAGTGATATTTGGTTTTATTTATACATATAAACACATGTAACATTTAAATATTTATTCATATATTCAGTGCCTCTAAGTGAAGAATACCTATAATTATTAATTTATAATTTGATAAAGACTTTGTGGTATATTTCTCAAAATTTGCAAATGTGAAAACTTATGACAGAATAACATATAATTTTGTGAGTTTTAAAATTTTTATGCTTATCTAAACTGAAGCGAGACCTAAATGAATCAATTGTTATAAACATTTTTAATGAAAGGTCACTGAGTACTTTTTGTCATATACTGCACTCAAAGAGAGGTCAAAGTAATACACAACATTGCTATGACAAAACTCTTTCAGTCCTGTTATAGATTTCAAAATGGTAGTGATTTCATCTCTTCCTGTGCAATCCCTCCCTATGCATGTAATTTAGTGTATTTCCACTCTGACGGTAGGTTTGTGGTGTGATTTATTTTGAACAATGGGCTATTAACAAATGCAATGCCAGAAAAATCTTGGAAACTTCTTAGACAGTAGAGATTTTCTTCTCTTTCCATTCTTATAACACCACTTTTCCATGATCAAGCTTTTGCTAGCCTGATAGAGGATTTAAAAGAATGTGATTTCCATCACACTAGCTCATACTTATACAACCACTAGATGTATAAGTGTGACCATCCAAAATTGCAATATTCAGCTAACCTCCCAATAGCTTAGAAATTCATAAGTGAATAAAGTCAATTGATAAGTCCATAGAAGACCAGAAAGAGAAAGTGAATTCTCTTAGATCTTTTCATAAAGGCACCAATCACATATGTGAGTGTTCCAATCTTACGACCTTAATTGCCTCCCACCTCACAACACCATCACGTTGCAGATTAAGATTGTGCATATGAATGTTGGGTTTACATATTATTTATTTATTATATAAATTTAGGGTGTACACATTGGTTTTTTATATATGCATATACAGTGAAGTAAATTGTTACAGCCAAGTAAATTAATAGAATCATTATCATCTCACACAGTTAGTTTTGTGTGTGTGTGTGTGTGTGTGTGTGTGTGTGGTGTAAAAGTACCTAAAATCTAGTCTAATTCCCACTGTACAATATTGTTAGCTATAGCCTCTCATACTGTACATTACATCTATATATTTATTCATCCTACCTAAGTATAACTTGGCATCCTATGATCTATATTTCCCCAATTCCTGTCAATGTATAAATCTGGGGAGACCACATTCAGTCTATAGAACCAGTTCATTCCTGCCCAATTTATAACAATGATAGTAATTTATGGCCAGGCAGTAAAGAACGAGAATGAAGTATACAGACTGACCAGGTGCCAATGGCTCATGCCTATAATCCTAGCTACTCAGGAGGCAGAGATCAGGAGAATCACAGTTCCAATCCAGCCTAGGCAAATAGTTTTGCAAGACTCTATCTCAAAAAAATCCTCCACAAAAAAGGACTGGTGGAGTGGCTCAAAGCATCGGCCCTGAGTTCAAGCCCCAGTACTGCAAAAAAGAAAAGAAAGGAGTACAGACTGATGCCAGACCATCCATGTTCAAGTGATATCTTTACCACCTACCTGATGTGATGTTATCTATATTATTTGTGATTATATTTTTATAAGGTATAATAATATACTAATTCTAGAGTTGTTTTGAAATTTAAATGAAAATTCCTATGTAAAACATGAACTACATGCAGCTTTTGGCTTTCTGAACCTGCCTAATTTCACTTAAGATGATGTCCTCCAGTTCCATCCATTTATCTACAAACAACAAAATTTCATTCTTCTTTGTGGCTGAGTACAATTCCATTATATATATATATATACATGTATGTACATGTATAATCACATTTTCTTAACCCATTCATCAGTACTAGGGCATCTTTGCTATTTCCATAGCTTAGCTGTTGTGAATAATTCTACAATAAACATGGGTGTGCAGGTGCCATTGTTGTAACCTTACTTACATTCCTCTGGATTTATGCATAGGAGTGGAATTTCTGAGTCATATGGCAGCTCTATTTTTAGTTTATTAAGGAAACTCCATACTGTTTTTCAAAGTAGTTGTACCAATTTACATTCCCACCAACAATGTATGAGGGTTCCTTTTTCTCGACATGACACGGTCCAGCTGCAGCAAAGGTTCTGACTCTGGTCTTGGGTGCTCGAGCAGTGAATAATGATATGAACTCGGGGCTGTGCCAGGCAGCAATGGCACAGTTTATTTACTGAAGAGTGTATCTAAGAAGATTCCAAGATGGCGGCTAGAGGGAGGAAGCAGAAAGCGAGCCTCCTATAGTGAAATATTGGAGAGATGCTGGAGACACACCTTGCAGGCAAAACCACTGAGAAAAGGCAAAACTTTGACCCCTCCACACCTCCAGCCAGCGCAGAGAATCTCCACTTCACTTTAAACGGAAAAACCAGGAGGGCTGCCAGGCACCTGCACCCAGATGGCTTGGGAAGATGCAGACCAGGTGAGCTTAGCGGTACTGCAGTAGTCCCACAGACAACCCTGGGCCAGAGCAGCATAGCCCCCTGGACAAACCGACCTCCACCAGGGGAAAAAAGAGAAACTGAGTAATAAGCAATAAGAACAATAAAGACACGTGGGAAGGAGGGTGGGGCGCACTGAGCGCTGAAGATTGGGGGAATGGAATCCTTCCCAGAACTGTAAATAAACAAACCAGGCAGGCTGGAGAGGCTCCGGCAGGAGCGGGGATGCGCGCCCAGCAACCAGGAGCAGGAAAGCTTGTGAAAGTGGCAGTGGGAGGAAAACTCCACAGGAGAGGGGGGAAGACCCACTTCCCACATGAACTGTAAACAAACACACAGGCCTGAGAAAGCAGGTGCAGTGTCACCTCTCCCAGTGTGCTTGGAAAGGGGAAAGCTTGTAGCAGAGGCTCAGGCACAGGAGAACTCTGAGTAAACAAAGCCTGCAGGGCCAGGTGAGTGTTAAGCTCACCCCTGAGATATGCATGAATAATGTCGCCAGCAACAGCAGGCTGACAGCAGTGGGCAGGCAAGCCACAGCTGCAGATACCATTCACTGTCTCCAGACTTTTTTTTTTCTCTCTCTCCCAACCTTTGATGAGAAAACAACCGAACTACACCTGCATGCTGAAAAACTTACTGAAACTGTATTGCATTTGAACTTGGGACACTTTGTGGGTTTCTTGTGTGTGTGTGTGTGTGTGTGCAGTTTTGTTCTACTTTATGCATCCCCTTTGATGAGACAACTACAGAACAACATCTGAGGCACCATCTCCAGGATTGGAGACTGAGACGGAAACCAAAATTATTAAGACTGAAACTCTATTGCATTTGAACTTGGAGGGGTTTTTTTATCTATTTTTCATTTTGTTTTATTTTATTTATATATATATATTTCTTTCATTTACTTATTTTTTATTTTTATTCTTATCTTTATTCTTTTTATTTTTTATTTTCAATCCTCTCTCTGTCTCTCTAATGCCTGTTCAGCTTACTGTTGATTAGCACACTAATGCTTCCTGTTTATACCTTTGATCAGTGTAGGTTTGAAGTCTACTTTGTCAGAGATAAGTATTGCTACTTCTGCCTGTTTTGGGGAGCCATTGTCTTGGTAAATCTTCCAGCCTTTCATTCTAAGCCTGTGCTTATTTCTGTTGGTGAGATGGGTCTCCTGTAAGCAACAAATTGTTGGATCTTCCTTTTTAATCCATTTTGTCAAGCAGTGCCTTTTGATGGGTGAATTAAGTCTGTTAACATTAAGTGTTAGTACTGATAGGTACATGGTGATTCCTGTCATTTAGTTGTCTTAGTCGTTTGAAGGTTTGATTGTGTGTACCTAAGTTGAGGTTACTCTCTACTGTCTTGCTTTTTCTTTTCCTGTGGTTTGGTGCTGCCTGTCTTTTCATGGTTAAGTTGGGTTTCATTTTCTGTGTGCAGAATCCCTTGAAGAATCTTTTGTAGTGGTGGCTTTGTGGTCACATATTGTTTTAGTTTCTGCTTATCATGGAAGACTTTTATTGCTCCATCTATTTTGAATGATAGTTTTGCTGGGTAGAGTATCCTGGGGTTGAAGTTATTTTCATTCAGTGCCCGGAAGATCTCACCCCACGCTCTTCTTGCTTTTAATGTTTCTGTTGAGAAGTCTGCTGTGATTTTGATGGGTTTAACTTTGTATGTTACTTGTTTTTTCTCTCTTACAGCCTTCAATATTCTTTCCCTACTTTCTGAACTTGTTGTTTTAATGATGATATGTCGTGGGGTAGTTCTATTTTGATCTGGTTTGTTTGGTGTCTTGGAGGCCTCTTGCATCTGTATGGGAATATCTTTCTCTAGATTTGGGAAATTTTCCATTATTATTTTGTTGAATATATTATGCATTCCTTTCGCTTGCACCTCTTCTCCTTCATTGATGCCCATGATTCTCAAGTTTGGTCTTTTGATGGAGTTGGTGAGTTCTTGCATTTTCTTTTCACAGGTCTTGAGTTGTTTAGTAGTTCTTTGGTTTTTCCTTTAATGACCATTTCATCTTTGGGTTCTGAGATTCTGTCTTCTGTTTGTTCTATTCTGCTGGATTGGCCTTCCATTTTGTTTTGCAATTCTGTTTCGTTCTTTTTTCTGAGGTTTTCCATATCCTGGGCAGTTTCCTCTTTAATGTTGTCTATTTTTGTCCTGAGTTCATTTATCTGTTTATTAATTGTGTTCTCTGTTTCACTTTGGTGTTTATACAGTGCTTCTATGGTTTCCTTTATTTCTTCTTTTGCTTTTTCAAATTCTCTATTTTTGTTGTCTTGGAATTTCTTGAGTGTCTCCTGTACATTTTGGTTGACCCTATCCAGTATCATCTCTATAAAATTCTCATTGAGTACTTGTAGTATGTCTTCTTTTAAATTATTCTTGTGGGCTTCATTGGGTTCTTTGGTATAGTTTATCTTCATTTTGTTGGAGTCTGGATCTGAGTATCTGTTTTCTTCATTTCTCTCTGGTTCCTGTACTAATTTTTTGCTGTGGGGAAACTGGTTTCCCTGTTTTTTCTGTCTTCCCGTCATTGCCCTTGGTATTGTTACTGTCCCTGTACTGTGTGCAATTAAGTATTTTCTAGCTTGTAATAATAACAATGGTGATATTTTGAATGGAAGGGTGAGAGGAGATGGAAAGCAAAGAAGTTAAAGAAAAAGGGAAAAAAATAAACAGACAAGTAGGAAAAAAAAACAAAGAATCAAACAAAAAAGTTTCAAAGATATATGCAGGGAGCATTAGTGTACTAATCGACAGTAAACTGAACAGGCATTAGAGAGACAGAGAGAGGATTAAAAATAAAAACTACAAAGAATAAAGATAAGAATACAAATAAAAAATAAGTAAATGAAAGAAAAAATATATATATAAAATAAAATAAAACAATATGAAAAATAGAAAATAAAAAAAACCTCCAAGTTCAAATGCAATGAAGTTTCAGTCTTAATAATTTGGTGTCCGTCTCAGCCTCCAATCCTGGAGATGGTGCCTCAGAAGTTGTTCTGTAGTTGTCTCATCTAAGGGGATGCATAAAGTAGAACAAACTGCACCAAAAAAAAACCCCACAGAGTGTCCCAAGTTCAAATGCAATACAGTTTCAGTAAGTTTTTCAGCATGCAGGTGTAATTCGGTTGTTTTCTCACCAAAGGTAGGGAGAGAGAATAAAAAGAGTCTGGAGACAGGTCTGTGAATGGCTATCTGTGGCTGTGGCTTGCCTGCCCACTGCTGTCAGCCTGCTGTTGCTGGAGGCGTTATTTATACAGATCTCCAAGGTGACCTTAGCACTTACCTGGCCCCACAGGCTTTGTTTACTCAGAGTTCTCCTGCACTCGAGCCACTGCTACAAGCTTTCCCCTTTCCAAGCACACTGTGGGAGGTGACACTGCACCAGCTTTCTCTGGCCTGCGTGTTTGTTTACAGTTCACATGGGAATTGGGTCTTCTCCCCTCTCCTGTGGAGTTTTCCTCCCACCGCCACTTTTACAAGCTTTCCTGCTCCTGATTACTGGGCAGTGCTGCTGCTCCTGCCAGCCGCCATGTTTATTTACAGCTCACGTGGGAAGTGGGTCTTCCCTCCTCTCCTGTGGAGTTTTCCTCCCTTTGCCACTCTCACAAGCTTTCCCTCTCCTGGTTGCTGGGTGCGTGCCCCTGCTCCTGACACAGCCTCTCCAGCCAGGCCCAGCTTGTTTATTTACAGTTCTGGGAAGGAGTCTCTTCCCTCCTCTTTGGTGCTCAGTGCGCCCCACCCTCTTTGCAATGTGTCTTTATTGTTCTTATTGCTTATTACTCAGTTACTCTTTTGTCCCTGGATGGAGGTCAGTCTGTCCAAGGGGCTACGCTGTTCTGGCCCAGGGTTGTCTGTGGGAGTACTGTGTACTGCTTAGCTCACCTTGTCTTCCCAAACAGTCTGGACACAGGCAACTGGCAGCCCAGGGGCCCTCCTGGTTTCTCTGTTTAATGTGAAGTGGAGATTCTCTGTGCAGGCTGGAGGTGTGGAGGGGTCAAAGTTTTGCCTCTTCTCAGTGATTTTGCCTGCAAAGTGTGTCTCCAGTGTCTCTCCAAGATTTCACTATAGGAGGCTCGCTTTCTGCTTCCTCCCTCTAGCCGCCATCTTGGAATCAAATCAAGTGATTTATAGGACCATCTCTAATTCCCTTCACAACTATAATGTGACATAATGACACTTACTTCAAAAATGTTTACTATACAGTTAAGAAGAAAAACTATGTGGTATACAAAACCATAAGGAAAAACATATGATCTAGATGAATTTGAATGATAGATTATTTTAAATTATACAGCAAATGTTCCCAGATCCTGTGAAATCTGCCTACACAGAGTACATGAATGTTTGCACCAAGGTCAATTGTATCTGTGAATGATTCAAAGCTTTGATAATATAATTATGTGCCATAGCTATTTGAGAAAATAGAACTTAAATGATATAGACCATATGTATAGATTCTTAGCAGTGTATTTCTTCTTCTTTTCTTTTTCTCTTTCTTTTTGTTTGAGGCAGGGTCTTTCTATATAACTCAGATTGGCCTCAAATTCTTGATCCTCTTCAGCCTCCCAAAAGCTTGGATTACAGGTAGGGGCCATCATGCCTGTCTTGATACTTCTACCAGCACATGTGCTTTGGATTTTGGAGGGTTCATTTTTTCATAAATAGAATATCACTTCTAAAAGAAAATCTTAATTCTTTGTATATAATGAAGCATTAGCCTTCAAAATAGGCATAGTATATCAGTCTGGTAAGCTAACAAAGCAAATACATCACAGGCTAGGTGTTTGAAATAAAATTAATTTATTTTCTAAAATTTGTGAAGATTAGAAGTCTAAGATCAAGGTGTCAGTCAGCAGCTTCAGTTTCTCATGAGGACTCTCTTCACAGCTAATAGACAGTTTTCATCTTACACTGTCCACATGGCCATTCCTCTCTAAGTTTGTGACTGTGTGCAAAGAGAGGAGCTTCTGGTGTCTCTTCCTCTTCTAATAAGTATGCCAATATTATCAAATTATGGTACCACCCTCACAAAATCTTTCAATCTTAATTATCTTCCTAAAGGCTCTATGGCCAAATGAAGTCACATTGAGAGTGAGGGGGGGAGGGGGGAAGTGGGGAGAAATGACCCAAACAATGTATGCACATGTGAATAAATGAATAATTTTTAAAAAAGGACTTTAAGAAATTCTAAAAAAAAAAGAATTTGGAGATGGAACACCATTCAGTATATAATACATGGTATTTTAAAGAATGAATAATAAAAACTAAAAACAATGGTATAAACACACAACATTGAATTACATGCCAAACACTACTCTGAAAACTTTTAATATCTATTAATATATTTAATCATCTCAACAAATCCTTACTCTAGATACTGGTATCATCAGTAGTTTACAAAAGAAATAACTTAGGTACAGAATTGTTAACTCATCCAAGTTTACCCTACAATAAGATAGGACAGTGCTAATGGAGCCAGGATTCAAACTGCAGCTCTGGAGGCTATCCTCAATGAATCTAGTGAAATCCTTACTCAGTTCAAGAATGAGTCACTGAATCTCAACTTCTCAGCTTTATAAAGAGGAGGGCACTGGATGCAAACTATTTCATACTGAGGCTCATTGACTTTTATGCAAAAACATCTTCATTTATCTGTTTGAGCTATGAGAAGAACAGAAAGTCTTTCTGGAACAAAAACATCAGCCACAACTTGCTTTGTATGTCTAGCACTGGCTTTGCTAATGTGCATATGGTGCAGATATATTTGACCATTTGAACAACCTGCAATTATTCTCCTAGGAAAGGCTTGCATCAGCATTCTGTGTGCAAGAACAAGTAAATGGAATAACAGAGAAATGGAAGCAGAGCGTACATCACTTTATTGAGCTGGTTTGGATCTTTGATGTCTAAATGGCTTATAAAGGAACTCATCTGAATAATTCACTAAACATATTATGAATGTTATACTAACGCATTTGAGGTATAGTATAAATGTCATTGAATGGAAAATGATGGTAATAAATGGAAAGTGGCAAAGTTTTCCAAACCAGATGAGAGCAATTCATTTATTTTCTAAAACTTGACCTATTCAGAAATTTAAATAGAAAAAAAAAAAATTACATAAGATGACCTCATCTATTCCAGGAATAGGGAGGGGAGATAAAGGAGAATGATGAAGGGGATGAATTCAATTATGATATATTGTAAGAACTTTTGTAAATGTCACAATGTACTCCCAGTACAATAATAATAAAAAATAAATTAAAAAAGAAATATTGAATAGGAAAAAAAAAGATGACCTTATTGAACAAAATTTTATTTTAAAAAAGTCACATCCAGCATTTCCTTTGGGAACTAATTCTCAATATGAAATCCTAACAGAGAAAGCAAGCACATATTTTTGGTTCTTTCCAACTATTTGTACCACTGAGCTGGAATTCCCATCAAAACTGAAACACAGAATCAATTTTTGGTTTAAAATCTTATTATCATCTCTGGCTGGGCATTGTGGCTCAGGCCTGTAATCCCAGCTACTCTGGAGGTAGAGATAAGGAATATCAGGATTCAAGGCCAGCTTGAGCAAAAAGTTAGTGAGACCTCATCCCAACCAATAAGCTGGGTGTGTTGGCACACAGCTAGCATTCCAGCTATGCAGGATGTTGTGGGTAGAAGAGTCACCATCCAGGCCAGCTGGGAGAAAACACAAGACCCTATCTGAAAAATAACCTAAGCCAAAAGGACTCAAGAGGTAGAGAGCAAGCACAAGGCACTGAGTTCAAACCCCAGTACAGCCAAAAATAATAATAACAATAAAAATCATATCTTCATCTGAAATCAATCAACCTAAATATCATTCATTATAAGCAGCCCCCATAACCTTCTTGCTCAGTATTTTAGGGGGAAATTTTTTGTAAAACTTATTAGTATCAGAATTGCTTATATTTTATAGTTACTCTCATTTTCATTAAAATTTTTATTTTATACTTAAACTGCTACATCCAACTTTTCACAATTATACTATATCCCTCAAGCATAGAATAATAAATAATGCTTCCCTTTTAAACAAATTTTAATAAGAAGTAAGTTAATTTTTAAAATAAGTATTTGTTAAATTGCTGTGGGGTGTGTGAATACAGCAGAAAATACCCAATGATTTGTGCAAGACTGAGAATTGCACATGGTTACATTAATCTCGTAAACACTTCAACAATCTAATATCATTTTCATTAATCAACTGCATTAAAAGTTATTTTAAGCATTTGAAAATTAAGAATATATGTAATAAATCTCACAACTTTATAAACAAGTTTAAAATTAAAAGAATATAATGTGATTGCCACTTCCTGCTATTAGCAGTAAAAAAGATACAAGTCTGCCATATCTTTAATAGTTTATATGGTGTCATGTTCTTTGTTTTCCTTTTGCTTTCTTTATCCTTTTTCTTTCTTTTCTTTCCTTTTCCTTCCTTTTATTTTCTTTCCCCTTCCTTTTTCCCATCCTTCATCCTTTCTTTCCTTCCATCCTCCCTTCCTTCATCCTTTTTTGTGGAGAAGGCCTGAAATACCATCAAAACCAGGCAACTCCTCTTTAATTGTTATGCTACAATCATGTTGGATTTCCTGATTGTCCAGTCCATTTCTATGACAGAAATCAACCTATTGCTTCCATTCTTTCCCATCTCTTATTTATTTCATGTGGGAAAAAGTCAATAGTATTAATGATAATAACAATAACTACTTTATTATGTTATGCTGCTCATATCTCAGGGCTTCACTTGTTCCCCAGAGGTCCTATAAGGTGACCAAGGTGACCTAATTCTGCTTATGTTACTTTTCTCCCATTGTTCTACAATTGAGAGATATGCAACCATATTGCACCTCCCCACCCCAGGCACATATAACTTCAGCTTACCCTTAGCTTTGTTTTATTCTATTTTCTCTACTTGAATGCCTTTTTTCAATATTTTTCCTACCTAAGCAAATGATTTTTATCCCTTTTCCAAGGAAGATTTCACTTTCTAGAAGACATAACAACTTTCTAGAAGACATAGGCAACCCAGTTGTGGGAATTAAGTCACTGAGGATATACCCTGGAGAGATAAGCCTTGTCCCTGGCTCCTTCCTGACTTTTTCCATTTCCTGGCCATCATGAGGTAGGCGACTTTGCTGTCACACACTCCTACTCCCTTGTCACCACAGGCCCATATCAATGGAGCAAGCTGATCATGTAATAAAATTTTGAATCTGTGAGTGAAAAGAAGTCTTTCCTCCTTTTAAGTTGTTTTATTCCAGTATTGGGTCACAATGGTGCTAAGTTTGAGTAATAGTTTCCAAGAGAAAATAAAGCTATCCCCAGAAGAAATTTCTAAAAAGAAAAAAATGTTTATATGATCTCCAAATTAGAAACATACAGGAACTTGAGAAATGATAAACAAAAGGATCAATGACCCTGTAGAATATGGGTTTCTTCCAGAGAACTGGAATTAAAGTTAAAGTCATAAGTGTCAAATGCTTCTCAGTGAACTTCAAACCTTGCACAGTACACTGAATAGATTGAAGAATGTAACTCTAAATTTAAAAATCCATTAATCATTCTATGAAACTATTAGGACACATATCAAAATAATAAACTTAGTTTTATAGTATTTATGATTTTTATGATATTTGTTATATAGCAATATCAATTTGTAGTTATAATTTCTTAACCCTGTATTATACACATTTTTCTCTATTTCAGAAGAAAGATATCCAAATCATTTAAAGATGCAAGTGTTTTAAAAGAAAAATAGCTGAGAATTGAGAAGGCTACAGTTTTATACCATTCATTAATATTATATAATCTGTCAGAACATTCCTGTCCACTCTCCTCCTCAGAATGGTATTGAAAGTGCATGTGTTAGCCAAAATCCACCAAGAGTAGATTTTTAGCTCATGCACGTCAATTCACACTATTCTTTGTCCATAGTTCTGAAGCTGAGAAAAACTCATTGAAACTTTCAATTACGTAACTTTTAACATATATCTCGATACTTTAGGAAAGTGATCAATAGAGGGATAACCATACCCAAAACCCATTGTTTTCTTATTTAAAGTATTTGCCTGAAAAACTTGGACCTGAAGATGGTTAAGGAAGAACCAGACACGAGAATTAGCCAGGCGGTTTTACAAACTAAGTACCTCAAATTTGAGGACACAACAATTTATTCTCTTTGAAACAAAGAACACATCATTTGAGATCCAACTGGACAGAAATCTATCTGTGGAGTTAATTAAAATAAACCTCTGGAAGAAAATGGAACCCACCAGTGAGTTGAGAAATATGTATGTAAAGTTCTATAAGCAAAATGCCCTTTCTTATCATTTGCCCATGTGTAGGAAAACAAGAAAAATCTGTAAGAGACAAGTCATTTACCAGCCTGTTAGCAATGCCAGATTTTGTTCATCAATACATTTGGAAGGATTTTATTCCCATTTAAATTAGCATAATACTCTCCACCTAAGACACAAAAGATTATCGTTTTTTCCACCTATAGCACTTGAAGTCTCCGCTCTTTTGATGTTACAGAGGTATTTACAGAACTCCACCCCACCCCCTGTAGGGTGGCCACAGTAGACATGGATTGCTTCCTTTTGGGCAGTACTGGGATTTGAATACTGGGCTTCATGGTTGCTGGCAGGCACTCTACAACTTGAGCCACTTTGCCAGCCCTTTTTTCTGTTGGGTATTTTCAAGATAGGCTCTTGAGAACTATTTGCCTGGGCTGGCTTCAAACCGTGATCCTCCTAATCTCTGTCTGCTGAGTAACAAGGATTACAGGCATGAGCCACCAGCACCTGACATGAATTGCTTTTTATTCATAAATAAAGGAGAATTTTTAAGTAGATGAAGAATGTAAAACATAAGGGAGCTAAGTCATATCAGCAAATGCCTAAACTCCCACTCCACCTCAATGCTTTTTGCATTTAATATGTAAAGTGTTATGAAATACAAAAATCTGTGAGGTAAATTAGAGCCAACATATGCATACAACCTGCAACTACAATTATAGACAAAGTTAGGAACAATAGGAAATTTGACAGATATTAAGTTATTATCCTCACTAAGTTTAGTGTTTAATTCAACTTTGTGGCTCATACATTGTATCTTACGGTAGTTCTATTTTTTAATTTTTTGAAAACTGCCATACTGTTTTCCATAGTGCTTGTCCTAATTTACAATCCTACAAACAGTGTTCAAGGGCTCTGTTTTGTCCACATACTTGTAAGGACTTATCATCATTTCCTTTCTCTCTCTCTCTCTTTTTCTCGGCAGTACAGTATTGAACTCAGGGCTTCGCACTTACTAGGCAAACACTCCACTGCTTAAGCCACAACTCCAGCCCTTTTGGCTTTGGTTATTTTTCAGATAGGGTCTCACACTTTTTCCCAGGCCTGTCTCAGATCCTGATCCCCCTACCTATGCCTCCCACATAACTGGGATGCCACCACGCTTGGCTTATTCTTTGAGATAGTGTCTCATTAACTTTTTATGCTTAGGCTCTTCTTGAACTATACTCCAACTATCTTCATCTTTCAAGTAGCTGGGAACACAGGAGCAATACCCTTGAGCATGGCCCTTATTTGTCTTTTTGGTAAAAGCCATTCCAACAATGTGTGAGGTGTGAGCTAATTATGTCATTGTGGCTTTAACTCACATTCCCTGAGGACTAGTGATATCAAACAGCTTTTCATTTGTGTGTCTTTGGAGAAATGTTTATTCAGATTCTTTGCCCATTTTTCAATCATGCAATCTGGCGTTTTTGGGTACTGACTTGCATGACTTCCTTATACATTCATCTTCTGACAGATATATGCTTTGAAATATTTTTGCCCATTCCATAGGTTGACCCTTCACTCTCTTGATTCTTTCTTTGATGTGCATAAAATTTGTAGTAAATATAATTCCATTTTTCTATTTTTGTTTTTGTTGACTGTATTTTGAGGATCAAATTTTAAAACTCATTACCAAAAACAAAATCAGGAAACTATTTCTTCCATATGCTTTTTTAAACATTTTTCAGGTTGAGATCCTATGTTTAATTCTTTAATACATTTAGAACTTATTTTGTATATAGTGTGTGGTAAGGGTCCAATTTCATTTTTTTGCATATAGAGATACAGTTTACACAACAACATTTGTTGAAAAGATTGCTCTTGCCCCACTGTGTGAGATGAGTTTATTTCAAGCCTTTCTAGTCTGTTCCACTGGCCCAAATGTCTGTTTTGTGCTATTCCATACTGTTTTTATCATTATTGATTTGTAGTAAATTTTGAGAGCAGATAGCTTGATGCCTTTAGCTTTGTTATTTTTAGCTTAAAATTTCTTTATCTCTTCATGGTATCTTGTAGTCCCAAAGGAATTTTAGGATTTTTCCTATTTCTGAGAAAATATCATTGGAATTCTGGTAGGAATTGTATATAACTTTGTATATAACTTTGGGTAGTGTAGGCATTTTAGCAATATTAATTATTCTAATCCATGCACATGGATCTTATTTATTTGTATCTTGTTCAAATATCAATGTTTTATAGTATTTAATATACAGATCTTCATCTTTTAAAATTATAAACAAATATACAAACCATTAGTTAGCTTAGCAAGAAAAAAATGAGATAAACCTCAACTAAGTGGTACTACAAATGAGAGACATTACAAGTGATACAACAAAAAAATACCAAGGATTAAAAGAGAGTACCTGAACTTATACACTGACAAATTGGATGACCTAGAAGAAATTGATAAATTCCTAGAAACTTGCAACTTTTCAAGAAAAGCAAACCTCCAAGAAAGAAGAGCCCAGAACTGAAAGTCTTCACAGATAACTTTTACCAATCATTTCAAGTAGAACTAATACCAATCCTTCTCAGTCTCTTCCAAAGAATTAAAGAAGAAGAAAATCATTTTCAAGGCCAATATTACCTTGATACCAAAGCCAAACAAAGACATTATAAGAAAATAAGATTATACTCTATGGCCATACCACCCTGAACATGTGCAATCTCACCTGATCTCAGAAGCTAAGCAGGGTCGGGCCTGGTTAGTACTTGGATGGGAGAAAAAAATTATATAACAATAGCCTTGGTGAACATAGGTGCTAAAATCCTCAACAAAATAACAGAAAACCAGAATCAAGTAGGTTTTATCCCTGGTAGGCAAAGATGGTTCAACATATGCAAATCATTAAATTTGGTACACTGTTTTAATACAAGGAAGAACAAAAAACAAAAATTACCCCCAGTAGATAAAGAAATAAACATTTGGCAAGTTCAACATCCTTTTATGATACAATCTTTCAACAAACTAGACTTCACAGAAGTAATATTTTCAGCACAATGAAACTCATATATTAAAAAACGCAGTTAGCAATATTCTCAGTGATACCTTTTCTTGTATGAACAGAAACTAAAAACAGATACCCATTTTCACCAATTCTGTTCAATGTACTTCTACAAGTCCTAGCCAGAATAATTAGACAAGAAAAAAAAGTATTCAAATCAAGAAGTAAGATGTTAAAATTGTCTCTGTTTACGTATGGCATAGTCTTACACTTAAAAAACACTGAATACCTTACCCAAAAAAAAAACTGTTAGAAAAAATTTTTAAATTCAATAAAATTTCCAAATGCAAAATAAACACACTAAATTAGTAGCATTTCTACACAGTGATAATGAACTATCAAAAAATCAAGAAATTAATCTCACTTAAAATAGCATCAAAATACTTAATAATAAGTTTAATCACTCATTGATTTTTAATGAGTCAGTGTTTCTTCTCTGGAAGAAAAAAATTCCTCCACCATTATTTATAGAAAATATCATCTTGACTGTAATTTTATTCTTTATCAGGGCCCTCCATACCAAATGCTATAACAATATCAGATCCTAGAATAACATGATCATTAGATTCCCCTAGTAGGTCCTGAGCACATCAAGAAATATATAGATGTTTCATGTATGATGGGAAAATCTGTTCTTCACTTTCGCAACTAAAAATTATACATGACAATATTAAAACTCAGTGATACTGAGAAGAAACAATTATTCAGATAAAAGACAAGCAGATCCCAGAATGACAGGAAACAGGTGTGGAACATTTTAGTTTTTTTCCCATTACCTGAAGGGTATTTCACAGTGAAGAAGCAGAACAAAACTGGGATAGAAAATTAAAATGAAAAAATAAAGCTTAAAGGGAAAAGTTGATAAATATGATCTGTTAAATTACCAACGCCTTTTGAAAATGTGAGAGATAAGATCATTTAGACTACTTCCTGACCTGTAAGACGCAATTTTTTTTTCTTTTTAGGAGGAACTGAAATAAAAAGGAACTTCAGATTTTTTTCACTCCACTAGAAATACTAATGTACACTAATGATGAATTATAGTGCCTGCTTCTGGTAACCTGGTCTATTGTATAGTATTGGGTGCTAATGTTCATAGCTGTACATTTCTCTGTAGAATTTACTCAGCAGTGGGAGTCAGATTGCTAGACAGCAGATTATGTCTCCTTCCTTTCTGCTCCTTCCTGTACTCCCTGCCTTGACAGACCCCAATTAGTGACTGGTGGCTTGGAAATACAAAAGATTGCCCCTGCTTCATGTCATACCAACTCTAATTCAAGCTCAGGGCTCTCCGTTAGATCTGGTAGACACCAGAATCCTGATGAACCTACAAACTTCCCAAGCTGCTTCTGCTGCTTTATTTACAGTCCTTAATTCCTTCCTCCATAAAATACATACACTGAGTCTCCATGGCTTAGAAACCTACATAGTACAAAAGTGAAGAATCTCTCCAATCTGTGGAGATACTATACTTTTGTAGGTACAGGGACGGAAGACCACTGAGGATACTTTTCCTAGAAAAATATCCTGTCTGAGTTTCCTCATGGTCTCTGGATCATAGTACAGTTTGGTAGTGGCAGTTTCTGGTATCCTACATATGTCCTTCCTCCCTTGGGTGTGGTAAGTTCATTGTAATTTCTATAAACCATTGACAAGTAGGCATTCCCTCCCCTCACATCTGCTCCTCGATTATTCTCTGCTCTCTTTTACTTCACATAGTGCTTCAAATCCCCTGGTAGTCCTCAGTGCAGGCACTGAGCTCTTTCTGAAAATAGCTCTTTAGAGAAAAAAATTAATATTATAAAACTGGCAACAAGAAACATAATGTCAGACTCCAAGACAGCTATATCTGGACAAAAGAGTCAAGGCACAGATTTGTAAATTCTAACTTGACCAATGTTCAGTCTTTCTACTCCTAATACAAGTGACTACAAATATTGGCAAAAGTCCTAGAGTCTTCTTCATATGTTCCATGGTAATTCTAGCAGCCAGCTTTCCCTTTAGATAAATACAAAGTGTGTGTGTGTGTGTGTGTGTGTGT
Source organism: Castor canadensis (assembly GCF_047511655.1). Classification (NCBI taxonomy): domain Eukaryota; kingdom Metazoa; phylum Chordata; class Mammalia; order Rodentia; family Castoridae; genus Castor; species Castor canadensis. The sequence goes on from NC_133394.1 coordinate 120,244,857, forward strand.
GCGCGCGCGCCAAGTAAACACACCCATATGCAAATATAAGCATATATGCACTTACATACACATTTATATATGCACACACACATATGTACATACATATGTTCATTCTATAAAATCTTTTACATATTTTCTGATTTTCTTAAATCTACTCCCTGGTGAAATAAGAGACTATTTCTTTCAGTTTTATAGGTAGACATCATGTTGAACATAACTTCAATATTTCCTGCATTATTTTGGAAGCCTAAAATTAGATAATAAAAAATCTACTCCCCTTTTATTTAATAATTTTGTTACTTTGTTAACTCTGAATACTCTACAAGACTTTTATCACTAAATTCAATTCCTTAGTGCTTACAAAAGCAATTCAAGAAAAGCACTTTGGGAGAATTACTTACTAGTTTCTGGTGATTGTGCTGTCTAGTTCATCCCTGAGGTTTCTTAAGAAGCTAACATGTTTATTGTGACACAGAGGCAAGTTCTCTAATGTCTTCTTTCACAGCAGAGTTGACTAAAAGCTTTTGTTTTCCCACATGGGGGTTTCAAGGTAGTAACTTTGCATAGTAAGGAAAGTTGCCATAATGTCATTTTCAGAAAAGTCAAACACACACACACACACACTGATGAAGCTGTTGACAGAAATATAAGTGAATTATGGCTTGGCAAAGCACGAAGCTATTAAAGGAAAAATGTCCTCCAAGTTATCCCTAAGGATCAGCAGACTTTATACTTGACAGCCTTTCTTTGCTTAATGGAGTTTCCATGGGAGTTATAGTAGTACAGTTTGCATTGTCTAATTCATTATTTAACATGTGGAAACATGGCTCCTAGTCAGAGGAAGCTCTAGAGAGAGGTGGGGAATAAGGATCACAGAGAAAGGGGGAATGAAATTCCCTTTAAAAGCTGAAAGTCACACTGTGAATGCTATTTTAGGGAGAAATACTTCCTTAAATGAGGGATAGATTGGAGATTTCAGGAGATTCCTTACAACCCTAATCTCTGTGAGTTTTCACAATTTTACAGTGGGTAGTGTTACATGTCTAGGTTCTCCTACGATTCACAGATCCTTAAACCTAAAATTGGCTTAACTCAGTTTGTTGTCATAATCAGGACAAGTTTCTGTCTGCTTCATTTCCAAGGGATTTATTTGAGATCTAGCTCCTACTGTTGGCTTCAAAGGGATGAAAATTTCAAATGACTAAATCTTAAAATTAATAAATAATATCATTTACTGATATCATTTATTGAAGGTAGTATATAAAATCTCTGAGTCCTGGTTGAATTCAACCAGAGAAAGTGTTGCTTATAGTACCATTGATTGTGTATATATGTGGTGTGTGTGTATGAATGTACAGAAATTGGATTCCTGATAGGTTTATTCAAGTATAGTTTTACTTAAGAATGTGTCACTGTGCTTATTTGGGGGTATAAACACCTTGTTAAAAGTCACCTGGAGCACATAGGAATAAAAGAAAAATAAATAAATAAAAATTGTTTTAAAAAGTCACCTGGATGATAATCAGCTATGAGCTCAAAGTCCATTGGGATATATTTACAAATATGCATAAACCAACAGGATTTCTAAGCTATAAGCTATCAAGAATGTAAGTATGGTCTCCTAAGCTGGAAATACCTATCAAGTTTTCCTTGATTATCATTATGAACCCCTATTTGAGATATGGTGAAAAAAGAATGAATGAATGTATCTGTCAGTTTTCAATAGAATGTTCAGGAGAGTTTTGGGGACATTCAGTACTGGCGTGGAAAGTAACTAGAAATGAGAATGATCTGCTTGTTAAGCTCCATCTTAAACCTCAGTTCTCAGAGAGATTAAGAAATTTGCCAAAGTCTACACAGCTGGCAAATGGAAGAGTGAGGGCTCAAACCAATGCTGTCTGAAACCAGGGCCACTATGTGAGCCTGGATGAGAAATATTTGTCTAAATTAGATAGTGAAAATGAGAAGAAATGATGGTTTGTAGGAAATTATTCTACAGCAGAGTTGGCAAACTAGTCCATGAGTGAGTTCTAGCCCTCTCCCTGTCTCAGAAATAAAGTTTTGTTGGAACATAACCCATATTCTTTCATTTACATCTTGTCTTTGGCTATGTCAACACTACATTGGCAGGATCGAGTAGTTGTCACAGAGACGGTATGACCCACAAACCCTAAAATGTTTACTATGTTAACTTTTACAGAAAAATTTTCCATAGGAAACCTACTCCAGTTTCTTTGCTTTGAATATTCATTCTTTTTTCATCTTTCCAGTTGTAATTTCATTATGAAAAATGCATGTTACAGATAACACATACCCACATCCATTCTACCCACCCTAGGATTCAAAGCATGGGATTCTTTCTGCTTTTCTTTTTTTTTCTTTATCTTCTTTTTTTTAACAATTCATATCAATTTTCTTATCTATTTACTTTTCCTTTAATCATTTTTAAAATTCTTAAATATTTACTTTGCTTACCTTTATTCTATTTTTCATATCTATAAGTAGTATTATGTATTTTGACTCTTTTTTGTGAAAATATCTTTCTCATCTCATGGTTATTAACATATGTCAATAGGTAAATCACTTTCCCCTTATCCTCTTGAGCTGGTCTCAGATCCATTTCTTCCTCCTCCTCTATTTTACTCCTTATCACAGGATATCTGTCCCCCATAGGCTCATGTCATAAGCTCCTCAGACAACTAGCATCAGATGGCATTGATGGCTGGTGGAGTGGCTCAAGCAGCAGAGCATCTGCCTAGCAGGGATGAGAGCCTGAGTTCAAACCCCAGTACCAGCAGATGGTATCAACAATGGGAACCCTCTGGAAGATGGGAAGGTAGGGAAAAGCCCTGGGCATTTCTCCCACTCCCTGCATCTCCTCCACTACCCATCTATTGTGGTTCCAGCTTCAATAAGGTGGAAGTTATAATCTACAAGTTGGTAGTATGGGGTATAATGACAACAAGGCTAATTGCCCTTGGTTTTTAATAATACCCACTCCTCCCTCTGAAGGATGTCTAGGCCTCTTGCTATGGCTAATTTCTGGACCAACTCATCACTCCATTTGGCATTGCTGCCCTTCCATCCCTGTGTAACCATTCCCCTGCTTAAATTCTTTGGGTTTTTTTACTTTGGTGGCATTGATTGATACAAGTCTATTTTGTAAGATCTTTAGAAACAGACTATACACTTAGCATTTTGCTGTCAAAGGCATGACTTTTACCAAAAAAAAAAAAGCCTCACAAGTGTTAATTATCCAAGTGACATATGCTTCCAAAAATATACCACTAGTGGAACAGTCCTATAAATTTAATTTTCAAGGCATGCACACAGAAAAGCTTTCCACTTTCTTTGAACTCTATTCATGTATAACAGTTTGCCAAGTTCCACATAAAAAAAAAATTGAACCCAAGCCTACATTTTAAGCATGATGCATTTCAATTTAACAGAAAATATTTCAAAGTCTCAGTCCTAAGATACAAGAAAATACTGAAATTTCAAAATAAAACATGATGCATGGAAATGGAAGAAAAGAGCCTCTTTTGCCATTTACTCATAGTTATTCTAAATGCACACTAATAGCCTGGCATAAAGACAACATGAATGTTTCCCTTAGGATTCCAGCCTTTCCCCATGATACTAATCAAACCTGCCTTGTGATGTAATGCTGAAGTGAAAAGAATGAGAGTCAATAGATATTTTCAGTTTTGGGGGCCACCATGAATTACTAGGTCTAAAAAGTTCTTTAATACTTATATTATATTTTGCACATGAAAAATGTTTCATACATCCTGTACAAATATGCTGTTTCATGTACTTTCTATACAAGAATGAATGTAGAATTTTTATACCTGTTGGAATCACTGTAAGAAGGGGACTAAGGTAAAAAGGAGAAAAATAAAGGAGATGAACCAATTTAGGTTATAATACATCTATACATGGAAATGTCACAATGGAACTCCTTGTATAGCTATCTTAAATAAACAAAATTTTTTTCAAAACTGGAGAAAAGGAAGGTAAAACAGGTCCTGTCTAGGGGTTGGCACCAATAGGAGTGAGGAGGATATAAGGCAAGGATGTAGGAGTGTGAATGCAGTGGAAATATATGTACTCATGTATGAAAATGGAAAAATGAGACCTGCTGAAACTATTCCAAGAATGGGGGAAGGAGGAAAGGAGAATTGATGGAAGAGGTGAATGCAGCTATGATATATTGTAAGAAATTGTTTAAATGTCATAATGTACCCTCAGTACAATAATAAAAGAATAAAAAGAAAAACTTTAAGATAAAATACCTTATAGGACCTGGAAATTCCCTCAAAAGTTATATATCAATATAGGATTTTCTTTTAATTAGAGATAGCAATCGTTGTTAGAAAATACTTTTAAATTTCTCTTCATTGCCAAAAGCTGAATGGTATTAAGGATGTTTTCAGCTGGCTGAAAATTCACTGAATTCCTTATTCTTTCCTTCCACTACTCTCAGTTTTCCACTTCTCTTTATTCTCATTCCAATGTTTTGTAATGATTGGCATGGGTATGAATTTTGGAGTCAGACACATCCAGTTGCAAGTCCCTAATTCCTTACTTCTGGTTTTGGATAATTATGTATTTCTACAAAGCTCCATTTCCTCTCATGAAAATGTGTATAATAGTCTTTTTTCCATGTGATTTTGTTAACAAAAAAAAGAGCATACATTACATTAGTTTCCTTCAAATTATGAGCAGTCATTTTATCTTATACCCTCACTTCCAATCTCTCCCTTTCTGATGACTTCAATACTTTATGTAAGAGCCAACAAATGCTACATACACCATTATCTGTGTTCCTCTTTTGAACTTATGTGCCTCTTTCTAAATGTATCCATGTGAAGCATTAGAAGAAAATACAAAGTGGTATCCAAATTTGCGTTGCTATCTGATGTGAGTTTATTACACGAATATGTGTGTGTGTCCTGACTTTAGCTTAAAAAACTAGTAACTTTATCATATTAAATAGCTATTCAGAAATAACTATTCAGAAAGGCTGCAGAATTCTCTTTCTTTTACTTTTTTTCTCTCTTCCAATTCATGGTGAGCTCTCTTATCCCCACCATCATCCAAACAATTTAGGCAGAAATATATAGCCAGACATAGGGAAAGAGAGAAAGATATATAGATGGATAGGGAATTTTTAGTTATGGCTCAGGAGAGCCATGGTTTTTGCTCCCAAAGACCTTTAGGACAGATCACTGGTTAGAAAGGCCATTTACCAGGAGCAAGTAATCATGGTGTAACGGGTGACATCCCAGTAATTCTGTTAGAATAAGATGCATATTATCCATTTTAGATTGCTACTTCCTGGAGATACTGAAGCTTAAGACTAAAAGGTAAGTTACACAAAGTATATGTATATCTCTCAGGAGATGAAAGCCAATATTTGAAAGACACATTCTCATTTTACTGACATTTTCAGTTGTGATAGAAAAATCCAACTGTAGATGGATTACTCATGAAATATTAGGACAGCACAAGTAGGATACTTTTCCACATTGCACCACACACATAAGTTGTAAGTTTATGCAGCATTTCCGAAGAGAATGGCTAAGCCAGTTCTCCACAGGTACAACTGTCAAACCTGGCCTATTTTTTAATTGATACATTTCAGTTATACAGATGTATGAAGTATACTATGATAATTTGATCAGAAAGAGGAATGCCAAGAGTGTGAAACTTTCTGCCAATCAAATAAGCAAGAATATTCTAGATCAAGGAGTTAACTCTAGCTTACCATGAAAATGTATAGTGCCATAACTAGTACCCTGGTTATTATGGTATATTGTATGCCTGTTGACATTAGGCAACCTCTATCATTATTAGTTTCTTCTAGCTTTCACCACAACAGTAAAATAGACCTTTTGATCTATAATATTACTGTGCTATCAAAATGCACAGTGATGAAGATGATACAGTAAATTTGAACCATCACTAAATCAGATCTTCCCAAATTATCCAACTTTCTACTCCATGTTATATATCTAAGCTCTATTTCCAATCCTTTTACAAAATTCTGCAAGATTACTAAGGTTTGGGACAAAATTGCCAAGTTATAGCAGAAAAATCATGTGTTGTCATCACAGAGGTACCACTTCCCATAATGCTTTATTTGACTTGACTCTTTGCTACCTGATCAAAGTATGATCTTGTGTATGCCTGGGTAATTCTTGAAAGAACCATCAAGGTTAAAGTCAGAGGAGTGTATGTATATATTTTTCTGCTGAGTCTTATGTAGATTTTCAGTTTTTAAATTTATGTGACCGATACAGTGAATAAGCTTGACATTTGGAAAACAATTCTATGCTTCACCCCTAATTTTCTATTCAAACATGGCAGCTTCTTCCTCTGAGTTTGAAAAAAAAATTAGTTCAATTTCTTACAATTACTTTAGCATCTTTATTGAGAAATAATCAGCATACAATATACTACATAAATTTGAAGTATATGATTTGATAAGTATGACTTATATACTTATGACAAAAGGTATAAATATGTGTCTTCAAACTCACTACCACAATCAAGATAGTAAATCTTCCCAAAAGTTTCTTCATGCCCCATTTTTAATACCTCTTAACACCTATTTTCACTCTCAATCACTAAGCAACCACTGATCTGCTTTTGTCAGTATGAGTTTGAATTTTCTAGAATAGTATATAAATGAAATTATATAGCACATAATCTTTTTTGTCTTGTTTCTTTTATCATAACTATTTGGAGGCTTATCCATATTATAGCATGGATTGACAGCTCATTCATTATTATGCTGAATAGCATCACATTGCATGGATATGCCACAATTTAGAAAATCCAGTCACCTGGTGATGAACATTTATGCTATTTCTAGGCAATCCCTACAGAAACTATGAATATTCATATACAAAACATATATATATATATATATCTTTGCAACTTTGAGTTAAGTAAATATTTCTTTCATTGCTATTTCTAAATAAATAGCAATGTATAAAAGGATAAATTAAATTATCTGCCCCTGACAAACAAGGTAGTGCACATCTGTAGCCCCAGTGACTAGCAAGGCTGAAGCGAAAGGATTACTTTAGTTCACGAATTCAAGACCAACTTGGGAAACATAGAAAGACCCTGATTCAAACATATATAACTCCTGGTTGGGAGAAAAAACTTGCAATGTAATAAAGACTTACATGCATAGTATAATTCTTTAAGTCTCTAAACTCAAACATCAGAAAACAGTCAAATAAAAAATTGGGAAAATTTTGAACTTGGCATTGGTCTCTTACACATATAATCCTAGCTACTTGAGAGGGTGAGACTGGGAGGATGGCAGTTCAAGGCCAGCAGTGGCCTCCCATCTTAGCAAATAGGTGATGCAGTGGCACCTGCCTGTCCTCACAAGCTAGGCTGAAATCAGCAAGATAGCGATTCCAGAGCTGCCCTTGCAATAAGTTTGTGAAACTCCATCTTAACAGAAAAAAACTGAAAATGGTTGAACAAGACTGTCATCCCAGCAGTGGTGGGACATGTCAAATAGAGTACCATGGTCCAGGCTGGCCTGGGCAAAAAGTGAGACCCTCTCTCCAAAATAACCAGAATAAAAAAGGCTGGAGAATAATTCACCAAAAAAGGTACAGTAATGACAACTCAGCATGTGAAAAGACACTCCTCAACAGCATTAGTCATTAGGGAAATTCAAATTAAAACCACAAAGAGATACTACTACACACTTATGAGAATAACCAAAATTATTCAGATCCATCAGACCAAGCATTGGAGAGATTATGGAACAATGAGAACAAGCATACAATGCTGGAGGGAATTTAGTGAAGTCATAATCACTTTGAAAAACAGTTTATTTCCTTACAACACCCACAGTAGATCCAAGAAAGTTCTCCTATCAACGATCTCAGCTTTTTCATTAACAAACTAGGAAATAGACACCTAAAAAATTAGCTAGCATTTGTTGCCCTCAACGCAGAGAAACTAAATAAAGCAGATACCTCAAAAGCAACTGAGGCTAATAGGAAAAGGGGACCAGGAACTAGAGAAAAGGTTAGATGAAAAAGAATTAACCTAGAGGAAATCAATGTGAGTCAATGCCCTGTATAGCTATCCTTATCTCAACCAGCAAAAACCCTTGTTCCTTCCTATTATTGCTTATACTCTCTCTACAACAAAATTAGAAATAAGGGCAAAATAGTTTCTGCTGGGTATTGAGGGGGTGGGGGGAAGAGGGAGGGGGCGGAGTGGGTGGTAAGGGAGGGGGTGGGGGCAGGGGGGAGAAATGAACCAAGCATTGTATGCACATATGAATAATAAAAGAAAAAAAATTAACCTAGAAGGTAACACACATGCACAGGAAATTAATGTGAGTCAACTCCCTGTATAGCTATCCTTATCTCAACCAGCAAAAACCCTTGTTTCTTCCTATATTTGCGTATACTCTCTCTTCAACAAAATTAGAGATAAGGGCAAAATAGTTTCTGCCTGGTATCAGGGGGGTGGGGGGGAGAGGGAGGGGGCGGAGTGGGTGGTAAGGGAGGGGGTGGGGGCAGGGGGGAGAAATGACCCAAGCATTGTATGCACATACGAATAATAAAACAATAAAAATTAAAAATAAATAAATAAATAATAAAATAAATAAATAACAAAAGAAACTAGGAAAAGAAAAGGTAGAGAAACCCAAACTAAGCAGAAATGTGGAATAATAAATACCAAAGTGGTAAAGAATTTCATTTACAATCTCAAATCTCCTCCAATGTTCACAAATATATTTAGAGTAACAAAAAAAAAAAAAAAAAAACCTTGAGTTGGCTAATGTGCATGGTAGCAGCATGCTCTGCCTTCTTCCTTTTGTTCTCATTATGTAAAACACAGTCATTTTCATGATCTATTTAGTGCCATGTTTTTCACATATTTGTACTTGTTGGTGATTTCCTAGTTTAACATGGTCCTGAACCAAAGACTTAATACACCTTACAGAGAAAATGTGTGTGTCAGATAAGCTTCTTTCAGGTATGAGTTACTGTCAGAGTGTTGGCTGTGTGTTCAATGTTAATGAGTCAATTAGACATGTCAAATAAGGCATGTTTAAGCAGAAAAACAAATAAAAGGTTATGTGTTGATAGGTTTAGGAAAATGCTGTGACCATAGGATCACAGGAACTTAACCCTGTATTATCCTAAGAGCAGTGGCTCAGTATTTGCTAATTCAGCATTCTTGAAATCTTGATTGTTAATTACTGTGATTAACAAGCATCAACTGTAAATAACTAGCTAAATAAATAAACAGTGGCCGTATTAGCAAGAAAAACATAAAACTGTCATTTGGAGACACCTCACTTCTACTTAGAAAATCTATTGAATTCACAAAAAATCAACTAGAATATATATTAATAAATTTAGCAAGTTTGTAGGATACAGCATCAATATACACAAATTCATTCTATTCACAGTTGCCTGTATTTCATTGTGTCCTTTAAGAGTCAAAAAGGACAGTTTTGAAATCCACATGTACTCATATAATTTCCATTTCAAACAAAATAATGGAATATTTTTCTTAAAGATAATAAAAGGTAACTTTTACCTGAGAGACTACTATGAGTAGTCAAACACATTAAACTTCAGAATCATTTTAAGTACATCCAGCCGAATACACAAGAAGAAATGAGGTTGCCCCACTAGGGGAAAAAAAATACTCCTGAGCAAAATGCCTATGCTCTGTCACAGAAATGCAAAGTCCCACTAATTAGGATGAATTAGTATTGGTACAGCTCCCATGAATGAATTGAAGTCTGGCTGACATGCAATCAACAAGGACTCATGATAAATGATGGTGTACTGAGTTGGGGTGATGTGATTAATAGATTCTATAGAAATGCAGGCTGCCTTTTATTTGGTTTAATATTTTCCTGAACTGATTCAAGAAGGAGATTTTTTTAAGCACATCAATTTAAACGAATAAGAAATAGTGGAGGTGACAGACGTTATAAACCCAAGAGAAGTCAAGCAGGAGATAACATTGCTTCCTCAGACCCTTACAGAGATAACGGTGCACAAAAGGAGCCCACATATCGCATTTAACCCTCTTATAGGCATAATGAGTTACGTAGACCATGTGTTAACCTCCATTATCTAGCAAAATTGGAAAATCTTAGGTCATTTGTCCAAGGTCATAGAGCTAAAAAATTTCAGTCACTCAAACTGCTCTCCACCTTCCCTGAAACCTTCAGTGACTGACACACTCCCACTCTACACAATCTCCCACCTCATCCCTGAAAACTGTCACCGAACCCACCCTTTCTAACAGCTGATAGTCTTCATGTTCAATCAGAACATTCCTTCATGTATTAAGCTTTAACTATGTGCTCAGTATGGACAATAGAGTGCAAGTGTATATCCAGTTCTCCACATATTCTACGTGGTCACAGATTCAACATCAAACTTCTTTTTTTTTTTTTTTAACTTCCCAAGAGTAACTATCAGGTATTCCAGAGCCTGTACTTCCAGGGTTATATAACTAGATTCTTAGCTTAGTCCCTCTCCTACCATCAAATCCTTCATCTATAGTTTCACTTGTTTCTCACTAGTGAAATTTCTGCCTCCTCTACTCTAAGGGTGTGTCTAGGAGAACAGATCCTACCCTTCTACTACCCCAAGGTCCAAAAACATGGTCATATGAGGCACTGAGAACCCATATTTCCAAAGGAGGGGTAAAACAAATGGCGGAAATGCATCTTTCCCTGGAGTTATGATGATGGGGAGCACCTTTTGCCCCAGAGTCGAGAAGTTACTCATTTATTAGCCTTTTACTAAAGTGTTCAAGGATATTGGCTGAGTTTAGAAACTGTCAAGGAAGCAAGTGTGTGTGTGTGTGTGTGTGTGTGTGTGTGTGTGTGTGTGTGAAACATTTTTGGAATTGAATACTCAGAAATAAAAGAGTCTGATTATTTCTATTTTGACATCATCACTGAACTCTGTTTCCTGACAAGAGAGAATTCAGGACAATTATATTTTTAGGGTCAATCCTAAGTCATGATGGATCATAAATAACAGTGTGCAATTTACATCTCAGAGTCCACTAAAGGTCTTAGTAGGGAGGAAGGGAATGAAGTTACTTGGAAAAAAACAGGAAAGATGTGTGGCAAAGTGATACCAGTTTTTAAAAAACAATCCATACTATGTGCTAAGTATTTCTCAAAGTGCCTTATGTATTATCTGATTTAATAGATCAAAAATTTTAACAAGAAACTACAAAGTAAAAGCAAAGAGATTATAGGTGAATTCTTTCTAATCTCTCAGTTACATCAAAACACTAGTATTATACCAACTCTATTATTTTTAATATTTCCATTACAAATTTGTAAATATTTAAATAGTAACTAAAATCAAAGAAACTACTATAAATTTTATTTCTCATTTGGCTGTTAAAACCTGAATTTCCTTAGATTTTTATTTAAATATTTAGTGACATTGAATAATATGACTAGTGACACTTATAGATAACGCTCAAAATCTAAAATAATAAGACCCATTTTTTTTCTTTTATTCTGGCACAAAATATTTAAATACAATATCCTTTTCTTTTCTGGTTAATTATTCTCAGTGACATTTTGAGATCAGAATCAGCATATAATTATTCTTTCCCTAAAACCTCTGAAATTAAAATTGAGCTCACAAAAGAATATTTAAATCTAAGAACTTTTGAATAATTACTTTGAAGTGAGTCAGCTGAAACTAGCTATTAAGATTTTCATATTTGGATTTTTTTTTTTTTTTGATTCTTCAAGGTGAGTAAGAGGTCTCTGACGTTGAGTGGAAAAAGCTGTAGGATAGTATAAGGAAAATCTGTTGCTAAACAATGAAAGTAAGGTTTTCTAGAATGTTGAGAAGTAAAAGAAAACTAACATCCAGCTCTTATCCAGTTCCTTAAACACAAAGATTTTCACCGTATCAGAGACTTCCTTTAAGCTGCGTCTTCTCTATTGAATGCTTCCCTCACCGCAGCCTCCCCCAAATTCTTTAACTTTTAGGTAGCTTAAAAGTTACTTCCTCATGCAAAGCTTCCAGAACTGTCAAGCTAATTTATGTCTACCTGACAGATGCTCTCATTTAACTATTCATTTTCCTAGTTTATAACTATACCTTTATCTATACCTTACAAAATTGAAGCTCCACTCCATGAAGTAAGCAACGTTTTTCTTTTCCCTGCTATACCCCCAGTAACCACTCAGATGTCTGAAATATAATATGTGTACCATAAGTATTTGGTAAAGATAAAATAGAAAACTTGTGAGAAAAATATGCAAAAGATTTTTGATAATTAACAGAGTAAAGACAGGAGTGGCACCAATTCCAGATATCTATTGCTGTGTTACAAATTATCTCAAACTTAGTGGTTAAAACAACTTATGTTTGTATAGTAGTCTCCCCTTATCCTAACATTCTCTTTGTATGGCTTTAGTTACCTATGGCCAACCACGATCTGAAATTATTAAATGGAAAATTTTATAAATTTTTATTTATTTATTTATTTATTATGAATAAATAATTCATATATTTTAAATTGTAATCATTCCGAGTAGCATGATGAAATTTCATCCTGCCCCTCTCCATCCTGCTTGGGATATGAATCATCCCTTTGTTTAGTGTATCCATGCTGTATATACTACCAGTCCAGTAGTCACTTAGTAACCATCAGGTATCAGATAAATGGTTATGGTAGCCATATTAGTTTATTTTCTATTCTGTAACAAAATGCCAGTGATAATAAACTTTATTTTTTATTCTGTAACAAAATGCCAGTGATAATAAACTTTAAAAAAGAAAGGGTTTATTTTGGCTCAAAACTGGACATTTCAGTCCATGATCAGTTGGCTCCATTGTTTTGGGGGGCTATGCTATGGTGAGACAGCACATAATGGCAGAAGCAGATGGCAGAGGAAGAAGCTACTTACCACATGTGGTTGGGAAGCAAAGATAGAGGAAGAGAAGGTTCTAGAGTTCCAATATTCCCATCAGGAGCAGGCTCCCAGTGGTTTCATTTCCATGCACTAGGCCCAATATCTTAAAGGTTCCATCACTACCCCATAACCCACAGACTGGGAACCTTAAGAGGTGTTTAAGTTCCAAACCATATGGCTGGGGCTGTAACTCAGATGAAGAGAGCTTGACACACTTAGATGAGCCCCAGGTTTGATTCCCAGCACCAGGAGGCAGGAAGGGAGAAACTATAGCAGGAAAAGGGTGCAGGTGTTTTGAAAGAACCCTTATTTTACTTAATAATGGACTCGAAGTATAAGATGAGGGGCTAGCAAATCAGATATATCAAAGAGAAGCCATAAAGTGCTTCTGAGGCAGACTAAATTAGGGAAAATCTGTAACTCAGAAAAAATATTGCATCTTAGATTAACCGTGCTCTGACTCAGGAACCACCCTCACTGGGCCAGGAACCACCCATGCCCCGCCCCACTCATTGATTATTGGATGAGAATCACCTGGTTCTCCCCTTTCCATAGGTTATGGTAGGTTTTAAAAGCACCTGAAGAGCAGAAACATGCTCTCCAGGCTTCCAATTTCTACCTGGGGCCAACCATGCTTCCCTTTGTATTTCTCTTCCCTAACTTTTAATAGACTCCATTTATACCCATGTGTCCTGCCGTGGATTCTTCCACACAGAACAAAGAAATTGGTACTTTTCTGATCACAGACCAGCACTAGTAACATTTTTGGCAAGCCAGCCATGGAATTAAAAAGGTAAAATGTTATGTTTATTGATTTGTTTTCTTCTAAGCCATTCCTCCCTGTCCTCTGGCCCTGTGCCACTTCTGCATCAGCGTCCCACCCAGAGCATGCTGCTGGGAGATGCTGGCATGCGCTGTACTAGTCCATCCCCATGTGGCTGAAACTCCACAAGCCACTGTGACCATGTCCTGATAGACACACAACTGGGAAAGGTGGAATTAAGGGGTGGCCAGTGCCACAGGATACAAGTTCGCCACCTGGCCCAGAGGGCAGTTAGGACTGCTCCTGAGGCCTTAGGTTTTTCAGCTGCTGCCTCTTTCCCAGGGCTTCCATGCATGTGCACTTTCCCTTCCCTCCCTCCTTCTCCCTTCTCTCTGCAACCTTGCTAATTCCCAGGCCCAGACAGCCACATGGCCCAGGAAGCATGCTAGCAATGGTAGGCCTCAGCCATGGTGGCTGTGTCAGCCATGGTGGTGGGAGTGAAAGGGTACGCCCCACCTGACTGACCCTAGGCCTTAAACAGCCTTCAGAGGCGCTGCCAGAAAATGGCCTTAGAGGTTTGCCTTAGTTCTTGCCTCTACCAGAAGAAGATTCAGTAAAAGTGACAGTAGAGTTTATTGGGAAGGGATAGCACTTTCAGCAGACTGAAGGTCGGTTGTCTCTTGAGTGAGAGCAATGAGGTCAGATTTTAAGGTTAAAATACTTACAAAAAACAACTCTTAGCCTTGGATCCTTTTGGAGCCTGGGGTGGTTTTCTGAGTTTGGGTCATTGTCTTGCGAAGAGAAAAATTGAGTAATCTACTGGTTCCCTGGTCTAATTGATAGAGGATTTGTTTGAAATTCCTAGCTTTTGCTCTTCTAGCCCCTTGGTTTGAGTCTTTGTTTTGTTAAATTCACTTGTAAAAAACCTTCCTGGTCCAAACATTGTTTAAGATGTGGATTGCTCTTGGATAGAAAGTGAATTGGCTTTACTGTTGCAGGAGGGCTCAGACAGAGACAGAGAGGGCGCCAAAGCTTTCAGGAAGCAAGCTTATTAAGCAGTGCAGCAGCAGCTCAGTCTAAAGACTGAGCCCCAAGAACAAAGGAAGCCTTCCTTATATACCATTTAGAGCAGGTTACAGAAATGCAGGGGGTGGGGGGGTGTCATTTCACTGGCTGCTTTAACCTCTGGGGCAAAGTGACTCTTCTCTGGTCTCCAGGTAATAGTCCCCAGCTCCGATTTTGCTTCACTTCACCCTAGCACTCCTTAATCTCTCTTCCCCTCCATGCCTTCCTGCCACATTCCCCGCTTTGATGCTCAGACCCACTTCTGGGTCAAAGAGCATCATCTTGATGAAGACCGCAGTACCAGAGGGATTAGGCAGGGTAATATCAGGCATGCTCCTAAGACAAGGAACGTTGTCCCTATTGAGGTCTGGAACCCACCTGGGGTTGAGAATCAGCCCCCAAATAGGTCATTGGGACTCCATCCCTTCCAGGTCTGCACAGGCACATGGGCAAGCTTTTTATCCTGTCGGTAATCTCTTTACCTTTTTTTCATCATTAATCTGAAAACAGCAGTTACTCAGGATGAGATTATTTCAGGCTGTTGTAAGTTTAGGGAAGTTAACCAGCAGGTGAGGTTGGGGCTCCATGTGTTTGGGAGCCCCCCAGTGCCATGTCTCCTCAGTAGCATCATTATAAAACTATTGTCCCAAGTAGATCAAATCCCCTACCGGGGTGGAGAATTGGCCTTTTGGATGGGAGATACAGTAATTCCCAATAATAGATGTTTTTAGGAGTCAAACGTTCTCCCTGTGGCTAGGGAGAGTGATTTCATTAAAGGGCTCTTGAAGGTTAAGCTCTTTTGCCTCCCACGGCCAATGGTCTCCCATATTTGTTCCCCCACAAACATAACACAAAGTTACATTCAGAGTTTGTGTTACAGACTTAACTAGTGAGAGGAACAGGTTTTTGATTGTACTGAGATGGGAAACTCACTTTGTATCTCTTCGTAAAAGGAGTGAAAGACCTGGTATGAGGAGCTCTCCTGAGTGATCATGATGAGTTGAAAATGCAGCAAAGTATTGAGGTCTGTTTCCTTTTTTATAATTTAAAATGTCAAACTTTTTTTTCAACTTTTTAGCCTGTTTCATTGAGGTTGAAAATAATGAAATTTACAGGGTTACAGGCACCAAGAGTGAAATTGGGGGTTGTTTTCCTTTTTTGTGAAAGAGCAGCAGTTCCATGTAATGTATGGACCTCCTCTTTTTAGCCAAGTTGCCTACCTTTCACAACCCCAATAAGGGCAGTAAAGGTGTTTATAGCACACACAACTGGATGTTTCATTGTCATCTTTTGGCAATATATACTTGTCATTTAACCTATAGGTCGTTTCCCAGGCTAGCCCCCCTATAGTTGTCCCAAGGCTGGGTATTTTTAGCTATTGCAATCACAGTTTTGTTGGGGTCATTAACCAGGGTATGGTTAATGATCTTCCCAGTGCTGGTGAAGCTTTGGGCCTCAAGCCATTGCACCCAACGGTGCAATGGGGTTAAAACAGATATCTGACCATCATGAAAGCTCACAGAGTAACAGAACTTCCCACTTTAGTAGTATGCATACATGAGTCACAGTCTAAAGCCTGGGGTCCCCCAGGTAGAAAGCTAACCAAGATTAGCAAGAAGAATACATAGAACGACTGACTCAGCTGTGGTGGATCTGTAGTGCTGGTGGACAGAACAGCAACAAAAGGGCCCTCCAGTGAGGCTTTAGTGCTTGAACATTCCATTCCTTTACCCAAACAGCATCCCCTGGTTTATAAGGGTGTGTGGGAGTTGTCAGGCTAACAGGGAGTCTCTCTCTTACCCAGTCATTGATTTTTGAGAGTCAACCCATTGACTCTCAAAGGCCCTGAATCTGTTTTCTCAGGTAAGGTCACCTATTTCCTTAAGGTCCTCTTGCAAGCCCATGACTAAAGGGGGTGGACACCCAAAAAGAATTTCAAAAGGGAGAGACCCATCTGTTTGGCGGGGCTAGACCTAATCCTGA
Organism: Castor canadensis; assembly: GCF_047511655.1. Classification (NCBI taxonomy): domain Eukaryota; kingdom Metazoa; phylum Chordata; class Mammalia; order Rodentia; family Castoridae; genus Castor; species Castor canadensis. The sequence continues at coordinate 120,261,632 of NC_133394.1, forward strand.
GCAAGTCTATGGGCAGTAATTGATTCCCATAGTAAGTGGGTCTCCTGGTATAGTTTTTCTAATTGCAATTTTAGAGTCATGTTTATATGTTTTATTTTCCCTGAACTTTGGGGGCAGTAGGCTATGTGTAACTTTTAAGTTATTTTTAATCTCTTAGCCATCAACTGTACCACCTCGGTCACAAAGGTCGGCCCATTGTCTGACCCAATAGACACAAGTTTTTGAATTGAAAGATGATTTTCTTTAACAGGCACCTGGCCACTTCTTGGCCTTTGTCAGTCTGAGTGGAGAAGGATTTCATTCATCCTGAGAAGGTGTAGACAAATAACAACAAATATTTACATCTTGGCCCTTGTTGGGGATTATTTTTGGCACTCAGACTATACCTTTCACTACAGTCTTACTTATGCTGGAGAGCTTGGGAACATAAAAATGTTGGGCCAAGGTGGTCTCAAGAACTGTCTGCCCTGAGTGAGTTCCTTCATGGAATTATTTGACAAAAGTAGGAGCTAGTGACTCATGTATGGCAATGCGACCCTCAGTAAACTTCCACCATCATCAGTTTTTCTGGAACAGCTCCTGTTTCCCCCTTTTAGTGCCCTCAGTAGTTCATGACCACTACTCGCTTAGGGGCCCATACAGCTTTTAGAATTTTTTTGTCCATATTTAATACTTTTTTCTCCTGAGTTAGAGGTTTCGACTAGCAGCAGTCATGTTTCAATGACAGAATCCAGAGTCATTACCATGTATCCAGCAAAATGTGTGCCTTCCTGGACAAGGCTGTGAAATACTCAATGTTCAGATAACTAATGAGCTGGTCGATCAAGTCTGGCTAGCTGGAAAACACCATAATCTCTAAGCAGTCAGACTTTGGTGGACCTGAATAATAGGGTGGCTGGGTTTAGAATCTTTATAACCTCTATCCAGACACATGGGTTTTCACATGACATGCTTTGATATTTGACCATTTAGGAGTTTGTTAACCAATAATTTTCTTTATATTCCATGAGAGTCAAAACAGAGTGGTGAACTCAGACTGTGAGTTCTTGTCCTAAAGTAAGTTTGTCTGCTTCAGCCACCAATGTGGCAGTGGCTCCCAGGGTGCACAGGCAGGGCAGCCAGCCTTGGAAAACTGTATCAAGTTGCTTTGATAAATGAGCCACTGGGTGGTGCCAGGAACCTAGCAGCTGGATCAAAACTCCTACAGCTGTCCCCAGTCTTTTATGTACATATAGGAAGAAGGGCTTCATCACATCTGGCAAGCCCAGAGCAGGGGCATTTGTGAGTTCCCTCTTAATTTTTCTAAAGGCCTTTTCTTGTTTCTGTTCCCATACCATGGGATTTTGTTCTCCCTTCTTTGTGGCTTTATAAAGTGTTTTTCCAAGAGAGAATAATTGGGAAGCCAGATCTGGCAGAAAACTGCAGCTCCTAAAAATTCTCTAATCTGTACAGTGGCACATAAGGGGGCAGGGACTCCTTGGGGTCCCCCACTAATATGGGTTTCTCTGGCTTTTTACATATTTCCCTGTACTTGGAAACTGTTGCTGCCCTGGCTACCATAACCTTACATGTTTCTCTAGGTGGGGTTTTAGTCACGTGGGCTGACTGAGGACTGCATCCTAGCAGCAATCAGTATAAGGAAACATCTAGGTGTTTCAGGCTCCCCTATAACCACTTCAAAAACTTTATTGACTATGACCTTATCTAATGACCCCTCCAAGGACCATCCTACACCAAAAGCAGGCCAGTCTATTTCACAGAAGGTCCTAAGCTTGCCAGGAGTCAGTTTGATCCCATAATCTCCATTAAATCCCCTTTTAAAGTTCTTAAGCATGCATTCTAGGAGAGTGTTCTTACTCTGACTTCCTCCCATTCCTTATGTCTACCAGACATCTAGACAGAGAAAAGACAGAAGGGATGAGGTCTGTGGATAGGAAGTAAGAGGAAAACAAATAACACCCCTTGCTTCATCCATCTCCGGCTGCTCCCCTTGCAGAGATTTAGGCATCTCTAGGCCTTAGGAAGTCTGTATAAGCCCCAGACTGGAGGCCCTGTTAGGGTCACCCTAAACCATATGAGTTCGCCATGGACCTGCAGCCAGGTGGCACCTGGCATGGGTGGCCCTCCCAGTGGGCCAGGGACACTGAGCCAGTGACAAGGAGGTGAAAACACCACCTTCCAAATCCCAGGCAGGTCCCTAGAAATGTTGCAGGAGGGCTCAGACAGAGATAGAGGGGTTACCAAAGCTGTTGTGAAGCAAGTTTATTAAGCAAGCCAGCAGTGACTCAGCAGACTCAAGTCCAAAGGCTGAGCCCCAAGAGCAAAGGGGGATTTCCTCATATACCATTTAGAACAGGTTACGGAAATACATAATCACATGTTATTTCATTGGCTTCTTTAGCCTCTGGGGTGAAGTGACTCTTCTCTGGTCTCCAGGTAACATTTTTTTTGTTTTTTTGTTTTTTCTTTCATTTTAGCACTCATTAATCTGTCTTCTCCTTCTCAGCCTTCCTGCCACATTACAGTAGTGGCTAACTTTAGAATTTCCTGTGATGGCCTCTGGGCTCTGGCTACCTAACCTTAAATAGACATTAGTGGGGTTGGAAATTTAAATTAAAATGATTCCTTTCTGTGGCCACCATATCAGAGGAACCAGGGATACACCTGCACCCCAAGTATCTGGCACTGTCCGTCAGTGCCAGCCTGGGAGTGGCAGTCCCAGGAGCCAGCCCTGCCCCTCAGTGCAGGCCCAGGAGCTCGGTCTAGCCAGCCAGCAGAGAGTCTACCTCTGCAGCTACAAGCTAAAGGCACCAGTTCTGGCAACCACCACCTGATAAGATGTCATTCTTTTTTATACTAGAATACGAGTTTTAAATATATCTTTGAGATAAGGAGAACTTAATGGTACTAATTAATCATTGGTTTTGTTTTGTATTTTCCTTACAAAACTTTAACTGTTCTCTGTTGATAAGATTAGGCAAAGAGGTTGAAAAGAATGTGTCCTTCTGTGTGGGTATTTTGAATAGATAGTTTAATTAGAGGTTTTATTCTTGGCAATTAAATCTGTTCCATCATGATACTTCAATTAGTAAACTGGACAACAAAAAGCCCCTCAAAGCTTAAACTTCACTGCCATTTGTGCTAACTCTAGTAACCCTAAATTTAGATAAGTCTTTAAAACTAAAAGACAGGACATTATATTCAAAGAGGGAGAGTTTTATATCCAGTGACTAATTCTCCAAAACTATCAAGTGATGTCACATCCAAAAATACTAAAAAAAACTTTTAAAATCCCACCTTAGTTTGCTTCAATTATTTGGTCTTTTCATTAGGAAATTGGATTAGTCATCAGGATGACTAACTCATATGGACACATGTCTCTCAGGGGGGAGATGTCTCTTATTCCTATAACAGATTGCTATTTTAAGCCTGTATGCTGCAGGTAACATGCCTTTGTGCTCCATTTGAGGGAAACTTTGGAGAGACCATGTGTTTACAGGGAATGTGTTCAATGCCATCTTGCCAATCCCTAGGGATGGGTGATGCCATCTTGCCACCCTCTACAAAAATTGTATCCAATTTGTGGTTTAAATTTTCTAAATTAATATAGTTTTTATATATGTTGTTTTTGATACATTAATCTGTTAAAGATTGGACCAAGAATAAACAATCTGTGTTAGAGATCTGTTATAAACTACTTAGGAATCTAGCTGACTAATCTACTAAACATGATGACAAAAATTGATATGAGTGTACTCTGAATTAATGTGATTGTTTTGTTTGTCATTGTGTGCTTTCTGTGTATGTCTTAATATGTCTCCTACCTATATACTTCTAGCCACTAAAGTTTTTAGCTCATATGTGTGCTTATATGCTTTGGCATGCCTAGGTGAAAATTGTGTGTGTGTGTATGTGTGTGTGTGTGTGTGTGTGTGTGCGTGTGTCTGTCTGTCTGTCTGTCTATAGATGTCTTTAGGATGATTCTTAAACTACTTTTATAAAGTTAATGTGCACAACTATCTCAAAAGTTATCTAAAGTTCTAATCCCAACCAAGCCTAACTCTTCCCTGCCTTAGGACAAAAGAAAATTTAGGGACAACCTCAATCTGTTTCCTTCCATCGTGAATGTAATTTACATTTAATTCTTTTATAATTAGGTTTATTATCCCATGTGTTCTTATATATTACTATTATACAAAAGATAGTTTAATTTAATTTTCTTCCTAAGTTTTTTAAGGTATAAGTTTGCTAAGAGTTTTTATTAAAAATAGTATTATCTAATTCAAGTTTTTAAAAAGGTTGTTTCAAGATATAAATTAAGGTCATAAAGTTTATAAGTTTATATAGGTGTGGCTGGGTTGGCCATAGTTTAAATTTGCCTAGAGAGTTTTCTAAGGTCAAAATTTAAGTTACTAATGTGTATTTAAACATGAGTTTCTGTTTTACTAAATTAGCTGTCAGGGATTTTGGGCACTATAAGCTGATACAAGATTTTCCAAAAACCAAACAAAAGTTCATCCTCCAGATAGGATTTTGAGGTTTTTTTCCTATCATTATAAAATCCATGACTCTCAGTCATTGGATTTCCTAACTTTATGCTTACTCCCTTATCTCTGTTTCTGTATTTAATCACTTGAGACATTAATCTTTTTGGTTTATAATTATCTTTTAGGAAAATACTTGTTTCCCTATTCTTCTCAGTTTCCAAGCTGACTACAACCTCATAGCCTGATATGAAAACTGACCATGAGCGATGGGTTTGTATCAGCCAAGCTTACCTTGATGCAATTTGGATTCTGTACAGGTTACAAAAACTCATATTAAGATGTTTCCCTTTTAACACTCAACAGATTGTCTTCCTTTATATTGTAATCTTCTCATTTTACATGTTGATTTTGGTATCAGCCTCTTTGCCCAGTGTATAATAATTCTGATGTTTTACCAGTTGGGTTGGCATTCAGAATCAGCATCCTATTTAGGAACCCTCATGCAGAGATATGAGTGAATGGACCTTTTTTTAGAGAATAGCAGGAATTTGGTGGATCCTACTGCTTGTTTGTGCAGAGACATCTGTAGGAAGTCTTTTTAGGCAAGCCAGGTCAAGGACCCACAATTGAGATTTTCAGGATATAAGGAGGCCCCCAAAGATCTTGAAATTGATCTCACTCTCCTCCAAAGAGCAATCTTCCTTCTTTGATTTTTTTTTTCTCTTTCTCCACCAGCCAGCATAGGAAATTCCATTCAGGAGTCCACATAAAAGGGTAGAGAGACTAACCCTTGGGAGAATGGTTGTCTCTTAAGGAGTAAATATCCTCTTTCCTTTCCTTCTCTCTCTTCATGAGGTGAAGCCAACTCAGCCCCTACAGATTCTCTACTTGGCTCTATCCTTAAGTACTAGGAGTGCTTTGATATTGCTAACCAAAAATAAGATGACAAATTTTCTACATAGCCAATTAAAGATTATTTACTATTCTTTGCATCCTGCCTAAATTAGTCTCTTGCCAGATGAAAAAGTATTTTTCTGATAATACTGAAGAAGCTAAGTTTAAACTGATTAAATATTATTTTAAATGGTTCTAATACTACTAGTGCCTTGTATCTAAATGTTACAAAGTCACTTACAGAGTTAAAATGTATACATGTTCAAAATGTATACATGTATACATGCTCTAGTTTGTTTATCTAAGGTGCATTCTATCAATAAGGTCTTTGACATTTCTGCTTTTCATGAAAAATGCTTAAAGTGCTACCATTTAGGCCTGATATCTGGTTTATCTGACAATGGCTAGATAAACGTACATAATATGCAATTGAGCATCAAAACAGGGGCTATTTGAAATTATTGACACTGCCCTCCCTTAACTTTACCTAATCAAAATTCAAAGTTTAAACTGTGATGCTGCTACTGGCTCCTTTATATGTTAAATGTCTTTGCCTTCTTCAACTATATAAGCCTTCTAAAATAGTTATAAAAAGGCACTGTACCAAGTTGGTGTGTTAGCTCCTTTTACAAGTTTGTGCATATATTCCCAATTTTAATAAGAGGAGTTTAGTAGTACTACACTTTAGATTAATTGCTAAGCTATTAATCACAATTACTTTAAATTTTGTCATTACCATTCTAATCCTATTGGAACATTTACAGACAAGCCTATGGAAAATGACTTATTTTATTTATTTATTATTTATTTATTATATATACAAGTACTTATCTGTCAACCAAGATAGATATTCTTAAGTATTGGGGTCAGTTTATATTTTCCTTGTAAAGCTTTGTTACTGCTGTCTGCTGATACTTTATAATAATTTAAAGGTGTTAGTATATCCCCCTGGGGACAGACAATTGTATTTAATTAAGCTCAGTCTAAGACCCATTTTTAATAAGTCTCTTTGTTGCTTAATTTGGCCAAAAAGATCACATTGGCACTGACTTCTGATCTGTTTGATATGTTACACCCCTCCTCCATGGATCAAAAATCTGACTTTCTGGAAGAAGCTATGAATTTCTAGGAGAAGCTACTCCTGCTCTAATGGACAACACTGCTAAATTGGCAGAATCTTCAGAGAAGACTGTTCAGAGAAACAGTTCAAGAGACACAAACCCCAAGCACTTGGTGTTCCCCAACTTCCACATAAGACAGTTCAAAAGCACTGCACAAATGAGGGAACTTCTCCAGCTCCAGATAGAGTCAATTATGCCAGACCTCTAAAAGTCACCAAAGCTCAGAGATTTTTCAAAAGGGCTCTTATGCATGTGCTCTAACATTTAAGTCTTCTAGGTGTCTGGCAAAAGGCAAACTCATGTCTTTGGCCAAAAAACTTCAATTTAAACAAAGGCAATATAAATTTCAATGGTATCTAACTTCTGCTTAGGGATGCTGTAAGTCTTCTTCATCTACAGACTTAACTCATTGATGTTTCCTCTGTAATTGGACAAACACCTGTTGCCTAGTACACCTGGCCCCTAATGCAGTCAGCCCTTAAGTGCCCACTGTGGTGACAGTCAAAACTAGAGAGTCATCTAAGAGTTAAAAATAGTGACAGGTATAAATACCTATAGGCAAAGTAACCATAAGACTCTCTATCACTTTTCAAAGTGAAAAGTTATATTCTTTGTCCTTCCTGATATACTTGACAGGGCCCCTTCTGCTGCTCCTATTATTGTTAATGTTCAGATCATGCCTTCTAAACAAGATTTATCTGAAAGCCTTTAGGACCCAAATCATGAAGTAACAGGACTATTGGTCTCTACAAGAGCAAGATCTCCATGAGTATCCTTGACTGTGCTGAAAAATAATTAAGACACCTTGTGTCCAAATGAGCCCCACAGGAAAGAAATAGGAGGGATAATTTCCCCTAGTAGGTAGGGTCTGCTGTCCCTTGTCAACTCGAAGCAGATAACTGAAGATGGACTGCCCCCATTCAACAACCCCCCAAAAAGAATTTTTTGGAATATTGTTTCTCAGGGGAATTTGAAGCAGACTAAATTAGGGAAAGTTTGAAACTCATAGAAAAAATATTACATTTTAGATTAACCATGCTTTGACTCAGGAACCACCCTCACCTGGCCAGGATTCACCCATGCCCCTCCGCACTCATTGATTATTGGATGAGAATCACTTTGTTCTCCCCTTCCCACTGGTTATCATAGTTTTTAAAAGCACCCGAAGAGCAGAAACATGTTCTAGTCTTCTGACTTCTACCTGGGCCCCACCATGCTTCCCTTTGTATTTCTCTTCCCTAACTTTTAATAAATTCCATTTACACCCATGTGTCCTGCCATGGATTCTTCCACACAAGACAAAGAATTTGGTACTCTTCTGATCACAGACTGCACCAGTGCCTTTAACACTTCCTTTAACTGAACAAGTAAAAGTTGTAATAAGAAAACAAATGAAAAATGAATGCTGAGATTTCTTAAGAGTTAAGGAAAATTATTGGTCTTTATCACTTACTGTGCCTAACTTACAAATTAAGTTTTATCTTGTGTGTGTATATATAGGGAAAAACATAGCATATATAGGATTGATACTACCTATGGTCTCAGGCATCTATTGGGGTCTTGGAACATATCCCCAAAGATAAGGGGGAACAACTGTGTCTAATAATTCTACAGGTCAGAAATTTAGGCTGAGCACAGAGAGACTGAATGGTCAGTATTTTTTGATGCCTAGGACCTTAGTTAGAGTAACTGTAATTGCTGAGGACTAGAATAGATGGAGGAGATCCAAATATCATCTCTCTCTCTCTCTCTCTTCTGTTTCTTCTTTCTTCTCTCTTCTCTCTCTCTCTCTCTCTCTCTCTCTCTCTCTCTCTCTCTCTTTTTCAGGCACAAGTTTGGTTTCCTCACCATATGGCAACTGTAGTAGGATTTCCTTTATGGAAGTTCATAACTTTAAGAGAGAATGTTGCAAGAGAGTGACATGGGACAGGAGAACTTCCAGAGAGTGTTCTAAAGGAGTGGATAAAATTCCATTGTGTATAGATACCACATTTTCTTGATCCATTCATCAGTAGTGGGGCATCTTGGCTGTTTCCATAACTTGGCTATTGTGAATAGTGCTGCAATAAACATGGGTGTGCAGGTGCCTCTGGAGTAGCATGTGCCACAGTCTTTTGGGTATATCCCCAAGAGTGGTATTGCTGGATCAAATGGTAGATCAATGTTTAGCTTTTTAAGTAGCCTGGAATTCTATGCAGCCATGAAGAATGAAATGTTCTCATTCGCTGGTAAATGGATGGAATTGGAGAACATCATTCTGAGTGAGGTTAGCCTGGCCCAAAAGACCAAAAATCGTATGTTCTCCCTCATATGTGGACATTAGATCAAAGGCAAACACAACAAGGGGATTGGACTTTGAGCACATGATAAAAGCTTTAGCATACAAGGGAGGGGTAAGGATAGGTAAGACACCTAAAAAATTAGTTAGCATTTGTTGCCCTTAATGCAGGGAAACTAAAGCAGATACCTTAAAAACAACTGAGGCCAAAAGGAAAAGGGGACCAGGAACTAGAGAAAAGGTGAGATCAAAAAGAATTAACCTAGAAGGTAATACACACGCACAGGAAATCAATGTGAGTCAATGCCCTGTATAGCTATCCTTATCTCAACCAGCAAAAACCCTTGTTTCTTCCTATTATTGCTTATACTCTCTCTACAACAAAATTAGAGATAAGGGCAAAATAGTTTCTGCTGGGTATTGAGGGGGTTGGGGGGAGAGGGAGGGGGAGGAGTGGGTGGTAAGGGAAGAGGTGGAGGCATGGGGGAGAAATGATCCAAGCCTTGTATGCACATATGAATAATAAAACAATTTTAAAAAAAAGGAGTGGATATCGCCAGTGTTCTAATACCTGAGCTTTGGTCTAAGTGGAAATGAATAAGATGCATATTTAAAATGCCTGTCTTATATATGAAATGGAGCAGTGTCAAATATTGCAAAGTGCCATCTATAATGCACTGCAATTATCACCTCAGACACATAGGATAAGAAGAGTCTTTGTGAGGGACATGAAAAAAATCTCTGCTGATACCTAAAACAGGTATGAGTTAGGACAATGAAGTAGAGAAAGGGATGAGGAGGAAGTTTAGGACATGGCAGTATATGCAAATCTTGGGGGCAAAAGAGCTCACTGTGTAACAATTTATCTCCAAGAGGGTCCTTTTTCCCTCTTGGAATTGTGGAAATAGTAACAAGACTGAGCACCCATTGGGCAGTGGAGGTTTTTATTCTTGGTCAAGAATAGGAGAGAGGGGATGCAAACTCCCAAATCAACTTCTTAACCTTTAGGGAGTTTGAAGTTATAGATATGGAATAAAAGAAATGAGGAAAAGGAGTAGGCTGATAATGTGGAAGGATATTCCTGTCTTTTCTGAGAATGAATGGAGATTTTCCAGGAATTCCAGTACAACCTTGCTCCTTTTTTTTTTTCTTTTTCTTTTATTATTCATATGTGCATACAAGGCTTGGGTCATTTCTCCCCACTGCCCCCACCCCCTCCCTTACCACCCACTCCGCCCCCTCCCTCTCCCCCCCCCAATACCCAGCAGAAACTATTTTGCCCTTATTTCTAATTTTGTTGTAGAGAGAGTATAAGCAATAATAGGAAGGAACAGGGGTTTTTGCTGGTTGAGATAAGGATAGCTATACAGGGCATTGACTCACATTGATTTCCTGTGCGTGGGTGTTACATTCTAGGTTAATTCTTTTTGATCTCACCTTTTCTCTAGTACCTGGTCCCCTTTTCCTATTGGCCTCAGTTGCTTTAAGGTATCTGCTTTAGTTTCTCTGCATTAAGGGCAACAAATGCTAGCTAGTTTTTTAGGTGTCTTACCTATCCTCACCCCTCCCTTGTGTGCTCTCGCGTTTATCATGTGCTCATAGTCCAATCCCCTTGTTGTGTTTGCCCTTGATCTAATGTCCACATATGAGGGAGAACATACGATTTTTGGTCTTTTGGGCCAGGCTAACCTCACTCAGAATAATGTTCTCCAATTCCATCCATTTACCAGCGAATGATAACATTTTGTTCTTCTTCATGGCTGCATAAAATTCCATTGTGTATAGATACCACATTTTCTTAATCCATTCGTCAGTGCTGGGGCATCTTGGCTGTTTCCATAACGTGGCTATTGTGAGTAGTGCCGCAATAAACATTGGGTGTGCAGATGCTCCTTTTATTGTTCTTTCCAGTCATTGCCATAGCAATTGTCAACTATCATGGCCCTGGGGGTGTGTCATTAAGCATGCAGATGAGATTATAATGAAATTAGAGGTTGTCTGGTGATAACTCTGGCAGCTATCTTATATTTAAACAGTTTCTGCTAGTTAACTGGAAGAGAATTTCTAGCCTACAAGCATACTGTCCTCAAAGATAAGCAAGATTATGGTGGGGTAGAAATTCAACACAATTACCTAGTCAGTACTGAAAGTAACGTTTGGGCAGAGCGTGGGTAGAGATGGGTGGAGTAAGAAGTGATAGGATGATCTGAGTGAAATGACTAACTAGAGAAATGAGAATCAATCACAAAAGGACTTCTGCAGAATTCTAGAGTTTGGATTGTATAGCCTGGAAAAAATGAGTAGTCCTTCAAAGAAACTGATATGGTTAGACTTGTTAATGGTTTAGAACATTCTGGGACCAGAGGCATCTCTCAGGTGGTAGAGCATCAGCCTTGCAAATGAAGATCCTAAGTCTAACCTCCAATACCACACACACAAAACAAAATCACTCTGGCTATACAGTGAACAAGGAGTAATTTTACATAAATCTGGGCACAGGATAACAGTGGCCAGGACAAACACTGTAGTAGTATGTATGGTCAGAAGATTAAGGTGTAAGTTCAAGGTCAGAGAGATAAAAATGCCAAATCCAGACTGGATGCTCTCTAACCTCACAAATTTGGGCAGGCTCCTTGAGCTCCCTGAGTCATACTTACTACAACTTTAAAATAAAATGAATAATTTCTCTCATAATGGTATTTTATATTAAACTATTTTATAGCTAAATACATTACATGCATATTCTTATTAATCCCTAAGATAGGTACTTTCACTTTCTAACAGAAACAGGCATAGATAAGGAAGGGTTTTTTTCTGAAGTTATGTAGCAAGGTAAAGATGTAAGGTCACATGAAACAGAAGTATGATAGATAAGGCAATGAGATGACATGAAAGTCATGAAAAAAATCCAGAAAATATTTTTAAAAACCAAACTCAGGGACTAAGATAAAATCAGTAACTAAAGCTGAAAATCCTCTCTTTGAAATGAATAAAAATTATTTTGGAAAACTACAGAAGACTCTGTCAGCTTGATGACCCAGGAGTATCTTTCTGGAGGACCTGGGAGCCATCTTCTTAAAATGTAAACACTAGGGAGACAGCAAGAGGGTCTTCCACGTTCTATGGTAGGTAAAAGCCTAACTTTGCCAGGAGCCTTCCTCCTAGTTTTATAAAAAAAGCTACCTGCATCATAAAAATAGAAGTTTGTTTTTCCTCTGGATAAAGCCAACAAGCTAACACAGATGATCACCTCAAAATTAGCAGGCAAAGTTGGGATAAACTGTGTGATAGAGTCCTCTTTCTTTAGGGGCTACCAAGTCCTTTTACCTGAGGACTAGTTACTTTTGTCTTGAAAAGATGAGTGTGATCAGTTCTGTCTGCTTGGCTATACAAGGAGTAGTGGTTCTTTTCTGCATTTGCAATCTTTTAGCCAATTGCTGGTGACAGCTATTACATTTTAGTTTCATGCTTATTTTATAATAAAACATTTCTTTCTCTTTTTGCCTTTGTGGAGAGGATTTCTGGGTCAGTAGACCATTCTGCTCTAATTATATTTTTCCAGCAATATGTAACATATTTGTAAAGCATTTTATAAATTTCAAACACTTATTTCTCTTATCTCCTCTGTCTCACTACAAATAATCTAGTCCGTAGAAAAAACTGAAGAGCATGTAATGTAAAAATGCATATGGCATGGATTCCCACATCTGTGATGAATTTGTACCGTCACAGATCACGGTGTGTGACAAGTCTACTATTGAGACATTGGGAATCTGCAGAGATCACCAATTTCAGGTAAGGAGAAACATGCCAATGAGCAAAACTGGTTTGCACTGTCAAAGACCTAAACAGACCGATTGTAGGCAAAGGAGGATAAGCTGCAACTGTTTCTACATTATGAAGAACATTTTTCTGAATAGAGAGATAAGTGACCAAAAGCAATCCAAATCCCAAAGAATCACTAAATCAAACAAGGAAAAACAGTAAGGATTTAAATAATAGAACATAAGACAGAAATTGTCTTAGTATTGAAATCTCTTTCAATCTTCTCTATTTTATTAGGACATAGTAACAGGGGAAATGGGCTTCTATTATCTCCAAGTAGAAAATATTCTGGTATAATCAGCAATGGAAATATACGATCCACTGTTCAGCCATAGCTATGGTAAAGAATTAAGTATTTTTCATATTAAAGACATAGGAAAATAGGGTTATGTACATGGTTCATAAGTCATACTAGTAAAAAGTTAAATATGTACATTATATTGTCCTATGATTTGTTTTCTGGCTTTGGCAAAGTCCTTCATAGACTTCTGGTTTCAATTACTTTATCTCTCACATTAGGGACATTTTCCATCAACCTCATTTCAAAAGCATCATAATTAATTTACCTTTCATTCATTTGTGGAATGATTATTTATTGATCTCTTGGCAGACACAAAACCTAAAGCTTAATTCTGGGAACTGGATATTGAAAAGACAGTGCTACATACTCAATCAGTTAAATAAATAAGCAAATGATTAAAAGTATTTTTTTAAAAAAAAGGTATCACAATACAGTTCAGTCAGAATTTCAATATGGGTTAATTACTGATCCAACTCAACAAATATTTATTAAGCAACTTCCATGGGCCAAGAAATACATTAAATACTGATGAGGTTATAAAATAAACTAGTACAATTCCTGCTCTCTTAAGCAGGATATACTCTAGTGCAATGTTGTTTATTCATGATTCAATGTATGTCTTAGGATACAGACAGACACCTAGTTTACAGGTAACCACAGGTAACACAAACTGCTCTTTAAACACAGTCTAACCAATGAGTTTATTTCATATAGTACAAGTAGCATGAAGGATTTCTCTGCAATAATTATTATTAATGCCTTTTAAAGGCCATTTAAAGATAGTTTAATCATGACTGAACACAATTATAATTTAGTTTACTAACATGGTCATAATTTTAAAGAACGACTACTATAACTATTGTTTATAGCTTCTACCTTTTTACCAACTTTGAAGGTTGAATAAACTTTGTCTGTTTTCAGGAAACAGTATTCACATTACCACAATTCAGAGCAGTAAATGGCAGATATAGTTTGGCCCACACTAATAGGTTTCTTCAGGTCATTTCTTTAGTTCATCATTCTATCACTCACTTTCACTCAACTTGTAGCCTCAACTTCAGAATAAGAGGCTCAAGCAATTCACCCTAAAATAATTCTATTTTTAATAGCTACAAGAACATGTGATTGTTAAATTTTCTGATTAATGAAGATTTTTTTTATTATTAGTGGCACACTGAAAGGATTTACCCTTAGTATTTTGGTCATTAGTTGAAACAATATGATCAAATGCTAGTGAATGCTGTAAACATTATAATGCCTCCTAATGCTCTAAGGTCATGATATGAATTTTGAGAAAAATCAATTAAGTTATATTAATGTATGCAACTATTCTGCTTCAGTTAGAGTAACTTATTGATCTCTATGTGTATGACAAAAAAAGTACTAGTAAGTAGTAGGTAGCTGGGAAATCCTAGACTGTTAGATTGAATGCATGAAATAGGTAAAAGACAAACTGACAAGGATTCAGACACACTGTAGATTCAGTCTCTCCACTGTGCTCAGCTGAACTACACTGGTCCATAGGTAGCTCCAAATTTCTCAAATATCTCTGATTCAAAAGTCACTCAATGTCTGATCTTTATAGTGGATAAAAATTCAGTAAATTTTAACCATTAGAGATATAAGTATTTAAGAAAAATATATTTTGACCAGAAAGAAGTCCTAGGATTGAACTAGACCCAAGTAAGATATTATGAAACCAATAGCAACATAAGAAAAACACAAGCCCAAATGTCTGATTTATTTTTTAAAATTCCACCAGTCTTCTGTAACTGATTGGTTTTGGTTTTTTAATTATTCTGTGATGGCTAAAGATGATAGGCATTTTTACATATTTATGGCCCTTTGTACCACTTCCTTTGAAAAGTGTCTGTTCAGTTCCATTGCCCATTTATTGATTGGATAATTTCTTTTTGGGCTACTTAATTTTTTGAGTTCCATATATAATCTAGATATTATTCTCTTTTTGGATGAATATATGGCAAAGATGTTCTCCCTTTCTGTAGGCTGTCTCTTCACTCAGGTTATTTTGCTGTGCAGAAACTTTTTTATTTGGTTCAATCCCATTTGTCAATTCTTGTTCTTATTTCCTAAGCAAGTAGTGTACTATTCTTGAATGCATTATGCAGGACTATATCTTGAAGAGTTTCAGCATTGTTTTCCACTAATAGTTTTAAATTTTTCAGGTCTTATATTGAATCTTTGATCCATTTGGAATTGATTATTGTACAGGGCAAGAGACAGGGATTGAGCTTCAGTCTTCTACGTGTGGATATCCACTGTTCTAAACACCATTTGTTAGAGTCTGCTTTTTTCCAATGTACATTTTTGGCACTGTTGTTAAGACTCAGAAATCTGTACCTGTGTGGGCTCATTCCTAGATCTTCTATTCTATTCCATTTGTCCCTGCGTCTGCTTTTGTGCCCAATACCATGTTGGTTCTGTTCTTATATCTCTGAATAACTTGAAGTTAGGGACTTTAAACATGATTTGTTCTTTTTGCACAGAATTTCTTTGGCTATTCAGTCTTTTCTGTTTTCACATGAATTTTAAGATTTTTTTTCTATTTCTGTGAAAAATGTCATTGGAACTTTGCTGGATATTGCACAGAATTTATATATGGATTTTGGTATTGTGTCCATTTTAGTACCATTTGTTCTGCCAATCCATGAAAATGAGAGGTCTTTGGATCTTCTAGTGTCTTCTACAATTTTGTTCTTCAGTGCTTTATAATTTTCATTATAGTCTTTAACATCTTTGGTTAAGTTTAGGTCTGGGTGAGGGGTTAGGCTATTGTGAATGGGATTGCTTTCCTGACTTCCTTTGCAGCAGGTTCATTGTCAGTATATATAAAAGCTACTGACTTTTATATGTAGATTTTTGTATCCTGCTACTTTGCTAAAAGTGTATATTAGATCTAAGAGTCTTTCAGTGGAGTCTGTATATAATTATATCATCTGCCAACAGGGAAAACTTGACTTCTTCCTTTGCGTATTATGACTTTTATTTCTTCCACTTGCCTATTTCTCTAGCTAAGAATCAAACACTGTATTAAATAAGGGTGGTGCTAGTGGACAACCCTTGTCATCCCTGATTTTAGAGAAATGTTTTCAGTTTTTCCTCACTCAGTATAATATTTGCTATAGGTCTAGTCTATTCCTAATTTCTTTAAGACTTTTATCAGGAAGGCATGTTGAATTTTGTCACAGGCTTTTTCTGCATCTATTGAGATGACATCCTTGCTCTTATTTATATGCTGTATTAAATTTCTAATGTGTTGAATCATTTTTGCATTCCTGAAATGAAACTAGCTTGCTCATAATATAAAATTTTTCTGATGTGATGCTGAATTTGGTTTTCAAGTGCTTTCTTGAGGACTTTTGCATCTATATTCATTGAGGTAATTGGCTTATAGTTTTGTTCTAATTTTTATTTTTGTCAGTTTTGGTTGGCACTCAACCACTTGACCTTTTCCTAAGAATCTTAGGGGGAAAGACCTCCATCTCTTTCCCATGGCTTTATCAGTAGATGAATTAGACTGAAGCCCCCACAAGCAATTGCCCATTATGGAGCCTAAGTATGAAAACAACAATCTCACAGCAGAACTGAGCTGTGAAACAAGAAAAAAAAATATATCATGGAACAGATTTTAGTTGAATGTTGTAGTCTGAACAGGCTGCAGCTAAAATCATACTTGAAAAGCATTTAAAAAAGAAGTCCCTATTTAAGTAAAACAATTCATTGCTATTTACTGATGCATCTCCCTGCACACAAAATATTAAGAGGCATTTAAGCATAATAGAACAGATTTAGGATATGAAACATCTAGATTGGGAAGGGGCAGTACTGGGGTGTTGAACTCAGTCTCGCGCTTGCTAGGTAATCACTCTACCACTTGAGGCACTCCACCAACGCTTTTTGTACTGGCTATTTTTGAGATAGGATCTCACTTTATGCCTGAGCCAGCCTGGACCATGATTCTCCTATTTTTGCTTCCCACATAGCTCACCACCATGCCAAGCCATTGGATGAGATGGAGCCTCACAAACTTTTGACACAGACTGGGCTTGAATGGTAATCTTCCCAATGTCTGAGTACCTGACATTACAGGGTTGAGCCACTATGCCTGGCTTCATACATGTAGATTTGAATCCTAATTTTGCTACTACTCAAAATATAACTCTGGGTAAGTAACTTAACTTCTTCACAGTTAGTTTTCTTGTAATATAAACAGTAAATGATCAATGACCAAGTTATCAATGACAAATCTAGGAAATTTTTTTTAAAATAACATATGACCCCTCCATGCTGGAGGGGGGGTTATTATTATTGTCTATACTGTGGAAATAATGAACAATCTCAAAATGGTCTTAGTGGTACTCAGAAAATACTAAATAAAAATTTTGAGAATTATTTAAAGATCTGAAGACAATTTTTCTGACTTTGTTAATCAAACCCAAATATTCTAATGCCTGACCATTGTATAAAATTAGGAAAGTTATCCCAACTCTTATTACTTTAACTTCAAAATTACTTGTTCGTAGAGGTAGAGGATGGTGATAAAGGAGAACGATGGAGGGGGTGAAGTCAAGTATGATATATTTGATATATTGTAAGAACTTTTGTAAATGCCACAACGTACTCCCTCCCACCCAGCACAGCAATAAAAGATAAAATAAAATGACTTGTTTAGGTGATGGATATCAATCAATGTCTCTTCAAGTTCTAAACCTCTGATTATGCAATTCATATAACCTAAGGGTTATAAATGAATTTGTATCAATTTCTTATAAATATATAAAACCAACACAAAAATGAAAAGGCCACAGTTTGGCTTTTCCACTGGCTAGTTACTTTGAAATAGTAATTTGGTAAAATCACTTTTAAAAATCATAATTGAGATAACTTCATTAAATACAACTGCTACTGTTTGCTTGTTTTCTTTCCTTTCTTCTTGAATAATGTATCCAGTAGGAGGAGGCAAGCAGCAGGGGTGTCAGGCAGGGGGCTAGGAGCAGTTGCCTGACTTAAGTTGTTGAAGTCAGAGAAAAAGGAGAACCATGTCTGGGCACTGGTTTATGGGCACTGGAGATTGTTAACAGAGGCTGAGCAGGGTGACAAGAGCTTCCCGATATGGGACTAGGGATGGTAACATCTGACTGGAATGTATTAGGAAAATGAATTTACTAAATGGTATATTGAAGATTATGGGGCTTATATCTCTCCAGAAGAGAGAGTTAAAGTAGGGAAAGGGAATGAATTAGAACACTCTTGCTAAACTGGAATCAAAGGTATCAAGTGAATTCATGATATTATATATATATATGTACATATATGTGTACATATGTGTGTATAATATATATGCTTACACATATAAATACACATGGATATACAGAGATTATATTAAATATAATATATATGTATATATAAATGTATAAATATGTACATGCATATACTCCTTGATTCTGTCCACTCAGAAAGGGTCTAGAGCAGTGACCCTCTCCTCACAATAGCAATAAACATACTTAGTATCCATATATTGTTTTTTAAATATCTTTGCCCACTAAAAAGATGAGAACTCCTTGGTTGAATGGTTGGTTTTACAGATGAGAGGGGAAAATTAAAAATGAGCCTTGACCAGGCGTAGTAGTACAAACCTATAATCCCTCCTACTTAGAAGGCAATGGTAGGAAAGTTACCTAAGGCTGGCCTTGGCAAAAGCATGAGGCCCAAGACCTATCTAATAAACAAAAATGCCAGAAGGACTGGGAGTATGGTTCAAATGGCAGTACACTTGCCTCACCAGTATGAGACCTTGAGTTCAAACCCCAGTACCATTAAAACAAACAAAAAAAGAGCCTAGGAAATCTTTTATTATAGATAAGAAAGTGCTCAAAGAATGATGCAGATGTTAAAAGAACAAAAAGCCTAGCTTAAAGGGACTCTGGGCACATTTAGGACATTTTGATCCATGAATCTATGTGATTTCCATAAATAAATAAGTAGACACAAGTAAGAAAAGCTTTTTCTTTCAGCATAATATCAAGTATAGAATGAATGATAGAATTAGAAAATCACAATTTGGTTTAGGAATATTAATTTAACTGAGACATAACAGAGGATGCTAAAATGAGATTAAAATTTGGCAAGCAATAGGAATTTACATAGTCTCAAAGTACCTGCTTACAAAACATTTTTAATCACAAAACCACATGAGTAATTTTGTGGTGGAAAAGTATAGCAGACATCACACTAATCAAGCAATCAAAGTTAACATCACCAGTGGTGAGAAAAACTAAAATTGAGAAATACCTACTAGGATAAAATGAAAAGAATGCAACATCACTCTAATATTCTTTCCAAAAATGCATAACTTGAATCTGCATTTTTATACTAGAAGTATAAAATTCAACAGAGTTTAATTGAGAAATGTACAGTTCTCAAATGAGGCAACCCAGATACCAGAATAGTTTCTGAAAAACTCTGGCATTACAGTGATTAAACACTTAATAGTCAGAGAAAGAAAAGTGAAGTAGAAAACAACGAGGTACAAAAGCAAGGTATTGGTTATAGCTTTACATCTGCCTTGTTTGAACCTAGTTCCTATAATTGGCTCCCTGTAATGGACTGAAGCTCTGCTGCTATGATTGGCTGAGATTCAGCTACTTGTTACAAGAGTAGGTTACAGTCTATTTGCACCTCAAGTTAGGTTACAGTTCACTGTATACAGAGAAATCATTAGACCAAGCTTAAGTATGGTGGCAGCTCTAGGTCAAACTTAATTAAATATAACAAAAAATAATCATGAGAAAACATTAGGTAAATCCCAATTGGGGAACATTCTACAAGATGATGTTTTAAAAAGTATTAAGATCCTGAAAGGCAAGAGAAGACTAAGTAGCTATTTCTGATTGAAAGACATTAAGCACTTCACATGCAATCCTGTTTCAAAACTGGAACAAGTAGACAAGTGTAAATGGGATCTGAACGTTTGATGGTGATACTGGATCAATCTTCATGCTAATGGATATATTGTGGTTTTGTTAGGGAATGTCTTCTTTGTTTACAGGAATTATTCACCAAAGTGTTTACACTGACTGAACATCACATCTTCAACTAATTCTTAAGTGATTAAGAGAGCACTAAATGTATACTATTCTTATAAGTTTATGGAGTTTGAAATTATTCCAGAATTAAAATTTTCTTGAAATGGAATAGTGTCACAAAAGCCAAAAGCTGGAAACAAGTGAAATGTCCATCAAAGTGAATGAACAAATTGTAGTATATTCATACAACATAATACTACTTGATAAATAAATAAGACAAGTTACTCATGCATACAATAAAAGTGATGAACCTCACAAGTATTATTCTTAATGAAATAGGAGACACACAAAAATTACTGTGTGGTTTTGTATATAAGAAATCCCACAACAAGCAAAGCTAATCTATAATAATAATAATAATAATAAATAGACCTGTAATTGCCTGGTTCAGGACGGTAGAGAGGACAGAGGGACTGGCATCAAGGGGACACAGGGACCTTTCTATGGTCATGGAAATGTGCTCTGTATGAAAGTGCCATTAAGAAGACTCAGATTGTCACAAGTCACAAGCTACACTTTTAAAACATGAATTTTATTTTCTATATATTATATCTTATTAAAACTTTAAAATAAAATAAACTATCACTGGTAATAAAAATTAGCAACAGGAGAAATAAGACAGCCAAGTAAAATATCAACAAAAACAATTTTTTAAAGTTGCAACTGTTCTTTATGGAAATATTTTTTAACATTTTTCTAGCATACATTAGTTGGACATGGGGAGGAATTTTATTGTGACTTCTATGGAAATATTTTTAATAAATAATCATGAAATGGTACGTTACCTATTTATTAACTGAAAATAAGCTGGCAAATATAGGTTTATAAGTATTTAATTTATTTATCTCTTAATTTTAATGATAGACATTTAATAAACTTCTATTATAAAAATAAAATTTCTAAACCAAACCACTTCATTATGTAAATTTGTTTATTTAATGCATTCCTAATCCTCATAGCTTTAATTTATTTTAATTATATTTTATTTAAATAGTGTTGCATGTTTCAAAGCCAATTAGCGTAGATATGCAAGCAAATGCCTTTACTGGCTTTGACAAAGAACTGAACCAGTTGACTTCATTATCCACATTCTTTATGGTATTTGAACCGCTTAATACCAAAAGCTTTCTTAAAACTCTAGTTTACCTGAATACTCCCTATTCTGTTTTCCAAAAACTGAAAGCATTTTTAATTGCTACAGTGCTGTCTTTTAAGAGCAATATACCAAACATTCAAGAGAACAATGGTCCTTTTTAACAAAAGAAGTATATGGTGTCTGAAAAGGGAAAATGATTTATGTGACCAGAGCCTGCCAGGAAAAGCAAAACAGGGCTTTCCTTCAACTGGGTCTTGTGCTGTGCCATAATTTTCAGCTCCTTGAAGAGCATTCATTTCAAGGAACTCTGATAACCTGTTGTAGGGTTGAAAGTTTAAGAGTCTACCCGTAAACCAAACCTTGTAAAAAAATTTTTTTTTCAGATGCTGGAATAAAAGAGGAAAGTTCTCTAAGATTTAAATATCAAAAATTATGCACTGTAATTTTGCTCCTGAATTCATGGGTGGATTATTTAGTGCCCTTGAGTGCCACTTCTAAATTATTTAAAAGAAACTAAGCAATCCACATTTTTCTACTGCCTGAATTATTTAGGTCAAAAATATTTCCTGTTGAATGCTTTTGTGGTCACATTCTGTGACATGGACTAAGCAAATAAAATTAGTTTTAATGTGATACAAAAGCAGTGTCTAGAAATAGTACACGAAGTGACTGTCATTATTTTTTCTTATGAAATTGATTAAGCAGATATTGGCAATCACATGCATTTTATTTATTCATTCATATATTTATTTATTATTTTTGTAAAGCCTTGCACCAACAAGAAATTGTACCTCTTTGGTGTGTGTCTTTTTCTTACCTTACACAAAAGCCAATTGCAATAAATATTCCTCTGCCAAATTTTTAACCCACTTGCTAAATCTGCTATTGCTAGCACAAGTTCCTATACCCATTACAATATTTTATGTCGGCAATAATATACTGAACCAGCGTGGCCAATTACCTTGCTGAAGAGAAGTTGGCAATCTGTCATTTTATGTGAAATCCACACATTCTCTCTGGAGCAAAGCTTTCATTATATTGCTAAAAGATAATATTGTGCTTCATTTGTCCCACAGGCTTATGGACAGGCTTCTTTGAAATCTTACTAGAACTTCATTTTTGTGGTTAAATTTAATCATCTCTCATTTGCTGGTGCTTTTAGCAAGTTCAAACCATGTGATTTTATTATCAGATTTTATTTCTCTTCTTGTGGGTTAGGGAAGTGAGAGTTTTGATGGAAGTCAGATAAATAAAATAATGGAAATGATTAAGTGAATCAGAAAGAGAAACAATAATGGAATTAGTTTTTTCAAGAGATACTGTATTGGATCAAACTGACATACTCTCTGAATTGAACAATATTAATATTATGACTATAATGAGATTCTTCTGTTCAAATTTTATGATTTAGGGCCAAGTATGATGGTAGCCTTAAATCCCTGCTACTTGGAAGGTGGAGATAAGGAGGATAAGGTTAAAGGCCAGCCCAGACAAAAAGTAAGTTAGACCTCATCTCAACAAACAAGCTGAGAAAAATAGCTGAGAAGGGTTGGGAAATAGAATTTTCTATATAAAGGCAAGACTATTTCATAGAATCCAAGAGCAACAACTCCAGGTTTGCACAAGGAATCAGAAAGTAATAGAGCTCTCACAATATCTTGTAAGTCTAAATCTTTGTGGACTTATCCTTCCTCTCCCTCTCTCAGTAGATTGGATATCCAGTTCACAGAGCATGCAGAACTCAACTAACTCAGAGCTCCTAAAGTAAGATCTGGTATGTTTGAGAGAAGTCCACACTCACCTAAGAATCTTATCATCCTAGTTTGAGCCAATGCCTTTCCATGGCCAAATCAACAGTGGAGCAAGGATTTCATAAATATTACATGGCTTGGAGAACTGGAGTTGCCATAAATTTCCATATCAAAGAATTTATTCATTTATGAACTGAGTAGATGATACTCAAATGTGGCCACCACAGAAAACTGTAGCTAATCTATTGTAAAATTTGTACTTATTTTGGTTAGTTCTTTTAATAACATGCATTCTTTGTTTCTTCCTTTTTTTTTATTATTTTTATTGTATAATATGCTTTCTTAAAGTAATTGCCAAGCACCAAGAAGTTAAACTTTCAGAATTCCCTATTTTGTCTGCACAAGTGTAAAAACTAAACTTTCACTTTATAAAGTGTCATATTTTGCAAATTGAGTGTTTTATTTTCTGCTTCCAGAATGTTTTTATATCTGAAACAAATTTCCCATACTTCCTTGATTTGTCTTAAAAAACTGTGCTAGAGAGCTTGCTAACACTTTACTACAACTTCTACCACCTCCTATGTCTAATCTAGAGCTATAAATAAAGACTGTGAAAGTAAAGACTACAATTCCCACAGTCCTTTTCCTTTCATAGGTTAAAGTTTGCCAATGACAGACGCTTGCATGAAATTTGTAGGTTAAAGGAAGAGGAGCCATTATTTTCCTGAGGCACTTGTAGTAAGATGAGAGTCAGCAATTACTAGTCAACTCAAGAATCCCTGCTTCCCAAACATGCACAAAGCCCTAGGTTCCATCCCCAGCACCACACACACACACACACACACACCACCACCACCACCAGCAACAACAAAGAAAACCCCACACTGCACCACTGTAGACTTCAGTACATTGACAGAAGCTTCCTGGAGGGCCTAAGAATGGAAGCAGCTTCCTAGTAAAGTCTTGAGAACCATCTAATTGGTATTTCAGGCTGAGATGTTCTGTGTCAGCTCCCTTGACTCCAACGATTATACACCCCCTTAATTCATATATTTAACTTTATTTGCCTAGAACATATAATGGCCTTTCTCCTTGAGTGAACGATGTCTAGTATAAATGATCATTTAATCAGTTATTGAACTTGCCTGTTTTCCATAAGCTGTAAGATATACATGACTTCCAGAATCTATGCTCTTAATTGTTCTGAAATTAAATCCAAGGTATTTTGTATTTTGTTTTCTTTTTTTTTTTTCTTTTATTTATATGTGCAGACAATGTTTCGGTCATTTCTCTCCCCTTTCTCCCCTCTCCCCGCCCCCACCGCTGCCCCCTCCCTTACCACCACCCCCCTCCTTCTTTCATTTTCATCTTAAGCTTTCCTTACACTTGAATGCAGACTCTGGTCATTTCACTCCAAACTTTTCAATAATGTTTAAATTAAGACTTCTCACAATTTGTTGTTTGTATTTTCAGAAGAGTGTATTATTACTTTTAAATATATCATTTCTCACTAAAATATCCAGAATCCTTAGGAAATGAATATTTCAATGATTATAAGTTTGTCTTAAAGACTGATGTCTCATCATCATCAAACAACTGCCTTCAAAATGACTTTCTCTCTTCTATTCTAGATATGACTCAATTTGAGAACTTAATTGGACACTAAAAGTATCAGAGATTAAAAATTTAGAAATCCTTTGAAATTCTCATTTGTCCCTGCTAATCGGGTCTTTGTAGTATAAAGTTTATGACTCATCTTTCCATACTTTCCTTGTAAGTTTGGGCTGCCGGATTTGCCTTGGATATTGAATTTGCATTAAATTCACATCAGAGCACTGGGAGAAATAGACACAGTATAAATAAATCAAATCAAATGAATAAAGCATTAGGTGGGTGTGCAATGAGGCAAAAGTGCCTGAGTGTTTGCAGGAAATTCAATAGGAGATGAATGGCTTTGAAGAACATGTGCACAGCAAGGCAAGGACTCCGAAGGATCAGGCCAAAGACAGTAAGTCTTTCATTCTTTCACACTTCAGTGGCCTATCCAGCTCAGATTTGGATGCTCTTTGAAACCCAGTTGTTAAAAACTTTCTTTTCACTTTAACCTAAGGCAAGGTTTCTACTATGAATGTCATACATCAAAATAAACATGCTTACCAATAGTTTATTATGTTCTTAGCTTGAATTTGGGAATGTGATGAAACAAAGTTTATGGTTAATTAGAAGATATTGGTGAGGAGAGATTCATAGTTATCAAAAACTTTCTCTGAAAGTCTTTATACAGAATCTTATACCCAGCAATTGGTTGTGTTATATTGTTTCAGCCCTTCTGTAGTTTTAAGTGACAACTTGTTTTTCAAATGACAGTAATTTTCTAAATTTATGTTCTTCTTACAGAACAGTATCAACATTGAAACAAAGTAGACTTCCAAGATGAGGTATCTCAAGTATTGGAAAGGAGTAGCACATATTTTGCTAGCATTCACAGCCTCTTTCAGGCCATGAAAACTATCACTACATTTCACTCAAATCTGCTAAGTTGGCAAGAGTTTGAAAAATGTCAACAAGGCTGAAAAATAAAAACTGACTGTTAGTTCAGTTACATTTAATTTTGCATGTGTTGATTAGCCTCACTATTCACTACTTTAAAAAACAAAGTTATGAAGCAAATTGTTTTTATTTTAATGACCTTTTCCCCAGTAACTCTAGGTAGATATTATAATACAAGTAATAGGAAGGTATTTTCAACATAAACATCCAGACTTTGACTTTTTAGAAACCTGGTTTATTTTTCGTTTTCTAAATGTCATTAAACACATTTTAACAACCATTCTAGTTCATTACCTGGGTTTCTTTAGGACAACTTGAGGAGAGAGAAAATATAAAGAAAACTCTAAGACATCTGTTTTCATGTTCTGAACTAATCTTGAACAAGGAGAAACAAGCAAAAAAACAAGAACCATGGAGGAAGATTACAGGAGGGTGTCATCCAATCCAAAAAACAGTTAAATAAAACTGAAAGTTCTTCAAAGAAAAGTTAGCATGCCCACGCACTCTATAAAAGCTCAAAGCACAGGAGTAACAAGAATTTCAAAAGAAAGCCTCAGTCAACCTTAGATCTCAGCGAAAGACATCTTAATAAAAACTTACCATCAATTTCCCTGGTAAAATCACCTAAGCATGTGTGATTTGTTCAGAACTCAGGTAAGTGTTCATTCTGTGTTTGAAATTATAATCTATCCCATAGTCCCCCACACTCACACACAAACACATACTCCTACAAAATCTGGAAACATTACAGTTAAGACTTCCTATTCAAAGAATAATTGGGAGAATTATTTGGAACAATTATTTTACAAATGCAGACAGGAAAATAATATGGGATGGATATATTTATACATGAATTTCTCTACCATATATCTTCCTTGGTCATTATAATCATATAATGAAGCCCATGAAAAATAAATCACTGAATAATTCAGTTTGAAACCAGATTAGATGTAAATGATAATGCAGTCTACCAAGTAATACCTAAATCAACTAGATATTAGGTAAAGCACAAACTGATGGTACTCCAGTTCTTTAAGGTATGGATTTTTTCTATTTAAGTAATGATGGTAATCTTTTATATTATCTGCACTGTTTCCTTAGACTTCAGATTACAAAATTCTTGGTACAAGGCAAGCATCAAAATTTTCTTTGAACTACTGAAAAAATTTTAACACCCTTATGCAACAATAAACTCCACAGATAATTCATGTATTCTATTACTCACCCTTACATTTACTATGTGTTTAAGACATGCTAATTTTTGTCACCAGAAAAAAGTAGAAAAGCTGGGATTTTGACTAAAATGTTTGAGTATGAAGAAAGCAACCGAGGGCATCATAAATTGTAAAGCATATTGTACTTCTAGTTCTGCTCAAAATACATAAAAGTCTTTGGAGGTAGCTTCTTTTGCTTTATAATTTAAATGTCTATAAATCTATTCTAAAGTTTTCAGTAATCTTCCAAAATGAGTATTCCAATGAGTTTCACCCATATGCATTTTTTAAACATCTCTGTGGGATTTAGAATGCATGTTCCATTTTTTTTTCTGCACAAGCCCTCTAGACAACTTGGAAAACAAGGAGAGCTCTCCTTGAGAAAGAATAGAAGCTCAGTTGTAGACAAAATGCCCATAAGTAGAAAATTCTAAGTAATGTCACAAAATTTCCCATTTATAATCCTACTTATCAAAGTAATGATTTTTGCATTCCATAAAGTGAGATTTAGGAGTGAATCACTCTATTACACTTCTACATATGTACTTTTAATTCATGCTCTTACTGCTACACTCCAGTCTACAAAATATTTATGTTGTTCTGAGGGAGGTAATATATACCCAACACTACTGGCAGAGATTTCAGCTATTTTGAAGTAAAAGGAACATGGAGTTTAGCCAAATTCTTTATGAGGATTAAAAGATTGCACATTTTGTCCACCCACTTCCTTATGTCAAATGCTTCCATGAGTATAGTTTGGGTGATTAAAAGATTCCTCTAACACTTCACACTCACTTGGTAGTAGGTCTTTAGAGACATTCTCATTTACTATAAACCCATCCTAGAAGAAATCTTTATAAAGGATTCAAACTCAATATATACCTAACAGTGCCTTTTCTCACCACTCTACCATTGAGAAACAAACACTGCTAACTCTGGGAGCCGTGGTTAATCTTCCTCTTCTGAGTCTTTAAGCACTTGTTAACAACATGGTCATACAGGATAATAGTGTAAATAGAGTAGTTAGGGAAGCTCTTTCTACTTGAGGTGTCATTAGAGCCAAACTTGAGAAGGCACTAAAGAAGAGATGGCTTATGTTTCTCGATTTGATGACTAAAGAAGAAGGAAATATAGATATATATATACAGAATGACCCAGATTTATTCAGTTCACACAAATATTGACAAAAGTCCTCAAGGAATCAATGTCAAAGTATACATTTGTGCTGGGTTTTTAATCTTTATTTCTTTATTTTATAAATAAATCTATAATAGTCATATACTAATTTAATATTCATAAATAACTAATTATATGCATCATAAATCACTTCTACTGTGCAAATATGCAAAGAAAATGTTCTGGCATAAACTTACTATAACATATCTTTGATTTTTGCAATAAATTGCTTAAATCCCCATCTTATTAATAAACACAAGATGTCTCTTGCCATTCTATGTGGCAAGTACTGAAATAAAAATTTTATGTATAGTAACCTGATTGTCTCAGCAGCCCTACTAGTTTTGTATTAGTATTATCCCCATCTTACAAATAAGAAAACACAGGCATATGTATTTGCCCCTGGTCACATAGCTGGTAAATGGAGCTGGGAGTTACAACCACATAGTCAGAATCCAGGGCTTATACCTATGCTACACTGCCTGCCAGCATCATCTTTGGACTTGAAGCAGTAAGGAATCAAAGAATCTGCCAGCCATTAGACTAAGCATTCTGCTTTCCACCTGTTTGATGATTCTATAGCAGGGTTATGTCTTGGTACCCATACCTTTGCTATAGAAATCCTAGCTGTTACATAAGATACTGCTTTAAGCTAAGTCTGTCAAGAAAGCTTTCATGTTCACATATTCTGCTTCTTTGGGCATTCTAGAATATTTAATGTCCCTACCAGATATCTGATAACCACAGTCCGACATAGTTTTTGTTCTAGTTCTCTACAGCATGTCTTATCTCCTCAGTCATGACGGAGGTAAAGCTGTGTCATGTTCAACTTTGTTCACTACCAATTCTTAGTATATTTTATGACTGAGTGTCACATGGTTATTCTTCACTCCAGAAAGTCAGGGTGTTTTCTACAATTACTTATCACCGGAATATTATTAACAAATTTAAATATTTTATTCAGAACTAAAATACTTCTTTATAAATAGGCTCAAAAAATGCAAAAGGCTCTTTTACCTCAAGGAAAGAATGTTTTGAAAAACAGTTATGTTTCTCTTTTCTAAGAAGAAAAAAAGCAAGTTATAATGTTTCCTAGCCAGAAAACAAAAATGTGACAGAAATATTTTAACACAGTTCGGTCTCCAGGTATAATCTATAGCAGACAGGAAACCCAAAACAGATCTGTAAATACATAAACTTCAGAGCAATCAGGTTCTATGTGGTGTTTCAGGAAACAGCATCTCAGATTCCCTACCAGTGCTCCTTCTAGGATCTTAAGGCTTTCCATCTTTATGTATCAGATGTAAAGCAATGGAGGAAATAGGGAACAAAACAACCAGGAATTTAAAGACCATTAGTCTCTATTAGTCATAACATGTTTCATTCATTGCAATAAATTGACACTGCACAATATACTGTTACCAAGATTATACAAACATTTTTCTTTCTAGTGATAAAGCGCTATATTTCTTGACTGAGAATATGGCTTTTGAAGAACATAAAATGTCCTAAAAGCATTGCTTATGTGTAGTAAAACGAACCTACTTTCACTATCGATCAATATCTAGAGAAAATCCATATTGATTCCCTGCCCTGCAGGTGATTCATTTAGCATTCTGTGCCCTTGTTATATTTTTTCTCTATATTTACTGTCACTTTATCCTATTCCCCCACCACTTTGTTAGAAGAATATCAACATAAATACTTGTGTACCCAAACAAACACTACCCACACTAGAAATGCTGGTACCTAAGTAAAACCAACTACTTTGAGCCTGAGAGTGGTGAGAAGGTGATAATGAATCACCTTGAGCACATCACCCACAATGCCCCTGGTTAAATCAGCACAAGAGTTAGCTAAAACTGTTTTGTTTTTGTTTTCATGGTGCTAAGATTTTATCTTAGGGCCTTCCACTTACTAGACAAGTACTCTATCACTTGAGCCATACCCCCACCATTTTTTGTATTTGGGCATTATTGGGGTTTGAACTCAAGGCTCATGCTTACCTGGTAATTGCTTTACCATTTGAGCCACATTCACAGAATTTGTTTGTTTATCTATTTATTTGGTGGTACTGCAGCTTGAACTCAGAGTCTTGCACTTGGTAGGCAAGCATTCTACTACTTGAGCCATACAACCCAGGTAAAGCGTTGTTGGCTCACTTCCATTTCACATGCTTTCAAGGTCATCAGATGGATGCTAATCCTTCCATAACATGTGCCTTCTGATACCTTCTGAGTGCTTGTAACCAAGACAACCACCCTTGTCTGCACTTCTTGTCCCAACCAATATATATCCCAAGAGTCAATTTGGTTTCTTCACAAATTCAGTGGCCTTACAATTGTGTGTATAACTATATATACAATTGCCTAATCAAATAACATGCTAATTGTAATTAAATTTAATAGTTTATTATAACTAAATATTGTGCAGACTGGTTAAACACAAGAGCAAAGAGAAAGAAAGCTGTGTGTGCTATGAAAACTAAGTTTAATGCCTTAAAAATGATTCTGTGAAGTCAGGTCTAAGAAAAAAGATTACTGTCAAACTAATTGCTAATGGGGAACTAAAGAATCACAGGAGAAATAGTTTCAAAAAACTGATGGTAGCACAGATTGTTTGCTGAAAAGTTTTTTTAATTTTCCCTCCATTTTATTTTATTCTTTTTAGCATCTATATTTTATTTTATGTGTTACAGAAGACTTTTGTTGTAGAAAGCAAAGTACAACAAACAGCTGAGCAAAAAGGAAAAAAAAACACTCAAAAACTGTACCAAGTAAAGATAATAGTTTTGGTGTGAAGATGTAGGTATTAGATATGTTGAAGAACTGCTTCTGATTTAGAAAGTTAATTTGGAGCATTTTCTTTTAATATTTTTATTCATTTATTCACATGTGCATACATTGTTTGGGCCATTACTCCCCCTTGCTAACCTTCCCCACCCCTACCCTCTCCCCACCACCCGACCTTGCTTCCAGGCAGAACCTGTTCTGCTCTTATCTCTAATTTTGTTGAAGAGAAGACATAAGCAATAATAAGAAAGACAAAGCGTTTTTGCTACTTGAGATAAGACTAGCTATACAAAGAGATTCCTAGCATTGCTTCCATGCACAAATATGTTACAACCCAAGTTGATTCATCTCTACCTGACCTTTTCACTAGTTCCTGATCCCCTTCCCATATTGACCTCTGTCACTTTAAGGTTTCTGTATTAGCTCCTCAGCAGTGGGGACATCACTTTCACGTTTTGGGTTTCCTACCTATCTCCATACCTCCTGTATGTGCTCTCCTTTTAGCATGTGACACAAGTCTTACAACATTGTTGTATTTGCCCTAGATCTAAAGTCCACATATGAGGGAGAACATATGATTTTTTGTCCTCTGAGTCTGGTTAACCTTGCTCAGGATGATGTTATCCAGTTCCATCCCTTTACCTGCAAATGATAAGATATCATTCATCTTCATGGCTGAGTAAAATTCCATTGTGTATAAATACCACATTTTCTTAACCCATTCATCAGTAGTGGGGCATCTTGGCTGTTTCCATCACTGGCTATTGTGAATAGCGCTGCAATAAACATGGGTGTGCAGGTGCCTCTGGAGTAACCTGTGTTGCATTCCTTTGGGTATATCCCAAGGAGTGGGATTGCTGCATCATACGGCAGGTCTATGTTTAGATTTTTAAGAGGCCTCCATATTTTTTCTTCCAGATTTCTCTCCATTTTAAAGAAGCCCAGGTTGGCTTTTTACTATTTTTAACATTTGTTCATGAAAGATCAGACAAAACTCTAATCAATATCCCAATCATTGATCTTTTAAAAAGGACCTTAGAATAGCAAATAGATTTAAAAATAAATATGCATTATATGTATTAGGTCATTTTTAAAGATCCCCTCTTTAATCATTTTTTTGTAATTAATGGACCAAATCCAGCCCTGATCTCATTACCACATATCCTTTGCAGACAATCAGCAAACATTGCTTGACTTTTGAAATCAATGCAAAATTACAGAGAAAAATACATGGCTTTAAGAGCTTAAAGACTCAGAACACATTGTTCTATTCATTCCAACTCTTTCATTTATGTAGGTGTTTATCTTGGAGTGAGTTTGTTGTTTGCTTGACTGATTTCTCACTCTATACCAGAAATAAAGGCAGCTCACACGGACGTAGAAGATACAGCAAATGAACATGAATTTTAAGGCTTTCAGAAAATTGAAACACTCGGAATCAGTTTCTTCACCCATAAAATTACATGGTATTGTAAAGAATAAATGAGATACCTTCTAAAAGCACAAGCATACAGAAGCAAGCATTAGTTCATTTTCTTATCTGCTCAATAAAAATGTACATTGTTGGAGGGAGTTGTTTATCTCACTCCTTTGTAGGAGTGAGCTTTCTCCCTCCCTTGTCATTACTGAACCTAACTGGGCTTAACTGGGCATGACTGGAGATTCAGAAAAGAGACAGAATAGACAGACAGACAGTGCGATCAGGTGTGTTGGGTGCTCAGCTGGAGATACACAACCCTCATGGCTTCTTTTCTCTATCTTGATTCTTTAAGGCCTTACTACTTGAAGTTCTTTAAAACCTTTCTTCTAAAGTCTTCTTTAAACCTTGATTAAAACCTCTTTCCTCAGACTCACTCTGACCATGTTTTCTCCTAGCTGTTCCTTAGCTTAATAGCTCTTAAATCTTTTGCCCCCAGGCTTGCACTGTCCCATCTCTCTTTAGCTTTCTTAAAGGCTAGGTGCTCAGGCTTGCAAACAGCCCCGCCTACAACCTCCATATGCATAACTCGTAAAGTCTCAGTCCTGAGACTTGCACTGTAAAGTTCTTTCTTTGGTTTTTCTTTAGCTTAGCTTTTCTAAAGCCTATGTTAAAGTTCTCAGTGCAGACTTTCTATCAGCCCCTCTTTAGCCATTCTTTTCCCTTCAGTAATTTCCCTTTAGCAATTCTTTTCCCTTCCAAAAGCT
Organism: Castor canadensis; assembly: GCF_047511655.1. Lineage (NCBI taxonomy): Eukaryota > Metazoa > Chordata > Mammalia > Rodentia > Castoridae > Castor > Castor canadensis. The sequence continues at coordinate 120,294,407 of NC_133394.1, forward strand.
TCCCACACCAAAAAGCCCAAAGCAAAAGCCCAACGCGGAAAACCCAAGCCAAAAGCCAAAGGCAAAAAGCCCCTCTTCTTCCTTCAGCAGTCTTTTATAAACAGCCGTAAACTGTGTGGCACAGTGACTCTTGGGAAGGGGGAGGGGCGTGACATTGTAACAGGGAAACCTGCATTCCTGCTTCTCTGAACGCAAACAGCTGTTCTGCTCCTAAAGCTGTGCCAATCTCAGAAAAGGCAGGTGAGTCACATCTCGCCTTGATTGTGTCCAGTTCTCATAGGCTCTCCATACATTGTTAATACACCTGTGTATCAACGAAAAGAATGTACACAAAGTTGTTTGTGTTAATCATAAAATTTATTCTATTCCTCTGTATTACACTGTCTTTTAAAGTACTTTTCTATATACTTTAATTAATCCATATACCAACAATGTGTGATAAACATATAGCAAGTATTATTATCTCCCATTTACATGTTATAAAGCTAAAACAGACGTGTAAATTGTCTAAGCCACACTGCATCAGAAAGTTAACATAAATTTGTGCTTAAATAAGCCTGATATAAGCTTGTTCTGAGCTTATTACTCTCATGAACTCCCTCAAATCTACCAGGTATGAAGGGTTTTGTTCTTATGTTTCATTACTCTTTCACAATGTTCTTCTTTAGAGGCTTATACTAACAGAAAACACATCACTTTAATTCTATGCCAATGAATACCAAAAGAAAGAAAGAAAGAAATATATGAACAAAGAAATAAATTCCTGTGAACAAATTTGTTTCAGGGAGATTTTTTTCCTCAGTGATGGGCTTTGAGCCCTTCATTCAGCAGAAAGTTAGATCCCCTGGTACTATTTTAATTATCCATCCTGATTATGCCTCAGACAAGGAGAACCTTGGGACTCTGGTTATATTTGCAGAAACAAAGCCAAATGTCTAAAAAGTCAAAAATTTCTAGATAGACCCTACTGCTTAATAGGAACTCCACAACCATGTTGGAACAGTGATGAATAATTGTTCCTGAGATACAAAACTCTTCCCCTCTTTTGTGACAGAAGAAATCAACTCTATGCTAGTCCTATGTTGTACTTCTGTCTTAAGTCATACTTAATTTCTTCCTGCTCCATCAGTCCCATGGAGCAATTATTCTATAGATTAATTTTATCTGTTCCAAACATTAATATAAATGGAACAATAAATGGCATGTGCCCTTTATGTTTGACTTGGTTTATTCAATGTATTGTTTTAGAGATTTATTCACATTATTGCTGAAATCAATAGCTTGTTCCTTTTATCACTAGGGAGCATGTCTCTATATTAATATATCAGAAATGCTTATCAATTCCTCTGTCAATGAACATTTGCGGTATCTCTACTTTTTGGCTGTTGAAAATATAGCTCCTATGAAATTCCTGAGCAATGTGGGCATACGTTTCTATTTCTCTTGAATAAACAATGACAGCTGTCATTGTTGAGCATAGAATTGGTACAGGCTTAGCTTTATTAGAAACTGTCAAATGGTTTTCCTAAGTGGTGGTACCATGAACATTTCCATTAGCAATGCATGGGAATTCCAGCTGCTCCACATCCACGGAATTACTTGGTATTTTCAGATGTTTTAATTTTAGCCACTGTAAATGCTATATTATGTACTGCTATCATGTTATGATTTTTAGTTTCCATTCACTCAATGACTAATTATTTTAGTATGTGTTTGAACATCCACGTATCTATCTTCTTTTGTGGAGTTTATTGCTTATTTCTTTACTAGATTGTCTTTCTATTATTAATTTGTTAACGTTCTTTTATACTCTAAGATTGTAGTTTCAGCAGGTATTTAAATTGTGAATATTTTCTCCCAGCTCTGGCTTCCATTTTCTTTTTTGGTAACATTGAAGTTTGAACTCCATTCTCATTTTTATGTGCCTTTTGATGATGATATTTTGATTCTAATTTATCATTCTGATAATTAAATTAATGAGATTTGGGGTTTCCCTCCTTCTGGCTACCTCATTCTTAGAACCTTCCCTTTGATTCCAAGCACTCTGGAAACCCTAGTCTTCAACCTCAATCTTTTCAGCCTAATACAACAACTTTGTCTTCATGAACCACATTTTGTGCTAACTAGGAAGTACACTCAGGGGAAACTGGATAAATGTGGGCTCATTTTATGTCCCTTCTTTCAATGGATTGATCCCCTTCTATTTCTTTCTGTTTTTCATTGCTTTCCAGGGCCTTGAACAGTTATGTTTATCTTTCATTATTTTCAGTGCGTATTGTTATTATAGGAGGCTCCACTATTAAGAGACTGTCACTTTCCATATTATATTCCTTACAATTCTTCAACCACACAATTTTTTCTCACCTCATTCCTCCACGTATTGAATTCCTTTACCTGAAGTACTATTCCCTTGCCTTTTGACTAACTAGCTTCCAACTGCCCTAATACCAGCTGTCCAACAAGGTTTTTTTCTATCCATTCATTTTTCTATTCATTTCCCAGTTCATGAATGTTGGTCTTCCTGCTTTACATTCACATAGTGCATGTGCTGCTTTTATAGGATTTATAGGACTCATCTGCTTATAGTTATTTGTTAAATACTTCCTTCCATCTTAAGAGTATAGGCTTCACAAAAACCTTGCCTTCTATCATACCTGACCAATTAGAAAGTATTCCATAAGTATTTTTAGCCTTTTACCAAACCAAGGAGTAAAATATTTTGATTACCTTATCACAGATATTATAAAAGTGACTTCTTAAAATCATTGATAGGTGAATCCATAGACATGTATACAGATAGTCATCAATCAGTAATTCTAGAAAAATTTCTTTTGCCTACTACTATTATTTACTGTACATTCAAACTCTACAGAACTCATGTATCCAGATTAAGAAAGCCATAAGCAGCTACCTTTCCAAAGGGCTTTCAACAATGGTCTGACAAAGCAGATGTTTAAAAAAGAAATCCTCTAAAATAAAGTATAGAAGGGATCCAAGATTGTGACTAGCATACAGAAGCAGAAAGCCTAACCTCTGTGACACCAAAAACCTCCCTGAAACGTTGGAGCCACACTTGGGTAATTCTGACTGCTTCTAGCCAAAATAATAACTGCCATCACATTAGGTACAGAAAAAAATTCAAAGACTGACACTCAAACCAGCCTTTAATTGCACCTAAGAGCTGTGACCCAGGGCACAGCCAGCAAGGCAGGTCCAGCCCCAGGAAACCCTCCTTTCCCACAACTGTTTCTCTCTCCCTTTTCTGTTTTTTTTCCACCTTCCCTTCTCCTTCCTCCATCAAGCAGAAATAGAGCATCAGCCAAAATCAAACTCTGCAACATCCTGAAGCCCTAGTCCATGGAAAGCCTCCCTACACCACACTGACCTGAGAAAAGTTGGTGCCATTTCTACCCACCACCACTGGTTCCAAACTTGCCTGTGTGTCAATTGGCAGAATGAAGAGGTGAGCATCGCAAACCATGTGGGACTCCCCTATCCACCCCCAGGAACATAAACCAGCGCAGCCCACGGGCAGACTGATCCCCCCCCCAACAAAACTGAAAAATAAACAGCAAACTGTAATATAATGCAGACAGTTGTGGGATGGGGTAGGGTGGAAGGCTGAACCTGCCTTGGAGAAAGGGGGCAGGGCAAGGAGCTAAACTCAGCACCAAAGTCTCAGTTCCTTAATAAACACAGGACAGGTAGTGAAGGCTGAGAGCGGGGAGGGGTGACATGCCACCTCCCAAAGCAGGGCAGGTAGTGGATCACACAGCTGATCTCCTGAGCCAGAGAGCAGCATTCAAAACTGAACTGCCCCACAAAAATGAAAAACAAACAAGGAACTGTAATCATACATGGAGAGCAGAGGGGATGGATGGCACGCTGAACACACCCCAGAGAAAGGGGACAGGGCAAAGAACTAAACTCTCAGTAAACAAACACAGCAACAAGCCACCTCCCAAACCAGAGCTAATCTCTGACCAGAGGGCAGCATTCAAAACCAAACTGCCCCACCTCACTGGGGGAGAAGCTGACAAAACAGCTGTAGCAGGATGATAACACAGCTGCCAGCTGGGGAAAACAACAGCTCTAAACACCCTGCATGACCTGCCAAACCTACCTCAGTTCAAAATTTCAATTAAACTTGTGGATAGAAGAACAAAACACTACTCACAAGTCAGTCACCTGGTGAGACCACATCAGAGCTTCTGCTTATACACCAATACCAGGACTGGATGCTGGAAGAGTAACTCCAGAACTTAAACTAAGACTGAAATTCTATTGATCCTGAACCTGGTGGGATTTTTTTTTTTTCTGTTTTTGTTTGTTAAATTATTGTGGGGGTTTTTATCTTTATTTTTATTCCTATTTTCTTTTTTCTTTCCATACTATCAACTTTACCATCACTATCTTCTCATCCCTATTCTCACCCCCTTCACTCTCCCTCCTTCTCCTGTGCTACAATCCATTATTCTCCTTCCCAAATATTCTTTCTGCCCCTTCTCTTTCCCCCTGCCTTCACCTCCCCATCACATCCTCTTCCAACCTGTCAATGCAGAACCACTCCCTCCTACTGCTGACAAACCTACTGTACCAAATTTACATGACCCAAACCTCTGCAATCCCTGACACAAGCACCCTACACTACAACAACAGAAGTACAGCCAAACACACACAAGAGCCACAAAACTCAGCAGCCCCCACAAGGCTTCTCCCACTCACCCACCCCACTTCCGCCTCACTTTTTAGTGTGACCCTAACCAATTTCCCAAATTTCTATGGATAGCCTAATGAACATTAACCCCCCAATGCCCATTGTTTATAGATAATACCACAAAGGGGTCTTATATATAATATATAAACAACTGGTGGGGCATTGAACCTGTGAATTAGTTATTGCTAATTTACACCTCCAGACCAGGGACAGAATAGCCCACCAATCTAACAATGAAGAAAACCGCAACACAAAAAATTAAATCAAGGGAAAAACACCAAGCAATTAAAGCCACCAACTAGCCTACCAAGAACATAGTTGCACAGCACCAAGTGGAGTAATGGGAAGAAGAAGAAGGGATGGAAACAACTCTCCTCAAAAAAATAATTTAATATAGGATTGAGTGGGTAATGAAGAAAATGGATACTCAGTTCCTAACCCAAACAAAACAATGATAAATGACACTAAGGAACCCAGCGATGCCCATGAAAACACCCTCAAAGAAGAAATCTTGCAAGAAATCACTGAGAAGTTCATGGAGAAGATACTAGACATGGTAGTAACCAAAATGGACAACATGCACTCAAGAAATTTCAAGACACCAAAAATAAAGAACATGAGAAGATAAAGAAACAAATAAATGAGCTCAGACATGACCTAAATAAACATCAAAAGTGAAAGAGGACACTATAAAAAGAGAGATAAATGAATTAAAGATGAAAATAAAAAATATTAAAAAGAAGGTGAACAAAGGGAAAACCTTGAAAAAAGAATCTAACAGAAATACAAAACACAGAGGAAGGCCAGTCCAGCAGATTAGAACAAGTGGAAGACAGAATCTCAGAACTCGAAGACAAAATAGAAATTAAAGGAAAAAAAAGAAGAAATCTTAGTCAAACAACTCAAGAGCTGTGAAACAAATATGCAAGAACTCAGTGACTCCATTAAAAGACTAAACCTGAGAATCATGGGTATTGAAGAAGGAGAAAAGGTCCAAGCAAAAGGTATTTTAATATATTCAGCTGAATTCCAAGATGGCGGCTAGAGGTAGGAAGCAGAAAGTGACCCTCCTATAGTGAAATCTTGGAGAGACGCTGGAGACACACTTTGCAGGCATAATCACCGAGAAAAGGCATAACTTTGACTCCTCCACATCTCCAGCCGGCGCAGAGAATCTCCACTTCACATTAAACGGAGAACCGAGGAGGGCCCCCGGGGCCGCCAGTGGCCGGCGCCCATACGGCTTGGGAAGACGCGGACCAGGTGAGCTTTGAGGTACCGTGGTAGCCCCACAGACAAGCCTGGGCCAGAGCAGTATAGCCCCCTGGACAGACTGACCTCCACCCGGGAAAAAAAGAGAAACTGAGTAGTAAGCAATAAGAACAGTTAAGACATGCTGGAAAGAGGGTGGGGCACCCTGGGCACTGAAGATTGGGGGAAGGGAATCCTTCCCGAGACTGTAAATAAACAAGCTGGGTGGGCGGAATGCAAAAGGGGAGATAACAACAAACACCATGGAAGTCCAGGAAATCATCAGAGACTACTTTGAGAACCTATATTCAAATAAATTTGAAAATCTAAAAGAAATGGACAGATTTCTAGATACATATGATCATCCAAAACTGAACCAAGAGGAAATTAATCACCTGAATAGACCTATAACACAAAATGAAATTGAAGCAGCAATCAAGAGTCTCCCAAAAAAGAAAAGTCCAGGACCTGACGGATTCTCTGCTGAATTCTATCAGACCTTTAAAGAAGAACTGATACCAACACTCCTTAAACTGTTCCATGAAATAGAAAGGGAAGGAAAACTGCCAAACACATTTTATGAAGCCACTATTACACTTATCCCAAAACCAGGCAAAGACACCTCTAAAAAGGAGAACTATAGGCCAATCTCCTTAATGAACATTGATGCAAAAATCCTCAACAAAATAATGGCAAATCGAATTCAGCAACACATCAAAAAGATTATTCACCACGACCAGGTAGGCTTCATCCCAGGGATGCAGGGGTGGTTCAACATACGAAAATCAATAAACGTAATAAACCACATTAACAGAAGCAAAGACAAAAACCACTTGATCATCTCAATAGATGCAGAAAAAGCCTTTGATAAGATCCAACATCATTTCATGATAAAAGCTCTAAGAAAACTAGGAATAGAAGGAAAGTTCCTCAACATTATAAAAGCTATATATGACAAACCTACAGCCAGCATTATACTTAATGGAGAAAAATTAAAACCATTCCCTCTAAAATCAGGAACCAGACAAGGATGCCCACTATCTCCACTCCTATTCAACATAGTACTGGAATTCCTAGCCAGAGCAATTAGGCAAGAAGAAGGAATAAAAGGAATACAAATAGGTAAAGAAACTGTCAAAATATCCCTATTTGCAGACGACATGATCCTATACCTTAAAGACCCAAAAAACTCTACTCAGAAGCTTCTAGACATCATCAATAGCTATAGCAAGGTAGCAGGATATAAAATCAACATAGAAAAATCATTAGCATTTCTATACACTAACAATGAGCAAACGGAAAAAGAATGTATGAAAACAATTCCATTTACAATAGCCTCAAACAAAATCAAATACCTAGGTGTAAACCTAACAAAAGATGTGAAAGACCTCTACAAGGAAAACTATACACTTCTGAAGAAAGAGATTGAGGAAGACTATAGAAAGTGGAGAGATCTCCCATGCTCATGGATTGGTAGAATCAACATAGTAAAAATGTCGATACTCCCCAAAGTAATCTACATGTTTAATGCAATTCCCATCAAAATTCCAATGACATTCATTAAAGAGATTGAAAAATCTACTGTGAAATTTATATGGAAACACAAGAGGCCACGAATAGCCAAGGCAATACTCAGTCAAAAGAACAATGCAGGAGGTATCACAATACCTGACTTCAAACTATATTACAAAGCAATAACAATAAAAACAGCATGGTACTGGCACAAAAACAGACATGAAGACCAGTGGAACAGAATAGAGGATCCAGATATGAAGCCACACAACTATGAGCAACTTATCTTTGACAAAGGAGCTAAAAATATACGATGGAGAAATAGCAGCCTCTTCAACAAAAACTGCTGGGAAAACTGGTTAGCAGTCTGCAAAAAACTGAAACTAGATCCATGTATATCACCCTATACCAAGATTAACTCAAAATGGATCAAGGATCTTAATATCAGACCCCAAACTCTTAAGTTGATACAAGAAAGAGTAGGAAATACTCTGGAGTTAGTAGGTATAGGTAAGAACTTTCTCAATGAAACCCCAGCAGCACAGCAACTAAGAGATAGCATAGATAAATGGGACCTCATAAAACTAAAAAGCTTCTGTTCATCAAAAGAAATGGTCTCTAAACTGAAGAGAACACCCACAGAGTGGGAGAAAATATTTGCCAATTATACATCAGACAAAGGACTGATAACCAGAATATACAGGGAACTTAAAAAACTAAATTCTCCCAAAACTAATGAACCAATAAAGAAATGGGAAAGTGAACTAAACAGAACTTTCTCAAAAGAAGAAATTCAAATGGCCAGAAAACACATGAAAAAATGCTCACCATCTCTAGCAATAAAGGAAATGCAAATTAAAACCACACTAAGATTCCACCTCACCCCTGTTAGAATAGCCATCATCAGCAACACCACCAACAACAGGTGTTGGCGAGGATGCGGGGAAAAAGGAACCCTCTTACACTGTTGTTGGGAATGTAGACTAGTACAACCACTCTGGAAAAAAATTTGGAGGCTACTTAAAAAGCTGGACATCGATCTACCATTTGATCCAGCAATACCACTCTTGGGGATATACCCAAAAGACTGTTACTCCAGAGGCACCTGCACATCCATGTTTATTGCGGCACTATTCACAATAGCCAAGTTATGGAAACAGCCAAGATGCCCCACCACTGACGAATGGATTAAGAAAATGTGGTATCTATACACAATGGAATTTTATGCAGCCATGAAGAAGAACGAAATGTTATCATTCACTGGTAAATGGATGGAATTGGAGAACATCATTCTGAGTGAGGTTAGCCTGGCCCAAAAGACCAAAAATCGTATGTTCTCCCTCATATGTGGACATTAGATCAAGGGCAAACACAACAAGGGGATTGGACAATGAGCACATGATAAAAGCGAGAGCACACAAGGGAGGGGTGAGGATAGGTAAGACACCTAAAAAACTAGCTAGCATTTGTTGCCCTTAATGCAGAGAAACTAAAGCAGATACCTTAAAGCAACTGAGGCCAATAGGAAAAGGGGACCAGGAACTAGAGAAAAGGTTAGATCAAAAAGAATTAACCTAGAAGGTAACACCCACGCACAGGAAATCAATGTGAGTCAATGCCCTGTATAGCTATCCTTATCTCAACCAGCAAAATCCCTTGTTCCTTCCTATTATTGCTTATACTCTCTCTATAAGAAAATTAGAGATAAGGGCAAAATAGTTTCTGCTGGGTATTGAGGGGGGGGAGCGGGAGGGGGTGGAGTGGGTGGTAAGGGAGGGGGTGGGGGCAGGGGGGAGAAATGAACCAAGCCTTGTATGCACATATGAATAATAAAAGAAAAATGAAAAAAAAAATGTATTCAATAAAATAGTAACATAAAATTTCCTAAATCTCAAGAAAGTTTTGCCCATTTAAGTACAGGAAGTCTCCAGGACACCAAACAAACTTGATCAAAATAGAACCTCCCCACAGCATATTACCATTAAAACAAAAAGCAAGGAAAACAGAGAAAGAATACTGAAGATGTAAGAGAGAAAAAACAAATAGCACATAAAGGTATACCCATCAAAATCACAATAGATTTCTCAACAGAAACCTTAAAAGCAAGAAGGGCATGGAGTGAGGTACTTCAGTCACTGTATGAAAATAATTTCAACCCTAGTATACTCTACCCAGCAAAACTATCCTTCAAAATAGATGGAGCAATAAAAATCTTCCATGATAGCAGAAACTAAAACAATATGTGACCACAAAGCCACCGCTACAGAAGATTCTATATGGAATTTTGTACACAGAAGATGAAAGAAAACAAAACCACAAGAGGACAGGAAGTATCATACCACAGGAAAAGAAAAGACAAGGAATCAAATAGTAGCATTAATTCTGCACACAATCAAATCCTTGAACAACAAAAATAACTAAATAGCAGAATCACCACATACCTATCAATATTAACACTGAATGTCAATGGACTCAACTCTCCCATCAAAAGACACCATTTGGCAAAATGGATTAAAAAGGAAGATCCAACAATCTGTTGTTTACAGGAGACCAACATCATTGACAGAAACAAACAGTAGCTTAGGATGAAAGGCTAGAAGAAGATTTACCAAGCTAATGGCCCCCCAAAATAAGCAGGAGTAGCAATACTTATCTCAGACAAAGTAGACTTCAAACTTACATTGGTCAAAGGATAAAGGACACTTCATACTAGTAAAAGGTGCAATACATTGAAAGGAAATAATATTTATCAACCTATATGCACCCAATTTCATCAAACATACTCTAAACGACTGAAGAGTGCAGATAGACTCCAACACAGTGGTAGTGGGAGATTTTAATATGAGCCTATTATCAATAAATAGGTCATCCAAACAAAAACTCAATAAAGAAATTTTAGAACTAAATTACACCATAAACCAAATGGATAAAACTGATGTCTATAGCATATGTCATCCAACATCCACACAATATACATTCTTCATAGCAGCCCAAAGAACTTTCAAAAAAATTGATCATATCTTAGGCACAAAGCAAGCCTCAGCAAATATAAGAAAATAGAAATAACTTTCTGCATTCTATCTGATCACTATGCATTAAAACTAGAACTCAACAACAAAAACAACAGCAGAAAATATACAAACAATTAGAAGCGGAATAACACATTGCTCAAGGATCAGTGGGTCATAGGTGAAATAAAAGAGGAAATTAAAAGGGTCCTAGAAGTTAATGAAAATGAAAACACAACCTACCAGAACCTATGGGACAGAGCAAAGGCAGGCCTAACAGGAAAGTTTATAGCCATGAGTACATATATGAAAAGGACAGGAAGAGCTCAAATAAACGACCTAATGGTACATCTCAAACTCCTAGAAAAACAAGAACAAGCAAATCCCAACACAAGCAGAAGGAGAGAAATAATAAAAGGGCTGAAATTAATGAAATAGAGACAAAAAAAAAAGCACATAAAGAATCAACAAAACAAAAAGATGGTTCTTTGATAAAATAAACAAGATTGACAAACCCCTGGCAAATCTGACTAAAACGAGGAGGAAAAGATCCAAATCAGTAAAATCAGAAATGAAAAAGGGGAGACAATAAAAAATACCAAGGAAATTCAGGGAATCATTAGAGACTACTTTGAGAACCTATATTCCAATAAATTTGAAAATTTTGAAGAAACGGACAAATTTCTAGATATCTATGACCATCTAAAACTGAGCCAAGAGGATATTACCACCTTAACAGATCTATATCACTAAGTGAAATTGAAGCAGCAATAAAAAGTCTCTCAAAGAAGAAAAGTCCACAACCTGTTGGATTCTCTGCTGAATTCTACCAGACTTTTAAAGAAGAACTAATACCAACTCTCCTTAAACTTTTCCACAAAATAGAAAGGAGAGGAACACTGCCTAACTCATTCTATGAAGCCAGTAGTACACTCATCCCAAAACAGGACAAAGACACATCCAAAAAGGAGAACTATAGGCCAATCTCCTTAATGAAGATCATAGAAAAATCCTCAATAAAATAATGGCAAACCAAATCCAACAACATATCAGAAAGGTCATTCACCATGACCAAGTCAGTTTTATCCCAGGGATGCAGGGGTGGTTCAACATACACAAATCTGTAAGTGTAATACAGCACATTAATAGAAGCAAAAACACTTTGTATCTCAGTAGATGTAGAAAAACCTTTTGATAAGATTCAACACCACTTCATGATAAAAGCTTTAAGAAAACTAGGAATAAAAGGAATGTACCTCAACATTATAAAAGCTATATATGGCAAACCTATAACCAACATCATAGTTAATGGAGAAACACTGAAACCATTTCCCCTTAAGTCAGGAATGAGACAATATAGTCCTGGAATTCCTAGCTAGAACAATAAGGCAGGAAGAAGTAATAAAATGAATACAAATAGGTAAAGCAATTGTCAAAGTATCCCTATTTGCAGATAACATGATCCTATACCTCAAAGACCCAAAAACACTGCCCAAAAACTCCTAGATATTATAAACAGCTTCAGCAATGTAACAGGATACAAAGTCAACTTAAAAAAATCAGTAGCCTTTTATATACCAACAATAAACAAATTGAGTAAGAATATTGGAAAATAATTCCATTTATAATAGCCTCAAAAAAACCTCAAATAACTAGGAGTAAACCTAACAAAGGATGTAAATGACCTCTACAAGGAGAACTCAAATCTTTGAGGAAAGAGATTGAGGAAGAGTACAGAATGTAGAAATATCTCCCATGCTCATGGATTGGCAGAATTGACATAGTAAAAATGGCTATACTACCATAAGCAATCTACATGTTCAATGCAATTCTCATCAAAATCCCAATGACATTCATCACAGAGATTGAAAAATCTACTCTAAAGTTCATTTGAAAACACAAGAGACCATGATTAGCCAAGGCAGCACTCAGCAAAAACAGCAATGCTGGAGGTATCAATATACCCGACTTCAAACTATATTATAGAGCCATAACAATAAAAACAGTATGGTACTGCCACAAAAACAGATATGAAGACCAGCGGGAACAGAATAGAGGACCCCGATATGAATCCACATAGCTATGCCCACCTTATTTTTGACAAAGGAGACAAAAACATATGATGGAAAATAGCCTCTTCAACAACTGTTGCTGGAGAAAGAGGTTATCTGCCTGCAGAAAACTGAAACTAGATCCATGCCTATCACCCTGTACTAGTATCAAATCAAAGTGAATTAAGGACCTTAATATCAGATCAGAAACTTTGCAGTTAGTATATGAAAGAGCAGGGAATATACTAGGAACAAAAGGTATAGGCAAGGAGTTCCTCAGTAGAACTCCAGCATCACAGCAACTAAGAGAAAAGATAGAAAAATGGGACTACATGAAGTTAAAAAGCTTCTGCGTAACAAAAGAAATGGTCCCTAAACTGAAAAGACTACCCAAAGAGTGGGAGAAAATATTTGCTGGCTATACATCAGACAAAGGACTGATAACCAGAATATATGGGGAGCTCAAAAACTAAACTCCCCCCAAATCAATGAACCTATAAAGAAGTGGGCAACTGAATTAAACAGAACTTTTTCAAAGGAAGAAATCCAAATGGCCAAAAATCATATGAAAAAATGTTCACCATTCCTGGCCATAAAGGAAATGCAAATCAAAACCACACTAAGATTCCACCTCACCCCTGTTAGAATGGCTACCAACAAAACACCACCAACAGCAAATGTTGGTGAGGATGTAGGGAAAAAGGAATCCTCATACACTGCTCATGGGAAGGTAAGCTAGTACAAGCACTTTGGAAAACAGTATGAAGCTTTCTTTAAAAAACTAATCATAGATCTGCCATATGATCCAGCAATACCACTCCTAGGGATATACCCAAAGGAATGCAACTCAGGTTATTCCAAAAGCACCTGCACACCCATGTTTATTTCAGCAGTATTCACAACAACCAAGTTATTGAAACAGCCCAAATGCCGCAGTGCCAATGAATGGATTAAGAAAATGTGGTACTCATTTACAATGGAATTTTACTCAGTCACAAAAAAGAATGAAATTTTGTCATTTGCAAGTAAATGGATGGAACTGGAGAACATCATCTTAAATGAAGTTAGCCAGGCTCAGAAGGTCAACAATCATATGTTTTTCCTCATATGCAGATTATATACCTAAAACAAATGCAGTAATATTATTGGACATAGGTCACACACTAAGGAATGAACACATACAGGAGGAATAGGGAAAGGGAAGAAAACCTAAAACTTGAAAGTGGGTTATGTGCCCACTGTAGTGGAGTGAATAAAGTAACCTTAAATGGTGGAGGCCACTATGAGAAGGTGACCAGGAAGAAGTGAAGAGGTCTGGTGGAGATGAACCAATTTGGGTAGTAATGCACATGTGCATGGGAGCAATGCTAGAAATCTCTCTGTATAGCTATATTTATCTCAAGCTAGAAAAAATGCTATGTCTTTCTTATTATTGCTTTTATTTTCTCTTCAACAAAATTGGAGAAGAGGGCAGAACAGGTTCTGCCTGGAAGCAAGGGGATCGGGGGAGGGGCTGTGGAGTGAGAAGCAAGAGGGAGAGATGGCCCAAACAATGTATACACATATGAATAAATGTATAAATAATTTTTAAAAATCAATTTCAGCATTAGACAATAAAATCCTTTATTAAGATGCCAAAAAGAAAAAAACAAAGATGATAGTACTATATGATGTAACTTACTGTTGTGGCTCAAGAATAAGTGAAGAAATATTATTTTTCTATTATGGATCTTCTGCTTGTAAAAGCTAATTTCTAGTGAATCAACCACCACAAAAAAGAGGGGAAAACTCTCAAAAAAAAAGTATAAAAGAAATCCATACAAGTATTGGGTAGCTTCTGTATTATTTGTTAATGTTTATGATGTATCACTAAGATCATCTGTTCAAGACTATCCTGCAGCTTAAAACATCTGCTTGCTGAGCATCTTCTTTCCCACTGTCTTGAGTTCTCTTCTCTCTTGCAGCTGATACATGCTTAGAAATGTGTGATGTATCTAGGGAGTCGCATTAAGTGATCTGTGAGAAACAGATGACATTGCAGTAGACCAAAAGACACCATTAGATACATTTTGTCTTTTCTTTAGAAAATCAAATACATTTAAAGGACCAGACTTTGGGTACCTGACAATGGTACTGAGTTCTCCATTAACTCCAGTTAGAAACCAGAGTCTAGCACAGGGCTTGGCACTTAGTAGTTTTTAAATAAGTATTTATTTAATAAATCAACAAAAACTATCCCAGCAAAAATTTGAAACAAAGGCAATTATAATATACAAACTTTATTGATTAATCCAAAACATAACTTTGTTTTTTTAAAAAAAAGTATAAACCAAATTATAGCCTTTAATTCATAAAATGAGGCTTTTCAGGGTAGAAGCCCCAATTAACCAGCACAGTTCTTACAACGCTGAAGACCATTCTCATTGCAAGCTGTACACTTCAAGGCCTTGAAAGAGTCTGTAAAGCAATTTCGAAATACTGACATCTTGCTCCCATGGCACACGGAGCACGGAAGAAAGCCAAAACCTCCACAGGAACGACACTCGTGTGGATGCTGCACTCTCTGCACAGGATGACAGGGGACAAAAGTTAGAAAATGTGTTAGCATGAACAATTCAATCAGTCTTCCCATCATTCTGTACTGTGTAAGGTTGTAAAATAATATTGGCATTACTTACTATGGCTATACACTTGAAATCACCTACTAACATTATACATCAGACTGAGGGGGAAATTAGCTAAAGTCCTCCTTCATTACCCCATTGACTGCCATGGATAGCACAGGCTTGTTGCACAGTAAAGGCTGGTAAATTTTAGGTTAAATAATATGCCTTTAAGAATTCCATCACATTTTTGCAAAACAAATAATTTAGGAGGTAGTTATTCAAATTAAAGGAAAATACTTTAATGTTCCCACTAGTATCTCTTACCAGTTTTATGTCCTTGTTTATAGAATAGGACCTCTAACAGCAAATTTGGAAAATTGGAGAACTATGTTCTAAAATATACAGGGACTACAATCAACTGAAAATCCACTGCTATATTTCCAATTTGAAAATGCTTTATTCTTTTCAAAGCATTTCAAATGCATTATGATGTTGAATCTTCCCCCATTCTTCCCTCCACATATGTAGGTGTTTGCTTTGATAAAGATATCATTCAAGCATCATTATCCTCATTTTATACTTAAGGAAACAGTCACAGATAATGTACATCCATAAAACTTCCCTACTTCTCTAGCAGTAGAATGAAAACAACTAGTCGATGTGTTGAGGGCAAAATTTTGAAAATCATTATGCATTTCTACTTTTTGAACATGCTGCCTTTGTTGGAGTCCACTAGGTGGAGTCTATCAGGTCAGGGAAGATTGGGTGCCGTTATAAAGTGAATAAAAAAAGAAAAGCCATGAATCGATTCTCAGCTTCTGACTTAGAGAATAGAAATTAGCAGACAAATTTGAAAGCCTAGCTTTGTAAAAAGAGTACTTACCAAAACAAGGTTGGGAAATACACACACACACACGCACACACAAAGACACACTCATAGAGACATGCATAGCATACACATACATAAAGCTTTTTTTTGGAGACTTCTATTTCCACATGTACAAGTCTCCAAAAATCCAACTGGAAAAGAACTTGATTAACTGTATTTAACCCACCATTTCTCTAATGTATACCACTAACAGAACCCAGGAAACTTTTCCTAGGAAATAAATATAATTGTTTCATAATAAATAACTTGTGGAATATACCCTGAAAAACAAACATAAAAACATGATTGACTTATAATTTACACATTTCCACATCAGTTTTCAATATGCATTTTCAGGTATGTAACAATATTCACTTATAATTACTATTTGACTTAGCTCTTACATCAAGATGGCAAAACCTATGAAAATTTTCAGTCTTAATAGCCCAAAATTACTTTGAGATAACGTAGTGGTTGCCAATCTGACTAACACAAACAAGGAACTTTGTCACAATTATAGAGATGCAAAGGTCTTCCAAACAATACATCAAATGTATGTAGCAATTTTGTTATTTTGCAAATGGATTTCTGTCATTTATATATGCAAAAATTGACCCTCAAAAGGATGCACTGGACTTAAATCTTTTATATTAAAATTTCTTTGGAAAAAATACTTATGAGTAAAAACAAAACAAGCCCAGTAATGGAAACAGAATGCTTTAAAAATATAGACCTAAATATAGGCCTGTAATCCCAGCTACTCATGAGGCAGATAGTGGGAGGGCTGTGGTTCA
The DNA here is from genome assembly GCF_047511655.1 of Castor canadensis. Taxonomy (NCBI): domain Eukaryota; kingdom Metazoa; phylum Chordata; class Mammalia; order Rodentia; family Castoridae; genus Castor; species Castor canadensis. The sequence continues at coordinate 120,311,214 of NC_133394.1, forward strand.
AGGATACCCTGAGCAAAAAGTTAGTGAGATCCCATCTTAACAAAAGAGCTGAGCATGGTAGTGTGCACTTGTTGTCCCAAATACATGGAAGCTCTAGATAAAAGGATTGCTGCTCAGGCTGGCCCTGGCCAAAAATGCAAGAGTCTATCTAAAGAAAAAACATTAAAAAGTAAAAATCCTACAAAGGTAAAAGGGCTGGACAGGTGGCTAAAGTGGCAGAGTGCTTGCCTAGCAAACACAGGCCTTGAATTTAAATCCAACAACAGCAAAATAATGTTTTAAATGAAGGAATTAGTAAGTAATGGTGTTCTTTTCCAATTTTATAAAGAAAACAGATCCTTGGCATCACTAAAGCTATGAAAGTAATTTACATTAAAAATATTTAATAACTTATACAACAAGTGCACCAGCTAGATAGAACTGATGCTGGACCAGCCTAGAACTACAGCAAGAAACCGTAACACTCCAGCATCCAGGACTTCACTCGTTGCTGTTGGATTGTGAATAGGTCTGGGATTCTAGTAAAGCAGGATTGTCAAATATTGCAAATGAGTATACAGAATGTTCAATTAAACTTGAATTTCAAACAGACCATAATTTTTGTATAAGTATATATAAAATATGCACAAAATGTTGCATTGGACATACTTAAACTATAAAATTATTCACAATTTATGTGAGATTTAAATATAAGTGGGCATTCTATATTTTATTTGGCAACCATATAGAAAAAAGGCTGCCAGACCAGAGGATTGATGTTTGGGCGGCAGTTCTTTATCAACCACTATAAATTATTTAGTATCTTAAAACACAGTAAAAACATGTTTCAATATTTTTAAAAACCAGTATAGCTGTACCAGTATACATTACCTGAATACCAACTTATCACTTCCTGGTGCATCCCAAGACACTTGCAAATGACTACATTTTTTAATAGCATATAGTTTTACCATAAAATATATTTGTGATGACAAAGAACAACAAAAGTGAAATAAGATGTGAGTGCTAGGCAGCTTCCTAGGCTCATTCTCTTCCTATTTTACTCACCCCAACACTAGGCTGCTAGTATGCAGAATTCAAAATGGTAACACAACAAAATTAAAAATTTTTCTACATCAGGGGCCTGTAATATGGCTTACAAAGATTACTTTCAAAAGGAAATAAAGGCCAATTGTTAAATCCACTAAAAACAACAGTCTATTTCTTCATAATTTATCCAAAAAGCACAGTAAATAAATGTCACAAAACAAAATTAATACATTAATACCAAAAGCTCCATTTCCATGTTTAAAAAGAATCACAAATAGATCAGGCCATCCTGAAATCCTTTCTTCAGAACTCATAAAATTCTGTGATGTGATGTGTATTTTACTCAGAGTTATTGAGATGATTCAATGAATTATTTTACATACAATGAATAGAACATTGCCTGGCACATAGGAGACACTCAATAAGATTAGTAATTATTGGCCATTATTTCATTTATAAATATCTATCTAAGTTTTATAGACTAACCGCTATTGCAGGCTAAATTGCCCAGGGTCACATAGCACAAACATTTTTTATCAGCTGAATCATTTGATCTAAATATATCTATATTTAGCTTTCTTGGTGAAGTTGTTTAAAAAGTACTCAGTGGGTAGGATCTTTATACTTTTTAATTCATTACAAAAATCTTTATCGAACATACACTAGCAGAACACTATGCAAGGCATTGGGAATACAGCATTGAATTACACTTCCTTGTTCTACTAATAATAGCTCCCAGCCCTACCCCTAGGTCTTTGAAAAGATCTACTTCAGTCATGTAAATTGAAACTTACAGAATTCTCAAGTCTCTAACAAAATAATAAGGGGACAAGGATACAAGGGTGGAATACATAAGTGATTGTCAAATAGATTTACTTTGTAGTACAAATTCAAATTTCAGCAATATATAATGTATTCTAGGTCATCCAATGCAGAAACAGGATCAAGAGTCTATGTTTTCTTCAAGATCAGAAAGTAAAGCACTTATTATTTTTAACTTCAAATTATATAATCTTATTCCAGTAGATTTTAGAAGTCTCTTAAATACCCTACCAAAGCAAAGGCAACTGGTGACCATAAACTTCATCATCTAGATGGTTTATGAAGTCTACTTATTTATGTAACAAACGGTCAACAAGTCCACACTTGGGATATAATCATCTCTGAATAATTAAATTCTGTCTATATATTTTAAACTAGAGTCAACCTTTTAATTCAGCATATATTTGCTAAGTACCTACTAAACACCTCACTGCCTGATCAAGTTGCTAAAAAAATAATACCTTTCCTGTGTTCCAGCATTCTCAGTTTGCAGTTTGGAAAGAAGCCATTGGACAAACTGCACAGGAAATTTGTAGCTTATAATCTTAATATCTCTCTGAATGTAGGTGCCTGATTCTCCACCCAAATTGTTTGGACAGCCACAAACCTACATAAATGGGTATTTAATATTCAGAGAGAAGCAGATGGTATCACCTGATTACACAGGTGAGTAGGTGGTTCTCTATTGCCATGGCCTCTGAACATGCCATGCCCACTCCCACCAAAAGAAGAAACATCCAGAGCTGTGCTTCTCCAGGGAGGCTGAGGACAGTCTTTGACATCTCCAGTGCCTTATACACACAGCCTGTGGCATTTCTACCATCCTCATGTGTAGCTAAGGAGTCTTTCCTCTGTTCTTCACAGTAACAAATAGAAGTTACCAGCCCTCAGGGGAGAATCAAACTAAGTAATTCTTAGAAACTTTATAAGAAAACAAGGACAGAAAATGGGCACTATGTTGGTAATTTCAGTAGACATACCAACAAAACTTTCTGTCCATGTTTTAAAAAAATATATGGCTAGGCAAAAGCTTACTTAGAACTTCTTTGCTATTGAAGACTTTTACTCCAGTGTCTGCCAGAACCAGTGGTACGCTAATACATCTCAGTAGTACCCTGGCTTTCTCTGTATGGGAGCCAAGAGAATCAACTATCCACTTCAATGATCATTTTAGGGGAAATCCTAAGACTTTTTTTTACTTCTAATCTCCAGTCTGATTATTAATGTTAATAAAAGAATACAAATAAAAAAATCTTACTAAAAAATCTTTTTCACCCAAGCATTCTCCTATATAAAATAATAACTTTCCTCCCAAATCCTTGGATAAAGAAGGATTTGTTCATCTATTCATTCAACAAATATTTGCATATTGAGTATATACCAGTTTCCTAAGCACTAGAAATAAATAATTGAGCAAAATAGACAAGAATCTATATCCCCATGAAGCTCATATCCTACTAGGAGAATGAGCTGCAAACTGTCAGAGCTACTAGCTATAAAGACCCCAGGTCTTTGTACTAACCATCACATAAATTACTTGCCTCTGCTCAACAAGCCACACCCACTGAGCATCCCAGAGCAATTTTCTCTTGAGCAGGATGTATGCTAGAATTCTGAAATACTTGAAATTATTTGCCAACTTCATTTTGATGGTCCAAAAATCTGCTAAGCTTCTTTCTTCACCATCACTTGGGATAACTGCTGAAACTGGTACCTGAATTATGAATACTATAGACAGTTATAGACTGTGGTACGCAAGTAAGAGTAGAGCTTGGCAGGATCCCTCTAATTTCTCTCTAAAGATATCACCAGTTTCCAGTCTTCCAGAATCCTCCACTGGTATCACAGCATGGTGTTAAATTCCAGTCTTTTGCCTGGAGCTAATACTTCTTTTTAACCTTCTAGTACATTTCTCACCCAGACTTTTCATCTTGCCATGGTATGGTCAAATATTCCAGACACACATGTCAGTTGATTTGAGAGTCATGACTGCATAAGCTCAAAGTTAATATCATGGGCTATGGAGTCATACTGAGTAAAATCAGAAATTAACCACTTTCTGTAAGGCCTTGAGCAAGTGATTTACTCTCTTGTCCCTCATTGGTAAAATAGAGGTAATAATAAAAGGACCATTTTAGCAGAGTTGTTATAAGGTTTCAATCACTTAAAATATATAAAGCACCAAGAATATCACTTGCTATAAATTAAAGGCTCAAATGTTTCTTGCTTTGTGGATATTTAGCTCCTGCTTCACTGTCAAAACCAACCACAAGTATGGGATGGTTCAGATTTAAATCTTACATCCCTATCCACTTTGCTTGATCTCCTAATGATTCTGCAAAGCCAGTCTTTTTATGTGAGTTGTTTTCTCTAAAATCCCATCCCCTTCTCAAGCACAGTTCTAGAATTTCTTGGCTGGCTGCAAATTCTGTATCGTTTTTATTATGTGGACAAGTCAGCCCAACTGAATTATGGCACCTTGATATTCTAATAAAAGTAGAAACCAGAATCATACCACCATTTTGAAAATTGGGAATAGTCATAAATATTTGCACCTTATTTACATTGCTTATAAAAATAGAGAAAGAAAAAAGCTTTTTCCAAGTATTTTAAGCTGAGATAGAATGGTTATGTTAACCTAGCATGAGGTGTTAAGATGTAGAATTAAAAATGGATAAAAAGGAATGAAATTTCAGATTATCAAAATTGACTGTAAATTTGTATGAAGAAAACTATTGAGGCTTAGCCATCTTATAAGATCCTAAAAGGCACTTTTAAACTATAGACATAAAAACAGTATGACATTGGTGTAATAAAAATATAAATGGATTAATGGAACTCAGTAGAGATTTCGGAGAAAGACTGAAATATATGTGGAGATGTATTATAAAATAGACAACACAGAAAAATAAAGAAATAATAAATTATTTGGTGGATGGTATTTGGAAGTTAGTTCACCAAATTTAAGAAAATAAAAGTAGCTGGGAGTCAGTGGCTCAAGTCTGTCGTCCTAGCTACTTGGGAGACTGAGATCAGGAGGATCATGGTTCGAGACCAGCCTGGACAAATAGTCTGTGAGACCCCATATACAAAATAACCAGAGCGAAAGAGACTGGAGGTGTGGTTCAAGTGGTAGCACACTTGCTTTGCAAGCAGGAAACCCTGAGTTCAAACTGCAGTCACACCAGAAAATAAAAAGAAAAAAATAGTCTGTGTATACAGCAGATATAAAAAGACAATTACAAAGTTAATAGAAGAAAAGATAGCCTTTGCAACCTTAATATAGAAGAGTACTTTGTAAATAAAAGCCAAAATCATCAAACAGGAAAATGTAATAGATTTGATCACATCAGAATATAGACTTTCTGTTGAAGGACACCATGGAAGAAGCTAAAAGAGGGAAGGAAATATTGTCAATGACTAAAACAATGCAGAAATTAAAATCTATAAAATAGAAGAGTCAGTCTTCTAAAAATCAAAGCTGATCAAAAGACAATTTCAAGTATTTTAATGGGCAAGGTTTAAGAATGCATACTTTACTGAAGAGGAAATGTAAAAGTCTAACAAACATAAATTCAACAGCAATCTGAAAAATATAAGTTAAAATAATGTGATATAGCTCTATACATACTAATTTGCAAAAAATTAGAAAATGGGACCATGTAACATATTTCCTGGAATGTGGAAATGTAAAAAAACACTTTCTCTACAAAAGGGAATGTTGACTGGTATAGCCGTTCCAAAAAGCCATCTGGCGCTGTGTAGAAAAATAGGTACACATCTGAGTTAGGATCAGCCTTTTTCACTCTCAGGGAAATCCATAAGAAAACATATTCAAGGTTGTCCTTTGCATCACCGATTGTTTCAAGGGGAAAATTGGAAGATGCCTGGGTGCCCATTAGTGAAAATGTGGACAAATAAAGAGAGTGGTGGGTACTATGAGCCACACTATCCAAAACAGAACCGCTGCCCACGTAAGACAATTTTAATCTAAATTTAAATCAAGTAAAATTAAATAAAATTTAAAATTCAGTTTTTCAGTCATGCTAGCCATACTTTAGGTCCACAATAACCATTTGCTATTATTTTGAACAAAACAAACACATCCTCATTCCATCATTGGAGAAAGTCCTATTGAACAGTGCTCCCTTGAAAAAGTATGCAGCAGTTAGAAAAATAGGTTAAATGTGCACATATCAATACAGATGGCTCTTAAAAACACCTTGCCCAATGAAAATATTTCAAAATCAAACAAAATTACATAACACCACTTACATAACTTAAAATGTGCAAAGATCTATTAATCAAGTTAAATGGCTTAAATAAAATGGTACATATTGATCTAAGTTAATTGTTACATGAGATTGGAGTAGAATATGAGAACATAAGGAAAGAAATAATTTGGTCCATACAGAATTTTTCGCTGAGAGGAATTTTAGATGATCAAGTTGCATATCCTTACTTGACAGATAAAGAAATCAAAGATCCTGAGAGGTGAAAGACCATAGCCACATAGCTACCAGTGAGCTAAAATCTTCTAATTTTCAAGTCATAATCCTTCAAAAATTATAAACTTTGAAAACCAATGAAATTTAGACCACTTTTATACAAGCAGGTTGACTCTCTAAAAAATATCGTATAGTTTTGAATTTAGAAATCAGATCATGGTCCTTTCTCTTCCTATATCCTAGAGACCCTTCTTCTTCACAAGCACTTTCTCTCTGGCTATCATCTCTATTAGACCAAAGTGTATAAATGCAATGCTATTGTTGTTATGACAGAAATGAGTACAAAGCTTTTCTGAGTTATTGCTATTGCAAGCAGCTCTGATCAAACATGATGTCTTCTTTAGCAAAGTGCTTATAACTACTACATACTTACTAAATGAATGAATATATTGTGTTTTCTTCTGGACAAGATCATGATACAAATTAAAAATGATTCCTATGAATAAGGAAGATAGTTCATTTGAGACATGAATTAAATACCCCAAGAAAGTAATACAAGGAAGACTTTGATAAGCACCCAACAAAAAAGGTTACAGTGATTCAGAGATAGAAGAGATTAGAAAGGATGTTTTGACGAAGTGATATACAGCACATGGGCCGAGAAGATGGCAGAAGGAAAGGAAGAACTGGAAAAAGAGCACTCTAGGCAAACAGAGGAACTTACATAGAGGAATGGTAGTAAGAAAGGACAAGAAATCACATCATTTTTTATTTTGACTGAGGTGGAAGCCATGTTAGAGAATCAAAACTAAGGTTAGTTTTGATTAATGGAAGATAGGCCAAAAAGAGTCAGTAGGAGAATGTAGATGCTCAGTGATTCTATGACTAGTCTAGTACATGGGAAAGGCCTGATTAATGTTTGCTTTCTCATAGTGATCACTAGTGTATACTTTTCACTCTTACAGTGACCCAGCCTAGATGTTAAAGCATATGGTCTTCCTATATAGAAGGATAAAGAGCTTGATAAAATAATTTAGCAGAGAAGCAATAAGGACTTTCTGGTTGCAAACAAACTTGATACATTATATATTTGGATAAGTATTTTTCTGATGCTGTAGTTATTAGAATAGGAACAAAAATTAAAATGTGTTTTTAGAGAAATAAGTTTTTCTTTTATTGTAAGGCATGATGAGCTAGTTCATGGAAAAGGCGAAATAGTTTCAATGGCAAATTTTAAGTGTGCTTCAAGACAATTGCCTGACTTAAAGTACCTCATCAACGTCTCTATTATAGAGAATTAGACTCAAATAAAGCTGACCAGAATTTTCAACTAATAGTAGGAGGTTGTTAGAAGATAACATTAAAGTCACTCTAGCTGAAGCAAACCTAATGGCAGGTGATAGCCAATTAAAACTGTCACTTGTATCCTGTTACACATTTGTAAGAACATGAGAGGAAAATTCAATTAGGAAAACTCAATTATAATCAGAATGTGTTTAGGGTTTTAATTTCTAAAAATAAGTTGCTGAAAGTACAGTTACCTCAATTTTGGTTAAGAGGTCTTGCAGTTCTCCTGATTCATTCATTGACAAAATTTTCTCAGCACCCTATTAACAAAAGAGGGAAAGGTGGGGGAAAGAAAATCCGTTCTGTTAGTATTTGAGAGTACAAAGTTATAATCAGGAGAACTTAACTCACAAAATAATCAACATGATTCTTCCCTTCATATCTGAGTAAACTTATAACAAGGAGGCCAAAAAGAAGTTTCTCTTTACTATCATAGATTTGTCCCTCTAATAAGGCTTCCTAGTAGTCTTAGAGAAAGCTGCCAGCAGGAGGCGAGCTCTGGCAAACCACAGATGTCACATCAAGTCCAGACATGGAAGGATCCAACACATCCTTCAGAGTTGTTCAAGGAGCTTGGAGCCAGCTCTACCATCTGAGAAAGGAAACCTATGAGCAAGTTTGAGCCTGGGATGTCTCTGCCCTACTCCAAACAGTCCTTGACATGCCCTCCTTACAGTCATGCATGTGACAATAACAACAGCTAATATAACGTAATACACTATAAACTGATGAATAATAAAGGAGTGTGGTGATAGGGAAAGAGTGAGTAATGTGGGGGTAGTCTGATTAAAGCATAATCTATACATACATGTCTGAAATGCCAAGGTGAAACCCCTTGGACTATCAATATACACTTTTTAAAAAAATGAACAAGAGGTCTTTTCCAGGGATGGGTACCAGTGGGGCGGGAAGGGAGGAATAAGGAAAGGGTGAATAAGAGTGAATACAATGGATGTATTTTGTATTCATATATGAAAATAGAAATCTGTTGAAATTGTTCTAAGTAAGGGGTGGGGGGAAGAGGGAGAACAATGGAGAGGATAAGTCCAACTAAGATATATTAAAAGCACATATGCAAATATTGTAACATATCCCTCTGTACAACTATTATATGATAATAAAAAGATCATCAAAAAATAAAAATAAACTAATAATAGTAGTAATAATAGCCAATATTGTTTATTGTGAATTAGGCAACAAGCACTATCTCATTTGACATAGTAGACTCAATTATTAGCAGAAATTAAGCCTCCATGGCTTAAGAGGAAGCATAGAGGGAATTTGAACTTAAACAGGAGACTTACAAAAGAACTGATGCTTTTAACTTTCAAAACTTTACTGTGAAAGTTAAAAAAAAAAAAGGGAGGGAGAAATATGTGCACTTCCCAATTTCTTTGAATTGCTCCAGTTTTCTCTCCTGTTTAGCTGCTTCTTACATTCTCCTATGTTTCCCATCATGTAGGGACGGAAGAAAGAAAAGGGGGTAATTATTTTCAATCAAAGGCAGACCCCCATATTTGCTTGTTCACATCATGTCTCCATTGCTTAGGAGAGTAGGGTCAAATCTATTTTTGATTAATGAACAAGACAGGGGGGAATATCATCACACAATAAATATTCCTTTTGAGATTCTTATTTTTGCTAGGCCAATACTCATTTAAAGAAATGAAAAGGTCCTAATTCCTATGGAAGTCACAATGTATTTTTCTATAAACACACATAGAATGGGAAATAGGTACCAAATGAGTGATGCAGAAAAAAATGGTAGCCTAGGAAATCACAATATGGGGAGCAGAGGGGAAGAGATCTACTTATAGAGGCTATAAAAGGCTTTCTGGGGTTGGAGGCATTTGACTATTTGATTGGGACCACAAAGATTGTATGGCGTCTCTAAGATGGGGCAGGCAATTCCGTAGTGACACCAAAGAGCCTCTAATCCTTGGCTTCATTTTGTTTCATTCTATCTTAGATAGCTCGTGTCTTCTTAAAACACTATTAATAAATACACAGGGCTATAGAGAATGTATATAAAATTCTGTTCCTTTATCTGTTGGCAGTTTGGCCAGGAATACAGACGTGACACATGTAAAGTGAGAACTAAGGTAATGAAAGCATATTGACAGAACATTAAATGTAATAATAACTGGTAATATTTTAGTATTGCTGCATTCTATTCCTTTTAAGAGTTAGCTAAATTAAAGTGGGGAAAGCCTCTGGAGCATTTAGTATATGAACTAAGGCAGTAAGGAGAACATATGCCTTACTTTTCCTTAAGTAAAAGAAAATGCACCACAATGACTTCAAACAAAATGAATGTACCAGAAGAGCTATCATGTATGTTTCCCAACTCTTTTCTTACTGGGGCATTGTGCCTCACAGTTGTTTGGAATACAATGCTATGACAAGAAAGAATCTATTTCATTGCTCACAAATACGGTAAATTTGCTCTGTCTCAGCCAAATAATTCCAACAGTGATAATACTAAGGAAGTAGGTTCCACTTCTCAGGAGAAATGCTAGCTTTGCTTGAATCAAGTAAGGTGCTAAAAACATCATTATTCCTGGTTTTCAAGATGCCTGGATATCTAGTGGACAGGTGGTATACCAAGGGCTCAAGACTGAGAAAAATTTGTCTGGTAACTGAGAACAGGCAGCCAAATACCTACTTTCCTCTCTGAACTGCTGCTTCTTAACCCAACCTTCACAACTCTACCTAACCTCTTCCCATATCCTTTCCTTGAAACCAACTCCTGGTCTCTGTAGCCAGAACCCCCAGTTCCGTAGTTGATCCCATGTCTCTGCCCTCCATCAGACCATGTCATTGCCAGAACTAAGAGCAAGATCCTGGAATGGGGACAAGAAAATCAGATGACTCCTCCACTCTGATCCTAAGAGCAGTAGCCACAACAACAGCAACAAAATGGGGATCTCACCTAACTGGAATATTTTAGGGGATAATTATAGGTCCCTCCCCTCCTGAGGTTTGGAACTCTGTTATCAGAGTGTTCCTGAATCTTCTCTGTTTGTCACTCCATTTGCATATTCCAAAAGTCTCATTCCCTGCCTTTTTCCATCAAAGACATTCCACAACAGAGAATGTTGTTGTGGCCCACAACAGAGAATATACTTCCTTAAGCACTGATATGCTTAAAAATGTTTCTTTGGTTGGTACTTGGCTAAGAATATTTGTTACTTTTCATGCATAACTCCACCATTTAATTCCACACTGCTGGAAATTAGTTAATCATTCTATGACTTGGCATAGTTTACCAAGACTTCTGGGATACCTACCGAAATATTTCTGGTGTGCTTTTTAATCAACTCTGAATTGATATTTCTTTAAATATAATCCTGAAAATATTGATCATAGAGCAATAGTAATGTATTAAGTGCTGGTTTTAAAAAGAAAAACAAACCAGAGAATATATCAAACTGCAATTCTTTAGGTGCAAGTGACCACACTCATGTGACTTCATGATAGAATTCCAGATAATAAAAGTGAGAGGATGAATACTGTGCAAATGACTTCCTCTATCACTTCTTCAAGCTGGGCATTTGATGGAAACTGAAGAGCAAACCACTGGAGGTAAAACTCTCTGGTTCACTCGCTGATGAGGACCAGGAAGCTAAGACTGAGTCACTACTTGAACAAGAATCCTTCTGCATATGATCAGAGCAGATGGCCGGTTGAAGGAGCTCAACCAGTCCTAGCATGATGCCTGCCAAAGGATGTGCTCAAAAAATGTTTGTTGCTATGACTGCCATGCCCACCGGAAATGGGAGATTACATTAACTCTGCCTGTAGATGAGCCACCTGAGCCTGTTGGTAAGTCAGAGTCTACTCCAGGAAATCATCTCTGGATCTTCTCTACTGCATGAACAAACTCCATGGAGTCCCTGGAGTTGTACCAAACACTTACACCTGGAAAGTGTTCAAAGCAGGTGTTGCACTATCCCGCCAGTGTCTCAAACACACAGTAAAGGCTCCCGTGGATAATCTCACTCTAAAGAGCTTGGCTTTCCCGTGTCCCTGCAGGAAGAATTAACTAAAAATTAACTAGTTGAATTATTTCAAACAATTACGTTTCACAGACCTCTGGGTATCAGAAAATGCCTGCCAAACACAAGGATTTTAGTTTAATGTTATTACTGTTGAACCACTATTTTCAGAGTAGTTATGAAGAAAAATCTCCCATTGAAGCTAACTCTGATTTTTATAATAAAACTATGCAATCAAAATAGTTGATCATGGGAATGTATTATTTGCCTCTTTGTTGCAGAAGCAGCAGCAACAATAGCAACAGAATGGGAATATCCACCGAACTGGGATATTTCAGAGTATTTCAGGGATATTTCTTTAAGTTAATATCAAATTATATGAAAGTGATATCAAGTCACCATCTTTACAAAAAGGAAAAAGATAATATTGGGGGATTGGGCTAAAAGAAGCCAGAAGATTGTTGTAGATAATAGATTTAACATTTTTGGTCTGCTGCCTCCCCAAATTCCCTTTACAAAGGCTGACTTCTAAAATGTAGTGGTTAAGTTCACTAAGTTTTTGGTTTTTGTTTTTAAATAAGACAACCCAGAATTAAATTCCAGCTCCACTATTACAAGTTAGGTTAACTTGACGAGTAATTCAAACTTTTCATAGTTAATTTCCTCATTTGTAAAATGGGTATAATAATGCTTATAAGGTTGTCATAAGGACTACATGAAGTGATATGTAGTAGTCAAGAGCACTGTGTGGCACAAAATAGGAGCTGAATAAATAGAAGTCACTTAGCAGTAGTGGTAGTAAATTCCCTAAAATTCGATGACAAGCACACAAAATTTGGTCCACAAATTTTTCCTGTCTAGAATTAACAAATAATGAAAGATTAATGGAGATCAACAACAGTCTTGCATTGTTTTTGGATGATGACACCATAAATTAAAATAGAATGTAATTTTTTATAAAAGGGGGGAATGTAATAGTTAGACTTACTATGTTGTTACTATTCCTCATACAAAAATTGGGAAGAGTGTCCTAATTTTGACTGCGCATAGCGGCACATGCCTGAAATTCCAGCTATTTGGGAGACAGACATTGAGGAGATTGTGGTTCAAGGCCAACCTGGGCAAAAAGAAGTTGGTGAGACCCCATCTTAACAAATAAGCTGGTAATGTGAACCTGTGATCCCAGCTACATGTAAGACATAGGTAGAAGAATTACAATTTCAGGCTGACCCTGGGCAAAAAATGTGAGACCCTATCTGAAAAATAACTAAAGCAAAAAAGGACTGGGACATAGATGAAATGGTAGAGTACCTGCTTAGCAAGCAGGAGGCTCTAAGTTCAAAAATCGGTACTGCCAAAAAATAAAATTTTTTTTTTTAAAAAGAAGACCTAATTTTGTTGTTTGTTTGAAAGGAAGAGTAGCAAAAAATTTAAGGCCTAAACCAGGCCATAAAAGTTCTCAACTAAGGTGTAAATAGTTAAAGTGTTTTATATTATGGGAGATTTATTTAGCTTTTAGCTAAGATTCTATGAAACATCAAAAAAATATATAAAGACGGTGAACAATATTGCTGAAGCAAGTTGAGTTGATTGTTTTTCTGGAACAACATGAATATTTAATCAATCAAAAGGAAAAATATTTGAGGAAGATTCACCTTGTGACCGTAATTGAGAAAATATAATTAGATGGTCAAAATGTCAAATAAAATTCATTCATTGGAAAGAGTTCCAACTTGAATGGGCTCTCTTCCTAGAAAGGATCCAAAGATGTTTGAAAATAGATTGGTTACTAAAGATTGATCACTGAAGCTTATTTCAGTCAACAAAACCCCCCGTATTACTCACATTACTATCTTAGTAAAATGACCAAGGCATTGAAGATGCCCAATTGCCACCAAGCAAGATTTCTCTTCAGTGACTGAAGTTTAGGGATACATGAAATGAAACGGGTATCCCAATTTTATAAACTCATACTAATATCTTAGTCTAGCTTTCAGGATTCTAGCAGGAAATAGAGAATATGCACAAAGGATTTTACTAAGAAATGTAGAACAAAGGTCCCACTACAGACATGTCGACAAGGCTAAGTAAATCAACAGGCCTGAGGAAGCACCCAGGAGCTCTCACCAATAGGAAGCTGTTAACACCCCCATGTCAAAGGAGAAGGTGTGGTGTTTTTGAACCATATAAAAGATGTAGCCATAGGAAAGAGACTAACAGGAACTTAGCAACTGCTCAAACTGCCTCAGCATGAAAGAAGCAGAAGAAATAAATATCCCAGCTCCTCTAGCTCACTTCACTCAGACTTCCTGCTCCTTCTCACTGAACCCAAGTCGAAGTCAGAACACAGAGGTGCCTGTGTGAACCAGTTTTCCTTCCTGAGTAGGCCCACAGTATGTCAGGGAAGAGGAGAAAATAGGTCTGGAAGGGAAAACAGAAAGTAACCAGAACAATCAGCAATGATGAATCAAAAGAGTTCATTTTTTTGAGTTCATTTTTTTGAACTCATTTTGAGTTCATTAAACTATTAGAGACTTCTTCTAAGGGTTTGTTACTGCGCCATTGTTCAAACTCCCTCCTCCAGCCTTAAGAAACCTTCCTGGCATTGCCCTATCCATTGAAACATTGACGTCCTCAAGAGAATAACACAGAAGCCTTGTAACTTTCAGAAAAATCCTAATCCTGCCTTCTTTGGAGGCCACAGAGGCCAAGACAAAGGGAATCTATTATGTGTTTAAAAAAGAAGAGAGTGGGAGGGAGGGAGGGAGAGAGAGGAGGAAAAGAAGACTGAGAATCTTCCTATAATCCTGTGGTGAAGGAAAGTAAATCATATGGGTAATGGGATATGTTGGGAAGGCTGTAGCATTGAGGTTAAAATTGTGAACTCAGTCACATGTTAAATCCTTAAATCCTATCTCTTCTATTTAGTAGTTGCATGAGCTTGCACAAGTTACTTAACCCCTCAAAACTTTAGTTTTTGAAAGGAAAAATATTTTTATATGCAGAGTTTTAACAAACAAAAGAAATAACTATGTTTAGCATAGTTTCTGACACACATTAAAACTGGGTAACAAGAAAAAATATTGTATCATCTTTTATCGTTTTCAAAAGATTAGTACAAGTTTTGGAATTTCCAATGAATAAAACAAGACAGTAATAATGACCTTGTCCAGAAAAATTGTTTGTAGATATTTTAGATTTTATCTTTGTCCTTTCAAGGGCTTTACCTGTTTGAAGAGGCAAATCAAGGAGATAGTAATTCAGTGAGAATGAATAAACCAGACCTCTAAATCTGAACTGAAAACAAAGCCTACTGTTCCTTCATCATTTCCCTTTGTCTTGGCCTCTGTGGCTTCCAAAGAAGGCAGGATTAGGATTTTTCTCAAAGTTACAGGCTTCTGTGTTTCATCTCTTGAGGACATAGATGTTTCAATGGATAGGGCAATGCCAGGAAGATTTCTTAAGGCTGGAGGAGGAAGTTTGAACAATGGCACAGTAACAAACCCTTAGAAGAGGTCTCTAATAGTTTAATGAGATGCTCTACACACATCACTTATTTAATCTTTACTGCATCCCATAAGTGATCTTTTAAAATTGTTAATGTTAAAAATAGGGAACTGAAACACAAAGAGATAATAAAAGTTCAAGAGTATGCATTCAAAGTCACATAGCCAACAGTTGACAAGTTCAGAATTCAAATGTAGATCTACCTAGCTTCCCAGTCCATGCTTTTCTTCATTTAAGTTCACTTTTGTCATTTATAAATGTATCTAAAATAATGTCTACCTCTTAGGAATACTAGGAGAATAAAGCATGTCAAACCACAGCCCAACACAGAGCATACTAAGAGCTTAATAAATAACATTTATGACTGCTATTACCATTATTATTATTACAACTACACACTATGATGGTACAATATTATAAATGTTGTCAAATGTAAAGTAATGATAGTTGATGGAGAACCTAGACTTTAGATCATATCATTTCTTGGGCCTCATAGACACCGTATTTCATTTATGTCCCCAGTGAAGGCACACTAAGGCTATGAAGAAGTTTTGACTCTTATTTTCCTTCCCATGATTCACAGAAGGAAACTGATGAATATTTAGGTTGTTTATTAAAGGATGTAGGAAGGTCTGTATCAGGACCATCCAGAGAGTAAATAAGCAGTCCCTTTATTTAGAAGATGGGCTAATCGAACAGGCATCCACATAAGGACCACTGATCTCACCAGCCATTTCATAAGATAAAGCATGGTCATAAATAAAAGATAGTACATACTTAATATTAAAAAGATGAAAAAACTAAAAGAAATGAAAGCACACTCAAAGCAGTAAAAACCAAATTAAGAAGAAGATTCCAAGAACAAAAAGAAGTTTAGTAGAATCAATGAAAACTAAATATAACTGAGCTAATAAAAACTGGCGAAAAGATACTAGTGAAATAAGACATTATAACCACAGGCACAGCAGAGTAAGGAAATTAAGATAAAAAGAGCCCCAGAAACATTTTTAAAATAAAACAAAATGAGTATGATATTTAAAAATATAAAATTAACTGTCAAGATATTATGAAGTCTGAGAGTAAAAGCCAAAGAATTGTATTATAATGTGTAGATGGGGTAGCCTCTAAGACCCAAAGCACAAATCCTCATATGGAGACAATTTGGGCTGTTAAAGCTAAAGTCCATACTTATTAAACTGTAAATTGCACCATCAGATATTTATTTGCTCAGATTAACAGTCTATCAATTGGTATTAATTCTTCATTTTTCATCACCCCAGATCCAATGCATCAATAAGTCCTGTTGATTCACCTGCAATGTTCTTTTTCAGTGCGTTCATTGTTCACCAACTTTGCTGCTAACATCCTGCCTATTTCTAGGGTGCACCATCTCCCTGATTCTATTCTTGCTTACCTCCTATTTCTTCTCCATGCAGAAGCCATAATGATCTTTTACAAAGTCACAACTGATCAATGTACTAACAATTCCCCTTTTTACAAATATTACTTTGTTTTCCACCTTTCCATGATCCACAAGATCCTGTAAGCTTTCTAGCCCTGCCTAACTCTCTAGCCCTACTTCATAGCCTCCTCTCTGTCTCATGCCCATGAACTCACTGGTCTTTCTTAGACTCCTAGAATATGCCCACCTCCTTCCTGTCTTAAAGAACCAAAACTTGTGTGAATGTACAAAAATCTCTGTGGTCAGAATGCCCAACTGTAGGATCTCTTTATGGTGGTCTCATTTTAATGCTTCAAGTCTTAGTGTCAAGTCTCAGATCCTCAAACAAACCATCTGTGATCACTAAAGTAATGAACCCTTTTCATAATTATTCCAAATCTCAGATCCTGTTTACTTATTGCTCCACTGTCCCCATTCCCATAGAACTACAATCTCCATGGGACCAGAGATACTTATTTAAGTCAGCACTGTGTATAACTGGTGCCTACCATGACACTGGACTCATCTTAGTTTCTCATAAATATCTGAAGAATATAAGTTCAAGCTGTAGGTTTTTTTCCAAAGCTTTAGCCTTCACAATAGACAAGAATACTCAAGATTTAGCACCAAGGAACAGGTGTACTGCCTACCTTAGATATTAATGTCAAGGTAACTCAGTATAGCATGGTAAAACTCTATAGTCTGCCCACTTGAGACCTATAGTTTACAATCTGCTCACAATCTCCCCCCCAGCAGTGCCACTTTGTTCATTAACAACATAAAGCTGAACAATATGGAACTACCATCATTGTCAAAAACGATTGAACATCAGCAGTTTGTTATAGTTAAACTTAATACACGCAAAGGGACCACAGAATTAAAGATAAAGGATCTGCTACATATAATAAAATATATCCAACCAGTTTCTCAAAGGTTACCACAGCCTACAGATATTTGGGGAGAGTAAAGACGCTGGAAAACACCTCAGAAACTAAAATCTGGTTCGATACAGCCCATAAATTTTGATACCTTTGGCCAAGTGGCTCAAGTGGTAGAGCACCTGATTAGCAAGCATAAGACCCCAAGTTCAAGCCCCAGTACTGCCAAAAAAAATAGATTTAGTACTTGTTTTTGCTATGAGACCAAACTAAATTATCATTTCTTTGCTCCTGGGGTTGTCAACTGAATGAAAAGGAAGTTGGAAAAAATATAGCACTTGCACTCAGGGACAAATCAATTGAAATATAAGGAGGATATCATACACACACATCCAAATCACTACTAGCAAGTCATTCAGAAGTTTCCATTGAAATAATATACTTCTAAGGACTTACATTTCTCCTCCAGAAAAATGCCTCATAATTTACATGCCTTTCCTCACAGTGCAGAATAAATAACTCACTGATTCCTGAATTCAGAATTTTAAACTTGATACTTTCCAATAGAAAAAAAACTCAATGTGAGAGCAAACTTAATACTTCTCAAGTCTAGCATCAGGAATTATGCCAAGTTCCCTTCTACTGAAGTGTCACAGACTTTAGATCCTGCTCAAGATAAATTTAGGAAGAAGAAGGGGGTGAAAGAAGAAGAAGAGGGGGAGGGAGCAGGGAAGAGGGAAGAAAAATGGGAAAGAAGGAAAAAGAGAGAGAAAAGAAGAGGAAGGAGAAAACCTTACATAAGACAAGCAAAAGAAACAAATTAGAGACCTACTGAAAGTATTTTTCTGAAAGCATAGCTGACCACCAGAGAAAGAAAATTTAGCTTTGGCACAAAATTATCCAATCATCTCTTTCAAAAAAAAAAAAAGGTAGGATTTGAACTGAAGGAAGAGGAAAGTACATACTGACAACATGACTGAAAAAAATATGTATTGGTAAGACAGTTCTTACCAACTCCCCCACATGTTTTAGTAACACACAATCACAGTAAGCTTATATACCACAGAAGATAACAAAAGTCACATTGCAAAGAAGCTCAACTCCAGCAAGCATGTAACTGCAAATCATTTTAAGCCAGGTGCAGTGGCTCATGCTATAACCCCAGCTACTCAAGAAGCAGAGATTGGGAAAATCATTATTCAAGGCCAGTCTGAGCAAAAAAGTTAGCAGGGCCCCAACTCAACCAATAAGCCAGACATGGTGGCACACACCTGTATTCCTAGGTACTTGGGAGGTATGGGTAGGAGGATTAAGGTCTGAGGCAGGCCCCAGGCAAAAGCAGAAGACCCTATTTGAAAAATAACTAAGTTAAATCTAAATCTAAAATAATAGTAATATCTATATGACATAATTGTAAGAGGAGGGGAAAAGAAGAGGAGGTGAATATGACCTAAGTTATATCATATATGTATACGAAAATAACATAATAAACCCACTAAGAACAGTTTAAAAGGATGAGGGGTGGAAAGGGAGGGATTAAAAAAAAGTAATACAGATGGGGTGAATTTGATCAAAGCATATTTTATGCATGTATGTAAATAGAACTTACACTAACAAAAATTTTAAAAATAAAAAGTAAATTAAAGAATAACTAAAGCAAAAAGAACTGGAGTCATGAAGTGGTAAAGCACTTGCCTAGTAAACTTAAAGGCTATGAGTTCAAGCCCCAGTATGGCCCCAAAAAATGAATGAATTAAAGAATTTAGTGGAATTGTTTGTTTATTGATATGAACAATTGAGCCAACAATGTGCTCTGGGATTTTTTAATTTGTCTACGTTTTAAGAGCTGTTAGTGAATTAAAGGCTATTTTCTTAATTCAGCATAAAGCATTAAGCTTTAAATTTTTTTAAATTTCTAATAGTTGCTCCAAACAAGTTACCTTTAGTGGGAAAAACTGTGTGGGGGAAAAGCCCTGATCTTGGCATATCTTGAGGGAAAATGTGGGCCTGGGTGTGGGAAGGGATTAAGAACCCAAAGGCAGCAAAGGAGAATGGCCTTGCTGTCCTATAGAAGACCGTGAAAGATTCCTTGGCTTTGCTTCCAAAGAAAGGGAAGAGGGCAAAAGAGACTAGAGCGTAAAAGCATGCATGGATAGGGTAGCAAGGGTAGTGGTGAAGAAACCTAAACCCCAAGGAACCCTGCAGCCAAAAGGACTTTGAAGAAACTCAATGGGAAGTTGTCTTAGTGTAATGCAAGTCATTCCTCTACCTCTCCTTACAGCTCTCTCTAAGTAAATTCTAGTCACAGGTACTTTGTAGATGTCACATGCCGAGGAAACACTACACTAAGAAGACCAGCGGAAGTAGAAGCAATCATAAGAATGCAAACCCTGCTACCCTTACTCCCCTTCACTCTCAAGAATTCATGAAAACGTTGCTGAGGATTTT
Source organism: Castor canadensis (assembly GCF_047511655.1). NCBI lineage: Eukaryota > Metazoa > Chordata > Mammalia > Rodentia > Castoridae > Castor > Castor canadensis. The sequence goes on from NC_133394.1 coordinate 120,331,132, forward strand.
GGACACGCACCAGAAATGCAATTTTGCAGCTCACTTTAATGTTGCCCATAGCCTATGTGGTCAGTGGTCCCACATGTCATCTGGATTGAGGGTCTATGAAGTCATTTGTTCCAAAGTTCTGTTGATTTAATACTTTTTCAGAGCCAAGAGAGACCTAATGTAGGTAGCAGATATGCAATCAACTCAATGAACTGGATTTCATGGCCGCAAAGGCTAAATCTACTAATTTTCAAATTATATTTTAAAAATCCAGCTCTTAACACTTGCCTGTGACATAAAAATTCCAACTAAGGACTTCATCAGGAAGAATGATCAAAAAGGTAAAAAACATTTCTCCTCTTTAAATTTACATTTTTAGAGCTAATTATTCCTCCAAACAAGACCTCTGACTTATGGAGAAGTCAAAACACAGAAGATGCTTGGGTAGAGGACAAATTTCGCCAATAAATGGGGAAACTCCACAAATGTGCAGGCTAAGCATGGAGTCCAAAATCCAATTCCTGCTAACTTTCTTGGTTTTTTATTAAGAGACATGAACAGACTTTTTCCCCTGTACAAGCCCTGACCATTTTCATGACTCTGTATCCAGTCATTTGCATTTTTACAAGTTGTCATTCTCTTGTATTTTTGTGATATTATCTTTAGGAATTGTGACATACTTACCATTTAATTACATGTATGGTGAGCATATGGTTAATCAACAAAAATGTGGGGCTCTCAATGGAGGAGAAGTTCTAGTGTATCCTTTTCAAATTTTCTTTGAGGTTAAGAATCTGCCAATAGTGAGAAGTATGATGGGAAATGAAAGGGATGGATTTGGCAGCCTTTTTTACAGAGCATGGCCTAGTGACAGGAAGCATATTTAAGCTCTATGGTTCAGATTACAAATTCTAGTTCAGAAACTCTTACTCTAAATTTGCTCCATCACTTCCTGGCTATACAACTTTGGGTAGGTTCCATCTTCTCTCACATTCTCAGAGCCTTTATTTGCAAAATGGACATATAATAATATTTACCTCACAAAGGGGGGAGAACTTAGTGAGATTCCCTCATGAAATACATTTACTAACCACAGTGTACTTGATAAACATAAACTCTTAGGTGTTAATTTCTTCTACTTTAAAATGCAGGCCTTGTGATTATTCTGGTATGAAGATGCCAACCAATCAAAGGACAATTGCCATGGAGAAGAGAGTTTGTTCTCAGAGTTCCAAGGAGGAAGCCTATCAGGCTGAGGCCACAGAGAGAAGCGAAGCACCAGAGCCAATCAGGAGGCAGGGTTGGGGGGAAAATTGGGCCTTTGTTGTGGTTTGCATGGGAAGGTAAGGGAAGGCAGGGTTAGCAAGTTTAGGACTGGCTAGTTTGAATAATTTCAGTGGTCTTTGGGACATGGGGCCATCCTTACAGGTCTGTCACCAAGTCTCAAGGTGATTTAAGATAGGGAGATAGTGGCTCCAGTGTAAAAGTCCCATAGAAGTGGTAGTAATGGGTGACGGCTCTGATTGGTGCATTTGCATTTCAAAGGCTTTTTCCTGGGTAAATTGCTAGCCATTTCTAGGAATTAGCTCACCCTGCGAGGGGCAATCTCTCTGTCAGCAAGGCCACAGATGTCGAAGCATCAGAATTTTTCTTTAAAAAAAAAAAATCAATACATTTTCAGCTACACATTGTTCTTATTTTCTCCTGCTAAAGAGTTTTAGTTCACGTATGGATACTATCCAGGACACTGCCTATGTGAATAAACACATATTTCTGCTCATTTAAAATTACAAATTGCCAATCTATTCTACAATCAGTAATAACCTTCACCAAAGTTTTAAAACTTCTCACAGATGGCAGAAAGAGAGAGAGAATAGCATCAAGGTAATCAAAATCTATTGGAAAATATCGTCTTCCCAAAATGTATTATACCTTTGGGTAGTAACCTCCTTTTAATGTAGAATATTTAAACATACATATATTTAACATATCTATCAATTAAAATATAATTGTCATTCAAGGACAGTTACTCAATAAATTGTCAAAATGGCTACTGACAACATGGCAAGAGATGGAACTAATGTAGGTGGGATTAAGGAAAAGAAACAGAAACTATTCAGAAAGCAAAGTACTTGGTTCTCAAGGGATTGTAACTAAAAGTGCTCATACCATTTGAGGGATGAGACAGAATCCTGTACATCCATACATCCATAATATATTACTATTTTATTAATGTATTACCTTAAAATTTTAGTATTTATTGGAGTTTATATTTTTATACAGTCAGTATATTATTCTGTCATCATTTAGAGTTGCAATTTTGAAGGTACAATGCAGAGTCATCTTCAAAATATCACAATTAGTGATGACAGCTCTCTATAATAAATCTAAACTTGCAGGGTTTGTTTTTGCTATATAAATTCACAATGAAATGAGTACTTGACTATAATTTTGAAGCAAAATTAAAACTTGGTCACAGGCAAATCTGTTGTTTTAACTAGAATTACATATCTTCAAAATGCATAGATTATTAGTCAGAATATCCTTATTGTGTAAGCCAAAAGTCCCATGAATCAAAAAGCACAAGTTGGAATAACTAAGATGATTTACTATTCAAGTAACTTTAGGTCATATTTAAAGATGACTTATTAGGGTCATAAAATATCATTGGATGTAGTAAATTTATGTCTTTGTTTTGTTCCCTGTCATTTTGTAACCAAAGCTATTTCTAGCCTGCCATAATGTATATTTTTAATCAGATAGTATTATCCACAAGTCACAGGGACACATGACTATAACTCTATTTATAGTAGAGAAAGATTTCTGTGGCACTACAGCTAAAGCAGGATTTATTCATCAAATTAAATTTCCATTTCACTTCCTTAGTAATTTTGCTTCTAAGGAAATCATTTTGACCCCTAAACTTTATCTTGAAAAGCAAACTAGAAACTTGTATGTTTTTCTTCATACTCCTAAAATAACAATAGTCTAAAAAAAAATCCACTCTTAATTGATTAACTGCTACCTTTGACAAAGTACCATAATGAAGAAAGTGAAAGCTTTAGCGTATATTTGAGGTGTTCTCTGATAATATGCAAATAGATATAAGATACAAGTAGATAAAGCTATTGCCTGGCATCATCATTCCTAAAGCATAGTTTTGATTTAAACAGCTTCTAAGCCCTCAGACTCAATAAGACTTTGTCCTGGGCAGGTTACATGGGTTTTGTACCTATAATCCTATGCACAATTCTACCAGTTCTTCAAAAATGATACTCTTAAATTTGTTAAAGACAAAATAATCCTCACATCTGACATGTTATTCCTTACCTTAGAAGGGAAAAACAATCAAAAATTTTAAATGTCACTGCCCAACTTACCAATTCATTTTATTGACCCAAAAAGTGGCATACATATATTTTATGTTCTCTTTAGGCAGCAAATGCATTGGCATTTTAGTAAGATTTGCACTACATGTGGCTTTCCTCAATGCCACCCAACTCTGTGTACATAGGATTGTAGTGACAAACTCCTTACAGCAAGGATGTAGTAAAGTAGTGACTCCTAGTGGTTGTTACACAATTGTGCAAATATCTATTTCCAGCTAAATCAAAAAGAATATAATATGCAGTACAGTGCTTCTTTTTCTTCAGACTTATTTCCCTAAGAAACATTTTAAATGGATCATTTCTGTACATGTGAAAAAAAATAAATGCACAAATAAACATGTTTAAAACTATACTAAAAAGTGTCTTGTTTAAATTGTGTAAAGCAGCAGAAACATTAAAATGCATTAATGAATATTGTTAAAATACAACTGTACCTCAATACTCTCATCTTTTGTCCCAGGAACAAAAGTTTGTATCCAGCATTCTCTATAAAGTAAACCTCTACGCTGGAAACATTAACTTCCAAGAAGAGGGAAATATTTTAATAGATTCAAAATATGTCACCATGGTGATGCATAATAAAATCATACTCAAGTTTAATGATAAATCCTTGGTAAAAAGTAAAAGATCTTTTTGACAAAATGCTGTATTTAACAAGCACAGTTAAAAACAGTCCATTTATTGTGAATTCGTCATAGTGAAGAACAAAGTTGACTTGAATACTCTGCCATCACCACAATAGCAGCTGGAGCAGAGAAAGACAAGAATGTGGTCCTTCATTTATTTTGGCAGTTTTCAGCAATCTACATTAGAACTTTGATGTCCTTAGAGTTACCCAGAATTCTCATGATTTTCTTTCATTCATGTCCTCATCGTTATCCTGACTGACAGACACTGAAGGGTAGAGGACTTTGCACTTGGGGCCTCCCTTGCTCTGGTCCCTGCAGCTTTTTCTCCCCATCCTCTCTTGAACATGACTTGTACCCTAATTACTCCACACTTCTTGATATAATCCAAAGTGATCAACAGTTGTTGCTAATCTGCAAGAAAAAAATTCCCTTTTCTCAAGAAACATTGTTGGACAATTATTCCTTAAACCTGTTGAAATTCTGCTGACCTATTCTTGCTATAGTGTTTTAAAACATTTTCCCCTTTCCCCACACAGTAGGTTCCTTTCAAGCCTCCTCCTGTTGGCATGTAGAATAAAGATTTATGCTCGTGGTGCTCTGGTTGATTTTCTTCTACACTTCTTATCTATGAAAGACATAGAGAAGGGACCAATGTCTGTTCTGCTCGTCAGAACATTCGGCACCCATCACAATCGCTAATACCTACTTGGATCCTGATAAGTATTTCTTAGTTGAAAGTATGAAATTGAAAATGAGAGCTTATAGTTCAGAAGCTGATACAGCAGTCTAAAACTAAAAGTCTAGTTCTTCAGTTTTTTTTCCAACTTCTTCAGCTCAAAGTAAAGATGCATGAGGGAATTAAATGCCCTAGGGTCCAAGAAAAGTAAGTGGAAGACAACTAACAAGAAAGATGAAGGAAGTGTTTTTGAGTGTTTGCAGAAGAAAATAACTCCTATCTGACCAGGAGCACATTTTGACTGCTCCTTCCATTTCACCTATATTTTCCCTACAAAAGACAAAACACACAAAGCCTACCATTGACTAAAGCAACATTTGCCATTTCAAAGCTGACATGACATGTGGTATAGGTAGTGCTTACTAACAAAGGAAAGGAGAAAAAATATAACCTTAAAAAAAAGACCTAAATTTTCATTTTCTCACTAAACCAGAAATGTAACAAAAAAAGTAAGAAATGGAAAAATACAAGTAGTCAAAGAAAGCACAAAATTTGTAACAACTTTATAAAATATTTTAAATTATTTTAAGAAATGCATTTTATTTATATTTCATACTTAAGTAATAATAGTAGAACGTGTGAATTTTACCCCCACCCACAATCTTCTCCCTTTAATATTCTGAATGTACCACCAGCTAAGAGCAATGCAAAGTCATTTTCTCAAGAGGTCATGTGCCTGAATCAAGCTAAGTATTTTAGGGATTCTAAATTTCAACATGGAAACAGTGAAAGGGGCTTTGAGGTTGGTCATTAGTATGGCTGTGTTGAGTATAATATAAATGAATGTGATTTCAACTCCTATCTTCATTTATATTGAAGTCCAAAGCAAGGAAATTGTTACAAGAGCAATGAATGAAGATTACCTGGATCATAAAGCATTAACAATCTTCAAAGGTAGAAAAATTAGCTGGTAGCTTCATACATCTTATGGCATAACATATAAAGCATAAAATCACATTAAATCATCATCTGTGATCTAATTAATATGAGAATGACTTTTGATATGCTGAGGAATTGGCATTCCGATAAAATGATTATCCTGGGCTTAATTTATAGCACTCTTTTTTCTCCCGACTACCAATTATCAATCACATTAAAGTATGCAGCTCTCAGAATGAAGCATTTGCTAAGTTGCATTTTAATGCTATGCCCATGGCTGTATTCTAGAATCTTAGGAAAAGCTACATGGATTTCTGGATAAGATGGTGACATAAATTCAGGAGTCTAACTCTGCTTTCAACCACTATCAGAAAAGGAAAAAGAATTTAAGAATTGAGGGAAATCTGATTTAGTGATAAAAACCAGAAAAGGGTGGTATCCATGCATCAGATGCTTAAAGATTTCTGCAAAAGGAAGGGCATATAGGACTGAATGTTCCATAACTCTGCCAAATAGAGAAGTCACACGCCTGGGGTGTTAGGGCAGTAGAAAATTTCTTCCGAAACATCACAAACACTTACTCATTTAGAAGCCAATAGCAGTAATAAGACCTCTCTAAAAAATGTGTATTTTCAGTGAGGCCAGTATTATCTCTAAGAAAGTGAAAATTGGCCAGGCACCAGTGGCTCACTCCTGTCATCCTAGCTACTTGAGAGGTTAAGTTGGGAGTATCACAGTTCCAGGCCAGTCTAGGCAAAAAAGTTCCCAAGATCCCATCTCAATAGAGATGTACAATATAGGCACTAATCGTGATTGTTACTATGAATTCCCACCACCACTACCCCGTATAACTATTATATCCTAATAAAAAAATTTTATAATAAAAAAAAGACTTTAAAAAGTATTTCTGTTCTTGGCCTTATCTCACATTGGGAAATTTCTCCAAAAAGGTAATCTACCATTACAAAAATTACATTCACAAAGGTGCTTATTGCAGTGGCTTCTAAAAGAGTGAGAATATTCTCAATGGTAAGAGAATGATGAAAAATATGGTATAGATTTCTCAAAAAATTACAAAACAGTTTTAAAACATTTTATCATTATGCAGACTGTAGAATATTTTAGGGGCAATTCACGTGCTAGCGGGAAATAGAGTGCAAATTTCCTGGTGTCTTTTTTCATCTCAGTCTTACTCTAGAAGCCCATAAACATTGCCAATGAGCTTAACGTAACAGTGCATGTTTCTTCCTCTTTTGTAGATGTGAAAACTCGAGTAGAGAGTGTTTAACTAACATGCTCAAGATCCCCCAGTCAGCAAGTTAAGTTAGATCTCTAAAGAGATGGACCATGAAAGAGTGATATTCTGCTCCAAGAACCACACAACTCCATCTTTCATGTCCTTCTCTGCTCTGATCATACTCCACTCACAGTCTGAAGAAAAATGCTATAATATGCATACTGAAATTATTCTTAACTTTTCAAACTTAGTGCAAGTTTCTGTAAGGCTCTGGAATTCTCCAAAAGGCCCAGCTGACACAGCACATTAATTTCTCATTAATTGACCAATTAGTCACTTCACAAATTTAAAGTATTCAGTGATGGAGAGATGTAAAGCGTAGAAGAAAAAGATTTTCTTCTAAGAAAAGAAAAAACTCTACTTATAACTAAATATTTAACTGTATTTTATCCCAATTTTCTGATAATTCATTATAGTATGAATTGCAGTATATCTTTTAAGACTTACCTGGAAAGACTGTTTATTGTGAATAACCTCCCTTTAATTTGAGTCCTGCCTGCCCCAAAGAGAAAGAGCAAACTGAACTTGGCGATCTTCAGGACAGATCATATTTTCATTTTTCTTATACCTTTTACCTGGGTAATGACTGAGATTCTGTGTCATTCAGCATCAGTGCTTTCAGTTATGACAGAAGAAAATTTATCTGTTTCTCATTTTGACTTGTAAAAATCTGAAAATGTAGGTCTTGCCCTATTTTCCTCAGTAACAGAACTCAGTGGGGAGTGGAGGCTGGATCCTGCTGCCATGAGTGCTCTGCACACCCTAGGCCCTGGGCTCACCTGTTTGTGCCTTCACTGGGATCACTCAAGGGAACACCAGAAGTGTAAAGCTTAGGCTCAGGTCATTTCATACTCTAGAGCACAGCACACAACTAAAGACTTCATTGAGAGGACCAAGGAGAGACTCTTATACCTTTTGGCCTTTGATTTGGCAGCCACAACAGAAGACAGACAGAAAGGAAACTGTTTAGAGTCAATCTCTGTCAGAAAACCTTATTGAAAACCTTTTTCCTTTAATACTGACATTTTGTAAACATAAGAAGTCATGCAGAAAGACTCATTGAGTAGCCAGGGATCATTGATCTTGCATTCCATCACCTAGATCTTTCCCAGAACAAAACTGAACCATACCTCATTAGGCAGAGGCAAAGATCTTTATAAGTCAGCTATAGCATAGATTTGTTTTCTGGAAATCTCATGCTAGGCAAACAAGTGGTATGGAATCTGGGGCACATTCCCACCCCTGCTTATTGAAATCTTATGCATTGTGCAATTTGCAGCTCAAATGTCTCCTTCCTAGAATCTTCCTTTATGGCCATAATTAAAATTAGCCTCCCCCTTCCTTCCCTTCCCTTTCCTCCCCTCCTTTCTCTCTCTCTCTCTTCCTCTCTCGCTCTCTCTCTCTCTCTCTCTTTCTCTCTCTCTCTCTCTCTCTCATTCTCCCTCTAAATAAAATTTTTTATCACTGTTGATTTAGCACAACTAACATTGCTTATCTTGAGGTAGTATGTGTTCATATCCCCCCCACCCCCACAATACACATATACATTCACTCACACACACTCCCTAAATTTTGAGTTTAGATGGCTAGGATAATGAGTTTTAAATTTTAGATTCTCTGAGACACTACACATAGATTAATACACTGTAAGTGTTCAATGTTTGCTCAACAACTTTTCAGATTTTTCATTCTAGGTTTTTCAGGGTGACTAATTTTAAGATATTCTGAAAGGTGTGCAAAGAGAAACGTGTAGACCTGCTTTCTGTGATTGTTGATCAACACGCTTTACCCTAGATCAACAATAAGGCCCAAGTGTCAGAGAAGCTCAAATATAACATTGCTATAAAGAACTTTAGACATTTGTTTTAGGGTTTCCCTGAGTTGCTCAAGTGAACTTTTTGTTTATTTTATATACTTTCAAGGGAAAACATATGTACAATGCAATAAAATGTGTATATTGGAGGACACCACTTGCATTTAGAGAACATCTTGAAATCCCTCTCACATCCATTACCCATCAGGTGCCTGGCAAAGGAAAGGCTGAAGGAACCTCTAAGGCACCACTGAGATTAATTTGAAAAGCAAAAGTTCTAACCAGACTTTTATTGCCTCAATTGGGTGACATGAATCAGGGAAAGGTGCTGAAAGTCAAAGCAAATGGATGAACATGAACTGGTCCCTAGAGCCAAAAAATAACTAGCCCTTGTTGATTTCCTGCAAGGTCACACCCAGAGAGGAAGTCTACAATGAGCCCCTTGCCTCCGCATTTCAGGGTTTGCTGCTGGACAGATGGTTTGCTCCATTTTATTCATTATATTCATTCTTTGAAGCTAACCCAGAAAATAAACACCATCAGGACCAAACATATGGCCAGATCTTTAGCTTAATTTTTGTTTTTGGAGAGAGAGGCATCTTGGGCTGAGCTCAATCAAACTGGGAGTCCAAGGAGTGATTAAATTTAAACAAAAACAGAACACAACCCAACGTATCCTGATCCTACCTGGGCATAAGGAAGCTGCGACTTGGCTCAGAGGCTTTACTTAGTCAAATCCCTGTGTGAAATGTTTGCTCAGTTGTAATCATATATAACATCATGGTAACAAACTAGATGTTTATAGAAAATAGGTCCTATGGGCCAGAAATTCTCTGAAAAACTATTCAGGTATAGTAAGATATTTACTTTATTTGTTTTAAGCTATTGAATAAGCTATTTAAAACTGTTCCTCCTAATTCTTTCTCTTCTTAAAAGGAAATTTTTATTCATAAGCCATACATTTAAGACATTGAACTTTAATTGGGCTCAAAAGGAAGCTATATCACAAATGGTTTCTTCTATTTTCATTTATGTTCTTATATATTTAATATATTTTCTTATATTGTGAGAGCCCTCTAGTGGCTGAGAGGACACTATGTGGCTATGCTCATAAGACCAGAAGTAGAGTTCATTACCAACCAAGGCTCTTCTTCATGGAGACTCTGGTTTCAATTTCTATTAGAAATGAATGCTTATTGAAATTTCAATTAATTTTCATTGCATTTATTTTTATTCATTAATTTATGTTCATTGTCTAGGATTAAAAGAAAAGATCTTACATGAATACATCTTTAAATCCAAATAAGAAAATATCAGTTATGCACAAATACATTTTCTCTTAAATTATGCAAATTAAGATATAGATAAATTGGCTCTTCTGTGTCTTTATTAGGTGGCATCACAACTATTTTATACTTATATAGTGTCTAGGTCCAATACACCAGCTTTAAGACTCAAGTTTTTACATATTTTGTAACATTAAATAATAGACCTACCAGTCACTTTATGAGTACTGAACTACACTGAGAATTACAGCAGACAAAGCTAAAAATGGCAAAGACCTCGTGTAACTTGACAATTGATTTAAATCTGAAAAATGATAAAGACAGAATATAAGCTAATGAAAGACTGTGGGGTAAAGCTATTCCTTAGCCTATAATTTAGGAATACTCATACCTGTCTCCTTCCAATTTCTCTCTTTCAATTAACACTGTTTCATGAGTGAAAATTGAATTGTGCATAAACAGGTTTACTGTTATAAGACTTTCCAAATTATTCAATTAACTACAGCATCCAAAATATGAGATAAAGAAATTGTCAGTTAGCATTTCTGCATTTCTTCTATGAAAATTAGACTTGAGGGAAAATATGAAAAACAAACAAATTTGTGGAAGTGAAGGTGAAGATTTGGTCAGTATACCAAGGGTATCACAGATGTAGCTGGTTATGCCACAGAATTGCTCACAGAACAAGATGGTGTGTTACTGTGAAAATTTCAAGGGATTTGGTACTTTTATTTAGGTCTTCAAAGCTGGGTTTTCAATGCCAAACTATACAACAAACAAGTTTCATGGGCAAATGAAATGTTAAAACATTATTAACTGGCTTCAGTCTGTCAAAAGTATGCAGTTCTCCAACATGGAAATGGTACAGATCAATGAGCACATTTGACTTAGGCAAAAGGCAGGGTTAGATTGAGATCAAAGTTCTGTACTGTCATAGATTATTGCAGGAATGCCCTTAAATTTGTTCATGTTTTGTTGTATGCTCATCTCTACCATGTAATGTTAGTGGTTCTCTCCCATCAAGAAGTGGAGTCTATTTCCATCTTGAGTCTGGACTTGATCATGTAACCTGCTGTAGTCAATGGGACAAAAGTAAATGTGACACAAGCAAAGGCTTCAAATATGCTTGAGCACTGGGGCTTGCCTTCATTTCCTGGTGGAAACCCCTTTACCATCATTTGCCTTGTGCCAGCTAGTCTGTTAGAGAAGCCACATGGATCCAATCTCAAGAGTTGTCACTATGGGCATCCTAGGTCACTCAGCTCTAGGCAAACCACTAGCAGATCACATAGAGCAGCCAAACCCCACCAATACTGCAACCCACAGAACAATTATTGTTTAAGCACTGAGTTTAGGAGTAGTTTGTTATGTAACAAAAGCTAACACAGCTGTATTGTAATACTCAAGCCTTCACTATGGTTTGTTACAGTCTATGCCACCTTTCTTCAAAGAAGTTTGAGACATTTGATGAATTCTTTGCTTTCTAATCTAAGGAATGATATCGGAAGCAGTTTTGACTGCTTATAGAAAGAGAGTCAACAATCATAAAATATCACCATCTATATTTCACAAAAAGTCTTTTTTTAACTTGAGGTCTTAGTTATTGTCCAGTAACTACACATACATGAGAAAGATATTTGGGGAAAACCTAGTAAAATTTATCTAAAATCCAAAAAAGATAAAAAATTTATCTTGTGACAGCATTTGCATGAAAATTACATGAGAATTTTAAGTAGTCTCAGACTCACTATAATCAACTATATGATGTAATTATTTAAAGTAAATCTAGGCTCTGTTAGAAGAGGAATAGAAATATGTACAAGGAAATATTATTGGAAGACTGGCTGTGGATTCTCCTGGAAACTAGAGTGGCCTAATGAGAATGGTATGACATGGAGGTTCAAGAAGCCATACAATAAGAGTTTAAGGAACCATGGAGAAGATATTCTAACATCTTTGCAGAAGTTTGTTATGAGGATGAGTGCTATGGTTTGGAAACTGAAGTGGTCCCCAAAAAGGTTCATGTGGTAAAGGCTTGGATATCAGGTGATGGGCTTTGGGAAGTGATTGGAACATGAGGGCTATTACTTCATTCATTGATGAATTCATGACTGAATGGAATCACAAGAAGGTGGGGCCCAGTTGGAAGAAAAAGGCCACTTGAGGATATACCTTTGAAGGGTATATCTTATTTCCAGACTCTTCTTGTCAGTTTGTCTTTCTGTTTCAGGGCTGCCATGAGATAAGCAGCTTTGCTCTACCATACCTTCCACCATGATGTTCTGCCTCACTACAGTTCAGAAACAATGGAGCTAGACGACCAGGGAAACAAAAGTTCCAAAACTGTGATCCAAATCCTTCTTCCTTTAAGTTTTTTTGCTCAGGTATTTTGTTACAGGAACAGAAAACTGAAACAGTAAAGGAACAGTAAGGCCAAAAGAAGGAAGTTAGAGGCAGATTTGTTTTCAACATGAGAAATAATGTTCCAACATTTAAAAAGTTATAACAGCAAAATAGAGTAGCTTGAACAATAGTGAGTTTTCTGCCCCAGGATAAGTTTAAAGATTGCTTATTTTTGTTTGGTGATCTGGTAGAAGGTATTCTTCCACTGAGAGGCACACCAGACAGAATTATGTCCAACATTCCTTCCAAATCTAAGGTTCTGTGCTTTTGTATGAAACTTATACTTGCATCTATCTACTATTAGGTTTTTCTGGACTAGGAAAGGAAAAACAAGTGAGGAAGATTGCACAGGACAAGGAAATAGCAAACTTGGAAGGACTAGAGTGCTTCTCCAGTGATTGCTAATTGTGGAAAGCAGACTATGAGAAGCCCATGAGAACTGGACATAAGCAAGATGAGATGCAACTCAGTTGCTTTTCCTAAAATCTGTAGACTGAGACAGGCACAGCCCCTGTCACAGAAGAGGAAAATGCAGAACAGCTACAATGTCACACCCCTCCCTGAGAACCTCTGCTCCACCCTGTTTACTACTGTGTATAAAAGACTTGCTGAAGGAGGACGTGAGGCTTTTGCTTTGTGGGTGAAGGAAGGCTTTTGGCTTTGGACAAAGGAAGGCTTTTTGATGTGGGAGGCTTTGAAAGGGAAAAGAATGTTGAAGGGAAAATGAATTGTGGAAGGGAAAGTGCTAGAGGGAGGTTGCTGAAGGGAAAAGAATTGCTAAAGAGGGGTTGATAGAAAGTCTGAACTGAGAACTTTATACACAGGCTTTAGAAAAGTTAAGCTAAAGAAAAGCACAAAGAATGTAGGACCATGCAAATCTGAGCACCTAGCTTTAAGAAAGCTAAAGAGAGAACATGGACAATGCAAGACTGGGCACAAAGATTTTAGGAGAGATTATGCTCAAGAACAACCAAAAGAAAACATGGGACAGAGCGAGTTTAAGGAAAAAGGTTTTAAGCAAGGTTTTAAAGAAGACTTTAGAAGCAAGGTTTTAAAGAACTGCAAGGAGTAAGGCCTTAAAAAATAAAGATAGAGAAAAGAAGCAGAGTAAATGAAGAGAAAAGAAGCAATGAGGGTTATGTGTCTCCAACCCAACCAAGTGCCCAACACATCTGATCCCACTTTCTGTCTGTTTGTCCATTCTGTGTCCTTTCTGCATCTCCAGTTGCCCCCAGTTAAGCCCAATTAGGTTTGGTAATAACCAGGAGTGACAGAAAGCTTGCTCCAACAAAGGAGCAAGGAAAAAAGCTCACTTCAGCTAATGATTAATGAAATGACCAAGCTGATTGAAGATGACTTTCAAAGAAAAAAGAAGAGAACATAAAGATTAATTTCAGCAGTTCTATAAATCCAATACTGAAAGTCAAATTAACTATGGTGGTACCTATCATAATGAAATGGTTCACATTACTTGCTAAAATCCTTCAAGGCAACTAAGGAGTCAGACACACTGCACCGTCTCCAAAGAAAGAAAACCTCACAATTCATGGATATTGAGTAAAGAGTTCTACAAAGTCTTTATTCAGTATTAGAATTAGTTAACTTTAAAGTAAACACTATTCTTGCCCCACCTAAAAAAATATTAAAAACAAAATCCAAAAGATCAAAGGGTTTTCATGTGATTTCACTATATCACAGAAAGAAAAAAAAGCCCTGAAGAATGTTTATAGGAATAAAAAAGTATCCCAATAAGGAATATTTTTACCCAACAAGGTAAGATTCGAGTGTCCTCTACTCAAAGAGTGCCAAGGAGGCTGGTATGGTTTGGGTGTAATTTGACTGTCTCCAAAAGGCATAAATGTAAAGACTTGGTCCCCAGGGTGGTGATACTGAGAGGTGGAGCCTAGTGTGAGGCCCTTGCGTGATTGGGGTGTGCCTTCAAAAGAACCCCAGTGTCTCTCTCTGCTCAGGTGTAAGATGTGATTATTTTGCTCCTACATGCACTCCTGTCATGATGTGTCACCATCTGCCACCTCACCATAATTAAGCTGATGAAGGTGCCAAACTTTTGAATCTCCAAAACTGTGAGCTGAATACATCTTTTCTAGGTACAAGTTAGTTGCCTCAGGTATTTAACTGTAGTTCTGTGAAGATGACTAATACAGAGGCAATAGAAAGAGAAGAAAAATCAATTAAAATCAACCTAGAATTGACATGGATACTTGAATTATCAGTGAAGAAGATTAAAATAACTGTTACACCAGTAACCTGTATGTTCAAATAGCTAGAAGAAAAAGTGAGCATATTAAGTAGAAAGATAGAAAAAAATACATATATTTGAATTTAAATAGGTACTGACAATTAAATTTAAAAGGTACTGGCAAAAGAACAGACAACTACATCAATGGAACAAAAATAGATGGGTTAAAAATAGATCCACATAAATACAGTCAACTAATCTTTGAAAAAAGAGTAAAGGCAGTACAATATTCCACAAAAAATGGTGCTGGAACACCTGGATATCTCATGCAAGAGAATGAACTAGACAAAGATACTACACCCTTTGCAAAAACTAACTCACAATACATGGAAACCTGAATGGAAAACATTCACTCTAACATAAAGGAACATAAGAGAAAAGTTAAATGACCTAGGTTTGTCAATGATTGGAGGAGCTGCCACACCAAAGTCAGGATCCATGAAAGAAAGAATTGATAAACTGAATTTCATTAAAATTGAAATTTTCTGCTCTGCAAGAGAATGAAAAGACAAACCACAAATGGGGAGAATATATTTGCAAAACATATATCTGATAAAAGATAGTTGTCCAAAATATACAAAGAACTCTTGCTCATTTGTTTGTTTGTTGTCTTGGTTTTTGTCTTTTGTGGGTTTTTTGTGTTTGGTTTGTTTGTTTGTTTATACGGTTTCACTATGAAGCCCAGGCTAGCATCGAGCTCACAATCCTCCTGTCTCAGCCTCCTGAGTGGTAGGATTACAAGTGTGCACCACCATGCCCAGCACAGAGAACTCTTAACACTCAACAAAAACAAAACAAGCACTATAGCTAAAAGTGGGCCAAAGATCACCAAATGAAATACATAATGGCAAATAAACATACACAAAGATGTTTCATATCATATGTCATCAGTAAATTACAAATTAAAACAATGCAAATTTAAAACACTATTCACTCATTAGAATGGCTAGAGTCACAATCACAAGGACATGGAGCAACAGGAACTCTCGTTGATAATGCAAAATGGTGCCACTTTGGAACACAGCTTGTCAAGTTCTTACAAAATTAAACATAATCTTACTACATGATCTAGCAATCACACTTGGTGTTTACCCATATGTCTAAACAAAAATGGACTTGAGTTTTTGTAGTAGATTTATTAAGAATTGCCAAAATTTAGAAGCCAACAAGAATTCATTCCGTTGACAAAAGGGTAACAAAACTTTGGTGCATCTAAACAATGAAATATTATTCATTGTTAAAAAGAAATGAGCTATCAAGCCATGAAAACACAAGAAGGAAATCTAAATTCACACTATTAAATTAAAAAAGTCAATATATAATGGCTACAACCCATATGACTTCAACTATAAAACACTCAGAAAAAGGCAAAAATATGAACAAAATAGTAGCATCAATGATTGAGAAGGGTTGAGGAGAGAGAGAAATGAGTACATCAAGCACAGATGATTTTTAGGGTAGTAAACTACCCACAATGGTGCTATAATGGTGGATGCATGCATTTTAATGTTTTAAGGCATTTTCATTTGTTTATTTCTTTACTTATTTTTTCCCATGCTGAGGATTAAACTCAAGGTTTCATGCATACTAAGCAAGTACTCTACTACTGAGATACACCACCAGCCCCATATTATTATAAATTTATCCAAACCCTTAGAATATACAATATCAAAAATAAGCCCTAATATAAATGAGGGGTTTTGGGGAGCAGACAGTCAATATAGTTTCATCAAGTGTACCAAATGTACCATTTAAGGGAAAGGTTGTTAATAATGAAAGAAACTGGATCTGTAAGAACAGAGGATATATGGGAAGTCTCTTAACTCCTGCCCAATTTTTCTGTAAGCCTAAAATTGCTCTAAAAATTGAATCCATTGAAAAAATTAAACTTCCAGCTGGGTGCTGCTGGGTGCTCATGCCTGTAATCCTAGCTACTTGGGAGACTGAAATCAGGAGAATCACAGTTCCAGCTCAGCTTAGAGAAACAATTAATGAGACCCCATCTCCAAACTAAAGAAAGCGAAATGGACTAAAAGTGTAGCTCAAGCAGGATAGTGCCTGCTTTGCAAGTGTGAAGCCCTGAGTTCAAATCCCAGTCACACCAAAAACAAAAGAAATTGAAATTCTGAAGACAAAATTACAATCTCTAAGATTAAAAACTACATGATGGGATGGGATTGAGAAGATATTTGACATTATAAAAGAGACAATAAGAGACTCAGGACATTCAACAATTGAACCTGTCCAAAATGAAAGGAAGTATGCTTTGGAACAACTTGAAGTGACCTAATATTCATGTAATTGGTGTCTCTGAAGCAGAAGAGAAAAAAGAGGAAACAAAAATAATGTTTGAAAAAACAATAGCTGAAAACTTTCCAAATTTGAGAAAATTTATTGACTTACCTATCCAAGAATCCCAATGAGCTTTAAAGACAAGAAACAAAGATAACAATATCAAGACATACTGTAATCCAGTAGCCAGTGACAAGGGCAAAAATCTTAAAAGTACATGAGGGAGTGGGAGATAAGATACATAATATATTGCAGGACAATGATGGACGTGCATAAAATTTTTCATTAGAAATAATATGAGTGAGAAGATAGAGGGGTAGCTCTAACATAATAGAAGAGGGAGGGAAACTTTCAACATAGAATTTTATACAGAAAATGTATTTTTAAAATAAAGGTGAGATAAAGACATTTTTAGAAATAAAAAAGCAAAAAGAAGCCATCTACAAGGGCTCAGGATGTAGCTTAGTGGTAGGGCACTTGCCTAGCATGCACGTGACCCTGGGTTCAATCCCCAGCATCACAGTAACAGCGAAGTCATCTGCAACAAGCCCACACTACAATAGCAGTATGTGGTAAGTCCTTCGGATGAAAGGAGAATGATGTCAACAGGATATAAAGATCTACACCCAAGGAATAAAAAGTACTAGAAATTAAAATTCCATAGGATAAAATATTTCCATGAGGTCCTTATTACCATGATAGAAAAAGCAGACAAAAACATTATAAGAATAAAAGACTGTATTGACAGGCAGATTGACTGCCAAATGGTCTGAGGAATATTTCAGAGGCTATAGTAATGCCATACGTGGCACTTATATGGGGATATTTACCTAGAACCACATAATTAGGTGATTTCATCATCATCACCACAAACCTAGGTGGGCTATATGTACATCTATTGATTTCAGGTTACAAACCTGGACAGCATGTTACTGTACTGTATGGTCTGTAATTGTCTACTTACAATGGTAGTATGATAAGTTTGTTACTTATCATACAAGTATTACAGTACTTTGGTAACTAAACATAGAAAAGGCACTGTAAGAATATGGAACAAAAGATTTAAAGATTGGTACACTGATATACTACATTTAGCAATGGAGCTTTGAGGACTGAAAATTGCTCTGGGGAGGCACCTGCACATCCATGTTTATTGCGGCACTATTCACAATAGCCAAGTTATGGAAACAGCCAAGATGCCCCACCACTGACGAATGGATTAAGAAAATGTGGTATCTATACACAATGGAATTTTATGCAGCCATGAAGAAGAACGAAATGTTATCATTCGCTGGTAAATGGATGGAATTGGAGAACATCATTCTGAGTGAGGTTAGCCTGGCTCAAAAGACCAAAAATCGTATGTTCTCCCTCATATGTGGACATTAGATCAAGGGCAAACACAACAAGGGGATTGGACTATGAGCACATGATAAAAGCGAGAGCACACAAGGGAGGGGTGAGGATAGGTAAGACACCTAAAAAACTAGCTAGCATTTGTTGCCCTTAATGCAGAGAAACTAAAGCAGATACCTTAAAGCAACTGAGGCCAATAGGAAAAGGAGACCAGGAACTAGAGAAAAGGTTAGATTAAAAAGAATTAACCTAGAAGGTAACACCCACGCACAGGAAATCAATGTGAGTCAATGCCCTGTATAGCTATCCTTATCTCAACCAGCAAAACCCCTTGTTCCTTCCTATTATTGCTTATACTCTCTCTACAACAAAATGAGAGATAAGGGCAAAATAGTTTCTGCTGGGTATTGAGGGGGGGAGCGGGAGGGGGTGGAGTGGGTGGTAAGGGAGGGGGTGGGGGCAGGGGGGAGAAATAAACCAAGCCTTGTATGCACATATGAATAATAAAAAAAAAAAAAAAAAAGAAAGAAAAAAAAAAAAAGAAAATTGCTCTGGGTGAGTCAGTGTGTAAGTGGTAAGTGGGTGAGAGAATGTGGAGGCCAAGGACATTCCTGTGCACTACTATAGATTTCATGAACACTTTACACCTAGGCAACACTAAATCTATAACAGAAACTATTTTTTTATTCATTTATTCACATGTGCATATGTGCATATATTGTTTGGGTCTTTTCTCCCCCTGCCTCCTGCCTCCACCCTCTCTCCCCATCCCCCCTCCCTTTCAGGCAGAACCTGTTCTGTGCTTTTCTCCAGTTCCATTGAAGAGTAGAAATAAGCAATAATAAGAAAGACATAGCATTTTTGCTAGTTGAGATAAGGACAGCTATACTATTTTTCAATGATAAATTAGACTTAGTTCACTGTAACTTTTCTCAGTGAAGTTAATTTGTTTTAATTTTTTGACTATTTTATAATGACAACTTTAAACTCAGATTGTACAGCTGTACAAAAGTATACACTTACTCTATAGACTTTTTTCAATTTAATTTTTCTTTTTAAAACATTTTTGTTAAAAACTAAGACACAAACATATTAGCCTAGGCTTTCACAGAGCCAGGATCATTAATATCACTGCCTTCCACCTCCATACCTTATCCCAATGGAAGGTTCTAAGTCATGAACGACACTCAGGTATTATTACCTGATAATTGTGTGTGCTTTAGTTTCATATGACAAGCATCACTACAAACTGTGGATAGTAAACTCCACTACAGTGTTATGTCACAGCTTCATTATAGTCTTATGGTACCACCACAGTGTATATAACCAGTCATTGACCAGAGCATCGATATAAACTACTTGGTCATATATCTTGAATGTATTGGTAGATTTGTGAGTGTACACATTTGTCCAAAGTCATTGAATTGCACACTTTGATTCATTTGTTTATTTGTTTGTTTGTTTTGAGACATGCTTTCTGTATATTACATAGGCTGGTCTTAAATTCTTGGACTCAAGTAATCCTCTTGCCTAAGCCTTCTGAGGTGCCTGTACTTTATTTACTTTAAATAGGTACAAGTCTACCTTAGTAAAGTCAATTTAAGAAATAATAAATGAGAACAGCATATCTGTGAGATCTGTGATTTGGTCTCTCAGTAGCCAATTCAGTCTTCTTCCAAATTGCCTTACTCTACTGCAAAACTGACAAAAGGAAGGTCATTCTCAGACTCCCTCAGAGTTATGTTTGTTACTCATCTAGTAAACAGTTCAAATACACACTCTGGAGACTTTATTTAGAACCAGAATTAAATAGAAAGAAGGACAGAGAACAATTGGTTCTCTTTGTTAGTGTGAATCACGACAAAGGCAGTGAGTTTCTGCAGCAGGTTGCATTTTGATTGTGGCAGAAGCTTCCTTGGGGGGTCCATTTCTGCTGAGAAGTTTTGTGAGTAGACCTTGGACATGTGCCTAGAGTCTGTATTTCTAGTCTGCAAACTAGCTGTTCTTAGTAATAATTGCCTTCTTTTAAAATAATTGCCATTTTTTAATGGAGTTTGTACTCAGAACCTCCCGCTTGCTAGGTAGGTACTCTACCACTTGAGTCACACCCCCAGCTCTTTCTTGCTTTAGTTATTTTTCAGACAAGATCTGACGTTTTTGCTGGAGCTGGCCACAGACTTCAATCCTCCCCCCTATGCCTCCTGTATTGCTACCTCCTGTATTGCAGGATTACACATGCAGCTTATTTGTTGAGATGGGGTCTGGGTAACCTCTTTTCTTTTCTTTTCTCTCTCTCTCTCTCTCTCTTTCTTTCTTGTTGCCAGGACTGACCTTGAATCATGACCCTTCTGATCTTTGCCTCCCGAATGGCTGGGATTATAGACATGAACCACCACATCTGGCCAGCTTTCATTCTTAAATGTAATAATACAGCACTTTAAGTATATGAAATTATCAAAAACAGTCACATTTCAATATAAGCAAGTTTAAGAGACATATCTAGAGGCCCATCTAGATGTCTCTCTCTCTCTCTCTCTCTCTCTCTCTCTCTCTCTCTCTCTCTGTCTCTTACCCAAAATTTCACTATTCTAAAGATCCATTCTAAAGGGGGTTTGTGAATTTCCGTTGTAGAATTTTATGGCTAGTCTAGAAAAATCATTATTTCTAACTTTTTTCCTAGTGGAATTTTAAAGATAATTTATGTCTAAAACTATTGGAGCACATCTGTTTGTGGAAAGATTTTCTGAGGCCAAAACAGCAGAATAGTTGGCCTAGCTAGTTCCAAGTTCAATTTGCTTCCCTCCTCCCAATGGGTCATTTTAGTGTAGATTTGTCTTCTAAAGGAAATCTTCCTCTTGGGTGTTTCATTGCTTCCATCTTCAGTTTTAGTTTGGCAGGAGAAGGAAGTCAGGATAAAGAACATAGTGTCCTTGTCAGTTCTTCAGTCTTCCCCATTGAGCTCACAGTCTTCCATTGGAGACTCCATTCCTCCAGCACCACCACCCACCTGAGTCAGGTGGCAAAGATGGTGGAACACTAAGGTTGCAGCACAACATTCTCTTGTCTCCCATTGTCAGCCTCTCTGACTGTCTCTCGGCCTGTCTCATTCTCTGCCTGTTCCTATTTCTCCATTTCTCCCTCTCCCTCCTCAAAGAAAATTGTATTATACAAGTGATTAATCTTGAATTTTCTCACCCATCTAAATTTAAGCTAAAACAAATGGTTTCATGTGACTGTTTAAATACCCAAGATGTTTAGGGAAGATACCAATATCAGCTTATTTTCCTCTCTGAAAGCAGTGTTTCACCACATGCCAGAACCCAGCAGAGGGCATCCTTCCATTTCGGTTGCATGGCTAGAGAGGAGAAAAGGCTCTGCAGTGCAAACAATATATTCAATTGAGGATTGCTCATTGGAACTTAACAAAGGGCCTATTGTAGCTTGTGAGGAGTTTGTTATATAAGTGGTTCTGGACTGTATGCCCTTTTGAATTATAGGTTTAGAAGTAACTCTCCATTTATAAGAAAGAAAAAAAAAAAGAAAAACATCTCTGCTTCTGGATTCTCTCCAAGTTTGGAGCATTAGCTTCAAGTCACAGAAGCAGTGAGGTTGCAACTGTGTAATGTTTCCTCTCCTAGCTACAGTGTGTGTAAATAAAATCATCATGGAGAAAAAGCAATTGAGAAAGAAAAGCGCTCCCTACTTCATTTGTCTGTAGCACTGTCCCCTCTGTCCCTCTGAAAGATAAGTATCAGGACAGGTATTGTATAGCCTGTTACAGTGTCTCAGAGTAGGACGAAAATAAGTTGTTTGGTGTCTGGATGAGAACTGAAGTGGTCAAGAGCAGACTATCAGATGAGGCCAACATTATACCTGTGTACACAGACAGTCAACCCTTATTTTAATTATGCAATTTCACAGAAATTGAAATTACACAATGAGAAATATCTCACATTGACAGAACTCTTCCCAAGTTAAAAGGCAAATGCCTAAACCCTCATAAGTTACATTGTCCCTATATGGTTGAGTTTATGGAAGATGAGGGAGAGAAGGAAAGACTGTGAGGAAGCAATATAGCTTAAACCATGCATCCAGGCAACACAAGTTTATTAGAGCATCTGCTTTGTGGCGTATCCTTTTCTAGGTGCAAAGACTACATCAACAGTCAAAGATCCCTTTCCTCAAAGTGATGGTCCAGAAAGCAAGGGCTTGGAATGTTAAACAGATCTAACTTTGAGTCATGGTCCTGCCACTTAGCTAGCTATTTCACTTGGAGCAAAGGAATCCATGCTTACTTTTGCAGTACAGAGATAATTATTAGTGTTTCTATGCACAGAACTGAGCTTCTATATGTATCATCTCATAAAATCCTCTCAATCAGCCCATGAGATAAGCTCTATTATCATTCTCATTTTACAAATGAGGAAAGCAAGAGAGATCACCATAAGCATCAGAGCAGGAATTTGAAACAAGGCCACAGGTGTCCAGTGTCTGTTTCTTAATCTGTATGCCACAGGAAAGCTGATTTCTAAAGCTATCCTGAGGACCAGATGAGGTAAGTGTAAAGCTAAGAGTGCATATAGTTATTGTTGTCACCAGTATTATTTTTACCTCTTATTATTCTGCCATTGTTGTAGTTGTAGTCTATGTGAAACATACTAAAAATCAATGCTTAAAATCAAAATTCCTCTACTTCAAAATGTGGTGTCTGCCTAGCTCTGACTGAAAGCAAGATTGCAGAACATCCTATCTGTAGGACCGTGGTTTCACAGTATGCATCTTTCCACAAGATGATAGGTTGCTTCTGACAGCAATGGCTGGAGACAGCATATTACAGCCCAGATTCCCTGAAACAAAACATGAGTGTTTCCTCATCTGGATTTTTCTATCTTCCCCAAAAGCTAAGGTTAAGACCAGATGCTAGACACAACCAAGATCCAAGCAGCCTCCTGCAGTCTGATGGTCTTTTTCTTCTGTGATAAGTGACCATGCAGTCAGCACAGCCTTCAGCAGTGCTGTACCCTGGGCTCTTTGTTCTCCCTTTTTGCAGGGCCTGCTCTTTGAGCGTTTTACCCAAGTGTGATCACAGATCGATGGGGGTTAATTATGCTAACGGTATTACTCAACAAGAAATGAAGTGGGCACGTTTTGTCGCTAGCCTGGGAGTTCTCTCTGCTTGCTTACTATAAGCCTGATTCTATGTCTCACTGCTACATTACCAAAATCAAGATTAATTTTAAACAATAAGCAGATAAAATTCTGGCCTCATTTCCAGTTGTTTTTTATTTCAGGACTGTTATACTAGGTTCCTTAGATAGGAAACTGGGTGTTCATATTGGGGTTTTAAGAGAATTCACAAATGTATATCTTATAAATATTCCATTTTTCTTTTGTGTACTGAAAAGTAGTATCTCATATGTCAATCTTTACAATGTAAAACTTAAGTCAACTGAACATCTAAAAATGTATTTCTATACAAAAAGGCAATTTCATGTGATTTTTTCTCACTGTACCTTTTGCAGGGATGACCTCTGTATCAGCACATTGCTTGGGATAGAAATAAACAACTTCAATTCCTTTGGTTTGAGTGCCCCCAAAATAGCAAATGTTGTAATAGTTATGTTCAAGTCATCTTATCATATAGGCTTATGGATTTCTTTTTTTCCACCTTTATTTATTTGTTTGTTTGTTTATTGGTACATGTGGTGCTGGGTATCAAACCCAGGACCTTGCACATGTTAAGCAAGTACTCTACCACTAAGCTACATCCCCAGCCAGGTTAATAGATTTCTAACTTTGTTCTGTGCCAATGGAGGTTTTCCTTAGCACTCTACTTACCCCAAGATAATGGCCATCAATGAACACGACAGGGAGAGAAGGAGCTTCAGAAACTCGCCGGCATCGTTCATCTAACTCTTTTCCATATTCACCATTCAGAGCTATGTTTTTCTCTTCAAATTTTACTCGATGATTTTGGAAGATTTTTCTAACCAGTTCACATCTCTCAAAGGTTGTCCTTACCACACGAAGGCAAGTGGTATAAATCACTACACGGTCAAATTCTAGGTCAGTTGATGGTTGCTGAAGAGAAAACATTGGAGTATAAGTACATTTGCTTTTACTTTCTTACATTTTATTATTTTAAGGCAAGTTTTTAATTGACAAGTTTTAGTGTCTTGTACATGAAAGGCTTATAATGAATGAGTCTATTGTTTGTCAATTCTAAGACAAGTCTTTTTAAGTTAGAAGATCTGTAATTGAGATAGGGATAGCAATTTAATTTAAATGATAAAATTTGATTGATTTCAAACAATCTTAAATTGGCAATGTCTTACAAGGGAGGCCATGTACTAAAATAATGAATGGCTGGATTTTTGTTAGGTTTTGTGGACAGTTTTAAATTACTATTTCTGTTTCTTAAACCCACTAGGTGGGAAGGTAGGTGTTTGATAAAGGAGTATTGCCACAGAACAGTCAAGATTGTCATTTAACCACTTGGAAATTCTTCTGTGTACCCATTTATCAAATGTTATAGTCTTTTGAGCTACATTTCCTGGGAATAATAGACCTATATCATAGGATTTTTCTGAGGTTGAAATAGCACAGCTTATGTGTATGTACTATATTGAGTGACAGTCTTCCAACATACAGTCTTCTGCCACAAGGAGTAAAGGACCAAATGATCCAAAAAGAGAGTGCATAGAAGCCAACAGAAGTGGGCAAAGGGTCAAAGCCAGGCATTAAAAATAGAGCAAAGAATCAGACGCACTGGAGTAAAAACAAGCAAAACTCAAAACGAAGGTAAAGACTGACCTATGTAAGAACCTTTTTCTAACTTTCCTACTAAATCAGACTTCAGTGATTGTTTGCCTGGGAAACCATGCTAGGTGCTGTTACTGTGACTAAAGGGCCATACTGAGTAAGCTCTGACATCAACAGTGAAGCTCCTCTTCTTCCTTACCACAGTCTCACTTGAAAGAGACTGAATATAATACAATAGCAGGAATCTTCAAGGTGTTATGGTTTGGATCTCAAATGTCCCCCAAAGGTCATGTGTTGAAGGCTTGGTTGCCAGCCTCTGGTGCTATTGGGAAGAGGGGAAACCTTTAGGAGGTAGAATCTAGTAGAAGGAAGTAAGGTAATGGAGGTGTGCCTTATCTTCAAAGTCAAGAAAGTACTTTCTGACATTTGAGTTGAGATTGAAGGACAAAGAATTAACAGAGAAATTAACTAACTTAGGTAGAGAGCATGGGGGAAAATATTACATTCAATATAACCATTTTAAGATGGGAGGAACATGGCATGTTTGAGACTCTTCAAAGTTTCTTTCTTAAAACTCAATGATGGAAAAATAAAATGCTACTAAATTATTCTAGGAAGATATGCAGGATTGATTTCGTGTTATATTGTACAGCTACTTTAAAGATTTAGGGTCTTTAGCCTAAGAGCAATGAGAAATTCCAAAATGTTCTTACGGAAAAAGTTAGGTGTTGCTCTGAATTCTGTTTACATATCAAAAATGATGAATGGAGAAGGACCAGTGTACATTGTTACACAAGATGTGCACTGCACAAACCTAGGCAGTGTCAGTAACAGCATAGTCTAAACAAATGATTTGTGAAGGGCTGGGCAGTTCACTTGTAATCATATTCCCATCCTTCTTGGTCTGAGAACTGAGATTGAATATGGGGAAAATTTGGAGTAAGAAGTATGGTTATGTTAGAATATGCTATTTTATCACATGATTTTTGTATGGTTTAGAAGTAGATCTTCCTAGAGGTAAGGGTATATTGGATTATTTCTCAATATTTTTTCCAGTTTTATAATATGAATTTTAATTGACATTGTCTTTGAGAAAAATCCTCCTCAACATTTGCTTCATTTTCTTTCCCTCAACAGATTTGTCAAAGCATCTGGCCAGAAATCTAAAAATAGTCTCTCATTGGCTCGCTGTCCCCTTTCTCTCTCCCTGAGGGTTACCATGGGAATTGCACAATGAAGGATGGAAGCCTCTAGGACAGTACAGAGAAGCCACTGGGGTGTGTAGCCTGCTGGCTTTCAGAGAGACCTAGAAGGTGATAAAAACAGACCATTTCCTCCTTTATGGTGATTACAAAGATGAATCTTAGGGACCCCTGGAAGCCCCACAATAACCTGCAACAAACACAGATGTGCTAGACAGGGATGGAAATTGCCATAAATGAGACTAAGGCGTTACCAACAGCCATCCTGTGTCCCCAATCTGCACTTGCTGTACAATAGCCACTGTGAACCAATGATTACTTTCATTACCTGCTCATCTTGAGACGATTCTGAAGCCTTCACATCCACTGGACCTGCCCTAGAATTCAGGTCAAGAATTAGCCCCTGTGAGAGGACCAGCTTCTCAGTCTGGAGCAAAGCCAGTGGGTTATTCTCACGTTAGCCCTAAGAGTCCAGCCCAGCCTCCTAGCCTTGCCCCAGTGTATTCCCATGTCCTCAAAGAAACTGGAAGCCCCCAGCCAACTTCAGGAATTCTAGTCTTAACAAAACATTAACAAAAATCAAGAAAGAATTTTTAATGTCAATGGCAGACATAATGCTAATACTTTACATTCATTTAATCCTCACAATAACTTGCATGGCGTTACTGTCTTCACTTATGGACCGAGAGGTAACAGAGTTAAGTAAAATTCAGCAAAACTAGAGAATCAGAATCAAGGTGTGCTGCTTCCAAAGTCTGTGAGCTGGACCTGTGCTGGGCCCAGAAACTCTTTGTTGTTTTGCTGCCCATCCTCACAACAAAGTTGTGACTAATTCACATCCTGCTGTAGACCAATCCATTGCCCATGAGATAAATGCTGTGATTTAAAGAGGTTTGTCTCTACTAAACTAGGTAGCCACATTTAACAGTAAATTACATCCCAAAGGGGGCATTTTAAACTTTTTTTTCCATGTGAAAAGGCTGAAGGTGAAGCCTTTTCACATGGAAAAGAAATCTTTTGTTTTCTCCTGAAGCAAAGAGGCAAACCAATTGGCTCTCAGAGTCCTACATCATGTCAGAAAGCAACTGGGACTAGACTCAAATTTCTTCATCATCAGACAACAGGCCAACTTGGCAATTTGAAGCAGCAGGAGTACCCCAGTGGAAACAAGGCTATGTACCTTTGCAAAGGGCAGGAAATGTTTACATCTATTTCTCTCTATCCCTCTCCATTCTACTCTGTAAATACCTATAGTTAAATGTATATTGTGAGATACTTCTTAATATTAAATTTAAATAAATAAATATCCCTCTGCCCACTTTGGTCTTACATCACCTCCAATTTTTCTTCTTGATCATAACACAATACGAAAGCCTACTTTATCTATACCACATGCTTCTCAGTTTATTCCCTGGATCTTTTTCCATTCTAGCCATGCTTCCTATTCAGCTCTAAAGGGAATAATGATTTTCTATTCCACACGACACTTCCCACACATTGACCACAAAACGTTTTTTTGTATTTTGTAACCAAAATGTGGGACTTTAGGGGGAACATCTCTTTGTCCCTCTTATAAGCACAAATTATAAGAATAATTATAATTTACTGCATGATTACTGAACATTAATATATAGTTCTAGAGACTGCAAATAGGACATCACATGTAATTTTCATTCTCATAAGCAATGAGGTTTATGATCTAGATTTTACAGATGAAGAAATGAAGGCCTGGAAGTACATTTAAGAAGCCCAATTTACTCAGGGGGAAAAGGAGCAAAAGCAGAATTTGAGACTGGGCCTGCCTCCTAAGTTCTTGCTCTTTCCCTAGGAAGATGTTAGATAACCCTGTATATTACAAATGACCAAAAGGTCACACTGTTATAGAAACGAATGGCAAGTTTTACCATGAAGGGACTGTCACAAGGACAATCTAGAAATCCCACTGCTCATCACTCTACTTCATTCCCACTGCCAGGTAAACATCACCCCTCAAACAGACCTTTCTTCATCACCCCATGGAAATAGCCCCTCTATTCTCTTACCTAGTTCTTTTCTTTAAAGTACTTAGTGCTGTGGAATATTATACTGTGGATGGCTGGTTTGCTATATAGCCTTACAAATAAAATATGACCCCATTAAAGCAGAGACTTAGTTTTGTTCACTAGAACTAAGAACCCAGAATACAACCTGGTACACAGTAGACACTCAGTGAATACTATCTGGCCTCCTTTCCATACATTCAATTCAAATTTGGCTTTAATCTCCTGCTTGGTAACTAAATGATCTTGAATTCGTTACCTAAACTCTTGAAGTCTCAGTTTTCTTATCTGTAAAATAGCCTATTTTGTAGCTAATAGAGAGGATTAAATGATTTAGTGAATGGAAAAAAACTCAATGTAAAGCCTAATGCATAATAAACATTCAGTAAATAGTATGTCTTGCTATTAAATCATTATTATAAAGTACTATTGACTTATATGTCAGCACCACCATTAGTGCTATGAACAAAAACTCCAAATCACAGATGCCACCAACCTCACAAAGTTCAATTGCAAAGTTTAACTTCCAGTTACACAATAACCACAGATTCTTATTGAAGTAAATTCCCATTTCTCTTATTTTGGGATATGCCATCAATTTTAAGAGTAAGACAATGGAATCCAGCATATTTATTAGATGTCATAAAAATCCCTCCTTTTCCAAGTTCAGTTGCCCACTGTCCCACTTGTGACAAGAAAAAGATGTATGAGTAACTGGAGCTTGTAACAACAGTAACTGGAGCTTGGCATTAGCCACCAAATTTAGATGGCACATCTCTTGATATCATGTTTCATATAATTCCTCTCTCTAGACAATTCCATCCATTGGCCTTGTCCACACCACCTCTTCAGATGTGATATGACATGGCATCTAGGCCAGTTTGTTACAAACATTATTTCTAGGAGGAAACTAATGCCCACATGATTTAATTATGTGAATCAAACCTTTGTTTAGGAAGCAACATATTGCAGTGGAAGGAAAACCAATCTTGAGCCACTGGTTTGGCCTCAGAAGCTGTGATGGTTGATTTTATATGTCAGCTTTACTGGGCCAACAGATGTAGAGATATCTGATTAAGCAGTATTTCTGGGTTTGTCTGTGAGGGTATTTCTGGAAGTGATTAGCATTTGAATTGAAGTTAGCATTAGGTGGGCACCAGGCAATCTATAAAGGGCCTAAAAAACAGAAACAGAGGGAGACTGACTTGTCCTCTCTTTTTGTCTGCTTGAGCTAAGACATCCTCTTTCTCTTTCTGTCTGTGCTTATTCACAGGTCGTCAGCCTTGGACTTGAATCAATACCATTAGCTCTCTGGCTAGCAAGTCATTGGTTTTCAACAGCTTACAAACTATAAACAGTGGGATTCCTCAACTTCCATAGTTTTGTGAGCCAATATTGTATAATAAATCTCTTCCTAGATGTAGGTTCTTTCCATATGGATTGGCAGATATAGATATGGATAGAGTATTAGTTCTGTTTCTCTGGAGAACTCTGATAGTCTGCTTTTCTGGGGTAAGATTTTCTCTAATATGGGAGTAGTTATACTCTAATCCATGAGGGACTTGTAGGATCATACATAAAATGCACCTGAAAATACATTGTCAATTACACAATTTTACAAGCATACTAGTGTCAATATTGCTCAAAATTATGTGACTGGGAAAAGAGGGACTAGGATATAATTCAGAAATCTCTCTTTGAAACCATGTTCCAACAAAAGTATCTCTCTTCCAATATGAACGCTATGGCTTCTATAGAGACTGTTAAAAACATTATTTATCGGCATTTTATATCTGCTCATATCTCTGCCAATAAAATTTATATCAAGGTGAATGCCAAAATCACCATACTCAAGAACATCTAATATCAAAGTGATGGATTTACAACAGTAAAAAGTCACAGAGCAAACAAATCAGGAACATTCTGCAAATGGAGAAAAATTTAAAATACATTTTTTCCTCTCATCCTTTAAAATGGTCAAGTTACAAATCCAGAA
This sequence comes from Castor canadensis, assembly GCF_047511655.1. Taxonomy (NCBI): domain Eukaryota; kingdom Metazoa; phylum Chordata; class Mammalia; order Rodentia; family Castoridae; genus Castor; species Castor canadensis. The sequence continues at coordinate 120,361,450 of NC_133394.1, forward strand.
GAAAGGGACCTAAAACATTGGATAATGTCACCAGAGTAAGAAGTTAGGTAGTCCTGTGCTAACTGTTTTCATAATGCTCCTCATCTTACTTAACAAAATGCTGGTGCTCTTTCTTAAAAGCAAAGAAATCTTTTCTTTTCCACTCTCTCACATGTATATATACATCATGAATAAATATCAAACAATGAAGAAATTGTCCTCAATTTTCTACATCAAAGAAAATACCTGAATAATCAGCTAAGTGTAACCAATTTCTTGCAGTGAATTTAGATGTGATGAAAATCTACTTCAGGGTAGAAATACCTGTACCTCACTTCAGCATGATACTTTCATGAATTTCAGGGTGACAAAAAGGAGAGATCTCAGTCTCTGTGGAGTTCCAAGAATAGATTGAGAACTGAAAGCAACAAAGCCACTGAAAATTCAGGAGACAAAAATTGGATCCAGCCTCAGGAAAATTCTTCATTCTAGTTTTAACTCTTCTGTCCCTCTGACTATGCTGTAGGTCATGGTCTCACCCTCACCTAAATATGTTCTTCCCCATCTTCATACTGAGCACAGTATAAAGTAAATGTTGAAGAACATGTATAGGAAGATTAGAGGTTAATGTCAGAAGCAAAAATGTGTATATTGCAAGTCTCCTTTAATTGTATAAGTAAGGTAGGGACTGTTATCTTAATTTTACAAAAAACGCTAAGGCACAGAGAAGTCTATGTCTGCCCCAAAGTCAGACAACTAGCAAATACTGGACCTATTATTTGATCCAAGTTAAGGAACACAAGTCTTTACGTAATTTAATTAACTGTGACTCTTATCTATACCCCTGTCTCATTTAGTAAAGAACAAAAAGTTCGAGGCACTGAGACAGAATTTACATATCCTAACATTTTTTAAACAGAAGTTTTTACTTTATTACTGCAATAAACACAAATTACCACAAACTTAGTGGCCTAAAACAACAAACACTGATTATTTTACACCTCTGGAGGTCATAAGTCCCAGAATGAGTTTTACTGGGCAGAAATCAAGGTGTCTATAAGATCATCCTCCCTTCAAAGCCTCAGGGGAGAATCCTTTACTTTGCCTTTCCCACCTTGCAGAGATTTTCCTTGGATGGTGGTCCCTCCTTTCATCTTCAAAGCATACTGCTCCAAACTTCACATTCCTCTCTGACTCTGACTTCCTGATTCCCTTTCAAAAGGACACTTGTGATTACACTGGGCTCATTGAATCTGGGATAATTTTTCCCATCTCAAGCTCCTTAGCTTAATTACATCCTTCAAGACCCTTTGACTATAAAGTAACAATTTGTGGGTTCTGGGGATTAGGAGACAGAGTTTTTGGCAGAAGGGTAATAGTTACTCTTCAGCAGCCTTCCACAGACAGATGTTTTAAGGTATCAGATCATAGGCATCATCTAGTACAGCTCAAGCAAATGTATGGCGATGTCAAAGAATTCACTCAAACTTCTGGTTATTTGACTAGATCTTCTTCCTTGTAAATATCAGTTTATTTATTATTTATTTTTTATCCATACTGGGGTTTGAACTCAGGGATTTGTTCTTACTACACGGGTGCTCCACCACTTGAACCACATTCTCAGTCTTACCAGCTTATTTTAGAAACACAGCTTACTTTCAGAATAGAAGCGGTATAGAAAAAAAGCACATGCATTAACAAGAGGCAGATGATTTGCCTGTTCCCTACAAGGATAGACTCTCATCTCTTTCTTTGCAATGTTTTGCCTCTAATTGTCAAAGAAGCCTTAGAAGTTGCTACAAAATTCAGATACTAAATGTGACCAAATAAAGAAAGTATTTTGTGTTACAGGAAAAGGAAAACACAAATGAAAATGTTTGAAATTTCTGCATAAAGCCAGAGGTTGATATTGTCAGTGTGCTCCACAAAGCAACCTAGATCATTTTTCAGCTCATTTTCAAAGAGAACAAAGAACCACAAGATTTTAAAAGCAAGAAAGTGTTGCCTTTCCATCTCTTCTGAAATTTCCTCAAAGCAGGTTGGTTTAATAAAAGCACCTGAATTATGAGGCATATGAAGACTATAGAGGCAGATGTGCAGAATTCTGCTCCAAACAGTAAAAATAATGTATTTTCAAGTATATAGTATACTATTTGAGATGACTGATGTAATTCTGTAAAGGAAATTTAATGACATTATTTACTGAGATTCACATGAAAAATGAATGCAGGTGTTTTCAAAGAAGATTGATCACAGTGTCATTAAAAGAAAACAATTATTTCTGGAAATGTCCTTCATCAGAATCTGCCTGATTTGTTACAGAGCTCCATACTCGAACTGATTGTTAAATTTTGGAGATTAAGCTATTAGGAAAAGGATGTAACTAATTTATTGAGTGAAATAGTTAAGTATTATTAAATGGTAAATCCCATCACGAACCATTTTATCTATAACACAATCAACACTGGAAAACAAAGAAAAGTATTCATTGAATGAATCCTGTATTCCAGGAATTATGTCAGTGAATCTATTTATTGTCATTATAATCTTCACAATGTACTTTTCAATAGACGTTATTATTTCTCTTTATATTGACAAGGAAAATGAGTCACCAGGGGAATGCTAACTTTCTCAAGTTCACAAAACCATAAAACTTTTCCCATCCCCTTTTCATAGGTTTTACTCCTACATGTTTGGCTGCTTCTTTCCATGTTCAATAATGGTCACTCTCTTTTCTTTTTTTCTTGGAGGTTCTGGGGCTTGAACTCAGGGCCTCATGCTTGCTAGAATAATGGTCATTCAGAATGCTTTTAAGCATTCTGGTACTCATGAGCTCTTGGCTGGGTTCACTGGCCACTTCCTTCTCCTGATAAGCTCTTCCAAAATTTCAACAGTTTATTGAAAGCAATGAACCTTCAATCTTCAGCTCATATCCAGACATGTATGTAACATCTTCCCTTGGATATACTCTCCATATGTTGAATTAAGAATGTCTGAAGCTAGAACGATCATTGCTACTGAACCTACTCAATCAATTGCCTACAATCAGGATGATTCTCCAGCGTTTACCCTTGCCAGCACCATGCTCTATAAATCAAATCTCCCATCAATTCCACATTTTTTTGTATGTTTCAACTTCTTGTCCCCCTCTGCTGTAGCCTCACAATTTCTCAACTGGATTACCAGTCTTTTAATCAGCCCCCTGCCTCCAAGATAGGCCCTTCCTAATCCATTCTCCAGAGTTCCTATAAAAGTTTTATTTTTGAAAGAAAAATCTGATCTTATAATTTCTTGACATCAAATAATGATAAAATAATTTTTTCCCTTAGCTTTAAGTTTAAAAGTCAAAATACTTACCCATAAAGCCCTCTTTGATGTGGCTCTTGCCTTTTCCCTTAGCCTTGTTTCTTATAGCACTCCCCTCCATTCATTTATTATTTATTTGGCTAATATGTATCTAGTTCTATGATCTAATATTTATCAAGTTCTATGTGCAAAATTCTCCAGACACACCAAACTGCTACAGTTTTCCAAAATATATCATGTCCCAGACTTTCCTTATGTCTGAGTTTTGATTCCTGGAGCCCTCTTTACCTCCATTGCTCACCTAACATCTTCCTTCTAATACATACATTCATGTCAAGCAGCACCACGTGTAGGGAGCCTCTCCCTGCCCTCCGGTCAATGGGCTGTGACATGCCCACCTTCTGTACTCCCAGAACTCGCTATTCACCACGGTGAAATTCATGAGACAGAAACGGTGTGTCATTTAATTTTATATCCTCTAGACTTAATGCAATGTCTGGCACAAGATCAGATGGCTTGAATATTAGGATTCCTACAAAATTCCTATGTTGAAACTTGATCCCAATGCAATAGTAATAAAAGGTTGGGTCTCTGAGGGATAATTAGGTCAGTTTCTTATCACCATCATCTTGTGGGTTAGATTACAAGAATGAATTTGAGGGGACACATATTCAGACCACAGCACTAACCAATATATATGATACCCAGATTCAGTGAAATTTATGCATCAAGTTTTTGTTCTTCATTTAAAAAAAACTTTCTGGAAATAGTGTTTTGAGGGAAAGGCAGTAGTTTACACATGCTGGGACCATAAGCCCATCTTTACACTCAAGGTGTGACCTGGGCTTCAATAGAATGAGCACAGAACTCCAGAATGCCAGGTTCATCTCCCTCTCACCTCTGGTGCTCATTGGTATTACGCATTCTGAATTTAGAGGTAGAAAGCCTCAGGTGTGCATCTCATTTCTGGCACTCTGTAATACCATTTTTTGTTAATATAATTCCCTGTTAACAAAATAGGTAAAACCTACCTGCATACTCATGTTACCCAACCCTAGTGAGGATTAAATAAGAGGAATAGCCTGACTATACTTTAAACAGAGATTCACAAGTGACTGCCAGCAATTGCTGGCATCCCCAAGGCTCATGATGAACCTTGGTGTCTTTTCTATGCATTCCTCCCTTGAAGGACTCATGTATTTGATTGCCTAAAACTATCACCTGCCAGCTCCTGGCTCCCAGGTTAATGGTTCTTTTCCTTTCTTCTCATTTGTATTGCAGTCTAATGAATATTTCCTTTTTAAAATCCTGATATAATCTCAAACTAATGAGTATAAAAGCAAACATTTCCCCAATTTCATGTTGCCTCTGTCCTTCCCTCTTCAGCTTTGGTCTGTTCATCTTCTACAGGATCACAGAGCCAACTTCCAACTGATCTTTTCATTCTCAATCATACATCAGTTTCTACTGAGGAGTGTCCTTATAAACTTTTCTTCTTCTTTCTTCCTATCATCCTACACAACTCTCAACTCTAATCAACTTTTGCCTAGATTACTATATCCTGTCTCACTAGTCTAATTCTATTTTCTTCCCAGTATACTATCTCTTTTCTACCAATATCAGAATAATCTTCAAAGATTATTTTTCTTCTAGAAACTTCATACATTATGTATATATATATATATATATGTATATATAATTAATACATTAATATGTATATATTTCAGTATATTTCCTTCTATTTCTACATCTAGCTTTTCTTCTATGGATAATAAAAACAGCCATTTATGAAGTAACTACTATGTGTCAGTCACTGTGCTATGTAATTTCCAGTGTTAGTACAACTCTATAGTGTGCTTTTATTTATTTTTTATGTTTTTGAATGATGTAGAAGCCAAGATTCAGAGACATAAAGTAACTTGCTCTAAATCACTTAGCTACAATGTGGACAAATTGAATTGAACTGTGGTACTTCTACCTCCCAACCTGATAATGTGATACTTTCCATGAACTTGTCACATGTCAGCCCTTCCATGGATAGCTTTGTGGCTTTCTCTTGCTCTCAAATATACTCTATTCTCCCCCTTACTCTTCAATAAATGCCAATTTTGTGTTATTTGTTTGTTTGTTTTTTTGTTGAGGGTTGAACCCAGAACCTTGCACATGCAAGGCAAGTGCTCTGTCACTGAACGGCATCTGCAACCACATCACTTATCAATGGCACTATGTCTAAAAAGAAGATCGTGACTATTTTGAAAGCAAGATTTGAGTCTTTAAATCTTTTATTATACATTTTGACTTATTTTCTGTTCCCAAAATAAAGTTGAGAATGAGAGGGAGGAGAGCGAGAGAGAATAAATCTCCTCCTAAAAAAGAAGAGATGCGTTATGATGGCTTCTCATAGTGAGGTACATAAATCATGGGGGTCGGCTGTCCTGGAATTCAGGTATCAGGCTCCATTCTCCTTGATTCTGGTGCAGTAACTTACTGCTGCATTAAAAGCCCACATGATTTGTATGCATCCAACACAATGCAAATCACTGAAATCTGAAGGATCTTGATTCAAACTAGCATATTCTATTTGTGCCCCACGGAGAGTAAACAAAAATTCTACAGGAAGTGTGCCTATTTCTATGACTGACAAGGGATGAGACTGGCACCTTTTTTTCCTCATTTCTTCTCCTCACTGAAGGAGAGTTCCTAATTAAAACCTCCCACTGAACTGACAGTGAGTCAGTTTCAGGTACCTACACTGTCTTATTTCCTTTCTTGATTTCATGAAGGAAAATAGGATGAAGTCTTATACAAAAATCCAATTCACTTTTAAAATACTCATCTTATTTCAAATAAACATGAACTTGCTCATATTTTCTAGTTATGTAAGCTTCACCTTGCTTCCAGTTTAGAAGAAATGTTTGCAAATCTTGAATAATAAAATTAATTACATCATTTTACTATTATATTCTATACAAATGATTTCATTGTGGTTACCATGACCACTGCCAAAATAGTTTCCTATTATGATGCTATAGCCCCACTCAGATAATTTTATCTTTACTCTCCCTCTTTTAAAGACAGTACAAAAACAAGCTGTGAATTGGAACCCTCATAATGAGATTTAGATAAAATATATTCAAATTTTTGGATTGGGTTTGCATATATGCCAAATTCATAAGGAAAAAAACTAAAAAGTTTCAAAATTTGATCCACACATATCATTAAAAGAAGATGAGGGGAGGGCAGTGCCCTTAAGTGTTTTGGTTTTTATGGTACTGGGATTTGAATTCAGGTCCTACTGCTTACTAAATAGGCACTCTACCACTTGAGCCATGTCATAACCCCAGCCTTTTTGCTTTTGTTATTTAGGGTCTCCTGTTTTTGTCAAGATAGGCCTAAGCCATACCCTCCTATTTATATCTCAGGTCCTCGTGGGGGTGACAGGCATGTGACATCACAGCTGGCTGATTGGTTGAGATGAAGTCTTAATAACTTTTCCACCCATGCTGGCCTCAGACTGTGACCATACTGATCCCTGCTTCCCAAATAACCAGGAATACAGATTTGAGTCATAGTACCTGGCTTGGTTTTGTTTTGACTACCAATAGTGAAGATTATTTTATTCTATATTGGTACCCTTTCCTCACTGACATGTATTGCGATATGACTTCATTCCTTTCAGTCTATTATTGTTAAGGAAAAACCTGATGTAAGCAATTCCAGCTAAAGTGGATGCCCTGTTGTATGAGGACAGTGTTGGTCTTGAAAGTGGAAGTCTAAGATCTTATTTCCAGTTTGGTCACATCTTTGGGGCTTTTGTATCATCCATCTGGAACTCACTTTCCTCTGAATTAAAACAGAGGAGTAGAATAGATTAAATCAGGTATCACAAATTCAAAGGTTTTTCAGGAGCTAAGCAGAGTAAATAGCATGTGGAAAGCAAAATGACAATGTAATTCAACAGAGAAGAGCGGAGACTCCAGGGATCTAGATTTTTATGCTTCCTTGAAAGACATTTAAATTAAAAATAATTTTAAAACACTGCTATAACTAAACCTATGAACCTCAAATTCAGTCTTAATCCTACTTATGGTTCATTCTGGGAATTGGTAGCTTTTCAAGTACCTTCTGGTTTTAACCATATAGAGTATTATTCTAAAATAGCAAATAATGTTTGTTGAAACAACCAAGGCAATGATAATATTAATACAGTTAACATTTATTCAGTGCTTACTATATGCCAAGCTTTTTTCTAGAGACTTTACTTAAATATCTCATTTTAATCCTCACACTTAATGAAGTAGGGTTATTATTTCTACTCTTTTCCAGGGGAAGAATTTGAGACACAGAGAGTTTAAATGTCTTGCCCAAGCTAATTCACTTACATATCTGTGTGTATAAGAATTATCATAGCACGACAAAATAGAGAAAGTCAGGTTTAACCAATTTCATAATTTACTAAATATCACCATAATAAATCTCCATAAAGAAACTTAATGAAGGATAAAAAGTAATAATTGAAAATAAGGAAATATTTTGTATGGCAACACTATTTAATGTTCTACTTCATTAAAAATAGTACATAATTAAGGTTAATTTGATATCTCTATATTAATAAAATAGCATTGTAGGATTAGAGGACTAATTGCGGTTATAAACTAGAAAGAGGAGAACTAATGTTTTATAAAAAGGGAATTATCTAAAATGTTGATCATTTTTTAAGTCAAAGGGAAAAGGGTTTTATCAGTGTCTTGGAAGGCTAATGCAGTCATAGAATCATAATGAAAACCCAGAAGAGGTTTCTAGAAGCCAATTGGTATTGTTTCTTCACACACTTATAGGAATATGTTCCAGTTGCAGTCTTATCATAGAAATTAACAATTTTCCTACAAAATACCAAAAGGGATCATAATCATTAAAACTGAATAGTTTGGATCTCCAGTTCCACCTCCAACATGTAAAAAGTTGAAGGTGGTTGTCCCCATACTTATAACAAGTAAAAACTGGACAAAAAGTAAAAATAATGACTTTTTGGGGTCCATCAAAGAACTATTTTCAGGGAAAACCACTACCCTGAAATCTGAAGAGACAGACACATTCAGAGAGATGTAACTGACATCTACCTATCTGGAGCAGAAGTAGAAACAATAAACTATTAGGAACACTTAAATGATAATTTTTATCTATTTATTTTTCTTAGTTCTGTAATTTTTTGAATGATACATAATAATTGTATGTACTTATGGCCACAATGTGATAATTAAATATAAGTATATAATATTTAATGATCCAATCAGGGCATTTAACATTCCCATTCCTTAAACATTTATTATTTCTTTGTGTTGAGAAGCACTGAACTCTTCTCTTCTAGTTCTTTATAAAATAAATTATTGTGAACTATAGTCACCTTATTGTGCCGTAGAGCATTAGAATTTATTCCTGACATCTAGCTATATCTTATTACCCATTATCTAACTCTGCTTTTCCCACTCCTCCCCCTGTCCTTCCTAGCCTCAGCCAACCATTGTTGCACTCTATTTTATGAAATCAACCTTTTCAGCTTGCACATATGAGTAAGAATACGTGATGTTTGTCTTTCTTTTCCTGGCTTGCTTCAGTACACATAATGTCCTCCATTTCTATCCACGTTGCCACACATGACAGGATTTCATTCTTTCTTTGTCTGAATAATACTCTTTTTGTATAGATGTCACATTTTCTTTAGCTATTCATTCTAGGTGAGTGCCTGAGTTGATTCTATAACAAATGAAATATACATGGTAATTTTGATAAACTACTGAGGCCAAGTGTGAACCAGCATAAGAGGAAGAAAGTTTAAGTGCCCACTATCTAGGAATCCCAATATAAGAGAAAAAAAAAGAAGAACTGAAAATACTCTACTATGGTACTTAACACTACACATGAAGCTGTATGGTGATATTTGAAAATTAATATAGTTTATTAAAAATGTGTAGCTGCCATACACTGTCCACTGAGATGTAACAGTTAAGTAAATGGATGACAGATGATGGAAACTACATTTCTCACTATTGAATCTGGAAGTTTAGAAATAGGCAAGGGAGAGAGAGACTACAGCAATACATGTTATACTAATCTATGTTCAGCATGAATTCATGCTTAGCTTAATTTAGAAACAGATGGTGGCACATAGAAATATTGTAGATATTATTTCCTTACTCTGTCAACTGAGAGGGCCTAGAAACAATGACATACCTGGAATAATGAACACACTTATGAATTTTGGCTCCAGATATTGCATTCTAACACCCTTCTCCAATAAAATAAGCTCAGCTTTTTGGACAAATGGACAATTCTAGGACTTGAGCAAAAATTAAAGAAGTTAAAAAAACAGTGCCTTAATGATCTGGATATATAAAATGGACACAAGAGCCATTTGGAATTTCAATAACCAAAGTTAGAAAAATTCAAGTGACAAAATAAATAATGTACTTGGATGGTCTGGATGTGGTTTGCTCACCCAAAGTTTCATGTGTTTGAAACTTGGACTCCAGAGTGACAATGTGGGGAACTGGTAGAAAAGTTAAAAGTTAAGGCCTAGTGAGAAGTAACCAGGTAATTGAGGACACTGTCTTTAGAAGAGATTGGTGCTGTTCTTTTGGAATGAATTAGTTCTTCAGAAAACAAGTTATATATAAAAAAAAAAAGACTAACTTCTCTTCAGGCTCATACCATGCTCTTGAATCACTAAAACTGTGACCTAAATATGCCTCTTTTCTTTAAAAATATTCAACTTTAAGTATTTTGTTAAAATAATAGAAAACAAAGTAGGACAGTAGTGTTGGTGTCTTTGTCTGATTCCTGCTGCTATAACAGAATATCACAAACTGTGAAATTGGGAGAGTCATAAATGCTAACTTCAAAACAGTGAAGAGGAAGACAGAAAAAAGGAGGGGCAGCATATATATCACTAAGTGACCATTCCTTTGATTGGCCATGACAGTTGTTCTTGTTACATGACAGAAAGATGGTGACCCTAACAGAACCATGCAGCTTCTCTTGACTTTGGTAGTTCCTGTTAGGAATGATCATGTCTTCCATTTGATCCCAGCTAGTGGATTCAGCCAACATCACTCTGATTCATGTGTCCCTTTCCACCGTCCCATAAAGAACTGGTCCCAGAAAAACTATAGCTACCTTTATAATTACCCTTAATAGCCAGGAATAAGGGAGTGGGGTGCCCATTTAAATGGAGAACCAGGTGTGATGTATGCCCTGGGTTCCTCTCTGCTTAGTAATTTTTCACCATGCTGTCTCTACCTAATTCTCTTTTCCTTTGTTTTAATAATGCATTGACAAGTTAGAATATTTTCCTGTAGAGCATAATAGTTCAGTAAAGCCAATAGTCTCTCCTAGAATCATAGTTGATTGTCTCACTACTCCCCAAACTGGCTCCTTTCCTCCCTTAACTTATGAAGGTAAAAACACCAGACCCTCTTATTTCTTCTGTACCTCAAGGGGTAGGATGGTGGTCAGAGAAGTATATTCTCACAATAAACCCCTCTGGGAGGTAAGCAAACCCAGCTGCTGCCAGCTCTGTAAAACTCAGAAGCACTTAAGTCCCTTTATACTTAGACTCGGTGTTGGTTGTGATCCTAGCCCATAAGGAAGTGTATTATTTCTCAAAAAATAAACTACAAACACTATGAGGACAGAGATGTGTCACATTCCATTGAGACGCTGCATAGCACAGTGCCTTGTATAGATGGCCATACTAACCCTTACAATAATTCGTTTATTATTCTATAATGCCTGTGATTGATTCTCAGTAACGTAGCACAGTCCTTCACATTGTGAGGATTCTCACCTAGTAATGATAAACTTTCTCTATATGCTTTAGAGGCCAGAGAAACATTTTCTTTTTTTTTAATTTTTTTTTTATTCACATGTGCATATAATGTTTGAGTCAATTCTCCCCCCTCTCCCCGGCCCCCTCCCTTATCCTCCTAACCCCTCTCTACCAGGCAGAAACTATTTTGCCTTTATCTCTAATTTTGTTGAAGAGAGAATATAAGCAATAATAAGAAAGACCAAGGGTTTTTGTTAGTTGAGATAAGTATAGCTATACAGGGAATTGACTCACATTGATTTCCTGTACATGTGTGTTATCTTCTACAGGAAACATTTTCAATCCATATTTAAATTTACTTTATGAATTTTGACATGTCCTTTAACCACATTTCCAGCTTCTGTGGGTGATACTGAATCAGAAGTATGTTGGTCACCACTCTCTCTAAGTTAGCACTTTCCAGAAAGAAGCAGAGAGTTAGAAAACAATCTGGAACCCTGCTTAGATATGCCAGCACAGCAGTCTTGCTAGCTTCTAGAAGTGTTCCTGACTCAAAGAAGGCACTTAAAGAAGAAATTATTCATATCCAGTATGGCAACAACTTAAATGGTTTTCTAAGCATTATTTCACCATTTGACATTTGATGAGACTCTAAGATAGGACTATTTCCAACACAGTTTTGAATGTGACTTAAAGGTAAAAATAAATTAATAAGTGCACAAGGATGACATATTTTAAAACAATGTTCTCTAGAACGATTCAGAGGAGACGGGCGTGTTCAGATGGTATGGCCGTAGACTCCAGAATGGTTCAATGTGATTCATGAACCAGCAACAACAGCATCAACCAGAGCTTGTTAGTGATGCAGAATCTTGGGCTGAAAACCAGACTTACTAAATCAGACTTTACATGTTAATAGCATCTCCACGTGATCTACATGCATGGAAAAGTGCCTTCTGGAAGAATGCTGCATTAATACTAACCTCACCAACCTAAAGATAATGCAAAAGTTGAGACTGAAACGGGAAAGAGGGAGAGAAATTCTTTGTAATGTATTAGTGGAGGGCTATGGCATTTGTCTACCTTTACGTAGTTGGAACCAGGAGGGAAGTTTTAATAGAAATGCTCAGAGAGTTTGCCCTGACTTATTTCTCTTGCAATTTATAAAAAGGTATATGGATAAAAGGCTTGCTAAGAGGCCATGACTGCATAATAAAGACATGGCATTGGAGAGAACACTGCACTTACCCTGATTCTAGAAGATTCATGTGTTTTCTCCCTGTAGACCATGAAGCAAGGAGGAGCGAACTGGAGGGGTATGAATACTGCCCAAGAGACACACTACTATAGGGAGATGCAGTCAGAGATGAGACATAAACAGCTTCATACCAGAGGCCAAAGAAGGAATCTGTGCCAGCCTGGCAGGAGGACAGGTGTGGCATGTATCAAGAGGGCAGCAGTTGAGGTATTGGTCAAAGAACACAAAATTCAGTTGACAGGAAGAATAAGCCCAAAAGATCTATGTACAACATGGTGACTATAATCAATAACAATGTTTTATAGTTTTGAAAATTGCTGAGAGATTTTAAGTGTTCTCACCAGACACAAAAAACGTTAAGAATGTGAGTAATGCCTATGTTACTTAGGTTAGTCTAGACATTTCACAATGCATACCTATTTCAAAGCATATTTTATGCCACCAGAATATTCAATTTTGTATTTATCAACTAAAATATTTTTTAAACTAAAGGACAATAATAGAAAGGTCACAAATTGGATATCACACATAAACTCACCAAAGTACTCCATGAGAGGAAGAATTAGCCTTGGAAAAGTAAAGTTCCCAGAAAAATACCAGCACAAGACTACATTTTATCAGCCATGAAAGACTTCTCTTCATCTTCCCAACCAGAATCTTAAAGAAACCAGAGAAAGGCTAATGAGGGAGGAATAAGTTGGGGAAATAAAGAAGAAACCCCTCATAGTACTTCCTACTGGAGAGACCCCAAATGGAAGACAGAAGAAATTAACTTCAAAAGAAGTTCAAAGTTTTAATTATTACTCTAGATTATACATTTCACTTAATGAAATGGGCCAAAAACCTAAGACCTTTCACTTTTTGTATTAGTCAGCTTTCTATCATTAGAACAAAATTCCTGAAAAAAATCAACTTAGAAACAGAATGGTTTGCCAGATGTGGTGATTCGTACTGTAATCCCAGCTAAGAAGGAGGTAGAGATGGGAGAATTGTGTTTTTAAGACATCCCAGGCAAAACAAGTTATCAAGACTCCATCTCAATGAACAAGCTGGGCACAACTAAATGGGAGGCAGCAGTAAGAGGATCATGATCCAAGGCTAGCCTAGGGAAAAGTGAGACTCTATCTGAAAAATAAGGTAAGGGAAAAGGGGCAGGGTGTGCTCAAGTGGTAGATTGCTTACTTAGAAGGCATTAAAGGCCTGGGTTCAAACCCCACTACTGCCTAAAAGGAAAAAGAACGAAAAAAACAGAAAGTTTTATTTTATCTCACAGTTTTGGAGGTTTTAGTTCGTAAGGTTTTAGGCCTATCAGTAAGACAGCATATTCTGGTGGAATGTGAAACAGTCACATGTGGTAGAACAAAACCACTCACCTTATGACCAAGAACCAAAATGGAGGAAGAAGACTGTACCAGGGTCCCACAATACCCTTTGAGGGTACGTCCCCAATGACCAAAAACCTCCTACCAGGACACACATCTTAAAGGTTCTACCACCTACCAATAGTGGCACCCTAGGGGACCAAGCCTTTAACACATGGGACTCTGGGAGACATTAAAGATCCAAACTATAGCTTTTTCTACAAGGAGATACAACTATGATGCAGCATGCCTGAAAATTTTCTGATGCTTTGTGAAGAATGACAGTTGGGAAAAAGAGTATAGATTTTTGGCTCACATTGTAACAGTGCACCTCATTCAACACACTTGTTATTCAGACAAGAAAAGAATTAGAAGAGATCATACATCCTTTTATTTTGACCTTTGCTGAACTACTATCTTCAAGCCATAGGTTTGCCTAGAGACTACAAAGCAGGATGAACTAACAGAAAGAGGCTGTCCTATTGTTCCCAAGATCATTGTGAATGCATTAGTCTAAACAAAGTCCCATTTCAAAGCTCCCTAAGACATTGTCTGCTAATTGATGATAGTGGTAAAATCTCCAAAAACATCTTGAAATAGCCTCAGTAAAATCCAAATTTATACCCTTTTGTCATTTATATTCCAAAGCCAATTTTACTCTAAAGCATTCTCAAGAGTTCATGAGACTGGGAGAAAACCAGGTGACCCATCTTTCCTATCCTAGTAAAGCAACCTCAATCCATTTCTGTTGAGTAGTCACTAGACTTTTCAAAGAAGAGTTAGGTAGGAGCATTGGGATTCAAGTTCCATTTGTATAAGAGAGGGGAAAAAAAGTAAGCTTTTTTCATCACTCAGTGCAACTCTTGTCACTGAGATTGCTGGCTGCTCGAGCTACACCTAACACAAATCACTTCTTATACCATAAGAAAATTCACTGACCAGATGCTGGTGGCTAATGTCTGTAATGTTAGAAATCAGGAATATGGCAGGTCAAGTCCAGCCTACGCAATGGTTCACAAGACTGCTATTTTGAAAATACCCAACACAAAAAAAGAGCTGGTAGAGTGGCTCATGTGGTACAGCACCTTTCTAGCAAGTGTGAGGCCCTGAATTCAAACTCTAGTACTGCCAAAAGGAAAAAGAAAAAAGAAAATTCACTGGTTTCATCAACCTCTAATTATTCTTGTGGCTAAAGGAAAGAAATAGAAGACTAGAGGGAAGGAATTAATGTTTCTTAATGCTTTCCAATGTGCCAGGGACCATGCTAAGCCCTTCCACATGCTTTGTCTGAATTTTGAAAGCATATATTGGGTAATGCTAGCTCAATTGTCTATTTTTTAATTTATTGTACATCTGATATATGCCAAGAACTGTTTCATGCACTGGTGATCACACAGTAGTGAATAAAGCAAACCAAGAAGTAATTTCTGCCCATTATATTCTAATGAACTCTTGGAGTATTTACCAAGAGTAGGGCTGGAAGAAACCAGAATGAAGGTAACATCAAAGTATATTTAATCTCTGGCAGAACTCTGTCTTTCACTTGGTTTTTATTTGTTTATTTATTTGTTTCTTATATTATTTATTTCTTATTTATTTATGAGTTTATGAAAATCTATAATAGACCTGCCATGCTGAATCACTGCTCTCTCACTAACAGCAATGAAGGAAAATATCAACTGAGCATTTTCAGGTAGAAAGAGTCACAGGGAAAGAACCTTGGAAATGTTCAAAGTAGTTCACCCCTTTGCAATATTTAATGAAGTCACTAATGAGTCAGAGTAATAAGAACTTCTCCCACCCAAGATCCTACATTGAAGTTCTTGCTCATTTGCTCCAGCAACTGTCCAGGTCAGGAGAAAATGCTTGGTGGGATTAATTGAATCACCCATCCTTCAGTACTATCCCTGCTCATCCAAGTTCAGTTCCTATCAAAGCAAGCACTTTTTCTCCATCTCCCTCTCCCTTTCCACCTCATTAAGTCTCCTGCAAAGAAGAGCAAAGGGAACAAGTTCAAGTCATTCAATTTCATTCCTAACTATGAAGAAGAAATGCACTGAAAAGTTTTTACATGTACAGATTCAGCATTTTATTTTGAAGTTGGTTATATCTGAGAATGTTATTCTAAGAAAAATGCTAAAAGCAATTAAAATGATAACCAAGTGGTTGAAGAAATAACACGCTATTGAAATAATCAAAATTTGGTTATTTGGTCTGCTGCAATTTATTCATAAAATGTAACTGTCAGTGTGCTGATGTGCTCTATAAAAAAGTCTTGCTTTTTATTTGCCACTAGAATTGAATTATTATAATGTTTTTTCTATTCCTGGGTAAAACAAAATTGAGGGGTTTTGGGGAAAGTTAGATCTGTAGTTTTCAAATTCTTCTCCCATTATCAATTTGCCCTTACTGATTCCCTCCCAAATTCTTCACTAATCAACTCTCTCCTACCTAATTTCCTTCCTCTTCCTAAGCATGTAATCTTGGTCCTAACTGCAGGAATTTTCAACCTAAATACAGAATCTGTACATACTTGCAATACAAGGACTTAGTGACTCAAATTTGAGAGGCAGGGCAAGATAGCAAAGTAGAAGCTTTCTCTGTCTGACTACATAGATGAGAAAAGTCACAGTAACAAAGGTAAGACTATATTCAGAAGAGAGAAAGAGGAAGATAACTGGTAACCATGAAACAGGGACAGGACAGCTGAAAAGCATTGTAAAACAGAAAAGAGTCAGAGTAAATTAGGAAATACTCTAACATTCCAGTCCTGATTCTTCAGGAAGAGAGGAAGACAAAGTCTCTACCACAAGGCAAAATACTGGCAGACCTAGCCACAAGAAAAGCTGATACCTTCCACAAGACTTAAACCCAGTGTAAGGATTTGGTGGGACAGTGACTCTCCCAGCATATTAGGCTACCATTGGGCCAGAAAGACATTTTTCAACTCCCCATGCCTCAGAGAGCCATAGCAACCTGCTATCTTGAGAAAGAGTCTACTGTTAGAGAATGAGCTACTTACAGTACTTGAAAAGCAAGGAATAATTGTGAATCATGTAGTCTTGTGACACCCAAATACAGTGTCTTATGGAGAGGCAGTCATGGAGAAGGAGAGGATCTGACATTGCCAGAAGTTCAAGCAATGAAGAACCTCGTGGTTGGTGCCCCCTCCCTCCCTGAGACCTGCAGGCAGAGCACCTGAGTCCCTCATTTTTCCACCTCCAGTGCAAAACTCAATGCTCCCCCCCTCCCCACTACATGAGGCATTCAGGGGAAACCCCTTAATTTACATGCTTGCTACCAGTAGGGGGTGCAAACTGGGGGGCTTGTGCAAAGTGGGAACCTGCCTGGCCCACAACTACAAAGCTCCATGCTGCCAGCAGTGGCTTTCAGTACATAAAGAAGGGAAGCTTCTAATGTGAAAGAAGCACCTTAGAAGTGGACAACTGACCCTCATCAGCCTTGCCCTCAACCTCTAAATACCACCACCATATACACTAGGAACACATACAACATATACAAGAGACTCCAGCAAGTTTTCCTTTATCTGAGTGCTGGGGATCAGGCCTGGTACCCTGAAAAGGTGGGTAAAAGTTTGACTATCAAGCTTCCACCCAGTCTGGTGATGAGAAACTACATCTCAACTCTGCCACTACACAGTCCTGTCTGAATGTTCTGAACATTTAAAATGAAAGACTACAAGTGATAAAAAAAAATTCCAACCATTAGCTTGGTCTCAGACACACAAGTCCCAATGCAGAAAAACAAGGCAACAAGACTCACCTAAAAGACAGTGCCACAGTAATGGCCACTAAGGATAGTGAAGTGGATGAAATCCGAAGGAGCTCAAAAGAATGATTATAAGAATGATCAAGGAAAGGAAAGAGGACATTTACAAATACTTGAAGGAACACAAAGAGAATACAAATAAATAACTGAATAAAATAAGGAAGATAACTCAGGATATGAAATAGGAATTCAATAAAGGTATAGAAATCCTGAAAAATAATCAAATCAAAATTCTGGAAATTAAAAAAACCTTAATAAACCAAGTGAAAAACTCAGTTGGAAGCCTATCTAGTAGAATGACTCAAACTGAAGACAGAACATTAGGACTTGAAGAGAAGGTAGGTATATTAGAACATTCAGGTAAAGATAAAAAAAAAAAAAAAGAAGTTCTAACAGAACATGCAAGACCTCTGGGACATCATTAAAACACAAAACCTACAAATCATGAGCATAGAAGAAAGAGAACAGGTACAGGCTAGAGGCATAGAAAATATATTCAATAAGATAACAGAAGAAAGAAATAGTAATTCAGGTTACTGGAGGCTTTTAAGGCACACACACACACATGACCAGAAAAGAACCTCTCCTGAGCACATTAGAGTTAAAACATGAAATATAAATAAGGAAAGAATGTTGAAATCTGAAAGAGAGAGGCTCAAGTCACACACAAAGGCAATCCCATCAGAATAATAGCAGATTTCTCAACACAAATGCTAAAAGCAAGGAAGTCATGGAATGATGTATTTCAAGCTCTGAAATAAAATAACTGACAGCCTAGATTACTGTATACAGAAAAGGTATCCCTCATAACTGAGTAAAAATTAAAACCTCCATGATAAACAAAAACTAAAGGAATTCATGACACCAAGCCATGATTGCAAAAGATATGTAAAGGAATACTAGGGAGACCCAAGATGGCCACTAGAGTACAAAGGCAGAAAGCCTAAGCTCCATTACTCCAAAAACCTCCCTGAGATGTTGAAGCCACACTTGGGTAATTCTGATTGCTTCTAGACAAAATAATAACTGCCATCACATTAAGAGCAGAAAAAAATTTAAAGATTGACCCTCAAATCAGCCCTTAATTGCACCTAACAGCTGCAACACATGGCACAACCAGCAAGATGGGTCCAATCCCAGGGAAACCCTCCTCCCCCATGGCGATTTCCCTCTTCTTTTTTTCTATATTTTCTTTTTCCTCCTCTTCTCCTTCCTCCATCAAGCAGAAACAGAGCATCAACCAGAATCAAACTCTACAACATCCCAAATCCCTAGCCCATAAAAGCCTCACCTCACTGCACTGCACTGAGAAAAGGTGGCACCATTTGTCCCCACCACCAGCTCCAAACCTGCCTGTGCATCAATTGGCATAATGAACAGGTAAGCACCACACACCACATGGGACTCCCCTACCCACCCCCTGGGAACATAAGTCAGTGCAGCCCCTGAGCAGACTGATCCTCCCCCCAACAAAAATGAAAAACACACAGCGAACTGTAATCAAACACAGACAGTGGAGGGGATGGGTGGAACACTGAACCTGCCCTGGGGAAAGGGAGGAAGGCAAGGATCTTTCAGTGAATAAACACAGGAAAGGTAGCAAAGGCTGAGAGCAGAGGTGGGGCAACAAACCACCTCCCAAAGCAGGGTAGGCAGTGGATCACAAAAATGATCTCCTGAACCAGAGGGCAGCACTCAAAACCAAGCTGCCCCACCTCACTGGGGGAGGAGCTGACCAAACAGCTGCAGCTGAATTATAACACAGCTCTCAGCTGGAGAAAGCAACAGCTCTAACTACCCTGCATGATCTGGCAAAACTACTTCATCCCCCAATTTCAATAAAACTGTTGGACAGAAGAACAAAACACTACTCACAAGCCAGTCACCTGGTGAGACCACATTAGAGCTTCTGCTTATATACAAATACCAGGACTGGATGCTGGAAGAGTAACTCCAGAACGTAAACAAAAACTGAAATTCTGTTATCCTGAAGCTGTGTTTTTTAATCGTATTTTTTTCTGGTTTTGTTTTCTGTTTGTTTGTTACAATATTGTGGTATTTTTATTTTTATTCCTATTTTCTTCTTTCTTTCTGTACTATCAACTTCACCATCAGTATCTTCTCATCCTTACTCTCACTGCCTTCATTCTCCCTCCTTCTCCTGTGCTACAATCCATTGCTCTCCTTCCCAACTACTCTTTCTGATCCTTCTCATCCACTCTCTCCCTCTGCTTTCAACACCCCTTCCCATCCTCCCCCAACCTGTCACCACACTACCCCACACATATACTCACCACCTGCTGACCAACCTACTGTACCAACTTTGTACAACCCCAACCCCTGCAATCCCTGACACAAGCACCCTACACTACAACAACATAAATATACCCAAACACACACAAGGGCCACAAAACCCAGCAGCCCCCCACATTGCTTCCCTCACTCACCCACCCCACTTCCCACATCCCCTTTGAATGCCACCCTAACAAATTTCCCATATTTCTATAGCTAGTCTAACAAATATTAACACACCCACTGTTTATACATAATACCACCAAGGGGTCTTCCATATAATACGTAAACAAGTGGTCAGGCATTGAAACTGTGAATTAGTTATTGCTAAATTACACCTCTAGGCCAGGGACAGAAATAAAACACCAACATAGCTAACAACAAAGGCAGTCACAACACAAAAATTAAATCAAGGAAAAGAAAACAGGCAATTAAAACCACCAACTAGCCTATCAAGAACATAGTTGCACAGCACCAACTGGAGCAATGGAAAGAAGAAGAAGGGATGGAAGCCACTCTCCATAAAAAAATAATAATAATTCAATACAGGGTTCAGAGAGAAATGAAGAGAATGGATACCCAGTACCTGACCCCAACAAAACAATGATAAATGACACTAAGGAACCCAGTGATACCCACAAAAATACCCTCAAAGAAGAAATCTTGCAGGAAGTCACTGAGAATTTCATGAAGAAGATACTAGACATGGTTAACCAAAATGTACAACATGCACTCAAGAAATTTCAAGGCATCAAAAATAAAGAACATGAGAAGACACAGAAACAAATAAATGAACTCAGACATGACCTAAAAAAACACCAAAGTGAAACAGAGGATTCTGTAAAAGAGAGATTAATGAATTAAAGATGAAAATAAAAAATATTAAAGAGGAGGTAGCCAAAGATATGGAAAACCTCAGAAAAAAAAGAATCAGACAGAAACACAAAACACAGTGGAAGGCCACTCCAGCAGACTAGAACAAGTGGAAGACAGAATTGCAGAACTTGAAGATAAGATAGAAATTAAAGAAAAAACTAAAGAAATGTTAGTCAAATAACTCAAGAGCCATGAAAGGAATATGCAAGAATTCACCAACTCCATCAAAAGACCAAACCTGAGACTAATGGGTATTGAAGAAGGAGAAGAGGTACAAGCAAAAGGGATTATAATATATTCAATAAAATTATAACAGAAAATTTCCTTCCCAAATCTCGAGAAAGTATTGCCCATTCAGGTACAGGAAGCCTCCAGGACACCAAGCAAACTTGACCAAAACAGAACCTCTCCGTGGCATATTATCACCAAAACAAGCAGCACAGAGAATAGAGAAAGAATACTGAAGGCTGTAAGAGAAAAAACAAATAACATACAAAGGTAAACCCACAAAATCAAAGCAGACTTCTCAATGGAAACCTTAAAGACAAGAAAGGCACGGAGTGAGGAATTTCACCAATAGATAGGTCATCCAAACAAAAAATCAATAAGGAAATTCTAGAACTAAATACACCGTAGATCAAATGGACCTAGCTGATATCTACAGAATATTTCATCCAACTTCTACACAATATACATTCTTCTCAGCAGCCCATGGAACCTTCTCCAAAATTGATCATATCTCAGGGCACAAAGAAAGCCTCAGCAAATATAAGAAAACAGAAATAATCTCCTGCATCCTATATGATCACAATACATTAAAAGTAGAGCTCAACAACAAAAACAACAGCAGAAAATATGCAAACAATTGGAAGCTGAACAACACATTGCTCAGTGATCAGTGGGTTGTAGAGGAAATTAAAAGGTTCCCGGAAGTTAATGAAAATGAAAATATGATGTACCAGAACCTATGGAACACACCAAAGGCAGTCCTAAGAAGAAAGTTTATAGCCATGAGTGCATATATTAAAAGGAGACAAAAAGATCTCAAATCAATGACCTGATGCTTTATCTCAAACTCCTAGAAAAACAAGAACAAGCAAAACTCAAAACATGCAGAAGGGGAGAAATAATAAAAATAAGGGCCAAATTAAATACAGACAAAAAACCATACAAAGAATCAATGAAACAAAAGGCTGGTTCTTTGATAAAATAAACAAGATTGACAAACCCCTGGCAAATCTGTACAAAATGAGGAGAAAAAAAGACCCAAATCAGTAAAAAAAAAAAAAAAAGAAATGAAAAAGGGGAGATAACAACAAACACCATGGAAATCTAGGGAATCATGAGAGACTACTTTGAGAACCTATATTCCAAGAAATCTTGAAGAAACAGACAAATTTCTATATACGTATGAGCATCTAAAACTGAACCAAGAATATATTAACCACCTAAACAGATCTATAACATGAAATGAAATTGAAGCAAAATAGTGTGTCCCAAAAAAGAAAAGTCCAGGACCTGATGAATTCTCTGCTGAATTCTATAATACCTTTAAAGAAGAACTAATACTAACTCTCCTTAAAATTTTCCATGAAATAGAAAGGGAAGGAACACTTCCATCTCATTCTATGAAGCCGGTATCATACTCATCCCAAAACCAGACAAAGTCACATCCAAAAAGAACTATGGCCAATCTCCTTAATGGGGATCAATGCAAAAATCCTCAATAAAATAATGGCAAACCAAATCAAACAACATATCATAAAGATCATTCACCATGACCAAGTCAGCTTCAACATATGCAAATCAATAAATGTAATACAGCACATTACTAGAAGCAAAGACAAAACCCATTTAATCATTGCAATAGATGCAGAAAAAGCCTTTGATAAGATTTAACAGCACTTCATGATAAAAGTTCTAAGAAAACTAGGAATAGAAGGAAAGTACCTCAACATTATAAAGGCTATATATGACAAACCTATAGCCAACATCATTCTTAATGGAGAAAAATTAAAACCATTTTCCCTAAAATCTGGAATGAGTCACGGGTGTCCACTCTCCCTACTCCTATTCAACATGGTCCTGGAATTCCTTGTCAGAGCAATAAGACAAGAAGAAGTAATAAAAAGAATACAAACAGGTAAAGAAATTATCAAAGTATCTCTATTTGTAGAAGACAAGATCCTGTAACTCAAAGACCAAAAAACTCTACCCAAAAACTCCTAGATACTGTAAACAGCTTCAGCAATGCAGCAGGATACAAAATCAACTTACAAAAATCAATAGTCTTTCTATACACCAACAATAAACAAATTGAGAAAGAATATAGGAAAATAATTCTATTTACAATAGCCTCAAAAAAAATCAAATACCTAGGAGTAGACTTAAGAAAAGATGTGAAAGACCTCTATAAGGAGAACTACAAACCTCTGAAGAAAGAGATTGTTGAAGACTACAAAAGGTGGAAAGATCTCCTGTGCTCATGAATTGGTAGACTCAACATAGTAAAAATGGCTATATTACCATAAGCAATCTACATGTTTAATGCAATTCCCATTAAAGTCTAATGACATTCATCACAGAGATTGAAAAATCTACCCTAACGTTCATTTGGAAACACAAGAGACTGTGAATAGCCAAGGCAATACTCAGCAAAAAGAGCAATGCTGCAGATATCACAATACCTGACTTCAAACCATATTACAGAGCCATAGCAATAAAAACAGAATGGTACTGGCACAAAAACAGATATGAAGACCAGTGGAACAGAATAGAGGAGCTGGACATGAATCCACATCTGACAAAGGCACCAAAAATATATGATGGAGAACAGACAGCCTCTTTAACAAATGTTGCTGGGAAAAGTGGTTATCTGTGTGCAGAAAACTGAAACTATATTCATGCCTATCAGCCTGTACTAATATCAACTCAAAGTGGATTAATGACCTTAATATCAGACCTGAAACTCTGAAGTCTGTACAGGAAAGAGCAGGGAATACTCTGGAAGCAATATGTATAGGCAAAGAATTCCTCAGTAGAACTCCAGCAGCCCAACAACTAAGAGAAAGGATGGGCAAATGGGTCTATATGAAATTAAAAACCTTCTGCACAGCAAAAGAAATGATGGCCTCTAAACTCAAGAGACCACCCACAGAGTGGGAAAAAATATTCGCTGGCTATACATCACACAAAGAATATACAGGAAGCTCAAAAAACTAAACTCCCCCAAAATCAATGAACCAATAAAGAAGTGGGCAACTGAACTAAACAGAACTTTTCCAAAGGAAGAAATCCAAATGGCCCCAAAACACATGAAAAATTGCTCACCATCCTTTGCCATAAAGGAAATGTAAATCAAAACCACACTAAGATTCCACTTCACTCTTGTTAGAATAGCTATCATCAAAAACACCAACAAAAACAAATGTTGGCGAGGATGCTAGGGAAAAAAGGAGCCCACATACATTGCTGGTGGAAATGTAAGCTTGTACAAACACTTTGAAAAACAATATGGATGCTTCTTTAAAAACTAAACATAGATCTGCCATATGATCCAGCAATATCACTCCTAGGGATATACCCAAAGAAATAAGACTCAGTTTATTCCAAAGGTACCTGCACATGCATGTTTATTGCAACTCTATTCCCAACAGCTAAATTATGGAAACAGCCAAGATGCCCCAATATCAACAAGTAGATTAAGAAAATGTGGTATTTATACACAATGGAATTTTAATCAGCCACAAAGGAGAATAAAATTTTGTCATTCACAAGTAAATGGATGGAACCGGAGAACATCATCTTAAGCAAAGTTAGCCAGGCTCAGAAGGCCAAAAATCATATGTTCTCCCTCATAGCCAGATTATAGACCTAAAACAAATGCAGTAATATTACTGGACATTGGTCACACACTAAGGGTAAAACACATAAAGAAGGAATAGGGAAAGGGAACGAAACCTAAAACTTGAAAGTGGTTGATGTGCCCACTGTAGAGGAACAAATAAAATAATCTTAAACTGCCAGAGGCCACTATGGGAAGATGACTGGGAAGTAGTGAAGAGGTCTAGTGGAGATGAACCAATGCTGGTTGTAATACACATGTACATGGAAGCAATACTAGGAATCTCTCTGTATAGCTATCTTTATCTCAAACTAGCAAAAATGCTGTCTTTCATATCATCTCTTATGTTTTCTCTTCAACAAAATTGGAGAAGAGGGCAGAATAAGTTCTGCCTGGAAGTGATGGGGATGTAGGGGGAGTGGATGGGGGAGGGAAAGGAAGGACAGGTGGCCCAAACAATGTATACACATATGAATAAATGTATAAACAATTTTTAAGAATGAATCCTACACAGAGAAAAGAAAGATAAATGCAACCATGAAAATATGAGAAAGAATAAATCTCACTAGACCAGTAGATAAGCAAATGACAAGTAGGAAAGAAGCAAATATTTAAAAAGAACTGAAAAGAATTACTATATACCTTTCAATAATAACTCTGAATGCTAATAGTCTCAATTCTCTAATCAAAAGACACAGACTGGGCAGTTGGTTTAAAAAATAAGACCCAGTCATTTGTTGCTTAAAAGAAATATACCTCACTGGCATTATAAGCTTAAAGTGAAAGGAAAGAAGATTTTCCAAGCAAATGGAGCCAAAGAGCAATAGATGTACTTATATCTGTAAAGCAATAGCTTTACTTATATCTGAAAGAGCAGAATTCAAACCAAAATTTGTCAGAAGAAAGAATGTCACTTAATATTGATAAAATTAACAATTCATCAAAAGAAGATAACAATCGTAAATACGGATGTACCCAATGTTGCACCCCATTTCATAAAAGAAATACTACTGGACATAAAAGCACAGATAAACCCCAACACAAGAATAGTGAGTGACATTAATATTCCACTCTTACCAATAGAAAGGTCATCCAGACAAAAAAATCAACATAAAACTTCAGAATTAAATGACATTATAGATCAAATAAATTTATCAGACATCTATAGAATGTTACACACAATAGCTGCACAATACACATTTTCTCAGTAGCCCAAGATAATTTCTCCAAAATAGATATCTTAGGACATAAAGCAAGTCTTAATAAATACAAGAATATTGAAATCACTTTCTATATTCCACAATGGAATAAAACTAGGAATCTGTAATAGAAAAAAAAAACTACAGAAAATATTCAAACACATGGAGATTAAACAATACACTGCTAGTCATTTGAAGAAATAAGGGGGGAATTCAAAAAAATTCCTAGAATCTAAATAAAATCTCCTGATTTTAATATATTAATAACTAATTTATTTTATCCCAAAGAATTATCAAATGGTTATATTGGCTACTATTAAAATGAAAGGCCCATGAGCTCTCAAGTTGAGCTTAAAACAGATTCACCCTATGATGTAATATGTGTGAAAGGCCAGAGGAGGAAGTCTTCTAGGGCTCATGTGAGTAAACTGAGACACCTGCTGAGAATGAGCTCATGTACCAAAAAAGAAATGACTGAAACACAAAAACTTGTTGCACAAATAATGGGAGACAGCAGAATGAAGACATGTTGTCTTCATTCCCTCACTGACAAACAACTACATGGGCATCTGCAAGGGTAGAAACCATTCTAAGGAAAAGCAGTGGGTGTGCACAGGATAGGCACTACCCACAGTGGGAAGCAGAAAATGCAGCTGGAACATAGAGGAGAAAATGAGGGACACCATGAAGCCAGATATTATGGTTTGAATGTTTGTTACCTACAAGACTCAGGAAAATTTAATCATCAATGCAACAGAGCTGGAAAGTGGAGCCTAATGGAAGGTGTTTATACCACTAGCATTCTTCAATCCTGAATGAATTAGTGACATAATAAAAGTGGCTTTCAAGAGTGTATTTGCCCCCTTATACTCTTCTGCCATGCAAAGAGAAGCTTTTGTCCCTTGTGAAGGATCCAGAATTCAAGGCACCATCTTGGAGGTAGAAATGACCTCACCAGACTCCCAACCTGCCAACACCTTCGTCTTAGACCTTTAAGCCTTTACAACTGTGAAAAAAAAAATTTCTGTTTTTTATAAACATTCAAGTGTCAGGTATTTTGTTATAGCAGCACAAAATGGACTAATATAACAATGGAGTGTTTTCATACCCTCGACCAGTGCTTCTTAATCTGTAAAGGTCTCATCTGGGTATCTTGCTAAAATGAGCATTCTGATGTAGTGGGTCTGAGTGACACCAAAAATTCTTTGTTTTTAACAAACTCTCAGATGCTGGTTGATGTTGCTAGTCCTCAGCTGACTGGTCAGAAGCATAGCCCTGTTTCTTTCCGGGAATTTTAGTACTTCAGGGGAACAAATAAAACTGTTAGAACTAGAGTTGGTGCATTGTCTGTAAAAACTCAAAAAAGTATACGAATGTGAAGTAGTTTAGATCTTCATGAAAGTGAGGCTGATATGGCAAGGACAACACACACCATGGTAACTTTTAGAGAAGTATCAGGTGTATATAAAGCTGAATCCAAAGGACTCTACACTCAGATATAATTAAGTGCTGGCTCTGCTGGAATCTTAAAATACCTACTTGCCAGTTAAGTTCCATGTCAGATCTCATAACACTGAAAAACTAGATATTAAAGTGAATGCTTCAATGAGTTCTCTCCTGTTAGTTTAATTGCCTAATTCTTTGCATGTTTCTCTATTACAAGACTGTTTTATGCCTACTAATTCTAGTTGATCTTTTTCTACCCTTTTTGCTAGGGCAGCTTCTTTTATAGTGAAATTCTTTCACCCTCAAGAAACTCTTATCCAAGAAACCCTGTGTACCTCCATCCTGACTGGCCACCTGTTTCTGACACTGTTTAATTAAAATAACAATCAGTAGCTCCATTTGTCGCTCTCCCTGTGTAAGTGACAGTAATTCTCAAGTCACTGCCTGGGAAACCCTAACTGGTGAGGCTCTGCTGAGCTGCGGGTATACAGCATTTTCATTGCAGGTTTTCCAGCCTTCATCTGGGATTAATTACTCTATAGGCAGAGTCTGCCTAATACAACAAAACAATTTTCATTCATCAGCTGTGAGTGTGAGATTAATGAAAACCACAATCTCAATGGAATGAAACATTAAGCTCTCATTTGTTTTGTCAGTCTGGAGAAAATAGGACACATTTTTTTTTCCATGTATTTCTGCTTTCAGCTATAAAATCAGACTTGACTTTCATTAATGGCAAGTATTGTACTCTTAGATATTGTGTGTATGTATGTTAAATGGATATATATATGTATATAAATGTCAAATGTATTGAGAAGCCATCAGCAGCCACTAAAGGTAATGAATGAAAGCAAATCACAGAAAATGTCCTAATATCAGCCTTCTTTTTAAGGGGGAAATTCTTGATTTCATTAACCAAATTGCCTTTTTTGGCCCTAAAGCAACACACACTATTAGAGTGAAATGTTATAGGAAGAGAGAACATTAATTTCTACTATCAGACTTTTCATCAACGTGTACTATAATTCATTGAAAATCTCTACTTAAATATAATTATCCTGTAGGCAGACAGAGATCTGTATAAGGAAGACACCAAAAACTTGGGCTCTCAAAGGCTCTGAGAAAAATAGTAGGTTTCTGAGTCTAAATCATAACATCCATCCTCCTGAAAAAACATAAGATCAACAAGGAGCAAACGTAAAACCACACATGTCCTGAAAGGAAGGAGAAAATAGCATGAGCTTCAAATGAACTAAAATTGAAAAATAAATGCAAAATTACAACAAAGCTTCCTCCACCACCATTGTTACCTCTGTCCACAGAAAGAATCCACAGCAATGGCAAAGCAGCAGCAATGAGCAAACCTATCACCCAGATTTGGTTTCCTAACACTATTCCACACCAATGAGAAATGGCTGATTCCCACACTGGGCAGAGAGGTCCAACGTGAACCAGAAGTACAGAAGGGGTCAGAAAATCAACAGAGGCATGAATCAGTTTTAAGCTGTCCCAACCCCCAACCCAAACCAGAGCATTTAGACCATTAAAATAAATAAGGAACGTGATAGATTATAACCAAGTGAATAGGAATCCATGAGTCTATATATTGATAAAAAGTAGATGGACAAATAAAGTTATAGACAAAGGGGAAATAAACGGTCTTCCTTAAGAAAAGTGCAGACTAATATATGTATTTTAACAGTCATCATTTTGCAAACATAGTTCTAAAACTTTATTTAGACAATAATCATCAATGGGTGTAAAAGTTTGATAAGGAACAATATATTTACACATCCTCAAGCATTTCTTACCAAATTACTTATTAATTATAACGAGAAAAATAACCATGTAACACAGAAATTATATATTATAATAAAATGATCTAAATATCACTAATAGAGAGAAAACAGGTATCATGTGTCTTTAAGTATGATATTCTCTAAATGATACAATAATTTCCTAGATACCCAAATTGAGGGATATTCTATAAAATAATTCTTCTAAATGTCAACAGTATGAAAGAAAACAAAGGTCTAGCTAAGGAACTATAATTTCCAAAAAAAAAGATAAATATGTACGTTATATTTGAATCATGACTATATGGCTTGAGTGGAATTATCATTTCAACTTATTGTTTTGTCATTTGTAACTTATTCTCTTTTCCCTTGGGCATGCTTATGTAACTGAAGTAGTCCTCTTTGTGCCTATAGACTTTTTTTCACTACCATTTAACCTTTTTATTCAATATAGGCCAATGTCTCTCTGGTCTGCTGAACACTTTGTTCCTAGCATCTTCCTTTACTACTTTCCTGACTTGTATCTGGTATTTCTTGAATTATAAATCTCCTGGTTTGTAACTTTCTATTTTGCATAACTACATGCTTTGGTAGTTATTTTTCTAAAATGACAGAAGAAAGGTAAACTCTCTTGAATCTTTGCACAAATGGAAACTATTTGTTCTATACTTGATCAAATGACTGGGAGCAGAATTATCTGTTCAAAATCATTTTTCTGAGAGATGTTCAGTCAAGATGATATTGCATCTTTAAGATGTGGTTCCACTGAAGAATATCATCTTAAGCAAAGTTAGCCAGGCTCAGAAGGCCAAAAGTCACATTTCCTTCATTAGGATTATAAACCTAAAACAAATGCAGTAATATTATTGGACATTGGTCACACGTTAAGGGGAAAATGTGTATGGGAAGAATACGGAAAAGGAAGGAAAACTAAAACTTGATGTGCTCACTGTAGAAGAGCAAATATAGTAATCTTAAACTGGCAGAGGCCACTATGGGAAGGGGACCAGGAAGTAGTGAAAAGGTCTGGTAGAGATGAACTAATGCAGGTTGCAATACATGTGGCGCATGGAAGCAACGCTAGGAATCTCTCTATATAGCTATCTTTATTTCAAACTAGCAAAAATGTTATGTCTTTCTTATTATATCTTATGTTTTCTCTTCAACACAATCAGACAACAAGAGGGTGGAACAGGTTCTGCCCAGAAGGAAGGGTGGCAGGGAGGTAACCCAACAATATATACACATGTGATAAAAGGAAAAGATAATAAAGCAAGAGGTTTGGGGAGTGAACTCTCCTTATAAAGGAAAAGACCTATTTAAATTTAAATATTTTCAGAGATCTGTTTATAACTGCAGGAAAAGCTATGCAGTCCAACATTCCTACTGCACTGATGTTTGAGGCTCATTGAACGCAATCCAATTAGCATTCCTGGTTCAATGCTTTGGCTAACTCTGCGTATGATACTGTTGAAAGTAGACACGTCTCAAGAAAAAGGTTGTAGTACTTAGTATGCAAATGCTTGTCTAGTATGAGATGACTGTCATGCCTAGACCCTAACATGGTAGTCATTGCTCATTGCCTGGAAATTACCCATATGTTCCAATAAAATCTTGATTTTCTAAGAGGAAAAACTATGCCCAACTAATATACGTAAATCTAAGACTTTTGGAGGGAGTGGATAACAAGGAATGGTTACTTAACACAGTTTTACCTAATGTGATATTAGCAGAAAGGCTTCTGTGATTAGATTTACAAAAAGATTTAGACTTGAATGGCAAAAAAAACTGTGGTTCTAGACATGGTGGAGGTAGTAGAGGAACCAAAAACTACCAAGGTGGAAAGTAGAGGGAGAGGAAGAGAAAAATATCCTTCCATTCAAGACATTCTAATTCCGAATGTATGAAGAAAGTGAACTCTAAGGTTCTGTACAGGTGAAATGAACATACTTGCACAATCTGAAGATTTCTAATCAGACATCATTCACCTACCATTTCAGATGCTCAGGTCCTCACTTCTCTCATTCTCTGCTGTGGTGACCAGCTCTATGTGGGCTCTGATCAGCTTAAGTGAGTAAAAGTTAATAAGTCTGCCTTACACCTCTTATTCCTGTCCAGGGAATGGCTGTAGTTCCATTCAACATAGATTAAAACTATAGATTTGCTTTTCTGAGCATATCTAACATTTTAATATTTTGCATCATTAAAGAGATGAGATCTCTATTTTATATCACTGGTAGCAACACTTTAGTTTACAAAAAAGTATTTACAAGGTAAGAAGAGCAAAGTCAGAAGAGTGTTGAAATCACAGCACAAACACTGCTAATGTTGTCACTGCCCCAACAAAATCACTGAAAATGAACAGAACTGCAAACCAGTACATGAACAGGTCATGGATTTCATTTGCATATAAAGTGAAAGAATTACCAGACACCTAACCTATATTAGTTTATTTGCAATGAATTTTGACTTCTTCCTAAGGCTGCATTTTTTTTTCCTTACAAAGGGTTCAGGTTCACATATTCCTTCAAACATTTCAAAATATCTTGAGAGCAAATCACATTGCACTGGTATGAAAAATGAAGAATGCATTGAATAGATTCTATCAGATAATCTCTAGGTTCTTTTCAGTGCTGGTTTTATGATTCTTTGGAAATAAGTGTTATTTTGAAAAAAACATTCAGGGGTTTCCTCCCAATCTACAAACTGTTCTTCTCCAATGCATCTTACACGTTTATGCTAGATTATCTCTCCAAATCCCCACAACTCTCATTTAAATACCCCCTTTATAGATACTTTTAATCTGAACAGTATACTAATATAGTTTTAATAATTATAGCAGGAAAATCATTAAATAATATCCAGGGAAAACAAACCCACAAAATTATCTTATCTTTGTTTGCTCCCATTACTGGTTATATTTGACTTTTTGAATCAAAAAATATTGGTTAAGAACCCAAAACAGCATTGCAATTTTATCTCCTACCATTTCCACACATAAACTCCTTGCTACAAGTAAACTAACCCCTTTACTGGATCCTAAATGTAGTACTATCAGACTAACTTCCCATTTTTAAGGTAAATACATATGTAATACAAGTGTTATAGACAGCCACTGCTCTAATCTCTAAAGATATATTAACTAATTTGATCCTCATAATAACCGCATGAATTAGGTATAATAACTGACTCCAATTTGCCTAGGATTACACAGCTGATGGGTCATTGTGTGACCTAGGAATTTGAACCTAAGAACTCTTTTCCAGGGTCACTGCTACAAACTAGCACACACACTGCCTAATTCAAATTCTACCTGCTACTTAGAAACCTTATGCCTCTATCCCTAGAAGATATTATAATCCTCAGTTATCACAGCAAAAATACTTTCAATTACTTTTTTCCCTACTCAATTACCTTTTTCCCTACTTATCTACACTACCTCATAAAATTTCATATTGGTATATTTCCCTTTCTCTTATTATTATTATTCATCCTTTTATGTGTTTGTTTATTAGGAGTTCTATGTTCATTATATTGATTTGTTGCTTGATTTTCTTACAGTTATATTATTGTTGTTTGGCTGGTTATATGTATCATAGGCATATTTGGATACCTAGCAGCCATTTTCCACAATATATCCATGCTTTGTTTACCAGTTTAGCTGCCCATTGCAGCATCAAAATGTACTCATTCATTTAGTCCACAAGTATTCAAGGAACTTTTATTTTATAGCCAAGTGTATATCCTAGCCTTTCAGGATATGGAAATAAAAAATACAGTTCTCACAGACTCGTGGCACAGACATAAGAGCTATAGACACTATAATAAAAGCATTGACAGAGCTGTAATACAGATGTTGCAAGAGCTATAAGGCACTTAGCACTAACTGGGGGAAACCATGGAAACTTCCAGCAAAGAATCAAGATTAGTTTAAAAGATTAACTAACAAAACAAAGTGGCAGCATTTCTAGAAAAGACATCAACACATGCCAAAACAAAAGATCAGGCTATATAAAATGGCACAGTGAGGTTAAGATATCTGTACTGATATAGACTGTAAGGGTAAGCCATGCCCAGGGATGAGTCTAGAGAAGTCATAATGGGAAATCTCAGTGTGTATGTGCGTGTGTGTGTGTGTGTGTGTGTGTGTGTGTGTGTGTTTCTGCCACCTCTTTTGTCCCACCTCATACCCCCTCAGCCTCATGTGAAATTCCAGTCACAGTTCCAGTGACAGCCTCGTGTGAGCTTCAAATCACTTTGTACAAATAAAAAGTCATTGAGAGCTTGTGCCACACATCATTTTCTTTCTGCCCTGGGCTTTCTCCCACTCCTGGGTGGAAGGCTCTGGCAGAAGGCCACTCATATTAGGTGTATGTAACCCAGAAGGAGGGGAGGATTTAGATCTGTTAGGGAAACCCTCAAAAAAATTGAAAGTGAAGCTCAGAAATGCTTCTGTCTGTTATTGCTGGGCAGTGTGGATTCTGAATGGTAGTCTAGACAGTGCTCAGAATACCCCAGAAGGATCTAGAACCAAAACCTGTCTGTCTATGGTAGTAATCCATGACTTTGTGTGGCC
Organism: Castor canadensis; assembly: GCF_047511655.1. Taxonomy (NCBI): domain Eukaryota; kingdom Metazoa; phylum Chordata; class Mammalia; order Rodentia; family Castoridae; genus Castor; species Castor canadensis. The sequence continues at coordinate 120,394,997 of NC_133394.1, forward strand.
TTTTCCTCCTCCTCTCTCCAAGTTCCCTTATGCCCTGTGGTTACCACCCTGATAAAGTACCTGAATGTAAGTCCTATTTCACAGTTTCTTGAGAGAAATGCCAGGCTACTAGATCAGACTGAAAAGTTTGATTTAAACGTAAATATTACATAGAACCATTGGTGTTTTTAGTAAAGGAGTAACATGGTCAGATTTGCAATTATATGAGGCTAGAACAAGACTGGGAGATGGGGAAAAATAGGAGGAATTTCTAACAATTGCAACATAGACAACATACAGCTACTAATTAAATGCAGAGGTAGATGGACTTTTTAATGACAAAATAGCAAAAATGACTCCAAAAATTAACTAACCAGATGGCACTTTCTGATTGAATTTTAGGAAAAAGAAAATGTGTGGGAACTAGCTCTGGCTCCAGGATAAATTACTGTGTCTTGGGATTGGATTTTTTTTAGAGGATGGGGACAAGGCTGTTGCTCTTCACTTTGTTCTGTTTCAGTTGTTTCTTCAGAATCTTCTCAGTAGTCTCACTTCCAGAGGGGTGTTAGCAAACTACTTTCAGAGGGGAAAAATGCCTAATTTATAGCATTTTATGATTTCTGAGCAGTGAAACTACCACATGGCCAATTTAAACTGCCAAGGTTCTAACAACTGACTTGCTAAATTTTGGAATGTTTAACAATCCTCTCCTTAACATACCACCACCACTTCCACAGGTCCCTGGCTACTCACAACTTCTGGCAAGCAATTCTCCTAATTCTATTTTTCTCCAAATGCATCTGCCTTTTACTACTTTTCAGTACAATGTGTCAAGGACAGACCACAGTGTCCTGAATTTTGATTCCTTCTCTACCCACCACCTTTCCTCCTCCTTGTCTTCAGAGGTCTCTGTCCTCTACCTCTTCTGTTCACAAGGCTGGTGCACCACCTCCGACTGTTTGAGTACTGGCTGCAAACTGTACTCAGCTGCCCTTAGTGCTCCTTCAGATGAACGGGTGCCACTTCATCCAGGTGATGAGTGGGAAGGGACAGGCAATAGCGAATATACCACAGAACCTCACACTGGTTTGACATCAACTTATTAAGACCTGGTGTGCAAGAATCTTCTGCATCTGGAGGCTTCAATAAAACATATTCCTAAGCATACAAGAAAAACCCCACAAACATTCTAACAAAGACCTCCTAAATAATAAATACTGAAGTATTTAGGAGTCTTGAGTATGCCAGAACCATGCCTCAAAAGGCAAGGGTGAATTACTGCATTTTGAACCCTCTACTTCTAAGACAAAAGCACAGTATATGGTGGGCTTCTTTGGGTTTTAGAATTCATTTATCAAGCAGCATAGAGGTTGGTTTTGAACAAGGCCTACAGAAAGAAGGGCTTCACAGCTGCTCCAGGTTAAGATACAAGAAGCCCTGAAGGTTGATTCATACAACCCAGCAGATTTCATGTTAGTGGGGTTATCTGCAGTGTAGAAGATCACCATGTGGAGTGTCTGGCCAGCCTCAATAGGAAAGGCACAGCAGCAACCCTTAGGATTCTGGATCAAGACCAAGCCATAACCAGGAGATAACTACCCAGCATTTAAAAAGCAGCTTCTGACATGGCCAGAGCCCTGGTAAAAACTGGTCACCTGCCCTACCAGGCCATCGGAACTGCCTATCAATACTTAGAACACATTTACTGTTTCACTTAGGGAGCTCTAATATTAAAACTACAGTTGATATCTGGTCATAATGACTCATGTGACTCATACTGACAATTATCTTGCTGGCATAAAAAGTTGCCATGCCAGCAAAGGTAATTGACTCTGAGGATCACATTGAGGTAGAACTTCTAGTCCACATATGGGGCAGGGATATGTTTTGCACTCTTGATGCTCAAATGAGTTTAAAAGGAAATGGGCAAGTACAGCCCAGTAAGAGCACAGTGATTACAGCACAGACTTCAGGGACTGACAACATGGGTCACCATGTAAGCCGCCAAGAAGAGCTGAAGTGCTAACTCAGAGAAGGAGGGTATAAAATGGATAGCAAAAGAAGATGAAAGTAAACAGTGGCTATCACTTCCAGACCAATAGCACTTGAGGAGCTGTAATTTATCCCACTAACTGTAGCAGGCTGTGCCTAAATGGAATTTACTTAATGGAGGGAAGCGAGTAAGCCTGAAGGATACATGAGGTAGACTGTGGTGATGTTCCCAGACTCCTTACAGGGCCCATGACCCACTCCTCTGCCACTGTAAACACTGCTGGCCAAAGCTCATAGCCAGTGACCAATGACAGATTGACACAGGCATATAAAATGCCAGCCCAATCTTCATGGTGGGGCCAAATAAACTCAACAAATTGTATCCCAGAGAATCAGACCACTGATGCTGGTCCTACCTTGTTTACCCTTCTTCCCTGTCCTAACCTGCTTCTTTAGTGCTCTTTATTCTGAGAGTACTGCCTTAGTAAATCCCTTCTTACAAAAATCCAATCCCGGTCTCTGCTTCTAAGGGACTTAAGACAAAGGGATCGCTGGGTTAGGAAATAGGGAAAATAATAGAATTTCAGGTAGCAGACCAAATAGAAGGCAAAAAATGTTTGGGGACAAATGTCTTTTCCTTTGTCCTTTAAATTATTTGTTTTCAACTTACATCATCTAAAATGAGTCAAAATTCACCTTTACAAGTTTTCTGTGAGAAGTAAGTAACAGTATTGTAAGAGAGATAATCATTTCTCACACATGGGCATTTAATAAAGGGTTGTTCTTATTATTAATAGTATGTTTTCAAATAATACAGAAATAAAAATGAACTTGTTTATGACTAGCAGAACCAGGGGAGCTGAGGGGGCAGTGCTCAGAGGCCTGCTGAGGGAGGGTCTGCATGCAGAGAGGCTTTCTAGCCTGTTCTCAAATGTGAAATGAGTTCCAGCCAGCTGACTGAGGAGCCGCTGAGGTGACTGGCTTCTGAAGCAAAGAGGAAAGGAACGCACTGTGGGAACGAATGCAATGACTCTGTAGTCATGTGTCTTATATTTCATTTTGTTTTTGATTTAATGTAGGACCAAAAAAAAATAAAGCCAGATGCACTGTTTTGAGGTAGTTCCTTTCTGTTTTAGGTTACTCAGGTTAGAAAGAATGTAACATGTACCTTTTCTTAAAAAAAAATTATTTTAGTAAGGAAGAATCAAACCCAGGGTCTCATGCACGCTAGGCAAGCCCTCAACAATTAAGCAATATCCACAGTTCTTATGCACCTTTTTAAAAATTACATAATTAACATCCTGAAACAGGTACTTAAAACTATTTTTGCTGAAAAGCACTGACCCTCATTTGGCCCCACGAATTAACAAAAAGCAGGAAAAAGTTTGGCATCTCTTCCTCCATTTTGTATCTGTCTTTGCTCTGAGCTGTTCCTTCTGCAGTAACTTTGCAATCACTTTAGACTCTAGGAAGGACAGGACTGATGATAGCATCTCTATGACAAGGGAATAAAACTATCCCTAAGGAAAAAAAGTTTCCTCAGACAGACCACCTGCCAGGTAACAATGATTCACGGTAACAACTTCTGGGGAACCCCTCCCAAAACAAGTTCTGAGATAATGATCCACCAGAACACAGCTGACTGTTTAATAATTATATCCCTTTAACACCCTGCCCTAATTCTTTGTCTGTTTAAAGCTAAAGTTCATATCTATACACCGAAGACAGCTAAAGATGAACCAAAATTTCGTCTTCTCATGGCTGCTCGTGTCACATAAAAAACCTCCTTTCTCCGCCCTTCACCAGATCTCTTTACTTGGCACATAGGAGCAAGTGGCCAGACCTGATATATGACATCCCAGGAATCTGGGCCTGCGGCATTTCAATCCTACCATAGATAGACCGGGTAAGTAGTATAGATAACTATAGATAAAAGATATAACCAATATATGAACACTTTATTATTATTTATTAAATAAAACTTGCTTACCAGTCTTTATGTTATTTGAAGTTTCTGCAATTGAAGTGTTAGAATAATTGAACATGTCAAATAAAAACCTCTGGCCTTGGAAAATACAGATGGCAGCAAGATATCAAAAGTAATGAATACTGAAAAAATAACTTGAAGAAATGAAAAAATATTATAAGAAAGCAAGAACAGACTAAAGATACATATGTAGGTTATAAAAATAAGATCACTATTCAAGTACTTTTGTAATTCAAGTAGCATGATCCAGTATGGGATCAATTACAAAAAATTATTTCCAAGTTCTTGGATGATAATATGGCAGGCATGGTTGCTTGCTTATCCAACAGCTACTTCCAACCCTGTCCTCCCTTGGTATCTTCTGCCATTATCACAGAGTCAATGCTAGACATGCTCCTAGCCTCTTATTGTAACAGCAAGTGGAACTGTAAAAGAATGCCCCTGTGAAGTTTCTGGAATTTTTTCACCTTACTGATAAAACAGACATATCTGTAAGGAAAATTCTCTTTTGTCACTTCTCTTTCTATTTTCTACTTGGTTTGGCTTTAAGTTTTAGTGGCCATTTTGAAACCCTGAGCAGACATCACAAACAAGCGAAGGATGACAGAGCAGAGTAGCAGGAAAGTCTGGGTCCTTTCTCATGTTATCAGTCCCTCAAACAACCTCAGTAACTGCCTCATATGAACTTCATATGTAATGTAATGAATGCCTGTGCATTTTAAGCCACCCCTATGGCTTATAACTGAACATGTATCACTGGGAGAAAATAATCCCTGGATTGGTGCGAAAAAGGCATGAGAAATCAATGCAGACTGCAACTAAAGAAGAGATTGAGTATGCCTCTACCCAGAAGGACTAGGAAAGATTTTCAGCGTGATGGGTGATGGGAGGAATACTCATATACAAAGCACATGGATGATTAGCTGAGCTAACAGGTATGGAGCCAAGTGTAGCAGAGCCAGCCTGGAAGACACTTGGCCATGTGGACAGGGGAGGTGAAAATCAGGCAATCCAAGAAAAAGGTAGAGGTAGGGTCCAGAGCCAAGGCTTCTATCAAACAGAAGGAATGGTCTTAGGAAAACAGTTTTGTGTGGCCAGGGCAGAGCCAAGGTAAGAGGCAGCAGCTGAGAGTTCCCCAAAGGAAGTGAGTTCTGCTAAGAAAGCTTTCACTACCATCATGCCTTTCAAAAGTGGCCCAAGACTTCTCACAGAGCCTTAGATTTAAAAGATTGTGTTTGAGGAAAACAAGATCACTGTAAGATTTACCGAGTTGAGTCAGATGTCTGTCCTCTGCCCCAAATAAACTCCTGAGAACTTACCATATTTTATATTAGCTATGCAGTTTTTTATCATCTAAGATCAAACAAGATTCTCTGAAGACACAAAGCATGCTTTATTCATGTATTCACTCTCATGGCCTAGCAGAGAGCTTAATGGTATCTGATTCACAATTTGTTTGGGAGACAGATAATAAGAATAATAGCAGTATTTATTGAATACTTTTAATGTGCCAAATATTGGGCAAAATGCTTCATACACAATAGTTCATTTATTTCACAGGAAATAGCTACTGTCATTATCCTTACTTTACCAATCAAGAAACTGGGGTTTACAAAATTGTATTTTCCCAGAATAGACAACAAGGAAATGGTAGATTACATTTGAAATCCTGTCACCTTCCTGTGGACAACAGTGCTGTATTCATTACTGAAGGGAAAGTTAGCACATTAATCATATAAGATACCACTAAAGAGTAATCATATTTTTCTATTGTTTCCCTCACAAAAAAAAGTGGGGCTTTGGTTCCTAAGCCTTAAATCTTCCTTTTCTCCTGAGAATAACTGATAGAGCTATGCTTTCTAAAATCTGGACATAAAGGCAAAGAAGTTGGAGAGTCCAAGTCTTGGAAGAAGCAAAAGTTGGGCATCTGGGAAAAGACTGATGCAAAGTACATGAGAGCTGTCTACAGTGTCAGTACAGTATCATGGGGCTGGAGGAGCAGTGACAAAGATGGATCCACTAGGACCCATGGACCAGAACCATCCCTAAGTATTCCAGGCACTCCCCTTGTAAACATTTATATCATGTTGTTAACAATGAGTGAGAAAAGGGTCCCGACTGATGGCTAATACAGAACTTCCAATCCCACTTACAAATAAGAGCCAGAGCCACTTTCAATCTGATTTATAAAAATCAAGTCAAATGATTTCCCTACAGCAGAAGGAAGGAAGGTAGGAGGAAGACACATTCAAGGAGTATTGAAAAGTACCTAGTCTCCAACACAGGCTTTGGGTGTCTTTCATTTCTCATAATCTCCTTCCACCAAATTCTTTCTATGGGGGTATAATCTCACCTCAAGAAATCCTTCATAAAAATACTTTTAAGAATTCCCTGAGAGTATCAACTTGTAACTGATCAAATAAGGGGAAAATACTGTCCTTGAAGGATACTGAAGTCAGAAGTAAGAAGATTTAAAAAAATGACAGGTGGAAGATTTTATATATATACATATGATTTTCATGTGTGTGTGGGGGGCGTGAAAACCCCACAATTAGAAGAAGAGCCCTGAAAATTGGAGTTAATTTAGAAAATCTATAAAACTGTGTCCCAAATTTCTATTATTTAGTTTTCTGTGTAATTAGAAAGAGAAGTGGTATCCTCAGTAAAGGAAGGTTAGTTTTGATGTTGTATTCTCTTAATAGATGTTTGAATATTTCTTTTAATTGAAAAATGTACATGGTTGTACTACTAGGTATGAATTAACAAGCACTCAAGGAAGTAAATCTTCAGCCTTCAGGCTCTTCAGGCTCCCTTTGGATTGCAGTGAAGCTCTATGGGTTCTAGAATCTTCACTACCACTACAGTTGAGTAGTTAACTATTGACTCAATTGACTCCACAGTCTTTTTGCCATGAGAACAAGCTATACGCTTCGGAGATCATAGTTATTGTACTTAGACTGTAAAAATTAGGATAGTCTTAGTTCATATTCAATAACAGAATTCTATAACAGAATACTTGAGACTGGGTATTTATAATGGAAAGAAATTTACTTAGCCTCATGATTCTGGAAGCCAGGAAATCCAAAATTAGGCAGCTAAACCTGGAAAGAGATTCATGCTGCTTCATAACATGGCAGAAGATAGAAGAGGAGAGGGAGGCATATGAACATGAGAAGAAAGAGGCCAAAGTCCCATCATAGCTACCAATTTTCATGAGGAAGGGATTAATTCACATATTAATTCCATCACAATAATCCCAAAGTCTTAAGTTCAAAGTCTCATCTGAGAGTGAAGACAAATTCCTTTGAGCTGTGAGCCTGCAAAATCAAAACCAGTTATCTGCTTCCAAAATGCAGTGGTGAGACAAGTATAGGATAGACATCCCCATTTTAAAAGGGGGTGACAGACAAGAAGAAAGCATTAGCATGCCCCAAGTAACTCTAAAATTCAAGAGGGCAGACATTAAGTCTTAAAGGTGGAGTATAATTAATCTTTTGCTCCATGTTATACTTCCTGGGCACATTTGGGTACCCCAACTCCCTATGACTCTGCTGGGCTTAAGGCAGAGATGAGGCAACAAGGAAATTAAAAATAATTAGAAAATATTTTAGAAGTCCAGATTCAGGAATTAAATCAGAACCAGGAAATAAAAGAAAAAAAAATCAGAACAGCGAACTCTCCTCCCATTATCCTACCTTTTAGATGGTAAGAAGATACAAACTCTTTGAATAAGCAGAGAGACAAAAAATTAAAGGGTACATCTGGCAAATGGATGCCTTAAAGTTTCACCTATTGTCCCTGTGTTTTGGATAAGCCTACGTCCCTGGTCTCCATGTTTTTGAATAATAACAAAACCCATTTTAGCCATGTTTGGGGTATGATTTTTCCTATGTGTGATAGTCCTGTGATTTGCATGGAAACTGGGAAGGTTTGGAATTCAATTCCTCTTATCCTTGTCTCTGATAATAGGCTCAGTCCATGCTTCAGCTCTCTTGGATTGGAGTTTCATGCTGGGGCCTGCAGCTTTCCCAGGTAGGCAATGAACCCTGCTAGTGGATCTACAAATTGTGCAGTCTCAAGGACAAGACCCCATTCCTATGGTACCACTGGGCATTTTACTGATAGGAACTCTCTGTGGTGACTCCACCCCTGTGGCAGGTTTCTGCCTGGTCCTACAAACTTTATGCAATGTCTTTGAAATCTAGATGGAGGAAAACCACGCCAACACAGCTCTTGCGTTCTGAATGCCTGAAGAATTAGCACCACATGGCCACTGTTACCCATTACAGAGGGGCAGCCCAAGTCTCTTGAACTATGGCCAGGGCCAAGTAGTGCTGCACAAGAATGCAGAGAGAAGTTCTGAGATGATCCTGGACAGTGAGCCTATGGAGGGTCCTCTGAAAACACTGCTCTCCAGCAGCTCTGGGGTTGTGCCAGGAGGGGGCAGACTATAAAATCTCTGAAGCTCAGGCACTTTCCCTTACTTAATCATTAGCACCTACCTTTCTATTCATGATTTCTCTAGTAACTTACTCTTCTCAGTCACACCCTGTTTTGTCTCCTTTACATAGACAGACTGTGAATTTTCCAAATTTTTACTTTCTGCTACTCTTTTAGCTAAAAAGTATGCCTTAAATAATTCCTTGATGGTCTTATCTTTGTGTATACAGATAAAAGGAGCCATACAGCTCTTTGAGAATTTTGCTACTAGAGATACTTCTGCCAGATGTCCCATTTCATCACTCTTAAGTTCTGCTTTCCACAAAGCCCTCAGTAATGGACACAATTCAGACATGCCTTTGAAACTTTATAACCAGAATGGTCTTTATTCCAGATCTCAAGAAGATATTACTCATTTCTTTCTGAGACCCTACCAGAATGGTCTTAACTATACATATTTCTTTTCCTTTTTCCTTTTTTTTTTTTTTCAGTGTTAGGGATTGAACTCAGGGCCGTGCACAGGCAAGGAAAGCACTCTATCATCAAGCTGAGGCAGGCTAGACTTAGGGAAAGTTCAGGACTCATAAAAAATATATAACTTAATATTGCATTTCAGATTGACTATGACCTGGCTCAGGGACAGCTCAGACACCCTCACCTGGCCTGGGGACTGCCCATACCCTTTCCTATTCATTGCTTATTGGTTGGGAACCACCAGGTTCCTCCCTTTCCATAGGTCAGCATAAGTTTTAAAAGCACCTGGAGAAGAGAAGCATGCTCTCTCTACTTCCAGATTCCACCTGATTCCACCATGGTCCCCTTTGTAATTACCTTCCCTAACTTGCAATAAACTCCATTTATATCCACGTGTGTTGCTATAGATTCTTCCACATGGGACACAAAGAATTTGGAAATCTTCTGATTACAGACTGCACTGTTTCTGTTAACAAAGCCACATCACCAGCCTTGCTGTCCATATTTCTATCACTGTTCGGATCATGACCACTTAAGAAATCTTTCCTTAGTCTTCTATATCCTTTAGAGCTCTCTCACCAGAAATGTCCGGAAAAATCTCTTTATGGCATTCTAATATTTTCCTAGCATTCACTTCAGAACTCTTCCAGCCTTTACCCATCACCTAGTCCCAAAGCCACTTCCACATTTTCAGGTATTTGTATAACAACAGCCAATTTTCTCAGTACCAATTTTATGTCTTATTCATTGTCTGTTGCTATAACAGAATATTGAGACTGGATAATTTATAAATGAAATGTGTTTATTTAGCCTCATGCTTCTGGAAGCTGGGAAGTCCAAGAGTAGGTGACCTTATCATTTGAGGGCTTCATAACACAATAGAAGTTAGAAGGGGAAAGAAAGAATATTCTTGCACATGAAAATAAAGCTGAACTGTGATACCCAACACAATTCTATGAAGAAGGCATTTGTCCATTCATGAGGACTCCATTCCCATGATTCAATTCCCTCTGGGTTCTATCTCCCAACCTACCACATTGAAAAATCAAGTTTCCAGTCCATGAAATGTAGGAAGACATAGTCAAATAACAGCAAGAGCCTGTGAGGACAAATGATTTCTTTTCTGTATGAAACTAATGGCATAGTAACAGTAATGCATAAGGGTAGCTCATTTTTGGGCTTTTTGTCAACTTGGTTCTTTTTTTATTGTTATACTGGGGGTATAAAAGTAATTCTTAAAGATCTTAATAAGAGGGAGCCTATGGAGTCCTCTGAGGCTGATACATTCTATCACAACCACATTTACTTCATTTTCTCTGTCTTCTTTCCATGTATTCCATGTACTCCTCCTTTCCCTAAAACCACTAGTTTAATTTTATTTTGTTCTGGTAGTTACTAAAAACACTTGCATCTTTATTGGGGGGTGCTTAATTTCCTTTAAATTCATTTCTTTTTACTCACCTGATATCTATTGTTTCATTCTAATAATTTGCCATAATCAAACTGTGTTCCATCGACTCATAGGTAAGGTATGAAGATGTGGTTATATTCAAAACAAGAATCCCAAAAGATTTCAATAATACGAACTCAAGAATATGTTATTCTCACAATGAAAAATGCATTCAGTTCATCTCCAAGAGTCCCCATAGGCTTCTCAGTTCCATCATTGCTCAAAAGTCTAGGTTCAAAGTATTCTGTAAGACTCAGGGAAAACTCTTAGATCTGAGACCCTGTAAAAATCAATAAACAAGACAGAACTGGTGGTATATGCCCAAAATCTCACTCAAGAGGCTGAGGCAGGAAGAATGCAAGTTCAAGGATTATCTGGGCTATGTGGCAATTATCTGGGCTATGTGGCAACTCTGAGACCAACCTGGCTACAAATGAAAAATAACACAGAAAACATGTTATAAACTTCTAACATACAATGGTACAGGTTAGATATTCCCATTCCAAAAGGGAGGAATAGGACATAGGAAGAAGGGATGGGACCAAAGCAAGACCAAAAGACAGCAGGAAAAATATTAAATCCTTTAGCATCATGTCTAGCATCTGAGGCACATAGTAGTGTGACATGAAAATCAAAAGGCTTGGGAAGCCCATCCCCATGGCTACAGCTCACATGACCACTTTCTTCAGCTGGCTCTGTTCATTGCCTATGGTTTTCCATGGCAGACAGTTCACATTCCTGGAGTCTCTAACTTCCTGGGATCTCCACTGGAGCTTCAGAATTCACTCTTATAGCTTTATGCATAGCCCTTTTGGAAGCTAACTGCAGAGATTCTGATGTTGCCACATACTGCCTGGTTTCCCAGGCATTCCTTTGAAATCTGAATGGAAGCTTCTTTGACCCCAACATTTTGTGCATTTTGCATACCTGCAAAATCGGCATTACGTGAATAATGCCACAGTCTGCTGCCAACTTAATCAATGGCTGGATCTGCTTGGACCATGCTGAAGCAGCCTCTAAGTATCTGTATAGTTGATCACAGTGAAACAAATCATAAGGAAACAGCTTTCTAGTCAGTCCCTTATGAGCAGGGCACCCTAGAGCTGTCTTCTCAAAGTGAAGTCTTTCAAATGTGTTTACAATTTTACACCTTTGAGCCTGAGATGGATGGATTACAATAAATTCCTGAGATACCCTCAAGGCATCTTTCCTACTGTTCCCTTGCAAAGTACTTGGTTTCTTTTTAGTGGCACTACTCTCTTTAGAAGCAATATTTTCCTTGGTCTCAACTTTACATGTGTTTCTTTTCTAGACAAACTGCAAAATTTTTAAATCTTTCTTCTCTGCTTTTTGTTCCTGGTTCTTGCTGTAAGTGTGGTTAAAAGAAACCAGCAATACCTATGACACCACTTAAAGGTCTTAAAACTTCTTCTGCCAGATTAATTAGCTCTTTGCCTTTAAATTCAACCACACACAAAGTCTCATGGCATGGATAAAACAGAGATACATTCTTTGACAAAATGTATAATGAACGGCCTCTAGTCAAATTCCCATTAGAGTCTTTGTTCCCACCTAAAATCTCATGAGTACAATCTTTACTGCCTACATTCTTCTCAGCATTCTGGTCTTCTAAGCTTACACTAAAATCATTGGTTAAACCCCACTTATAACATTCTAGGGCTTCTCTAATCTGTATTTCCACACCTTTCCAAGCACTGCCTGAGAACCAATTCTAAAGGCTTCTAAACATTTTCAGGTATAATCACATTAATGACCCTATTTCTCAGTATGAGTTTTTCTCAGTTAGTCAACTTTCTGTCACTGTGACAAAATATCTAAGGGAAAAAAAGAGGTAAAGGCTTATTTTGGCTCATGGTTTGAGAGGCTTTATTCCATGGTCACTTGTTGCTTCTGGTCCCATGGCAAAGCAGAACATCCATGGCAAGAAGTATGTGGTACAGTAAAGCAGCTCATTGCTTGGAAGCCAGGAAGCAGAGAGAGAGTGGAAGAGGTAAGGAACAAAATATCCCATTCAAAGGTATGCTCCAGTAACTACTTCCTCCAACTAGGCCATGCCTCCTAATGTTTCCCTCACCTCCCAATAGGACCACCAGCCCGGAACCAAGCCTTCAACGCATTAGCCTTTGGGGATATTCACACCCAAACTGCAGCAGAAGATTATCCTGGATTACATAATCCTGGATTATGCAATTATAAAGGCCTATGTGAGGTAAAGGAGAGAAAGAAGTTGGTGATAATGTAGACATCAGAGTGATACAGGGCTTTGAGTCAAGGGATGTGGAAAGCCACTAGAAGCTGGAAAATGCAAGGCATGAACTGTCTAAACCTCCAGTGGGAATGCCATTCTGCCAGAGCCTTGATTTTAGCCCACAAATACTCGTGATTCTGACTGTAATTATAAAGAAATGCAACTGTGTTGTTTTAAGTCACTAAGTTAATGAATATTTATTTCCGAAATAATAGGAAACTAATATCCTGGGTGAGTAGTAATCTTTGTTCCTGAAAATGAATACTATAGACTTTAATGTTTACATAACCAATGCAATTGATCTAAATACCAAAGATCCTATTCTTTATCAGGAGAAAATTTTGAGTCCTCGATAAATGAAATGCTGTGTTTACTTGGGATAGTTTTGAAGGAGTTCAGCATAATCTTAGAACATGGAAGGTAGTGACTTCTGCCAAATGCTTCACAATCACTGAGCTGACAGATGTCAAAAGAAAGTGCTTATGAGATGCCCATGAAGGAATAGGAACCTGGATTCATACCATAGGTAATATGCAGATAAAACAGCTAATCTGTGGCACAGTCTGATTCTGGGACTCTCCATGTTGGCACTGGTTGAACTCATGTAGGCTCTCCACTTTTTATGCCCACCAATTTCTCCTAAGGTCATAGCCTGTCCAGTTTTTCTCCCTTCCCAACTAGGATAACTCTCATTTAATCTCCACTAGTTTGGTGATCTAAATCCCTCCCTAGTCTCTTTCCACTGTCCTTCAATAGCATAATTCTCTAAAACCTTCTCTTTTACCTTATCTCTGGCAAATCAACACATTAGCTCTCACTACTCCATCCTCATTGTGGACTAACCAAGCGTCTATAGAGTTTTCATTTAGAAAAGATCTTCAATTTGTTTACCATTCATTACATAAAAGACACAAAAAGGAAGCAACTTAACTTTTCATGACACATTTGTTGTTTAGAAATCAGTAAGCTAAGGAATGTTCTATTATTATTTATTTTATTAGCTTCTTAGGAGGATTATAAGAAAAATATACTTCCATTTTTCCTTTCTGATGAAATGTTCTAAGGTATTATTTGTTAGCAATTAGATGAGGCAATAAATTATTAGAAAAATATGCTTGAACAAAGAAGTGTCAAATCTTGAGTACATTTGTACACATAAACAAAATTCTCTTAATTAAAACTTTCTGCATGACATTTTATTTAGTTCAGAATTTTTTAAACCCCTTCCAGGAAATAATGATTATGGGATTAATATATTTATATAATGTGTCAGTCTATAGACTATTAATTATTTATGTCACCTTTATTCAAAATGTAAAGTACTGAGTCCCAGAGAAATTATCAGAAATTATCCTGGCATGTACAAGCCACCAAAAGATGTTTGTCTTCCCCTGACATTACACTATTTTTTTTTTTTTTTACAGTTTGGTAACAAATGTCCCATCTTCAAGCTCACTGATTCTTTCTTCTGCTTTATCAAGTCTTTTGTTAAAGCCTGTTGTTGAATGTTTCAGTTCAGTTAATGTATTCTTCATCTCTAGGATTTTTATTTGAAAGTGGTTAACTTTTATTTCTCTGTCAAACTTCTCATGTTGTTCATGGATTATTTCCCAAATTTTATTTAACTTTCTATCTGTATTTTCTTGTAATTCCCTGAATTTCTTTAACAGAATTATTCTGAATTCTTTGTCTGTCATTTCATAGATCTCCTGTTCTTCTTGGTCTGTTAATGCAGCTTCATTAGTTTCTTTTGGTGTTGTCATATTTCTTTGATTTTTCATAATCCTTGTGTCCTTATGTTGATGTCTGCATATTTGATGAGATGATGACCTCTTCCAACATTTGCAGGTATTCGCAGGTGGTGACAGACTTTTATTAGTTAGTCTAGCCTGGGATTCTGGATGGGCCGGCTGGTTGCAACCCCCAGCATTTGAAATTATCCAATCAGAGGAGAAAAAGAAAAAAAGAATGAAAAGGAATGAAGAAGAAAGCTTATGGGATTTATGGCATAGCATATAAACAGCAATGTATAAGTCATCAGCATTCAGAAGGAAGAGAGAAAGAAAAGGGTAGAAAGCTTATTTAAAAAAATAATAACAGAAAACATTCCAAACCTGAAGAAAGATATAAATATCCAGGTACAAAAAAATCAAAGAATGTCAATCACATTTTATCCATATAAGACTAGCAGAAGCCATTTTATAATCAAAATGTCAAAGATCAAAGACCAAGAGAGGAACTGAGAAAAGCAAGAAAAAGGCAGCAAATCAAATAAAAAGAAATTCCAATTCCAGCTAGCAGCAGATTACTTAACAGAAATCTTACAGGCCAGGAGGGAGTGGGGTTAGATATTCAAAAGACTAAAGGAAAAATAGTACCCTACCAATCAAGAATACTGCACCCCAAAAAGCTGTCATTCAGATATAAAGTAGAAATGAAGACTTTCTCAGACAAGCAAAAGCTGAGAGAGCTCTTCACCACCAAGCATTTCTTATAAGAAATAATAAAGAGAGTTCTCCAAGTTGAAAGGAAAGGATGCTGATGGGAACATGAAAACATCTGAATGTATGAAACTCACTGGCAAAAGTAAGTATTCAGCCAAACTTAGAATCCTATAATATTGTAATAGTGTTGTGAAAACACTCACAACTCTTGTACAAAGGTTAAAAGGCAATATTATAAAAGGGAATAACTACAAGAATTTGATAAGTGATATGTGATATAAAAAGTTACAAATTATGACATCAAAACTCAAAATTATAGAGGAGGCAGTAGAGTAAAAGTGTAGTTTTTATGACTGAAGTTAATTTGCTACTAGGTGAAATAAGTTGTTATATCTAGGAGAGATTTTTGGTAAGCCTCATAGTAACAACAAAGCAAAAATCTATACTAGACACACTGAAAATGAAAAGGCAATGAATAAAAACATACTACTGGAGAAAATCACTTAACCACAAAAAAGTTAATAAGAAAGAAGAAATCAATAATATAATCAACTTGAAAACAATAAAAATGGCAGTAGTAAACCTTATCTACCAATAATTACCTTGAATATAAGTTGATTGAATTCTTCAATTTAAAACATAAGATTGCTGAATGTATTTTTTAAAAAAAGATCCAACCATTTGCTTTTTACAAAAAACTCACTTTACCTGTAAGGATACACATAGAATAAATGTGAAGGGATTGAAAAAGGTATTCCATGCAAATGGAGACCAAAAGACAGCAGCAGTGACTATACTTATATTAGGGAACATAAGCTTTAAGAAAAACTGTAAAAAGTGACAAATAAGGTCATTATATAATAATATAAGGACCAATTCAGCAAGAGAATAACAATTGTAAATATATATGCACCCACAATCTGAGCTCCTAAAAGTCTAAAGCAAATACTAATAGATCTGAAGGAAGAGATAGACCACAATACTATAATAGTAGAGGACTTCAACATTCCACTTTCAGCAATGGACAAATCATCCAGACAGAAAATCAACAAGGAAATATCAGACTTAAACTATACTGTAAACCAAATGGACCATTATCTATCTATCTGTCTACCTACCTACCATCTATATAAACACATTCCATCCAACAGGTATAGAATTCACATTCTTTTCAGCTACATACACATGGAACATTTGTCGGCCAAAGAGATATCTACACTCTCATATTTTTACAGCACTATTCCCCATAGCCAAAACATGGAATCAACCTAAGACTTCATGGCTAGATGAATGAATAAAGACAATGTGTTATATATTGACAATGGAATACTATCTGTCATAAAAATATTGTCTCTTGCAACAACATAGATGAAACTGCAGAACATTATGTCAAGTGAAATTAAGCTAACCACAGAAAGACACCACCACATGATCTCATTCATGTGTGGAATATAAAAAGTAGTTGATTATATTTAAAAAAAGATGGTAAACAGTAGATATCAGACACAGGAGTAATTAGCAAAGAGTAGAGGGTGGGAAGATCTTGGTCAAAATATATAAAATTAAAGTTAGATGGGAAGAATATTTTTAAATGGCCAGAATAGGAAAATAATTAGAGACAGAATGTAGATAAATGATTGCCTTATGCTTAGTTTGTGGAGAGAGGATGATCAGGGATGAGTGACTAAATAGACATGATGTTTCTCTTTTGGATAACTATAATGATGGCTGCATATCTCTGTAAATATCCTAAAACCATTGAACTGTATACTTTAAATAGGTGAATCAAATGATATATGAATTACGTCTCAATAGTGATATTTTTAAAAATCAAGCTTAGAAGCATCTGATGTTAATTCCCCAATTATGCAGTAACCACGGGCTGCACATAAAAGTTTATTAGGCATTTACAAGTCATCTTGTGGAATCCATGGGTTTGCTCAGCCTGTTGTTCTACAGTCAGAGTTCAGATAGATTCATAAGATTAAGTCTGGGCAATGAAAACCAAGGTTGCACAAATTTAAAAGTCATGATGACACAAAGATCCCAATGAATAGAAGAGAGAAAGAGATTTGTTGAGCTAAGGAAAAAAAGCTTTAATAAGATTCAGAGAACTTGGATAACTTGGATTCATAAAATTTGGATCACTGCTCATGACCAGCCACTGTTACTGACTTCTGGACAGTTGTAAGATTAAGATGAGAGTCATTAATTGTACATTACCCTTCAGCTCTTGGTCCTTGAGACAGAACTAAATTAGAAAGAAAGCAAGAGAAATTAAAAATTAAAAGATTCAGTACAATGAGGGGATAATAAGAGAAAATTAAAAGTAGAAACACATAAGCATTAGAGAAATGAAGAATAGGTTACAGAGAATGTTAAGCAAGGAAACAGAGAGAGAATCCTCTGGAGATGGGAAATGCAGTCCTTATCTGAAATCTTTCAGAAACTGCTTTATATATCCATCCAAAAATGCTACTGAACAATCCATGAAGGTATGTTTGCTCTATGGTAGATATATAATACGTGGTTATTAAATGAATAATTAAAGGAATAATAATGATTACTCACAAGAAAACTAACAGAATGGTGCAAGCTAGCAACATTTCACTATGCAAACTTTAGTCCTATCGAATATAGGAAATTTTCAAATCCAAAACAGATGGAAAAGAGGGAAATAACCATTGTCTAAGAGAATTTCACTTAATTCATTAACTTAAAGAAAGGACATTTATCGAAGTCCTTCTCAGCATCAGTGCCAAATGCTGTGACTAAGGGTACCAAAGTGATAAAATGTAGAAGGTGGTCTGACTATAAAGTCTATTGGTATAAATCCTTTGGAAGGGGCAGTACTGGGCTTTGAACTCAGTGCCAGGCAAGCAAGTGTGAGGCCACTTGAGCCACACCCACCAACACTTTTTGCTTTCTTTTTTTTTATTTAAGATTGGGTCTCTCCCCTTTACTCAGGCAAGCATTAGGCTGCAATCCTCCTACCATTGCTTCCCCCTAGTAGTTGAGATTATACGCATGTGCACCATGCCCAACTTATCCTTTGAGGTAGGGTCTTGCTAACTTTTTGCCTACCTGGGCCTCAAGTGGCAATCCTTCTCTCTTCACCTCCAAAGTAGTTGGAATTATAGACGTAAGCCATCATAACCCATACAAGTTTTTGAAATTGTAAAATATCAGTAGTAAAAATTCTTCTTTGGAACTATTTTTCTTTCTTGGTATTTGGATAATAAGTCAACTAATTTCTTAGTGTAGTTTCCTATATCATTTGAAATTGTATCCAAAATCCTAACATTTCAAGGTTAGGTGTGATCCCACATACCTTAATCTCAGCTACTTGGAAGGCAGAAGTAAGAAGATCACTTTCTGTGACTAGTTGTGCTTAGGCAAAAGCACAAGACCATATCTGAGAAACAAACTAAAGCAAAAAGGGCTGGAGGCATGGCTAAGTGGTAGGGAGCCCTGAGTTCAACCCCAGTTAAAAAAAATCCTAGAGTTTCTTGCCTACTTGCCTATAGGTAGCTAAAAATACATTATTTCCATTAAATGGTTTACATGAGAATTTCTTTGGATTAATGACACTTGAAATTCAACATCTTAATGTTTCTTACATAGAGGAGCTCAAATTACAACAAATTTATTAACAATAATACTATCACATAGGGTTTCTGTAAGGAATAAATATGCCAATACACATAAGTAATGTGAATAGTGCCTGGTATTCAGGAGTATTCGGGAAGTATTTAGTCAGTGTTAGGTATTATCATTGTTGCTTTTACACAGTGGTCCAAATAAATCATCAGGACCAAGAAGTCACCAAGAATATCACTCTGTTTTACAAGGAATATTGTTCTAATGCCAGAGCTAGAGTCAATGAACCAGAGATGGCTTAGTAATAGTGCCAGAATGCTCTGTGAACACCATCCATCCTGAGCACCAGTCATTTCTGCTTGAGGTAGCCAAGTCATCCTCTTCAGGTGTCAACCATTGCAATCTCATGATAATTTAATGAAATATATTATAGAAGTAATGGCTTAGATAATATTTTAAAATACTGTTTGAAATTGAATAGAAGCAATTTAACTTACAGGCCTTCCCTAAATGAAGATCAAATGTCAAACAAATGATAAATTTTAAAACCTGCCAAAAAATGTTGAGGTTTCAAAAAGATACCATGTCATATCATGATGTCTTTAGTCTTTGTAAATATTCATATTAGTCATTATAGCATTTGAAGAGGTAAACTCTTGAGGTTTTGCATTTGGTACTGTGCATCTTTAATAAGCCAAAATAACAAATGATAGAATTTTTGTATTATTAGCTTTGGACCAGGTACTTGATTTCTCTAACACTTAGTTATCAGAAAGCAGGAATTATAATAATATTTTTTCTCCTTCTCTCATAAAATTTTGAGTACAATTAAGTAAAGCAGTGTATGTGAATTCCCCATGCAAAATTCAAATTGTTCTGAAAACATATTTTTTTGTTTTGTCTTAAAATATTTGAATGCTTATAAATAGTAATCAGATGTAAGGTCATACATATATAAGCAGAAGCTATATGTTCATTTCAGTTCTTAGGCAGGAACTACCAAATTATAGTATATGTTGTAATTATTTTCCTTGTTTATATCTACTTTTCTCTAATATAATAATTTTAAATTTAGGTAAGAAGAAATAAAAATTATGAAAATTCCAGTAGAATATTCTAACAGAGTAGACTCACATAGTTTGAGAATAAGGTTAAGGAAAGACAACTGTCTGAAATTTAATGCCATGACTATGAATTTTTAAAAAATAAATAACCTTACTTATCTGTACAATTGATCTACCTTAAGTGGCTTTCGAACTATGTTGTGGCTAAAACCAAGGTTTACCTCAAATTCAATCATGCAAATTGGTAATAAGATATATGAGCTCTACAGTGGTTTTGTAGTTTGTTTTGCATGAATTACAGTGACTAATTTTAAGAAGAAAGCAAAAACTGTTTTGCGTCTAAAATTTTCCATTATCTAGATAGAGCTATCCTTGGAGTAGAATTTCAACAATTGAAACAGAACACCTACATCAGAGTGTACTGGTAAGATTTCTGGGCCTGTTGCTGAATCAACTAATTGATAAGTTAGGATATGAACAGGAGACCTAACTGTCAAGGTAACCTTTGCTCATCTTTGACTCAGGAAAGATCCTCCTGGCAATCTAACCTGATCAGAAGAACAAAACGTACATCAATGCCTACCTTCTTCATTTTCCTCATTAAATATTGAAGATGTAAGTGACATCAAGAAATTTTATTTTACTCTATGGAACTAGACAAGTTTCCTATTTAGACTCTAGATCAATGACTTTCAAACTTTCATGTATGTAAGAATAACCTAAAGAGTTTCAAATAAATGCATATTTCCAGGCCACAACTAGATTGTACTTTTCAGATTTGCAAATTAGCCTCTCTTGAACATTGTCTTCTTGTTATCTCTAGAAAGATAGAAAGTTCAACTTCCTGGATCTGAAGAACCATATTCTAGACCAAGTGGAGGCCTTGAGTAATTCACCAACAAACCAAGTCTACGTGAACAGACATTTGCTCCCATTTTCATCATCACTACCCTTAACCTTGATTAATATTCTGCATCCTCAATTACCCAGGGTTCCTTAGGGTAAATTGAGAAATGAAGAAGAAATAATTTCAATGACTGGTCTCTGCGCAGTTGAAATTTTTTCAAGGTATATGCCGATATTTTATGAGACAGTAATCATAGAGTGGGAAACTAATAGCTAAGAAGAAAAGTGATTAGCATTGTCTTTGAAAGATTCTATTTACATTTAAGGCTTCCTTTCAACTTCCAAGTTGAGTACTTTAAGATTTTATAACTTAAAACAGGAAGAAAAGCCTGACTGTTTCTTCAATCACAGGTCCTTATTCAAAAAGATTAGTCATAGATGATAAAAGAAAAAACAATAAAAAGAAAATAATAATTAGTCATTCATTGAAATCTTAACCAAATAGTCAAGATACCCACTGCTCACTCTTTCCTCTCTCAGAGAAATTACTGAGTTACAGTTACATGCAGTCAAGTTTGCTGCTTCCTCTGCAAGGGGTAGGGAATAAAAAGAGCAATCCAGAGAAAGAGTTATACTTGTAGTGGGTACAGGAGAAATTGAATGCTAACTTTGAATCTCTAGGGCTTCTCTGCTATTGTATTGTGAGAAGGTTGTGGGAACCTATTCAATCACTCTAAGACAAATGCCTAAGACGTAGGTTGCCCCTTAGAACATGTACATCCCTTCCCATTCAAATCAGTTCTCTACACAATGCTGCATAGGTTGTATTGCATAACTCAAAAGGGTGCTGGTCACACAAATGATGATGTGAGTGAACAGTGCCACTGGCAGTGCTGATCTAAAAGAGCTCCTTTAACTTATATTTTGTTATATAAAGATCCAAGAGCATTCATTTGATGCTGATATTGTTGTTGACCAAGAAGAAACTAAAAATGCTGGGCAAAATTTGTGATGGCTTATAACATGCAGATTAGTTTGTTTACACTATCAAAAAAGAAGAAACAGACAGGAAAAAGTCTAACTAAATATCGGAGACTTTGAAGACATCTGTCGGTAACTGCTATTTTCCCTTTAAAGTCTGGGGTAAATGGCATTGTGTTAAATTATTAGAAAAAGACATTTTTATTGAGTTTATTCTCACAAAAGATTATAGCATTATGCATAAAAAAATATGCAAGTAAATATTGTAATCTAATCTAGTACTGAAATTTTAACTTTGGAATTTTATTTATTCCTTATTTGTGAATTTATAGCACTGTCTGAGTAAAGATACCTAAGGAGAATGGTTTTTCTTCTTTAGGTTGTGAAGAGTTAAGATATTTACTCACAAATAATAGGGATTTTATTTTTGGAGATTTGAATAAACAAATGCAAGTCAAAGTACTAAAACCAGTAAAACAGTTTTCTAAACAGCCCTACAAATCATAACCAAACTCAAATAGCAACAAGCTAAGTTAACCACAACAAATGCAAACATTTTAAAAATTGTGACAAAGAATCTTGGTCTATACCTTAATAATAACTACTTTTATGTGGGATGGAACTCATTCCACAAAGGTTATGCTTAACCTAATAGTCCCATCTCTAAAATTTATGCAAGATTGCTCTCGATCTAGTAAAACATGGTCATAAGTTTCTGATTTTTGGCCTTCATCCCACCCTTGACCTATAAACTTTCTCATGAGTAAATTTTATATATGGAAATATCTGCTGGTCCTAACTGCATTTTTTTCCTTTAACTAAAACTTAAATTTGTTTCTTTTTACCTTCATGATTTGATATTTTCAAATACTGCCTTTGAAGTATTGGAGTAACTTTTGTTGAAATCCGTTCTCCCCACAACTCCTACATCCTTATATAATGAAAAAGCATCAAAAAATTGCCAGAAGAGATCTTTTTTTACAATATTGAAAAAATATAAAACGGAATTACAGTGAAAACTATTGATTAGCTACTTTAGTGATAGTGGTTGTGAATTTCATGACTGAAATCATGACAACTGCTTTTAACCCAAAAAATCATTTTACCTAGGCTTCCAGGCAATTCCAAATACTTTCCTTAACATTAGATCATGGTCAAAGCCTCTAGGATCTGACTAACACATTCCTTTAGGATCTATGTGTAGGATCTATCACATTTTAAGGACTAATTATTTACTATGAAATGGGATCTCAGTCTATACATTTATAATTGAATAGTTTTTTTCAAGTACTACTATAGAGTTAGTATAGGTAAGTTAGTGGAAACAGACCAGATAAAACCTGAAACTTCCTCAGGAGCAGAAGGAAGTCACAGTCTTTATACCTTCGTAACTTTCCCATCAAGTCCAAACCACTGAATGCAAGCACTCAGCCTTTTCTGGTTTACATATCCCTATTCATGATGAAAAATGCTAACCTGGTGACTCAAGGATAATAAACCAGGAAGAAGTTAACTTCTAAGTTTTGAGAAAATGCTTTGAACACAATAGCTTGTCCTTTCTTGGCCAAGAAATAAAGATATTGTTTTAGTCATCACAAACCAGAAGAAAAGACCACTTATATGTTAGAAATGTGGCAAGCAAGTCTTGCTTGCCAAGAATAATGGCCCTGTTTTTAATCAGTGGCTGTTGAGACAATGTCTTAAATGGGAAGTGTCTCATGAAGTACAGAAGAGTCATGAATAAAAGAGGCTCACTTTAAACTGGAGAACTGAGAGGTGTTCAGACGGCCAGTTAGAGCAAAGCTCAGGGGCAGGAAAGTGTGACAACTTACCTGTAAGACTTTGGACAAATTGTTAAACAGGGCTTGGCCAGCACTCACTTTGTATTTGACGCCTCTGACGGTGCCATTTTTGCTTAAAATGTTGACTCTTCTTGTACCGAAAGCCTTCTCGCTGGCAGCCCTTGCTAACACCAGCAAGTTATCCTGATCATCCTCCTGCTTATCACCTTCTGATCCTGTGTGGCCATTAGGCTGTCCATCAGAATCACTTAGTCCATCAATCCCACATATACTGGCACACTCAGAATCCAGAGAGCCAGATGGCTGGCCATCTTCATAAACCTCCTTCAGAACTCTCCCACTGTGAGATGATGCGATCCGAAACCGGACTTTCCGTGGCCTGTCACTTTCTGGCTTCATCTCTCTTTTTAACATGGTCACCTCCACCCACATGAACAGTTTAAATAATTCTGGATCTGTTGTTAGTGCACTAGTTGATCCACTTGCCACATAGCAATATCAGAGCTGAATGGAGTGATAGTAGCACTCCAATGAAACTAGCATCAAAAGGAAAGCAGATTCCCAAGAACATACAGTGCATCTCTGATATTAATAATGAATGTCTGTGTGTGCTATGGTTACCTTTAAACTAAAACCTGCAACATGATCCTTGCTTTTAAATATTAAATGGCCTTGGTGGACTCTTAATGGGACAAGTGCAAGAAAGTGGCATGCCATGAAACAGAAAATAAGTGTGGGTCAAGGAAATGAAAGGCTTGAACTTTGAAGCCAATGGTGAGTGTTGAAAGGGATCTTAGCAGCAATAACAGCTCTACAATTTGTTGTCCAGAGAGTAGAGGTCAGAGATAAAATGTGGAATCAAATGTTTACATAGGAGGTGTCACAGTCTTCTAGCACTGCTAATTTCAACTTTTCATTCTCCTGGATGATCTTTCAAAAGGCCAATGAACATGCTATATGCCTGTAGACAGCTATTAGTATTAACCCTTATTAAATATCAATTAGACTTCATCTACATTGTGTAAGGTGAATTTTCAACTTACATCTTCATATCATGGAGTTTTGCTTAAGAAAAGCTTTGAAACAGACTGTGATAAGAAATAACTTTTGGTTGGCTGTGCTCCCAACTTTTGCTAGTAGAAAATGCCTTTCTCTTTGATGGTGGGGGGCAGAGTTAAAGGAAACATGGAAACATAAGGGAAGGATGGAAAATCTCCCAAGCCAGCCAGATAAGCCAAACCAATCCAGGTGATCAGCACTGATAGATATTACATCCCAGTCACCCATGCATAGAGAAGGGTCCTCAGTATGCTGTACTCAGTGTATTTTCTATCATTTTGGCAAGTACCCCAAGCTGTTTGCACCTCCAAAGGAAGGATAAGAAATTCACCCATACACTGTATTTCAAGTTTTATTATTTATACTTTTTAGAACCAAGTTTACATTTATTTTAGAAAATAGGAAAAGATGAAAATAAAAGTAGTGAATAGTCTCATTAGAGATATTATGAACAGTGTATTTTCTTCCATTGTGTGTGGATGATCAAAAAACTGTACTGTTCTACCTCTTGTATTTAAGGAAAAAAGAAACCAATGCTCAGTTTTTTCCAAAGGGAGATGAGCAAAAGTTATATATCACTTATGAACCAAAGCAGTTAAGACAGAGAGTGAGCTGTCTGTGTTAATTTCTCTTCTTTCCCCCTTTTCTAGTTCAATGACCTCAGAGAAATATTGAAGCAAATACTAAGTTGTCAGAGTCACAGAGAAATTTATGACCACCACCACGGTGCATATATTATGGTGAGAAAAACAATCAGTCTTTTTCATGTTAAGCAATGGAGTTGTAAACTTAGGGTTTATCTATTAGAAGAGTAATCATTACTGAGTCTGACTAAATAAGCTATCATGTGTAAAATACTCTGTGTTTATTTAGTGTCTTCCTTTTTGTGTAACATATACAGTCTTTTCTTATATCATTACTTCTTAAAAACATGAATTTAACCTAATTAGGCTAATATCCATGCTCTCCCCATTCACTACTTTCTGAAAACTCTGGATATTTGAACATAAAATTGTGTTATTTTTCTTGTACCACAACAAGTATCTCCTCATTTAAGTTCTTTTGTGTACTTCTGTAGCAGGCTAGTTTCCAGTCTACTGGACTTTCAAGTTTATGCTTGAAACAGAGATGAACTCAGCTAGTAGTACCACTTTAAAAGTACGTAAAATATTATATATGAATGTGCACATATATGCATATTATACACACTTTTCACATATATATTTAAAATATAGTAAAACTGGGCATTCTAACGAAGTCTTTCTATTCTTCAAACATATTTCTCACACTAGTAGAAACATCTGCTATAGACCCTGATATATATGTCCTTGACAATTATAATTTATATACCTATCTAAAGCTAAAATAAAATTAAGCTTAAGCTAAAATAAAATCAAATTATCTCTTTGGAGATAAATTTTTGCAATTCTTCATTCAAGAAGTGAGTATTCCACAAGTATCTACTGAACACCACTCAAGAATAAAACATAGTAAGACAGTATGGTAAATATAAAGATATATGAAATTATAAAATTATGCCATATCTTTCACTGCTGACATAATACTTAAACAAAATAGCTCTAGTTGATACAGTGTATTCTTCATTCTTATGGACTTCTTTCCCTTGAAATAATTGAATTTCAGGAGAAATGACCCAAACATTGTATGCACATATGAATAAATGAAAAAAAAAGAAATAATTGAATTTCTTGTCATCATTAATATATGACATCATCATTATTTCCAATAGTCTCCAATCTCATTCTCTTTAAAATTGGCTGTTAGGCATTCAATGTTGATAACAGGAATTTCTGACTATTGTACTTGTCACTTTTCCCACTGTCATCCTATTACTGTTTACATATTAATCCCTTTGCCAGCTTTGCCTTTTCCCTTCACCAACAGTTTCCTTTACTTACTTCAGATGTACACTTGCAATTATTAATTTACCAGTATTTAGTGAGCACCTACTGAATGTCAGACAGTTGCTGGATCTAATATACATAGGTAAATACCATAGCCATGATCCCTAATATATAAGTAGCTTGAGAACATATAATACAGAAGCAATGATCTAATGAAAATTAAAACAAAAATTTCAAAAGACACAATAAGTAATGATATAAGAAGGGAGCCTACTTTAGACCAAGTAGACACAGCAGGCTAGACATTATGCTAGGGTCAACCAAAATGAGAACATATTGAGCATGTGAAAACTTAAGAGATAGAAAGGAGTCTTTGTAGATAGTTTCACAGCTACAGTAGCATATACAGAGGCCCTGTGGCAGAAAACCAATAGGTCTAGTCTCTGAATTAAAAACCAGCAGAGTGACTGAAGACAAGTATGATTTCCATTTCTATAAAGTTCTTCTCAAATGAGGACAAGACCACAAGACTTTTCTTTCCTAGCCTAATCTTTAATTTAGGTAACAACTGAACACATGAAATAAAAAAGCTATAAGTCATATTGCCAATGTATAAATACTTCAAATATTCATAGGTATGACATCAATGGGTATCTATTTGTTGAAAATTATAAATATTCATAGGCATGATACCAATGGGTATCTATTTATTTAAAATAATAAATTATAAAGTCCAGAAGCCCTACAGAGTAGAATGTTACCTTAATGAAACTAGGGCAACTTTTAAAAATACTGTTAAGCATAAATTCAAATATTTAAAAAATCCCTTCTTTGATTACCAGTAGAAATAGCAACCCCCCAGCAAGACCTAGGTCTATTTCTTGTTCTTTAATTAGAATATTTAATGATTTTCATATTTAAGAGAAGGTATGACGTCAAAATACAATTTTTAAATTTATTGCAGCTCCAAAATATTGCAGCCCAGGGCTATTTTGTGTATGATTAGCTATTCTGTATATTGAGAAAAAATTCCAAACATGTTCCTAGCCTTGGGGTATAATTTTTAAATCCCTTGCATTGCTGTAGAGGTATGCAATGTGCCAACATTCTGCTGCTTTTAGTTCTCACAATCACTATAATGCTTTTTGCTCTTGAAAACCCCAGAAATTGATCACTAAAAGTGAAGCAGAAAGTCTGTCTGTCAGCAAAATAATTATCTTTTCTCCAGCAACACATCACTAGAGAGGCAATAAACTGTGACTCAACCACCAGTGTGTTGTTTTCAGAATTTGTTTGGAGAAAGGGCACCTATCAATTTTCATTTTCTAATGACATTGGTGATTATAGGAAGAATAAAAGATTTATTAACCATCAGTACAATTGGGTAAATAAGCTATCCCTGAAACCGTTCTGTTTATTGAATAGTGAACATTTAATTGACATGAATTCATATATCAAAATTCACAGCTCAACTGTCAATCTGAAATACAGAGAATTTGTAATCAGAAAAGAAACTGAATATATTTCAAAAAGTATTCTTTAAGGACCTTTGTCATATTATGTAAAAAAGAAGGAAGGATGATTTTTTTTAGGTTTATAAATTGGTAGTTAAGAATGGGGGTTTTAATGCACACAAACAACATTTAGTTTGAATATTGGACCTGCCATTTTCTGAGTGAGCTAGAGACAAGTGCTTCAGTTCTCAGAGCTGTTTCCCCAGAGTCAGTTTTCCCATCTGTCATATAGTATTTCCTATCTCAGACAGTGTTTTTAAGGTTTCAATAGAGTAGTGGATATGAAGTGTTTATGAAGGGTTCAACAGAGAAGATCTATCATTCCTACCAAGTGCCTAAATTAGCTACAGACCCATACCATTTGGGGGGTAGAGAAAGGAACAGGGCCAGGTAAACCTAATTAACAATGATAAGTAATCAAGGTGGGATTCAAGGTAACACCTTCATGTTTCTGTTCTGATTCTAGGACCTCAACATTGATCCGAACCTCTTAGTTCCTGGAGAAGGTCTCCAGCAGCCTCTTTCACTTTGTGTCTACATCTCCGTACTAAGTGTTGACAATATATGATGTACTGTGTTGGGGGCTGGGGACTTTAGTGCTGGCTTATTTGCTGTCACCATGAATCCTGAGTGGCTACGGGTTGTCTTAGACTCCTGGGGCTGCTCAACTGTGGAATCAATATGTACCCAGCTTTTTCTTTGAATAATTATGTAAATTTTCTAAAAATTAACAGAGCCAAAGATGAAGCAGGATCAATAAAGAATCCCCTGAGCAACAGCATCCCAAAATAGACCTTTCTAGTTCACTTTTTATCTTTGAATCCCACACTGTATCTCATAGTGTGTTTTGCATATAAACATGTTCAGAGAATGTTCACTGAATTAAAATGAGCTAAGTTAGATTTTAATGTCAGAACCAACCTTCTACATAGGAAGGAGGGGAAACACATTAATCTCTTTCTGTCCTGCTTCCAGCCCATACACTATGTAGTAAATTATACTTATTTACTCGAAAGGCGAAAGATCTGAGCTATTAAATGCTATTGGTCTCATTAAAAGCCCCACCTACTACATTAGCAACTGTTGAATGCTAGAAACCAAATAGCACACTCTGGCCACAAAATCCAGGTCCCAGAAGAAATAAAAGAGCAAAGAGTCAAGTTAACTATTTGCATGTTAAAAACTTGACTTGGCTACCTTCAGTATAAAAAAGCCAAGTGGCTCATTGATCAGTCCTTGTAGCACAAAGTAGCCATAAGCCCAAGCAAGATCTCTAGCATGAAACAAAGACTTTGCTATTTGCTGTTGGAAGGGATTTTCTCCCACATTGCATAGCTAAGATTTTTTTAAGCTGGAAGGGGAGAAAAAGATCACTTTTATGTTCTTCTTTAATCGGATTGATTTGTATAATTTATGTTAAAAAATTTTTTAAATAACTGCTTTATTATTCCAGGATATTAGTACATAAATTCTACATCCCTTAATTTCTTATAAAGAGATAGTCAGTGAATGAAATTATGCATATTTTATCCAAGATAGAGGAAGTTTGTTTCTCAAAAGTCTGATTGGAACTTTACCAATAGTAGATTCAACTTTTGTGGAGTGGGGTACAAATCAGAAAAGATGAAAGAATAAGGCATTTAAGAATTAAATACTGAGACAGACCCAGAGATACTCAGGCTATTTTACTACTTATCATGAATACTTTTATACCTGCAAATCGTCCATAATTAGTATAAAAACAAGAAGACAGGGAAGTAGAATCAAAATATTAGATAATGTCAGTCTAGAGGCCTGGGGATGTAGCTTGCTGGTATATCTGAGGCCCTAAGTTCAGTCTCCAGTATCACAAAAAAGAAGAAGGAGGAAGAAGACAAGGAGAAGGAGAAATAGAGGGAGGAGGAGGAGAGGGAGAGGGAGAAGAGAGAAAAAAGAAATTTGGAAGAGGAAGCAGAAGAAATATCAACCCAGAAAACTACTAATATGGATATCAGAGGTCCATATGTTACAAGCTTGGTTGCCATAGTGGCACAATGGGAAAGCGGTAGAAACTTTAAGAGTGGGGTCTAGTAAGAGGTCTTTAGATCACTGGAATGTGCTCTTGAAGGGGACAATGTGACCCCCATTTCTTCTTTCTCTATTTTACTTTGCTCCACCATGTGCTCTCACCATGATGTGCTTCCTTACCAAAAAGCAATGATGACCATCAATCACTGTAACCTCCAAAACTGTCAGGCAAAGTAAACCTTTTCTGGTTATGTACTGACTATCTGGGCCATTTGCTATAATAACAGAGACTAAACACAGTTTTCCAAAACAGCAGCAGAATATCAATGCTGAAGGTGTGACTTGGAAGTGCAATTCCCTAGAGTGTCGATTTCTTTCTCTATAATTAGACTGTGCTTGCATAAAGTGTAAAAATCTTTAAGAATTTTCAAATCATTAGATAAACTGGGAAAGCTCTTAGAAAGTACCCTGTTGATAAATTTTACTTAATCATTATTTTTAAATTGATGAAAAAGTAGGATATCAAGAGAAACATTCCAAGATGCCTGAAAAATACATCCTAGGGAAATCTCCAACCTAATATAGGCTTCTTGTCTTATTATTGTGGCTGAATTCTTTAAAAAAAAAAAACTACTGAAATTTATCAAACATTATCTTTAACCAGTAAATGCAATAAATTAACAGGCACTGCACCTTTAAAATATTACAAATTGTGTTTTACAATTGTGTTGTTTTCTTCCAAGATCAGAAAGCTAGGAAGGCGCCCTGGGACATTCTAATTCTATTTTCCTATCATCGTTGCCAAGGTAACAGGGGCCTGATGATTCTGCTGTCTGCCATGAAGGTTAAAACTGGCAAAGAGAGGCAAGACAGGAAGCCAGCAAGCCAGAGAAAACCTGTGTTCACTTACAGGTCTAGAGATATTTTCCTTTTCTGGTGAGATTAGACTTTGGAGTCCACAAAAAAATTAGAAAGTTTTTTAAAATGGAGAACAGAGATCAAATCAGTAAGAGATACTCAGAAAAGGCCAATGAGAAAAAAGTTACCCTTAGAGAAAGCATGGTGGAATATAGATTTTGAGCTTTCTGGCACATCATCCTAGAAACTATATAGTTCAGTCATTCTCCCAAAATACCAATTTCACATTGGGACTTTTGCAGAATAATAAGGGTTTTTTTGTGCCATGTAGCATCTCTTGAAAAATGAGTTAATGCAGTTTCCAAAGCTTTTGTATATGTAAACTTGGAGCTCTAATATAATCTGAATGATTTGTTTTTGATCTTCTTTGTTTGCAAACTAAGTAAAATTCATTGATCATTTATGTTGACCGGCCACCATTAGGAAATATTCACAATGGATATTTGAGAAAGTGCTTGCTCTCCAAGAATTTAAATTCATTACAAAGAAGGGGTTATGAGTGCAAATTAAGTGAAAGATAATTATTACTGGTCTGAAACTAGCATGATAGATATGGGTCATTGTTTCTACTGCCTCTTTTTACATAAATTACCATCTACAAGGATTGCTCCTCAAAAAGTGTCAGTGTGGGGAGGGCACAGACATTATTATTTGTAACATTTTTCAGGGTTAGGGAACTTGAGAGTTTGGGAGGGATTGAAGGAATAATGGAGATAATATGTCTCTCACTTGTAAACTTGGAATAATTTGAAGTGCTTAGACTTCAGAGGTGATAGCCAGAGGCTGGGAGTCTCTTGGAAGACTATGAACTCTAGAGACAAGCCTTGTGCTTTGAAACCCAGAGAATAAAATGAGGTAAGGAGTTGAGGAGAAGATCACTGCCCCCCTCTCTGTGAGAAAATCTGTCTCTGATATTTTGGGGAGTGGCAGTTCTAGGAAACTTAGACAGCATCCTTGCGATGCACAACAGTTGACATCTGTAGTTGCGCTCTCCAGGCAGCTTCAGGTGTGGTAGGTAATATGATCACAGTCAAGGTGGAAAATCATGCCACATGAGGCTGGGCTCATGAATTATTATGTGGCCCATTGCACCTCCTCCTTTCCTGAAATAATTTCTTGAGGCTTTGGAGTTGGGGAACATGAGTTCCTGCCATCCATTAATTAAAGAATCAGAACCATTACAAATTGTAATCTTATTCCTCCAGATCACGAAAACCTGCTACACATGTTCCCTGGTGCATCTATGTGAAAGGCTCAACCTAGAATGATAAGGTTTTTGGTTTTTTTTTTTCACATTTAACATCTCTGAAATTATTGTGCATCTGACCCCCAGATCAATTAGTGACAATTATGACATAGTTGTCATTGCCTGCAAGTGGACATCAAAACACATGGACAGAGTATCACTGACTTCACAGAAAATTCCACAGACAATCGCAAAGCAGGTCATTTGTGTTTAAAATGATAGTACTTTAAAAATAATGTTTCTTCATGGAACATAACTCTTTGTTCCAAGTAAGTACACAGGAAAAGAGTGAGACATTTCCTAGATTATAGCCTGCTTTGAGCCCCCTTATTAAGGAATATTTTTAAATTATATCATCCAGACGTAAAACACAGTGCACAGCAAATAACATCCCATAATCAAAAGAGTATTTTCATGGAAAATTGTATCATCTTTTTAGAAGCTCCCCACTCCTTATAAAACTCTAAGTTTCATAAAGATGGAGATATATTTCAGAAAGGAATCATAATCAGCAGCTCATCTTTCTTTTATGACACTTCAGTTTCTGAAATCCCTTTTACGTATATCACTTTGTACTCTATATGGAGAAAATCTGGAAGTTAAATGTTCAATACTCTTAATCTAAGTCTATGTGTCCACTGAATTTTTATGTGCTGAAATATCTCCTTCTTATCAGATATATAATATGTCAATATTAAATTCTCCAAAGCCAGGTTTTAACAAGTCGTTGATCATCCTAGCAGTGGAAGATTTGTATCACATACGGCATGAGAGAGTGAAAGAATAATCAATATGTACTTCAAATAGCTGGAACTATTGAACCACCATCAATGTAACATATGGGATTAAATTTATCTAAACTTCATGAGGAAACCTGCAAACAAGTTTAACATATGAAAAGTAAGTATATCACTAAAACTGGAGATTTTTAAAAATTACAGTCTACTCTAAAGTAATTCTAGCCAATGAATCTAGGCATTTATATTTAGTCTCCCTGTATATTTCACCTGAACATCACAAAAATGGCATCAGTAAAATAAATAACAGTTCGATAATAAATAATTAGCCTTAAGTATAAACTTTAGAATGCCATTTTAAAACATGGAGAAATGTCTATCATAAAAGTATTAAAAGTAAATTATATGATAAAAACTTCTATTTTAAAGTATAGAGAAATTTAATTAAATACATAAATGTTAGAGGCTGTGTGCAAAGTGGCAAGTCTCCTAGCATTACTAGCGGGTATGTACACTGACACCGACATTCTGGATCTCACAACCCACCAATCCTACTGAGGTTATGCAGTCCAGAAAATTTGACTCACAGGTCCACAAGGGACCACTGTGAGGACACGTATTTCAATATTGTGTGGGGCTGTGCTGTGGAGAACTGGAAGAAATAGCCTGTCCAAATGCTATGTAGAAATTGGAATCAACGAACTAAATTCATGCATAACCAACCTATATCTTTAATACATAGCATTAATATTAGATAAAATAATTTAGAAATAGAATAGATTCTACAGGCAATAATATAAGATTTATGCAGAGTAAAAACAACTGCATGCACAAAGCAATTCTACATATTTTATAAGGGCGATATAAGTCAAAGTATATGCAGTTAAGTGTATATAAAATAGAGTAAGTGGGCTGGAAATGGGAATAGGGAATTAAGAAGGAAAAGGAAGTTTTGCATAGACCAGTGATGACAGTGCTTTGTGAACAGAAATGTGCAATTATCTCACTCCATTGTACCCAGAAAATAAGTGTGTGACTATCTCATGCTTGAGATGCTATAGATAACTTTTACTTTTGAGCTTTTTTTGTACTTTCACCTATTGTTTTTATATTTAATAAATAAAGCATAGTTATTCCTTAGATTTTTCAAGCCACATAATATAAAAACATTGTATTACATATAATTTACAGACATTAAAATTCACTCTTTTAGTGGCACAGTTTGATGAGTTTTATTAAGTGACTTGCTTCAACTAGATCTCCCTATGCAAAATTCCAGTGCTCCTTCCATTATATTAAAATACTTTTAAAGAATACTCAAAAACTTTTCATTCATTTCTGCTTGCATTTTATAATACATCATTCCATTTTGCCTCAAATAATTAATTACTATAATAAATTCTTCCAGAGAACTTCAAGTGGGAGGACACCATTAGACATGTTCTTTGTTAGGCAAAACAATTGCATTGAGGGAAAATTATTCTTAGCAGTGAAAGAGCAGAAGACCAGACAAGAAATCAGGACACCATGAACCTGACACTTTCTTTGGTGAATTTTAATGTCTAGCCTTATGTTTTTTCTGGATAGCATTTGACCCATCTTAAAAGTACAGTTAAGTTGACTTCATAGATTTAAAATTTTGCCATTCTAGCTGGAATGACAGGTTCTGACTCATTTCTTGGTTTCCACTTGCTATGGATAGTTTCAGGACTCCAGGGGAGTTTTTGGAGAAGCTGAGATCAGGTATAAGCAACTAGACAGACACATAATAAAAGTAACATTGAAGGGTAAGAAAAATGAGCTTCTGGTGTCCAACTGACACAGCATAGTTAGTCTAGACACAGGAACTATGGGTATGATACAAGGTCAGCCACCCAGAGGAGGCATGATATTCCTGTAGCTGCTGGGACTTTGTCCCTGACTACACTGGCAACAGCTTGTCATCTAGTTTAGAAATCAGATCCTCCTCTCCCAAAATAAATTAATTAACACCCACCCCTTTGAATTAAACAGCTCTGTCTGCCTGCCCAGCTTCTGTCAGCATTCTTTCTTCTCTAATGCTTTGAGCTTTCCAGTGGAGCTTCAGAGCTGCCAAGCAGGCAGTTCCTGTTCTTTAATTCACTTCTATCATGTCAGGAGATTGCAATCAAGCCTTAATAACATGCTGTAGCCTGAGGAGCTATTAGCTGTCCTCCAAAGGAGTCTTAACTAGAGATCTTAGAAAATGGACTATCACCTAAGGACTATCCTGCATCAGGTTCCTTATTCCTATTAGAAATATGCAAAGATCATAAAATGATATTCTGTCATCTAGAAGATGACCAAAACAATTGAGAATATAATCTTGAGAAGCATTTTTGTTTGTTTGTTTACTAAACTATCCAGGTGGCTCTCAGCTCATTATAAAGTTAAGATAGCAAGATTCTATATTCATTCCCTGCTTTGGTTTCCAAACACCTCTCACCTGCTGTGTCTTGCACATCAGGTGATAAAAATGGGATCTGAAGAAGCTGGTTTTGCAAAATGATTACCCCAAAAAAGCTTCTTAGTGAGAGAACAATTTAATTTTCAATCAGGTGTTAATGTTGGCAGCCAAATAGATCACATAGTCCATCCATAATTATTTGCAAACTCGGCCATCTGTTACCTGAAGCACAGTTGGTCCTTTCTGTATAGCAGGGCAAATTCAAGCATTAAAAAATTAAGACAACTGATTCATTGGAAACAAGTTTGAATTTGATGCCCCAATGAGATATATTTGTCTTGATGGTAAATTTATAAAGATATTAATCCCTCTTTTGTTTTCACTACTTTGGGAATCTGTAGGCAAGATCCATTTATTCATTTTCCAATCATCAAAATGAGCCTTCATAATTCTTACATGATCCAAGAGAGGCACGACTCAAAGTAATACTCTAATTGAAGTTTTCAGTCATATGAGAGGATTTGGAGCAACAGATTTTATGATTTAAAGTCTTTGTAGTAAAAACAAAGATCATATGTTTTCTTTCATATGTAGTAGATAGATCCAATACAAACACAAGCATTATCATATATATATATATATATATATATATATATATATATATATATACAGAACATGTTTCCAAAATTGGAATTGTTAGAGGAGAGTAAGGGCGGAGGAAAAGAAGAAAAGAATGATAGAGAGTGAATAATAATGAAATGCATCATGTCTGTGTAGGAACAAGACACAATGAAACACACTGAAAACTGCTGAATAATACAGGGTGGGGGAAAAGGGCAAAGAAGAGTACAGGAGGGGGTTAGGCTGATTTAAGGACAAAATATTTACAGTTAAAATACCAAGGCAAAATCTCCTCTGAAAAACAGACATCTAAACAATGAAGGACTGGAATGTAAAACAGGTCCTGTTAAGAGAAGGGCTTCAGTGGGAGGGGAGGGTAAAAGAAAAGAGTGAATATGGTTGATATACTTTCTATATACCATTGAAACCTGTTGAAGTCTCCTTGAGAAGGGGAATGGGGTAAGAAGGAGAATAATAGAGGGGATGAACCAATTTGGGGTATAAAACATGTATATATGGAAATGTCATAAGGAAAAAACATGGGTTTTTTTCTTTTTAATGGAGGGTAGGAAGGTAAAACAAGTTCTGTACAGGGGCAGGTATCAGTGGGAGGTAGGAAGTTATAAGGAAAGAATGAAAGATGACAAATATGCTGGATGTATTTTGTATTCATGTATCAAAATAGAAACTGTTAAAATTGTTCTATGAAGTGGGGAAAGGAGGATGAGGGGAAAGATGTAGGGGATAGATCTAATTAAGACATATCATAAGCCAATGTATCTCCTGTACAACTATATTGTGCTAATAATTTTTTTAAGTATTTCTAGTCATAGTGTGATGCTCAGACCATCAGCATCAAGTGACTTGAGAACTTGTCAACAATGTAGATCCTCAGACCCACCCAGACCTACTGAAGCAGAATCTGCATTTTAACATGATCCCCAGGGGGTTCCTAGGCACATGAAAGTTTGAGATGTGCTGGTTTATAGCAAGTGCAACAGTGGGATATTTGCATTCTGTAGTAAATTCACATCTGCCACACTTAGATGTTTATTGAACTGATGTTCAAAGAAATATACAATGTTTAGCTAATTCAGATTTTCAGGGATAATGTGGATTAACCAAATCACTTTATAAAGTAGGAAGGGAAATGGGCTTCTTTATCCTCAATAGCTATAGTAGAAAGTTAAACGAGGCATTCATTGGATTCAGGATAACCAACAGTTCCAATTTTCCCTAGATGGAGGGATTTCCCAGGACCAGGAGTTTTCAATAGTAAAATGAGAACAATTCTGAATGAAGAGATGGCTGACTCTAAAATGACTCCAAACATAATCTTCTCACAAATGTTAGATTATTAAAATGTTTATACTCATAAGCTTTTTGAAAATCGTAGTTTACAACCACTCCTCACATTACATGAGATCATAACAGGTCTTCTCCTAGAACAATACCCTCAAGGTGCATGGACATATGGTGACCCAGTCTCCTGTGGCATGGGACAGCTTGGGAAAGGAAGGCAGATCTTAATGTAATATTGATAAGACCATGAAGATTCCTGATGAACACAGACACAACAGAACAGAAGCATGAAAAGAAAAGTCTCTAGCTCTCCAATCTGGAATTTAAAGAACCAGCATGAGGAACAGTCTCCTGTTTCACATCCATGCCACTGCAAGGTCCTCACAGATCATTTTCCAGACTTCCTCTCAGTTGACCATTTTAACGATTTCCCATTGGATACCTTTTTTTTTGGAGGTACTTGGGTTTGAACTCATGTTCTCATGTATGCTAGGCAGGTGCTCTTCCACTTGAGCCACTCTGCCAGCCCCCAACATTTCACCTTTTGATTTGAGATTTCACAGTTCCTTCTTAGTTTTCATGAGCTTGAGTACTAGGACCTCACCCTCTGACCCTAATATCCCAGTACTAAGTCAGTATTTTGCAGGATTATAGGATTTCATGGGCTCTACAAATCTCTCTGCATCTGTGCATTCTAGCCTGAAAGCTCTCCAAAGAAAGAACCTATTAATCTTCTCTAAACAGCATGCATCTGTCAGTAAGGCACAGTGGAAAGACCATGGACTCAGAAGGCAACTGCCTTGCCTTCAAGTGTTGGCTCTGAGTCAAAATATGTGACTTTGGCAAGTTTTCCTCTTAACTTCCCCCCTTTTCCTTATACACCACATGAAACTGTCATTTCTGAAAGGTCAAAAATGATAGGGCATAAGTAACTTCACATAGATCCACCTAACAATATTATACCTGTCTCACAATGAGTGAGAAAGAGAGTAATGGTTTAAAGAATGTAGTAAAAGTGCAACACAGTGAGTAATGACTATTAATCTTGACGTGTCATTACTGTTGTTATCTAACACAGTACATTTGTGCCCATAGGTACAATGTAGTGATGAGGAGGAAGGGGAGTTAAGCAGGCATAAATGGCCTGACCTTCCATTACACTTTAGACATGAAGTGGTTGCTCCAAAGACTCATACCTTGAAGGCTTGGTACCTAACTGGTGGTGCTATTGAGAGGCAATTAGATCATAAGACTGACTTCACCAGTGGACTATCATAGATGAATGGACTATTAGGCAGTGAGCCTAGCCTGGAAGAAGTAGGTCACTGGGAGCATGACCTTGATGTATCTTATCCTTAACCCCTTCCTTAATCTCTCTATTCCTGCTTCCCAGCTGCCATGAAGTGATAAGCCTCCTCTACTATACATTTCTGCCACAATGATGTTCTCCTTTGCCACAGGTCCAAATTAAAGGTGCCAGCCTGCAATGGATTGAAATCTCTGAAATCATAAACCAAAATAAATCTTTCCTTCTTTTAAATTGTTTCTCTCAGATCTTTGTCATGACAGAAAGGTGGCTAACACACTCCCCATGCTGCTAGGCTACCCAATCCCCTAACTCTAGAATGAGCCTACAGAGTTGATCAGTATACATGGAGAAACTGTGGCAACTGAACAGCAGCTGCAGGTGCCACAACAGTAGCAGGAAGAGCATACAAGCTCTTTGAGGACACATAGAAGCACAGCCCTGTCTTTACAGTAGAAATGGGGTACATACAGAAAAGAGGTGCAGCAGTCATCCTATAGATGGCAGCCATCAGACTTGGGATGAGACGAATCTTTAATCTCTCTCCTCTCTCTCTCTCTCTCTGCACACAGTATGGGAAAGACTGCCAGCTGACCAGCAATTCTTTTTCCCACATATATAATCACCCACATCAGTGATCAGGCTCTGACCAGGCAGGCTAGAGAGTCCTCATAAGATGAGTCCTTGAGGTGGCATTCTTAGGAGAGGCAATTACCTTGGTGGCATTTTTTTTTAAATTCAAAAAAGGCCAAAAGTCTGTGCAGAATGATTCAAGATTTTTTTCTTTTTGGATCACTTTGTCTCAAACACACCCTCTGCTCCCTTATTTCTCCTGATGTCTGCCCAAAGCTCACATTAACTGTAGGATAACCATATACTCTTTAAATTGCCAAGGAGAGACCCAGCTGATGTCTGTTTTCCTAGGGACATTACTAAATAATGCTTGCTTTCATACTCAAAGTATCCCCCATTAGACAATAAATCATTTAGTCAACTCTACATATCACCACTTCCTTCCATGACAACTTAGATAAAATTACATTCTTCTGTCACTGTTTCCCTTGACTTCTTTATTATTCTGCATAATTC
The DNA here is from genome assembly GCF_047511655.1 of Castor canadensis. Lineage (NCBI taxonomy): Eukaryota > Metazoa > Chordata > Mammalia > Rodentia > Castoridae > Castor > Castor canadensis. The sequence continues at coordinate 120,434,414 of NC_133394.1, forward strand.
TTTGTTTCTTATGGTCTGTCTTCTTCCATCAAAATGTAAGCTGCAAAGACTTGAACAATTTCAATAAAAGATACATGCCAGCATTCAGAAGAGTGGAAAAACTTGGAAGAACTACCAAAAATGCTTGTTGAATGACTACAAAAGTGAAGAAATGAGATAAATTTCATTAAACTAAATATTTCTATTTATACACTGGATAACATCCAGTGTATTAACAAGTTCAACTAAGTACATACCCAGTCTTTACTTAAAATGCTTCCATGTTCTATATGTTTTGCAAATAAGTTTCTTGAAAAAAGCAGACACACAGCTTTTTCATGATCAGTAGAGCACTTCATCAATAGTAGTTAGCAGGCATGTTTTCAAGTGGCTTGCCTCAGCCATCATGCCTCTTCACAGTGTCTGTTCCAGCAACTCTGTTGATCAGGCAATGAGACATACAGCCTTATCCCTGGATGACCTGATCATGTTACTGGGAATTAAAACACGGCAATTCTAAGAGCTACAAGTACAGAATATTGAGAAAATAGCTGCCTTGATTCCTGGTGACTCTTAAGACCTGACCATTATGTTATGCCTCTAGTTAATCATCCCCCCATTTACTTAAGTTGATTTGAATAAACTTCTGTTTGTTCCAACCAACAACCCCTGAGTCACTGGGGAAAATTCACCAAAGGTATTTTTCCTTCTTATTACTACAACTCTCGGGGAACCAAAATTCCAGTGCAAAATTGCTGCATGTCTAGGGTTGTCATGTACCATTAGTGAATGACATTTGAGTGAAAATATATTGATGGGTCAAAGCTTCTTCATGATTTTTGTTTATTTCTAATGTCTACCAGTCATTGCTAGTAGTATGATTCTGTCACCTAAATGTAAAATACCTAAAGTTGACCTTCATTCTTTCTCATTCTCTTCTTTCCAATCATCCCTACTGCTGCCAATATCATAGACTTAGAATTTCTGCTCTCCAAACTTTATCTCTTCCTTGGTCTTTCTCTAGGTGGTTCCCAAATCCACAAATACTACCTGTTCTTTCTTGTAAACACATCTCAGTTATGTCCTCTCTCCTTGTTCTGAGTCTCCACTTCTGCCCAACACTTTAGTATGAAAAGTAAACTCAGAACTGGAAAGTCTGAGTTTATTCCAAACTTGCCTAACAACTGGTTTTGAGTTCTATGTTTTTAAACATAAAACTATAAGCCAAAGAATTTGCATGGATGAACCACGAGCAGCAAACCAAGCTCAGACAACTTGGTGGATTAATGATTATTTCTTATCCAATAAATTTACTCTGCTTAATAAAATTCTCTGTGCACTTTACCCTGTCAAAGTGTTTCCATATGGCTATTTTTTACTTCCTTTCTACCTTTTCATTTACCTCTTCCCATTTCCTCTATTTGTGAAATATCTTATTTAAGCTTCCTCCACTTTTGATTTTTATGCCCTGGCACCTGGTGAGCACATGAATACTTTCCAGTTCTGAAAGGTGGCACAGCTGGGCTTTTATGGGAAATGGAAAAGGACAGAACCTCTTTTTAACCATCTGGAGAGCTCATCTAGCTTTTTGACTCTAGCTTTATATTTCATTTTCAAAAGACTAAATAATCCTCCCATATCAAAAAAGCACCAGTGGCCCTGAGAGCAATCCCTTGTTGTAAAAGCAGATAAAGATGAATAACCTGGCTTGTACATTTCAGTATTTTATGAATGGACCCTAGCCTCAGAGAATCATTTCAGATGCCACATCTAAGTCATAACTTGGTCAGTGATTTCCCGAATATGGTTATTTATAAGTTTAAGTGTGTCCAACTCTATCAATGGTCCCCATTTGTATCAGAGCCAAAACTCCCTTTTATGACAAATATTTTGTACTCCTTATATTATTCTGAAATGAAATTCATAGACACTATATTCCATCCACACAGAAATAATACATTCATCCCACAATTCTAAAACCAGTAAGTTCATAAAACTTTTAAGCTACTGCCCAAACTTTCATGAGCACACCTCCTGGCAACTTGTTTCACTTATCCTACCTACTTGGGGATATTTGTTGCAGTGAAATCAATGAAACACTTCAGTCAAGAGATTCTGTAATCCCAGCACTTGGGGGGCAGAGGCAGAAGAATCATGAGTTTAAGCCAGTTTAAGCAACACAGTGAGTTTCAGGCCAGTCTGAGCTACATAGTGAGACCCTGTCTAAAAAAAAGAAATGTGGATTTTTAGCTATGAACATAGGCTTATTTAACACCCATAAATATTTATAAAATATAATTCTGTCATTATTTAGCCCCTCCCCACTAGGTTCTAAATTAGAAAATCTGCCCAAGTACTTTGTTCTCAAGTATTCTTAATATTTCACACATCCCACCTGTTTTTTCCTCACTTTCTTTGTAGAAAGAACATATGTTTTTATAACTAGAGTTTAGAGCACATGTACCCATACTACTACTTGTTCAAAGACATAATTTTACCACTCTATTGTTTGTACAGTTTACAAATAAAACAAGAGAGAGGGTAAATAAAAAGCTGGGTGGTAGTGACTTAGTGCTCAATAAACAGGATTAGTTCTTTATGTAGAAATGTTCCTGCAACTTTTTTGTTGCTATTTCAAAAATAATACCATAGCTAGAACACAACCTATTTAGAAGGCTTGAATGTTTGCTGTTTTGAATGCTGAAGTGTTATTTCTTTTTGTTTGTAAAATAAAAAATATTTATTCTGAAAATAACTTTTCAGAAGTCAACTTTTATAATATAAAACTGTGAAATTGAATTGCACACAAGAACTTGAATACTTAGAGAGTTATTTGGAGTGAGAAATTCATTTCATTCTATTACTGGTATACTTCTTATTGAAGAGTCTCAATTTGGGATGTTTCATAAAGAATGAATTAGTGACAAAAGTAACATTTACTATTTCCTGGATACAAAAAAGTTCCATGTGTGACTTCTTTTAGTACTTGCTGTGTAACATGCAATATGTCACCATTTTACATGAGATTCAGAGCCATTAAACACAATCATTAAGGCAGAGTTGAAATTCAAATGCAAATCTGATTGAATCTTGCATTCTAGCATAAGGACATTCTAGTATGAGAGCTGAAGGACCCACTCCTCTATATTCCTTTTTCCCAGATTTCTGGATGACAATAAACTTCCTACTTCTATCTCTAGAAAACATAAACTGCTTCTTATCCTTAATGCTTCCCTATGCTGTGAACTACTACTGTGCAGTAGAAAGGTTTTGCTCAAATATCTCCTAAAAAGTTTTTGGAAGATCACATGAAAAAAAAGTCCTAGAAGTGGAAAATTGCAGTAAAATTCACTTGACAGTGGTAGGACTTCCATAGAGCTGCATGTCAAAATGTTGGAGTCTTTATGAAACAAGCAATTAAATACTACACAAGAATGATGAGTATTATTTATGCAACTTGTTTTCTATACTATCATGCCCCAACAACTATAATTTTTCCACTATTTCTGGGACATTTGCACCTCCTTAAAGAGCCTGAAAACAGCAACTGACTGAACCTATAATATGCATGCCCAGTTGTGAGAATGGAGTCAGTCACGGGCAATGCTTACAGAATGAAAGAACAAGAAAAGAACTTAGAAATAAAATTTAATCCCATCAATTTTCAAAGTCTAAAGTCAAGGAAGTCATATGGATAGGTAGGGGTATCACCCAAATTAAGACTGGCTTCTGATGGAGATGTTTTTCTATTACTACTTTTCCATGCTACCAAACCTCAATAATACTTATGAGATCATATTCACACTCTTAGGTTAAATTTTAAATTCACTTTGTTTATTACCATGCTGTGTACATTGTTGAATGTATAGCCTCCTGAGGCCATAACTATTGTTGGGGATCCTCTTTCCTATTAGTTTCTCCTGATAAATACTGGTCACCTGCTTCTCTATTATTTCCCCTTCTAGTCCACACCTGTTGGGCTCCACAGCATCTGGCTTTACAAATTTACCTAGGCATTTATCTCCCTTCCTTCTCAAATTACAATGCAATGCTTTTATGTGCTTGTATTTGGAATGACAAGAGTAAAGGTAAGCCTGACAGAGAACAAGGAAATAGCCAAGACCCTTCATTCAAGCTGGCTCAAACAAGGGATTAATTAGAGAAAGGGATGAAAAGAAGAAAACTGAGAAAGGTCAGCATTAGGGTTGGAGAAAATAAAACAAAAAAGAGTAATTAGTCTCCAGAAGAGTGTGACAAATTCAAATCTTACATTCAAATGGCACCCATGTTCATTGAGAGGTGAAGTAGATAGGGTGTGACAGCAGAGTACAGGTGGAGGACATTTTCAACATAAGGCTAGGGTGAAGTGGAGTAGTGGACTGTCAGGATTCTTAGTCATTACTCTTTTAGAACAGATACCATCATACTCCCAGGTAAACGGGAGGCATTTTTCAGCCATGAATGATAAGGAAAGGACTAGCAAAAGCTAGGCCAGAACTAAGCAGGTTCTGAGACCCATCAGAATATGTGAAGGTCCAGGACGAAGCTCCAAAACCAGCAGGAACTGATACAATGGCTTTGAGGCAAGCAGAAACCCTGTTGCATAGACAGGACCAACAATGCAGAAATTAGGGTAATGCTGCAGTTTAGTGCACTCTTCAGGCTTGTACTGATTCTCTGACTTTGGTCACCAAAGCTGTCTTGTCCTCTATTGTCTGATGGAGTAGAATGTCTCTTCTATGTCATACAGCTTCAGGAAATGGTGGGACCTCAGTGCCCATGCTGAGCTAGGGAAGGCTGAGGAAATGAAGAAATTAACGATAAAATACAACATGAGAGCTGAATGAATACCACAGTATATACTTAGAAATAAACCTGCAGTCCACAAAACAATTGGACTTTAGACTGAGGCACAGCCTGTTTTAAAAAGTTTCTATACCTTTCTCCATGGAACAAGCACCAAAAATCTAGCTTCATAGACTCTGACAAGCCTAGGACTCAAACACTCTATAGGTGTAAAATGCAACCACTGTAGTATTCAGCAGAGCTTGACATCCTGAGAGCAGTTCACTTTGGAATTACTCCCTCCATGTATATACGGCTCAAATCCTAGTCTGGGATGCCTTACAATGAATGCATGGTTACTTTGGTGATCCACAAGCATCTTACTACCATGTATGCTGCAGAGCATAAACAAAACCAACTTTTAAGTAGTGAGAACCATTCTCTGCTGGCATTTCCTTATATCACAGTGAGAAAGAGAGAGAGATTATAACTTTTCTAAGACATTAAAGTAGAAATAAAGTTAAAAGGTAACTTTAACCCTTTTAAGTAGGTAAGCACCAAAGGCAGTTTGCTTTAGTAAAGAAAAATGTTATCACTATGGAATTGCATTTTGTTAATTAGAACTTTAAATACCAAATGCTAAAATGTTTGTGTCATACTTATTAAAATGTAGCACAGTTTTCCTCACTTTCTGAAAAGACTACATTTGCAGTTTCTTAGAGAACAGAAACACTTCACGATGCTGGTTCTATAAAACCAGCTGATGGTAACTGTCACAGCCATATAGCTAAAAGATAAATACATGATCTGAAGTTTTAGGGCTTTTTTCATTTTTTTCCTTTTTTTACTAATTGTTGTGTGAAGGCCCTTCCTTGGAGGGTTATCAGTAAGTTTCCAGTCAAGAAAAAAGAAATGACCTTAATTGTTTGTTATGGTTTAGATCTGAAATGCCTCCCTAAGGCCATGAGGGCTTGGTCCATAGCTGATGGGGCTTTGGGGAAGTAACAGAACCTTCAAGAAGAGGGGCATAGTGGAAGAAAAGTGGAGTATGCCTCAAAGGGGATATTGATATCCCTTCCCTACCTCCCTTTTTATAACTCTCTCATTTCCAAGGCCCTATGAGGTGAGTTTTCCTCTGAGGCACACTTACACCATCACATACTGCCTTGCCACAGGCCCTAAGCTACACAGCCAAACAACCATGGACTGAAACTTCTGGAGCCATGAGCCAAAATAAACCTTTCCTTCTTTTAAGTTGATTTCTTAGATATTTCATCTCAGTGACAGTTGACTAATATAGGATTTCAAAGACGGGGAATTTTTTAAATTATTATTATTGTTATACTTGGAGTATATTGTGATATTTACAAAAGTTCTTATAATATATCATAGTTGAATTCACCCCCTTCATCATTCTCCTTTATCCCCCTCCCCCTCATTCCTGGAATAGTTTCAACAGGTCTCATTTTTCCATTTTCATACATGAGTACATATTTCCAACACAGTCATCCTCCTACACCCTTTCCTTATAGCCTCTCTCCTCCCACTGAGGCCAACCCCCAGATAGGACCTGTTTTACCTTCTTGTTCTCTATTTTTGACAAAGGACATTTTTGTCTGTATTAGATAGCTATACAAGGAGTTTCATTATAAAATTTATATATATATATATATATATATATATATATATATATAATAACCCAAATTGGTTCTTCCCTTCTATTTGTTTCCTTTCTACCTTAGTCAAAGAGGGGGAATTTAATAGAGGGAATTGCTTAAACCAGTATTGAATGAACTAAAAGAAAAAGGGTGGCAAGGTAACTCAGAAATCAGTAACTGAGTATTTCATTTCTCTATTTTTGAATAATGAATTACCTCAAAATTTAGTGGTTTGAAACACTACCATTTATCATTTTATTTCATGGTTCTGAGAGTTTAGTGGTTTCAGTTAGATAGTTCTCACTTGGGTGTTCTCACACCTTTCTAGTCAGATAATGGTGGAAGTTGGTGTCATCATGAAAGTTTACTTGTTCCTATGTATGGTACTCAGTGCCAACTATTGGTTGGGACATTAGGCTGTTGGACAAAACATCCACACAGCTCCTCCATGGACCTGGACTTGACACAACATGACAGTCTCAGACGTATCACATGAAGCTCAAGCTTCAGAGGCAAGTGACCCAAGGAAAAAAGACAGAAGATGCATTACCTTTATATGGTGTCTCTTCCACCATATTCTGTTTACTGACTAGTTAGTTAGGTTGCCTTTGATTCAAGGGAAGAGGACATAGGTCTCATTTCTTGATGGTAGGAATATCAGAGAAATATATGGATATATTTTAAGACTATCAGACAGAGGAAGTAGCTACCACTTCTACATTTGGTAGAACAAAAAGACTTAATATTAGAAGACCTAAGAACTACAGAATTCGAGCCACACAGGCCAGTGCTGGAGGCAAATTCTGGATGGTGGAAAGTGAATTCAGAATACAGTTCTTGCCATTCCAAAACCAGTGATCTTATAGATACTATACTCATTATTCCATAATAAATATTGCTTTTGTCTGCATCTCAAATAAATTTGCCTGTTCTGTAAATGTACTGACTGGTACATCTATAAGCTCTCTAGTACACTATCAATTTTGATTGTGATGGTAACAACTTCAATGAAATAAGGCAGCCAATTTTTAGAAATTGAGTCCTACAGATTTTTACATAGTAGTCTCTTTAGTAAGTCAGCATAGTAAGAAAAAGCAATTGTTCCAAATTAAAATAAGGGAGAGGACATAGTAAATGCAACATGAAACAGACATTTGTTAAGCTATGATCTGGGAATTAGACAAGATGAAAATTTACTGAACTGGAAAGATGAGGATGTTGACTAAGAAAAGAAGCTTATAAAACATAATATACAATATTGACATGCACTAAAGATTAGTAGTGGTGGTCCCCAGAGAATAGGAACGTAACATTCTGTTTTGTTTTTTAATTTCACTTGTTCTGTATTCTTATTTTCAACATTGTGTATCTGCTATTTCTGTAACTTTAAAAAGATTACTTGATTTTTTAGATTATGACATACAGATGAAATCATCTAGAATTTGTCTCTCAGATTTGTAATTTCACATAATATCAAGATAAGGAACAATTTCATTTTCATGAACCCTGAGTCCAAGTAGAAACCACAAATAGAGATTATGACCTCCAATGGGAATCAATATATTTCCTTCAGATTCAATGGATATTAGTAATTCTGAACAAAGTGCTATAGAAAAGGAAATTGAAGTTCTCTTCTAAACTAATTTCCTCTTGCCCATGAAAATATCCTATTCTCTCTATTCTGAATTAAACATGATACTCCCCAGAGTTCTCTTCTTGTCTATTTTCTTTTTCTTTATATGTTCTATTTTTCTTAAAAAAAATACCATCATCTATGATGTTGGCTCCCAAATGTATATCTTCATTCCTGATAGCTCCCCAGAACATGGATCTGATTGCTAAACATTTCCACACATATTCTTCTAGGGACCTAGAATTTGACATACCCAGCATTGAAGTTAATCACATTTCTTTCTGCACAATATACTCTTAACTCTATACTTCCAATCCTTATTAATGATGCCACAATCAGCCTAGCAATCCAAGTCAGAAGTATGGGCATATGGTGATCATCCCAAATTCCCCTCATGCTCCCCACCACTCACACATACCTAATTATTTGCAGATACCCAGATAATTTATCTATGTTAAAAATCAATGCAACTACTAGGACTGAGTTTCCACAAAAGAAAGAACTAAAGGCCAATTTCTTTAATGAACATTGATGTAAAAATCCTCAATAAAATAATGGCAAACCAAATCCAACAACACATCAGAAAAATCATACACCATGACCAAGTCGGCTTCATCCCAGAAATGCAGGGGTGGTACAACATATGTAAATCTATAAGTGTAATACAGCACATTAATAGAAGCAAAGACAAAAACCACTTAATCATCTCAATAGATGTACAAAAAGCCTTTGACAAGAGCCAACACCACTTCATGATAAAAGCTCTAAGAAAACTAGGAATAGAAGGAATGTATCTCAACATTGTAAAGGCTACATATGACAAACCCACAGCCAACATCATACTTAACAGTGAAAAACTGAAACCATTTCCCCTAAAATCAGGACTGAGACAAGGGTGCCCACCATCCCCACTCCTATTCAACATAGTACTGGAATTCCTAGCCAGAGCAATTAGACAAGAAGAAGAAATAAAAGGAATACAAATAGGTAAAAAAAAACAGTCCAAATATCCTTATTTACAGACTATATGATCCTATACCTTAAAGACCCAAAAAACTCTACCCAAAAAATCCTAGACATCATAAACAGCTTTGGCAAGGTGGCAAGATACAAAATCAACTTACAAAAATCATTAGTTTTTCTATACACCAACAAAGAACAAAAAGAGAAGGAATATATGTGGAAACAATTCCATTTACAATAGCTTCAAAAAAAATCAATACCTAGGAATAAACTTAACATAGGATGTCAACTACCTCTATAAGAAGAACTACAAACCCCTGAAGAAAGAGATACAGGAAGACTACTGAAGGTGGAAAGATCTCCCGTGCTCATGGATTGGTAGAATCAACATAATAAAAATGGCTATACTACCAAAAGCAATCTACATGTTTAATGCAATTCCCATCAAAATCCCAATGACTTTCATCACAGAGATTGAAAAATCTACCCTAAAGTTCATTTGGAAACACAAGAGACTGCAAATAGAGCAATGCTGGAGGTATCACAATACCTCACTTCAAACTATATTACAAAGCAATAGCAATAAAAACAGCATGGTACTGGCACAAAAACAGACATAAAGACCTATGGAACAGAATACAGGACCTGGATATGAATACACACAACTAAACCCCCCTCATTTTTGGCAAAGGTGCCAAAAATATATGATGGAGAAAAGACAGCCTCTTCAACAAATGTAGTTGGGAAAAGTGGTTATCTGTTTATAAGAAACTGAAACTACATCCATGTTTATCACTTTATACTACTATCAACTCAAAATGGACCAAGGACTTTAATATCAGACCTGAAACTGAAGTTAGTACCAGAAGGAGCAGGAAACACTCTGCTCCTGTTATAGGAGCAATAGGAAGTAATAGGTTTACACAAAGTCTTCCTCAATGGAACCCCAGCAGCTCAACAACTAAGGGAAAGAATGGACAAATGGGACTTCATAAAATTAAAAAGCTTCTACACAACAAAAGAAATGGTCTCTAAACTGAAGAGACCACCTACAGAGTAGGAGAAAATATTTGCCAAATATACATCAGACAAAGGACTAATAACCAAAATACACAGGGAACTTAAGAAACAAAACTCTCCCAAAATCAATGAATCAATAAAGAAATGGGCAACTGAACTAAACAGAACTTTCTCAAAAGATGAAATTCAAATGGCCAAAAACACGTGAAAATATGCTCACCATCTCTAGCCATAAAGGAAATGCAAATCAAAACCACACTAAGATTCCACCTCACCCCTGTTAGAATAGCCATCATCAAAAACACCAACAACAACAGGTGTTGGTGAGGATGGGGGGCGGAAAAGGAACCCTCGTACGCTGCTGGTAGGAATGCAAGCCAGTGCTACCACTCTGAAAAAAAATTTAGAGACTTCTTAAAAATCTAAATATAGATCTGCCATATGGTCCAGCAATCCCACTCCTGGGGATATACCCAAAGGAATGCGACACAGGTTACTCCAAATTACTAGTCACAATTACCAAGTTATGGAAACAACCAAGATGCCCCACTACTGACGAATGGATCAAGAAAATGTGGTAGGGATTCCAAGATGGCAGCTAGAGGGAGGAAGCAGAAAGTGAGCCTCGTATAGTGAAATCTTGGAGAGATACTGGAGACACATTTTGCAGGCATAATCACTGAGAAGAGGCATAACTTTGACCCCTCCACACCTCCAACCAGAGCAGAGAATCTCCACTTCACATTAAACGGAGAAACCAGGAAGGGCCCCCGGGCGCCAGTCGCCGGCGCCCAGATGGCTTGGGAAGATGCGGACCCGGACCAGGTGAGCTTTGCGGTACCGCGGTCGGTACTCCCACAGACAAGCCTGGGCCAGAGCAGCATAGCCCCCTGGACAGACTGACCTCCACCCAGGGAAAAAAAAGAGAAACTGAGTAATAAGCAATAAGAACAAATAAGACACACAGGAAAGAGGGTGGGGCGCCCTGAGCGCTGAAGATTGGGAGAAGGGAGCCCTTCCCGGGACTGTAAATAAACAAGCCGGGCAGGCCAGGAGAAATCTGAGCAAACAAAGCCTGCAGGGCCAGGTGAGTGCTAAGCTCATCCCAGAGATCTGCATAAATAACGCCTCCAGCAACAGCAGGCTGACAGCAGCAGGCAGCAAGCCACAGCCGCAGATACCATTCTCAGAATTGTCTCCAGACTTTTTTTTTTTTTTCCTTTGTCTCCCTACCTTTGATGAGAGAACAACCAAATTACACCTGCAAGCTGAAAAACTTACTGAAACTGTATTGCATTTGAACTTGGGACACTTGATGGGGTTTTTTTTGTGCATGTGTGGGTAGTTTTGTTCTTCTTTATGCGTCCCCTTTGATGAGACAACTACAGAACAACATCTGGAGACTGAGACTTCACTGCATTTGAACTTGGAGGTTTTTTGGTTTTTTGGGTTTTTTTTGGTTTTTTTAAATTTTCTATTTTTCATTTTATTTTAATACATTTTTATAAATAGATTTTTCTTTCATTTACTTATTTTTTATTTTTATTCTTACCTTTTTGTTTTTATTTTTGATTTTAAATCCTCTCTCTGTCTCTCTAATGTCTGTTCAGCTTACTGTTGATTAGTACACTAAAGCTCCCTGTTTATACCTTTGAAATGTTCTTGTCTGACACCTTGTTCTGTTTTCTCCAGTCTGTGTATTTGTTTTTCCCAATTCTTTAACTTCTTGCCTTCCATCTCAGCTCACTCTTCCATTCTAAATATTACCATTGTTATTATTACAAGCTAGAAAATACTTAATTGCACACAGTACAGGGACAGTAACAATACCAAGGGCAATGATGGGAAGACAGAAAAAACAGGGAAACCAGTTTCCCCACAGCAAAAAATTAGTACAGGAACCAGAAGGGAATGAAGAAAACATGTACTCAGATCCAGACTCCAACAAAATGAAGATAAACTATGCCAAAGGACCCAATGAAACCCACAAGAATAATTTAAAAGAAGACATACTACAGGTACTCAATGAGAATTTTATAGAGATGATACTGGATAGGGTCAACCAAAATGTACAGGAGACACTCAAGAAATTCCAAGACAACAAAAATAGAGAATTTGAAAAAACAAAAGAAGAAATAAAGGAAACCATAGAATCACTGTATAAACACCAAAGTGAAAGAGAGAACACGATGAATAAACAGATAAATGAACTCAGGACAAAAATAGACAACATTAAAGAGGAAAACAGCCAGGATATGGAAAACCTCAGAAAAAAGAACGAAACAGAACTGCAAAACAAAATGGAAAGCCAATCCAGCAGAATAGAACAAACAGAAGACAGAATCTCAGAACTTGAAGATGAAATGGTAATTAAAGGAAAAACCGAAGAACTATTAATTAAACAATTCAAGACCTGTGAAAAGAAAATGCAAGAACTCACCAACTCCATCAAAAGACCAAACTTGAGAATCATGGGCTCGAAGAAGGAGAAGAGGTGCAAGCGAAGGGAATACGTAATATATTTAACAAAATAATAATGGAAAATTTCCTAAATCTAGAGAAAGATATACCCATACAGATGCAAGAGGCCTCCAGGACACCAAACAGACCACATCAAAATAGAACTACTCCACGACATATCATCATTAAAACAACAAGTTCAGAAACTAGGGAAAGAATATTAAAGGCTGTAAGAGAGAAAAAACAAGTAACATACAAAGTTAAACCCATCAAAATCACAGCAGACTTCTCAACAGAAACATTAAAAGCAAGAAGAGCGTGGGGTGAGATCTTCCGGGCACTGAATGAAAATAACTTCAACCCCAGGATACTCTACCCAGCAAAACTATCATTCAAAATAGATGGAGCAATAAAAGTCTTCCATGATAAGCAGAAACTAAAACAATATGTGACCATAAAGCCACCACTACAAAGGATTCTTCAAGGGATTCTGCACACAGAAAGTGAAACCCAACTTAACCATGAAAAGACAGGCAGCACCAAACCACAGGAAAAGAAAAAGCAAGACAGTAGAGAGTAACCTCAACTTAGGTACACACAATCAAACCTTCAAACAACTAAGACAACTAAATGACAAGAATCACCACATACCTATCAGTACTAATGCTTAATGTTAATGGACTTAATTCACCCATCAAAAGGCACCATTTGACAAAATGGATTAAAAAGGAAGATCCAACAATTTGTTGCTTACAGGAGACCCATCTCACTGACAGAAATAAGCATAGGCTAAGGATGAAAGGCTGGAAGAAGATTTACCAAGCCAATGGCCCCCAAAAACAGACAGGAGTAGCAATACTTATCTCTGACAAAGTAGACTTCAAACCTACATTGATCAAACGAGATAAAGAAGGACATTCCATACTAATAAAAGGGGAAATAGACCAAAAGGAAATAATAATTATCAACCTGTATGCACCCAATGTCAATGCACCCAATTTCATCAAACATACCCTGAAAGACCTAAAAGCATACATAAACACCAACACAGTGGTTGTGGGAGACTTTAACACCCCATTATCATCAATAGATAGGTCATCCAAACAAAAAATCAATAAAGAAATCCAAGATCTAAAATATGCAATAGATCAAATGGACCTAGTTGATGTCTACAGAACATTTCATCCAACTTCTACACAATATATATCCTTCTCAGCAGCCCATGGAACCTTCTCCAAAATAGATCATATCCTAGGGCACAAAGCAAGTCTCAGCAAATATAAGAAAATAGAAATTGTACCATGCATACTATCTGATCACAATGCAGTAAAAGTAGAACTCAACAACAAAAGTAAAGATAAAAAATATGCAAACAGCTGGAAACTAAATAACTCATTACTTAATGAAGAATGTATCATTGATGAAATAAAAGAAGAAAAAGTTCCTGGAAGTCAATGAAAATGAAAACACAACCTACCGGAACCTATGGGACACAGCTAAGGCAGTCTTGAGAGGAAAGTTTATAGCCATGAGTGCATATATTAAAAAGACTGAAAGATCCCAAATCAATGACCTAATGATACATCTCAAACTCCTAGAAAAACAAGAACAAGCAAATCCCAAAACAAATAGAAGGAGAGAAATAATAAAAATAAGAGCTGAAATCAACGAAATAGAAACCAAAAAAACCATACAAAGAATTAATGAAACAAAAAGTTGGTTCTTTGAAAAATTAAACAAGATCGATAGACCCCCTGGCAAACCTGACTAAAATGAGGAGAGAAAAAACCCAAATTAGTAGAATTAAGAATGCAAAAGGGGAGATAACAACAAACTTCATGGAAGTCCAGGAAATCATCAGAGACTACTTTGAGAACCTATATTCAAATAAATTTAAAAATCTTAAAGAAATGGACAGATTTCTAGATACATATGATCATCCAAAACTGAACCAAGAGGAAATTAATCACCTGAATAGATCTATAACACAAAATGAAATTGAAGCAGCAATCAAGAGTCTCCCCAAAAAGAAAAGTCCAGGACCTGATAGATTCTCTGCTGAATGCTATCAGACCTTTAAAGAAGAACTGATACCACCCTCCTTAAACTGTTCCATGAAATAGAAAGGGAAGGAAAACTGCCAAACACATTTTATGAAGCCAGTATTACACTTATCCCAAAACCAGGCAAAGACACCTCCAAAAAGGAGAACTATAGGCCAATCTCCTTAATGAACATTGATGCAAAAATCCTCAACAAAATAATGGCAAATCGAATTCAGCAACACATCAAAAAGATTATTCACCACGACCAAGTAGGCTTCATCCCAGGGATGCAGGGGTGGTTCAACATACGAAAATCAGGAACCAGTGTAAAGATCAGTTAGAGATGAATCAACTTGGGCTGTAACATATTTTTACATGGAAGCAATGCTAGGAATCTCTCTGTATAGCTATCCTTCACTAGCAAAAACACTTTGTCTTTCTTATTATGCTTATGTCTTCTCTTCAACAAAATTAGAGATAAGGTCAGCTGCCTGGAAGCGAGGGTGGGTGGGTGGGAAAGGATGGGGGTGGAGTCAAAGGGGAGAAATGGCCCAAAGAATGTATGCACATGTGAATAAATGAATTTTTAAAAAGAAGAGAAAATTTAAAGTCCTTTCTCATTGTCCTTTTCTTACAAAGCATGCACAATTGTAAAAAAAACTAAAAAATAAACAAGTGTATATATGTATTTGTGTGTATGTATGGAGAGAGAGAGAGAGAGAGAGAGAGAGAGAGAGAGATCCCTATCTTCAGAAAGTTTTTGGTATTATAGATAACCCAAAATGAAACAAAGAAGATTTAAGAAAACCAGTATTCAATATAATTGCCACAAATTTATACATTAATCACTACAAAATATTATAGGTAATTGTTTTCTGTATAAAACTTGGTTATGGATTGAAAAGATGAGAGCAAACATGCTTTTCCCCTGGAGGAGGAGTTATTAGTGTGAACTCTTTGTATCTTCCCTGGGGTAAATTTCACTGAACTCTATGCACCAGTAGATCTACTTACAACCTGTTTTGATATCTACTTGGAAGCAGTGTCAATTTTACATGGAAATGTTAAGAGTCCAAGTAATTTTCATTTTAGATATTACTCTCAAGTTGATTATATTTTTATTATGGTACCACAAGGCATTTTTGAGGTCAAAAATAAAGGAATATGTCCATGTATAATTTTGAAGTGACACTAAACCTGTACTTTTGATTAATCTTCCTTTATTGACTCATATTCTTTTCAGGATGATTACCCATAAATGTTCCATTTCTAATTAATGTTTTTCACATCACTCATCAGAAGCTAAATATCTAGTCAGTAATACTGAAATTTGTGGTCAGTTTCCATCACCTGGGATGGTGATATGGGATTGAGGGGTCCCTGATTTTATGCATGATATACATAATGACGTCGTGCCCATTCTTCTTAATTTTTACTTCATCAATTTAGGTATCTTTGTATGTTTTAAAAAATCTTACATTTAATATGAATTTGTTAAAGCTGTCATGACAAAGTGTCATAAACAGGGTGGCATGAACAGCAGAAATGTGTTGTCTAGCAGTTAAGGAGAATGGAAGTCTGAGGTCAAAGTGAAATCAGGGTTTCTTTGGAGACAGAATCTGTTTCACGTCACTGCCCTAGTTTCTGATGGTTGCTGGTAATCACCAACATACCTTGATTTCTAGATGCATGATCTTGATTTCCTCCTTCATCTTCACATGGAGTTTACCCTGTATACATATCTATGTCCAATTTCCCCTTTTTATAAGGATACCAGTCTCCTTGGATTAGAGCCCATCCTAATGATTTCATATTTACTTAAGTAATTACACCTGCAACAAACTCATTTCTAAATTAGTTCAGTGACTGAGGGCTGGAACTTCAACACATAATTTGGAGCAGACAGAAGTCAACCCACAGCATACATATTCTACATGGGAAAGTTTTTAACCCCTCATCAATGGACGTACTTCATGATTTCTCCACAAAATGAGAGTTAAACTTCTGAAAGCCATCAGCAGTGTGGAACAATAAAATAGTGCCAACATTAAGATACTTCAATAACGCCAATGATCAGTAAATTCTCATAGGCCACCCTGCCTATTGGGCCAGGCTTTTAACCTCTCTGAAACACTGGTAGTTTATGTCCAGCATCCCTCCCTCACCTACTATGTTTGGGGTATTTTACTATTTTCTAACTATAGTCATACCTTCTCAAATGAAGTAACATTTACGGTCCACATGATTTTGGCCATCAAGTTTTAACAAATAACTGTTTTGTGATATTGCCATACATAGAGCATTAAAGTTTTCTTTACAAATATTTAGAAGCAAGGTAGCAAATAGTTTTCATTACTTTGTGAGTCTCACCTCCAGTCAATTGGTGAACTGACTTGGTAAAGAGCTTAATTGAAGATTCTTAAGCCTGGGGAACTGGAGGCGATTCTCAATTTTCAACATTAATTGGGATACAGGAAGTGATGCAGTCATGCTGTGAACCCACCATCTTAACCCAAATCATCCTAAAGCACCTGAAAACAATTTAGGGCACCCCAAAATCATTGTAACCAAAATTGCCATCATGCTCATCTGTCCCCCAGATCCTGCTTTTCCTAACATCTTCAATTTATAAATTTATCCTCTTGCTCTTCACAAGCCCTCTCTGTCCTTACTTCATTAGCCTAGAAAAAGCCAGCCTTGTCCTTCGTTCTCTGATGTGCCTCTCCCAACATTACACCATGTATCTCCTGAGAGCCATAGTCAGAAAGCACTGTGCTCTTGCTAAATAATTTCATGTTCAGAATTACATGTGCTACATACAAAGTTGACAACCCTAAATGTTATTTCATGTTTATAAAATAATAAATAAAGGTTTTTCTCATAGGCACCCTCATTTGATAACTGACACTACCCTGGGAAGCAGGTAAAAAAGACATAATTATTCTCATTTTATAGGTGAGGAGACTTGGAGTTTAAATCTGTAAGTCATGGCAAAAATCACGGCCATAAAGTCAGCTAGCTCAAGGTTCTAATTCCAGAGTCTTACGTGGTGTGGGTTCCTATCTCCCTGTTCTTCTTAGCATCCTCCAACGTCATAAGCCTGTTGTGAGGATTCATTGAGATAATGAGTCTGGTATTTCACAGCTGTTTGTCCAAAAAACAGCATCTCTTTCTCTCCTTTTCCCTCCTTCAAAAAGCTAGATCAGACCACATAGCCAAAAAGTGGCAGAGTTCAGAAAAGAACCTGACTTCTCTGACTCCTAAGGAAATGCAAACGTATCAGCTGAAGGGCTACAGTTCCCTTTGGCACTTATACTTTATGGCTTCCTCCGAACATGTGAAAATTTCTCCAGAAAAGGAGGCAGATCCAGGTTTTGTATATTCTAACATAGAAATGGGACTCTGTTTCTTTATGAAAGTAATACAAAACTGAAAATGCATGATATAAAAGTGTAATTTAGAATAAGAGAAGAAATCACAAAAAATTACAAATTTCAAAGTGGTAAAAACTACAGCATTGTAAAATCCAGAAAAACAATATAATAAGTACTTTTTAACTGCCGGATATATCTCCATTGTACCTTTCAACTACATTTTGGGCTACATAGTCTTCATATAATAATTTTTTAATTCCAGATACAGAGATTACCAGAATAATTCAGTCTTTTCTTTACCATAGTTGATTATTTTGCTTTACGGTTTTACCTGCAGTTTAGTCTGGAACTGCCAAACTTGGTTAGGCAAGATATGTCAGATACTCTTAGATACCACCTGATGAGTTAGAAAGCATAAAATATGCAACTTTACCAGTTGCTTAAAATGCTATCAATTTTTGTCTTATAAATGCAGGAATTTTGATAAGTTCTATTTCACTTAATAATATCAAAACAAAAAAAGGACCTTTACCAACTAGAAAGAACTTTTACTTTAATTATGCATCAATACAAACTGGATCCTTCACTTACAGTTGAGAGAATTTTCCATACAGTAGTTTCTGGTTCCACACATTTCAAGCTTTGCTTAACCTCTGACCTCCTTCTGGAATAAGATACTACATCCTTAGGTCATGGTGTCAGGTGAACGATGCACTATGAATAGGAATTTTTTTGTAAGCTCTTTGTATACTAGGATAACTACTAATAACTTAAGTATACTCTGAAATGACTGCAGACTACACAAAATCCTTTCACAAATTCTTTAGTCAGATCCCAAAACTGCATGTAGTCCCACTAATACTGCATGCAGTCCCACTAATACTACACAGGGAGAAGTTATATACAAGGGAAATTTAGTGTGAAGAGAACAGTCTTAAGTGCTGCTAAAATATCATTTTTTGCTTGTTTCATTTTATAAATATATGACCACTGGAATTCATAACTAGAGGTTCGCCTCCTAAGGTCTTTAGTGGGGTTAATACAGATGAGCAGCCCAGAAATGTCAGCTTCATTGGTTTCACAGAAAATCCACCTCAAGGATAGACCCATGCTACAATGATTCTTGGCAACCAATGTGATCAGACACCTCCATTTTTGCTTCTGAGAAGGAAACATTTTTTTGGAATTCTCAAGGAATTTAAAAGGATAAATTAACTCCTTACAACCAGTCTCTGCTTTGAGAATCTTGAGTAACAGCTAAGCAAAAAGAGCAAACTCTTACAACTGGGAAGGAAAAATGTCTACTTATTAGTTACTCTTTGACACTTAAAAATACTTACAATATTTGAGCTATATGTTGTTCATGTTACACTAACAATTCAAATTCATTTTAATGTTTAAAACACCAAGCTATAAAGCTTCTGTAGCAACTTGCCACACATGATAACTATTCTGACTTGTTTTCATTCCACCAAAGCTCTTTGAGCAGTCACTGAGCTAATTTGATTTTCAGACCCATTAATCTGGAACTTCAAATCAAAGGAGAGACCATGCATCTCTCTGATGCCTTTTCAGAGAAGCAGCAACTGTAACAGAAGCATCTTAAAACTCCTCTCACTGCCTGTAGATTAATGTTTGCACCATTTCCCAGAGCCCCTGACCCACGTATGGATGACTCCTTAAACACTGGAGGGAAGGGAAGGAAGGAAAGGAATGCTACAACTTCCCATTACCTCGATTTGGCATTAACACTAACAAGGCCTAGCCTTTCAACAATGTGAACTAGATAATGCTTGTCTCTAGAATCCTATGTCTCCCACTGAGTCCCTCTTGGTGGTTTGATCACTCATTTTCCTCTCTGTCCCTCAACTAACCCATCATTCAGGAAGCTACCTGATTGATTGATTGATTGATATTAGTTTTTATTTTTATTAGTATTTTATTGTTGTACTGGGGTACACTGTGACATTCACAAAACTGCTTACAATATATCTTAGTTAGATTCACCCTCTGTATCATTCTCTTCTATCCCCCATTACCCCCTTCTTAGAATAGTTTCAACAGGTCTTACTGTTCCATTTTCATACATGAGTACATAGTATCTGATTTTAAAGAAAACAAAAATAAATTGTCAACACTCATATATCTCAGGTGCAAATGAATACAGCTTAGTATCTGCTATAGTTTGGATGTAGTTTGAGTATGTCTCCCAAAAGTTTTGAGCTGGAAGCTTGTTCCACAGCTTGATATGGAAAGATGGTAGGACCTTTAAGAGGTGGGGACTAGAGAGTGGTGATTGGGTCATGACCACCCTGTGGAAAGATTAATGTTGACTTCACAGTGTGCTGACTCTGGCAGGAGTACAAAAGAACAAGACCTTCCCTGGTCTCTGACTTGCTGCCTTGATATCTGAGCTCTTCTGCATATGCCTCTCTCTATTGCATGCATTCCTGCAGTGTCATGCCATCTGTCATGCTGTGATGCAGCCAAGGGATCATCCTGTTTGGACTTTCCAGCCACCAGAATTGGGAGTCACAGGCTGGTGGAGAGGCTCAGGCAGTAGAGGGTCTGCCTAGCAAGCACTGAGTTCAAGCCCCAGTGCCGCAAAAAAAAAAAAGTACAACAGAATTGTGAACCAAACAAATGTCTTTTCTTTATGCATAACCCAGTGCTAGGTTTTCTATTATAGCAACACAACACAGACTAAGATACTGTCCTGATAACATAATGTTTATCAACCCTACCTGAATAATAAATCACCCAGAGAAATTTTTTAAAATACCAACACCTAGATCCCAACCCTGACTAATAGAAGCAGACTCTCTGGGGATAGGGCACAAAGCAGGAGAATTTTTCTGATACCTTCCCAAATGTATCGATTTTGTTATTTTATTTTCACACAGAAAGGAAGCATTTTCTTTTAAATCTGGAGTTTCCATTTGTGGAATTTCAAATAACAGAAAGAAAGGGAAATATTTTAGAGACTCAATGGCAGAGGGCTTTCCTAGCAGTCTTAAAATCTTTTAAGTAGTCAATTTACTTCACCCAGTCAGAGGTAGAGCCTGCTCTGAAGCACTTCACCTGTGCCAACCAAATTAGAATTAAGCAGACTGAAGAGCCAATGTCTTATAGCTCAGAGCATCTGTAAAAATCACTTTCATGTTTCAAATATGGATTTCACCAATTATATTTTGTGCGTGTCACAAATAGTGATGGCAGATGTCATTATAGGACAGAAAATTTCATTTCCCTGTTAATGTTGTTTATTAATAAGCATTGTGTGAGCATCCACTGTAAATAACATGTAGTGGGAAATGCCAGGAGGTTAAGAAATAATTGCTCCTTATATAAAAAACTTATGAGTCTGATAAATCTCTTTTCTGAATGGTGAACACTGTATAAAGCCCTCTTATGAGATGGGATTTTGAAGGCATCAAAGTCAAATGATTCTCCCAACTGACCTCTTGGGTATCTGAGCCTATGTTTGTACTTAACACTCTAAAATTGCAAAAGATCACCAAGGGAGTAAGTACAGACAAAGAGAGAAGTGATTCAAATCTGAGACAGGTAGCATTCCATCATTAAGATGTGGAGTAGAGAAAGAAAAATTAGCAACCAAAATTGACAAGAGAGCAACTACTACTGTAGGAGGAAAATCAGGATATGTGGTTGAAGTCAAGTTGAGAAAGTGTTTCAAGGAAAAAAGAGTGATGAAGCCCATCAAATGCTGCTGAATGGCCAAGAATTATCCATTGAATTTAGCAAGGGGTATCTTATGATGACCTTGCATGAGGAATTTCTTTTTTTGCCAGAGTGTTTAAGAGCAAAACCTGATTGGCTTGGGTTCAAAGACAAAGAGGAAGATTTTGTAGTTTACTAGCATAGAAAACCCTTTCAAAAGGAGGAAGAGTTAGCCAAAGAACAGATGGAACGAAGAAACTCTTTTCATACATGGGAGAAGTAATGGCACATTTACAGACTGATGGGAATGTAGAGTCAAAAAAGTAATGGATAAGCCAGAAGATGGAGGGGAAGAATTACCTAAGCTTTATCCTTGAGTAGATGAAGAGACTGAGTTCAGCACACAAGCAGAGGATAGACTGTATTTAACATATAAAGTTTGATCACACCAAAGGGAAAGGAAGCTGAATCTGTGAGTATATATACTGGTCCTAGGAGCTTGTAGTACTTCTTTACTGATTGTATCTATTTGAACACTAAATTTAAAATTAGATGGGGTGGGGTGGGGATGAATAGACTGAGCACAATTTTTAGGGCACACTTTAATAAAAATATCATAGACTGGGTGACTTACACAAAAGATTTATTTCTCACAGTTCTAGAAGCTAGGTAATTACAAGATCAAGCTGCCTGTAGATTCCCTGTCTGGTGAGGATCTGCTTCCTGGTTTTTAGACAAAGACAGCCACCTTCTCTCTGTGTCCTCACATGGCCAATATAGCAATATAGAGAAAGAGAGGGGAGGGAAGGAAAAGAGAGAGAGAGGATCCTCCTTTTTATAAGGATATTAATTTTATTTTTGAGGCCTCTACTTCATAAATGACCTAATCACTTCCCAAAGGCCCCACCTTCAAATATGGGAAGGGAGTCATGGGAAGCTATGACTTCAATATATGGATTTGATGGGGACACAAACATCCATTATATAACAAGTAACATCCCTGTATCATATTGCAGTTCAACGATATTGCCTGGAGAAGATGTCAATCACAGTCCCAAGTAAGGTCCTATAAGGTATCTGTATCACTTGTTTCCTCAGGACACTATATGAGAAAATCTTTTAATGCTCTTAAGAGAGCTCACAGTATATAAAGAAAGAGGCAGATACTCTCATAAGTCTGAGCATAGTTTATAGTAGAAGGGATATTTGTCATTTTGCCAGAGCAACCATATGGCTATGACACATTTATAGGAGTGATCAAAATTATTTGGGAAGATGTGTCTTAGTTGTATCACATCACCAAAGATTATGAGACATTCTAAAAGAAGACTGATTTATAGGCAATGTAGCTAATGCAGTCACAGAACAAAATTGCTTTGGATTTGCATATGCGTGCCTTGAAAAGCAAAAGGCTACTATCATATGACTTTTCCTGAAGCTGTTTAATTAATATGTTGAATAGTAATTCATCTAATGCATGCCCATAAGGCCAAAGTGTGGGGGGGGCGGCGAAGAAGGGAAGGAGAGAGGGAGAGCGAGAGGAAGAGGAACACAGAAACACGAGAGACAGAGAGATATTCTGCTAGTGATAGTATTAGCATTTTAGAACACTTTGTACAAAAATGATCATATCTTTGTAGAAGGCACAGAACTCTGTCCAGGGGAATGACCTAAAAACAGAGTAGCAACATAGCAATGCCAAAAAATGAGGGAAAAGGTGGCAACTAGTACTCATGCTCTTGTGATTAATCCATTGAGGAATTCAGGGGCACAGTAATGCAGTGTGGCATGCTAATGAGGCAGTAGAACATCCTGCAGGCCAAGGCCAAAATCCTAGATCAGACACTTCACAGCTGATTAACATTTGAACAAATTACCAAGTATATTTGAACCCAAATATACCAAGTATATTTGAAGCTTCCTTATACGCAAAGTGGAGAGGATAGCACTATAACAAGGGGCTATACAAAAATCATAGAGACTGTGCAGAAAGTGTCTAGGAATGGGCCTGGCATTTTCTAGGCAATTAATAAATGTTGCCTGGAGATTATTATTATTATTACTGCTCTTCCACAAATGAAAGAGACATATGCATCATATTTCCTGCTCTACCAATGGCAAGTGGCACAGAGAATAGCACCTCTTAAGAGCCCCATTACTGTTTTTATATGTAATGAATGAACAAATGAATAACTGGGACGCAAGTGGACAATACTGAGGATAGGGAAGGCTATAGCAGCATCCATAAGTGGGTAAGAGCAGATTTTGGAAAGGCACCTGGCATTGAATATCAACTGTGCCCCTCATGACTGTAGACTGCTATGAGGATCATAATACTCCCTCCTGAATGATTTAATGAAATACTGTATGTAAAGTGTCAGAGTACACACTGCAGTATTGACTGTTGCTATTGTCACTGTTCTTCATACCCTAGGTTAGCACACACTTTCCCATCCCTTGTGTTTCTTCTTCACTCACTGTGAGTTTAGTGAATTTGTGCATATGCCCAATTAGAATAAGAATTTGGTGAGCTGGTAAGCTTTCGTGTGCATCCTGCATACCTACAAATCTGTGCCTTTTTATTCTGCATTAAATGCTTTGGCTCTGGGTGCATGATAATTCTATTGATTCTTTTAAAGTCACAACTAATATTTCTTTAACTTGATGAAGAGGTTTAGCACCTCAGTAGACTACATAAAAAGGTTCACACTGCTGTTATCAACACCTGCTGTTTTAATCCAAAACTCAATGATTCTTTCTTTATTCCACCTATTCTACTCAGCAGTTGTCATGTACGCTTATTTGATTAAATTTTATCTTTTTATTCTCTGTAATGGCTTGCCTCTATTAGTTACATACTAAGCACATTTCTCCCCAATGTAGCATTTTGGTGTTTTCATCACAAAATGTCAACTTCACAATTGATTCTATAATTCAAAGAAATGGTTGCTTAGTCCTCTAAGCGCTGTGATGAAATGTGTTTACTGTATTTGTTATTACACCAAATCCTGATTTTTCCATTATCTTTCTTCTTAAATTACCAAAGCAAACATGCTCTGGTCTTCATGTTGATTCCTGAAGCAAGGAGAGGCATTCTTTCAGAGCACAGTATTGTATTTCTTAAATGCACTGAATAGATTTTAAGAGCTTCATTTAAATGTTAAATCCGATTCAGTCAATGTCCAGTCTCTTTTCTTTCCTCAATAAACAAAATATTGCACTACTGTCTTAAGGGAATGATGTAGAGAATCTTTTATCAATGAACTTAAGTGCAAGAATAAGATATTTACAAAAAAAATGCAAGTGGCCAACAAACGCAAGAAACTATGTTTACCTCAAATTCTAGATAAATAATAACATACCTAGCACTTAACTAATATTTCCTACTGTCAAAATTATTAATTGGACTCCATCTGACTCAGCCAGCTCCTGCCCACTCTGTTCCTATGGATGCTTACATAGGGAACTGAAACCCAATTCACTGGCAAGTATCTAAATCAATCAGCAACCATCAGTTAACTCTTAATTAGGGACTTTCTGTGGAATGATCCAAATAAGGTCAGTGTTCTCCGATAACCAAATAATTTCTCTGCCTTGGATCACATTCACTCGTAAGAGCCTTCCTTACATGTCCGTTTGGCAGAGCTCCAAACTCCCAAATTCATGAATTACTATCTGTTCAAATGAACTTCTTAAAATTTTGATGTACCTCTATTTACCTTTCAGTACTATATACAAGGCCATTCCCAAGCTCTTGCATATATATTACATTCTCACAATCACTCTATACTTAGATATTGCTGGGATTTAAATGCAGGTAAACTAAAGTTCATGGTGTAGTCTAAAACACTACAGTCAGAAGAAATGGAAGATTTTTGCTTATGCTATTGCTTGATAAAAATGTAAAGCAAGTTTCCCTATAAAGTGATGTGAGAGTTTGATTGATATGCCCTTTCTATAAATGAATTAAAAGGCTCAATAATAAATACCTTTTAACCCATTAGTTCTATAAACCTTTCCTTAAGAAATTTTTAAGAGATCCAATGAAATCCTATGATGGTTATGGGGACCCTAGAGTCAGACTACTTGTGTTGGATCCTACTTCTACTAATTGCCAGTTGTGTGGTCTTAGGGAAGTTAGCTAGCTTCTCTGTGCCTCAATTTTGTCTTCTACAAATAAATATCATCATAGTACCCATCTTAAAGCCCTGCTGGGAAATTCAAATTATTTTATGCTTATCATGTTAGTTAGACATTTTTTTGCTGTGATAGGTACCTAAGAGAAACAATTTAAAGGAGGAAAGATTTATTTTTGCTTACAGTGTCAGACATTTCAGTGCATGGTCAGCTGGCTCCATTGCTTTTATGTTCATGGCAAGGCAGAATCATGGAGGAAGGGAATGTTGAAGAAAGCTGTTCATCTCATGGTAGCCAGAAAGCAAAGAAGAGAAATAGGAAGGGGCCAGGGCCAATGTATACCTTTCAAAGGCACGCACCCAGTGAACCTCTTCCCCCATCTAAGCTCCATGTTCCACAGTTCTACCATCTCCCAATAGTTTATTCAAATTTTGAATGCATCAGTGGGATAAACTATTGTTTAATTCAGAGCCCTCATGATCTAATTATCTCTGGAAATACCCTTATAGACACATCCAAGGTGTACTTTACTAATCTCTTAAGCATTTCTCAATCCAACTATTTGACAACCAAAGTTTATCATCACACATATAAATACATAAATAAATGTACATAATTGAGACTTCACTCCATAAAATGTTCTTTTTTTGCATGTGACCTGACATAAACTTTGAATTAATATCTCTGAGATATAAAGTGTCTGAGGCCCTTCACCACACAGCATCTTACTGCTATCTTTATAGGATAGCATGTAGCCCTTCCCTTCTTCTACAATAGGACAATAGTCTACCTTTCAGCTAGACTGTCAATCAGGTATGTTATACAGAATTAACTTTTAATTAGATTCCCCTGTTGACCATTTCACCTTGAGAATGATTTAGGTATAAAATCTTGAGAGTGGGGCAGGAGAGAAAGAGAGAGAACATTCCTCTCCATGTGGCTCAGGAAGCCATTTTGCTTCGTGCTGTGAGCTGAAAGAAACAGTGTTATGATCATAATTGGCAATGCATTGATAAGGAAGAATGTTTTAATGGGGCATCAGTTTAACTTTAACAATATTTACGTGCTCACAGATTTAATAAAATAGAGTAAATCTGAAGGACAATTGTCAGTGAAAGGCAGTGTTATTCATTCACTACTCGCTTTATAGCTCATATTTCAGAACACATCATGGAATTTTAATATCCTCACATAGTACAACTAATCACTTGATTTTAAGTGCATTTCAGCTCTTGTCACAAGAAGGATTGTTATTTTCTGGCTGGAATACTTAAGTCACATTTTTCTTTTTAATCCTTGGCAGATATATTTGAGTTTCAACTCAAGCACCTGTGTCTTAAAATATTACTAGCATTCTGTAGATACCTTTCAAAGTCTTGTATGAAGAGGAAGAATGCAAATTTCGAAAAGCACATAAACCTGCAAAATCTAACTAGGCTGTCAGGAAAAAAAGAATTTTGGGCAACATATACAGGAAATCCATTTTGCAACCTCTGGGTCTTATCGAGGTAGAGCTGGCTATGCAAACACTGATGAAGTTGAACTCTAAGAGATGACTGGGGTTGTTTACTAAGTGATCGTCCAGTGTTCTGTGGTTGATATGAGGCATTAACCAGAGTTCATAAACAAGAAAGTCTAACAACCCATCACACATGCCTGTTTTATCTACAGATGAGGAAAGAGGCAGTTATCACGTTCACTTATTTAATATTCCAATCAATCCAACACTAAGTAAATAGTTAGGCAACTGGTTTCTGTTTGTCTTTAGGATTTTTTAAGAGCAGAGGGGATAAAGCTTGTGTGTTGGATAAAAAACAAGCTGCTTATTTTCCCTCTGCTTTCCCAATGCTAGCAATCCAGAAGACTTCTGTGGATTTGAAAGGTGTGAGGACTTCTCACCCACCCACCAAACCCCTGCCCCAGAAAACAGGCCATTCTGCAGCAGATACCAGCTAGGCATTATCTAATTTCATTCAATTCTGAAACTGTCTACCTAGATATAGTGTTGGTTCCCAAGATGGTCCCTGCCTTAAGATGCCAGTCACGAATACCAGGTTGTTTTACCTGTGCTTCTGACCAATCAACTGTGAATCAGGGTTCCCACAACCACTGCTCATGCACGATTAATTTGCTTGACTGGTTCACAGAACTCAAGGAAACACCTACTTGTATTTACCGAATTATTATAAAAGATATTACAATGGAGGCAGATGAAGCAATGTACAGGGGAGGTATGAAAATGGCACTTGTAGTGCCTTTGCCATCTCCAGGTGAACCTCCACATGTTAAGCCATCCAGAAACTCCCTTGAGCCCTGTCCTTTTGGTTTTTTATGGAGGCTTCATTGCATATGAGTAATTGCTACTACACTGGGTGGGGAAACCCAGCAAGGCTTTTCTGTTCAAATCCTTCATCAGTCCTTCCTTGTAGAAAGGGAGCATGACTTCTCTGGAATGAGTGTCTACGGGACAAGGATAGCTCTGAGAATTTCTTTATGGCCTGCAAATGGCAGGAAAATATCAGAATATCCCACCTTAGGGAGAAGAAATTCTGGATTCTCTGTCTTGCCTTAAAGAAAGAGTTATAAGCCAGGAATCCATGTCTCTGTGTGTGTGTTGTGTGTGTATGTGTATGTATATATGGGCATGTATGTTTATGTGTGTGTTACAATACATAATAATATTTATGTGTGTTAAAAATGCTTGAGATTCACAGAAAGAAGTCTTGCATGGGATTAGTGAATAAAGAGAGGATTGTAAGTGAATGTCTCTTCATCTAGAGTTACAATGGAAACTGCAATGGAAGACAAAAAAGAAGCAGACACTGACCAACCAGCAAGTGGTTTGTGGCAAAGTGATCCTATATTACCTTGATAAACTCACCCAGTGCCTATAGATTATATACCTACCCAGTCTGTGCACTGCAAACCTGATACTTTAAAATCTCACAAGCTTTTATGTTAATTACAGTGGCACACTAAATAAAATAAAAATTAACTTTAATTCCTAATACAGGGGAAAACTAACATAAATCTTGCATATTCCATTCCAGGCTTGTTTCTCTAGACATACCCTTTTATAGACAACACACCATCTGAGTGTGGTATGTAGCTTCCAGAGCTATGCCAAAGTCTAGTTAGAATTGAAGATACTCATTTGATAGTTAGAGCATGGCCCTTGGAATGCAACAGACCTGTATTATAATCTACATGTTTGAAGCAAAATACTTAAAACTCTCCATGATTTCATTACAATTGCAAAATGCAGAAAATACTGTCACTTAGGAGTCACAATTCAGTGAAGATTTAGTGAAACAATGTACTGAATGAACCATATACAAGATAGAGCATATATTAAACCCTATGTTAATGGTAATTATTTTATTTCATATGTGTGCTAACATTAGCAATACATTCAACTTGAGAGTTATTTGTGCCAAATTTGTCTTTGCAAACATGGATTCTGTTACCTTTAGGCAAGAACACTGCCACAAGCTGGACATGGTAGTGCTCATCTGCAAACCCAGCACTTGGGAGACTGAGGCAGAAGGATCACAAGTTCAAATCCAACCTGGTGAGTTTAAGTCTGGTCTAGACTACCTAGCAAGACCCTTTATCAAACATTGCTGACACAGACATCCTCAGCATTTCTAAGTCCAGTGGATGAAAAAAGGAGAAACTTTTCCCTGAATCAGATGACCCTATTGGAAAAATAGTCTTAAAGAAACCCATTATGTTAAATACAGGTATAAAACAAACATACATGCATTATTAGAAGATGACCTAACTAGTATGACCTACAGAAAAGCAATGTTAAAGTGGTGGGTGAGTACCTGGGTTTGAATCCCCACTTCTAGCTGTATGCCCCTAGGCAAATGGTTTAAATTCATTTCATCTCAATTAACTCTTCTGTAAAATAGTGAATAAAACTTAGAACAATGCCTGGCACCAGGCAGTTTGCAATGATAGGAGCATATAGAGCACTGCAGGCTTCAAACCCAGAGACACATTGGTTTTAAAAGTATGTCATAATACCTCAATCAGACTGAGATCTAGGACTACAGAGATGGCTTTTCATATTTTCATTTTACCATCCACAGCCTGACCATGATAGCTCCTCCCTCAGTCAAATACAAACACCTGCAGAAAATCTAGGTATCCAAAACAGATGTATTAATATTCAGTGAAGAGGAACAGCATTTCTTCCCATGAATATGTTTTTGTTAACAAAGCAAACCTTTTCCAGAAGCTCTATCAGATTGCCCGCAAGAATCCCGCAGGCCAGGATTGGGTTGCATGCTTATGCCTAAATATCACTGGCAAGGGGAAGCAGACCACCAAGAGTAACCCAGACTCATCTCCAGGCACATGGAAAACTTGAAAAACTTAAGAAGGGAAAAGAATTAGCCTTGAAAAAGAAGCAAGGAGAAGGTGAAGATAGCTAGAAGAATGGCTGCTGTAGGCAACTTTCAAAATCTGCCACCAAATTACTATTTCTGAGTAATAGCTACCATATATTAAGTACATACTGTGTTCCAGACAGTTGTATGGATTATACTTCTCATAACAATCTACTCCAGTCTAGCTTTTGTCCCCAGTGATCTTAGAAGTGCTCTTGTTTTGAGTCATTGTATAAAATCTAAAGTCCACTTCTCTCATTCATTTTTACCCTCAGTAGCAACAAATATAACCTCTCCCTAGACATATCAACATTTTTGGTGCATTTTTACATCTCCTAGCAACCCTTTTTCCAACTCTTCACCTAAATTTTTCTTTTTAATATGTCATCTACATGTAGAGGTGCCTGAGGGATGGTCCTGAATTCTATTCTGTGTTTCTGTCTGTTCTTTTTACCTGAATACTCTTTTCTACTATCATGGATCTATAAATCAACAAAGCTAATGATTTCCAAATTTATATCTCCAGCTCAGAGTTCTGCCTTATGCTGCAGACTGCATAGTCTACTTGACATATAGATACTTCCTTGTATCCCAAAGATAAGAGATCTCAATATCTCTACTTGTATCCCAAATTCAATTTAAAATATCCACAATGAATATGTTATTCACAATGAATTCACAATTCTTGGTTTCTTTGCCCAATTAGTTTCTTCCCAAGTCCTTCCCCACTTGATTGATCCTTCTCATCAAACCTATGATCTATCCTAGATTTTTCCCTCACATTGAATCCATCAGCTAGACTTACCTTTTCTACCTCCAGAATGTGTCCCAGTCCACCCATTTATTATGTTCATCTCCACTGTTATTGGCTGTTCTCTTACATAGAATACAGCAGTTGCCTCCTGACTATTTTTCCTATTACTATTCTTAACACTCATCCTTTAATTTTTTTTCTACAAAATCAAGTTAGTTTTTTAAGATGCAAACCAAACCAAATTCTTCCTAAAGCTAAAACATACTACATATCTGACCCCTGTCTTTCCCTATGACCAGGCTTCTTTTTACTCTTAAAATACTTCATGCTCCTTCTGACTTCACTGTCTTTGTATTTGCTACTTTGTCTCCTTTTAACACTTCTGCCTTAATTCCTTATAAAACTAGTGTCATTTGATCATTCACAAAACCCTCAATGCCACATCTTTATCGCCCTCTCAACTGGAGGGCAGCTGCTATCAGCCAAATCTTTCTTGCTTCATTAGCCCATTGAATATTCTATATACAACTGGTTTAAGAATATCAGAATTAGTATTTATTATCTATCTCTCCCCAGCTAGAAAACAAAATCTTCGAGGATAGGGATTTTTGTCTACCTTATTCTAGCTACTCAGTAGCTATTTCTGGAGTTAAAAAAATGATGCCCTAGAAAATAACATTTTTATCCCCAATGTAATGACATAGAAATTTATAATCAAGGAGACTTAATTTTTTTGCCCAAGATCACTAGCTCATTGCAGGCAAAACTACATTTTAGCACCAGGAGTGAGACCCTCTAAAGCCAGTGTTCTTTCTACTGCACCATGAGAATTTAAACAACTTATTCAGAACCAACATTAACATTCTTTTCTAACTACTTTGTTCACTAATGTGATCAAAGTTTGACTATTGCTAATAGTAGTAATAGTTAATTAAAAAGAACAGACAAGGCTTAGGACCTGGAACATTGAGGTTAATGAACCTGCTGAGATAGGGATTCCAGACTTGTGACTTCAATCAAATGTTATTACTGAGTAAATAGAGATTAAATGGAACAGTATTGTCTATTGAGGATCAGAGAAGAAGCAAAAAAGCTTTACAAAAACACCATGAAATTTAAGACTTTTTAAACTAAAGGTCCCAGCTTGAATTCAAATTATTATTAGAATGTTTTTCTCTCTATAAATTGTACTTTGCATGTTCTTTATTTCCTTATGTCCATACAGCTTCCTTTTATTCCTTCCTTTCTAGTCACAAAAGTCTAGTCCATCAAGATGCACATTTACTGGGCAAATTTCCTGCAGCTGAGGGCCATGACTGCTGTGACACCAAAAAGTCTATTATAATTGATGATCCTTTAAAGTCTTAAGAAGAAATGTCAGTTGAATTCCGTGCAAATCTGAGAGTCTAGAAGCTTGTTAACAACTCATTCAGTTCTGCTTCTAAGATCAGAAAGAACCTTTGAGAAAACTAAAATTCACCAGCATCTCTGACACGTCAGAAGGAAGCTGATTAGGTTAGGATGTCCTGCTGGTCAACAGTCCTCTGGGTTTTCTTAAATCATTCAAAAAATTCTACCATCAATCACTTGACTGGCCTTGGAGGGCCTCATGATGGAATTGGCTCTTCCCTCTGTTACTGACTCCAACTTTCATGCATAAGCAAATGCTTACAGTGGTGTGAAGCCCTGGTTCAAAATGAAAGGAAAGGTCAGCATTTTATGTGCAGAAAATGCTTCATTCATTGCACCACTCCTGTATCTCCAAACATTTGATGTGGCAGGGCTGGATTTTCTAAATAGCCAATTTTGTGAACATCTTACGTCTCTGTTTCTGTGTCATCGAGTTCTAAGACCCACATGGAAAATGCTTTCTCCTGGGATGACAAGCTGCCATGCCCTTGTCATCTGCGTGCCAGTTCGCAGAGTTGCTGCAGTACTCACAAGCCGCCACAGGAGGGGACAGGGGACAAGCCCGCCCTGATACCTGGGCCCTGTGAATGGGAAAGCAAAGCCCTCTGATTAGATCCTTTCCCTTCAATATTAAAAAAACAAATCCAGGACTGGCGGGATGGCTCAAGTAAGCATGAGGCCTTGAGTTCCAACCCCAATATCACCAAAAAACAAAAACAAATAATATTAAAAAAAAAAACCAACAAATCCAAGGGCTGTGTGTTTATACATACATGTACATGTGTGTTTAGGTGTAGAAGCCTTTCATTCAACAAAACGTGAGAAACCACCCAAGTCCACCTCTCCCATCAGCTTCAAATACTTCTCCTATTTCATCTGACCTTTATCCTGATCTGGATTTCAGAGTTTCTTCCAGGCAACTAACAACAAAAGAAGGAGTTACTCCCTGAAAGACCATGGCTACATTTTCCACTTAGTGGAATCAGGAATACTAGAACTCAAAAGCTAGGATCTTTCAGAAGATGAGTTTGAAAAGATATTGTTGACTTAGTACACATACATAGTAAACATTTGAGCCACACAGCTGTTTTTTGCATGCTCATTTTAGAGAATGATTTCTTTCTCTTTCTTTCTTTTCTTATTTTTGTTGTTTTGTTAACATAAAAAGTGACACATCAGTACATCTAGACAAATTGCACAGCACAGCTCCCACTTTTCTGCTCTCTCTAGGCCCCTGCCTCCTCCTTATTCACCTTGACATGAGAACTTTTATTCCTGCAGAAAGGGGCAGTTGACATAGAAAAACTAACTTATTTGTGTGTCATCACCTTGAAAACTAAAAAAGGAACTAAATTGTCCAAAGGTCACTGAAAGATTAAAAGGCACCAGCCCAGATAAAACTTTGAACATCTTTCTTTTTTATTTCTTCCTTCCTTCCTTCCTTCTTTCCTTCCTTCTCTTTCTTTTTACTTTCTCTGCAGGAAATAATCAAAGGTCATATTTTGTCATAACAAGCTGTGGATGTCCAAAACACACCCTCCAAAACAGCTTTATGCATTTACAAATAACTATCTCTCTCTCTCTCTCTCCCTCTCTCCCTCTCTCTCTCACCTCTCCCTCTCTTCTCTCTTTCTCTTTCGCACACACACACACACAGAGGTCAGGTTCTAGCTGATGACATAGTTAAGGAACACATGCTTATTAAAACAGAACCACCACCAGGCTTTAGGAATGAAGCTGGAATTAGAAACAGAAGGACCAGGGCCAATGGCATTTTCTTCTCTACTAATTACCATCCTACCTTGTGAACTCTGCAAACAGCCTCTGAAGGGTATAACAAGCATCTGTAGCTGGTATGGCAAGTAGAATCTGGAGCCCAGGGCAGGAAACACATTTGCTTCATGTCTAGAAAAAGGCACTTGAGGAGGGAACTCAGTTCAAACTTAGGCATCCTTAGCAGCCTTTTCTAACTCTAAGATCAGTCTCTCCTATCTAACCCAGACCATCTTCCTGATAGTCTATGAGATTTTCCCAAACAAATACAAGTAAAAATAAAAAATGAAGGAAAACCAGTCATCACTTTAGGATAGTGAAGTCTAGGGAACCAGAGAATACTTCATTGTGAGAGATAACTTTCATTCAAGTCCAGCTAGCCCTAACACTTTAAAGTAATGACCAAGAGCTCATGTTTTTAACAACTTGTGAGCTCAGTTGATAAGCTTCTTTTTTCTATTTCTGTACATAGCTTATGTTCTGATGTAAGGTGGCTTAATGGGGGTTCTAGAGTGAGTTCCATTGCACTCTAAGCTCTTGCACTTGAATCTGTCTGGCCCTGTTTTCTCATCTCTCCAGTGGGGATAGTAATAGAATTTACTTCATAAGTTCATGGGGAGGACTATACAGGATAGGGCACCTAAGAGGTGTGACACACAATAAGTCCTCAATAAATGCCAACTATCATCACCATCAAAACCTCATCATCATTGTCTTTATCATCATCAATAATATTATCATTCTCTCTGTTATCTCCCTGGTAAAGGCCAAGAGTGTTATACACACCAAAGGACCTTTGTTGAAGTTGTTCTTACATTTTCTCCTTTATCTTCAGGCTTCTTTCTTCTTTGCTGCATCATTTCCTAGCAGCATTTAATCATGTTTTGCTATTTGCCTTCTTTACAAAAGTCCCTCTGATTTCACATCTTCTAGTTGATTTGTAGGTTGAAAAAAATCTTTAAACAGCTGACTATATATGTGGTCTTCCAACTTCCATTCTCATTACAACTAACGCCATGGTGGCTTCATCCCCGACCTGCTTCCACTAAAACTTCTCCAGCCTCCAGCTAGGTATTAGGATTTTCTCAGTTTTTGCCAGCTCCACTGGATATGTTTCTGTTCTCAAGAATTTTAGCCATATTTCATTTCTTTGCTACCCATGCTGTGTTTTTTCCTTTCTATGACATGTTTCCCTGGGTTTTGTAAATATTAGATTTCTTTTGTACTATCTCAGTCCTCTTCTGTTCTTGTTTTAATTATCCCCATTTGTGATCAAATCCAAACCCTGTGGCTTTTTATATTTCTTCCCAAGGTCGCTTTGGTCATATAAGGAACTAGCTCCTTGATTTCTCCCCTTGAAGTCTTCCAGGCATCAAGATTTAACATGTCTAAAATGAACTCTTGACATTTATACAACACCCTATGGTTTCTTCCATAAATCATTGCATTTTCACAATTCACATATCTATCTACTCATTTATTCAGATGCATATCACTCACGACACTTATCTTCTATGCCCCACACCTAATCCACTGTCCGTTGCTGCGGATTGTCCTTTAATACAGAAGTTTTCAACCAGAGGCAATCTTCCCTCCCAAGAACTATTTAGCAATGTCTGAAGACATTTTTGGTTTTCACAACTTTGTGGGGAGGAAGAGAGTATAGGTGGAGAGTGCTATTGACAGAAGATGAAGCCAAAAATACTGTTAAACAATTTACAATGACCAGGACACATACAGAAAGAGAGAGAGAGAAAAAAAAAAATTTATCTGGACCAAAATATCAATGTTCTAGGCAGGAAAACTCTGCTCTAACATATGTCATGAATATGTCCAGCTTTCCTACCTCTCCCTTCTGTGCCACTAACTCATGACTCTCTCTGACTTCATTCTTTCAGTGGCCTTCTAAGTGGCTTCTCACATCCCTCCCTCTTGCCCTCTACCCATTTATCCTCTTCACACAGCAGCCAAAGGGATCTTTGTAAAACATAAACTTGATCCTATTAGAACCCTATCACCCATCAGCATAATGCTCTTCAGAGATTTTTCACTGTATTCAGAACGCATAGTCCAACTTTTAATCAATCCTGGATGCTTGTCCTCCTCTCCAACCGCATCTCTCACCTTATTCAGCTTGCCAAGAGGAAAACATATCCTTTCTTCTCTTCCTTAAACACCAGGCCCTCTGCTTCCTCGGGACCTCTGTCTGGAATCTTCTTCTACTCTGTTTGCCTAAACCCTACTCAACTTTCATATGCTGAATAAATACCATTTTTCATTCAGTCTCTCTACTAAAGCTACATAATTGTCCCAGGTAACACTATTTTCTTTTTATTTATGCCTCTTTGAATGATTTATAATTTTTTTAATATCTATTGTCTAGTGTCTATCTCCCCAAATAGACTGTAAGTGCTCTGATGCCAAGGAATGGGCTAATGAAGGGGAACAAAAACTCTGGGAACATGGAACATATGATCTTAGCTACTCAATCAGAGGATGGGAAGTCTCTAGGGATCTTCACTGTTTTCTTTGCAGTTTTGTCTGGATCTCATGCCGGTTTCAGTGAGTTCACAAATGGACTTTCTTCCAGATCAGTATGGGAGGACAGAAAGTGGCTGCTCATGTGGAGTGTGTCTGACCTCCCCCACCTCCTCCTTTCTCTCCTAAGCCATCTCAGTTTCCCTCTCCTTCCAAGTGATGGGTATCTTTAAAACAGTAGCATTATAGTTTGTACAAGGACACATAGATGGTTGTGTTGCTTTCCCTTTGTAATAATTTACAACAAAATATTAAATTTTACACTTTTCAGAAAGAACATTGTATGTGAACCTTTGCAGAGGTACAATCCTTGAGGAGTTAGAATTTTTATAACAGGAAACAAAGAAAGAAATAATCTTCTAGGAAAATGAGACTTGGCAGGCAGTGTTGAGTACCCATTTTTTTAAGTTCAAAAAAAAAAGACCTGAAGTACTCACCAGAAGCAATAGCTTTGGAAGTCAAAGCTGTTGATTTGCAAAAGTTTTATTTGGTTGAGATTAAAAAAAAAAAAAGCCAGGCTCAAAAAAAAAAAATAAAAACCACCAGCTTCAAAAAGGAAGGTCCTGGGAGAAGTGATGTATAATTTATGCCATAACAACAAAGGAATAGAGCAGGATATTAAATCATCCCAACCTGGGAATACTGAAATGGTACTTCTGGACTGAGAAAGGAAAGAAAGACTAAACAAAACAGGATGTTACTCTGGTAGATGCCAGTGGATCCTGAAACCTGACCAGACCTGGTAGAACCATGTAGAGTAAGCAGAGTCACTAGTGACTGACTGAGAACTGAAATGAACTGGTTTTCAGTACCAGGAAGCTTCTTCCCCAGTACTACAAAAAAAAAAAAAAAAGTTAAATCAGGAAGCTTTTCAGGAAAAAGGACAAGTCTATAGATATGCATCAAAAGGGTGATCATGAGCACATATAAGCTATTTAAATTTAAAGGAATTAAAATTAAATAAAATTAAGACTTCATTTCTGTAGTCTCACAAGTTACATTTCAAGGGCTTCATTGCCATCTATGACTAGAGGCTATTGTGTTGGACACCACAGAAACATTTCTATGGTTGGACCAAGTTCTATTGGACAACACAGCTCTGTATCTCAAGTCAGGCTCAGATGCACCCCTAATGGTGTGGAGCCTGGGGCAAGTGAAGGCGCACACCACAAATCTAAGAAGTGAAAACTTACAGGTCAAGCTAACAAACTGCTAAATAGAGTTAGGTCCTGTTCTCCTACTTTGGCAAATATATTCATAATTACTTGGAAGTCCAAGTGCCACTTTAGAATTCTCATACTCCTTTGGATCCCATGCTGACTGAAATGTGACAGCACAGAGAGAGACAGTTCCTGGTCCTCACTCAGAGACACATGTGAGACTGTGAACATTCCAGCCTATACATTCAAGTTACAAGGAATGACTGCTTTAAAATCTCCTTATACAACTAATATCATAATCAATGGTAGCTTATTGGACACATTTGAGTTGATCTAAAGAATTTAACAAGTTCTACTCCTAGTATAGGCAATAAATTAGAAACACCAACATTTCTTTGGCTAAAGTATGTTGTGGGGGCCTTGAACAAACCAAAGTACTTTGTATTCTCTATCAAGTAAAAAAAAAATAGACACTATTTCCAATAGCCCAATTTCTACAATGCCATTGTGAAAAGTATCCTGTTCTTTTAAAATTTTACTTGAGGTTAGTTAATAACAAGGCCCCTAGTCAAATCCCAGCACAGCAATCTGCTGTGACTGTGTCCTTTGTCACAGCATTGGCAATGTGCCAAAGGCAGAAATTCTCCCCTCAGTCTAAATGTTCCTAAGAAATGTTATTGCCACTAAGCCAAATCAGCACATTATTGAAAGCACAGTCATGATCTCCCAGTTTCAGAACAGATGGCAAGGCCAGGCATGGTTGCTCACACCTTTAATTCCAGCTACTTGAGGGGTGGAGATCAGAAGGATCCTGATTTGAGACCATCCCAGGTAAAAAGTTAGTGAGACCCCCATTTCAATTAATAAGTTAGGCATGGTGGCATAAGCCTATGATCTCAGCTATGTAAAAGGTCATAATAGGATCCAAGCCGAGCCCCAGGCAAAAAATCATGAGACTCTACCTGAAACATAACTAAAGCAAAAAAAAAAAAAGGTTGGTGGTGTGGCTCAAGTGGTAGAGCACCTGCCTAGCAAGCATGAGGCCCTGAGTTCAAATTCCAGTAATGCCAAAAAAAATAAATCAAATAAAATAACAGATGCCAAAATAGTACGGGATGCCTGCTTTCTTAACTCAAGAATACAGAAGCAAGAGAGGTATGGATTACAGGAACTGATACACACACACACACACACACACACACACACACACACAAAATGAGAACACAGAACACAGACTCATGAAAACCCTGGGGTCTTAACTGGAGGGTCTGGGAGATAAGTGAGTGATGGCAGCTTGGGGCCATTGAAAGCTAAAACAAGGAGTAAGATGGGAGGAAAAAAGTCTTCTAAGCTGTCTCCCAACTCTCTCCTACATTAGTCCAAGATTATCATATCCTGATCCCTTACTGTCAAAATTGGTAATATCAGTTCAAGTTACTCTAGTAAGTTAAAAAGTAGATAAAAATATGACCCAGCTGATCATACTAGGAAACTGACTTCTCCAGTCCCTTTCTTCTATGTCCCTAAACTGGTAGTTTACAAACTGAAAATACTGCTTTTTTTTTTTTGCAAAGCTGCTTCTCTTTATTCATTGAAAAGTGAAACTAGAGAGCTAAACATCCAACTTCCAAGCAGTTTCCTTCATTGTGATATCGACAAAAGAGCAAATTAAAAATGGGTGATGTTGAGAAAGGCAAGAAGATTTTTGTTCAGAAGTGTGCCCACTGCCACACTGTGGAAAAGGGAAGCAAGCACAAAGCTGGGTCAACTCTCCATGGTCTGCTTGGATGGGCCATGGCATTCTCTTATGCAGATCCCAACAAACCAGAGACATCATCTGGGGAGAGGATACAGTAATGGAGTATTTGGAGAAGCCCAAAAAGTACGTTTCTAGAGCAAAAGTGATCTTCCCTGGCATTAAGAAGGAGGAAG
Source organism: Castor canadensis (assembly GCF_047511655.1). NCBI lineage: Eukaryota > Metazoa > Chordata > Mammalia > Rodentia > Castoridae > Castor > Castor canadensis. Next base: position 120,474,113 of record NC_133394.1, read on the forward strand.
AAAGGGTAGACTTGATAGCTTATCTCAAATAAGCAACTAATGATGATAGCCACCACCTTATTTATTATAAAGCAGAAATATAAATGGCTTTTTATATGTACCATAATTTAATTGATCTCATAACACCAGAATTCATATCATGAATGGCTGACAGAATATTTTGTTAGACAGTCCTGATTTAAGTAAAGTTGGATTGTAGTTAAGTGAATATGGTCTTGAAAAAATAATTCAAGTTAAGTAAATATTGTCAGTGTTTTCCCTTTCTAAAGATATGATTGCCTTAATTAGTAATGTTCACTTTTTCACAAAGATGGTAAATGCCATCTCAAAACCTAGTAGGATTTGGTTTAATATTTATATTTACATAACTGGTTATGTGACTATGTTTAAATACTAGGAAAATCCCTTTACACTTTCAAAACCAAGCAATACTCTCCTGTGTCCCAATTTGTGATCATTTGCCTGTTAAATGCAATGTTGGGGATAAGGAGGCAATGTCTATATTTTTTATCTTGACTACTACCGATTTAAGTAGAATTCTCCACATTTCAAGTGCTGTCTTTTACCTATTGAAAGGCATTTTGGTGTGGTTTAGGTATATCAAATAAAGACTATTTAACATTTCTCATATTTTATTGTTGCTATGTAAGTTCAGATGCTTTTAAAAATGAATGTGATATGCAATGGGAGGGGTAGGGTAAAAGAAACTAAGAACTTGAATACAGGTGATATACTCTCTCCACAAGAATGAATATAAAAATCTTAAACTGACTGAAATCACCATAAAAAAGGGACTAAGTAAGGTAGAATGAAGAAAATTAGAGGAGATAAACCAATCGGGTTACAAATACATATATACATTGAAATATCACAGGGGAACTTCCTATGTAACTATCTTTATCTCAAACTAGCAAAAATGTCATGTTTTTCTTTTTATCTTTTCTCTTTTCTCTTCTGCAAAATTGGAAAACAGAGGGCAGAACAGGTCCTGCCTAGGGGAAGGAAGGTTGGCACCAGTGGGAGGGAGAGGTGGCAAGGAAAGGGGGTAGGAGAGTGAATACGGTGCAAAAAAATGTGTACACATGCATGTAAATGCAAAAATGATACCTGTTGTAACTGTTCCATGAATCAGGGGAAGGGGGAATAAAGGGGAATGGTGGACGGGGTGAATTCAAGTATGATATAGTTGATACATTGTAAGAACTTTTGTAAATGCCACAATGTACCACCACCCAGCACAATAATAAAGAAAAAAAGATGTGACAGGTACAATAGCAAGTTAGAGTTTACTTTGGAATTCTTTAAGTCAGACTGTTACAATTCTGGACTGCCTTTAAACAGCTATTGAGAAGCACAAAAAAACTGTGAAGCAACTGTATTTCTGTGATTGGTTTTGGTGCTTTTTGCCAACTCATTAGATAGAAGAATTAAAGTAGAGAGAATAATAATTTGTAAATTATGTGGCCATAAGATAAAAACAAAACTTACAAAAAGAAGCACGAAACTCTGAATTCCTCGGTGGAGTGAAAGCAAATAGTCATAACTCAGAAGTTTTAGGATAACTGGTGACCAGACCTCCCCTCTCCTTTAAATCACCAAGATGGTCATGAATTAACCCCAGTCTTTGATCCTTCCCCACAGCAATGTTATCACCCCTATGCAAGTGTCCCATGAGGACTCAGTATTTAGTAGCCAACAAAATCAGTGCCAAGAGGGCATTGACTTAAAGTTGCTGTTAATAGAAAAAGCAGTTTAAAAAAAAAAAGCATCACTATTGACCAATTAAAGAAAGTGATAATTACATCTCCCTCTTCTTCTTTCTATTCCTGTGAAGAAAATGACCACACTTTAAAAGAGCTGGTAGGAGAGAGAATACATTTCACATTCACCACCTCCAACCAGAGCAAAGATCAAGTCTATGCTATAAGAAGTAGAGATCTTGGAAGAAAGTGTCAGCATCGTCATTATTCACTATGGACTGCAAAGAAAAAAGGCAGTCATGGCCACAGGATGAACTGAAGGTGGCTCACCAGAAGTTAGAGGTAGCAATTAGTTTAATGTCTCACTACTTATAGCACACATAATTTCAAAATTTAAGACAAACAGACAAAAACTATTTGATGTTGGTTTTCTTCTGACCAACATTTCAAGTGATTCCCCCATCCTACAGTCTGAGAATCAGCATCACTGCAAGGAAGCTGCTGTCTTCCTTCATTGGGTGTTACAACTTGGTTTATCCAACGTGCCCAAGGACAACAGTTCTAGAACAGTGGAAATGAAGCCCCTTTATCAGCTAGCACACAAGTTTGCTGCACATTACAACTGGGTCACAGATCTCTAAAGGGAGTAGGAAGAAGAGGAGATTAGCAAGCAAGACAATGAGGTCTTCAAATGTCTTCCATTTGTTAAGTTGGGGAGGACATAATTATTGGGCTCCAGAGCTTGGAATAGAGATCAGTGGTTTAAAGATTATAAAGAAAATAAGGATATCAAAAATAAGCCAAAAAACCCTATAAACAACACAAGAAAATAATGGAAAATGTTTTTTATCATCTATGTCTGTGTGCTGAAAAGAAAAATGAAGTATGACCAAAAAGGGACCAGCCTTATTTCCTCAGAATATCCTTAACATTTCTGTATTCAAGACTCAAAAAAATCTTTTTAAGAATTACACTGCCACAAAATTGAAAGTAATGTATATTTCAAAACTAATTTATTTTTTATTACAGAGACCCACTGTCAGGCTAATTGTTCAATTTCTTGATCTAAGACCTGACATTAAAAGATTTCATTCTATTGCCTTAATGATGCCGCTGATGTTCAAGCTTCACGTGCCCCTAGGAGTTGATTATAAATGCAGTTATTATTGCTAAAAGCAATAGAATGTCCCAGTATCTTCAAGTTTACCAAGTTTACCATGAAATAAGACAAATACATCCAAATGTAATGATGCAGGCTGATGGTCTTAAAGCAGATAGAGAAGAAAGGAAAGAGGTCCCAGGTATGAACAATTCATTAACTCCCAACACAGATGAGCAATTAAGATTTGAAAATATAACAATAAATATCAATTAGTTAACTCCTTTGCCTTCAAAATAATCTCTGAATCGTGCAGCAAAATTTACAAGTTGAAGACAATATCCTCAAAATACAACTAAAGAAGTTGGTTGCCATTTTAATTTATTATATTGGTTCACAGTTTTATATTAGGAAAGAAAATGACATTTAAGAAATTACTTGAGTTCCAGGCAATGATATCTTGCATTTGACGTTTTTCAATGTCTAAGTATAAATAAAAATGTCTGTCAAAGCACACTTCTGAATTTTTATAAGACCATAATTATACACATACTTAATAACCCCATTAGGAACGATGCTTTGGAAAACATTGATGACTTAGATCATTATTATTAGCATAATAATTAGGTCATTCATCAGAAGAAACTATGAATAATTCACTCTAATTAAGTAACTGATAGAACAGTAAATCAACCAACGGTACCAGACCTCAGCAAGTTATGGACTATAGTAAATTTGGTACAACTAACTTCTGGGTGCAACACAATAAATGAAATGTGATTAAGTAGTTCTCCCAATTCTAGACAAATGACTAACATTTTTCTTGGCTTTTGCATTTTTGATATTCAGTACATTTGCTCCAGGTATATGAGTCACTATTGAAGAATAGACAAACGGATTAGACATCAGAAACATGAGAAGAAAATGTGTTTCCTTTCCAGACAGTAGCTATAACCATTGTGTTATTTTCCTTCTGGTTATGCCAGGTGACTAACTTTTGCAATGAGCTATAGGAATATGTGTTATGCAGAAAAGAATAGCTCTTAGAAAAAACAGTGACTAAAGCCAAAGCCTCAAGTCTTTAAATAGGTGTTAATGATCCTAAAAGAACAAAAGATTTTGTCCCCACCTCTGTTTGCCACAATGTAAAATGGATGACAGTCCTCAAGGGAAAAGCAGAGAGCCCACTTAAAAAGCCGGTTGAGATCCTGGGGCTGGAACAATCTATTATTAAATATTCTGCTGCTGCTTCTGCTTCTGGCTTAGCCAGAAGGAAAAGAGCTCAAGAGCTATGTTTATTTACCAAGTGACTGATAGAAGATCAACGTAAAGATTTTAATAAATGATCAACACTAGAATGTAGGAGAAGCCTAGTACACAAAGTCCTACCTAACTTAGAACGGTATTCTTATTGAAGGTGAAAATGAAATAGCCCTAAATCAAAGTGTGTTTCCATTTCTTCATTGTTCTCTGCAACGTTATAAATTGTGAAATAGACTCTAAGATTTGGAAAGAAGAATTTTGTTTCAGTAGGAGACTGACTGAAAACAACACATTAAGGAAAATGGATAATTTCAACTGAACATGAAATTTGGGAATTATTTTCTGCCTAGAGGGCAAGACATATTGGATAAATAAGCATTTTTGCTCCAATACAGACAGCCTAACCCTTTCTTCAATTAACTCTGGATAAAGCCCTGGCCTCAGAAATGCTACCATCACAATATCCAGTGGAATTTAGAGTAGCAACTGTCTCTATCTAATAATGCAGTAGAGTAGCCAAGAAACTGCAGTAAGAAATCTCCACACCATCTTTCTACAGGACAGGTAAGCCAAAACACAGTTCTAACTCCTTCCTCTACACTTTCTGTCTTTCTCCCAGTTCTGTGGATTTAATGTGCAAATGTCTTCCATGTTGTCTACTGTCATGGTCCACATCAACACTATCTTAGTTCATGCCCTAGCCATCTATAGCTTGTATTGTTAAAATATTCTCCTATTGACTTTTGTGCCCTCTTACATGCCCCACACAACACAAATCTGATCCCAGCAACCTATTGCATAAAATATTTCAATAATCACACTTTTCTTTGCTACTGGCTTCCTGGCACCTGCCTTACCAAACCCTATAGTTTACTATGATCCTCACAGATCTCAAAACATGCTAAAGCTTCAAGTCTCCAAGTCCTTGCACATGTGTTCTAGATTCAGTCAAATGGGAGTTTCAAACCCAGTAGTTACTGCTTCATGGCTAGATGGTATTTGATTAAAATTCATATGTAAATAGAAGCCCAAGATTGTGTCAGGTCTAGTTCTTTTTTATCATCATTCTCTCTCTCTCTCTCTCTCTCTCTCTCTCTCTCTCTCTCTCTCTCTCTCTCTCTCTCTCTCTCAGGACTGGAGTTTGAGTTTAGGGCCTCACACATGCTAGGCTCTACCACTTGAACCACAACTCCATGTCTCAATTTTTTTTTGCCTTTGGCCTCCTACCTACTCCTTCTGCATAGCTGGAATTACAGACATGCACAGCAGTGACCAGATTATTGGTTGAGATAGAAAGTCATTAACTTTTTGCCCAGGCTGGCCTCAAACTGTGATCCTCCCAATCCCTTCCTCCCCAGCAGCTGGGATTACAAGCCTGAACACATACTTCTTTATTTTTAAAGTATAGCTTATTACACACAGTAATGCATGCTCACTTTAGGAAAATATAGCTAAGCAAAGTCAGTTATATATGACCCATACCCCAGGATATTCTATATATTCTTTCTCTTAGTTTCTTGTTATTTAAAATGAGAGCTGTTAATAGCACTGAATTTTGCCTCACTGCCTAGAAGTAGAGGAGCTTCATCCTCCCAGATCAGCCAAGAGCTGCATGCTAGTGGAGGGCGAGATTACTTAACACTAAGGAGACAACACAGAGCGTGCCAGCAATCAGTATCCATGCCCTCTCCCCATAGCCAGGCAATTATCCTAAAGACAGTGAGGAAGCTCACTTATAGTTCCTTTTTTATTACTCAGGTTCAAAATCAAGAGTCTATAGTGACTCCATTCCTTACATTTATGTACCTTTTTGGGGCACTGAGGATAGATTTTTCCTTTACTCATTAATAAGTATCCCCTCCCCTAAAAAGAAAATTACAAACAAGGAATTATAGAACCTGAAAAATTCTCTTCGCATTAGTATGTCCAAAGTTATCTGGTCTATCTAGTTCCCAGAAGGAGCCCTGCAACATTGGATGAGTTTGTCCAAAAAAAGAGTCAGCACTAAGGAATTACTGTTAATTTCTATTTGTCAGATAAAGATATTGTGACTTTTTGCTATATGTCACTTGAGCTTAAATTATGTGTTTGTATTTTATAATAGGAAGAGAGACAAAGTAAGGTGGCATTTTTAATATTCTTCCAGGAAACCTCCTTAGTTAGATCATTGGACTCATTAGATACATTTTCTGTTTTCCACAGCATTGCAAATAATAGTGTTACTAAGCTTTCTTTTATTACATGAGTCTTTTCTTCCAGCTTTCAATGACATTTCCCTACTCTTCTTTCATCCCTCACCAACAGCTCACTTGAAGCCCTTTTAGCTTCTGCTAACATGATCCTCATGGCCCTTTATTGCAATTGTTTTCTCAGGTCTATCTGCATCTTCTCCGTATGCTTTAGGACTTTTGTATGGCAGCACTTCAATCTAGTTACCAAAGGAAAAGACTTTTCTTGTCACCCGTTGCTCCAGCACATTCCAAAACTAGTGTCTTAAAACAGCATGTGCTGGGTGTTAATATTGATTCTGGCTGAGGTCTTGTGGGCAAGAAATGCAAACGTCTCCACAGAATGCATGCCAATCCCAATCATGAGATGACATTCCTAGGGTGGAAAGAGTCTGATGTAATTAAATTGTCAAAATATGAATGGTCAGTCTCCTAGTGTGATGATATCATACTGTAGATTTAGCATGGGTGTTTGTTGCTGACAGTTGGAACATTCAGCAACAGATGTAGTGTACATCTGGGAGATGGAGTCTGTGCAGTTGGACCCATACACAGCTCTGTCACCATGGCTGTTCCTTTCACAAACTCATTGTGCAGACTATGGAATAATTAAGGACAGAGACCAGCTAACATCTGTTTGCCAAGCCATGGCATTCATTTGTTGGTGCAGAGGTTCTTCTACAGTTAATGCACTCTGGTGAGCATTAATGTGCAATGCAAACATCCTCATTTCTGTTCATTAACATGAATCCATCTGTATAGCTATTCTCCATCCATCCTTGTCCCTGACCTTCTAATCTTCCTTCTTTCATTCCTCTAACAAAACAACCAAGCTATCTGTTGACACCCCACCCTCCCATTCACCACTACCTGAAAGAGACCATAATGGGATTTTGGGGTGTTTTTAGATTTTAGTGACAACTCACAGACCATATTGTTTCTATATATTACCTCCAAAGGGAGCCCTTAGGAGATCTAGGTAGTCCCCATTCCCCAATGTATAGTAACACAAGTGAATGATTACTTTTATTTGTAATTTGTATTTGCATTTCCCTGGTGATTAGTGATGTTGACCCCTGACCCAAACCCCAATATGCCTATTGGCCACTTTTGTATCTTCTTTTGATAACAAAAGAGTCTGGCTAAGGTCAGAATTGCTTCAGTCAAAAAGAGAGAGGAGCCAAATTTCAGACATGTTTATTATATTAATAATATAAGTGCTTAAGGTTTACCTTTTTATTTTGATGTGTTCTTGCAGCATACATGTTATTTGCATGTATGTACATACATTTGCATTAATTTTTGCTTAAGTGTTGCTTATTTGCATCAATAGTCTGTTTCTTACTGGTTTGTTTTAGTCTTGTGTTTTGAAGATCCAACCATATCACCATATGAGTGTAGCATTTCTTTGAACCACTAAATACTACTACATTTTATCCATCCTCTCTCCTAATGATAGCCAGCTTGCCTCACTTCCTCATTATCAGAAACAATATTGCAATCAACATTTTTAGATGTGAGAATTTCATTAGGCTATGTAATCAAGACATTATTCTTGGGCCATATGGAAAAAAATATACTTAGTTTCATTAAATATCACTATCTCCAAAATGAATACACTCCAGCTACATCCTTCGGGGCACAAGGATCCCTAAGCCCCCACATTCCTGCCAACATTTGCTATTATCCATCTGCCGGGGGGGGGAGTAATAATTACCACAGACATGTCGCATTTATTTTGGATCCTCTAATTACAAGTTGAGTGTTATCATGTATGACTGTTACCTTTTGGAATTTTTTTCTTCTGCAAATTTTGCCTTCAAATCCCTCCTCATTTCCCAAATTCCAGTTAAAAAGGCATATTTTAATTTAGCTCTGCTCAACTTTCTCTTAACTCTATTCCAAAATAGTCATCGATACTCTAATATCATGAGACAAAATGAAGCACAAAGGAGGAAAGTCAGTGTGGTAAGAGCTAGTGAGCCTAACTAATTGCATCAAAGATGTCTTACTCTTGCAAAGCTCCCAAAAACTATAGTAAGTGAATATCTTGGGGGAGCTCTTGAGCAAGCAAAAAAGGAGCCCTAAAGATAATGTCTTTAATCCACAGTAAATCCACCACTGTTGCATGTACACATGAATTAAAACTGAGCCCACCAAAGCCAGTAATGTTGTTGGACTTGGGTCACACACTAAGTGTAGAGCACATACGGGAGGAATAGAGAAAGGTAGAAAACCCAAAACATGAAAGTGTTTGATGTCCCCACTGCAGAGGAACTAATACAGAAACCTTAAAGAGACAGAGGTCACTATGGGAAGGTGATCAGGAAGTAGTGAAAAGGTCAGGTAGAGAAGAATCAATTTGGGTTGTAACACACTTGTGCATGGAAGCAATGCTAGAATCTCTGTGTATAGCTATCCTTAACTCAACTAGCAAAAACGCTATATCTTCCTTATTATTGCTTATGTCTTCTCTTCAACAAAATTGGAGAAACTAGGGCAGAACAGGTTCTGCTTGGAAGTAAGAAGGGTGGGGGAGACAGGGAGGGGGAGGGGGCAGGAGGGAGAAATGACCCAAACAATGTATGCACATATGAATAAATGAATAAAGAAAAAAACTGAGTCCACTATTTGGTTCCATTGGCTTATTAGTATGGTCTTGTACCACACTAGGGCCATACATATTTGTTACCGTGTCTGTTTTGGATTTTATCAATGAACACTTATTCACTGATTTTATATAATTTTCAAAACACCACTGAGAATTTCTTAGAATCCTCAATAACGTCTTATATTTTCTTTTCAGTTCAAATTTTATGCACGACCTCCTTGCTTTGCCTAATGGAGAATGAACCTCTGCCAAAAGAAGACATCACTTTAGAAGATGTCACTTATCTCCCTGCTCCCAAGGGCATTATTCCCCCACAGTTTTCAGTATCTTTATCACTAGTAAAATCTACTTACTGAAACATTGCTAAGTAAAATTCAGCCTGTCTGGCTGTGACCAGTGAGTTTATTTATACATGTATTTCTTCAGCAAATAGTAGTTGAGTTTCTACCATTATGTTTAAATGTTTTGAATTCAACAGGAAAAAACAGCATATGTTAACTTCTATGAAATTTAATTTTTAATAGAAATCATCTACTTTTCCAAGAAAAAAGTAAATAGTGATCACAGGGGATACAAAAGCACTTTATTCTTTCCTTTCACAATGTAAAATAATAACATACTTAACTCTGATATCTAGCCACTGCTATATGTTTCTAAACATTGCAAGGCATCAGTGGTGATTTCTGCAAAGCTTAATATTTTTCTCTTTTCCATAATTCAGCTCATCACACCACACCATGATAGTTATGTACAACTAAGTCACAATGGTCCAGGAAAGTCATTGAGTGGGCCTTTTAATTCCTCCAATAAATGTAGTGCAGGCTTAAATACTATCACATTGGATTACAGCTCTTCCCTACTTTCTCATGACTCTTGTCCTTGGTACACTGTGAGGCACCATAAATTCATAAACCATTCCCTAATAAGGAACATCAACACACCCTAATGAGAAAGAGAAAATGCTTTCAATAGGTTTAAAATGGGGACATTTTTCTTTTGAGACAATAAATTCTTTTTCTATCATAGAACTGATTATGCCATTGTCTGTAGCTCATTTAAGCATGACAAGCTTGACAGACATTTTCCAGAGATTCTATATTAAGGCTCAAGTTTTTCTGTATTTTCTACTTAGAAAGTGTTTCTAGCATCCATCTCTTTCCTTAGCTTCCACTTATCATTGAAAACACAGTTCAAGAATCACCTCCCAAGGGGAGCATTTCCTAACTCTTCTCCAGTTGAGAAATGGACCCACAGCAACCTGAATATCCTTCTACCAAAACAATTATTCTCTTGAAGTGATCTATGTATATAGCTCTGTCCAGCTCACCTTGTACAAGTTCTTTGACTGGGTCACATTCATCTCTGCATGCCCAACTTCTGCCACAATGCTTGCCACAGAGCACACAAAGAGTATTGAACAAAAGTCAATCCAACTAAAATGACTTCTTAGAAGAGAACTTTTGAGTTTATAAAATCATAATCACCACCCAAATGAATTCTATGATTAACCAAATAGCCAGTCTCCTACATAAGAAATTCAAGAAGCAGAGAAAGGACCACTGGCAAATTTCCACTTGAAAGTCACTCCATGTCATCCTTTTGTTAAAAATTTTAAATGTCAGTTACTATACTGCACATGGAGCACATTAACAGTGAATTAGCCCATTATTTCTTGGTAATATTATAACAATGGCTTTGCAAAGTAGTTTTTGAACTTGTCTTTTTACATTCAGGTGGGAAGCTTTTTTTCATGTTTTTTTTTTTTTTCTTTTTGTCTATTGCTATGGTTGGATGTGTTCCCTCCAAAATACAAGTGTTGAAACTTAACAGTCAATGAGACAATATTGAGAGATGGGGCTTTAAGAGAGGTGATAGGTCATGAGGGCTTCTCCCTTACAGGAAAGTTTTCTTGCACTGTTTCCTGTTGTCCTTCCACCAAGTGAAGGCACAGCATTCCTCCCCTACAGAGGACCCGCCCTCACTAGATATTCAAACCTGCCAGCACCTTGATCTTCGACTTCCCATCCTCTAAAACTGGGAAAAATAAATTTCTGTGTTTTAGAAATTACCCAGTCTTAGGTATTTTTTTATAGCAGCACACTCACATATATATACATTTTATATATACATTTATATAGAAAGAATAGTTGATTTTTTCTTTTGATAAATAAAATATGAGCAAAATTTGATAAGTGGAATAGATAAAGGTGAACAGGCTAGTGGAGATGAAGAGGTGAGGGAACTTAAGCTAGTTCTTAGGCGCTCTAATGTTCCTTGAAGCTAACTGTGATAATTAAAAAGAACCTCCATCTCTCATCACTAAATGATCACTTGTTTCAACTTGTTTTGTGCAAGTTTAACAGGTAGATTCTGAAACTTCCAATTTCATACATTTTTTTCTAGAAATATAGTTTCTACTGCTTACAGGATTCTGAAGTTACCAGAGGGTTGAGAGGGTGCAAAGAAAGAAATGACAATGAAGACGAGCCTATAAATCATTATTGCCTTGTATGCTTTATTGTGTTTTATTATTTTCACTGTTTAACATGCACCATGTGAAAAGTGCTGGTGAGCGGTGCTTGCTCTCAATTTAAAGAACAAACTCAAAGTACCTGGGGATTTTATGAAAATGTACATCCTGATTCAGTAAGTCTGGGGCAGGGTCTGATGTATATGTGACAGATTCTTCTGGTATTAGTTATTCATCCACAGACTGCACTTTGAGAAGTATTGAAGGATAAACAATGGAAAAGATATGATTTCTAGATCTTGCAGGGTCACAGCATCCCTAGGGCCACGGACATAAATGCTCAGAGGTCATATAGAAGGCAGCAAAGAGTGAGCACAGAAGAGTACACTAAAGAGAGCATGGAGGCAACCTGGAGGTCTCAACAGGTAATTATTAACATGGACAGTTTTTAAAATCTCACTTCAAATGCTTTAAGAAAGAAACATAAATAACCAAGACGATCCACAAGAAATCAGTCAATCAGTCCCCAAATAAAGTAAAAATGTTCTCTCAACTTTTTGGTCCCTTTCTTGCCATCACATAGTTGGAGAATACTCACTATTTACTACAAGCACACATCTGCTTTCTAGTCCCAGAGAGAACAGTAAAGAAAGCTGGGCCTTGCAGATAGGAAATTGGACAATGTTAACTTCCTACTGGTTTCTACATTTTCTTAGAATGTTCACTATGGTAGAGATGTCACCTTGCAGAGAAAACTACCAGGGCAAAAAATTATGCTGTGTTCAAACAGCCTGGCCCACCCTTCTGTATAGGTGTGTAGGTATGGAGCTGAGAGGGAAGGCAAATGCAGGTCTGCCTACACACACAGCAGGGAATTGCTTTGGAAAATTCTGTGGTGTGTGACAGGTTACTTTTCTATACTCTCACATTTTGTCAACAGGACCAAAGCTCCACTTTCGAAATACAGTTTTACAAACTTGGACATCTTTGCAATGAAGCTACAAGGTCATGAATTTGCACTGCAGCATTGAGAGCATCCTGTGAGTGTCCATCAAAGCATCTGCTTCTAGCAAATGTCCATGAGTCAGATTAACCTGCAGTCAAATAGGGAGTGAACAATCCTACTGCTACAGAAGTTTCCCCTGAGTTTCATCTAGAGCAATGTATGTACCAGAAAGCAAGGTCTATCTCAGTGTCACCTCTTTTCTTTCTTTTACAGACTGATGCTATTGGAGTGTCAGACTGAAGTCTACAGAAAGAAGCATGTAGGAATTGGAAGGACATCATGCTTTAAGTTTTGGGCAACTTATCCTAAGTCTCAGTTTCTCATCCATAAAACTCAGATAATAGCCAGGCATGGTGGTTCATATCTGTAATCCTGGCTACTCAGGAGGGGAAGGTAGGAGAATCATGGTCCAAGGCCAACCAGGGCAAAGTTAGCAAGACCCAATCCAATAGGACGTTTTGAGGATTTCAAGAAGCAAATGTATATAAAAGAATGGTAGAAACTAAAAAAGCGGTACTGACAATAGCCAATATTTACTGAGCAACATTTTCAGACCTGGAACTTTCTACATATCTAATTTAATACTCACAGTTTTAGCTGTCATCACTCTATAAGAAAACTGAAACTTAAAAGATTAAGTGATTTACCAAGAGTCACACTCCTAGTAAATAGCTCAGCAAAATGTACATTTTTTTGAGTCCCAACAGCCATTGTCCCTTTTTAACAAATATTATTTATTTTTAATTAAATTAATTTTAACTGATATATTAAAAACACATAAATTTTATATATTAGTACGGTACCACACTATGTTTCAATATATGTATACATTATGTAATCAAATTAAACATCTGTTTCTTCAAAACATTTGTCATTTTTTTGGTGAAAACATTAAAATCCTTTCTTCAAGTTTTTTTAGATATACATTATAGTCATCCTCCTGTCCTGGGACTTCTTACTCCTCACTGCAACCTAGTACCCTTTGACCAACCTTTCCCCGTCACTCTCATTCCCCTTATCTCCCCACCATTATATTCTGAATTACAATGAGATCAACATTTTTAGGTTCCACATATGAGTATGTTCATGCAATACTGTCTTCCTGTGGTTTACTTATTTCCCTTAAAATAATCATCTCCAGTTCCATCCATGTTGTGACAAATGACAGGATTTCATTCTTCTTACAGCCAAATGGTATTTCATTTTGTATTTGAGCCACACTTTCTTTCTCCATTAGTCACCTAATGGACCCTTAGATTGTTTCCAATTTTTTGGTCATTATGAATAGTGTTGCAGTAAACATGGGAGTATAGATACCTATTGAAAAATACTACCACATTGCCTTTAGCTATATACTTAATACTGGGATTACTGGATCAAATTATAGTTCTAGTTTTTAGGGAAACTTCATATTGTTTTCCATAATAGCCATACAAATTTACATTCCCAACAAGAGCATCCAAGGATTCCCTTTTCTCTACATCCTTTCCAGCACTTTTTTTAAATCTTTGGATAATAGACCTGTTACTGGAGTTGGATGATATATTTTTCATATACCACCAAGCCACTAAGCCATTTGCATGTCTTCTTATATTTATTTCTATCTGTTGTCCATTCTTAACAGTGTTGTTTTTTGCATTGAGTTTTTGGAGTTTCCTATATATTCCAGATATTAATCCCTGGGCAGAGTATAGTTTGCAAATATTTTCTACCATTTTGTAGGTTGTCTCTTCACTCTGATGTTGGTTTCCTTTCCTGGATGGAAGCTTTTTAGTTTAATATAATCCCATTAGTCTATGTTTGCTTTTGTTTCTGTGCTTTGGGGTCTGGTTGCCCATTTCAATGTCCTTCTGAAGCACTTTTCCTATTTTCTTATAAAAGTTCCCAGTTTTACATTTAAGTCTTTAATCCATTTTGAGTTATGACTGGTGAGAGATAGGGGTCTAGCTTAATTCTTCTGCACATAGACCCCTTATTTTCCCAGCATCATTTACTGAAAAAGATGTCCTTCTTGAAGTGTTCCAATTTCCTTTTTGAGAGTTATATGTCATCCATTAATAGACTTACCAGGTACAGTAGTGGATCATGCCCATAATCCCAGTACTTGGGAGGCTGAGGCAGGAGGATTGCAAGTTTGAAGTCAGCCTAGGGTACTTAATGAGAACTTGTCTCAAAAATAATAGTCTTAGCAGTTGGAAAAATAGATAATTTCCATTATAAAGGTTGAAGGACCAGATTCTTCTTTCTGATAAACTTATACTGGGACAGAAACAAGAGTTAGTCAAAGATTCTTTTCTGGAAACGTGACCCTTGAGGAAATGGTGCAAGTCTTTTTAAAAAGCAGTATCCCTGCTCATTCAGAAGTAGCACCTCATTTAGGTTTTCCTATCTTAAGACATATCCTTTAGTTCCTGCTTCTTTGCCCCACCCCATATTATTCATTTCTACCTTTTTAAGTTGAGATATTTCAACCTTCAAATTTGTTATATCTGAAGATGATAGTTTGCCAATGAATTTACTTTCTGCTTAAGTTAGCTGATATTTATACTTTACAATCAAAGAAAATTAACCAAAGTAGGACAGCCTGAAATCCAAAGTCCATACACTAAACCAATGAAGTATATTGTCTCCTTAGAAACCATACACATTAAGTATTAAAGTGTACAGTGCTTGCCTTAGGGTGAAAACCTGGAAGAAGTTTTCCAGGTTTTGGTTTTGGTTTTGGTTTGGGGACCAAGCCAATGGTTCCCAAAAACAGGCAGGGGTAGCAATACTTATCTTGGACAAAGTAGACTTCAAACTTACATTGATCAAATGAGATAAAGAAGGACATTCCATACTAGTAAAAGGGGAAATAGACCAAAAGGAAATAACAATATCAACCTATATGCACCCAACATCAATGCACCCAATTTCATCGAACATACTCTGAAGGACCTAAAACATTATATACACTCCATCACAGTGGTAGTGGGAGAATTTAATACCCCCGATCACCAATAGATAGGTCATCCAAACAAAAAAATCAGTAAAGAAATTCTAGAACTAAATCACACCATGGATCAAATGGACCTAACTGTTGTCTACAGAATATTTCATCTAACTTCTGCACAATATACATTCTTCTCAGCAGCCCATGGAACCTTCTCCAAAACTGATCATATCTTAGGGCACAAAGCAAGCCTCAGCAAATATAAGAAAATAGAAATAATCCCATGCATTCTATCTGGTCACAATGCATTAAAACTAGAAATCAACAACAAAAACAACAGTAGAAAACATGCAAACAATTGGAAGCTGAACAAGGTTTCTCAATGATCAATGGGCCATTGATAAAATAAAAGAGGAAATTAAAAGGTTCCTAGAAGTTAATGAAAATGAAAACACAACCTACC
This sequence comes from Castor canadensis, assembly GCF_047511655.1. Lineage (NCBI taxonomy): Eukaryota > Metazoa > Chordata > Mammalia > Rodentia > Castoridae > Castor > Castor canadensis. Next base: position 120,489,885 of record NC_133394.1, read on the forward strand.
AGAACTTATGGGACCCAGAAAAGGCAGTCCTAAGAGAAGAGTTTATAGCCATGAGTGCATATATTAAAAGGACAGAAAGATCTCAAATCAATGACTTAATGCTACTTCTCAAAGTCCTAGAAAAACAAGAAAAACCAAAACAAGCAGAAGGAGAGAAATAATAAAAATAAGGGCCGAAATTAATGAAATAGAAACACACACACACACAAAAAAAAAAAACCATATGAAGAATCAATGAAACAAAAAGCTGATTCTTTGAAAAAATAAATATGATTGACAGACCCCTAGCAAACCTGACTAAAATAAGGAGATAACAAACCCAAATCAGTAAAATCGGAAATTCAAAAGAAGATAACAACAAACACCATGGAAATCCAGGAAATCATCAGAGACTACTTTGAGAACCTATATTCTAATAAATTTAAAAATCTAAAATCTTGAAGAAATGGACAAATTTCTAGATACTTATGACCATCCAAAATTGAACCAAGAGGCTATTAATCACTTGAATAGATCTATAACACAAAATGAAATTGAAGCAGCAATAGTCTCCCCAAACAGAAAAGTCCAGGACCTGATGGATTCTCTGCTGAATTCTATCAGACCTTTAAAGAAGAACTAATACCAACCCTCCATAAACTGTTCCATGAACTAGAAAGGGAAAGAACACTGCCTAACTCATTTTATGAAGCCAATATTATTCTCATCCCAAAACCAGACAAAGACACCTCCTAAAAGGAAAGCTATAGGCTAATCTCCTTAATGAACACTGATGCAAAAATCTTCAAAGACATAATGGCAAACCAAATCCAACAACACATCAGAAAGATCATTCACCACGACCAACTAGGCTTCATCCCAGGAATGCAGAGGTGGTTCAACATACGAAAATCAATAAATATAATAAACCACATTAACAGAAGCAAAGACAAAAACCACTTGATCATTGCAATAGATGCAGAAAAAGCCTTTGATAAGATCCAACACCACTTCATGATAAAAGCTCTAAGAAAACTAGGAATGGAAGGAAAGTACCTCAACATTGTAAAGCCTTTATATAACAAACCTATAGCCAACATCATACTTAATGGAGAAAAACTGAAACCATTTCCCCTAAAATCAGGAATTAGACAAGGGTGCCCAATATCCCTACTCCTATTCAACATAGTACTGGAATTCCTAGACAGAGCAATTAGGCAAGAGGAAATAAAGGAATATGAATAGGTAAAGAAACTATCAAAATATCCCTAGTTGCAGATGACATAATCCTATATCTTAAAGACCCCAAAAACTCTATCCAAACACGCCTAGACACCATATACAGCTTTGATGATGTGGCGGGATACAAAATCAACTTACAAAAATCATTAGCTTTTCTGTACACCAATAATGAACAAACTGAGAAAGAATATATGGAAACAATTCCATTTACAAAAGTCTCAAAAAAATCAAATATGTCGGAGTAAACTTCACAAAGGATGTGAATGACCTCTAAAAGGAGAACTACAAAACCCTGAAAGAAAGATCAAGGAAGACTACAGAAGGTGGAAAGATCTCCCGTGCTCATGGATTGGTAGAATCAACATAGTAAAAATGGCTATACTACCAAAAGCAATCTACATGTTTAATGCAATTCCCATCAAAATCCCAATGACATTCATCAAAGAGATTGAAAAATCTACCCTAAAGTTCATTTGGGAAGCACAAGAGACCACGAATAGCCAAGGCAATACTCAGCAAAAAGAGCAATGCTGGAGGTGTCACCATACCTAACTTCAAACTGTATTACAAAGCAATAGCAATAAAAACAGCTTGGTACTGGCACCAGAACAGACATGATGACCAGTGGAACAGAATAGAGGACCGGATATGAATCCACACAACTGTGCCCACCTTATTTTTGACAAAGGCACCAAAAACATATGATGGAGAAAAGACAGGCTCTTCAACAAATGTTGCTGAGAAAAGTGGTTATCCATCTGCAAAAAACTGAAACTAGATCCACGTTTATCATCCTACATTAGTGTCAACTCAAAATGGATCAAGGACCTTAAATCAGACCCAAAACTCTGAAGTTAGTACAGGAAAGAGCAGGGAATACTCTGGAAGTAATGGGTATAGGCAAGGACTTCTTCAATAGAACCCCAGCAGCAACTAAGAGAAAGGATGGACAAACGGGACTTCATAAAATTAAGAAGCTTCTGTACAACAAAAGAAATGGTCTCTAAACTGAAGGGACCACCCACAGAGTAGGAGAAAATATTTGCCAGCTACACATCAGACAAAGGACTGATAACCAGGATATACAGGGAACTTAAGAAACTAAACTCTCCTACAATCAATGAACCAATAAAAAAATGGGCAACTGAACTAAACAGAACTTCCTCAAAAGAAGAAATTCAAATGGCAAAAAAAAAATGAAAAAATGCTCACGATCTCTAACCATAAAGGAAATGTAAATCAAAACCACACTAAGATTCCACCTCACCCCTGTTAGAATAGCCATCATTAAAACACCACCAACAAGTGCTGGCAAGGATGTGGGGAAAAAAGGAACCCTCGTACACTGCTGGTGGTAATGCAAGCTGGTGCAACCAATCTGGAAAAAAATTTGGAGGCTTCTTAAAAATCTAAACATAGATCTGCCATACGATCCAGCAATCCCACTCCTGGGGATATACCCAAAGGAATGCGACAGGTTACTCCAGAGGCACCTGCACACCCATGTTTATTGTAGCGCTATTTATAATAGCCAAGTTATGGAAACAGCCAAGATGCCCCACTACTGACGAATGGATTAAGAAAATGTGGTATTTATACACAATGGAATTTTACTCAGCCATGAAGAAGAATGAAATCTTGTCATTCTCAAGTAAATGGATGGAGCTGGAGAACATCATTCTGAGTGAGGTTAGCCAGGCTCAGAAGACCAAAAATCACATGTTCTCCCTCATATGTGGACTTAGATCTAGGGCAAATACAGCAATTTTGTTGGACTTGGGTCACCCACTAAGGGGAGAGCACATACAGGAGGAATAGAGAAAGGTAGAAAACCCAAAACATGAAAGTGTTTGATGTCCCCACTGCAGAGGAACTAATACAGAAACCTTAAAGAGACAGAGGTCACTATGGGAAGGTGATCAGGAAGTAGTGAAAAGGTCAGGTAGAGATGAATCAATTTGGGTTGTAACACACTTGTGCATGGAAGCAATGCTAGAAATCTCTGTGTATAGCTATCCTTAACTCAACTAGCAAAAACGCTATATCTTCCTTATTATTGCTTATGTCTTCTCTTCAACAAAATTGGAGAAACTAGGGCAGAACAGGTTCTGCTTGGAAGTAAGAAGGGTGGGGGAGACAGGGAGGGGGAGGGGGGCAGGAGGGAGAAATGACCCAAACAATGTATGCACATGTGAATAAATGAATTAAAAAATTTACATATAAAAAATGTACAGTGTTTCTCTTCTTCTGCAACCTACAGTTACACTAATCTATGATCCACCTATAGTTCATATGATTTCTGCCTTCTAAAAGTAAATATGAAAATTATTTCTTAAGTGATAATTTTGAAATTCTCATTAGTGCCATGGATAAAAAGTGAGATCATTAATACTTTGGGAAATTGTCGAGCTGATAGGATCGTTTTCACCTAACTTTGTATAAATAAGAGTATCATAAAATTTTAAAGAGAACGTCACGCAGAAGGCTTTAATAGTCTTCTTTCCTTTGATGCAAGAAGCACCAGGAACACTGCCTACATGCAGTGTATTATAGTTCAGTCCCACAAATACAAACTATAAAGAAGACTATAGAGACAAAAATACTTTTGAGCTTTGCTTGTTTCAAAGCAAAGAAATATCCAAGCTCTACTAATGAAGTGTGTGACTCCTGGAACAGGCTAAGTGATCATTGTGGACATCAAACAATGGGCAGCTTTCAAAAAAGCAAACAGTTGAATAACAGTTTTTCTCTCTACCATCAAAAGAGTACATATTCATACTGTTGCTTGGGAAAGTGCCTTTCTTCCACCCTCTTGACACTTTTGTGTTTGTGCAAATGAAAATGAAAAGGAACAACTAGTCTGAGTACATAGACTCACAACTTTCTGAGGAAGCAGTTGTAAGAACGGGCATATGTTATATGTGGGAGGAGAGGAGGGAGGCCATAGTAACTGGCTGATGTATTGTTGAACTGTTCCCTTCTATCACCCCAAGGTATGGCTTGTTTTCATCACAAGGACAAAACACAATACAAACCCATCATACTGGGATGTGTATTTAAGATGTTTTCAAAGTTCCCTAACATATGCAAAAAAAAAAAAAAGCATGCACACTTATTAAAAAGTGTTCTCTCCACTATAGGGATAAATGATTCCTTCATTCAGCAGATATTTTTGGTCACGTTAGGAAACACTTTAGCATGCATTGAACTAAAAATCAATATTTCATTGTGAAGTTCCCAGCCAGAAAACTTATAAAAGCTTAGAGAGTCCTTTTAGTAATATTAGTAGCCTAATCCTATTGGTTATGCTCAAGTGGAAACCATAGATCATTGAATTTCATCACCAGAAAGTATACTTTAGAAATTTAAGTTCTAGCAAAGTCCATAAAGGCAATTTGGCCAAATAATTTGATGATTATTTTATTTAATGTCTGCTTGAAATCATATAAGTATTATAAACAACTTGGACTAATATGATGAATTCTAATTAGAAATTTTGAATAACTGTATCCTAAAAGTATTAGAGAAATGAAAATATTGGCATAGAATATCCTCAGTAATCTGAGATGGCATTATTTGTTGGCGCTAGAACATCATTAGAGAAATTTTTATTCAGTTCTTTGAAAGTATTTGGAGAGAAGTTAGAAGTCTTAGTATATGTGAGTTCTCCCTTCTGCGGATACTGATGGGGTGTGTGTGTGTGTGTGTGTGTGTGTGTGTGTGTGAAATGAAATTTGGAAAAAAATACTATTTTCCTTTGAAGAAATTAACCTGAGTATAGTATCATTTATATGAAGATAAAATAAGTCCCATTCTGTTTTATGAATCATGGCTTCTTCTAGGCACTACGGTTTTCACCAGTTGCAATTTTATTTTATTTTTGATGCTCAAATCCACACAGCTTGGCCAGGGGAGCTCTTTTTAAGTTGGCTCCTGAGTCCTGCCAACACTACATCAGAATATTTCAGAATGTACTTGTTTTTTGGCAACAAAAGTTTCTATCCTAATCTTGAAATATCTTTTCTCCAACACATAGAATAAGCTCCTCCTAAAAGTACTGACATTTTTGGTTGAATTTTGTCAATTCTTTATGATTTACCTACTTGAAATTTTAATTGCTCACAAAATGATAATATAACCTCTTGATTTTTATAATTCAATAACCAAGTACTTTTTACTACTTTTATTAAAATTTGTATGCTCATTTGATGTTTTAAAATCTGTCAACAAAAAATGAAGTATAAAAGACAGCACCAATATTTTGAGTGATTTGTAATATTTTTGCTCTGGTAGGATTTTATGCACATTTGTCTTGTCACTCAAATCCTAGTTTAGTTCAATGTTTCTGACTATTCCCAGAATGTTTCATAATTGTTCTAATATTATAGAGTTATATTCCTAAGAGTTGCTGTTTGTCTTTAGTAAATACTATAATTATTTTTATTTAAATGTGAGATTAAAAAGAAGTTTCTAAGAAATATACTTTATTCCTGTATACACAAAGACAAAAATGTAAATCTTTGGTAGTTCTTTAAAAAAAAGTCAAATAAGAAAATGTTTATAACTATAAATGATAAGACAAATTAAAACTGGAAAACAATTTTCAGTTTTCTTTGTACAGAAACAAAGATTCCAGTGTATGTAGAAAAGTTTAACATATAAATTCAGTACCTAAGCATCTTTAGGTCTCTTTGATGGTATTTGTACGGCCAAATGGTACTCTCTGGAGTTAAACTGATTGAAACTGAAACTTTCAACCTTATAAATGTTCAAATTGGAATAAAGAATGGAGTGGCAATACTCGATTAAAGGTTCTGTGTTGTTATAGAAAATAACACTGACTATCTTGTCCTGAACCTTAAATTAATTATGCAATGTAATTCTCTACAATTTAAGACTACCTCCATTATGCAATTTATTGCAACTATCTCAACAACCCAGCCACTTTAACACATGACGTTTCAAAAGGAATTGAGAGATGTGTTTCTTTTTCTAGCTGGAACCTATTTAGAGGTTTAAGGACAATAACTTGGGACAGAAACATGAATAATTACAATCTATGTTTAGCTTTGCCAAAACCAAGCTGCTTTTAGAATCCAAATTCTTCACCAAGCCATTCAGTTTAGTTGAAAAACTAAAAATTATTTTGGCTGAGTCTGAAACAATAAACAATTTGTCTCAAACTATTGCCATTAGCTCCAATGTTCCTGAATCTGGGAAAGCAAAGTATAAAGATGGGATCCAAATTAAAAGGTAAGTTTTTCTGAGGCTAGTTTTGTATTATCAGTCAAGATATAATTAGATTTTTTTACAGTAAAATATGTGATTTTTTTTCCTTGAGATAATGCAGACATAGCAACTAGGTTGTGTTGCATGTGCCATTTCCAATTGGTAATAGGTGACTCAGACTGTTCAGAAGGATTAGGAGGCAGAGTCTGTGGATAAGTGGTAAAGAGTGATGTCTAATATAAAACAGTGAACAAAATTAAATACAATCATGTCCTCATAGCTCTCCAAATTAGCAAGAAAGTTTGGGTTCTGATTCTGCTAATCATAATCTAAATGTACCGTGCTTTCAAATGTATTTTTTTTAAGTTAAACCTTCTCAGAATTGTATTCTTAAAACATTGTGAGATTTGGTTTGCTAATATTTTATTTAGAAATTTTGCATTTATATTTTCAAGGAGAATAGCTTTTAGTCAGCCATTACCAAAAAAAGTCATTATTTGATTTGAGCATCTTAGTACTACTAACCTCTTTAAATTTGGGGGAGGAGGAGGCATTACATGTTCAACTCATTAGAAGCACTTACATGCATCAGAATTATTTGTTTCTTAAAAGTGTTCTATACAAGGAAACTCTCAGCATAGCTAAAACAAAAAATGTCTTTTTTTTTTTTTTTACAAAATCAGAGAACAAGAAGGCAGAACTGGTCCTGTCTGGGCTAGGGAGGGTTGGTTCCAGTGGGAAGGGGTAAGAGGTAGGGAAAGCAAATATGGTGCAAATACTCTGTACACATGTATGTAAATGGAAAAATGATACCTGTTGATAGTATTACAAGAATGGAGGAAGGGAGGGATAAAAGAGGATGGGAGAGGGTGAATCCAAGAATAATATATTTGTTATATTGTAAGAAGTTTTGTGGATGCCACAATGTACCACCACCCAGCACAACAATAAAAAAAAATGCTATATCTTAAATTTTAATCAATAAGCTTTATTTGTTCTATTTTTCATTTTGGCTTTTTTGGGAAGTGATGGACTTTAAATAGTTATATAATTTCTTAAAAGGTTGTAGGTCCATTAAGATTAGGTTTCTGTGATTTCAATTTGTTATTTTTTATGTGAAATTGTTCATTACAAGTAGCTTTTGACATAAGACTATTTCAAGAGAAGGTACAGAATATCAATTTTCATCAGATTACCTATTTTTTTTTTTACCAACTTGAATCTATCTGGCCAATTATTTTGGTTTCACGCAAAATGGTTTAAAACTACCAAGAAATGAAAAGATTTCTTTGTAATCCATTCTTTAATATTAAACTTCTCAGCTATTTAAGTATGTTTGTAATTATCCTGTTTTCAGTAGCTATTAGAGCAACCATTCTTTTATTTTTATGAAACAAAATTTCACATCTTCATTGTGGCTAATGATACCATGATGGTTCATTTTTAAAGACTTTTGTCTTCGATCTTTATTCACAATCTCCAATATTTATGAGGTGTTATCTTGAACTCTTTCCATGCCTCTATATACTTTCAAATTTGAATTCTAGAACTTAATATTAGACTGTAGAACAATGTGATCAGTGGTATGTAAAATAAAAGAATGATCTCAAAAATCCAAACACCCATTATGCTGTCTTTTTAAAAACTCTTTTAAAAGCCTTGGATATGGAGACAATATTAAGTGGATGAGTAGACACCAGGCCTCCTACACAAAGGAAAATTTGCCCTAGAAAGGCTTCCTTCTGACTGCTTTGATTATTAACACCTCAGAGGATATGCCATCTGACCCCCTTGTCTACCACCACATACTTTTTCCCAGCAGTTTCCTATGACCCTAAACAACTCTGAACTGTTTCACAGTGTGTAAAGATTTATCATGGGTTTACATGGCTGAGACAACATGGAAACTAAGATGATCTTAACTAGGAGAAGAATTTTATATTTTCACTAAGTCCCTTAGCAAACTGACACTAATGTCCATAATTTCAGAGAGGCAGACTATGCCTAACAGTCCCTAGACTCACTCTCTTTCATTCTGTTGACATTATACCTCACCTGGCATCAGAGGAACACATTTTCTTCCTGGGAATGATGATTCTGACAACAATGATGAAGAATTAACTGTTATCTTAGTTACCTGTGTATCCTTTCTTAGGAGGAAATAATGGAATACATAGTTCTTTGCACATGGAAATCTCTGAATAAACATGTGAATGAATGAACTAATGACAAATTCAAGATGGTATTGAGTCCTTGGAATCATGTCAGAGGTTAAGTCTCCTCTATAGTCCAGGAAATACAGACTTGTACCTGTTTCTCAGTTTTTATTCCTATTTTGTGATAATAAATTATAATGATCTTGATTATTCCCAGTCAAGGGGTAATAATTTATTTTTCCTTCAAGGATCATTAACTCAATAAAAAAGAAAGAAAAAAGAAAAATCAAAGTTCTCAGAGGTAATCTGAGATATTAGAGTATGCTAGCTTTTCTTTTAATAAAATTAAAAAGCATGACAATTTTGGAAAAAATAAAATATGCTTTCATCCATTTTATTTATAGTACGAAAAATATACTCAGTGAATAAAACAATTATAGTCTCTGACTAGGTTAGGAACACAAAGACTTTGGATAGAAATAGAGAAGGAAATATTAGAGATCAATAAAGTAGAAAAAGAAGGAAAATGTAAGAGAGAAAAAGAAACGCACAGCAAGAAATTAAGCAAGGATAGTATCTCCTATAGAAACCTTATTAGCCAATTACTGCAATAGGCTGTTAGGTTGAGCTCTTGTGTTTCCCTATGAGATTAAACAGGAATGCATAATTAACATTAAGTAAAATTTTGAGTTTTCCTGGAGTCAAGAGACAATAAGCTATGAGCTAGAAGTTCCCCTCATTTTAAAGGCTTCAGTAGAAGTTTGATATTCATTTAAGAAGAGAAATCTATATTTCCTTCTCTTTTTGTTAGCTTAGCCCTAAGTAAACAAATATGATTAACAGAAGCACAAACAAGTAATTTGGTTTTTTCACAGAACAAGAATTTCAAGGGAAAGTGGTAATGGCATTCACTCAGTCCTCAATGATGTCATTGTAGATGCATGAATTTTTGTCTTTTTGTTCCAATGTCCTTGACATGCAGACTTCCTTCTCTACCTATGCTAGATAGATCCTGAGACTGTCATGCAAGGAAAGAATGGTACTAAAGGAAGGTGAGGAGCAAATGTGAAGGGGCATCCAGCTGGGCTCATCCCTATCAGGAAAGCCAGGGACTTCTGGGAAGTCCCACTCCACCACCTTGCACTTACATCTCGTTGGTCAGCACCACCATTACAACTGTCTGTGGGCACTGAGCAGGAAAACTACCGTGTTCACCAGACTCATATTTTGAAAGTCACATCTTCACCTACAGTCATGCTGTAATAAGAAGGACAGCAGCCATTTCCCCTTCGCAATCATGTTCCTTGATCTGCTGACAGTTAGAAGAAAGATTTTCCTCTGTGTGAAATTTTGTTCCAGTGCAAATATGCTTAGTCTTGCTATTCTACTCATTCATTCAGATGTATGTTCTAATTTACATGAGCTGTATACCATAATTGAATTAATATCAAGTTTTTGAAATTACAAAATACAGGTGCAATGCATGAAATGTTGTCAAACCTTGTCATATCTTTATCAGTTTAGAATTTAAAATACTAAGCCATTTGCTACAAGCAAATTTGATTCTTCATAAATTTAATTCATCATTTGAGTCTCATGATAGTATTAAAATGGTAATATTAGCTTTCATGTGTATTGATTGAATATTCAACTGAGCATGAGTATTCTCATTTTCTATTATGGAGACTCAAGAAAACACAGATGGTTTGGCAAGCAAATTATGTATTCTCTTTCCAGATTCTTTGGGCAATGGAGTATGATTCAAATTTTGGATTCCTTATGATTAGTTTTACTTATAATATTTATAAATCATCATAGATAAAGATTTCTGGAAAACAAAATATTCATAAATTTATAGCACAGTATGTATTCTGATAGCAATTCTTGTGTTAATTATATACATTTAAAATTATACATAATATGAATATATATTATATATATTATAATTAACACAATATGTATATATATATATATATATATATATATATATATATATATAAAATGTGTATACTATATGCATCCCAGGAGGAAAAATATTAGTCTAAAAAACATGTACTAAATCTAGCAAACTGTTAACAGGAATGTTTTCTGGATAGTAAAATTAAAAGTATTTTATGTGTGGCCATTTGAATGCACTGGGAATTTACTGTAGCTGAATGTTTATTTTTTATCAAAGTTCTAATTGCATTAACTTAGAAATATTTGCATGTCAGTCTCTCCCATCAGCCATAAGCTGAGCAAAGATTCAAGGATCTTGTCTTTTATTTCTATACCCCTATTTTCTACAGTAGTTCCTGGAAATTTGTGGCCATTTATTGGTGACAGAATCAATTCTTGAAAAAATAAGTGGATTTTGAATTATCATATTTTGGGTAATCATTATCATATTGGATTATCATATCATATTCATACTCAGTGTCCATCCATCCTTTCAGATATTTTAATCAACATCTGATGATCTGTATATGTTCTGTGGTTATACTAATACGTTTGAAGTGCTTCGGTAATTTTGAAAAAAGATACGAATCATTCAGTAATGTTCAGATACTCCTGGTATTAGAACAATTTCACATTTGCCCATATTTGGTGCTAGGTCTTACAATTATGAAGTATAAAAGGTTAGCATGGATGCTGAGCTATCACTATTTGAAATCCCATCAAAAACTGCTCCAAAGTAGTGCTGCTAGATTCTATTATTGACCCAGAACACTGTTATTTTAATTTCCTGTTCAGGAGAAAGGTAGCATTTTATCAACATTTCTTACAGCTATTTGGAAGCAAAAGAAATACTTTAGAAATATAAAACTATCAGGTCTTGATTTAATTTACAAGCTAATAAATGTGCCTGTTGTTCTTTCCTGAATGCTGCCCAAATTGATAAAACTTTCTAGTCAAAAACAAATGATTTTATTACTCATGACACAGCAAGAAGTAGAAGCAGCAGGGACATCATCAAATTTGCAGTGGTTCCTCTCCCCAAGAGGGAAGCCATGGAGGGGTCCAGATGGATGCTATACATGCAGAGTATTTGTATCCCAGCTGAGGATTACTGAGATGTGGCATTCCACTGCTTTTATAGGCGAGAGAAAGAAATTTCTCTTTGTCAGAGAAGGGAGAAGTGTCCTCTCATCTTTCATGACTATTGGCCCTATACACAACCTTGAAAAAATGACCCCCAGTGAAGAGCAGTCAGTCCCATTCAATTCTACATACCAGGAAGACATGAAGATAGCAAGTGATCTACAAAGGACTCTCTCTCTCAATAAAAATTATTGCATGAGTTTGAATCATCGACCAAATTTTCAAATAAATTTTTATTATTTTTTGCCACTACTTTCCCTTTGGTTGATAATCTTATATTCTTCAGGGAAAATGAGCAAGTCTATTTCTTTAAAGTCCAATGATGGATCCCATCTGGGCTCTATGGTGGAAACAAAGAGTAAGTGAATGAAATAGCAAGAAATGTGGCTACAACAGAAGGTGAAAGAATGAAAGGATTTATATGCCATGGTAAGCACTTTGAACTTATTTTTTAAAATAGGAAGTTTTAAAGGGTTTAAAATGAGTGAGTAAATGATTAGATTTGTGTCTTAGATACACAACTAGAGGCAAGGAGTCTAATGAACGGTTGAGTAAGTCTGGCCTGACCCAAAAAGTAAGAATTAGAGTGCAGACAAGAGACTTAGAGATACATAAAAAGGTAAAGTTGTCCCAGTTTAGAGTCCAATTGAAGGTAAATGCTGAAAAATTCAAGAAAAGTGTCCAGGATTCTGGATTGAGCAGTTAAGTGATAATGGCACTGTTTACTAACACAGGAAGCAGAGATGCTGCACATGTGAGAGAGAAAGTTTAGTTCTTTTGTGGCTTTTTTGAAATCTTTACAGTTATCTTTATATGGAAGAGGAAACTTGGACAAAAATTATTTGTATCAAATACCCCACCCCTGAAGTCTCTGGGTGGCTCCAAGCTCCATTACTTGGCACTCTGGTCAGTAAGTCCTGCTTCCTGGCACAGACAGGAACCTGGGAGTTCCATGTTACCCCCTATTACATGTCCTGCTAACATCACCCTGAAACACTGGAGAAATTGGCACCCTGTGTAAGAAGGACCCATGGCTCCGCTCCATGGGTAACAGAAGGCTCAAACCAGCAGGTTTGGTTCTCCCAAACCAGCAGCAGCACCTCTGAACTGCACTTCCTGAAGCCCATGCTGGCAATCAGGCCCCAGAACTCCTGCTGCCCACAGGCTTGATCAACAAACCATTAGCCAACAAAACAAAATGGAGGAGAGAGAAAACCCAAATTAATAAAATCAGAGATGAAAAGGGGATATAAGCAAAATACTAATGAAATCCAGAGAATCATTAGAGTACTTTGAAAACTTATATTGAAGTAAACTGGAAAATCTAGATAAAATGGGTAAATTCCTAGACACATATATCCAACAAAACTTGAACCAAGAAGATATTGACCACCTAAATAGTACTATTGCATACAATGAAATTGAAGCAGAAATAGAGTCTCCCTATAAAGAAGAACACAGGACCTGATGGAGTCATGATAAAATTTTACTAAACCTTTAAAGAAGAACTAACAACAATACTACTCAAACTTTTCCAGGAAATTGAAAGGGAAAGAACACTACCAAACTCATTCTCTGAAGACAGCATTACATACATTCTGAAACCCAATAAAGATGTATCCAGAGAAGAGAATTATAGACCAATATCTTTAATGAATACAGATGCAAAGATTCCCAAAAAATACTGGCAAACAGAATTCAACAACACGTCACAAAGATCATACACCATGGTCAAGATGGTTCCATTTCAGGGATGCAATGATGGTTCAACATACATAAATCCATAAATGTAATACAGCGTATAAACAGAAGCAAGGACAAAAACCACTTGATCCTTTCAATAGATGCAGAAAAAGTCTTTGACAGAATCCAACACCCTTTCATGATAAAATCTCTGAAGAAACTAGGAGCAGAAAGAATATTCCTCAACACAATAAAGGCCACATACAACAAATCTACAGTCAACATCATACTAAATGTAGAACTGAAACTGTTCCCCTTAAAGTCAGAAATGACACAGGGCTGTCCATTTTCTCCACTGTTTTTCAATATAGTTTTGGAATTCCTAGCTTGAGCAATATGGCAAGAGCAAGAAATAAAAGGGATTCAAATAGAGAAGAAAGAAGTCAAACTAGCCCTACTTGCAGATGACATGATCTTATACCTAAGAGACCCCAAAAACTCTACCAAAACCTGTTAGAAGTCATATACTCTTTTGGCAAAGTAACAGGATACAAAATTAACATACAGAAGTCAGTAGCTTTTCTATATACCAACAAGGCACAGACTGAGAAAGAAATCAGGAAAACAATCCCATTTACAATAACCTCAAAAACAATAAACTACCTTGTAATAAATTTAACAAAAGAAACCAATGACCTTTTAATGAAAACTATAAACCACTGAAGAGAGAAATCAAAGAAGACATCAGAAGATGGAAAGGCCTTCCATGCTTATGGATCAATAGAATCAACCTTATGAAAACGTTCCCATACTACCAAAAGCAATTTACATATTCAACATGATCCCTATCAAAATTCCAATGACATTCTACACAGAAATAGAAAAGTCAATTGTGAAATACACATGGAAGTACAAAAGACCTCAAATAACCAAAGCAATTCTGAGCAACAAGTCCAATGTTGGAGGCATCACAATACCCAACTTCAAACTATACTATAGAATCATAACAATAAAAACAGAATGGTATTAGCATAAAAACAGACAGGAAGACCAATGGATCAGAATAGAAAATCCATACATAAACCCACACATCTATAGCCAACTGATCTTTGACAAAATACATGATGGAGAAAAGACAGCCTCTTCAACAAATGCTGCTGGGAAAACTGGATATCCACATGTAGAAAACTGAAACTAGATTCCTGTCTTTCGCACTGTTCCAAAATCAACTCAAAGTTGATCAAAGACCTTAATATAAGGCGTGAAACTTTGAAACAACTCCAAAAAGCTGTAGGAAATACACTGGAATAGATAGGTATAGGGAACAACTTCCTAAACAGAACTCATACCTATGTGAAACAAAACTAAAAAATCTCTTGCAATTGCTTTGGGTGGAGTAGGGAGGGGGCTGAGACAATGGGGCAAATGTAAATAATATACAATATAAATCTGACTGGAATTGTCACTTTGAATCCCTCTGCATCATGAATATAGCCTAATAAAATATTTATAACAAAAATATTTGCATCACTGTGGGACAAAAATGCATAAATTAGCATATTACTTCACTAAGTCTGGAATCTCTAATCCTCATAAACTGTGAACTAAACAAAGTACATCTTTCTAGATAACCCTGGATAAGCCAGTAAAGCAATAACTCCCTACAACAAAAAAGAACGTTCTGTTCACCTTTTGGCCTTATTTCTAAGCTTTAGATAATTTTTCTTGGCATAGTGTAGTTGCTGAGGAAGATGGAGGAGAAGAGTCTTTGCAAGAAGCAGCAACTCAAAATAGTTGAGTTATGGAAGTTAGTGAACAACCTATTTACAAAATTATAGACAAAATTGAGGAAAATGAGCCAAAGATGGTGAAATACTTGGGATCAGCAACAGGTACCTCTACTAGGCCGGATAAGAAAGGGAATGGCTACCAAACAGAATGGGACAAAACCTTTGCCAGCTATTCATCAGACAAGGGATTAATATCCAGGATATATAAAGAGCTCCAAAACTTAAACACCAGAAGAACAAATACTCCAATTAATAAACAGGCAAATGAATTGAACAGACAGCTCCCAAAAGAAGAAACACAAATGTTAAATAAACAAATGGGGTAATGTTCAACATCCTTATCCATAAAGGAAATGCAACTCAAAACAGTAAGGAGATTCCATCTTACCCCAGTCAGGATGGCTACCATCAAGAAAGTAAGACAACAACAAATGCTAGTAAGGATGCAGGAGGAAAGGAACCTTCATACACTGTTTGTGCAAATGTAAATTAGTGCTGACACTATGGAAATCAGTATGGAGGTTCCTGAAAAACTACCATGTGATTCTGCTACACCACTTTTGGTCATATATCCGAAGGAACGTAAGTCAGGATACAGAGACCACATGCAAACACATGTTTCTTGCAGCACTATTCACAATAGCCAAGCTATGGAAACAGCTTACCTGCCCATCAACTGATGAATGGATAAAGAAAACATGGGAAATATATACAATGAAGTCTTATTCAGACATATAGAAGAATGAAATCATGTTGTTTGCAGAAAAATGAATGGAACTAGAAATCATCATGTTAAGCAAAATAAGTCAGACTCAGAAAGACAAATACTGCAAATTTTCTTTAATATGTGAAAGCTAGATCAAAATACAAAGGACATGAGTATAAATGGAGGACTATTTGGGGGTGGAACCAGTGGGCGGGGGAAAGGGAAATGAGAGGGCAAGGGGGATATGATCAAAGCATATTTTATCATGTATGAAAAGGTCATAATGAAACTCATTTAAAAAATTTCAGGAAAAAGTCTGCCAAAATGGCTGAAGTGGTAGAGCACCAGCCTAGCAAGCATGAGGCCCCGAGTTCAACCCCTAGTACTGCCAAAAAATGAGCTTCAAGAAAGACAAAAAGAGGAGATAAGAAAGAGTAATAGAGGGAGTGAATATGATCAAAGTTTTCTTATATGCATGTATAGAAATATCACAAAGAAATACCCCATATTGTACAATTAATATGTGTTAAAAAGAAATATTGTCCATTTGGGGAGGAACTCTTTGAGACCTGTTCTCCAATTTAAATGCTTTGGTCTTTGATAAAGGAACACAGCCACTACCAACTTACAAATATCCTGACCTCACTATCATCCTGCTCTCTGACCAAATGTTGGTGACCTCTGATAGCCAAATCAACCTGACACCAACAGCCAAAGAAGCTTTTAAATAGGTCTTATGTATCAGACCTCTGTTACAGAGTGGGCAAAGAGTGGACACAGGGGCAGTGGGAGATAATCCAACCCAGGAAGAGACTAGAGGATAGAGGATAAGCCTTAGAGAAGAGAAATGACTTTCAATTTTAGCAGGAGGAGAGAAGGGTAGATACAGGGTAGTTTGTATGCTAGGAGAAATTTAAGGGGCTTCTCATTTAATGAATTAAACTTTCTCTACAATCTTTGAAGTAAAGTCGTTGTATGAGAATGAGGAAATGAGTTTGGGTTGAAGTTTTAAGAATAAGTTTAGAATGGTTCTTGCAAGAAAAACACACAGAAAACTAACCAGATAAATTAGAGTATGATTTTTTTTTTTGTCAATGTGAGTAAGGAGAGTTAAGTGACAAAGCCACAAATTCGGAGTGGAAACCATCTTCAAGGTTATTTGATTTTTCTGCAACAACATTTGGTAAAATAGATGTTTTCCCCCTTCCTATGCCATGTTGCTTGCTAAGAATGGTTGCATACTTGACAAAACTATTTTTTTAGGTCAAGAAATCAAAGGTCACTTTTTAGGAAGCCAGGTTTTAAAAGTGACTTCTGATTGTCTGACCTGTGTTTCCTTTTGCTATATAATCTTTCCCATGAAAGTAAGTATCACCCAATCCAAATCGGCTCCCCCTGCATCATTCACTCAAGTTATTTCTTTGTCAAGTTTTTTCTGTGGGCCAAGCTGATGTGTCTTCAAGATTCAGTTATAGTGTTTTTTCCTTCTTAATATCTTCCCCAATACAAGTAGAAGAATCAATGGCTGATTCATTGATATATACTAAAAGGACACTTTTGGTGGACTCCAATATTTATGAATGTGTTTTCTCAGAGCATGATGGTTACAAATGAATGTGTTGTTTCTCAAGAAAAGAAATAGAGGGCCAATGGTTCTGATTGAAATGAATCAGCATTGTAGGCTATGAATACAGTTCATATTTAGCATATATACTTGCATCATTCACAAATTAACAAAATTAGCAAAACTTGTTCAGTATATCAAATGTTGTCATTGGTTCTGAGAAAAGGAAAAAAGGCATCCAGCAAAACCCATGTCAGTAACCACCTGGGAATATTTGTAAAATATCAACTGGATTGTGACATATAAGGAACAAACAAAATTAACTTCTTTTTTATTATTGTTTTATTATTCATATGTGCATACAAGGCTTGGGTCATTTCTCCCCCCTGCCCCCACCCCCTCCCTTACCACCCACTCCACCCCCTCCCTCTCCCCCCCACCCCCTCAATACACAGCAGAAACTATTTTGCCCTTATCTCTAATTTTGTTGTAGAGAGAGTATAAGCAATAATAGGAAGGAACAAGGGATTTTGCTAGTTGAGATAAGAGTATACAGGGAGTTGACTCACATTAATTTCCTGTGGGTGTGTGTTACCTTCTAGGTTAATTCTTTTTGATCTCACCTTTTCTCTAGTTCCTGGTCCCCTTTTCCTATTGGCCTCAGTTGCTTTTAAGGTATCTGCTTTAGTTTCTCTGCATTAAGGGCAACAAATGCTAGCTAATTATTTAGGTGTCTTACCTATCCTCACCCCTCCCTTGTGTACTCTCGCTTTTTTCATGTGCTCGAAGTCCAATCCCCTTGTTGTGTTTGCCCTTGATCTAATGTCCACATATGAGGGAGAACATACAATTTTTGGTCTTTTGGGCCAGGCTAACCTCACTCAGAATGATGTTCTCCATTTCCACCCATTTACCAGCGAATGATAACATTTTGTTCTTCTTCATGGCTGCATAAAATTCCATTGTGTAAAGATACCACACTTTCTTGATCCATTCGTCAGTAGTGGGGCATCTTGGCTGTTTCTATAACTTGGCTATTGCTGCAATAAACATGGGTGTGCAGGTGCCTCTGGAGTAACCTGTGTCACAGTCTTTTGGGTATATCCCTAAGAGTGGTATTGCTGGATCAAATGGTAGATCAATGTCTAGCTTTTTAAGTAGCCTCCAAATTTTTTTCCAGAGTGGTTGTACTAGTCTACATTCCCACCAACAATGTAAGAGGGTTCCTTTTTCTCCGCATCCTCGAACACCTGTTGTTGGTGGTGTTGCTAATGATGGCTATTCTAACAGGGGTGAGGTGGAATCTTAGTGTGGTTTTAATTTGCATTTCCTTTATTGCTAGAGATGGTGAGCATTTTTTCATGTGTTTTCTGGCCATTTGAATTTCTTCTTTTGAGAAAGTTCTGTTTAGTTCACTTGCCCATTTCTTTATTGGTTCATTAGTTTTGGGAGAATTTAGTTTTTTGAGTTCCCTATATATTCTGGTTATCAGTCCTTTGTCTGATGTGTAGCTGGCAAATATTTTCTCCCACTCTGTGGGTGTTCTCTTCAGTTTAGAGACCATTTCTTTTGATGAACAGAAGCTTTTTAGCTTTATGAGGTCCCATTTATCTATGCTATCTCTTAGTTGCTGTGCTGCTGGGGTTTCATTGAGAAAGTTCTTACCTATACCTACTAACTCCAGAGTATTTCCTACTCTTTCTTGTATCAACTTAAGAGTTTGGGGTCTGATATTAAGATCCTTGATCCATTTTGAGTTAATCTTGGTATAGGGTGATATACATGGATCTAGTTTCAGTTTTTTGCAGACTGCTAACCAGTTTTCCCAGCAGTTTTTGTTGTAAAGGCTGCTATTTCTCCATTGTATATTTTTAGCTCTTTTGTCAAAGATAAGTTGCTTATAGTTGTGTGGCTTCATATCTGGGTCCTCTATTTTGTTCCACTGGTCTTCATGTCTGTTTTTGTGCCAGTACCATGCTGTTTTTATTGTTATTGCTTTGTAATATAGTTTGAAGTCAGGTATTGTGATACCTCCAGCATTGTTCTTTTGACTGAGTATTGCCTTGGCTATTCGTGGCCTCTTGTGTTTCCATATAAATTTCACAGTAGATTTTTCAATCTCTTTAATGAATGTCATTGGAATTTTGATGGGAATTGCATTAAACATGTAGATTACTTTGGGGAGTATTGACATTTTTACTATGTTGATTCTACCAATCCGTGAGCATGGGAGATCTCTCCACTTTCTATAGTCTTCCTCAATCTCTTTCTTCAGAAGTTTATAGTTTTCCTTGTAGAGATCATTCACATCTTTTGTTAGGTTTACACCTAGGTATTTGGTTTTTTTTGAGGCTATTGTAAATGGACTTGTTTTCATACATTCTTTTTCTGTTTGCTCATTGTTAGTGTATAGAAATGCTAATGATTTTTCTATGTTGATTTTATATCCTGCTACTTTGCTGTAGCTATTGATGATGTCTAGAAGCTTCTGAGTAGAGTTTTTTGGGTCTTTAAGGTATAGGATCATGTCGTCTACAAATAGGGATATTTTGACAGTTTCTTTACCTATTTGTATTCCTTTTATTCCCTCTTCTTGCCTAATTGCTCTGGCTAGGAATTCCAGTACTATGTTGACTAGGAGTGGAGATAGTGGGCATCCTTGTCTGGTTCCTGATTTTAGAGGGAATGGTTTCAGTTTTTCTCCATTAAGTATAATGCTGGTTTGTCATATATGGCTTTTATAATGTTGAGGTACTTTCCTTCTATTCCTAGTTTTCTCAGAGCTTTTATCATGAAATGGTGTTGGATCTTATCAAAGGCTTTTTCTGCATCTATTGAGATGATCAAGTGGCTTTTGTCTTTGCTTCTGTTGATGTAGTTTATTATGTTTATTGATTTTCATATGTTGAACCACCCCTGCATCCCTGGGATGAAGCCTACTTGGTCGTGGTGAATAATCTTCTTGATGTGTTGTTGAATTCGGTTTGCCATTATTTTGTTGAGGATTTTTGCATCAATGTTCATTAAGGAGATTGGCCTATAGTTCTCCTTTTTGGAGGTGTCTTTGCCTGGTTTTGGGATAAGTGTAATACTGGCTTCATAAAATGTGTTTGGCAGTTTTCCTTCCCTTTCTATTTCGTGGAACCGTTTAAGGAGGGTTGGTATCAGTTCTTCTTTAAAGGTCTGATAGAATTCAGCAAAGAATCCATCAGGTCCTGGACTTTTCTTTTTGGGGAGACTCTTGATTGCTGCTTCTATTTCATTTTGTGTTATAGATCTATTCAGGTGATTAATTTCCTCTTGGTTCAGTTCTGGATGCTCATATGTATCTAGAAATCTGTCCATTTCTTTAAGATTTTCAAATTTATTTGAATATAGGTTCTCAAAGTAGTCTCTGATGATTTCCTGGACTTCCATAGTGCTTGTTGTTATCTCCCCTTTTGCATTCCTGATTCTACTAATTTGGGTTTTTTTCTCTCCTCATTTTAGTCAGGTTTACCAGGGGTCTATGGATCTTGTTTATTTTTTCAAAGAACCAACTTTTTGTTTCATTAATTCTTTGTATGGTTTTTTTCATTTCTATTTCATTGATTTCAGCTCTTATTTTTATTATTTCTCTCCTTCTATTTGTTTTGCAAAATTAACTTCTTTTATTAGCTTGTAATTTTAGATGTTACATCCTTCATTATGCCTTTTAGCTGAACTCCAGAATGTTTAAGTAGAATGATGAAAAGGGAAAGACAACTGATTTTTCAAAGGAGATGTTGGCATACAGGTACATTCAAATGAGCCGGACAGAAACATAGGTGGTTTATTTTGTGCCAAAATACAATCACCTAGCTACATAAGGAATGGATTTTGAGTTTCTATAACTAACCAACCACTAAGAACACCTCTATATCATTTTAGAATTTTTTTCTCCTTTATTGTTGTGCTGGGTAGGAGTACATCCTGGCCTTTACATGTTCTTATAATGTAGCAAATGTATCATACATGAATTTACCCCCTCTACCATTCTCCTTTCTCCCCTCTCTCCCCGATGCCTGGAGTAGTTTCAACAGGTAGCATTTTCACATTTACAGACATGTGTACATATTTTTTGCACCCTACCCTCTTTCCCCATCACCTCCCCCCCTCACACTGGTACCAGCTCTCCCCCACCCCGACAGGACTTGTTCTGCCCTCCTGTTCTCCAATTTTGTAGAAGAAAAACACAGAAAAGATAAAACAAAAATCATGACATCTTAGATTGTTTGAGATAAAATGGAGTTTTCTTGAGATATTTCCATGTATATATGTATTATAACTCCAATTGGTTTATCTCCCCTAATTTTCTTCATTCTACCTTAGTCCCTTTCTTATGGTAGTTTCAGTCGTTTAATATTTCTGTATTAATTCTTGTATAGAAAGTATATCAACTATACTCAAGTTCTTTGGCAATCTTTATCTACCATTGAGTCATACCCCACTGTAAGAGCTACAACAGCAACTCTCACCAACTACTACTCCTCCTCAAATCTTTTTCATTTTCTAAACTTAAAAACACATTCTTTCCTAGTTCATCTCAGCAAATGGTGGTTGGACTATAAACAAGAATTTGTTGAGATGAACTAGGAAAATAATTTGTTGAAATGCCACACATAGCAGGCAAAGAATTACAATCTCTGAGATTGTATCTGAGTCTCATTAAATGTGGTTTGTACTTTCTACCGTGTGTTTAATTGGTTTGTATGTACAAGCCTCTCTCCTCTACCAGAATGTAAATTCCTCATGTTGCAAGTTCTGTCTTATTCTTCATTAGTTATCTCATTAATGCTGCTTTTAAAAGTGATTTTTTTTCTAAAATACGTAGTCAGTGAGGCCAGAACTGGAATCTGTATTTTCCCAACTAGCATAATTTTTCTCTTGTGTTGCTATTGTCTCATGTATAAAACTGTTGGCTTTTTTGGTCCCTTAGTTTATAAAAATCTTCACTTCTGTTTTGGTATTTGAGTATTTCTGCTTAGTTCTCTTTCTTTCCTCCTATTTCTTAGCCCCTCAGGAGTTCACACTGTCCTCGCCCAGCTGTTAAATGATCTACATTTTGATGTTCACTACTCAGCTTTATGTATGATTTGGCTGCACTTTAGGGTGACTTCTCATAGTATTGATCTATTTTGTTTACCCAAGGGGCATATGGGATGAAGTATGTGGGTGAGACTTTGAGGAAGAAGATGACTTTAGCAGAATGTGAGCAGCAGGTGAGAAACCACTGGACAATAGAATCATTCTATTATAGGACTCTTGTTACATTCAAAGAAAGGAGAGACTGGCAAGGGTTGCTTAACTTGATACTGTTACCCTGGAGGCTGACTTACAGCCAGTGTGTGAGAAACGCCATTTTCCAGATGACTTCCTCTCGTGTTACAAAGTCTGGCTGTGGCTCCCTGCAAAGTGCTGGATCTTCTCCATGTTTGGGTGTTTGAGACATTTATCTTGTCCTTCCCTTCTGTGCTGGATTTTTCCACTCATCTTTTTTTAATTTTAAGTTTCCCATTTTAGGAAGATTAATTATTCTTCTATAAGTTGCATGTTTTTTTAAAAACATATGTAGCCATTGTGACATTCCCAACTGAGACAGAAGGTATAAGGTAAATAGAAGTTCTCACTGCAGCACACTTTCTTTCTCAGCAGGATATGGTTGCATTAGCTTACTCAAGTTTTAGAAATAAAAATGGACATCTTGTCATGATTGTCGACATCTAAGAATATGATTAAATTTTTAATAGGCTACTCTTTCTTCCAGATAGAGATGGCAAATGATGTTTTCACTTATTTTGTAAATTAGATGTTTTTCCATTGTTAAAAAAAAATCTTCTGGTGATTTTAGGCAGTTGTATTCAGTTATTATCTCTATTTATTATTTATTTTCCATTAATTTCAAGTTATTTGTACAAGTTATGAAACTTTTGTAGGAAAAATATGTTAATATTGGTAACTTCATTTCATTCAACCTAACCAACAGTAGTCATCACATAGAAGTACTTGTCCAAATCCACTGGTTGATGATGTAGTGATGTCATGAGAAGGGAAGGTTAAATTATGGAGAGTAGAGGGCAAAGAAGAGAGAAGAAAGAATGCTTTTTTGGGTACAGACATGGTACATATAAAACTTCAAGGTGGAGACTTTCTGTAACACCTTTGCATTTTACATAGTTGAAAGGGGAGAGTTATATATACCAGACAATATTAGTTGCCTACCCTACAACCATTCTCTCCTTTCTGCTAACAGAAACTCAATTATAATGGGCCCAAACTCAAGGCCTGAATCATGATTAGTGTCCCTAATCATGGTTTAATATTTTTTTATTCTTTTCTATTTGAGATGATAATTGTTATAATGATACTTTGAACATCAGCAGCCATCTTGTCACCATCATGCACTCTGGTTGATGCATTTACTATATTTTTATCATTATTTTAGAGTGAACTCCATCTACTTGTTAAAAAAGAAGTTTACTGTAAATCATTTTGCAATGTCAGTCTGATAGCAGTCTCATACATCTCATGTTCACTGCACCTCCTGGTTGTGTCATTATCTCTTCTGCTTTATTTATCTCCTCTTGTTTTATTCATTATGGCACTACAAGCAATAGTTATATATACCATATTACCTAGGTGTGTAGTAAGTTACACCATCTAAATTTATCTAAGTACACTCAGTGATGTTGCACAACAATTAAATTGTTTTATGACACATTTCTGAGAATATCCTTGTTGTTGAGCAACACATGACTATACATATATATATATATATATATATATATATATATATATATATACTTCTGATTGTTACTACTATAAGAGACATGATTAAGAACCTAAAAAGAGAGGGGCACATTTCATGTTCACAAACAAATTCTGGTGCAGGGATGTGCAGCCATGCTAAATAGCAGGCATCCTATTCCCCCTGTCTATCCCCCAAACCTACCCTCAACCATATACCTTTATTGAATAATGAAAATAAATAACAGAAAAATGTATTTGTTGATACCAAATACTGTTTTTATATACATGTTTCAATTCCCTGAGTAGAAAATTTATAAAATAAATGCAATGACGATGGTCTCTTATCATTTTTTGTTAGCATTTTGATATGCAGGATTCTGAGGAGTAGAAATATGATCTAACAGAACCATAAACTAGGGCGTATTAAACTGACAGTCACTTGTGCAGCTAAGAGTTACTGCATCAGGGATGTATTAAGCACTGGAACACTGAGGTAAGAGACAGGATTCCTCACAGCAGCATCCACATGGGACCAGTAAACCTAGCTATGTGCCCAAAAATCTGCATCGTATTGCGGTTGAGTGCTTGGAAGTATAAGGACAGAAAAGGAAGTTGAAAAACTCAGTTGGATGTATCTAGGAAGGCTTTGGAAGGCAAAACACTCGAAGAATTAATTAGAATTTTCTAGACAAGGAGAGAAGGATATTTACCAGCAGGTGGGACTGGATATGCAGATTCCAAGGCAACAAAGACACAAGTAATTAGCTGAAGTAGCATGAGGGATCCACGTGAAGGACAAACAGCAGATGGGGAAAGGGGGAACTGTTTGGCTGCACCAAAAAGTTTAACCCTAAGGATAATAGGAAGATCGTGGTGGATTTAGGCAGAAAACTAAAAGATCATTCTGGCAGCTTACTATGGGACCAACTGATGTGGTGAGAGTTTGGAGACAAATAGAAAACAATTCCAGTAAAATTATGACAGTGACAACAGTATAAGTCAAAAAAAAATATCATAACATAGGGCTGAGGTTTAGCAATCAATGGAACATAAGGCTAACAGCACCCAGGGAGGTTTGAAAATGACTCACAGATTTTTGACAATCAACTGGGATGGATGGATATGACATCCCTTAGGATAGGGAATAAAAAGTAGTTGGCTTTTTTTTTTTTTAATTTAGCAGAAAAGCAACTTAGCATATGCTTTTAACAATGCTGAGTTTGAGGTGTTCATGATCTATTCAAGTAAAGCCATCCAATGGATCTGCAGTTCCTAACCTTTCAGGTTTCATATACCAGCAAAATTTCCAAATAACCAATTTAAGACTGCCAACTTTTTATTTTGCTAAGTCAGGATATGTAAAAAACCAGAATTCTGACATCTATCAACAACACTTATTTTTAAGAGGATATTTTGAAATATTTCAATACCAAAACTTAAGGATTGACTCTTAATCAAAGGGAATTTACTTTGGATTGAACTCAGGGCAAAGGGCAATTTATTGAGTTAAATAAATTCGCCTTTCTTTTAAAATTCAGTGGAAGTGTCCTTTTTTTTCTTTTTACTTCCTCTTTGATTATAAACTCATCACTAACTAGAAACACAAAAGCTACAAATTGACATTTGGAAACCACTGAAATCAACACCAGTATATAGAGACTTGTAGGCCAATTGAGAAGACTTAGCTGAACTCATAGAATCACAGCTATAGAATTTGAAGTTGACAAAATGAATAACTGTGACCACCAGTTATTTGACACCTTCTACATGTCAAGCTCTATAATAAGAATTTTATGCAATTGTTCATTTCAACATCTCAAAAATTCTGAGAGGTGAGAAATGGTAGCTTTTTTTTTTTTTAACAGATAAGGAAATTGAGACTGGAGAAATTAACGTTTCCCAACACTACAGACAGGCATATTCAAAACAGAGCTAATATTCAATAGTTCTCTAAATGAAGTTATGTGATTTTAAAGATGGGATTGTCCTGTCATCCCAGAAAGAATATATAGAATGAGAAAGAGAATCACAGATGGGGTACTGAGAAATACTATTCTTAATAATTTTCAAGAGAAATACATTGTCAAAATTCCAAATATCACAGAGAAGGAAGGTAATACAAATTAAATGAATATATAAATATACATTTATACAAATCTGGGCCAAAACAAACACATGTTGGATCTACTTCTGAATAAAGTCCATGAATATTACACATTATGCCTATCAACCCTTCCAGATGCTCAACAGTCACTCACTTCCTAGGATCACAAGCTTACTCTAGAACCCATGTATCTAACCTCTTTTGCAACCCCTAGGGCCAACCTGAATCTCCTCTGGATTGCTCACTCATTGTAAGGGGCTTAAACCTGGATCCCTTGAGTAATAACATTTGACCTCCTGAACTCAATATTCAACTAAATCTTTTAGGATCAAATAAAAACCATAATCTAAATTACACAATAAAATCTGTGCTAAAGCCAAGTACCACTAACTAAAATCAGTTTTTTAAAAAATATATTATTTGCTACAATTTCATAGCCTATGTCATACATTTCAATTATAAAAAAAATTCTTCTGGCCAGGCGCTAGTGGCTCACGCTGTAATCCTAGTTGCTCAGGAGGCAGAGATCAGGAGTTTCAAAGTTCAAAGCCATCCCAGGCAAATAGTTCTCAAAAATGCCCAACACAAAAAAGGGCTGGTAAAGTAGCTTAAGTGGTAGAGGGCCTGCCTAGCAAGTGTGAAGCCCCGTGGTACTTTTGTGAAGTACCACAAAAAATACTGCTTCTAACTTATGCAAAGATTTGAAATGCAATGTAAATACAATGTCATCGGGAGGAACTGACACTTTGATACCATTGTTTGAATAATTAAGCCAATGCTTTGCATAAGGTTAAAATAATCACTCTTACCAAGTCCTATCAGAAATTTCCAGTCATGAATTCTCCAATTTTTATGTACCAGGCATAATTATATTGCCTCTGGAACTCATCCTTTTTGTCTACTCTCTGAAATTAGATCTGGGACCTTTAAATATTTTCCATTGTTACATCTCAGTGTCAAACTTGGTCAGTAAGGGTGCTCGAGAGACCTTGCTGGAGGACAGGGTTTAATTTCCTGTTGTGATGTGCTCACTAGACATTTCCTGCCGTGTATGTCTAATTCCTACTGCGGGCCCAGGGCGCAGGCAGCTTCTACAACCTCAGGCTCCTTCAGCACTCAGCTTCGGCAGCTCTTGGTTCACATTGTGCATAGTGACTCTTACCACCTTCCGACAGTTTTATTGCACTGATTCACAGAAGAGAAACCTCTTCATAAGCAACTTTCCCTGAAATCCTACATTTCTGGCAAGTCCCTGGGAGCAGATATCTAGCAAATTCCCCCAGGGCAGCATTACAGTGACTTCTCTGACTCTGTGATCCCTGTGCTTTCTCCAGTCTCAGCCTAGAGGACAGCAGTGAAGCGGAGCTCTTCCTCAGGTCTCTGCCCCTATCCTAAGGGTACTTGCTGCTCCTCTTATCTGCCACCTGCGTTCTTTAGTGTTCTCTTTACTTCTTACTAGCCAAACCCTCAGTAATCCAATCTCCTATTTAATTCTTTATATTAAACTTTCACTGTTCTAATTACTTGTGATTTCTGTCTCTTGATTTGAACCCAGACTGATAAACTTTATTTACATCTACCTTTATTAAAATAATTAAGCTAATAAAGGAAATTTAAACAATAGTAACTACAAATCATGAAGATAACATCACAACTTTAAAAGAAATAGATGATTCTCTTGGCACCTTTCTTGGTAGGTACCTTTATTGAGCACCTATCCAATGGTAGGTAGTCTGTGTATCTTGTTTTGCTTCAGTTCTCACAATGATCCAAAGAGATAAGTATTATTATTACAATTTTACCAGTAAATGAATTGAGACCCAGAGAGTTTCAACATCTCATCAAAGACTATTCACCTAGTGGCAGAGGTATAATTCAAAGCTAGCTGTACCTGGTTCTAAGCTCCAGAACTGCCCCATGTCTTGCTTCCCAGCATGATTTTCACTTAGTGTTTTTCATCCTGACCTCAGGGCCTGTTTGATCAGTATGCCTCAGAAGAAAAAGAAACAAGAAACACTAGTATTCAACTACCGTTGAGAACAGGCAAAAGAAAAGGCTTTTCTGTGTATTTCTCATTGATCCAAAAGAAATATTTTCTGTCTTAAGAAGAATAAAATTGAACCTTGCATTTTTTTCTCCCTCAAAGTACTAGCTATTTAGACTATAACCATATCATTAAAGTTTAGCCCTTGGGAGTTTATTTTCCTTATTATGTTATTATATTAAGTTTAGCACCTTTATTAAGTGCTGAAAGAAAAAATAACCTGCCAATTCCAAATTCTATACCTGGAAAAAATGTCTTTCAGTTGTGAAGAGAAAATATTCTCAAATAAAGGAAAACTAAGAGAATCTGTTGCCAACAGACTAACACTTAAAATACTAAAGGAAATTCTCCAAACAGAAAGAAAATGAAAGGAAGAAGCAACAATACTGTAGGTAAAAGGGGATAAAAAAGAAAAAGATAAGGTTAAAATAATCATGCTTGATGGCTGATAACATAAACTATAATACCACCTGATCTGTAGCTCAATATGTGGAGAGTAAATAAATTTTAAAAGTTGGGAAAATTAAGAGATCTAAATTAAAGCAAGATTTCTATACTGTCCTTGAACTGTCACAATGTCATTTCCCAGCAGACTCTTATCACACATACATGTTTGTTGTATTACCTAAGCAACCTCTAAGAAAGCAATACATCTAAAAAACAAAAAAAGGTGCAAGCACGGTGGATCTTTTTGTCACATGTTAACACCTACTATAAAGTCTCTACCTCAAAAGGAAGGGGCATTCAACAACCAAGTTGACAGCATACTGTCCCCACAATTTTAGCCTCTATGGAACTTTCCACCAAGAACAGGTTACGTCTCCCACTAATCTCAAAGCCTGTTCACTTTGGGATCCTTCTGCTAGTAGATTAGCAAACAAAGAGAGGGGTTACTCTACTGATAGCAGTAATTGACCACGATCTTCCCAGACAATATTTACTACCTCACAGATGAGGGGCAAGGCTGAGCATTCAGGTGTGGCACTGCTGCTTCCACTCCAGTCATAACCAGAAATGGGAAAGTAGAGCAATCTCAGCCTGATAAAAGCTCACACCCCTCAGAGCTAAGGGCAGAGCCTGTAGGCAACACACACAGACTAGAAGAAGTGCTACACAATGGAGACAGGAAGTTAGAATTGGAGTGGGGGCAGGAAATGATGAGTAATCGTTATGACCCCAGGAAAAAACGGTGGCAGCAGTGGCTGGAGTTCATCCAGAAACCTTCTCATAAGTTTTCCCAGATATTGTGAGCAATCAGAATTCTGAACAAGCTGTGCCTGGATGCACATGTCTGACCACAAAGGGCAGAACATAAAGGATGCTGTTGGTGTCCCACTCGTACTATGTAAACAGGGCAGGAAACCTTTTCCCCAGCTGCTGTGAGCACGGATTGCTAACAACTCATAGCTACTCTTGTCTCTGGAAATGGCCCTCACACAAACAGGAGCAGTCCCACATGGGAGGTCATGACCACTGCCACCACCAGCACCCTCAGAACTGCCAATGATTCACTCACATGGGATAGGAGTGATTTTACCAGGCAGTTTATCCTTCACAGCTTCCCTGTGGGATCAGACTGATGCTGCTCGCCAACTAAGACCATATCATTCTTCTCTCTCTCTTCCTCCCTCCCTCTCTCCCCCTCCTCCTCCTTCTTTTTCCTCTGTCTCTTTCTCTCTTTCTCTCTCTCTGTCTCTGTCCTCCCACCCTTTTTCTTATAACATTTTTCTAAATTCCTTTTCACCTGAAGTGCCTTCCCAACCAATTGAATAAAAATTCCTATCCTATACTCAACTTTCAAACTCCATCTAAGGTACTTGTGAATCTTATAATCTTCCTCTGCTATACACATCTTGTGAAACTTGACAGATTTCCATCAAATCCGAAACTTGAAAGAAAATTGTTAAATTTAAATCTGTGGTTAACACAAACTATGTGTCACAGTTTGCATTTCTTATTACTTGAGTTGGGAAGCAAACATTTGTGGTAAATATAATGAAATATTGTTAATTCAGATCTGAATAGAAATAGCTTTCTATTTCTGCTTCCATAATATGTTTTCAAGGCAGAAAACATGCAAGCATACAGAAAGCTTAACTTTCAAAATAGTTATTTTGTATGACTAAAAATATTGTAACAGAAGCCATCCACAACTGAAAGAAATGACTTTTGAAATAATTTTCACTGTGTCATAAAATTTATTCTGCTTATTATTAATTCTTTTTCAGGCAATTTTCCACAGCAGCCCAATTTTTAAAAACCTATTGCAAAACAGGTAATGATCCAACATTATACTGTAGAGGAAAATAGCTCTATAAGTGAAATATACTGTCATGGATTCAAATACACTAAACTGAGGGAAAAAACAAAAACATCGCAGAGGATTTAAATCTTAATAATCAGTAACACTAGGAAATCCAATAGACTCGACTTTTCCAAGCAGGCCACAGAACAAGTATACTATCCTTTAATTTTGGTTCTCCAATGTTGTAAGACTAGAAATTCATCATCTACATGATCAAAATAAAATTATGAGGGCTGGGTATGTAGTTCAGTGGTAGAATGCTTGCCTAGCATGTGCAAGGCCCGGGGTTCGATAAATAAATAAATAAACAAACAAGCAAACAAATAAATAAAATCAAAACTTCTAAAAAAAATAAGAGAAAGCTTCTAGCCTAGCATAGTGGTGCATACCTATAATCCCAGAACTGAGGAAGCTGAGGAGGAGAAACATGAGTTCAAGGCCAGCCTGGGCTGTCTAGTGAGCCCCTGGCCCTATCTCAAAAGAACTTCCCCTCCCCGCAATAAAAGACTAATGTTATTACAATTTATTATTCATCTTCCGTAGGCCTAATATATTTCAAAATTTATTTTCCATCAAAGGGAACTCCAAACATTTAAAAACCATAGTGACTAGCAAATAAGTGATCACTGGATTTTACCAGAGAGTTTTGATACAGAGCAGTACACCACATTTTGAAACAATGATTTCTATTCAAGTTCCTTAGCCTATTTTCCAAGGCTCTTCAAGCTTTAGCCCTTACCTACCTTCCTAAGTTTATCTCTGACCAGCCCTCTCCATGGCCCCCACAGACCAATAAAACAGGTCAATTCACTCTTCACTGACAAATCCCTATTTCTGTGTGTTTATTTCTTTACTGCAACAGAATGATGTAATCATTAGTCTCTGGAAGAAACTGTTTGCATTCAAGTTCCTCAGCATTATTTTGAATCAAATGCCAGACATCCATACCAACTTGTCCATAAATGTTTCATTATGTCTTTAAGTTTCAGGATCTATTTCTATTTTCTTCTAATGTAGCCACATTCAGTATCACATCTAAAATAGCAGCAATAGGTCCTTAATATCACCAAATAAATAAAGTCCTTGATTATCTTATAGATTTTATTTACAGTGTTTAGCTTGAATTCAAGCAAGAATTACACCTTGCATTCAATCCTGAGTTTCTGAAGTCTCAAAATTTTTCCATGCCTACTTTTCTGATTTGAAATTTATTTGTTTAAAAAGACAAATCAGATCATTTGTCCTGTAGTGTTTTATACTCATATTTTAATGATGATTTCTCACAGCATCTTTTAACATGTTCTTCTGTCCCCTGCATTTCCTATAAATTGATAGCTAAATCTAGGGACCTGATCAGATTCAAGATCAAATCTTGGGCAAGGATACTTTAGAGGCAGTGATATATACCTCTATCAATATTTACATAATATCTAGTGGTTTCTTGTTTGTGGTGGTAACATCTATAAAAGATCATTTTCTTGATCAACTGTATCATTTTTTAAATTTTTTGTTAGGATATTCATTGTACAGGGGAGAGTCATATTATACATTGGTTAGATCACCTCCCCATCACCTCTCCCCCTTGGCCTCCACCCTGTCCCACTTAAATCAATTGCAAGAGCTTTCATTGTTCTGTTTGGTACAGGTATATTATGTCCATCAACCATATTCCCTCACCTTAATCTCCTTCCCCCTTCTCACAAGTATCACACATACCGCACCTATTTAATAGTCCTGTCTTTTGTTATTAATTTAATACTGTGTACACATGAATGTAAATGGAAAAAAGATACCTGTTGAAACTAGTCCAGGAATGGGGGGAGGGGAAGAAAAAGGAAAGTGGTAGAGGGGGTGAATTCAAATACAATATATTTGATATAGTGTAAGAACCTTTGTAAATACCACAATGTACCCCTCCCCAGCACAACAATAAAAAATAAATAAAACAAATGAATGATAGATTAAACAAAGAAAAAAATTTCTAAGTCAATGTTCAAAGGGGTTTCTTGATATATCCCTGCTGTGAGTATACTTTACACTGGTCCATTCAGCCCCTTCCAGTACTCTCCCTTACTCCTTTCCTCTCATTCCACATTTTTCAACAGTTTTCAATACACATCCTTATATCCTCTACCTGCACAGATGTAATGTTTTATGATCTTGCTGATGCTCTGTCATTCTGTTTCCCTTTCCTCCTTCCCCGAGTTCCCTAGAGCAGTTCCATTGTTATAAACATGTTCTACATGAGTTTGTTTACGCTCATCAACTACATCATGAAAGGGTAATAAAATGGTTACATTCACACTTTATTATTTCTTTCTGAGTATTACCTATAATACTTTCATTAAGAGAAACCTATCCTCATTAACTATTTGAGATATAGTGTACATAGAAATAAGCAAGCTAAATTCCTGATTGTCTCAATGAGAAGAGAAAGTTTTTCCTGTGCTACTTATCTTCCATCATTTTAGTGGATCTCATTGTGACATCTTCCTATATGTATATAATGTACGTTAATCACACTCACCTTCCTGTTAACTTCTCTTATCTCCCTTCCACCTCGCCCTGATCACCTTCCTTTTCCCTTATAGGTCCTGGAAGGAATATTTGAAGATAATTTCTCAGGAAAGAACTCTGCTAATGAGCTGCCACTAATGGGTTTATGTTTCAGGGGTTCAGTAGCACTACTTGGACAACTTACTGTGTGAACACACATTGTGGAAAATCCAGTAGAATGGACTCTGGCTCACACCTGGCAAACATGAATAGCTAGAGGCAGGGTGGCTAGGTGTTGATAAGTGAGTCCAAAGACTGTGAGCTTCACCATACTCCAGAGTTTATTATGTCCAGGGTACCTGAAGGGTGCCAGTGGATCAGATATGGGTCATGCATGAAAGAAAGAACGTGAAAAGGTTTATAGTAAGCCCTATCCAACAGAACTTACTGGAATGGCCAACGAGATTTACAAGTATGGCCTGCTAGATTCTGAGTAACTGAAGAGAGAGTAATAAGAAGTTGGAGGAGAAGGCAAGAGACCCACAGGTGAGAAGTCCCTATATATGCAGTGGGGCATATGAAAACCTCCTTAGGAAAAATTCATCTTTTTGGAGGTGAAATGGGGGGTACTGGGGATTAAAGTCATGACCTCACACTAGCTAGGCAAGTGCTGTAGTCACATCCTCAGCCTTTTTCACTTTAATTATTTTTAGGGTCTCATGCTTTATGCTGGGCTGGCCTGGACTATGATCCTCTACCCATGCCTCTCACATAGCTGGGATTATAGACATGCACCACCACACCTGGCAAAAATTCATCTTTAATCACCTGCTGGACCCAAAAGTGTTAAGTCATTACTTTAAAAAAACAAAAACTTTCCTTATTACCATGTTCTTAGAGTTACAGTAGTTGCTAAACTTGTCAACAAACTGAGGTTTTTATGTTTAATTTCAAAATATTTCACAAACTTTAATACAGTAGTAATTGTATGTTTAAAACATCTGTTAATTGTGAGAACATATATAAGGTCAAAAAAACCTCTCCCATCTAATGCTTAAACACAAAGGGAGTTTACTGGATGAATTTATCTTAAATTTAATCATAGGAAGCTTTGAGCAATGAACTTATAGGAAGGACAGGATGCAGCTGACATTTAGACCTGATGGGAACCAGAGGCTGGCAAGCCACAGAATTTCTCACTGTCTCCCACCTCTGCTTACTGTTAAGTGTGTGCTTCCTTGTGATCTATTTCTCTTGGAAATTCTTCTTGTAATCCTCAATCGTATATTGCTCCATATTACAGGTTTGCCATTATAGCTTCTTCACTCTGGAAAGAGAATGTCATTATATTCTTTGTCCCAAGTTCCCAGGTTCCAAGGATAGAACTCAGTGGCCAAACTGGCCAGGGTCTGAGGTCAGCTTGTAATGTGGCTTCTTCAGAGACACCATGTAGCTGGAGAAGAGAGTCATTGTGATAGACAAAAGTCACAACTAATCTCATACATACTCACTGCAATATCCCACTACCATGCTTTGTCTTTAACATCTCTAGATTACCCCCTTAGCTCTCTCTAGATAACATGATCAAACTAGTCTCTTTAAATTCACTTGTCTCCTCCCTCCTTCCTGGCCACTGAAGTTAATTGAATTTGTGACCCCCCCAAATAAGAAATGGCATGAGCTCTGAGAAAGGAAATTATTAGCTTAAATATTGATGGCAATGATGTTTTGAGAACTGTCTTTGGTTAGCAAAACAGACTGGTAATCTATTATGATTATGAATTCTTTTTCTCCTCCCAGATATTTGGTGTTGACTGTGATTGCATCTGGGAGAATGTTATCGGCAATAATTTTTAGAGAACTATTTTTCGTCAACAAAATAGATGGTTAGCCCACTATGATTAAGGATTTTTTTTCCTCCTGCACAGTGTATGTATCTGGCTATATAACAAAATGTTAATGTCTGGGAAGTAGGATCTTTCTTCTACTGAAAGAGTAGGATATTTTCTCAAAATTTCTACTATTCTTATAGGAGTAAAATTTTTTAATTAAAAGGATTTATTGTTTAGGAAGTGAAAGAGTAAACTTGTCCAGGCAAATAACAGTGACGTGACTTAAAAGCATCTTTGTATTGATCTCCATGGTTCTCATTCCACTCTGCCCTAGGGTATTTGAACAACTAGAGCTAAAATCCATCCTCTTCTCTGGCCCTTTTCTGTCCAGTCATTTTATGCTTCAGCAACATTCTTGCTGCCTTCCTTAATGTACTTTGAGAGATAGAAGAGCAACTTCAATAAAATATCAGTGACCTAAATGAAGTAACCAAGCCATAACAAAATTTAGATTCCTAAAATATATTACATTAGCATAGCGCCCAATATTCCTAATAATTAGCATATTCTTATAGCATATTCCTACTATTCCTATATATTAGCATACTGCAAAACATTCCTAAGAATATTATTTCACACACTTGGCAAATAAGTGTTCAAATTTATCAACTCTTTTCTGTATCAACTAAAATAATCACAGTATTTTCTTTTTTCTATTAATAAGAACTCTATTGATAGACTTCCTAATGTTGAAACCTCAATGCATTCATGTGACAAATTTGACCTGAAAATGAGTTATTGTTTAATAACCAAAAGCTCATTAGGCAATATTTCATTTAGAATACTGGAATGTGCATTCACAAGTGAAATTGACTTATAATTTTGTTTTATTGCCTTTATCTGATTTTAGAATCAAGATTATACT
Source organism: Castor canadensis (assembly GCF_047511655.1). Taxonomy (NCBI): domain Eukaryota; kingdom Metazoa; phylum Chordata; class Mammalia; order Rodentia; family Castoridae; genus Castor; species Castor canadensis. The sequence continues at coordinate 120,525,789 of NC_133394.1, forward strand.
AACCTCATTAAATGAACTGGCTGCTCTTCTGCTTTTCTGTAAAAAATGTTAAGACCAGTTTTTCCTTTAAAAGGTAGTCAAAATATCCTATTAAACACACTACAGGCTGCAAAGGTTTAGTAACAAAGAAGTCTTTTGTGACCATTTTGATGTTTCTACTGCTTATTAACCTATTTAAGGTTTTTAAATTTGGGCACTGTATATTTTTCTAAACACTGTATGGCTTCTTATAGATTACTAAGTATATATTAATAGTTGTTCATGATGTTTTATATAAAAATCTATTATGTCTGTTATTTTTCTTTTTTATTGAATGTTACTCTTTTAATTCAGCTTTATTTTTCTTTTCTTTTTGCTCAATTTTGTTAGAGACTTATAGTTTTGTCGGTGTTTTTAATTATTTATTTTGTTAACTACCCTTTCATTGTTACTAATGCCTTCTTTCTCATTTCCCTCTGTTGGTTTCTTGGGATTTACTTCTTTGGCTTCTCAGATTGAATGTGTAGTTTATTCATTTCAAGCTGTGTCCTGGTAAATTTATTTTACACTTCTATCAAGGGACTATTTCAGCTGTGTCTTAAAAATAACTACATGCAAGGCTTTATTGTTTTAATTCTAAAACTTCATAATTCTCATTATGATCTCATTTTTAACTGAAGGATTAGTAATTAATATAAAACTTGATGTTTAGACTTCTTTTTAAAGTGTCTAGCATTAATAGATTATAGTCAAAGAACATAGTCCATATGACATTGATTCCTTGGAATTTACTCAAACTTACTTTATGGAGTAATAAATTTTCCACGTGAGAACATTTTATAAATGATTTCTGTAAGAATCTGTATATTCAGTTGTTTTGTTGTTGAGTGATGTTTGTGTGCATATCTATGTGTGAGAGTGTTTACATATAGCTTTTAGGGGGACACAATTCAATCCAGGACACATGGCAAAAAGGGCTTTATAAATTTGATTAACTTAGCAATCTTGACATGGGATATCATCCTGGACTACGCAAGGGGCCCCCACTGTTATCACTGGTGCCATTATACAAAGGAGGTAGGAGTCAGGTGGAGAAAAGACAGCGCTGCTGGCTCTGAAGATGAGAAAAAATGGGTCATAAGCCAGGACATACAAGCAGAACCTCCCAGAACCTAGCAAGGGCAAGAAACAAGTTGTCCCCTAGATCTTCCAGAAGGAACTAGTTACCAACAACTTGATTTTAGCCCCAGAAGACTCACTCAGACTTCTGACACCTCCAGTATTATAAGAAAATAAATGTTGTTTTAAGCCACTAAATTTGTAGTAATTTGTTACAGCAGCAATAGGAGATAAATAGAACTCCCTTACTATCACTTTGAGGGTCTTTGTCATGCTTCTTTTAAATTCTTGACTCATCTGTCTCATAGTTCAAATCACAAGGTATATAATGTTTTATTACTATTCTTTTATGAACTGTTTTTGAAGCTAATTATTTTGACTTGTGAGCTTGTTTTCTCCTGGGACTATCAGGTAACCTGTTTGGTAATGAAGAATAAGAGAAGTCCAATCCCCAACATGTGTCACACCAAATGAATTTTAAAAAGAGAGCAAGGGAATTAAGAGTGGAGAGACTGGTGCCCCAGATACACTGCAGATCTCTGCACATGGAAATTCCTCTGTTCCAGAGCTGGGCTTGAAACTTAGAATAAAGCAGTCTTCTGATTGTGATCCACCAGTCTGAGGGTTTGTGGGGGTGAAAGCATAAGGCCAACTGCTCAGTCCACACTTGTTTGAATCAGCTCCTTCCAACAGTTGATGATGTGAAGCAGCCACTCCAGGAAGTCCCACGTTGTTGCCGCAAATTCTGTGGGTATGAAGGAGGTGAAGAATATCCAGAGACCCAGTGGTGAATCAAGGCAAATAAAGGACTCTTCTCCTCCTGTTTTCCTGTTGCTCTCTGATCACCCTTAGCCCAAGCTTTTGATATTCATATTGAGGTTTCTGTAATTATATTTTTCTATAATTTCCTTAGAAAAAATCCTCCTTCTTTCTTTATTAAAAAATTCTAGACAATAAAATAACACTTTCCCTCTGGAAACACAAGGGTTGTAGTTTATGTGAGGTTACAAAACAATGTTGGAAGAAACAGGGATGTATGTAAGCATGTAAGCACCTTGCCTAGGATCAACGTGACCTAGGAAATTTAGATATACACAAATAGTTGAATCTTCTGATTTTATTTTTTATTAGGACATATTCATTATAGGGGATTCATAGTGATGATTCCAATTAGTCTTATATTGTACATTATTTACATTGCCTCCATCGTCTCTCCCTCTGAGCCCCTTCCCTAACCCACTTTAAGCAATAGCAGGAGGTATTTTAGTTCTGTTTCATATATGTATGTGAAGTCCATCTACCATATACCATCACCTTAATCTCCTTCCTTCATCCTCCCCACTCCCACTAGTACCTCCCCCAACACCCTCCACACACAGTGCCTATTTTATAGTTCAGGTTTTAATTATTAACATTTAAGTTGTCATTCTAAGGGGTGTCTCACTGTGGGTGTTCTTTACTTTGGGCTGATCAAGTTCTCCCTTATCCCTTTACTTCCCCCCCACACCCATTTTTCAACAGCTTTCAATATACATCCTCATATCTCTACCTTCACATCTAATGGTATGTGATATTTCTGATGCTCTATTGTCCTCTTTTCCTTTCCTTCTTTCCCTGAATTCTATAGAGTAGTTCTACTGTTACAAAATATTCTACAACTGAGTTTGTATATGATGATCTTTGGACCTATCTTCCCCATATGAGAGAAAACATGTGACTTTTGTGTTTCTGATCCTGGCTAACTTCATTTAGCATGATTTCCTCCAATTGCATCCATTTACCTTAAAACCACATGTCAGTCTTCCTTGTGACTGAGTAATACTCCTGTGTGTGTGTGTGTGTGTGTGTGTGTATCACAATTTTGTGAGCCATTCATTGGTGGTAGGGCATCTGTGTTATTTCCAGAGCTGGGCTATTGTGAATAGTGCCACAATGAACTTTGGTGTACAAGTGTCTCTACTGTATTCTCTTTTATATTCTTTTGGGTAGATGCCCAGGAGCTGTATCACTGAATCAATCATATGACAGTTCCATCTCTAGTTTTTTGAGGAATCTCCATCCTACTTTCCATAGTGTTGTACTAATTTGCTTTCCCACCAGCAGTGTATAAGAGTTCCTGTTTTGCCCCATCCTCACCAGCATTTTTTTTTTCATTTTTCTTTTATTATTCATATGTGCATACAAGGCTTGGTTCATTTCTCCCCCCTGCCCCCACCCCCTCCCTTACCACCCACTCCGCCCCCTCCCGCTCCCCCCCTCAATACCCAGCAGAAACTATTTTGCCCTTATCTCTAATTTTGTTGTAGAGAGAGTATAAGCAATAATAGGAAGGAACAAGGGGTTTTGCTGGTTGAGATAAGGATAGCTATACAGGGCATTGACTCACATTGATTTCCTGTGTGTGGGTGTTACCTTCTAGGTTAATTCTTTTTGATCTAACCTTTTCTCTAGTTCCTGGTCCCCTTTTCCTATTGGCCTCAGCTGCTTTAAGGTATCTGCTTTAGTTTCTCTGCGTTAAGGGCAACAAATGCTAGCTAGTTTTTTAGGTGTCTTACCTATCCTCACCCCTCCCTTGTGTGCTCTCGCTTTTATCATGTGCTCATAGTCCAATCCCCTTGTTGTGTTTGCCCTTGGTCTAATGTCCACATATGAGGGAGAACATACGATTTTTGGTCTTTTGAGCCAGGCTAACCTCACTCAGAATGATGTTCTCCAATTCCATCCATTTACCAGCGAATGATAACATTTCGTTCTTCTTCATGGCTGCAGCAATACCACTCTTGGGGATATACCCAAAAGACTGTTACTCCAGAGGCACCTGCACATCCATGTTTATTGCGGCACTATTCACAATAGCCAAGTTATGGAAACAGCCAAGATGCCCCAGCACTGACGAATGGATTAAGAAAATGTGGTATCTATACACAATGGAATTTTATGCACTCACCAGCATTTATTGTTGTTATTGCCCCAAAAGTGACCACGTGGAGAGGAGTGATCTGCCCAAGAGATTCTTTATTGCCGGGTGGGAGATGGAGAAAGCAGAGAGAGCCAAGAGAGGGAGGAAGAGAGGGGCAGGGGCTTAAATACCCCTCAGTGGGACTCAGCATGATCTGATTGGTTAGGATCTTATGGTTCATGCTGATTGGAGGTTGGGGCAGAAGGAGGATTCAAGCTAGACTTGAGGCAGGACCATGACCCTGGAAAACAGAAGCTTAAGGGTGCAGTAAGAACTGAAACCTATCGGCGCCATTATTGCCAACATTGATAATGACAACTTGAACTGGAGTGAGATGAAATCTAAGTGCTGTTTTGATTTGCATCTCTTTTAGCCAAGAAGTTGAATGCTTCTTCATGTATTTATTGGCCATTTGTACCTCGTCCTTTGAGAATTCTCTGTTTAATTCATGTGCCCATTTCTTCATTGGGGTGTTGACCCTATGGTGGCTGAGTTTTTTGAGTGCCTGTAGATTCTGAATATTAGTCCCTCATTGAATGGATCACTGGCAAAGATTTTCTCCTGTTCTGTGGGCTGTCTCTTAAGTCTGGTGACTGTTTCTTTTGCTGTGCAGAAACTCTTTAGTTTGGCGCAGTCCAATTTGTTCATTGTTTCTCTTCAGTGTTGAGCCTTTTGAGTTCTGTTTAGGAAGTCATTCCCTATGCCTATCTGTTCCAGTGTATTTCCTACTGCTTCTTGGAGTTGTTTCAAAGTTTCAGGCCTTATATCAAGGTCTTTGATCCACTTTGAGTTGATTTTGGTACAGGGTGAAAACAGGGATCTAGTTCAGTCTTCTGCATGTGGATATCTGGTTTTCCCAGCAGCAGGCTTTCTCCTACATGTATTTTGGGCTCCTTTGTCGAAGATTAGTTGGATATAGATCTGTGGGTTCATGTCTGGATCTTCTTGTCTGATTCATTGGTCCTCCTGTCTGTTTTTGTGCAAATACCCTGCTGTTTTTGTTGTTATGGCTCTGTAATATAGTTTGAAGTCAGATATTGTGATGCCTCCAGCATTGAATTTTTTGCTCACAATTGCTTTGGCTATTTGAGGTCTTTTGTATTTTCATATGTATTTCAAGATTGCTTTTTCTATTTCTGTGCAGAATGTCACTGGAGTTTTGATAGAGATTGTGTTGAACATGTAGATTTCATTTGGTAGTAGGGCCATTTTCACAGTGTCAATTCTATTGCCCCACAAGCATGGAAGGTCTTTCCATCTTCTGATGTTTTCTTTGATTTCCCTCTTCAGTGGTTTATATTTTTCATTAAAAATGTCTTTGGTTTCTTTTGCTAAATTTATACCAAGATACTTTATTGTTTTTGAGGCTGTTGTAAATGGGATTATTTCCCTTAGTTCTTCCTCAGTCTGTGTATTGTTGGTATATAGGAAAGATACTGATTTCTATATGTTAATTTCATCTAGATTTTCCAGTTTACTTGAATACATGTTTTCAAACTTGTATTTCAAACTGGATTTCATTAGTATTTTCCCCTTTTTCATCACTGATTTTATTAATTTGGGTCTTCTCCCTCCTCCATTTTGTCATGTTGGCTGCGGGTTTGCCAATCTTTTCAAAGAATCAACTTTTTGTTTCATTGATTATGTGTATACTTCAGTTTTGATCTCATTGATCTTGACCCTAGTCGTTATTATTTCTCTCTGTCTGCTGGTTTTGGGTTTATTTTGTTCTTGTTTTTCTAGGAGCTTAAGGTGCATCATTAGATTATTTGAGAGGTCCCTGTTCTTTGAGTGTAAGCACTTATAGCTATAAAATTTCCGCTTAGCATGTCCTTTGCTATGTCCCACAGATTCTTATAGGTTGTATTTTCATTTTCATTGGATTCTAGAAACTTTTTGATTTCTTCCCTTATTACTTTGGTCACCCATTGGTTTCTCAGCAGTGTGTTTTTGGTCTCCATGTGTTTGAATATTTTCTGGGGTTTCTTTTGTTGTTGATGTCAAGTTTTATTCAGTTGTAATCTGACATGAAGCAGGGGGTTATTTCTGTTTACTGGAATTTTTTGAGACTTCCTTTGTGTCCTAAATTATGATCTGTTTTGGAGAAAGTTCCATGAGCTGCAGAAAAGAATGTGTATTGCCTCGGTTCTGGATAAAATACTTTGTAGATATCAAACATGTCTATTTGGTCTAATGTATGGAGTAGCTCTGAAGTTTCGTTGTTAATCTTTTGTCTGGATGACCTACCTTTTGATGACAGTGAGGTATTCAGGTCTCCCAGTATCACTGTAGTAGTGTCTGTCTGTACTCTGAGGGCTGTTAGATCTTTTTTAAATGTAGATGGGTGCCCCTGTGTTTGGTGCATGTATGTTAAGGATTGATATTTCTTCTTGAAGAATTGTTCCTCTCATTAATATGAAGTGACCTTCATTGTCTCTTCTGTTTGATTTTAGTCTGAAGTCTACTTTGTCAGATATGAGTAAGGCTACTCCTGTCTATTCAAGGGATCTATTTGCCTGGAAAACTTTTTTCCAACCTTTGACTCTAAGCCAGTGCTTATTTTTTCAGTGAGATGAGTCTCTTGTAGGCAACATATGGTTGGGTCTTGCTTTTTAACCCAGTTTGCTATTCCATGTCTTTTGATTGGGCATTGAGTCTGTTTACATTGTTAATATTGAGATATGCTTGTTGTTTCCATTCCTTCTTGTTTCCCTGTTGTTCAGTTTTACCTATTCCTTGTTTGTTTGTCTGCTTGCTCAAAAGGGTTTATTCTTTCTTGAGTCTTCCTGTCTCACTCTTGTTTCTTCTTCTATGTGTAAAAGTCCCTTAAGTATCTTCTGTAGTGCTGGGTTTGTGGTCACAAATTCGTTTAGTTTTTCCTTGTTGAAGGTTTTAATTTCTACTTCAATTAAGAAGGAGAGTTTTGCTGGGTAGACTAGTCTAAGTTGACAGTTGCTTTTTTCTAGGGCCTGAATTATTTCTTTTCATGACCATCTTGCATTTAGAGTTTGAGTTGAGGAGTCACTGTTACTCTAATGGATTTCCCATTATATGTGACTTGTCTTTTCTCTTTTGCAGCTTTCAGAATTCTTTCTTTGTTCCATTTGCTAAGTGTTTTGATTATGTTGTGTCGGGGGTATTTCTCTTTTCGTATTGATGGTTTGGTGTTCTGTAAGCTTCCTGTACCTGGGTGACTCTCTCTTTCTTGAGGTTAAGGAAGTTTTCTGCTATTATTCTATTAACTAGGTTTGCAATGCCTTTAGTTTGTATCTTCTCTCCTTCTTCTACACCCATGATTTATAGGTTTGTTCTTTTCATGATATCCCAGATATCTTGTGTTCCATTCATATTTTCTTAGCATTCTTTCATGATCTTTTACTGTTTGATCTAATTCTGCTTTGTCTTCTGTTCCTTTTACTCTATTTTCAACTTGTTCTACTCTGTTCACCAAGCTTTTGACTGTGATATTTATTTGGGATGTTGATTTGATTATTTCAGATCAATTATTTTTCAGGGCACAGACCCTGGGGTCTACTTGCATTGGGGTATAGGCTTCTAGGAGCCTTAGGAGATCAGAGCCTGTGAGTAGCAGGAGTTCCACAGCCTGATTTCCCACATGGACACCAGGGAGCACAGCTCTGTGGCTCTGCTGCTCACTCAGGGGAGCAAAGCCTTTGGGCAGTCAAAGTACCAGGGTATAATTTCCCACCCAGGCTTTGGTGAGCTCAGTTCTGTGCCACTGCTGCTAGGGGAACTGAGCCTGCTGGCTTGTGCCTTCTGTTACCATAGAGCAGCAGGAGTGTGGGACCTGTTTACACAGGGGCACCGGTTTCTTTGGAGTTTCATGGTGAAGGTAGCAGGTTGTGTAGTAGGGAGGAGCATGGAGCTCTGAGTTCTTGTGTGTGCCTGACAACAGGGCTTACTGCCAAATAATGGAGCCTAGAGCCATGTGGCAACCTCAGGGGCAGGGGATTGGGAGTGTTGAGCTATGAGTCATTCTTCCCATTCTTTACATGGTTTGTTGTTTCTGTATTTGCAGATTCAGAGAGGGCTCTACTTCTCACTGGTTATGGGACCCTATGGGTGCCTTTTGGAATCCTGTGATTTTCCTTTTTTGAAGTAGTTGGATGCTGCTGGACTATGTGAAAGTCAACAATCCACCATCTTGGAACCTCTCACCAAATCTCCTGATTTTAGAATCATTTTCATTTGAAATAAGCTCTCTGTGGGATGAGGATTTTTGTTCTCATTACATTAATGATCTTCAAGTTGTCTCTGGGCTTGTGCAAGTGGTTCTTATACTGATGTTTTTATGACAAGACTTCTTGTGAACCAATTTCTTCCAGAGACACAAAGCCAGAATCCAACCCATCCAGCTCCTAGACATGTTACTTGAAAATGCCTTGTCTTTCAACAGTCTTGTCTATATCCTGTGAGTAATGCTATGCTCATATCACTTTCAGAGTGTCAACCTATTTATAAGGGGCCATTAAAAAATTGTTTTATTCTTAAAAAAGAGTTCTGAGAGGAAAAACTATATGAATTGATATCTACCAAGATGTTCTTCAGACAATTTAATCTAGTGAACAACACCCATACAATAAAAAACAAATTTTAGGAAGTTTTTTTTTGCCTTAAATATAGTCTGGTAGAGTATTTATGACTCCAGTCCTACAAAATTAATGAGCATAATCACATATGCACTCATTCACAGGACAAATTAATGAGACTCCCAAGAGTTAATAAAATAAAAAGACTAAACCAAACAATGCATAGACATGAATTAGAAGTATTGGAACAAATGTGTTCAGAATTATATAAAGTAAACATCCTCAAAGAATTAAGGAAGAAAAATATATATTACATGTAAACTCTCTAAAATTTTCTTCACATTCTCCCTTCTCTTGCCAACAAACATAGCTCATGTTTTAAGTATTTACTTGCACACTTGAACAATATTTTTATTAATGCATCTTAAGGCAGGTGTATAGTTTTATTATCTCTACATATGATTACCAAATCCCATACTCCTTTGAAAGCCAAGACCACAAAAGCAAATATGTCTTTCCCCAACACGAAGGCAGCAACAACCCTGGGGTCATCCTTCCTATTTTCTCAAGCTTTCTCAATATGTACATTACCTCTTTCTGTGTGTTAAATGGAAGGTCATGATCTCTGTGCCTCATCAGAAAAGCAACATAGAGATAGTACAGACTAGGAGTGAGAAAACCTGGTTCTAAACATTCTAGCTCTTCCATGGTACTCTAGACTTACTTCTCTATAAAATAGAGAAATTGATACAGTCATCCCTTGGTATACATAGAGAATTGGTTCCAGAACTCCCAGTGGATATCAAAATCCACAGATACTCCAGTCCTTCATATAAAATGACATGGTAATTGTGTATAAGTTATGCTCATCCTCCTTTCTCTAGATTACTTATACTTTATAGAACACAAGTGCTGTGTACATAGTTGTTATTTTTTATTATTTACTAAGTTTTGACAAGACAATAATCTATAAATGTTAAATACAGATGCAATTATTTCTTTTGAAAGTTTCAACCCACAAGTATTAGAAGCTGCAGGCACAGAACCTGTGGCTGCCTAAAGCTGACTATATTCCACTCCAAACACTTCACTTCAGGATTGTTTGTGGTCCAGTGAGATCTTGTAAACTCTCAAAATGCTTACACTCTATCAGTGAATCTTGTGTAGTTCCTAAGTATAATATATAGTATAAAGTTAAAAATGTGTATTAAATGAAGAAATACTAGATCATCGTTTTTTTCAAACCCCTCATAAAATAACGAATCTAAGCAATATTCATTAATGGCTACTAATGTAGCAGGGAGGAGGATCAAGAGAAAACAGACTAGGCTTCAGTCCTGAGAAAATAGCAGGGAGGTAGGGATGGCACAGCAGAGAGATAAAACCTGAGAAATCTGAACATGAGGAAAGTCACATAGCACCAGGGAAGGGAGAGTCACATAGCACTAGGATGAAGTAGCCAATAAAATTAAATATAACCATATATGGATTAGACCTTTCTTTTTGCTTCTGTAATCTGCTTGCAAGGTTATATAAGGTGAGACCCCTTTGTTTTCGGGGCTCAGCCTTTGGACATGAGTCCACTGGGTCTGTGCTGGCACAATAAAACATTGCTTCCTGCTAATTGACTCAGGAATCCCGTATCTCAGCTAGCAAACTCCAGCAACACTAACATCACACATATGAAAAAAAGATTGACAAGCAGGTATTATCTAAGACATATTCTTTTTTTAAAAAAAATGCTAAATTAGATCAAGACAACAAGCCAAGAATCTAGATCTAATTGCCAGTTTTCAGGAGAAAGAAAGTCCATGTTAAATGATTCCACAACAAATCAATTAGAAAAATTCAGAACTCAGGAAACTCTACAAAATAAATAGTTTGTTTTTTTTCAATAGTAAATTGCAAAGGGAAAAAAGAGGCAGAGAAAATCTATAGATTAAAAGAGACTTATGAGACATATGAAGGGCTGGCAGAATGACTCAAGTGGTAGAATGCCTGCCTAGCAAGCATGAGACCCTGAGTTCAAACCCCAATACTGACAAAAAAAAAAAAAAAACTATTCAAATACTGCCCAGATATTTGTTGACATTAAAAAATTACTACCAATTTTTAGGTGCAATGTGGTATTGTGGTTATGTTTTTAAGCAATTTGTTGTCTTTTAGAGATACAAACTGAATTAATCATTGATGAAATAATGTAATGTCTGGGGTTCTCTTCAAAATAACCAGAAGGTTGAGGTAGAAGTGACTAGAGACAACCATGAAATAAAAACGGTGGCAGTGGATGTAATGATTGTGACAGGTAGGTGAAGGGTAGATGAAGGGGAGGTGTAGACTATATTTTTCTCTATTTACATATATTTAAAAATTACTATAACAGAAGTTTTAAAGTGGTAAGTGCTTGTTTAAATATTCTTTATTTGTAACCACACAACATCTTTAAATATTCTCTATTATTTAAGTTTCTCACCTTGCAAAGTTTTTCCAGGAAAACAAGCAAAGCATGGGTGCGTGGAGGGTGGTGCCTTCTTCACACACATGCTGGCATGTGGTCTAGATTTGACTAATTTGAGGAGCACAGGCTGTGTGGTTGACAGCAACATCTCGAGCAGCTTGAATGGCAGTCACCTTAAACTTACACTTTTCACTGCAGGTGGGCATTGTGCTCAGTGTAGAGTTAGTGTCTAACTGCCAGGGGCCCCACAGAGTCACTTGGGCTTGTTTAATATCCCTTAGCAAACTTTGCTCTTTAGTCAGTGTGAATTCTGTTATTTGGCATAAGAAATGTGACTCAGGTGGTGTTCCCAAGAGATACTACTGTTGTGAAAGTTCAGAAGAGCTGGTGGTATCAGAAAGTCTCTCTTTGCCATTCTGAGCCACAGCCCAGTGTTTATGGAATTAATTATGCTATCACTTATTACACGCTTGTGAGAAAAATGTTTTAGGAAAAGGAGATTTAGAATAACAATTCTGAATATGAGGGAATAAGCATTATACCTTTGGAATTTTATTGTATATATTTTCTTTAATAAATCTTTCATGAAAATGTATATTCTTATGCTATATATGTCAGTCATGAAGAATCAGAAAAAAATGATGAGACAATGACTTATTTGAAGGTTGTTTAGCTTCAGTTCATTAAATGTATCCTTGATTCTAATTACAGTCATTATATAATCATTCTTCTTTGGCCACCTTTTCTCAGTTGTACAGTTAATTGTTCAAGTATTTTTGTAGTATTTTCATTTCTGCCATCACTTAAGTCCATGTCGACCACCACCTGAGGTCAGAATTTCACAGCCCTGAGCCTAAACTCTTGAACCACCTCTATCAGCTCTTGCTACCTGACTTTTCCTTCTCTTATCTTTTCTGTGATCATCTTCCAAGACACTCCTTCTTGTCCTAGAGACTACAGAATTGTCCTTATCTACTCTCACGGACTCTCCACAAAAATCAGGCCCTTTCATGCTTTTCATTATCACCAGACTTGTGTGTGTGGTCATGATTGTTGAAGCCCGTTTGGCCTTTGTGTCCTTCTCGTCCTCTTCTTTCCCTTCTTGTAGCCCACTTCCACTTCTCCATTGAATCTTTCTGACCACCTTGACTCAGTGAAAATTCTCTCTCTCTCTCTCTCTCTCTCTCTCTCTTTCTCTCTCTGTCTTATACTAGGATTTGAGCCCAGGGCTCATGCTTGCCGGGCAGGTGCTCTACCTCTTAAGCCACGTCCTCTTCCCTTTTTGTTTCGGTTATTTTTCACACAGGAATCTAATGCTTTTTGCCCATGATTGGCCTTAGACCTAAATCATCCTGATTTCTGCCTCTTAAGTAGCTGGAATTACTGGTGTGAGCCACTGTACCTGGCCCAACTCTCTTTTAAACTTGTTGAATTCACCATAAGAAGGGGACTAATGTAGAAAGGAGAAAAAAAGAGAGGTTGAAGCAATTTGGGTTACAATACATTTATACCTGGAAATGTCACAAGGTAACTTCCTGAATAGCTATCTTAAGCAATCCAAAAAGTCATTTCTTCTTTCAAAAACAGAGAATAGGAAGTTCAAACAGGTCCCAACTGGAGAGTTGGTACCAGTGGAGGGGAGGAGGGGAATATAAGGAAAGGGTGTAGGAGAGCAATATGGTAGAAATATGTACTTATGTACGTAAATGGACAAATGAGACCTGTTGAAACTATTCCAGGAATGGGGGGATGGGGGATAAAGAAGAAAGATGAAGGGTATGAATCCAAGTATGATAAATGTCACAATATACTCCAGTACAACAATGATAATAAAAATAAATCTTAAAAATTTTTTAAAAAGAATACCTTCATCTTCTAATTTGAACAGCCTTTCATTTTTTTCAGAGTATAATTGGAAAAGTAGGATTTATCTTTTCAGCAATTGAAACCATAGGAACTTTTATGAGAACTATGCTCACAAACCATAACCCTCAAAAAACAAAGTGCTCTCAGGGTGCTTTGAAAAACTGGTTTGTGGTGACTGTTCTTCAGGTTCCCCAGGACTCTGACCACAGATGCTACAAGTGCAAGTTATTTGCACTGTTAAACTTTAGAGTCTATAAAAACAATCACGCTGATAAAAAAAATATGCTAGAGTTCCAAGAAGAAATACGAAGGCAATTTACCAGCCAACACCTATTTTTAGCAGATTAAGTAATCATAAATTAAGTATTGGGGACTTCAAAGCTCCTATATTTTATACATACTTCCTAGAAAATATATAATACTAGAAACTTTTCAGACAAATTTTATGTGGAAATAAAAATGGCTCTTTAAACAACCTCAGAAACCATCAGTAAGTAGCACCCAATCCTTCTGCATATACATACCACCTTTGTTTTCAATCTCTTAAGTCCCCCTCAGTTTAAAAGTCATTCAATAACCAAATGATGTCCCACACAAAATAAAGGCAAAAGCTCAGTCATTCCACTTCAACCACACGAGTCTATCCTCCTTTCATTAGATGATATGAATTGTTTTAGCCATTCCGCAGTACCACAGTACCTCACACTGAGCTGCTTAACCAACAAAAATGTACTTCCCTCGGTTTTTCAGGCTAGAAGCTTGAGGCATTCACAATGTTGGTTCCTTGGCCTCTCTTGTGGTTTGCTAACATCCTGTGAAGGAGGCTGTGAGTTTGTGGACAATTGAAATAGGTGAGAAACAAGGATGGTCTCAGTAAGGGGGAAGTGGCATGAATGAAATTGATATAAATTACCAAATTCCATCCTGTGTATCTTTACCCTTATAATCTTTACCTTTATATGTGCTATAGTTTAAATGTTTGTTCCTCTAAAACTCCTGTTGAAATTTAATTGCCATAGTAGCAGTATTGTGTTAAGAGGTAGATTTTTCAAGAGGCGATTCAGCCACGAGGGCTTCACCCACCCTCATGAATACATAAGCATACCTAATGGAGCAGTTTCTTTATAAAAAGAATTCAAACCCCTTTTTCTCTTCCTCTTCCTTCTCTTCTCTCTCCATCTCTCTCTCTCTCTCTCTCTCTCTCTCTCTCTCTCTCTCTCTCTCTCCTGCTTTCCCCCACCTCCTGCCATGAGATGACACAATAGGAAAGCCCCACCAGATGCAAGCACCTTAATCTTGGACTTACCATACTCTAGAACTTAATGTTCTTTATAAATTAACCAGGCTCAGGTATTCTGTTATAGCAGTACCAAATGTACTTTGTAGCAATTGTCAAGTTCTTTAGTATAAGAAGATTTTTAAGTCAGTAGTAGATGAAAAATATCTAATTACTATAACTTAATTACTCAGTAACATGAACATGAAAGCAAGATTTAGCCCAAATATCACGTGTATTTAAATGGATATAAGCAAAAGCGATAGATCTGTTTTTGTACTTTCACAATGGTGTTGCTCTCTGCTCCCAGGAACACTGACTCATGCCTTTCATAAACACCTCACTCTGCACTGAATACAATGATATTCTGAAAACAGAATCATCCAGCCTTGAAGTTGACTGAGGAGACAGAATCCTTCATGAATTACAGGGATGCAGAGTAGGTAAGGGGAAAGTATCTAACCCCTACTATCCACGGGTTACAAGAGCAATAGGATCCATGCGATCTGTAGACAGCCAAGTACGTCAAGCACTACTTACTTATAAAGACAAAATTATGTCTATCATCCAATTATTTCTATCAGGCCAATTGACAAACTCTCCAGAACTTAAAATGCTGAGTAACTGCCTCGGCTGGTTGTTGACTCTTCTTAGAGCATTTCAGATGTAATCTGATCATTCTTAAGGAACAACTTGGGGTTTATTTGTACACAGATAACATTGTCTACACTGAAATGTTCTGAAAGCAAATGATAGTCAAAATATTAAGCTACTGGTTGCTATATATTCTTCACCAACAATTGTTAACCTATACAAAATTGTTCTCATTTAATTAGGAAAATTAAATACCTATTTTAAAGATGATAAAATGGTTGCATAGCAATCTATTTACTAATTTTTCAATCTTAGGCAAGTTGTTCAACCATGCTATGACTGAGATCTTCCATCTGTACAATATGGTCATTATAAAAAAAATCTATGGGAATAGATGTAAAATTCTTTTCTTGTGTCAGGCATTAAGGATAAATTCAATTGTAGTTTTAACATCCAAATGAAATATAAATGAATTAGAGAATTTCAAACCCTCAATTTAATATGCAATCTCATCATCTCTAGGCAGTAACAGAATTTTACTCTTAGATAAAAGTTTCAGGATAACCTAAGACTAATTTCTCCCAGACCCTGGACCTTAAAGGAGATTTGACCTGACTGAGGGAGCACAGAAGATCTTATGGCTACATCCTGACAAGGGTCTATGGTTGGTCAAAGAACAGAACCAGCATATTTATTGATTAAATCTCTTCACATTTCATTAGTGTAATGATACTCATCTCAAGAACCTTTCATCTCAGATACCCAGGCTTACTAGAAGCATCTGATTAGGTTAAGTTGCTCATTTCTCCTAGGCTATTTTCTACTACTACCATTTTGGTGTTATATCAAGAGATAAGTGACATCAATCCAGAGGGTTATCCAGTGACCCCATCTCTGGCTTGAGTCTACCACCTTCAGTCCAGACCCAGTCCCATACTGATTAAGCAGCTGGTAAGAAACCAACATGCTTCTAACCCTGGAAACTATAAAAAGTGAAATAAAATGAAGACAGCTGCGAAAAAGCCCAAGCCAGAGGCTGACTTCCAATTCATGGCCCAAGCATCAATTATGACGAATATGTGCAATAATGCAAGGAGACATTGTGAATTTTAAAATATGCTGAGTAATTTTTGTTCTTTCCACAATTTCTGGCATAAACAATGCATCAAAAGAACATTGGTGATTTAATCACCAATGATTTTTCCCATTTCTAAAACCTTCACGTCTAAACACTTTTCCCTTAAAATCTTAGATTTTAAATGAGTGTTAGAGGCTTCAGTTCAGCTTCCCAAACAACATCCACCTCTATAACACTCCCTTTAGGTGGAAGATACAGTTATTAGAAAATCCTTAGATAATTTGCCTTTCTGTAACTTCCAGGTGCTGGTCAGAAAACCAGTCCTAAAACCACAGCATTTGAAACTGAAAGTGGGCAAAAATTTCAATATGAACTTCTACCAAATAAATCAAAGTTCTTTTCCATATTAGAATCCAGACAAGTTGGGTTTTACCATATAACAAATCATCTCTGAAAAACAAACATTTATTATTTCTCATAACATGACTAGATGATACATTGAGTCTGGCCACTTCAACTGTGGCTGGATGGTCTAACATGACCTAATTCACATATCTGTAATTGTCATGCTGGTGGTCCTGAGGGTGGCCTCAGTTGGGGCAGTTAATCTTTGTTCCATGTGGTATCTCATTCTCCAGTAAGTCAGCCTGGGCTGCTTTACACGGTGGTCTCACGGTTCCAAGGGGCATCATTTTTCAAGACTCTGATGTACTTTGCTTTCCCATGTTCTTTTGCCTGAAGCAAATCACACAATGTACTGGGCTGCATAGTGTCACCAGTCCAATTCATGTCCTTCCCAATACCACAGAATAGGACCTGACTTGAAAATAGAGTTGTTCACAAGTAAGTAAAGGCCATACTGGAGTTGAAGTGAGACTTTAAGCCCATATGACTAGTGTCCTCATAAAAAGAAGAGCTGCTGAAACATAGAGAGGGAGCACCATGTGACAACTGAAGCAGAAACTGGAGGGACGCGTGGACAAACCCGAATACCAAGGACTGAGGGCAATCCCAGAGGGTAAGAGAAAGGCATGGAACCACCCGCCTACCCTGGAGGCTTTGAAAATAGTGTGGCTTTGCCAACACCTTGATTTAGGACATACAGCTTTGGGACCTATGAAAGAAAAAGTTTATACCATGTAAGCCACCCAGCTTGTGGCAGCCTGAGGAAACTAAAATGACTGTCCAAGTGGTGATTCAAGGGACAGATCACCCCTACTCAGGAAGAAATAAAATGACATATTGCAAAGTAATGTGCACACAAAGATGGGAAGAATGGTGGCCATGTTTTCAATGTACTAGAAAGCCCTGCCAGTCTGTTGCACCTTTTAATCATTCCCCTTTATCATCCTGTCCAGAATAACTCTTCCCAATTGCCATAAAAAGGCGTCAAATCCCCTTGCATGTCAGTTGCTCTCACAATATTACAATTGGTCCATTCCCCTCTTAAAAGGTGGGGACACAATTGTACTACACACATCAGTGTTATCTCTTTAGCAGTGCTATTCAGTTTTCTATTAATTAGGCTGCATTTGGTTGCAAGTAATAGAAACCTGACTAGTAGGGGCTTAAATTTAAGACTGTGTATTGTTTCACTTCACAAGAAGTTTGGTGATAGCTGCTCTTGATCTGGCTGCTTCATAACGTCAGCTGTTGTGTCAAGAATTCTGAATTTTCTTAGCCTTCCCAGCATGGTTGCAAGAGACTATTTGAGGGATGCATAAAACACCTGCAGTAGCCATGTCCATGGTGAGGCAAAGGGTAAGACAGACAAGGGAGACAGAAGTTTCCTAACTTGCCTCTGCCATGTTATCAGGGAGGAAACAGCTTTTCTGGAACTTTCTCAGAAAATTTCCCATGGAAATTTCCCTGGCCAGAATTGAACTGTATCATGAGTCCCAGCTCCATAGAGCCTTTGAAAACAAGTTCCTGCTTTGTCAGTTCCATTGTGCACACCAGCAAGGGAGAAGAAGGCTGCTATGCTTTGGGGTGTGTTTTACAGGCAGCCAATCAGGAATGTCATAGGTACCTCCCCTAAAGCATATAACATTGACATATGAGGGTTGACATATTGTCGTCACTTTTATGTAAGGGATTTTTAGAGATGACAAAGAAATTGTACCAGTTCTTTAAGTTAGAATGAACTGTGCTCATCAAAGTAATTTAGCACAGGGGCTCAAAAATCAGATTGGGTTCAAGGGTTCAAGTTCTATTTTTTCTTTTTTGTTTTTGATGGGACTGGGCTTTGAACTTAGGGCTTTATGCTTGCGAATCAGGTGCTCTGCTGGAGCCATGTCTCAGTTCATTTAGCTCTGGTTATTGCAGAGATGGGATCTTGAGAACTCTTTACCCATATTGGCCTCTCAAATAACTAGGATTACAGGCCTGAACCACCAATGCCTGGCTTAAGTCTCATCTTATAATTTACCAGATGAATGACTATGGCTAAATTACTTCACTTATCTAATCTACATCTAGGATTCTGCATCTTAAAAATAGATAATATAGGCCAGGCATAGTGGTACATGCCTATAAGCCCAGCTACTCAAGAGGTAGAGGTAGAAAGGCTCTCAGTTCAAGGACAGCCTAGGCAAAAAGTTAGTGAGACCCCCATCACAACCAACGAGCTAGGGTGGTGGCCCACATCTGTGATCCACACTGTGTGGAAGGTGTAGGTAGGAGGATCGTGATCTGAGGACTGGCCTGGGCAGAAATGTAACACTTGATCCAAAAAAAATAACTAAAAGCAAAAAAAGGCCAGGCATGTGGCTTAAATGGTAGAGAACCTGCCTAACAAGTAGAAGTGCCTAAGTTCAAACCTCAGTGTAGCCAAAAAAAAGAATAGAGATAATAATAATCAGTGTTGTGAAGATTAAATGCATATCACTTACTACATAACAAATATGTATTAATCCATTTTATGCTACTATAATGAAATTCCTAAGGCTGCTTACCTTATAAAGAAAGGAGGATTTTTTTTGGCTCATGGTTCTAGTTCATGGTCAAGAGGCCATACCTGCTGATAGAGTCCCAGGTGGTGCAGGAAACACGCATGTATGCGTCCCCACTGGTATCTCTCCTTCTTCTCCTATGACCTTATCTAATCCTGATCACCCTAAAGGCCCCACTTATAAACTTCAGAGTCGTTAAGTTTCCATTGTCTTCATATGTCACAATGGGGATGAAATTTCAACACAGGAGCCCTTGGGGGACACACTTAAGTCATACCCAAACTATGGTGACATTATCCATTATTCTTATCCCTGTCCCCATTCCCACTATGGGACACATTAAGAGGCAGAGATGGGAGAAGGGTTATTGCTTACATATTTACATAATGAAAGCTGCATAGACATGTGAGAAACTACTAAAAATGATTACCCATGGAGGAGAGGAAGGAGACTTTCTAGCAAATGTCTTTGATGTGCTTGAAATAAATGAATATGTTATTCAGTCAAAAACTTTTGCAGTCCCCATTATGAATTTAAATCAGTTAGGTTCATGATTTCACAAAGTTAACATTTGCCAAAATGTTAATGGTAGTTGTCTTTGGGTGATTGAGTTAAGAATGTTTATTTACATATTTTTGTTTTTCTGGAACTATGCTACATCAGGCAGCATAATTTCCCCTCTCCAGAGATACATATCTACATCCTAACTGTGGGAATCTCTGAATATGTGAAAGAAATTTAAGGTTGCTAATAGTTGACCATAAAATAGGGAGATTAGTCTGTTATCCAGGTGAGCCCAATGTTATCGTAAAGTTTCTCAAATCCAGAAGAGGGAGGCAGAAGCTTCAAGGTCAGACTTGTATAATGTGAGAAAGACCCAACAGCCAGTGCTGGTTGGGGAAGTTGAGGGGAGACAATTAACCTATGAATGCAGACAGCCTACAGAAATTGGAAAAGGCCAAGAAACAGGTTCTCCATAGAGCCTCCAGAAAGGAAAAGAACATGGCAGAACTCCTTACTTTTAGCCAGTGACAACCATTTTGGACCTCTTACCTCCACAATTGTAAGGAAATAAATTTATGTTAGATCACTAACTTTATTATTATTTGTTACAATAGTAAACTAATACAAACCCCCACATATTAAATAATGAGTCCATGACATTTTAAAATCAGAAGAAATAAGATTATAAAATGTTCACACTTACATGCAAACTTGAAGTATGAGCAGAGTGCTATATTAATTACATTTGTTAACAAAATATAAGTGTGTGTAAGAATATACTTCATTAGCTTGTAATTATTCAGAGACGTAGCTCCAAGCCACCCAAGCAATCTTCAAAATGCATAATCCTGGGAGCAAAGTATGTGCTGCCAGAATCCTGGTATTGATCTTTTTTTTCATTCTACTCTTTTCCTATACCTTCACCTACTGCCCCACATTGGGTAGGCACTCTGCATAAACCTACCCATCAGCAGAAGTGCATGATCTGCACAAAGTAAGAAAATTAGTGAAAAGGAAAGACACATCTCAAAAAGCTATGTGCCAACACACATCATTGCTTGAATAGCACAAAATGTTCTGAGACATCAGACAGAAGTCTCTTTCTAATGGGATGTACCTGGTTTTCCAGAGAACAAAGAATGCCTGTTACAAAGGCATTGCCATGATAACAATGGGAAAAAGAATAAAAATTGCAAAATCTCTTTGTGTTTTATTGTGTATTTGAGTCCTAGAGACCTAAAAGGTTTTATATTTTTGTGGCTTGATTTTTTTTTTAATGAAAAATATATGCAGTTGGGAAGATCTTCTTTAAAGAATAGAAGCTCAGTGGCCCTTACAAGAAAAGTGGTTCTTGTGTGGCTGAGGGAGTAGCTTAAGCTGCAGAGTGCCTGCCTAGCAAGCATAAGGCTCTGAGTTCAAACCCCAGTACCCCCCCAAAAAAGTAGTCATCTTAATCTTTTTCTTGAATTGCTTATTTCTTTCCTGAATCTAAAAGGTAATATATGCCCAATGTAAAAACTTTACAAAATATAAAAAAGTAATAGAAGAAAATATCACTCAAATTCAGAGGAAACCATTGCTGAATCCCTACTTTTCTCCATTGTTTAGGTTTTTTTAAATAGCAAAGAAAAAATAAAATGTAGCATATAAAATTTTTATCTTGATTCTTTCTGTTAATATAGAAACAATAGACTTTCACTTGGAATCTAATGCTATACAATCATAATTTTTATATTGTATAATTTCCTTATTTGCCTCCCCTGTGTGTCCCAAAATATATTCATGTTTTCACTAGTGTTGAATAGTTTGCTTCAAAATGTTCAGTATTCAGCAAAAAAAAAAAGGAAAGATGAGGGAGGGAACAAGGAAACAGTGTAATGTCTGTCAAGAAAGATGATAAATAAAATCATGTTTACAAGATAAAATACTATTAAGCATTTAAAAGAAAGAACTTTATCTGTATGTGCAGATATGGATTGATCAAAAACAGTAATAATGAGTTAAAAAAAAAAGCCAAAACAGAACTGATACATCTCATTGAGTGTTTAGTTTTTTAAAATATTAGTGTCTGGATTTTTCTGTTGGTTTTGTTAAACATTTTTAAATTAAAAAGAAAAAAGTTTTAAAGTTCCTTTGAAATTTAAAAACTTTATTATTTATTAACAACATTGCAACAATCAGTTTTTATGCATAATTTTCTACATTAAGAATTATTTATTTAGGATCAATACTTATAAGTGAACTATTTGTATTGAAATTTATGAGTGTTTAAAGAATTTAATACATACGGTTAAAAATTCTTCATAAGGATGTATACATCTATTTATCCTCAAGCTCTACTAAGATTATAGCCATTCTTTGGTATCCAAAGAGGATTGGTTCCAAGACTTCCAGAAAATACTAAATTTTGAGGCTGTTCAACTCTCATATAAAATGGCATAGCACTCACATATAATCTATGCCTATGCACATCTTCCTGTACTTTAAATCG
This sequence comes from Castor canadensis, assembly GCF_047511655.1. Lineage (NCBI taxonomy): Eukaryota > Metazoa > Chordata > Mammalia > Rodentia > Castoridae > Castor > Castor canadensis. Next base: position 120,547,614 of record NC_133394.1, read on the forward strand.
TCTCAGGTTACTCATAAAATTTAATACAATGTAAGTGCCTTGTAAATGAGTATTAAATGTTAAGGGAATAATGACAAGAGAAAACTGTATGTGTGTGTGTGTGTGTGTGTTTTATGTGTATATATATATATGTATATATATACATATATTAAGTATATGTGCAATTGTTTTCAAATGTTTTCAATCCACAGTTGGTTGAATCTGTGAGCACAGAGCTGTTGACACAGAAGGACAACTGTATACTACCAGCTCTTAGAAGCACTTACTATTATTATATTTAAATCTTTGTAAACTTGATAAGCAAAAAACATTAGTTTCTTGTATTTATTTTAGTGTATTTCAATATGGTTGAACACATTATCCACTTTCTTTTTTATCTATCCTCTGTTGTAAATTTTCTAGTCATGTCATTTGTCACATTGTTCTTTAGGGTTAATTCATTATTAAGAGTCTACAGTGAGATGGGAGGATAGTGCACAAATGACAAGAGTAATAGCTTCTTTGGGATGAATTTCAGGTCAAATATATACAGTGTCTCCCATGACAAACAAGGCATAAGCCTTGCAAACATCATCCTAAAACTCAATATATACTCATGCATGAAAAATGCCTAGTGATTGGCAAGAAATAAGTCACTTATCAGCACTTTCCTAAACACTCTTACATTCAGAAGTGTGTGGTTCAGAGGAAGTTCCAAGATTCTAGGAAATCTCTAGAAAGAAATGGAGGCAGGCAAAGCAGAGCCAAGAACAGGAAGTAAGAATGAATGAGCAGTTCCCCAGTCTATTGGATGTCCCTGGAGGTGACTCTTTTTAAACGAGAGGGGCTCTCTTGTCAGGAAAGATATCCTTACATATCTATACCTATATGAAATCCATTCCTTGAAACTTCTCCTGCCTACTTCGAATGATATATGTGCAGCAAAATACTATTCCTTGTTTAGAACCCTTTTATAAAAAAGTAAAGATTTATGTATTAATTTTCTCCAGAAGACTGCAAGACAGAGACCATCTATGTTATTTAGGATTTCTTGGTTTCAACTAACAGAGAACCCAACTAAAACTAGGTTAACTAGTAAGGGCATTTTATCTCAAATATAAATAGCAAGATGGGTTCTTCCAGGGTGAACAATTCAGTGGGCCAATGTGACTGAACTCCAATTGCTTCTGCATAATTTAGAAACTGTTTGTTGTTTGTTTATTTGTTTTTCTTTGCAGTACTGAGGTCAAACCCAGGGCTTTGCATGTACTAGCAAGTGTTCTACCACTGAATCACATCTCCAGCCTTTGGTTTTTTGAGACAGGATCTTACTATGTAGCCCAGACTGGCCTCAAACTCACAATCCTCCTGCCTCTGCCTATGCCTCCTCTGTGCTGGGATTACAAGAGTATATCACCACATCTGGCTGGAGCTATAATTTTAAGGTTTTCAGATATCTGCTACAACTCCAAATATCATAACCTCAACAGAATAACTTAGAAATTTCATCACAAAAAAAAATTTCCCAGAAGTCCACAGCAGAATTCACCTTACCACACATGATCAGAATTGGTCACAAATGCCACCCCACACTAGAGCAAAGGGAAACAGGATTGCTATAATTTAAGTAAGCCAATCATAATTTGCTACTGGGCTGTGTTTATTGCTTTCCTCCTGTGTCTGTCAGCTTTTCTTCCCTGTGACACTGATAGAACCAACTTAAAAGGAGTAAAGGTTTGTTTTTGGCTCATGGTTTCAGAGGTTTTAGTTCATGGTTGCTCAGCCCTGCTGCTTTGGGCCTGTGGTGGTAAGTACATCATGAGAGGAACACATGATCAAAAGCAGCAGCCAGATAGCAAAAATAGAAAGAGGAAAGGTCAGGTCCCCAGATCCCCTCAGGACACATTTCCAATGCTCTAACTTCCTTCCACCAGGCCCCACCTTTAAAGGCTCCACTGCTTTCCAATAATGCCCTACGCTGGTGACCAAGCCTTCAGCATGTGGACCTCTGGGGAACACATACGCAAACTTTAGCACCCATATGTAGAAAAGATCCAGGTTCTGTAGACAAGGAAAAAGCAGAAGAATAGCTGATGTGTCAGTGACCACATCATGTCTTATCATGTTATGGTCCCCCAGAATCTAAAATAGTACATGCAAGGCAACTATTTGTAGGCTAAGTCTGTAAATAAAAGTAAATATTTGGAAGACCTTAGTAAAATATCACCAGCATATTCCTTCTACAGAGATTATTAAAGAATTATGAAATATTATACTTTATAGAACACTAAAATGTAACATGAAGTGGAAAATAATTAAATGAAAAATGATTTCCTTGGATGAAGAAATACCTTGAATTTAAAAGCATCAGAATTCTTTGAAATTAAAAATAAATAAATAAATGACTTAGTACTGGCTTGAAAATTTGAAGCAGATTAAGCTGTAAGAAACATTTCTAAAGAAAAGATTCTCCACTGTGTCATCCTAACTTTACCAACACATTTAAACTGACATCACACGAAGCCCCTTGTAAAATTAGTTTATGCTAATAAAAATTTTAATAAATAAATAAAGTGACATCAACATTGATGTTTTTAAATAACTAAGCTGCCTAAATAGTACCTAATTAGTGAAGTAAAGTATTATTGAATTTACTACCCTATTGGGTTGGCTCCTCCCTCTACTCTCCCATAAAACTATGATCATAATTGCAATGGACTACTTGTCACATTGTTTATCCTGTAAGTTGGCCTCCTTCCCTACTCTTTGAGGGTAGAGACAGGTCATATTCAGAGGGCTTTGTACAGGAGGTTCTGTATTCCAGTGGTAGGTAGTAGATATTCTGTAAAGTATTTGCCCAAGACAGTCACCAATATCTTCACCTTAGCTCGTTCTATTTTGCAATGTGTATGAGCCAGTTATTAAATTAGTAGCTTTCCTCTTCACCCAAGGGCAGCAGCTCTTTCTTATAGTGGCAGCTGAACTCATCAGACAAGTTTTTTAGCACTTCAAGCTCATCAAGTCCTGACCCATCCTCATGGACTCAAGCACCAGATGACAAGCACTCCTTCTTCATGCCTTAATACCACAGACTGGGTGGCTTATAAAAAACAGAAATTTACTTCTCACAGATGTGGAGACTGGGGAGTCCAAGGCAAGGCCCTGGCAGATTTGGTGTCTGGTGAGGATGCACCATAGCCTGTAACCTCATCACTTGGTGGAAGGGGCACAGGAGCTCTCTGGAGTGTCTATTATAAGAACAGTAGTCCCATTCACAAGGGGCTGTGCCTTCACGCCTTGTCACTTTCCAAAGGCCCTACCTCCAAATAAGTTCACAGTGGAGATCAGCCTTCAATATATGAATCTAGGGGGACACAAATCTATCTCAAGAGCCCTCTTCTGAGCTGAGGCTACAGAACGAGCTGAGCAGGACCCCCTCCTAGAGAAGCAAGTTTCAGACCTACAGGGCCTGTCTCCCAGGACTCAAATCTTAGTAAATCCATCCTCTTCCCCTTGATTCCTCAGCCCTAGCTGCTTCCTGCAATAGCTACCTCCACGATACCTTAGAATTCTCTTTGGGCTTTTTGTGTTACCTAGTTAACAACTTCATAACAGTTTATATATATATTTTATATATATATATATAATATATATTAATAAAATATATATATAATATATATACTAAAGTCTCTGCTCAAATCACTTTTCCCTGATTAATACTATTTACATTTCCCCCATTCCATGGCATTAAGCACAGACTCCAGGTGAGCTAACACATTGGTGTTCAATACTAGGCAAATATTGCTTGATATTATTTGGGGGGAGAACGCTGGTGCTTGGAAAACAGTAGAAAAACACCAGTGGTGGCTCTTGGCCTTTCCCCTAATGCCCTAAAATCACTCATACTTACAGCAGGAAAACAAAATCTAGCTTATATTCACCTGGGCCCTTTCCTGGGAATGTAATTTAGTTTCTGATGATGATTACTTAAACATTTCCCTTTCCCAGCCCAAATGCCCAATTAAGTACCCCTCTGTTAAAATACAGGACTTCCACAAAAGGAATCCAGCAATCATATTTCTTCCCGTCTTGCAACAGTTCCAGTGATATTTCACCATCCCATAGCGTTCAGCACCCTGGAAACCAAGTATAAAGAGGATGTATAATTTTCTCATTTTATTTTCAATCAGGATCTCATCCCAGGCCATCTGGCTCTCGACCTCTATTATAAACTGACTCTTGACAGAGGACAGCCATTCTCCAGAGAGCAAATGCCATCGAAGGCTCCCATTTCTGTCATTGTTTTTGTTCAAAGCATCCACAAATGGCTTGTGAGCACTGAATTACTCTGAAAATTAAATGCTCCCAAGAAAACTTTGTCCACCAACAATGTAATAATGGACTTCTAAATTAGACCCACATGAGTTGGCTTTAAATGGCAAGCTTCTTAAGGAGTTTATGACAGACTTAAGAAACTATGCCAGTTCTTAAGGATATTCCCACCCATGATTATGTAAAACAAGTAATTGCACAAAAAAATGTGAAAATAAGTGCAATCAGTTCAGGGATAAAGAACTCTTTGAGGGCTTCAGGGCTCCAGAAGAGTTACTTCACAGAGGACCCAAGACAGGAAGTTGCTCCTTAACTGACACAAGGAGTTGGGTAAGTGGAGTGTCAATACTGTTCAACTTGTGTCAAGTTGGACTTTGCTTTGCTGTCTTCAAAAGGACAACAAAACAGAGAATTTAGGCGACAATTTAATACTGTTGGGAGCAGTGTAAAAATCTGTTATCTGGAAGGATTTCAGAGGATGTTGGTCAGAATTTTTAGTATGGGTCAAATTACATATTGATTTTCAACTTTTCTTCACTTTCTTCAATCAATTCCACAGACAATGTCTCTAAGCAATGCTAAAATTATACCATCTGAAAAGGTATTTTGATCTACATAGTTCACAGAGTTCAAAGCAGAGTAGGCAGACATGGTAGCCCAAGTCTATAATCCTCACAACTCAGGAGGTGATCAGGAGGATGCAGTTCAAGGCCAGCTCAAATAAAAAGTCAGTGAGACCCCATCTCAATCAATGAATGGTCACAGTGGTGTGTGCTATCATCCCAGCTATGCAGGAAAGCATGATGTAGGTCAGCCTAGGCATAAATGCAAGACCTTATCTCAAAAAGACTGGGGTGGGCTCAAGTGAGAGAACATCTCTCTAGCAAGCTCAAAACCTTGAGTTCGAACCCCAGTACCACAAAGAAAAAAAGCAGAGTAGCATGAAACAGAAAGTGTGCAAATGTGTGGTCAAGGGGGGCATGTGTATATGCACACACTGGTCCTGGCCCTATTTGCCTACAGATCTGTCCTTCACACACTCTGTCCTATTATTTTCCACCAAGTGGAAAGCGCCCCATTATGACATAATGCTGGTTTCTCTCTGTCCTGGACTCACTCACAAAGGAGTAAATGGATCTGATTAGCATTATGGAAGGAGAGCCTGCCTCTTCCTTTCTCCTTTCTTTTGAAGTCAGTCCACTTTCAGTCAGTGAGTTCCCTGCTCTGCTCTCAACCACATAGTGAAAGGGTCTAATCCTACAGAGAAAGCTTGCAGGTTTCAAGGCTGCCTGTGCCAGGGTGAACAAATCTGCCTAATCCTAACTTTCTGGATTAAGAAACCCAATTGCCTAGTGACACAAGCACATTGTCCTTTATCAACATTATCAGTACTAAAAGCAATATTTTTATTTTCCCATGTCTATCATTCTTCTTTCTTATATCTCAGTTGGTCCAGAATTCAAAAAAGAAAGAAGGTCCTTATTGGAACCCCTCAGAATCCTAGCATATATAATATTTATATTCATTATATTCTAATTCTTTGTATTCAACTAAAAATAATATCTAACCTTATAGCTTACAGTGTGCCAGGAATTATTCTAAATGCTTTACATAATTTAATCTTCAAAACTATGTGATATGTATTACAGATGATTTCCTAATAAACCCTCATAAATTCAAAATATCATAAGTAAAAAATACACCTGCTGTAGTTTAGATGTGGTTTGCCTCCCAAAGATTCATGTGTTAGAAACTTCCCAGAGTGGCAGTATAATAGGAGGTGGAACCTTGAAAAGATGGGGCCTTGTTGGAAGGTAGTTAGGTCATTACAGGTGCTGCCCTTGGAAGGGATTAATGCTGGATTCATGGAGTGAGTTCTCCTAAGAGTGGATTGTTATGAACAAGCAAATACAGGCCCTGACTCTCTCTCTCTCTCTTTGGGACTTTTTGTCTCACCATACAATCTCTTCTGCATTTGGTCCTACCAATGTGACACCATCTACCATGAGTCCTTCACCAGTGCCAAGCAAAGCCAAAACCATGCTCTTGGATCTGCACAACTGTGATTATTAAACATCTTTTCTTTACAAATTATCCAGCTTCAGATATTTTCTTATGGTAATTGAAAACAAACTAACACGATACCTAACCTACCAAACATCATAGCTTAATGCCCAGCAAACTACACAACACAAATTGTTTACTTGGCTAACTGGAATCTGAGTCACTGCTACTTCCTCTGCCACTACCCAGTATCACAAGATCATATCATAAGGCATATCACTGGGCAGAAAAAGATTAAAATTCAAAACTTAAAGTACAAATCCTATTGAAAGCATATCACTTTTGTGCCATCATAAAGTCAAAAAATTCTAACTTGAACCATCTGAATTAAAGTTCCAATTTTATAGCCAAGAAAACTAAAGAACAGAGATGTTTATATCACTAGCAGAAAGTCACACAGATGATAAGTGGTAGACTCCAACCAAACTTCAAAAATTAGGCTATAGACTCTGCACTCTGAAATACAAGTGAATCTGCACTTTATCTAGCATGATTTCATTCTCAGTCATGGGTGGATTATTTTTAGATACCTCCCTATTAGCATAGCATATAGTCTTAGGTTTTGCCTCAATTTTGATACAGAATTTCACATTATTTCCCTCCCCAAAAACAATGCAGTCCTATCAAAGGCACTACCAAACAATGTAGATTCTACCAAAAATTTAAGAAAAAGAGGAAAAACTGATTTGTATCAAGTAGCTAATGACAAGGAACAACATTTTTTTGTCAATGGATACATTCCTAAAACTAATCATTCTACCCTGGCCACTTGAAAAATAATTATTCCATGGAAACGAATGTAAAGTTGTGCTATAGTATCTTAATTATTTATTGTAAAAGAGGTTAATATTTTTAAGTTACACCATTTGAAATTTGCATAGTTTAACTTCACATAAAATGTGTGCTTCATCTATGGTTTTTGTAATGGGCATGGAATCTATTCTTTTCTATCTTTCTACAACACAGCAAGCTAACTCTCATGCCCTGAATTTTTAGCACCTACTTTCTCCCCACATAAAGGCTTCCATCCTATGTTACACTCAGCAATTTAGTCCTACTTCTTCCTCCAGACCTGCTTACCTATACTCCTCATGAGGCTCAACCAAAAAGAACCTCTCCAGTCACAGGATAAAAAGGGAAAGAAATGGAGAAAAGTAGATAGATAATCCAGTGTCAACTTGGAGCCAGTTTATATCAACCTGCAAAAGCTGGCTAATGCATTTTTAGGAATTTTGAAAGCAGTTCTTTAAAAAAGTCATTATTAAAAACCAAATTAGATAAACTTACAATTAGAAGAATTACACTGAAACAAAGATCATGGTACTCAAAATGGATCACTTCCTAGTGGTTTTACTGTATTTTACTACTGTTTACACTCTTGAAATTCTTTACAGCCATGGTATCTGAATAGCAAAACCATTGTATAAAATTGTCCTCTAGTGAATCATTTCTTTACTCTGCATTCAATAATGCTACATTGGTAGCTTGAATTGGGCCATGGTGGGAGAATTAATGCTATAGAAACTTGCCAACTTTACAAACTAGAGCTTTTCTTCCCCCCATAGAGAGTCTATTGATAACATTTGCAGCACAGCATTAGATGATTGGGAAATATATATTCATATAATCATGCATCCATACCTTCATAAAAATGCAGATAGCGCAATGCTATTTTCCTTTGATTTTTTTTTCTTTTCTTTTCTTTTTTTTGGTGCTGGAGACTGGAGACCAAACTCAGGGCCTCTCAGGCAAGTGTTCTTCCACTGAGCTAAATCCCAAATCTCTGATTTTTTTTTCTTAACAAGAATTCTTGTGAATTTCAGTAAAACTACTGCATATTGTATATATTTCCCACTGAAATATAGAGAACGTGATTTCATACAGGGCATGAAAATAAAGCTCAAACAATCCACCAGACTTCCTTTCATGTAAACAGACAACAATAGAAAAAGGTAACTAACAATAGGAACCATGTAGAACCAGCACAGAAGGCTCTTCCAAGAGCTGGAAGGAAAACGCTGAGCCAACACAAGTCCCAGGGAGCACATTTATGTGTTCTAAATTATAGGTGGTCAGCATAAACATTCTCCAGTATGAGAGTACACTTAGAAACCTCTTCTCTAAACAAGAAAAATGGTATTTTAAATTGTTGTGAAGGGTCATCAGTTTCTACATAAGAGAACAAAACAAAGCAAATTTGCAAAACTTATAAACCAGAGAAGTGAGGGTTCAATTCGAGGAAAAATTTTCTACAGAGCTACCATCAATAGGCAAAATAATTTTTAAAATAAATGTCATGACAGTGTATATCTAAAGGTTTTATTTTAAAGCTGATGAAAATGTACAGCAGTTACCTGTGACTTGAGAACCCACAGAGCAGGAGCAACACTGATTCATGTTTTAGTGTAGGCAGTCCATAACGTCCATGTTTACATAGTTGCAAACGCAAAATGCTTTTTGATACAACCTTTAAAATGTCATGTGTTTTATGATTGTAGTCATAAACATTAAAATAAACATGAGTGGAAGCAATGTGATTCAGTTTTGCAAAGTTCAAATCCCTCTCTTCACCACCAGGGCAATACAAAGGATATTCAAGGATTCCGCACTGCAGGTGTTCACAGTGCCATTGTGGAGCCTTGACTAAGTGTGATGTAGAAAACCTGCACAACCAGCTTGGAGGACAGACAGTCGCACTGTCAATAATCCAATTGGTCCTTCCTGGGAGTTATGGAAGCTCTTTGCCTACAAGGAATCTGGAGCGAGAGGTGCTTACTCAGTTCAAGAAGGATCGTTTGTAGCTCACAAGACAAAACTGGAGATTTGATCAGGAAAACATATATAACTTCCATTACTGCTGCCAGATATCACTGTTGAAAATGGGTCTTGCTTCTAGCAGCTAAGTCATCCTTGCTGAGTCAGATCTTTGGGGAGGCTGCAGTGACACCACAGGTTCAGGTTCCCAAAGTGTCATTTCCTTTAGTTTGTGCTCACAAGCCCACTATGCCAGGATGTCATGCCAGAGAAGTTTCTAGCCCACACTCAAAAACTCATGTAAGCAGGGACAATGACAATGAATGTGCATCACTAGTCAGATCTACCTTCCTTCACAAAAAAACTCATCTTTAGGTCCTTCAGAAGCTTTTGTGACAGGGAGTCACACAAGGACCATCTTAATCCATCAAAAAATTATAGCATTAAACCTCAATAGGACGAGGATGGCATTTCAATCAGTCTTCAGAGGATCTTTCCTGGCCTCTCTCAGGCACAGCTACTTCTCCATGGTAAGGAGATGGGGAAGTGGTTAGATGTTGCTCATGGTGTCTACCTTATAGTTGTACAATGAAGAGGTAATTAAGTAACTATCCAAAGCTGGTTTTAAAAAAATCTGACATGCAGTGATATTCTGTGTCCTAAAAAAATGGCCACTTTGGTACCTTTGCAAAGGTACTGTTTCACCAGATATACTGCATCTTAAATAAATTAGAAGGTAATCTGAGCCATGATGAATATATGCACAGATTTAATAGAACATAAAATGCAGGGCAATTAATTTTGACTGAATAGATAAGAGTTTTCCAGAGACAAAAATATTTGATCTAGGGCTTGAAGTGTCAATTGTGATAACAAAGACAGAAAGTTGTTCATGGCCCAAAACAGCCCAAAAGAAAAGAAAGCATAAATATTTGAAAGTAAAGATGAGGCATTTGCCTGGGTGACAGAGTCACAGGTTTCATGGGTAGCCAGGAATGGAGGGAAAAGAAGAAATTTACGTATAGACTAGTCTTGGGTTCAGATGTGAATATCATGTAATGAGTTTGAACTCTCCTGAAAGTGGGAAGCTGGCCAAAGATTAAGAGGGAAAAGAACAAAGTGTTTGGATCTGTAATTTAGAAAGACAACTGATACAGCTGCAGAGAGTAGACATGTGGGAGGAGAGGTTGGAGGCAAGAACCTGGAGGCTATAGTCACTGACCAAGGCAGAGATGGCATAGCCCTGAGGGTAGAGACAGTGGCCACCCAAAGAAGAAAACCAATTCTAGCAACATTCAGTGAAGATTAGCAAAACATTTATGAGTAGTTGTGTGTAGGGAGAAATGCAGGGAGAAAATCAGAAATAATGCTGAGGGTCATAGCATGGAGACTAGATAGAAACTGTGCCATTAACTGCAGTAGCAGACATTGGAAGACAGAGCTGTAATGTAACCACAAATAATAGGTTTCTTTTGGACAGATAGAGTTTGAAGTGCTTGCAGGATATTCATGTAGAGAAGCACTTCCTAAATTCCCTTTCAAGGAAAACATTGCTTTTATTTTTCTCTAAGCTCAAAATGATAATAACAGTTCTATAAGGACATCTAATTCCTGAAAGCAAAACTTCTCATTGCATACAAATATACTGCTACAGAAATATTTTTGACACCAAAATAAGGCAGGGTAGGTTGAAAAATGTGTATTATTTTTCATTTTTGTATTTATATAGTAAACAACACACTACAAATCAATGTGAAAGAGAAAGGTTATTTAATAAATAACAAGAACTCGCAGTTAGCTTTTTACGAAAAACAGTATGGGAATTTAGAGGTTTACCTCACACCCTAGTACCAAACTAAGTTAAAGAAAAAAGAAAAGAAGACAATGTGAATATTTAGCCACCTCTGGATCTCATTATGAGAAATATATTACTTCAAAATATATATGCAGCTATTTATAATCATGAAAAATAGCAAAAAAGTATCTACTAGCAAGACATGATTCTATTAAAAATGATCCAATATAACTTCTTTATCCTGTCATAAAGGGAACAAGTGTGCTCCTTTCGTCCTCTCTTCCCCTTCCTATCAGCTAGAATGTGAAGAGTGGTGGTGGAAGATGGAAGTTCCTATGACAGCAGGTCCACCAAACAGAGCCTTGAACCCCACCACAAAGACACCCTCCCCCATACTGGCCCTTGATGCCATCTCAGGCAGATTGTGTTTATACTCAGTTCATCATTACAAAGTGATGACATTGTAAAACCAGACGCATAATCAGCTACAAAAAAATAAGTTTGCTTGCTGATTAAAATATGTCAACACACCTGTGAAGGTTTATGGTACATCTTTGTGCCCTACAAAGATGAGAAACATCAACATACACATCTGTGCCCTATTCTTACCTCATGTAAGAAAGATAACCCCCTTTCTTGTGCTTTAAAATAGTATCATTAACGAAATGCATTAAGTCATTCCAGAAAATAGAGCAAGTTTTTTAAAAGAATGTTTCAACCGTTAAAAAAAATACCAGTTGGTAATTGCCCCTTGATGATATTAATTAATAAATCACCTAGATCAAACTGTTTTAAATTTATGGCAGAGATTTCTAAATTTTGTCCCACTATTCATCTCCCCCTACTTCTTTGGCAAGTAAAACCACTAAGTTTTAACTGGAAACACAGTTTCCAAAACAAAATTTACATTTCAGTCTTTCTTACAGCTGTACTTGGCCCTGTGACTAAATTGCAGCCAGTAAATATAAGCAGAAATGTGAAGTCTCCAAGAAAAAGTTTACAAGCAAGGCCACACCCTTCCTCCTGGCTGAGTGCACATGGGAGATTAGTGTACAGAGTAGTCATCTTGGTCCTCAACTTGGAAGCCAAGTGTTAGTATGGCAGACAAACCAGATCAAAGGACATGACTTTCACGATCATGAGGTCTCCTTATTAGTAGTGGATTGCCTATTTCTGTTTCTTGTTAATTAACAGAGAAATAAACGTCTGACTTCTGTAAGTCACTCTTGCTTTGAGCTTTCTGCCACTCAAACCTGTTACAAAGATCAAAAACCTATCATTGTTCTCTGTTCCCAAAAAGAATTAGAAAGGAATGTAGGCAATATAAAAAGTAGTAAAGTGGAAAACATACACATAATTAAAGGACTTTACAATGAGAAGCAATATCACAGATCAGCAACATTCTCAGCCCTCAAAAACATCTGAGTTCTCTGAATGGTGAGTCCTTTGATCCATGAACCATTCCTTAGTCACAGCCTCTCTGCTGAGTCAATATTACAGCAGTCAAATCACCACTTTATTATTTTATAGTGTACTTTGGCTAATTAACTTAGCCTCCTATGTTATAAGAGAGAAAATTTTCAATATAGCTATGTTCAAAAATCAACTGGCAAACAGCTGCATAACAAATCTGGCATCTGACCTATCTTAGAATGTATTGAATATTTCCTCCTAACCAGAAAAACACACCCCAACTGGGCAATGTCAGAAAAGGAGCATATCCCTAGGTATAAGTTCTAGAGAGAAATTACTTGATGAAAAAGTAATGTCAAAATGTTTACTATTATTTATCCTCACACTTCCCTCAGATGTGTGATCACACTGAAAACTTTAAATAATGATAAAATAAAGTCCATATCCAGGATAGCAAGTTAGGAGTCAAAATATAAAAGTCATCTGGTCCACCTGGTACCAAGAGGCATACCTTGGAGGGGGGATGTGTGGGGAGAGGATGTGGGGCAGGCACAGCATCTACAGCCTGGGCAAAGATTTCCAGAGATTAAATGAACTTGGTTAATGACAAATGACTTGTACTAATATGTGTGCTGGGGTTCCGTGTTATCTCAGCACTATGGAGGTGGAATCAGGAAGATCATGAGGTCAAGACCAGTCAGGGATACATAGTGAGACATTGTCTCAAAAAAATAAAACAAAAACAAATGAATTGTACCTAGAAATATTGCCATATGTATTACTCTTAATAGCATATCAATATGAATATACTATTACTAATATTAATACTAATATTATTATTAATAGCATATTAATAGTAATATCAGTATATAATAGCTATATATACTATTTTATATATATATGTATATATATCAAAAATGAGTTCAAAGGTTAGGCCACCCAAAATTAATGATTGTTTTCAATGACTCATGGTTATTCACCAGTTTTTGCCTTAAGGGATATAAAGACAATTAACTTCAGGGCAATATTTGCTAAAGATTGCTATTATTAGTAGTCATCGTGAACAAAACAATAATTGCTGAATATATATATGCATAAATTTCTTGATTAATAATTGAAATATTGATGTCTCATAGATAAACAGATTGGCTAGCTATTGCTTTCATTCAAAGGCAGTAGTTTTTCAAAAGCTCTCAAAAATATCAAGAAGTAACAGTGAGAATCAGCCATATTAGTAATAATTAAATAGCAATAGGAGAAAAGGTTTTGTTTTGTTTTGCTCTAATTTTAGTCTCATTTTTGTCCCTTAAAATTTTTTTATTATATTTGTATGGTTCCTCCAAAGCCACTGATTGTTACAAATGTCCTAATATGATTTCAGAGTAAAAAAATATTTAATATAGTAGAAACCTACCATAAAGCGTATTTTTAAAAATACTTTTCTTTTGAAATTCCAACACCTGAAGAATTCAAAGTAGAAATTCCCCAAACTAAGATTCCATTAATAATGTGTTGCTTAACTCATACACTAAAATCATTTCTTTAAATTATAAACACTGTTTTTCTTGAAAGAGACCTTGAATGACCATTTTCCTCTTTTGATGGGATCAGAGAGGATAAAAAATGATAATCAGTAATCAGTTCCTGTCATTTTAATCAAGGAGTTCCCCTCCCAACCTTTCTTCCTGACACAGTACTGTGGAAAAAGTGTTTGATGAAGAATCTCCAAATAGCACCAAGGTTATGATTTTGTCCAAGAATAACCCAGCCCACATGTTTGCTTTATGCAAATTACAGAAAGGTCCTTTTTCCTCTGGACTGAGCCTCTTCATCCTCAAGAAGCATCTTGACAACAGTGCATGGCTTGGCAGGCTGGGTGATCTCCACTTTACTGTTGGCCAGGAGCCACTGTACAGGGCACAACCTATGCAGTAGTCCATGGCAGCCCTGCTGAAAGAGCAAGGTAGATTGCCTCAAATTCTTTTGAAGAAAAAAACTCTGTGCCTGTAAGGGAACCACATAGGACAGCTTTTCCCATACATAGACACACTTTAATGAAAGAATCAGAGGAAAAGTAGAAGAAATAAATTCCTGAGAGTTTCACTTAAAGCAACAGAAAATTTATTTTGAAGCTTTCAAATATCCTTTGAATATCCAATCCACTTGCCCATCCACTGACTTAGGCTTTGTCAAGTTTTTCCAGCACTCAGAGAACACCAGCATAGCTGGACAATTATAACACTTGGCTACTTTTTAATTTTTTTAAATTTTTTGGTTGAACTCAGGGCCTCACAGTTGCTAGGCAGGTGTTCTACCACCACTAAAGCCACTTCACTTACTTCAATTCTTTCTATTTCCATTTTATGACTAATTTTGAATTGCTTTCACAGTTTTGTTCTTTTCCTATACATATTTTAAAGTATATATTATATTAACTCAACAAGGTCAAGCCTAAACAGTCATAAGGTAACTATTTTTAACTTAAAAGTAACATTTTAATTTACAATAGAAACACCCTAGGTGTACCTAGGTGGGGTACATTGTGGCATTTACAAAAGTTCTTACAATATATCATACTTGAATTGATCCCCTCCACCATTCTCCTTTATCCCCCATTCCTGAAATAGTTTCTACAGGTATCATTTTTCTGCTTGCATACATGTATACACAATGTTTGCACCATGTTCACCCTCCCATGCCTTTTCCCCACTTCCTCCCACACCCACTGGTCTCAAACCCTCTTTTTAATAATGGTTTAAGTCTTCTTTACTGCAATAAACATAAATTACTAAGTACTTACATACCAATTCATTCACCATACCACGATTCATTGTGCTTGTATTTTGCATACATTCTAAAAGTTGCTTCTAATAGTTATGATCTATTTTATCACTTTTATTTAAAAAAACAGATTATTTAAGTATTGATCATTTCTTTTCCCCTTCACAATACTAAAGCCTGATGATGACATATTATCAAAGAAAATATGAAGATCCTTTCCTCATAAAAATTAAATATGTACCTTACTCTCTTTCTCACATGGGGACAATCCACTTTCAGCCTATTGAATATGTACTTCTTTCCCTATTGAATATGTACTTCTTTCCTAACAAGCTTTACTGTTACTTTCACTACAAAAATTCAAAAAAAAATAAGTATGCATGAGTATATATATAATATATGCCATATTTATATTATATAAAATACTTCTGAAAGGCTACTGAAACCACAGAGATGTACAAATTCACCAGAGATCAAGTTTATGACTCAAATTCTAAGCAAATTTCTCATTACAACAGACTGCAACTAAAGGAATTTGGAAAAATTAAAGCCTAAAAGATTCTCTCTGTATATCTTTCCTCCAGTATGCCCAAGACTACTGCAAAGTTCTAAGGGGTGATCTAACTGTCCGATTAAACATACAAATCCTCTAATCTTTTCTATTGCGGTTTTTATATCCATGCCTAAGTCCTGTGACCATATATTTAACATCATTTATCAAAATTTGTGATGCATTTTTTTCTTCAAAAAATAAATAATAGATTTTTAATCAGATACATTAAAAAAAGATAAGAATGTTAAGAATAATCAAAAGAAATGGTGGTCAAGTACACATACATATGTTTGAAAATAAAGAAGAAAGAAAAGGGGTAGGGGATCTTGGAAGGTGTTTTCTACAGAATAACACCTGTGAATAAGTAATGCCAATTTTCAAATGTTTGTTGAATCACAGTCAGCTGGAAGGCTTGTTTCAAACCCAAAACTTAATCCAGTCAGTCCAGGATGGGGTCCAAGAATATACATTCTGAAGTTCCCAAACAATCTTGATGTTCTTGGTCTGGGGACCACACTTGGGGAATTGTTACTACAAATATTAAAAATTAAAAATACACACACTCTATTAGCAGCAATACAGAGAAAGGTGACCTGCTAACTCTCCAGGTGACATTTATCACCTCACGGGTACTCTGCTCCTTTCCCATCCTATTGTCACTTACATAGTTTTTCCTTATCTGGAAGGTCCTCACCATTCCCACCCCTGTTCTTTTTATTGCAGCTCTTTAATCGGAAGTAGATGTCATATATTAATATGTACATAACACATATTTATATATAAACATATGCTAAGGAAGAGAAACAATTGTATAAAATTAAAAATCTCAGTTCATAGTGCCTTTTTTTTTTTTGCCCCTCTAACCAACAGGATTTTTATTTTATTATTTTTTTTTCATTTTTCTTTTATTATTCATATGTGCATACAAGGCTTGGTTCATTTCTCCCCCCTGCCCCCACCCCCTCCCTTACCACCCACTCCACCCCCTCCCTCTCCCCCCCACCCCTTAATACCTGGCAGAAACTATTTTGCCCTTATCTCTAATTTTGTTGTAGAGAGAGTATAAGCAATAATAGGAAGGAACAAGGGGTTTTGCTGGTTGAGATAAGGATAGCTATACAGGGCATTGACTCACATTGATTTCCTGTGCGTGGGTGTTACCTTCTAGGTTAATTCTTTTTGATCTAACCTTTTCTCTAGTTCCTGGTCCCCTTCTCCTATTGGCCTCAGTTGCTTTAAGGTATCTGCTTTAGTTTCTCTGCATTAAGGGCAACAAATGCTAGCTAGTTTTTTAGGTGTCTTACCTATCCTCACCCCTCCCTTGTGTGCTCTCGCTTTTATCATGTGCTCATAGTCCAATCCCCTTGTTGTGTTTGCCCTTGATCTAATGTCCACATATGAGGGAGAACATACGATTTTTGGTCTTTTGAGCCAGGCTAACCTCACTCAGAATGATGTTCTCCAATTCCATTTACCAGCGAATGATAACATTTCGTTCTTCTTCATGGCTGCATAAAATTCCATTGTGTATAGATACCACATTTTCTTAATCCATTCGTCAGTGCTGGGGCATCTTGGCTGTTTCCATAACTTGGCTATTGTGAATAGTGCCGCAATAAACATGGATGTGCAGGTGCCTCTGGAGTAACAGTCTTTTGGGTATATCCCCAAGAGTGGTATTGATTGCTGGATCAAATGGTAGATCGATGCCCAGCTTTTTAAGTAGCCTCCAAATTTTTTTCCAGAGTGGTTGTACTAGTCTACATTCCCACCAACAGTGTAAGAGGGTTCCTTTTTCCCCACATCCTCGCCAACACCTGTTGTTGGTGGTGTTGCTGATGATGGCTATTCTAACAGGGGTGAGGTGGAATCTTAGTGTGGTTTTAATTTGCATTTCCTTTATTGCTAGAGATGGTGAGCATTTTTTCATGTGTTTTCTGGCCATTTGAATTTCTTCTTTTGAGAAAGTTCTGTTTAGTTCACATGCCCATTTCTTTATTGGTTCATTAGTTTTGGGAGAATTTAGTTTTTTAAGTTCCCTGTATATTCTGGTTATCAGTCCTTTGTCTGATGTATAATTAGCAAATATTTTCTCCCACTCTGTGGGTGTTCTCTTCAGTTTAGAGACCATTTCTTTTGATGAACAGAAGCTTTTTAGTTTTATGAGGTCCCATTTATCTATGCTATCTCTTAGTTGCTGTGCTGCTGGGGTTTTTTGCATAGTGCCTTTTAGTATTACTCTAGTAGGTAAATGAAGTTTATCTCTCTTTATGTGTGACTTTTCCAATATCCCAGACTGAAAAAATTCTATCTTCAGTTCACTCCTCTCTATTTCCAATCTAATGGAAGCACCAGGCAGTATATTTGGAAGTGAATGAGCTCTGGAATTAATCTACATAAATACCTGTGAGTAGGATGTTCAGAGTGATTTGTGTCCTGTAGTCCTTTGGCATAAATCCCATAGCCAGTCCACCCAACTGACTTTCATCTCTGATTCCTTCCATGTCCCCTACTATACAAAAAATATAACCCTGACACTCAGCCTGATCGCATGGGATCCTTTTTATCCCACCCCCAGTGTATGACCTCAGAGATGGACAGAGAAATCAAATCCCTTGGTACTGGATTATGGAATCCAGCAAGCTCATTGTCATAGACTTTATGTGCTTTTAACCTGGACCTTTTCATACCACAGTCCAAGCTAGTTTCGAGTGTGCTTTGCACTCTAACTTGAGTTTGGGATCTCATTCCTTCATGAATCTTATCAGAGGAATAGCATTATATACTTTAAAGAGCACAGGCTCTGGACACCCAAATATTTAAGTTAGATCCTACCTTGATTACAAGCTACAAAGACCTTGACCAAATTACTTACGGTTCCTTGAGCCTCAATTTGCTAATCTGTAAAATGGAAATAACATTACTTGGTTTATAAGATTAAAAGAGGTAATGCATTTGAAAACACTGAGTTCAGAATCTACTAGATACATAAGATATATAAGACTTTATAAAAATAATAGTTGTGGTGACAATGAAAACTGACAGAGGGAGGACAAGGAAGAAAAACATTCTTATTGGTGAAGTTAAATCTTCAACCATTTTGTGGCCAGCTTCTGCCCTCCAACTTTAATTCCTCTACCATGATTCCCACTATGCCTCAAAGCCCCATCAAAGGACTTTAAAAACAAACTAAAAAGACATTACATGGTCTGTCCTAAATCCTAATATCTAAGAATGGCCATTCTGTTCTTCCCATGATAGAAAGGGTTGTAAAGAGTAATGGGGACAATTACTATGCTTCATGGCAGACTTGTGGGGAATGTTCCCAAGTGCCTCTGTCTATTCAGGGCCATGAATCCGGAGGATGGAAATATTGCCACTGATAGAAGCAGGTCACAGAGTTCTCTTTTGCAATCTGATGAGACAGTATCCTCAGTAAGAGACACAAGGAGTAGGTGAAAGAACAGTGGACCAGAAACTAGGACAGTCTATTGATCTCACATCAATAACTTGTTATATGGCATTAGACATTATTTGAGGTTCCTCACTTACAAAATATATACTCACCTTATGAATCTCTTCTATATTTTATGAATTATAGTTGTCTCTGTTTTAACTTTGGCTCTGGCTTAGTCTTGCAATCTGGAAGAAGAACCCTGTAATCAACAAAGGTTTGTGAATTTCAGCACTCAATTAATGAAAGTCCTGACATTCACGTAGGAGCTGGCATCAAGTCCCAGGTCATCATTGTGATGAGTCACATTGGATATAGAGCAGGTGAAAATAATGCTGCACTAAAATGAGTTGTATATAAAGGCAGTCAAAAAATCTCAGGAATATACACTTATTATACTGACATTTCTAAAGCTCCACTTATGCCCTAAGGAAAAAAATAAATGCTCTTAACATTTTCAAAAACTATAATTAGATAACAAACCAGCTTGCATAGTGTACTTTGATTACTAAAAAATATATAGGGCTGTGCACACCAAAGTAATAATGGTATTTATCATTTAGTGATAGTTATGAATAGTTTGTTTCTTTTCTTTGATTCTCAGTATTCCCTAAATATCTACCATGTACAGCATTGCTTTTGTTAACAATGAAACACAGTATTCTGAATTCTTCTTTACTCACTGCCTCATAACCTTTTACAGTTTTTCTGTCTGGAAAATAATTCAGAATACTACACTTTTATCTTTTTATGGATAAAAAAATAAACTCATTCATAATTCCCCAGCATTACTTACAAATCAATTTTTTTCCATTGAACTCCACCTCAGCCTTTTATTTAAAAAAATCTTTCTTATTGAAGAGCTCACAGGTTACTATATTTAATTGTGACAGTTTTCATAAAGAAGCAGTGTGTGCTTAGCCTGTATGATGGTTAATCTTGATTGCCAACGTGACTGGAGTGAGAGCTGCCTAGGTTAGAAAAGCACAGTTCTGGGTGATCTGCGAGGATGTCTCCAGAGACGATTAATATGAGAGGAAGACTCACTCTGAAGGTAAGCAGCACTACCCCATAGCCTGGGGTCCAAGGTAAGACAAAAGGGGAACAAGGAAGGAGCTCACTAAGGTAAGTATTCTCCCTCTCTCTGCTTCCTAGCGGCCATGAGGTGAGCAGTTTTCCTCTGCCATGCCATTCCCTCATGATGTACTGCCCATCTCAGGCCCAGAAACAGAAAATCAACATAGACTGAAACCATGAATAAAAATAAACCTTTCCTCCTTTTAAGTTGTCTATGTCAGGTATTTTATAACAGCCATGAAAAGTCTGACTAATTCAGAAAATTTGTACCAGAGAAGTGGGGTTATTGCTGCGACTATTCCTGATGATATGGTTAAGAAGTCTTCGGAACTGCTTAGTGAGAGGGATTTGGAAAAGTCTGGAGGTGCAAGCCAAAGAGCCTTATATATAACAAGAGCAGAAAATAGCGGGTGATACTGGTAGGAACTCAGAAAACTAGAATACATACAGGAATGCAAGACAGTAGACTGTGATCATAAGTTTTCAGATGGAAATGAGGACTCTTGAGAATTGGACCAGAGTTCATGCATGTTACATTCTGGCAAAGAGTTTGTCTACATTTTGTCCATGTCCTAAGAATTTGTGGGAGACTGGGTTGAAAGGTGATGGACTAATTAATCTAGGCAAAGAAAGTTCAATGCATCCCAGCATTAAGTTGTGTGAGTATTACTAACTGCTGTTAGTCAAGTTTATACTAAGAATCAGGAGCCAAAAAGCAGAACAGAAAGACTTGAAAAACTTGTAGGAAGGCAAGGTTTTGGAAGAGACTAGCCCCATTAAAAAAAACAGCCAAGTATTTTGAATAGGGAAAAACAGAAAGGATGACTTGAGGGCATGTCAGGAATCAGCAAGACCTGACCCATCACAGGCTCCAGGATGTGAAAATGTAAACTTATTTGAGAGTTTCTCTTGAGAAGAGATCAGTGATGGGCACTCAGGGCACTCAGTTCACACAGAGCCACCTAGGAACTTGTTTCCCCAGGATTCATTTCACCATGCTCAGCCACCCAGGAATTCAGAGGCCACTGCCTTGAATCACCATCTTCCCAATCTCTGTCTCCAGAGTAGCTCGGATTATAGGTGTGAGTCACTTTGCCCAGCCAGTTTTCTTCCTATTTCTAAAAGAAATAAATATACTAAAAGAATAATTTCTACTTCGATTTTATTATATCAAAACTCTACCTACACAGTTTCTCAGTTTAAAAATCACTCAAACGCTCAAATGTGCAATTCTCTGTTTTTTGATAAAATGATTATTACTTTACAAGAGTAGAATTAGTACCTAATCAATTTAATTATACCAACACAAATTTTTCTGAGATGGAAGGAATTTAGAAGTAGTCATGTCTTTTCTATTCAGAAGGTGCCTAATAATATAAATTAATGTTTACATACTTACGAAGCAGTCTTTAAATTCCTAATACTGAAAAAAAGTTGTTTAATTTAAAATTCAAAGGGAATGACACAAGTCTTATTAGTATATAAATTTAATCAAGTTAATAGAAAAACTATATTGGGTGGTTCATTAGAAAATGAGAATGGAAGGATGTTAAAGGATCAACTCCATTATCCTTAACGTTTCATTTATGTGGTTACTAATTCATTGTCCCATAGAACAAATGATTTCTAATGGTTAATCTTGCTAGCAATAAACTAGTTATAATATGTAAATAGAGAAAATTTTTGGCCCATCTTTAAATGTGGCTTATAATAATATCTACATCATAGAGACATAGAACCTGACTGTAATAAGTTCTTATTAAATTTATGGAATATGATGTTTTATTACCAAGAACATTAAGCATTAGAGAAAGTAACTTATCATGTTTTCTTTCAAGAAGACTGTTGAGTCTTCAGAATATACTGAGTTCACATGAGAGTTGCAACTTATCCTGGTCTATTTTCAAAGTATCACTCATGGACACATTAACTCTTCTAGCTACTCTCTAGACCAGCTTAGGAGAAAGCCTCTTCAATTCTCCTTACATTCACCCAGCTGAACTCAGTCATTCAGTTAGGAGTTTATATTATTTTTAGTTTATTTCCTTTTTAAACTGTGGAATCATTTAAAAATATAAAACAGCGTGGAAGACAATGTGAAACACATGAGCAGATGTGAGAACGTTAAAATACCAAGATGAAGCACACGTTAATATTTTGTTTTCCTTGCTTCAATTCTCTCAATGTTTTCTAAAACATGAAATGTTACGAGTATACATATATATGTGTGTGACATTTATAAAGTGCTTAAAATATATTTAGTTAAATTCACCCTCTCCATCACTCTCTTATTCTCTTCTTGATTACAGTTTCTGTCACTGAAAGTTGATAATATTCAATTATAATCTGTGTCCCTGTCTGGTCTAATCATGAAGACATATTCTAGGAAACCTCACCAAAAAGTACATGGAAATGTCTAGAAAATATTGTCTATACAGGTATTTTTTAAAAATAAAGATGATAGTTGTTACTAACACACGATAGCCCATGGCAGCCATGAAGCTGCTTTGATCTTGAGCTCAATGAGATTCTTTGTAGAATATTAAAATAATTTCCTAGAGAATTATTAGTTCAATATTGTATAAAGTGCATCGCATGTCCTTTCATTTTCCTTGGTTGTTTCAAAGGGAAAGAAGAAAAGATTTCTTTGATAAAGATGTCTTTTGAAATTCCCAGTGCTTGCTCACTTGGTATTCAATAGCCAATGATTCAACTAAAGTTACATGTGTAATAATGTATGAATAACTGATAGTTTTAAAATCCAAAATGTGCATGCCATTAATGAAGCAATGTACTGAGTTGGAATATGCATTTTGAAAACAGTGTTGTGTTATATTTATATTCATGAAAAAATAATAATTAAAAATTGTTATGTTTGTCTAAGGTGAAGTTGTAAGGAGTAAAAGAAACTAGGACCAATGCCATAGATTATGTTCTTGGGACCATGAAGCTTCCACAATAACTACACACATGATATGGTTTATACACTACTGAGCACATTCCATATTTACAGATAGAAAGTGAGTAAATGCAAACATTTTCCATAGCCTCATATTTTACCTTGGAGTTACTTTATACCCAAATCTTCTTTAAAAATCAAGCCATTAATTGAACTTCTGAATTCCTTATGACATGCCTGGAACAAACTTGTCTTCATCATGGAGAGCAATTCTTTTCATATTTTGATCGATAAATTTTATTTATTAATATTTTGTTAGGGATTTTTTTGCATCTATATTCATGAGGAAGGTTGTCTGGAGTTTTATTTTTTGGTACTGTCTTTGTCTGGTTTTAGTATTGGGGTAATACTGACTTCATCAAAAGGATTGAGAAGTGTTCCCTTCTGTTTTTTGGGAGAGATTTATAGATTTAGTGTTAATGCTTCTCTACATAGTAAAATTGTCCAGTGAAACCATTTGAACCTGAGATTCCTTTTTGAGAAGGTGG
The DNA here is from genome assembly GCF_047511655.1 of Castor canadensis. Classification (NCBI taxonomy): domain Eukaryota; kingdom Metazoa; phylum Chordata; class Mammalia; order Rodentia; family Castoridae; genus Castor; species Castor canadensis. The sequence goes on from NC_133394.1 coordinate 120,571,263, forward strand.
TGTTGTTCTTTTGCAGTAGTGGTGTTTGAACTCAGACTTGCTAGGCAAGTACTCTACCACTTAAGACACATTGCCGGCCCTTTTTGAAAAGTTTTAGTTATTTTTTTAGAGTCTCATGCTTTTGCCCGAGCCAATGGTCTTGGACCATGATCCTCCTACTTTTACTTACTTTATATCTGGGATTAAAGATGTATTCCACAATGCACAGTTTATTTCTTGAGATGGGTATCACTAATTTTTTGCTTGAGCTTTCCTCAAACCATAATTTTACCAATCTCCACCTCCCAAGTAACTGGAATTATAGATGTGCGCCACACTGCCCCTGGACTTTAATAAGTTTTTAAAGTATAATTTCAATTTATTCAATAGTCATAGGGCTATTGACATGATGTGTTTCATATTAAGTAAGCTTGTGGTTTTTAAGAACTAGTTCATTTCCTCTATGCTGTCAAAAAAATGTATGTATATAGAATGGTTTGAAGTATTCTCTTATTATTGTAATTTCTGACTGGTCCACAGTGGTATCTTCTGTTTCATTCCTGTTATTGGTAACTTGGGTTTTCTCCCTCATCAATTCTCTGGCAGTTTTCCTGGAGGACTGGCAATTTTAATGATGGTTTCAAAGATACAGCTTTATGTTTCACTGATTTTCCTTGTTGCCTTTATATTTCTATTTTCACTAATTTCTGCTCTTATCTTTTTATTACTTCCTTTCCTGTGCTTGGTTTGGCTTTATTTTGCTCTTGAGATGGAGCTTTGATTATTGAGTTGAGACTCTTCCTCCTCTCTAATGTGTGCATTTTGTGCCATAACTTTCCTTCTCATGACTGTGTTGGCTGTGTTCCATAAACCCTGGTGTGTGGCGCTTTCATTATTACTCAATTCAATGCATCTTTTTTTCATTTCCCTTAAGATTTCCTTTACAATGGTTTAGAAATGTGTTGTTTATTTAAAGTGTGTTGTGTATTTCCCAAGTATTTGCACATTTTCCTATCCAAATGCCTCCCTTCTTACAAGGATATTGATCATATTGGATTTATGGATTACCCTAATCTAGTATAATCTTATTTTAACTTGATTCCATCTGCAAAGACTACTTACAAATACAGTTATGTTTACAGATTCCTGGGATTAGGACCTGGGTATTTTGGGGAGCCATCATTTACCTACCAGAAGGACTTTGTTTTAACTCTAGAGCAAAGCATTGGGAAAAGATTATCCTCTGTTTTCTTTTTTATAAAAAACAAATACAAATAGAGCAGCTTCTACTCACAATGTATGGGAGCCCTACTGAGTGACATTTGGATAAGAATAAATAAATTAGTAACTGGCACAAAACTGATTTTAACTCTAAAGAGTTTGCTTCAGTTAATATAGTTATAAATACAGATAATTCCCCAAAATGCACAAATATAAATATTTTTCCTTTATAGCATAATCAGATTTTGTGCTGCTAACTGTGCCTTGGGATCTTTATTTTAAAGGCTCTCTTTCCCACCTAGGATCATCCTTGACAACAGGGTCTTGTCCTGCGCTGTGAATTTCAGTATCCCCACTAGCACTCGTAGATGTTAGATAGTTTGCATGTGTGTGCTCAGGAGGTTGAACAAATGAAAGCACACAGTGTGGTGACAGTAGTGACACGAATTCCTTCCACAAGAGCAGCAATGGCGTCCTCAGCAAGGAATGACTGCTGATGCTTTGATCTCATCCAAAGTCTCTGCTCTAGGTATCCTACGGCCTATGTGTAGACCCTACCCAGACCCACAGTGACCTGTGGTGGCCCAGCTCCAAATCTTTTTGTACAAAAGTGCTCAAAAAGTTATTCCCAAAATTAAGAAAAGAATTTCAATTACAAAGTCACGGTTTTATTTTTCACTTTTCACACATTTCCATTTTGAGAAATTTTAAAAACATAAAAATATACTGACTGAGAAAAAAATTCTTATTCCACTGTTCATAGTTGTTTTCCACCTTTTTAAAAAAAGAAATACATTCATCTAGATATAACTCCATTTCATTTCACACTTCTTCCCTCAACTCTATCCCCTCATTATCATGACTTGAGCTGTATGCATTCAATTCTTTCTAAAGATATATTTACATTGAGCTCTTCTATTTATCTTTATTTTTATATAGTTTGAATAGAGAAGCATTTTAATTTTAAATATGCCCAGCCAGCCTTCCCCAGTGTTTTTATCTTTTATTCATTGATTTATAATGTTACATTTTTAGTAGAGGTTTCCATTCATGTGGGTATCTCCTGAACTCTTTTCCATATCATTGACCTTTTAGTTTATCTTTGACCAGTAGCACACTCATTCAATTACTACAGTTTTATTCTGAGTATCGATGTCTGGCAAGGCAATTCCCCCAAACTTGTTCTTTTTCTTGTTTATTCTTGGATCTTTACTCTTCTATATGAGTTTTGGGTCATCCCAACAAAGTTTATGGAATAAAATCTACTGAGTATTTTTTTCAGGAATTGAATTTAATTATAATCTAAAGGATTTTACAACATTAAGGTATAGGATTCTTTGAATCTATGAACATGGCATGTCTCCATTTCAAGTCCAGCCTGAGCAAAAGCACAAGAACCTTATCTGAAAAACCAACTAAAAACAAAAGACTGCAGGTATGGCCCAAAAGGTTCAGTGCTTGTAGCAATAAGGCCCTGAATTCAAACTACCAAAAAAAGGAGACTTCAGCAAGACACTGTGCTAAAGATTTTACCTATGTTTACTAACTTATCCTCTTAACATCTCTAAGAGATAAATAATATTATCATTAATAGATGAGGAAACTAAGACACAGAAAGACTATGTATTTTGTTCACATCACACATCTAAGTGGCAGAGCTTCAGTATAAGCACATGGACATATATCTAAGAGAAGTACTGTGTCCTGGTATTAGGTCACCCGGAAAGGATGCTAGTAGAGCTAAAGTAAAATCAGACACTGAATGGGCACCAAGAGGAGCATTAGCTACCCAACTGCTAAATCCCAACAGTGCTTTGTAGTGGGAATGGATGTGTCTTACAGTAAATATTCCAATACAGATCTTTAAGGAAGTTAAACAGACTGCTTCCATGAACCACTAACATTAGAGTAAAATGAATTCTTTATGAGGCAAAACTTAACTATTGCTAATTCCACCTTGAGTAATAGCTAGACTCAACATCCTCACCTTTTCAAGTTAATGTCTTCATTAGAAATATGCCTAGCTTATTATTGTCTGTCCGTAATTTTGCTTAGATAAGCCCATCCATTTTATTTGTTATGTTTACTTTGCTTTATCCATCTATAAACACTTTTAAAGATTTCTTCTAATCATAAAACTCCAACTTCCTCTTTGTGGGTTTTTTTTTTTTTTTTTTTGAGCCTAGTCCCCATACTTCTGAAGTTGCCAGATTCTTCCATCATTTTTAAAACTACTGAAGCTGACAAGCTTCTGCTGGCAATAAATCTGAGACCTGAGATACAATTTCTCAGCAAGGCTCTGCAAAACTTAATTAAGAATCAGCTCAAGCCTTCACCTCAAAAATAAACAATGGCTAGGAAGTCACGCCATCCCACTTTCTTCCCATTGCTTGTAGTCTCTTATTTTTCAGATAGTTTTACTAATGTGCCTGCCGTAAAATGGAATTATACTCCAAAAACTTGAGTTATTGAAAAAGTCCTCTGTATGGACTATTTTGTAACAAATCTGTAATGATTATTTTTCAAAACAAAAGACCTTTTCTAACTATAGCTTTCTCTCTCTTTGGCTAGAGTTTATCATCCTGCAACATTCTATAACGTTATATGTTGTTTATTACTCAGATAGGCCCATCTGTCTTATTCACATAGTTTTATCCACTTGTAAAAATTAATTTTTTTTCTCTTCTGATCATAAAATCCCAAGGTCCCTCTTTGTATTCTTATGAGCCCAACCATCACAGTTCTGAGGTTGCCAGACTTTTGAGTCATCCTCAGGAACCACTGAAGCTGGCGAAATAGTCCTATCTTCTGAACTTCTGATTAAAGGGGGAAATCAGCTAAAGAATGTATTTACCTTACGGTAACAGCAATTTTTCTTTTCCTTTTTCTTTTGCAACGCAGAGTAGAGATAGATAAGAAGCAGGCTTGGAAGATGACTGCCATTGGGTAACATAGAAACCACCCAAAAAGAAAATGGGGTTCATAACAGGAAACTAAGTGTGAGAGAATGTGAATTAGCTAGACCACAAAGACTTGAGCTATGTTTAAGTTTGTGTTTACTTCTGCTTACTACCAAACAGTCAAAAGAAAAATGCCAAAGATCACCATGAGAAAAAGGGAAGGAGAAAGTCGGACTAGCTTGCCATCTCACCCCTGTGTTCTCACAGAAATGCACCCATGGTTCTCTACAGTGTAGCAGGAGAGGAATCTGTCACATCTGAGGAGGCCAGAACTGTGCATTCCTGCCTCTGATACTGTTAAACTATGGAGCAGCTCAGGAATCAAGGATCCACTCTGTGGCCATAAAAATTTGTTTTAGAAAAATCCTACCAAGATAAAATATATTGATAGACCTAATTCTGTTGATTTTCATGCCTTATACAGAAATTTAGAACTGTACTGATAAAGGGCAGGACTGAATTTGAAGAAATAGATATAAAACAAGAAGGCATAAACCAAATACTAGGTCCTTGGAACTAGAATGCTGAGTTGGGGAAACTAAAAAGCCAAGTCATTGTGATCTTCTAGATTGTTCTCTGTCATATTGTAGAATAATCGTCTATGCGCCTAGAGCCCCCATCATTGGGAAGAAGAGAAAAATGGCATACGATGAGGATTTTAAACTCATTAAGCTTAGTTACTCATCATTTTTCCTACATTCAAATAAAAGGAAGCAATAAGTCAAGTTCCTTAATGAATTAATGAGCAAAATGTAACAAACAACTGAGTAGCAAGTGAAAAGAATTTTCAGCAGCAATTGCTTGCCATAAAACCCACAACCTGACTATCTCAGGAGGTGAGCTACAGAGGGTTTAAGCTGTCTAAGCGTGTGCATCACAGTGTTGAAACCAAAAGAACACACTATGGCCTCAAGTGGCAACTGACTGTAAAAAGACATAAAAATATAACTGGCATTTAAAATAGTCTGGAGTCTTGTACGGCAGAACAGCAATTCTCAAAGTGTGACCCCTGGACCAGGAGCATCAGCAGCAACTAGAATGTAAAAAGCAAATCTCAGCCTCCACCCCAGAGCTACAGAATCCAAACTTCTGAGTGGAAGTCAGAAATCTGTTCTCACAAACCCTCCCTCCGAGGATCCTGATGCACACTCGTGTTTGAGAGTCACTGATTTAGGAACAAAGAGTCCTAACCAGCAGGTATTGTGGGGATGTGACTGAGGGTATCAGCTATGATGCACACAGGCCTGGGTTTGCATGGCAAATGTACTTCAAGCTATATGAAGTTGGACAAGTGATTACATTCTCTAAGCCTACTTATAAATATACTTCCACTACAGGTTTATTGCTAGGTTTAACCAGCAACATCAATGAAACCTGCTCAGTAACTAACATCAGCTATGGATTCATCATCAACATCATCAAAACACTCTTAAAAACATAATGATATTTTTCTGTATATAAAGACACTAAGTATTCAATGTTTACATATTTATAAAAGCAACCAAGAACCCATGCTGGGAGTGGTAGCACAGGCCTGTAACCCCAGTATTCTGGAGGCTGAGGCAGGAAGATTGCAAATTGAAGGTCAGCCTGGCCTATATAATGAGGTCTAGGCCAACCTAGGCTATAAGGCCCTGTATAAGAAAAAGAAAAAAGTAAACAAGAAGACAGCTACTATATAGTAAAATTTGTATATGAATGGTTGAATTAGTAATAACTAATATTAACTCTTCTGTGACATTATGTATTTGAAATTATTCTAAATGCTTTACCTATATTAAGCCATTTAATCCTATTGAATACTCAAATAATACCATAAAGTGAGGTCTAGTCTTATCCCCACTTTCCAGATGAAGAAACTGAGGCAAGAGAGGTTAAGTACCCAAATTTACAAAGCTAGAAAGTGACAGTTAAGGTTTAAATGCAATCTATCTCAAAATATATGCTTAACTACAATGTTACATGGTTTCTCAAAGTTAAGAACAAATTTTGACATTTAAGGCACAGGTTTCAGCTGTCTAAAAAAATACAGTTACATGGAATATGTAATTCAGCAAGGAATCGGAAACATGAACCATTTCTATCCTTATTTCTGCTACCTTCACTTTAAGTGACTCTTTCATATGCATTAAGTGCAGCCAAATGATTCCATAGATGAGCCAGTAGCCTGAAAAGTGCAGTGACTGTTCTCTCTAAAACGGCAGGAAGACATACAGCCAGGAAGAGCTAGGGTGAAATGCACACAATGGGAAAATTTATTGAGTTCCCCAGCTTGTCATTTTCTCAGTGCAAGGGCATTCCAGGATAACAGAACAAACTATTACCCTCCGGCAGCAACAGTATCTCAGCTGTGTCTGAGTCAGATGCTCAAACAGTTGAATGTACTGAGGAAATAAGAGAACAGAGCTCAAGAGGAGGAGACAGCCTATGTTGCTCTGAGTTGCCCTCTGTGTGCCTGAGCAAAGAACATGCCTGCCTGTGCTTGCATGGAAGGAAGAAGCCTCCTTGACCTTGCTTGATGGATTTTATTGGGCATTTGTCAGGGCTTTCAAAACTTTTCAGTGTCAAAACAGGAGAACTCAGTCTCCAATACTGCAACAAAAGAAGTCAGTCTTTTGAATAGAAAACTGCAAGACAGATCAATTTTAGCCTTAACTCAATCTTCAGCTTTTGTATGCCTGCCAAATTCTTTAGGTCTTTTCAAGGTGACCAATCCAAATAATTTACTCAATGTTTCAAGACTCTCAATTGGCAGTATTTTTAAGGCATACTGTGTTGGAATAATGGGAGAAAAAAACTCTCTTTATTTCCTAATGCCAGAAAACAATCTAATATGAAATTGAGAGAATGCAAGATTAGCTTTTCCTCTTATTATTTACCATGAAATATTTATTGGAGCAGATTTTTGGCAGAATGGAAATTTCAATATATGTGCTACTGCTCTTGTTAGCTCTTACTGAAAATGACATCTCATTTCTTCTATGCATTCCCCAAACATCTTACCTAACACATTATGGAAAAAGACATTCAAAAGGAAATATCTATGTTTTATTCTATAGTGTTTTTCACTAATCTATGGAGAAAAATTAGAAGCAACAAGACTTCTTGTAGGTCAGAGAACAATGTTTCCTTGTGCTATTATAGTTCATTTGTGCCAACAATGAGATTTTCTACACCGAGAAAAGTTTTCCCATGACTCACATTCAACTAGCCTACAATGAGTCACTAAAAGTAAATGTACTTTGAGTTTTTATAAGGCATGTGGCAATATTAAGTAATTAATATTAATTTTAGGTATGAGAATAGCCTTTTTATTAAGTTTGATGGCTTTATGTCATGCAGAAGCTAAGCTTCCCATATAACACAGGAGGAGGAGTATGAAGGTCAACAGACAATGCCTCAATGCCTTCTGTTACAAAGATAGTAGGAAAACTATGCAGCAGAAGAAGCTTGGGTAAATGCCATAAATGTCAAAGCAAATATCCTAGAGATTTTCTTCCACCTTATAAAGTTCCTATCAGCAATCTCCCAAAGTCTCAATGAAGCACATTTCACGTACATTTTTTAGTCATGTTCTGGAAACTGAAAAGATTTGGGGTTAATGGAAGTTGTAGGTTCCCCTCTCCCCCATCAACACTTTGCTTAGGTCAGTGTGGACAGGGTTATAGAACTGACCAGCAGAAAAGTTAAGGGTAGGTACCAGTGGCAGAGCTGAGAATAAACAAATGGATAAGTAAACAGTAGATTGTGTGGGGAGGAGGAGTGTTGATAAAAGAAAAAAAGAAGCAATGACAAAACTTCTTTCCCAAGTATACAGAGTTGAAATTACAATATAAGATTGGTTAAAAATATAAAACTCATATCCCACCAGATGCTACCAATGATAAAAGGATAAATAGTAACCTTCCAGTGAAGAAATTCAACAGTCACTGCCTTAACCCAAGTGATCCAAATTAAAACCAAAAGTAATGGAGTATCCACACATGTGTCTCTCGGTAGAATGAACTGAGTACCTATCATTACTTCTGTGTCATTCCTGCCAGGCTTTGAGGAGATACCAGACAAACCCCTACAGGGATATGCTACAAGACAACTGGGATGTACACCTCAAAAATGTCATTGTCATGACTGGAATTCCAAGATGGCGGCTAGAGGTAGGAAGCAGAAAGCGAGCCTCCTATAGTGAAATCTTGGAGAGACGCTGGAGACACACTTTGCAGGCATAATCACCGAGAAAAGGCATAACTTTGACCCCTCCACACCTCCAGCCGGCGCAGAGAATCTCCACTTCACGTTAAACGGAGAACCAAGGAGGCCCCCGGGCTGCCAGTGGCCGGCGCCCATATGGCTTGGGAAGACGCGGACCAGGTGAGCTTCGCGGTACCGCGGTTCCCCCACAGACAAGCCTGGGCCAGAGCAGCATAGCGCCCTGGACAGACTGACCTCCACCCGGGAAAAAAAGAGAAACTGAGTACTAAGCAATAAGAACAGTTAAGACACGCTGGAAAGAGGGTGGGGTGCCCTGAGCGCTGAAGATTGGGGGAAGGGAATCCTTCCCGAGACTGGAAATAAACGAGCCGGGCGGGCCGTAGAGGCTCTGGCGGGAGCGGGGCGCGCCAGCACCGGGAGCGGGGACGCTTGTGAGAGGAGGGAAGACCCACTTCCCACGTGAACTGTAAATAAACACGCAGGCCTGACAACGCGGGGCAGTGTCGCCTTTCCCAGTGCTTGGAAAGGGAAAAGCCTGTGGCAGAGGCCCCCCTCCCCCGCACAGGAGAACTCTGAGCAAACAAAGCCTGTGGGACCAGGTGAGTGCTAAGCTCACCCCAGAGATCTGCATAAATAACGCCGCCAGCTACAGGCTGAGAGCAGCAGGCAGGCAAGCCACAGTTGCAGATACCACTCTCAGAACTGCCTCCAGACGCTTTTTTTTCTTTTTCTCCCTACCTTTGATGAGAGAACAACCGAATTACACCTGCAAGCTGAAAAACTTACTGAAACTGTATTGCATTTGAACTGGGGACACTTGGTGGGGCTTTTTTTTTTCTTCTGTGTGTGTGTGAGTGTAGTTTTGTTCTACTTTATGCATCCCCTTTGATGAGACAACTACAGAACAACATTTGAGGCACCAACTCCAGGACTGGAGATTGAGACGGACATCCAAATTATTAAGACTGAAATTGCATTGCATATAAACTTGGAAGTTTTTTGGTTTTTTTGTTTTTTTTGTTTTTTTTAATTTTCTATTTTCCATTTTATTTTAATTCATTTTTATAAATAGATATTACTTTCATATACTTATTTTTTATTTTTTTTATCTTTGATTTTCAATCCTCTCTCTGTCACTCTATTGTCTGTTCAGCTTACTGTCGATTAGTACACTAACACTCCCTGTTTATACCTTTGAAACTCTCTTGTCTGATACCTTGTTCTGCTTTCTCCCTCTTGTCTGTATATTTGTTTTCCCCTTTTCTTTAACTTCTTGCTTTCCATCTCAGCTCACTCTTCCATTCTCAATATTACCATTGTTATTATTACAAGCTAGAAAATACTTAATTACACACAGTACAGGGACAGTAACAACACCAAGGACAATGACAGGAAGACAGAAAAAACAAGGAAACCAGTTTCCCCACAGCAAAAAATTAGTACAGGAACCAGAGGGGAATGAAGAGAACAGAAACTCAGAGCCAGACTCCAACAAAATGAAGATAAACTATGCCAAAGGACCCAATGAAGCCTACAAGAATAATTTAAAAGAAGACATACTACAAGTACTCAATGAGAATTTTATAGAGATGATACTGGATAGGGTCAACCAAAATGTACAGGAGACACTCAAGAAATTCCAAGACAATAAAAATAGAGAATTTGAAAAAGCAAAAGAAGAAATAAAGGAAACCATAGAAGCACTGTATAAACACCAAAGTGAAAGAGAGAACACAATGAATAAATGGATAAATGAACTCAGGACAAAAATAGACAACAATAAAGAAGAAAACAGCCAGGATATGGAAAACCTCAGAAAAAAGAACGAAACAGAACTGCAAAACAAAACAGAAGGCCAATCCAGCAGAATAGAACAAACAGAAGACAGAATCTCAGAACTTGAAGATGAAATGGTAATTAAAGGAAAAACTGAAGAACTACTAATTAAACAACTCAAGACCTGTGAAAAGAAAATGCAAGAACTCACCGACTCCATCAAAAGACCAAACTTGAGAATCATGGGCATCGAAGAAGGAGAAGAGGTGCAAGCAAAGGGAATGCGTAATATATTCAACAAAATAATAACGGAAAATTTCCCAAATCTAGAGAAAGATATTCCCATACAAATGCAAGAGGCCTCCAGGACACCAAACAGACCAGATCAAAATAGAACTACTCCACGACATATCATCATTAAAACAACAAGTTCAGAAACTAAGGAAAGAATATTGAAGGCTGCAAGAGAGAAAAAACAAGTAACATACAAAGGTAAACCCATCAAAATCACAGCAGACTTCTCAACAGAAACATTAAAAGCAAGAAGAGCGTGGGGTGAGATCTTCCGGGCACTGAATGAAAATAACTTCAACCCCAGGATACTCTACCCAGCAAAGCTATCATTCAAAATAGATGGAGCAATAAAAGTCTTCCATGATAAGCAGAAACTAAAACAATATGTGACCACAAAGCCACCATTACAAAAGATTCTACAAGGGATCCTGCACACAGAAAGTGACACCCAACTTAACCATGAAAAGGCAGGCAGCACCAAACCACAGGATAAGAAAAAGCAAGACAGTAGAGAGTAACATCAAGTTAGGTACACACAATCAAACCTCCAAACAACTAAGATAACTAAATGGCAGGAATCACCACATACCTATCAGTACTAACACTTAATGTTAATGGACTTAATTCACCCATCAAAAGACACCGTTTGACAAAATGGATTAAAAAAGAAGATCCAACAATTTGTTGCTTACAGGAGACTCATCTCACCGACAGAAATAAGCATATGCTTAGGATGAAAGGCTGGAAGAAGATTTACCAAGCCAATGGCCCCCGAAAACAAGCAGGAGTAGCAATACTTATCTCTGACAAAGTAGACTTCAAACCTACATTCATCAAACGAGATAAAGAAGGACATTCCATACTAATAAAAGGGGAAATAGACCAAAAGGAAATAATAATCATCAATCTGTACACACCCAATGTCAACGCACCCAATTTCATCAAACATACCCTGAAAGACCTAAAAGCATATATAAACGCCAACACAGTGGTTGTGGGAGACTTTAACACTCCATTATCATCAATAGATAGGTCATCCAAACAAAAACTCAATAAAGAAATCCAAGATCTAAAATATGCAATAGATCAAGTGGACCTAGTAGATGTCTACAGAACATTTCATCCAACCTCTACACAATATACATTCTTCTCAGCAGCCCATGGAACCTTCTCCAAAATAGATCATATCCTAGGGCACAAAGCAAGCCTCAGCAAATATAAGAAAATAGAAATAATACCATGCATACTATCTGACCACAATGCAGTAAAAGTAGAACTCAACAACAAAAGTAAAGACAAAAAACATGCAAAGAGCTGGAAACTAAATAACTCATTACTTAATGAAGAATGGATCATCGATGCAATAAAAGAGGAAATTAAAAAGTTCCTAGAAGTCAATGAAAATGAAAACACAACCTACCAGAACCTATGGGACACAGCTAAGGCAGTCTTGAGAGGAAAGTTTATAGCCATGAGTGCATATATTAAAAAGATTGAAAGATCCCAAATCAATGACCTAATGATACATCTCAAACTCCTAGAAAAACAAGAACAAGCAAATCCCAAAACAAATAGAAGGAGAGAAATAATAAAAATAAGAGCTGAAATCAACGAAATAGAAACCAAAAAAACCATACAAAGAATTAATGAAACAAAAAGTTGGTTCTTTGAAAAAATAAACAAGATCGATAGACCCCTGGCAAACCTGACTAAAATGAGGAGAGAAAAAACCCAAATTAGTAGAATCAGGAATGCAAAAGGGGAGATAACAACAAACACCATGGAAGTCCAGGAAATCATCAGAGACTACTTTGAGAACCTATATTCAAATAAATTTGAAAATCTAAAAGAAATGGACAGATTTCTAGATACATATGATCATCCAAAACTGAACCAAGAGGAAATTAATCACCTGAATAGACCTATAACACAAAATGAAATTGAAGCAGCAATCAAGAGTCTCCCCAAAAAGAAAAGTCCAGGACCTGATGGATTCTCTGCTGAATTCTATCAGACCTTTAAAGAAGAACTGATACCAACCCTCCTTAAACTGTTCCATGAAATAGAAAGGGAAGGAAAACTGCCAAACACATTTTATGAAGCCACTATTACACTTATCCCAAAACCAGGCAAAGACACCTCCAAAAAGGAGAACTATAGGCCAATCTCCTTAATGAACATTGATGCAAAAATCCTCAACAAAATAATGGCAAATCGAATTCAGCAACACATCAAAAAGATTATTCACCACGACCAGGTAGGCTTCATCCCAGGGATGCAGGGGTGGTTCAACATACGAAAATCAATAAACGTAATAAACCACATTAACAGAAGCAAAGACAAAAACCACTTGATCATCTCAATAGATGCAGAAAAAGCCTTTGATAAGATCCAACATCTTTTCATGATAAAAGCTCTAAGAAAACTAGGAATAGAAGGAAAGTTCCTCAACATTATAAAAGCTATATATGACAAACCTACAGCCAGCATTATACTTAACGGAGAAAAATTAAAACCATTCCCTCTAAAATCAGGAACCAGACAAGGATGCCCACTATCTCCACTCCTAGTCAACATAGTACTGGAATTCCTAGCCAGAGCAATTAGGCAAGAAGAAGGAATAAAAGGAATACAAATAGGTAAAGAAACTGTCAAAATATCCCTATTTGCAGACGACATGATCCTATACCTTAAAGACCCAAAAAACTCTACTCAGAAGCTTCTAGACATCATCAATAGCTATAGCAAGGTAGCAGGATATAAAATCAACATAGAAAAATCATTAGCATTTCTATACACTAACAATGAGCAAACGGAAAAAGAATGTATGAAAACAATTCCATTTACAATAGCCTCAAAAAAAATCAAATACCTAGGTGTAAACCTAACAAAAGATGTGAAAGACCTCTACAAGGAAAACTATACACTTCTGAAGAAAGAGATTGAGGAAGACTATAGAAAGTGGAGAGATCTCCCATGCTCATGGATTGGTAGAATCAACATAATAAAAATGTCTATACTCCCAAAAGTAATCTACATGTTTAATGCAATTCCCATCAAAATTCCAATGACATTCATCAAAGAGATTGAAAAATCTACTGTTAAATTTATATGGAAACACAAGAGGCCACGAATAGCCAAGGCAATATTCAGTCAAAAGAACAATGCAGGAGGTATCACAATACCTGACTTCAAACTATATTACAAAGCAATAACAATAAAAACAGCATGGTACTGGCACAAAAACAGACATGAAGACCAGTGGAACAGAATAGAGGATCCAGATATGAAGCCACACAACTATAAGCAACTTATCTTTGACAAAGGAGCTAAAAATATACGATGGAGAAATAGCAGCCTCTTCAACAAAAACTGCTGGGAAAACTGGTTAGCAGTCTGCAAAAAACTGAAACTAGATCCATGTATATCACCCTATACCAAGATTAACTCAAAATGGATCAAGGATCTTAATATCAGACCCCAAACTCTTAAGTTGATACAAGAAAGAGTAGGAAATACTCTGGAGTTAGTAGGTATAGGTAAGAACTTTCTCAATGAAACCCCAGCAGCACAGCAACTAAGAGATAGCATAGATAAATGGGACCTCATAAAACTAAAAAGCTTCTGTTCATCAAAAGAAATGGTCTCTAAACTGAAGAGAACACCCACAGAGTGGGAGAAAATATTTGCCAACTATACATCAGACAAAGGACTGATAACCAGAATATACAGGGAATTTAAAAAACTAAATTCTCCCAAAACTAATGAACCAATAAAGAAATGGGCAGGTGAACTAAACAGAACTTTCTCAAAAGAAGAAATTCAAATGGCCAGAAAACACATGAAAAAATGCTCACCATCTCTAGCAATAAAGGAAATGCAAATTAAAACCACACTAAGATTCCACCTCACCCCTGTTAGAATAGCCATCATCAGCAACACCACCAACAACAGGTGTTGGCGAGGATGCGGGGAAAAAGGAACCCTCTTACACTGTTGGTGGGAATGTAGACTAGTACAACCACTCTGGAAAAAAATTTGGAGGCTACTTAAAAAGCTGGACATCGATCTACCATTTGATCCAGCAATACCACTCTTGGGGATATACCCAAAAGACTGTTACTCCAGAGGCACCTGCACATCCATGTTTATTGCGGCACTATTCACAATAGCCAAGTTATGGAAACAGCCAAGATGCCCCACCACTGACGAATGGATTAAGAAAATGTGGTATCTATACACAATGGAATTTTATGCAGCCATGAAGAAGAACGAAATGTTATCATTCGCTGGTAAATGGATGGAATTGGAGAACATCATTCTGAGTGAGGTTAGCCTGGCTCAAAAGACCAAAAATCGTATGTTCTCCCTCATATGTGGACATTAGATCAAGGGCAAACACAACAAGGGATTGGACTATGAGCACATGATAAAAGCGAGAGCACACAAGGGAGGGGTGAGGATAGGTAAGACACCTAAAAAACTAGCTAGCATTTGTTGCCCTTAATGCAGAGAAACTAAAGCAGATACCTTAAAGCAACTGAGGCCAATAGGAAAAGGGGAACAGGTACTAGAGAAAAGGTTAGATTAAAAAGAATTAACCTAGAAGGTAACACCCACGCACAGGAAATCAATGTGAGTCAATGCCCTGTATAGCTATCCTTATCTCAACCAGCAAAACCCCTTGTTCCTTTCTATTATTGCTTATACTCTCTCTACAACAAAATTAGAGATAAGGGCAAAATAGTTTCTGCTGGGTATTGAGGGGGGGAGCGGGAGGGGGTGGAGTGTGTGGTAAGGGAGGGGGTGGGGGCAGGGGGGAGAAATAAACCAAGCCTTGTATGCACATATGAATAATAAAAGAAAAATGGAAAAAAAAAATGTCATTGTCATGACATCCAAAGGAAGTCCGAGGAACATTTCCAGATTAGAGACTAACAGGGACATGGCCACCAAATCCAACACCAGGTCTGGAGAACATTATTGGGACAAAGATAAAATCTGAATAAGGTCTGTAGATGGGATTATTATATTGGTTTTATAGTCAATTACTGAGTTTAGTTATAGTACTTTGATTATGTAAGGGAAAGATTAACAAACTATATATTGAAGTATTTACAAGTAGGAGGCCTCATGGCATCAACTTATACTGAAAGAGAATCCAGAAAAACAGGGAGAAAAGGAGAAAGCAAATAAAGTAAAATGTTCTTTGTTGGATTCTAGAAACTTTAAGCCTAAAATTACATCAATTTTTTTTTAATTTTAATGGTCAAATTAAGATAAGTGTGACACCCTATAGTGAGAGAAAGGAGCTGATTAGCTTAATACCTTTCCAGGGGTCTCCTTGAGGTACACTCCACTGTATAGACTTACTCCTCCTGTCTTAATGTCCATTCGTTTTTCCCCAAATGCTCAAACATTCTCAGAGCCAACTTCCATTTCTACTTAAGGAAATCCTCTCCTCCTGGAGACCAGTGCAATACATTGGGCTCAGGAATCTGTTATTTCTCAAAGACTGCCTAATTCAGTGTAGAATGAAATAAACTATTAAAAATGGTTTCAGGTGACTCAAGGACTTAAAAATGATAACTAGCCATTGCACCAAACAGGTACATCTCTCTTTTCTATACACACACACACATGATTTTCAGAGATGATACAGAACTGACTCATACTGAGAAGGAGATGGTTCCCTAAAATTTGGATAATCTTCACCCAGTCCCTTCTTCAGGAAAGTGACAGTGCTTTTCATGATTAATGTCCATCTGCTTTCCAAATCACAAGGAGGCACTTGGTGATGGGTAAGAAAAAAATACATCCTTTCAAACAAGCAGAGCTATCTGTTCTTTCTATTCAAATTCTGGTCACAGAAGACCATGAAAAGGGCTTAACATAATATTTTTCTATACTTTAGATAATTATTTTATGTTGGATGTTCCCACATGGGTATAGCAGAAGAGCACTTTCTCTATCCACAAGGACTGGCATGGAGATGGGGCCAGCCAGCACCTGTGGACTGAGGGTTTGGAACTGCCAAGCTCCACCTTACCTGTGAGGCCTTTGTTCAATGTGGGTTCCTCTTCCTGGCTCCACCCCCTTCCTTATCATGGATCCTCTATTCTACCTTCTTTATAATTCTTTTTGCCCTGTGTTTCCATTCCAGGAGCCACCACCCTCATTCACTCTCTCTTGACTATAAGTGAAGATCTTGAACTAAAATAAACCAGTAGGAAAATCATTGGCAGATAAACAGAATCCAAGCAGATGTCATTAAAAGAACTTCATTCATTCCACAGTATCTGTGGGAACTGCTTCCAGGATACTGTCCCTCCACAGATACCAAAATCTGCAGATGCTCAAGCTCCTTACAGAAAATGAGGCAGTAGTTGCATGTAGCCTCATATCCTCTGGTTCTCTTTAAAATCATCTCTAGATTACATATAATACTTAACACAGAGAATAGTGGCAGAAACAAAAGGTCTCTACATACTCATTAAAGATAAATATTTTTTAAAAATATTTCAACCTGTGATCAAACTGTGGATGCAGAATATACAAACATGGTGGGCCAACTGTATACATGTTACTCCTGATAGGAAGAAATATGAAAAGTATAGAATAATACACTAGTTGATACAAATCAAATGTATCCAATTGGGACCTTTTATAGCAGAGATGGGCTTTGACCCATTGGTAGATAAGTATGCAAAAATAATTTCAAGGATTTCTGTAATTAATTCTAAAGCTCAAATGTCCCAGTTAAGATTCATCACTAGTTAATATCTTGCCTCAGCCCACTGAGAGCACAGTCTCCAGAATACTAATCCTAAAATTATTTGAATGGCATAGCTGTTTCCAAGATAATTAGTAGTTTTAAACCTGGATTGTAAGTTCATATGTAATTGAGTAAATCAAACCTGTAGTACCAATATTTTAAAATAATCACTGTATTTAAAAGAATTTGATCTATTACTAAAGTGTACCATCTATATTATTCCAAATTAAAATTATATCAAATATTTTATGTCAAATTCCATCTGAATTCCAAATTCTAAGAAAGACTAAGACTTATTTTTATTAGTTAAATTTATCCTGTAAGGATGGTTGCAGATGGTTGCAGGTCTTAAGAAGAAAAAGAAAATTTATCAACTTCATTAGAGTTATTTAAAATGCTAAAGGGAGTTAAAGTTTATAAGCACAATCAAGAATTAACCAAATACCTCCTTAAAAGTAGCTCTTAAAAAAATGTGCTAGATTTGTGAGTAGAATTGAAGGCTTTGTTCCAAGCCCATGATGCCGTTTGAAGGTGGTGGGACATTTTAAGAGGTGGGGCCTACTGGGAGGTCTGGTCACAGAGGCCATGCCCACAAAAGGGACCCCCTGCCTTTTCCTCTCTCTGCTTCACATTCCAGCTGCCATGAAGAGAACAGTTCTGTTCCATCATGCACTCCCTGCATGTGCCCCATGATGTGTTGCCTTGCCACAGGCCCAAAAAGAAAGGGGGCTGGACTGAGACCTACAAAACTGTGAGCTAAAACAAACCTTCCCTCTTTATAAGTTGACTGCCTCTGGTATTTTGTTATAGTAACAGAAAGCTAATATACCACTCTTAAGAACATAGAAAACTCTCATAGACCAGATAGCTGTAACAGGCTCTCCTTCCATGAATATTTTCCTTCCCAACAGTTTGTACACAGCTGAGCAAACGTTGTTCCTAAAACACCATTATGCAACTTCTCTCTTCAGAAATCTCTAACTCTTTGATAGTTTGTTTTTCTGGTGTAAACAGAAAAAAATGGAAGAGCAGATCTCTCTGTTTTTATTTCATCCATTGCTTTGTAAGTCTCTTATTCTCCCCCAAAATTCTATTTTTTTTTAACCAGGAAGTCACCTTGATACATGACTACCTCAATAAATTAATTTCTGCCTATATATTCTAATTCAATACTATATTCAATTAGCATTAATATACTATTTGTTAAGTCTCACCAGTTAAAAAACCCATTTCATCTAGCTTGTTTTAAGATGAAGCAAACTCATTTTCTTTATATATAAATATTTATTATGACCATGAGGAACTCTGGGATTTTCATAATGCAATCCTCAGAAAGACTTCTGAGACTTACTGGACAGTGTGACAGAGAGTGCTGGCTGCCAACTGCAAATTCACCCCCCTTTTTAAAATCAGCATCAGAACCCCTGATTCCATGTAGACACATTGCTGGCTGAGTAAAAAAAAGAAAAACCTACATCTTCTGTCCCCGTTTTCAGCTAGAGGTAGCCATCTGATAAGCTAATGAAATATGGGTGTTTAATTAGAGTGGATGCATAAAGAAATACCATTCAGTGTGCTGTGGCCCCTTCTTATCCTTATATTTTTATTTTCTTTCCTATTTCCCAACGTAGATGTGATGGCTGGTACACAGAGGCCAGTTAGGACCATGAGGTAGCCTTGAATATGGAAGCTATGTGTTAAAATCACAGAACAGAAAGGAAGACCCTGGATCTCTGATGACCTCTTATTTTACATGCATAAGAAATAAATAACAGTTTATTTAAACCACTGTTATTTTGGGGATTCCCCGTTATGGTACAGTTGAACAACATTATCCTAAATGGCATGAGAGGAACATTGCTAACATTTTAACAAATATTACTAACAAGCATTCTTGCAACAAGTCTCTTGAAACCAATAAATAGAATACTGCTTTTAAATTACATATCCAACATTTATGTCATTTGTCATAAAATGGTTAATTACATAAACTCATGTTATTGGACTATATAAAGAAAGTTGTTATTATGTGCTGGACATGGTGCTATATGCCTGTAATCCCCCCTGCCTGGGAGGCAGAGACAGAAGCATCACAAGATCAAGGCAAGACCCTGTTTCAAAGCCAAAATAGAAAAGAAAGTGCTGGGGAAGGGGGTAGCTCAGTGGTAGAGCACTTGCCCAGCATATTCAAAGTCCTGGATTTCATTTATAGCATTGCAAAAGAAAGAAGGAGGAAGGGAGGGAGGGAAATTTGAGAGAGAGAAAGGCATTGAAGAAAATTCTACTAGGACCCAACATCATTTAATTTTATATCACAGAGGAGGAAAAGATGTTGATATACTAAATGAAAAACAATGACAGCTAAAATGTATATTACACATTGAAGTACACCATCTCCTATACTCCTCAGAATATTATTAACATCATAATTATCCTCAGTTTATAAATGAGGAATCTAAGGCACAGAGAAATTGGTAATGTGCCCAAATTGATACAGCTGGAAAATGGTAAAACCTGGATCAGAATCAGGAAATTTGATTGTGCAGCCTATATAATATCCCAGGAGGCAAATCTGATGTTCAGAAAGGTTTTTAGTGATATTGCTGAGATGAAACAACTAAAACGTGCCAGAGCTTAGATGTGAACCTAGTTCTTCTGAATCCAGGGTTTTTTTGGTTTTGTTTTTGTTTTTTCATTAAGTCAGGGTTGATAGCAATCAACTTTTTAGGTTAATTATCCATTTCTTTAGACTACTGAGACCTCTAATAGCATTAAAAAATGAATAAAACACTTCTAATTATTAAGCATATGCTCAAATATAATGGACATTAATCATTGTTCAAAGGAAGCAACCGCAGTAATCTACCCTCTTTAATTGTCAGAATTTCTCATTCGATAGGAATTTATACTACATCTCAAAATTCAAATGTAACTGTGTCTATATCTAGATTTATAATTACAGAGGGACAACTATCTGCCTTTTTAATAGATGAACAGATCTTTGTCCTTTATTGTCCAACTCTCAGAAGTATTACTAAAAATCCACAATTACATTTAAGCTTAATCTTTTATCACCATTTCTTCTAATAACTGAATGTCTTATCAGACATTCAGAGATTAGAGGCTTCCTAACCTCTAATCCATGTTTCACATTCTGATACCATCACAAGAATTTTCTTAAAACACAATTTCATCCTCTGTGGCAGAGCCTGAAATGACATCCTTTCACGTTGTACATTCATTCACTTCTGTCCCCACTGTTGGTTTACATGGTCTCCCAGAATTTGGCTCCTCTGTACTTATTCAATTATCTTCCTATGGTGCTGTGATGGAACCCAGTGCTCTACCACTGAGCCACACCTCTTACTCCTCAAATTTCTTTCTTAGTGTTTTCTGACCTATAGGTCTCCTTTTGCCTCCTCTGCAGTGATTTTAAGATCAAAAACAAATCAGAAGAAGCCAAAGGGGTCCCAGGTCAGGTGTAGAATTAAACCAATGGTGTGGAGAAACTGAGAAGCTTTGTGGGCAGAGATTGCAACCGCTTCAATTCAAGGCTGTATGATTTCTGAAGACCCGAAGTCAGGCTGGGGTCTGAATCCATGGATTCAGGAACAGAAGGAAAGAATTTCAATTTAACTGGTAAGTTTTCATGAGTTCAAACTAGGTATAAGTCAGACAGGAGGGCATAGGCAGGGAAAAAGTGCTGATCTTTGCAGTGGGCTACAGACAGGCAGAAGTACACAAGAAGACTGCCTCTGTTCCCACACCTGGCACCAGCTCCCTGTGCAATCACCAACAATGCCTCCAGTTTCCACAAACTTCCCTTTAAAATGTTTGCCTTCCCTCTGGCTTCTTTTCTTTGAGGGCAAATACTCACATGTAATCCTGGATTATGTATTGACTCTCCATTTGGTAAATTTCCTTGGAGTTCAAAGTTGGCAAGAATTTACAGTGATAAATGATCCCTCTTTTCAGCAAATGTTCTTTTTGAGATTTCTTGGGGTTAGAGGGAAATAAACAACATTATAATTTTCCAATAAATCTACTAAACATTGCAATGAATTATGAACCTCTGAGCAGAGAGATATATCATCTGAGAGTCCCAAACACAACTGGCAAATATTTCATATTTGAAAGTCATGATTTATTTCAATAAATCAGGAAAGCAATTTATTGAAGTCTGGCATTCTTTCTAAAGTAAAAGTCATGGAATTATAAAATTAAATTTGACAATTGTGTTTGTCTCATTTATTGCTATGCTTCATTTTTAATCAAAATTATTAGGATTTTTTTTCCCTTCTCAATACTTTTAAACCTTATTATTGCCACTTTCCTTTCCTGAAATAGACCTAAGTGACATGGCAAGAAAAGAAGTAAGATTTCCATAAGTTCTTTTCACTTCCAGTATTGTCTTTCTGGTCAACAGCAAGAAAATAAATTACAATCATATTTCTTTTCATTGCTGGTACCCTTTCCATATATCAAACATATCAGTCATTTTAAGACAAAAGGCATAACATGCAATAGAAACAAAATGTTTCGTGCACATTTTCAGATATAATATAAAAAGCCCATTGTAGTATTAGTACAGGGTCTCTAGAGAAACAGAACTAAGAGAATAAATGTGTATATGAAATTATAAAGGGGCTTTGTTAGATTGGCTTACATGATCAGAGGTTGAATAGACCCATGATGACCGCCTGTATGCTGGAGAGCCAGAGAACTCAGTAGCCACCCAGTCCAAGAAGCTGGAAGCCTTAGAACAAGAAGGACCAGTGATGCACCCCCAGTCCAAGGCTAAAGCCTGGAAACTCCCTGACAAGTCAATGATGTGAATTAACATTGGAAGGCTAAAGAAGCTGGAATCATGTCTACAGGCAATGGCAGCTGAAATGAATGCAACTGATCAGGAAGACTTGAGTTTTCACACACTGACTGGCTGGCTTCCTCCTTCTATGGTGCTACCCATATTCAAGGTAGGTCTTCCCTCCTCGGTTGCTGTCCCACAAGCCAATCATCTCCAGGAACTACTTACAGACACAGCCAGAAGAGTGCTTTGGTAATCTCCTAGGAACCTTTCAATCCAATCAAGTTGGTAAATCAAAATTTACCATCACATCATATTAGCAACTTTGCAGTGTTCCAGATATAAGTGGGAAAGCTCAGAAATATTTGGGGATATAATCAACACATACTGATATAGACTACCTTTCCTACAAAGTATGAAATGTACTTGTGATTTTGTATTTACTTATGTAATTATTTGGTTGATATCTATCATCCCGATGTGATGTAAGTTCTGTAAGGATCTGTGTCCTGTCTGCTTCAGCTGACCAATACTTAACTCAGTATCCAGAGCATGGTAGGCACGCAATAAATTGCATTAAATTTATGAAGAAAAAGCATCTCCAGAGACATGAAAGAACCATACACTGAGGCAAGAGGGAACTTTTGGAAGCAATGGATACATTTGTTACCTTGAATGTGGCAATGTCTTTGCAAGTAAATGCATAAATCAGACTTAACAAATTCTACATTTTAAACAAATTAAGTTTATTGTGCATCAATTATATCTCAATAAAACCACTCTTTAAGATGCCAAAATCCATGGCAATTCTATGCTAATTGCATTAGCACAAGTTCATCAACTACTTTGCAACAATATTTTACAGAGAAACCAACATTACTGGAATATTGTTTGGTAACTTTTGAAAAAGGAGTGGGACTTTGAATTAAGTAGTAATTTTTCACCTCTTGGCTCTGGCACACAGAACGCTTTTAAAGTTAAAAAAAAAAAAAGTCATGCTAGGACTGTGGATTGTAGCTCAAGCAATAGAGCACTTGCCTAGTAAGTGCAAGGCCCTGAGTTCAAGCCCCAGTATTGAAATAATAATCATGCAATTTAATCAATCTTGTATAACCAATTTGAAATAATGCTGTTGGACTTAAGATCTCAACATTACATATTAGGATAGAGTACACTGCTTTTCTTTGAATGTGCACTTACTTTTTGAATAGAATACTCAACACATTTCCCAAAAAGATAGTATGTGAATTGAATGCTATTTGAAATATACTGGAGGTACTTACTGTTTTAAAATCCCTACCAAGAGTTCTTTCATATAATAAAGAAATCTATATTTTAAAAGTAGTTTCATTTAGACAAAAGCAGAATATTTTAATTATAGAGAAGAAAAAAGTATTGTACTTTTTCTTGGAAATTCTCAGTGTATGAAAAAAGAATAACATTCAGAAATATTAGGGTGAATTAAAACCTTATGAATGTTTAAACAGAAAATGGTGATACGTGCATAAGAGATGAATCATATGCACAAGAGAAAAGTATTGATTTTATCATTATGAGTAATGAGTGACTGAATTATTCAGTGACCGCAGATTTCGAGCTTTTGGTTGAAATCAGTTTGTATTTAAAGTCTGATCACTTAATTTTGACATACTTTTTACAAGATTTTCCTGTCTTTTTCCTGTCTTTGTAGATTTGCCTAGTTTGGACATGTCATGTAAGTGGCGATCCTTTGGGTCTGTCTTCTTTCATTTAGCATAATGTTTTCAAAGTTATCCATGTGTAGTATGTGTTACTATTTCATTCCTTCTTGTAGAATGCTGCTCCATCAAATGGATATACAACATTCTATCAACCGGTTGGTGAACAGTTTGGGTTGTTTCCCATTTGGGCTATTACAAATAAAGTTGCTCTGAATATTTGTGCACAAACTTCTGTGTGAACCTCTGATTTTTATTTCCTTTAGGTACATACCCAAGAGTGTAACTGCTAGATTACATAACTTCATGTTTAACCATTTAAACAATGGCCAGACTATTTTCCAAAGCAACTGCACCATTTACATTCATACCAGCAGTATATGAATGTTCTAACATCTCCACATCCTCTCCAGCACTTAGCACAATCTGTTTTTCTGACAATAGCCATTCTAGTGGAGGGTAAATCTCATGATTTTCATTTTCATTTCTCTGATCGATAATGATGTTGAGCATCTTCCCATGAGTTTATTTTGCATTTGCATATCTTTGGAGAAGAAATGACTATACAGATCCTTTGCCCATTTTAAAATTAAGCTATTTGTCTTTTTATTTTTGAGTCATAATAGTTCTTTCTATATTCCAGGTGCAAGTTGCTTATCAGATACTTGATTTACAAAAATTCGTTTTTTCTTTTTTTTACTTTCTTTTCTGTTTTGTTTTTTTACTTTCTTGATGTCCTTTGAAGCATAAAAGTTTTAACTCCGATGATGTCTAGTGTATCTGTGTTTTCTCTTTGTTGTTTGTGCTTTGATGTTACATGTAAGAAACCATTAGAGAAGTCCAAAAAGAGCAGACTTTTTCTTTTAAGAGTTTTGTAGTTAATGTAACTTTTACATTTGGGACTTGGAATCATTTTACACTGATTTTGGTATACAATATGAGGCAGTAGTCCGGCTTCTTTATATCATTTGTTATAAAGATAATTCTTTCTCCTAGTTAATTGTCTAGGCATGAAAACTTAATTTCTAATCTGCTTAGCCCTAGTACTGTTGTTCCCTTGGTCTTTTTGCTGTATTTTTTCCTTGGTGATGTTGACTACTATCATAGTCTGTGATCTATGGCTATAAATACAATATCTGAGACCGGGCAATTAAAGGACAGAGATTTTTTTCTTATATTTCTTGGGTTCTGGGGAATTCAATATCAAGGTGCTGGCATTGGTGAGGGCCATCTTGCTGTGTTGTCCGATGGAAGAAGGTGGACAGGTAAAAGAGCAGGAAAGAACAAGAGAACAAGAGGGAACTGAATCCAATTTGTTAACAAGCCTGCTCCAATCATAATATGCCATTAATCCACTGGTGAGGGCAGGGCTCTCATCAGCTAATCAGTTCTTAGTAAGCCTTACCTCCCAATACTGTTGCATTGAGAATTAAGTTTCCAACACATGAACTTGGGAAGCATATTGAAGCCATAGAAGCTTTCATTCACCTGACTCTCAGTGCTTAAAGTCACCTCTTGCTCACCTGATAGTTAAACCTAAGTCCTTGGGCCAATCACGGTGAAGTCCACACCCTGCTACAACAGTAGAACAGAATGGGTATGTTCACATCCCTTTTATTTTCTCCAATTAGTCAATAACACAAACCATCCTAATTCAAAAGGAAAGCTCAGGACATATCTGTCCATTAATTCCTACATGATACAGTTACTGGGAATGTGATCTTGCCATCTAATAACTATCTTAGAGCACAGTTTAGTTGGTAGTTGAAGAAATTTTGTGGGAGAATTCAAGGAAATTAGTAGAAGTAGACATATTGAGATGTTTAACACCATTTGTTTAAAAGACTCATTAGGATGGAAAGGAAGTTTCCTTAGTAAAACATTTAAGACTCAAATCTGACACCTTTAGTCTCCATCCATAGATTCTCAATGAGAAGCTTTATCGTAGTCAAAGCAGCCTTTTAGTTTCTTCCATAACTCCAATTACCTCAAATATTTTTAAGTAATTATTATTTGACTAGTATATGCCAAGCATTCTTATCTGGAAATAGGTGTCTTTTCATTTCTATAGTCTTAACCTCTACTTCAAGATACAGTTCATTCCAGACCTTGGAATCACCCCTTCTCTCAAAGTCTGAATTTGTTGCTGCTCAGGTGCCAGCCACCTTGTTGCATTGCTGGCTAGCTTTCACTAAGTGCTCTGATAACCTAGTACTCTGGCCTGGCTCCTTACACATATTGTACATGCAGTGTATATTTTGTGGGTGAAGATAAAAAGTGTTCTTGGAGATACTGTCCTTGACTAACCTACTTCCTTCTAAGTCCATCAGCAGTATAGTCATAGGACCTGAATGTTTTAAAATGATCTTGCCGACATCTGAATTCTACTGCAGATTCTGTTGACAAGGTCATGTTGCTGGAACCAGAGTTCCATGCCAGAAGCTGGCACACTGCATTTCTCACACAATGGAAGGTGAGAAGATCCGAGAGGTCTAGAATCAAGCAGATGCTCGTTACTGTGATACTCAACTTCAGTCGAGGTTCTGAACCAATAAAAATGTGTACAATTTCCAGCAATCAGGAAGGAGTGCTTTTTCAGAAAAGAGGGAGTCAGAATAATCTTGCTGATATGGATAAAGTGATAGCATAGTCTGGAGAAGAACTCTATCAGGCAATCTTCTTCTCTGTGTGAAAAACTATTTTGATTTCCTTTATGACATAGGTTATCTACGTTGTCAACTTTGCTGATGTATTGTTAAGGGAAACACATGTAAACCAGGTAGCCTCTGGAACTTCCCTCAGATAAATATTTGTAAGTAAGCAGAATCAAACCTTACTTGAGGGCTCACGAAGAATAAGAAAGGTGATTACTAAAAAAGCAAGTACTATCATGCTGCTATCCCCTGACTTTGAATAAAAACTGACTCTGGCTTTGTACAAAATTAAACCTACATTTTCTCCAGTTTCTGTTTACTAGAAACAGATTTAAATTTTTTTCTTTGCTGTACTTAGCCATTTAACTTGTTTCAGACTCATGTTCATCAAGCCAGAAGAAGCCTGCTTTATGCCAGGAGATCCTGAGACTTGGAAGAAAAAAAAAAAGACCAGTGATGACAATCTTGATAATGCTGTCATTTTTTACTTGACCATACTTTTAAATCATTGTTATCACTGAAATGAACATATTTATCGTTGAGTCTAGCTCTAACCTGAGATATTCCATGAACACTGGGAATACATTTTCTTTGTTCTAATCCCAGCCTCTGAATGAGAGCCAAGAAGAGTGGGCTCCTCATAAGTATGCATTGATGGCCTGAGTGGGTATTAATGCAGGGCAGTGCTCTGATTAGCAAACACTACCTGCAGGAAGCAGAGGAAACACCACAAATGGAGATAAGATGCTATTAGCAGACTTTAGTTCTTTTTTTTTTCCTGAGGCTTGAGTTATAATCACTTCTCTCTCTCTCTAGGGCCAAACCTCTCCATGTCTTTCCCTTCAGGATCTGAAAGGAACACAAATAAAAGGCCTCCATGTGAAGTTCTCTTCCACTGGGTGCCCAAAGGAAGCTCACAAGAGGAGGGGAGAAACTAATTGTTTGTAATCTAATTTATTACTTGCTTGCCAGTTTAACAACTCATCTACACAAAAGCTTGAAGGCAAAATCAGGAACAAATAAAAAAGACTGTACTTGTTCTGAGACTTATTAGCATAGATCTACTTATACAAAATAAAAGAGAATGAAGTGACGGTTTCTAGGATATGGGACGTAAGTTTAATATTTTCATGGATTTTCTGCTAAAATCCTACTCCCCTTTTAGGATAAAACCATTGCACCCAACTTTCTGCAGATCTGATGAAAAGCAAAACTCAAAAGTCCTTTGTGAACCCCGTGCGGCAACAGTTAGGTGATTTCATTGCAATTTCAGAACCTCATCAGGCTTCAGAGGATGTCCTAGTGGGATGCACCTGCCCATAGGCAGGAAGGCAGGCCCAGAGAGCAGCAAGCCCCATGGGCGGAAGAGGATCACCTCCTAAACCGCTGGTCACAGAGCCTGTTGCTAGTGGGTGTCACGAGTGGGCAAGGTGCTGCTGGAGCTGCGAGTCTGGCTTCAGAGGCTGGAATTCCATCCAGGAGGCAAACACAGAGCCCTTTACCCTTCTCAGGCTCTAATCCCTTGTCCCTCGCCGGCCACCCCTCTCCAGAGGACGGGAGGCTCCACTGTAATTAAAGGGTAGGGGTTGGTGAGAGAGGATGCCGAGCATGCAGCAGCCGGGGGACCCTTAGCGCTCGGATGCAAACTTGGCAAAGGATGTAGGAACCTTCAGCAGGGCCAAGAGCAGAGGACACTGCGGGGTGGAGTGATGGGGCTGTGGGGCTGAGGAGGAAGGAACTGATCCTCCGCCTCAGGAGTGGTACGATCTGAAGTGGGCGTGGCGAAGGAGGCTCCCCGCGGCTTCTCCCCGCCCCTCTCCCGCCCGCGAGCCCGGCGGCCGCAGGAGCAAGTGAGCGCGCGCCCCCGACCCTCCCCGCCGGCGCCGGCGCCCGGCTCCGCCCCTCCGAGCCGCCCCCTCGGAGGCTGCAGGAGAGAGCTCGCCCAGCTCTGCGGACGGACGTCGCCACCTTCGCCACAGTCGCCTCTTTCTCCCGCTGCCGGCGTGCGGGGGCCGTTCCCGGCGGCAACGCTGGCCTGGGTGGGCGGCGGGGCCCGTGGGGCAGCTGAGCACTGAGCGCGGCGCAGCGACAGGTGCAGAGTCCCCGGCTGAGACCCACCTGCGGCCGCCACAGCCGTGATGCCCACCATGCGGAGGACAGTGTCGGAGATCCGGTCTCGAGCTGAGGGTGAGTGACCACTGCAGCCCGGGGCTGTGAGTGGGGCCACTCGGAGGGCCAGCCTGGGATCGACGGCGTGTGTGCTCGTGCGTGTGCTTGTTTATCCGGGAAGAGACGCCAGCCAGTCGCGTCTGGCCCCTAGTAGACCCTGTCTCTACCCTACGCTGCCTTCACCGCACACCCTTTCCAGGCTCCAGAACCCTCAAATTGGTGCTCTGGGCGGGAGTCACAAGGTTTGCTTTACCCCGCAGTGTAAAGGACCATTCGGTCCTTGTCACCGAGCCCACTCGCTCTGCTCACCTCTCCCCTCACTAGCGCACAATCCCCCGGTTCGCCTCCAGCTTCCCCACCGCCTCCGCCTCCAGCGCCCACCTTTTGGCATCCTCCGCACCACAGCTCCGGGAGAAGGGGGTTTGCCTTTCCCAGGCTGCAAGCTCCTTTGATCCTTAGTTGCTTGCCTCTCTGGGCGCCTGGAGCCTGAAGTGGGGTTGGGTGCTCAGTAGCTACCATGCCGTAAAGCCTTTGCAATTCTGCCTTGGCTCCCTCCGGTCTGAGGTTTCATTTTTGCTTTTTCTTTTGCCTGAAACCTGCACTTTAGCCAGTTGAGCTGACTTGAGCGAGGTGGAAGCTGATTTCTTAGCTCCACCCAGGGCCAGCTGTTGAATGGCTACACTTGTAGGTACTGAGCAACAGATGCCCCAGGATATAAGTAAGGAAGCTTTTGGAGGGCCTAAGTATTCTTCATCCTGGCTGGGAAGTCCTCAATATCCTTTGTGGTGTGTGACAGATACTCTGTAAATATCTCTTGATTTTGTTTAGGACAAAGCCAAGACTGTATATAGTTCTGTTTTGTTTTTCACTCCTATAAACCTGTCCTTGAATGCTGCAAAGGGTGGGATAACATGTTTTTGAGAACTAGACAATCTTTGTCATCATCACTGGTTCTCTCCCTTCCTCCCTACCCACAACCTTTAAATGGGGTTAATTTAAAAAGAAGGAGAATAAGATTCCAAGGGTTTAAGACAAGCCATTTTAGTTTTCTCTGCAGTGCATGTCTTCATGTAAAAAATAGGGTTACTGGGATCTAAGATTAGGATTTTCTGATTCTTCTAACATGAAAACGTTAGAAGAAACTGCTTTGGGGGAAAGGCCACACGAGTCAAAACTGACTTGTGTCATACATAGAAATTTAGTACATACTTACTGTCATTGCAAAATACCCCCCCAAAAAACCTTATATGGGAATTACAGTGTATTATTAAAATATACACAGTAATATATTCACTTTGACATTTCTAAGTCACGAGAATGAATTTTGTTAATCACCATTTGAACATAGAAGCAATGAAAATGGTTGGTGTTGAAAATGCAATGGTAATAGTATTTTCAAGTAGTAACAATTGACGGATTATATATTATGGGAAATGGGGACAAGAGAAAAATCCAAAAGCAATGTAAAACCTGTGACAGCTGAGAGGATTTTGTTATTATTGAAAGGTTTACATATTGTTTTTGATTGGTATATGTATTTTTTCAGAGAGAGGTAATCTTTCATGAAGATTACCTTATGGGATCTTACAACACTCCTGGCATTTGGTGAAGGTGGAGTTCCATCTGATAGTTGAGGAAACTGTGGCCCTCATTGGTTTAGTAACATGCCCAAGGTCAAGTAGCTAGTTCAGTGACACACTTGGATTCAAAGCTCTGGGAATGCAAGAGTTGCTCCTTATTAATCTTTGTATTTCCTGTGTATCCAGCACAGTATCAGGGGCATGGTAGTGCTTGGTAAATGACCCTTCCATCCCATGTTGGTTGATTGCGGTTTATTATGTGCTAAGAGTTATGAGCACATAACTCATAAGAATGAGATGAAAACAAAATAACTCCGTGGGCCGGCCATGAGGCTCATTGCCTGCTCTTCCCAAATGTTTCTTTCCTAAGGAATAGTCTCCTTTGACAGGTCCTGTTCTTAGAGGTCCTTATTCTGAACTGCAGTCCCCTTGGCCTTGGCAGATTGGATCTGGGTGGGCTTCTGACCCAAGGTCCATAGGTGACTCACACTTGTAACCTTGTGGTTTGGCTAAAATGATTCTCTATGCTGTCAGATCTCTCCTGGGAAACACTAAGATTAGATTTAGAGTGAAAATCAAAGCACAAAGGGGTGGAGGTGAATGGGGTGGTATGGGAGAGAATGAATGGCTGTAATAGGTCATGCAAATACTGTTGATGTGAGGAAGCAGAAATATGAGTAGAGAATGGAGGGATCGGTCAACAAAGATGCTTGAGAGAGGGTGGACAGACCTGGGGCTTCCCAAGTTTTCTAGTTTTATATTTCCAGTTCCCAAACAAATGTTAAAATAAGGTCTTTTGTCCCCCACCCCCAGCTCTTGAAGGGACTAGAATGGATTTCTGTTCTTTGAATCATGATTGGCCAGATGCATGAATGTCTTGCAATGGTTGTAAGTTGTTTACAACCAAGTTGGAGAGAGAGAACTTAAATGAAATAGGGAATAGTCTCTAAAGGGATGTTGTAAACTGAACATCATGCTTGCTGTGGGTGGCACAGATCCTGTACATATGCACTTATGCCTGAGCCAGTAAAAAGCTCATCGAGGTACATCATGAGCCTTAGTGTGTTGCTTTTCAAACTTTTAAGGATGCATAGGAATCACCTGGGGATCTTGCAAAATACAGATTTTGATTCATGAGGCCCCAAGTAAGACTGAATTTGGTACATTTCTGACAAGGTCACAGGTAATGCTGGATGTTGCTGGCCTGCCCTTACATCTTTACAGGATATTGCCATATTCAGTAGCTGTAAGAGTGTTGAAGATAAACACTAATGAGATGAAAGTGAACCTGGCTTACATCAGAGTTCTTAAGGAAGTTTGCTAAAAGCAGAAGGAAACCTGGGAGGAGTAGTATCTAAGTTTGGACAGGTAGAGTACTGCTAAATTACAGAGCATTTTTAATATATCAAGATGAATCATTTAGATATAGAGTTGAATATTTGAAAAGGTCCTTAGAGTTCATCTAATTTATTTGAGCATGACATCAGTATGATTAACTGACAGGGCCAGTTTGAAGCCAAATCATTCTAAAGAAGCGACACCTACCTTTTTTAAGTTAAAAGAACTATCTTAGATAAGAAGTGTGTTAGTTTGGAGGGTCAGGCATTGTAGATGGTTAGTACTGGACTGGAGCAGTGAGAATGGAAGGGAAGAATAAGAATTGTCATCATAAACTACATCATTAACTCATTCATCAGATATCTGTCGAATTCCTGTGGTCCAGGTGCTTGGGATACATCAGTGAACAGAAAAGAAGCCCTGCCCTGCAGGTGCTTACATTCTACTGAGGCAGAAGACGGCAAAATAGCATGTAAATAAATGATAGACTTGGTTATTCGGTAAATGCTATCGAGAGAACAAAGAGAAGGTATTGTATGGAAGGTTGGTGGATGAATTTCACTTTTAAGGCGATTGGGTAGGCTAGTTTTCATTGAAAAGTTGACATGAAGAAGATGAAGGAGTTAGTCTGGTGGGTCTTGGGGAAGGGTGTTCTAGGCAACCAGAGCAGAGGCTTCAAGGCAGGAGAGCCTGGAGTGTTAAAGGAACAAGGAGGGTGAGAATCATAGGAAATAAGGCTCTGTACTGAGTACAAGGCCGGAGACAGGTTTTTTTAAAGAGGTAATCCTCAAGCAATAATTTTGAATTTCAATGTTTATAAGATCCCAATTCATTAAAGCTTATTAAACATGCAGTTTCCTGGGCTGGCTTATGAAGAGTCTATTGAGCAGATCTGAGGTGGGCCTCAGGACCTATATTCCTAATGAGCTTCCCAGGATATTCCAGTGTTGGTGAAACACATTTTGAGGAACTCTTCTTTACTGTCTTGAACCGACTGGTTGAGAAAAATTATTACAAGTTGAGGAGGGTCAATACAATAAGAGAAGATAATTCAAATTTTGAAGTAATTATAGAACATTCAAGATGACATGTTTCAAAGTTATTTAGAAATTATGAAATCATACATGGAAAACATCAAATTTGAGAATCTTGAGGTCAGAGGTAATAGTTGAAACACCTATAGTAGATAAATTTGCCAGAAAAGTAAATAAAACAAGGCTTCGAGCAGGGGGCATAGCTGAAGTGGTAGAATGCCTGCTTAGCAGTTGTGAGTCCTTGAGTTCAAATCCCACTACCATCAAAAAAGCAAAAACAGAAAGCTAGGTATTTTCAGTCTCTTTTCTTCTATCCTAGCTAAATTGAATGGGTGTCTAAACAGTGTTAATAGTCTAGAAACAGCAACTGAGATAATGTCAGCTTACACAAAATAGTTTTTACCCACTCCTGCAAAACTAATATAGAGGTAGACAGTCAAGATTAGCTATGGCTGTTACATAGTCATAAGGGATGTTGGCTCATGATGACTTTCTAATTTACCGTCCTGAGTGTATGACCCAAAAAGTCACAACATGGTTGCTCGGTGCCAGCTATTTTATAGGAGTTTCAAGCAGGAAAAAGTGGAAGGGTAAGAAACAAAAGGGTTTTTTGAGAAAGTGCCACACAAAAACTAATGCTTAATTTGCATTGGTTCCCATCTGCAAGAGAAGCTGGGAAATGGAGTTTTACAGCTGAGCACTGAGCACATTACTAAGTGTTGTGTTACGAAAGGAAAAAGAGAATGGTTAATGGGTAAACAACAGGCTCAGTCAGGCTCTTGCTTAACTGCGATAGGAACAATTTTGGGCTCATATTTATAGGTTAATAAGCATTAAATTGTTCAGAACTAAAAGAAATGCATTCAAAACATAAACATAACTCACCAATGGTTTGTGTTTTCTTCTGCTGAATATGATAATGCTAAAATGTAAGAAAGTCATGGTCATTTAAAACATGTTACGAATGTATTTAGAAGTTGTTTTAGGACTTTTTTTTTTTTTTTTTGTAAACCAAATGGCAATTTTAAAATGTTTGCAACTATATAGAATACTATGTTTCATTTACTTAAAAAGTAACAAAAGGAGCAAGAAAAGTAATTTCTCATAAAAGGAAAAACTTTAGGAGGCTATTTCAATTGCCCAGACCAAGGATGACTAAGGTTCTTCATTCTTTTGAGGAGCATGCATTGTGTACCTGCTGTGTGCCAGCTAATTAGGTGGTGGGGCAAAGAGGATGGTGAATGAAGAAGGTCCTAATATTCCTCCGTGGAGATGAGTTCATAGTTTATAAACTGAGTGAGGATAAGTGTGGTACTCCACTCTGTAATCAGTATTTGAAAATCTCTAAATATATGTCATTTAACTTGATGTAATTCTGGAGATATTAAGTGCATTAGAACTAAATTAAGTTTTCTAATTTGTAGTACATAATTCAGTCTCCCCCATTCTGTCACTTCTAAAGCAGTGAAAATTGAAGGATGTGCCTACATTACAGCCACAGGAAAATTTCATAGGCCCAGGGATGCTTTTGAAATTGATGATGAGTTTGCCATATGGGTCAAGTCACAGGATTTTATTAGAATGTAAGTGAAGGCAACAGCTTTGGCTTTCATTCTTCACTTCTTATTAGAACCCAAACCTTTCCATGCTCTTATCCTCTGGATAGTGAGCTCCTAAAGCAGAGATTTTTTTTCTGTTGTTCACTGATGTGTTGCTCCCCTTGAGGACATTAACCAGCACTTCTTAGGAGCTTGGATGTTGGTTGAATGAAAAGATGAATCTGTGACCTAAAGATAAAAATGCTTATAATCTAAGTTGTAGCATACTGTGAACTAAACGCAGCCATGCTGAGTACCCTCCTGCTGAAACCTGGGCACCACAAGCAGAGTGCTGGCTTGTTCATTGCTGGACCCTCTACAGCTAGAGTTTTTGCCTGCCCCATAGTCACCAGTCTGTGTTTGTAAAATGAATGGATAACTGAGCTTTGTTCTTAATGGAAGAGCTTAACTTTGCTTTCTTGGTAGAAGTATGACCTGCTCATTGTGAAAACTCCCACTGCAAAAAGATTTAAAAGGGACAGTAAAATCACGCCCAACTGTTGCCATCCAAATACAATCACTGTTATTGTGATCATAAAATTTATAAAGTTTACATAAAGTTTATATATATAATGTTATCATTTCAGTATATATTCGTCCCAATTATTTTCCAGAGGTGAAGAAAAATTAGGTCATACTTTCCGTGGTTTGTTTTCTGTTTTACAACTGCATTCATAAAACATCTATGCCTGTTAAATCTGTAAACTCCAGGGAGGATGTGATTTTTGTCTCCTGTCCCTCCTTGTATCCTCTGTGCCTAGAACACTGACTGGCACTTATTAGGGGCTTAATAATTGTTTGGTAAATGCAGATTGGCAACTTTAACTTCATGGCAGTGTAGCATTTTTATGTTTGTACAATTTCCTAAGGAATCCCTTATCAGTGAACATTTAGGCCATTTTGTTTTTGTGGTTTTGTCTTTTTAAATGAGCAACTCTTGAATAAGCATCTTCATGTATCTTTGTACATTTTTTGCTTTATTTTGATTTTTTGTGGTACTGGGGTTTGAACTCAGGACCCCACACTTGGTAGGCAGGTGCTGAGCCACTTAAGCCACTCCACCAGCTCATTTTTTGTGTTGTGTATTTTTGAGATACGGTCTCACTTTTTTCAGGACTAGCCTTGAACTGTGATCCTTTCAATGTCTGCCTCCTGAGTACCTAGATTGTAGGCATGAGCCACAGGTACCTGGTCATACACTTTTCAGATGATTTCTTTGTGCAAATTCCCTAGAAATGGGATTTCTTGGTCAAAAGTATGTGTGTTTTTAATGATTTCTGATATATATTTCAGGATTTCTAGAATGATTATATCATTTTACATGTTCACAGAAGATGAACACGAGTGCCTGCTTTTCTGTATCTTAGCATGGGGTAGTGTTCCTTTCTATCCTTATGAATACATAACAAAAATTTAAATTTGTAAGTATACATAGCTTTAATTACTAGAGTGAACACATTTTAGTGATTTTTGTTTTGTGAATAGTTTGTGTTCCTATACAAAGTTTGTTTTGTATTGATTTTTTTCTATTTTCTCATTTTTGTTAGTGGATATTAATTGTACAAAATAATGGCCTCCATTCTAGCATTTTCATATGTGCACATAATGCTCACCATTACTTTGTCATATTTGCCCCACTCCCTCTCTTGTCCCCCTTCTCTCATCTCCTTCCTCTTCCTAATAGTCCTTTTAATTTTATATCTGACTTTCCAGGTTCCATATATGATAGAACACATGCCATACTTGAAGTTTGAAAGCTTCATGTATGTCAAAGATTTGAACTCTTTTCCCTGGTTTTAGTTTGTCTTTTAACTTTGTAGTGTTTTTGCATGTATGCAAGTTTATTTTTCTGAAGTATGATCTTTTGGATTTACTTTCTGGTGAGATGCAAGGTCCTGATCTTTCTCAAATTATTATCCATTTGACATATACTACAATATTTGATAATCCATTTTCCTTATACTGCTGTGAGGTGCTTCTTTACACATAGATTTGAGTTTTTTCAAAGTTTACCTCTGTTCCCAGTCTTTCCTCACCTCTCCCTATTTTAGTCTGTCTCTTTTGGCCCTTGTATCAAATTCTTTTATTGTAACTTTGTTTAAAAATGTCCTCATAACTTTCCTCACTTTTCTTTTTATGTAATATTTTCTGACCTTATTCACATTTATTTTCTCACTTGAATTTCTGAGTGCACCATTATTTGGCATATTTACTGATATTTCATTAAATTTATAAATTTATATTGAGAGAATTGACATTTTTCCTGTAGGAAGTCATTTATGCTTAGTTTCTCCATTTGTTGCCATTTTCTTTCAGATACTGGAGAGTGTTTTCTTAAAACAAATCTTACCCATTTTAATTTGTTTCCAGATGAGTTATGTTTTATGAAAATACTGTAAATGGGATCCTTTAAAATTTTTATATTCTTGTCTGTGACTATTAGCACATGGAAGCTTTGATTTTGAAATCAACCATTGGTCTTAATTCTTTCATTTCAAGTAGTTTTGCAATTAATTTTTATCTCTGAAGGTTTTAAACTATATATCATGAAGCATAGTGTTTTTAAACATTTTAAATTAGTGATTCTTTACTAGGCATTTGTTGATTACGCAACAAGATTTGTTCATTTTATAGTGGACTCTGGTTCCAGTGTACTGCTTTTTAAAGTTTCATGTACTGGCCCCTTCATAATAATCAAGATATTACTATTTCTCAAACTTTTGCTAGTAATAAGGTCAAAAGTTCAACCAGCTGGGATTTAATTAATGGCCCATGGAATCTGCTTATACCATATTGGCATTTGTATCCCAGATCAGTACAAGAGAAATAAAATGTGAGCCATAAATGCTAGCTACATGTAGTTTAAAATATTTGAGTAGTCAGTTTTCAAAGTTTCGAGGCACTGATCACCCAGTCATCACTGGTCACTGGCCTCTACCATAATGTAAATAGTACTGTATAGAGTGGTAATATATTGCAATTAAAATTCAAGCATCATTAAAAAATAAATAAGCTAGTAGCCACAGTTAAAATGTAAAAGGAAATAGATACTATTAAAGTCAGTGTTAAAAACAATATATTTAATAATACAATATCTAAATAAATATTACTATAACCATGTAATATATCTTCTTTAACCCTGTATATCAGAGACATCGTTTCAGCATGTTACTGATACACAAATTAAAACTAAGGTAGTTTGCATTCATTGAATGTACTATTTTATAAGCTTGATGGGACTGTTGTACTTACAGTCTTCTCCATTTGGACAAGTCCGTTTCACATACTCAGTAGCTGCATGTGACTGGTGGACTGCATGGCTGAGGGTTGTACCTATAGCATGTATGAATGTGTGAGGATTTGTTAGAATTTTTTACTCTATAAAATTTTATAAGGTAAATCCATGTCTCAAAAGTAAGCTTAATAAAAATGCATGTCTGGATTCACTTCTGTCAAGAAGAGATTTAAGCTTTCAGCTTTCTTCTTTACAACAGGAGGCATTCACGTATGTCCTCATAAAACCTCACACATTACGTTAGGGCCTAGATAATACTGTTTTTGACACAACCCTCATGACAGTTGAGGGGTTTTATATGAGCACATTGTAGCCTCTTTTGAAGCCTGTTGTTCTGTGTCTATTTTTTAATTGATTTGATAAGCAAAAACTAAACAACAAAAAATCCTGCCTTCATAGTAGTTTTCATTTAAATGTAAACATCAATGTGAAATAAATAGAACTTTGGTTGCTTTTATGTACAATATCATCATCACTTTTGTTGGTCTAAATGGACTGTAGAACTGGGCTCCATGGATTATTTACACCTCTAATTGACTTGGCAAAGGGAGGGTGTTGGTTTTAAATTGAGCCTCTGTTCGTTATATCCTCTGAGCTTTCTTTGAAAATGACTGATATCGATCCATCTGGGGATGGCTTAGCTAGCATCTGGTTAGTCAGGTAGCAGTTCAGGCAGAGACTGCTATTAAGAAGGCCAAAGCCAGCCAAGGTTCTGGACCAGGAGGCCACATTGGTGGACCAGACTGTTTATATAGACTATAGGATTGGCTTTTGTGAGTGAAACAAACAAAGTGGTATGCAGTGGTGAATCAGAGAAGTGGTTTGTTCTGGTGTCACAATAGCTGAGCTTCTATAATTGGGTGAGGTCCCTGTGGCAAGCTGTGGTTCTAATGTAAAACTAAGTTGATGTGAAAGAAGTTTCCTTCTAGCTTCTGCAGGCCATCTTTTCTCTTTGCCCCCTTTTCACCTCCATATATTTCACCCCAAAAATCTTTGATGTAGGGAACACATAAGGAACTCTGATTTAGCACTCTAAAGACATGGCATGCACACCCTGCCACTTTTTCTGTGACTCTCAGTACCTGTCACAGCAACTCATAGGGCTCCAAAACTGGGATCTCTCTTAATCTAGAGGAAATGCCAGTCCCTGACTCTGGCTTGGATTGCAGGACTCTGAACATGTGAGCAGTTCTGATGCTGAACCAGACCTGCTAAGGTTTCTGAAGATCATTTACATGTACTCTTGCTGTTGGCTGACTCATCTAACAAACTTGTTGCCCATGAAGGAGATCTTTGGTTCTATGTGCATCTGTTGCCCATGACCACATCTCCTGGATCTCTTGCCCTGCTGCTGTACTGTCATCCCAGTGGCTCACTAGCTGACCCTTTCCAGTTCTCTTCTACCCCACCTCCCTCTACTTTTTTTTTCTATGTCCTTCTCTTACCAAATTGATGAATCAAGTATTTCTGTATAAATTTTACCCAAAGTTGATGTGCTGCTCTATATTTTAAGCTTAAGTTAGGTTCAGTCTACCATCTGTGCCAGAATGGTTATGATAAATGTTCTCAGGTGGGCTTGGTCAGATTTCCTAACTTTATTTTCACTGTTGTGGGTCAGTGTTAGGGAAATGGTGTGTGGATGTCTACCTGCCATCTTTAATGTAAAGTGTGTCCAGTGGCAGCCTGTGAACTGTAATGTGTTATAGCCACATTGTGTACCTCAGTGGAGCTCAACTATGGCAGCACAGTGAATCAAACGTGAGCTCCTGGACCCATCCCAGACCAGTGGAATCAGTGTACTTCATGGGGATACTGGTCAAATGTAATATTTAATCTCCTGGATAATTCTGATATGGAGTGGTATTGAAAAACACTAGTGTACATCTTTGAATTTGCTTTCTTGTAAAGCCATAATATGTTGCCAGTTAATAAATTAAGACTATATAGATACTTCTGGTAAATTTTTTGTCTGTCACCTAGTTACCTAATAGATCTAATTATATGCCTTAATTTTCCTTCTCAGAAACAGCCAAGTTTTGATATTCGATTTCAATATTGAATTACTGGATTTTGAAGATTTTCTTTACAATTCTGACTTGAACATTCAATTGAGTGCAACCAAATGAAGACTGCACCATACTTGGTTTATTTTTAGTTGGCAGTTTCTCTATTCAGGAAGCTTTGAATGTGAACTTTTCTGCAGTACCAATAGCAGTTTTCTAACCTTCTTACATTTAGTATGTTGTAGATATGAATGGTTTTATTCGTTCGTATTTGTAGACCACAGATTTAGTCCTTTTCTGCTAGAAACAAAAGAGCTTAACAACTTGGTAAAGGTCTTTGAAACTTCTTTAGCAACTGCATTTCCAATGAGTTTGTTTTGTTATATATTTTTACAGTTATTAATTTATTCCACCATGATATGACGCAGTCTTTCCTACAGGCTAATACACAAAGTATGAAAATTTACCCCTAGTCCCAATTCATCTGCCTCCTAGTTGCTGAGATGAAGCCCATTTTCTTGACACTATTAATTTGGGCAGTGTGGTTTCTGTTTGGCCACTTGGATGAGTGCTGAGTTCTGGGTTCTGAATGTGAGCAATGGCCACTGCTGGTGTTAGCTGTTTGGATGCTCTGAAAATTGGAGAATGAACACCACACTGCCTTGGATGGAGTGCCTTGTGTCCAACGTTTGTGTAATTGTTGTTGTATAATTCTTATTTGTTTCTGCATTTACACATTCCTTTATCAGGTCATAATGTGGCTTCGAGATCTTTTTAAAAAACAAAGTTTGGCTTAGTAAAGGAGGGAAGTTATTGACTCAGTTTAACCCCGGATGGTTACTTATATTCCTGTCTCATCTTTAAAGCTAAGTAAAAAAAAAAATTATTGTACAAGTCAGCCTTTTGTTAACTTGCAAGTGAATATAATTAGCAAAGGAAAAAAAATTTAAAGCTCTCTTAATTTCCCCAGATGCCAAGTTGAATTTCCCCTGATCTTATTAAGCGGCATTCCCTGTGGAATTTATCCTGTGGTTCATGAAACACTCAGCTATATATTTTATTTTTTACTAAGTCTGAATACTAAAGGAATTGTCCTTTTTTAAAAAAATTGAATTTTAAAAATTTCCATTACAGCTAGCTAATAGAATTATTCTCTTTACTATTTATGCTTCATGTGCTTTTGGTCTGTTTGGTGACAGACTATTGGGCATGGTAGTCACCTAACATGTAGAATGCATTTGTTTTGTGATTTAACACTTGAGGTCATCACTCATGTAGTGCTGTCCTCTCTCTCTTTAGCATCTTAAGCCAGTGTCTTATAAGTAACGACTTCAGACAAACTGAAATGAGGCACTCCGAATTCCCTACAGATCTGGAGTGGTATCTGGGTTCTGGCTTTTTTCAGCTGGGTGGTGTTGGGAAAGCCACATAGCCTCCCTTGAAAATCTTTAACCTACCCATGACTCATTTGCCTATTTGATAGCAAGGAAGCAAAGCCTGGCTATACACTAGAATCTCCTGAGGAGCTTTTAACATGCTGATCACTGGTCCCTACCCCAGGAATTCTGTATTCTGTTTGGGAATAAGAGTTGAACAAGGAGCGTGAGTGATAGGTGTCAGTGGAGGTGGTAAGAAAGGTCAGATTCAGGAAACAATCTGAAGAAAGGTCTAACAGGCTTGTTGATGGAGAGAATGTGGAGCGTTAAAGAAAAAAGGTGTCAAGAATAGCTAATGTTTTGGGTCCTTGGCCCAAATGATGGCACTGTTTATTGAACTCGAAAACACTGAGATGGATGGATGTGGTTGTACACTCCCTACTGGGGAGGCTGAGGCAGGAGGATCATGAGTTTGAGGTCAGGCTGGGCTACATCAAAACACAAAGAGAGAGGAGAGAGAGAGAGAGGAACACACACACACACACACACACACACACAAACAGATTAAAAACCTTGCATTGTAGAAGAGCAAGAAAATTCCCATGTGCCAGCATATTCTCTTAGAAAGAGTATTGCAGTCATCCAGATTTCAGGATTTCCAGTCTCTTCTCCCATCCTTTCTCTGAATATTCTTTAAACTTCTGTGAACATAATTGAATTAGTGTCTTTCTTGTTCCCCTGTGGTGAATGTTCAGCATGCAGGAACTGTATGGATTTAATCTGTTTGAGATTGAGATCCTATTGCCAAGATTCTTGACTCTGAATCAGAGTTGATGGGTACATTTTTCATGTCTTCATCATATTCTTTTGGCTCTTGAGGTGCTTCAAATTGTGAGGACGTTCTTCAGAGTGAATATATTAAATGAAAACACTTGCTATAAAAGTAGGTGCTAAATAAATGTTACTTGAATCCACGTCTGTGAGTGATTGGGATAAGATCAAGCTGTTCAAATTTTGGAAGCTTCTATTTTGAAATGCTGGAATGGTTTTGAAATCTCACGGAAGCTCCCTTAGTCTACCATTGCATATTGCTTGACACGACCATACGTGGGCCAGCAGATCCTGGGGACTGATCTGATTTTGATCAGTGGAGGTAGCATCTGGAGGTACAGATTTGTACTGAATTATTTTTACTTATGGTATTGGAAAGTTCTTGAAGCATTTGTTCCATCCACCCTCTCATCATTCTTGTTCTACCTGTGAATTGGGTAGGCTAATGCAATCTTACACATGTGTAGGTGTCATTGCTTTAATGTCACTGAGTGCTGTGCTAGGTCTTTTTAATTTTGCAGCCCACCAGCTGTCATTCACACATCCTAGTTTAATCTGGCATTGGCAGTTTCTGTCTTCATTTCTAGCCACATCCCGACAAACTAAAGGATGCTGGTCATGCATTACTTGCTTTTGTGCCCAGGACTCTTAGATCTTTAAGCTTGTCTTGTCTAACCAGTGTAGGTGTGTTCTTTAATGCTGCTCAGGTGCTTATGGCAGACAAGCCATACCAGAACCACACCCCTTCTCAGGGTCTTCTGGAGTATAGTGGGGCTCTCCAGTGTTTCTTTGTGTGTCTCCTGTTTTTCTAGTCTTGTTCAATGAACTTACTGGATGCTTTGCACACAGGCTGCAACACTCCTTGTCATAATAGACCAATGCAGTACCACACCTTTCCTTATCCTGGGTAGCATCTGCAGGGTAAAAAGCTGTTGCTCTTGCAAGTAGGCAGTTTATGTTGCTATGTGTACTGTACTTCTGGCCCCACCAAAGTCATAATTGGCAGGTAGCTTTAGTCCTTCATCAGGTGTTTTTAATGACTGAGACTTAGTTTTTAAAAAAAAAAAAAGATAATTTTTTTTCTCTCTCTCACAAAGTCACAATGGAGGTAAGAAGTAGGTGCTAGTCAAACTCCTTGACCCATTCTGAGGATAATATAGCAACAAAATAATGTTATTGAGTATTTCTGCTGCTTTAACTGAAGTAAGGACTAGTATGTTGGAACCAGTCATATATCTATCTTCCTGTTTTGTGTTATAAAATGTGTAAGTGACTCTAGAAAAAAAAGTTATAACTCAGATAGCTTTCATGTTTGCTCATTAATATTTTCTGGGGACTTTAAGGGCTAGCTCATTCAAAATTATAACTCAGTCATGTCTTCTATGAATACATTGCTTCTGAAGTCAGTGGGGTAAGCTATCTTTCAAACATTTATAACAACTCATTCAATAGTACTCTTTTCCATGTATGAAGTGATAAAAATTTGCTACCTGCACTGGCATTTTGGGTAGATCTCTGACCTTATAATTATCTTTTTTGAAAAATCTCTTTGAAAGAATAGGATCATGAAATTCTAGAGTTGGAAAGGAACTTAGAAGTCATTTGTTACAACACAGCACCTGATGCAGACTGCTGGTGACTGATTATCTGTTTCCTGCTTGAACACCTTTTGGTGAAGGGTTCGCACCTCCTAAGACAGTTCACTTTATTCTCAGTCAGCTCTAATTCTTAGCAAGTTCTTCCTTACTATGTCAAATGTCACCCATATTGTAGTTGCATAGTTGACTTTTTTGAGACCTAAGTTTAAGATCTTCAACTTATTCTGTGTCTCAAAATCTTAAATTCTGATTCTTTCATTATCTCATTTGTGTCCTTATCCTGTCATTGGAACTCAGGGGTCTGGCTCCAGAGTCCTCACTAACTTACGCATTCATTTTATCCAAGAGAGCCTCTTGGATCACAACTGAGGTTCATGGGATTGAGTCTTTGGAGCTCTCACTGTACCCAGTATTCCCATGTTTTTATCTCTGTGTCTGGCCCTATTTTTATCTCTGTGTCTGATGCATTCTCTACTTCTCACCTTTGACATATGTACTAGTCCATTTTTCATTACTATAATGAAACACCTGAGGCTGGAT
This sequence comes from Castor canadensis, assembly GCF_047511655.1. NCBI lineage: Eukaryota > Metazoa > Chordata > Mammalia > Rodentia > Castoridae > Castor > Castor canadensis. The sequence continues at coordinate 120,614,997 of NC_133394.1, forward strand.
AAATTTAAAAAGAAAAGATGTCTATTTTGGCTCACAGTTCTGGAGGTCCAAGGTTGTCCAACTGTTGGTCTGGCCATGGCCTTCTTGGTCACAGAGTCCCAAAGTGTAGGGCATCACATGGCAAGAGACAGGGAGCATATAATTCATGGATATGTGTGTCTGACAGTCTCTGTCCCTTATAAAGCCATTAGCATTAAATAATGGGAGTGCTACCCTGATGACCTTACCTAATCCTAATCACCTTTCAAAGGCCTACTTCAAAGGCCCACCTCTAAACACAATAGTCAGATTAAGTTTTCACTCTCTTACTGCCTCATAATGAAGATTAAATTTCAACACATGAACCCTTGGATAACACACTTTAGCTTTATCCAAACCATGGCAGAATACCTGTGTCTTCAGGTACCTGAAGCCTTCCAGCCTGATTCTCTGTAATGGTCCCTGCTCAGTACTGAGTCTGCTCACCCTGTCTGTGGATTGCAAGCCCACATGAAGGGATCTGGTTTTCCTGGCTGGTCAGGTGCTCTATGATGATCCTGACACCTAGGGCCAGGGTACTAGGCCAGAGAAGGAAAAGAAGTAGGAGCCAAGTGTAGCCCATGGTTGGCTTTTTAAGAAGAGCTCTCAGGCAAAGGGAACCAAAGGATAGCTCCAGTATGAGCACCCCTCCCTCTGTCAGTTACTTGCAAAATCACATTGCTGCATAATCATGGAATTGCATGTCTCTGTGTTATGACATAAGGCCAAGCCTCCTTGCAATCCCAATGCTAGTATTCTTATTCTCTTTCCCTTCTCTTTCTCTCTGTCTCTCTCTCAGACACTGGGTCTCATTAATGATAGACAAGTGTCTATCACTGACCACACTCACATTGCTTGATGCTAATATTTACAAAAAGAAAGGAAAGGAAGTAAGTCTATAGAAGCTTGCTAGTCTCTGATGGTTACCACTTCCCTTTTACACCATCCTTTACTTATTACACTTGATATTGGAATAGCATTGACCTCAAACTCATTGGCCAATAACAGTATTATTCAGACTTAGGGAATATAAAGGACCTTTTAAAAAAGGGAACATCTTTTAATCTCTAAAAATGTACCCTTTGTTTGTATATGTCGAAACACAACCACCAAAGCAATTAAATTCTACTTGGTATTAACTGAATTCTTAATGCAAAAGGGAAATATTCCTTTAACTTCTGAATTAACTATTTGCATCATTTCCCCCTAAGTCCTTTAGAAGCAATACATTCCATTATATTAATCTATGAATTTGGAAAACATTATCTGTAAACATTACAAACCTGGTTTATAATGTATAGGATCTGTCCTGAGACAATGTTTTCTTATCTTCATCTTTTGGACCCTCATTCATTCACCATGGATCTTCTGAGATTGTGACACTTCACTGACCATCTTGCAGGTTCTCATGGTTACATAGATAAACTTCTGTGTATGCGGTTTTTTTTATAAGATATGAATTCTTCTAGAGCAGTGAGATACTGACTTTTCTTCTCTTTTTTAAAAATTCCTTGCCTTCTCTTTTGCTTCTCTTTTTCCTCCAAATAATGTTAATTCCAGCCTTTCTAGTTGTAAGGTGATAGTGCTTGATAGACAACAAAATGAAGTAGGAGTTGGGAAGTTCTGTTTTTATTTTATTATCTGTTGACATTGCATCACTATTTCAGGCAACAGGCCAATCTCATCAATTGCTTGCATTCTAAATGAAAAGAAAAAAATATGGTGGTCTGTAACATATTTTTGTAAATACCTTTCTTTCCTCTAGATGTCTGTGCATCTGTTGATCATGTGAGCCTGTTTCCTGTCTTTCCCATGGTCTTTTTTAAAAACTCTCCTTTTACTATTTGAAGGACTTCCTGTGCAAGCAGCAGTGGCCTCTCTGCTATATAAGTACTCCTTCTAATTGATTACACCACCGGAGCACCCGTAGTGGCCTCTCTGAATGTGCTTCCCTTTTCCGCCTCCACAGGGCCTTCACAATTAGTCAGCCTGTTGTTTTAGACAGCCATCTGAGCTTCTTCTCTTTTTTGGGTCTTGCTGATAACTTGAAATGTGTCTCCCCTGAATTCTAGTATACATATCTAGCTTGGTCTAGCAATCTTTTCTTTCAGTGTCAAAGCTCTTAAGTAAAGTTATGGGTTTTTTTGTTTCGTTTTGTTTTTTAAAGCAGATCCTTACTACTTTACCATTGTTTTTGCATCACTTACAACCCAGTCCATATTAGAACCCAGTCCACAGGAGTGGTTCCCTTGTCTTGTTTCATGGACCTCCTTAGAGATAAACTTGATACTAACGTAAATTGCAAATGGTTTTAACTGATTGAGACTTGTAAGAGATGCCCAGTAGAAGTGGTAGGTAAAATCTCTCATTGCTAGTGCAGTCTGCTCCTGTGACAATTTTTAAATCTATACGAGGACATACAGTTTTGCTCTTCTTTCAGACCATGTGATCTAGGGGATGTTTCCAAGGCTCTGTCATTAAAATCCCTCCATCTTTTCATTGTGTTTCTTCCTGTTAAGTATAATTTATCATTAATAAATATTTTATTGCTATTTCCAAATAACTCAGCATGCCCAAGATAATTTTTTTTTGTGTGATAGTGGGGTTTGAACTCAGGGCTTACACACTTGCTAGGCAGGTACTCAACCACTTGAACCACTCCACCAACCCAGGATGATTATTTTTCTAGGTTAATAATCTCCAAGGCTGGCTACCAAGGAGATTGAGTGTTTACTAAATGTGAGACTCGATATTAGGCATACCATAGAAGATTGCTTAAGGATAGCCTTTCTTCTGAATGTCAGAAATACTTTTTTCTTTAGTGTTTTCCTCTTAGAATTCATAATACTACTTTTGGAGCTGGTGGTAACTCAGCATGCCTTCAGGAAGCGTTAAGCCATTATTTTTTTTTCCTGTTTTAGACAAGAAATGCTGTTGATGTGTTTTCACACTTGCTTATTTTTAGATCAGTTCCCACAAGGCCACTTAAAGAAAAATACCATTTGCCATGTATAGTAATGACAATCCCAATAGGAAAATGTGTTAGTGGATATCAGGATAGGGACAAGATTATAAAGCTCTAAGAATTTTTGGATACTTTACATTAAAGTAGAAAACTTAGTAAATCTTTAGCCCATGTAAGAGACTTTCCTATAGTGTTATTTGTGTTACTCCTCTATGTTAGAACAACTTACCTAATAGGTACTTACATGTACCCTTATGCGTGATCTATCCTCAGTGCCTAAGTTAGAGTCATCTGTAATATCTGTTATTCTCAATTGTAATCTACCTAAATATACAAATATATTTAAGTATTAGTTGTGATATATACCTAAGTCAGACATATACATAGGTACTACTCAAAAGAATAATTGAGAAATATAGTGGTCTTTTACATATAGGATATATTCAGAACTTTTGTAGGTGACACTTTAAGAAGAATAGTTAAGGAGCATGTTTTGGTGTTTAAGTGAAGTCTAACAAGCCTGAAAGGGTAGGGGAAGCTCTTAATTGGAAAAGCTGTATTGGAGAACAATAAATCTAGAAGAGGAGAAATAGACTTCAAGATTGAGGTAAAGTCAAGATCAACTGTTGAATGAATGAGTGAATGAATGGATGAATGAATACCTCTATCAGAGCTTTAGAGATGAGGTAGTCATTATCAATTTCCTAATATTTTGACTCAGGTCCCTACTGGCTCTTTGACCATGAGAGAAGCAAGGTTTCTTCCTCACCGTCATTTTAGAACAATTCTTTAAAAAGTATCTTGTATGATGAAAAACATTCCATTTTTTAAAGCAGATAACTGTGTTTTATGTTATTGGGTAACAAAATTTTGTTGTAACTCCAATAGTCTTGAGGATGTTGAGCTGGGATCATAGTTGCATGAACAGGAGGACATGGGAGGAAGCTAGGTATATGGAAAGCTTTGGCTGTTGGGCAAACTCCTGAGGGTAGCACCCCACAGTTAGCCCAGAACATGCTGGCCTTAGAGCGTGGATAGGGCAGCATGAGAGGCAATCTGATCCAGCAAGTAGGGCCTGCTGGGGAAGGTTCCAGACAGCCTGTTGATGTCCTGTGCAGGGCAATTGCACCGATTCTAGGTCATCATCCCACACAGAGCAGAACAACCAGCTGGGTAACTGAGGTACAAGGAACAGGGTTCTGCATGATGAAGAAGGCCAGCCAGGTCCAAGTCAGGTGTCAGTGTTCACCTGTGTTACACGGGCATTGGGACTGGACTTGGCTTCCAGCAGAGGACTGAAATGTCTCTGCTAAATGTTTCTGCTAAATCTGTAAGAGTATATCCTTTAAGCAGGTAGAGCAGTTTCGGGAATCAAATGAAAAGCTTTACAAAAGGGTCAAGAAGGATCTAAGGAAGTTTGACTAAGGGACAGTTACTCCAAGGTGCCACAGAATCAGAAACCATCTGTGTTTTTTACCTGACTAGATGGCCAATAGACTATGATTGGTTTAGCATAGGCCATTAGCCCACATTTAAGTCAAAACAGGGCACAGTAACTTAATGGGAACAGACTCCAAGACTGCCTGCAGGGGGAGAGGACTTTCTGAAGAAAAGCCAGAGACCATCTCCAGGCAAAGCAGGAATTGAGCTGGAAAGGGCAGCAGATGTCCACCGTACAGAACTCAAATCAACACTCAGTACAGCAATTATATATTAATGCAGTTGAAAATTTCATTTCCCTTTGGCTTCTGCGCTCATGATCTAGAAACTTCAGAGGTACTACTGAATAGTTTCCATTCGATTGCTATACTTTTGAAGATGTTTCATTTCTTTAGTGCCATGTTTGAAAACTCACTACACGAGTCTTAACTTTCAAAGCATCCAGTTTATTGTTCCAGAGTGTTCTGTGCCTTCCTTTTGTGCTGTGTTGCCAGCTGTCAGGATTACAATGGAACATTTGAAATGACCATTCTGCTCCAACAATGCAGAACATGAGATTGCAAATCTCCTTTGTAACTCCTTTTGTATTTCTAATTAAATTACCTACATATCTGACATTTCTTATGATACCATTACAGAATAAATAAAATACATCTAAGTTATTCCTCCAAAAATTGTTTTGATCTAGAAGCTTGTTGGGGGGATGAGAGAAAGAAAAAAAAATATATATATATATGTGTACATATATATTTGTTTTGTATGTATGTGTGTATGTAAAGTGTGGAAGATGGGGACTTTTAATTATTATTTTTCCCAAAGAGCAAAATAAGAATATATTATCTTTGAAATAGTCAATGGGTAATGTTCTTAATTTGCTACTAAGTGGTACCTAACTTTAAGTTCTGCCTCTAAAGTCTCCACCTAGTTTTCCTATTAAAATTCTCTTACTGGATTCTGACTGTTGCAAACATGACTGTTTAATGATGTCAATCTACGTAAAGAAACTTGAACAAGTAGTACTAATATTGGAAACCATTGAGTCAAAGGTGTTTTGACCCTGTTGAATATGTTTAAGAGATAATATAATAGATATTCTAATTCCAATTGCAGCTTTACTTTTAATTGCAATAAAGTTGAATCTGCAAAACTTAATAGTTCTGTAACCATATTACCTGGCAGCAGAATGATTTTGTATCTTGTTCTCTTCTGCCTCCTACCTACCCACCCCTGCATTTCTGTTGCATAACCCCTATACTGATGACAATTAGGGAGAAAACATGTACTTTTGTAATATTAACTTACAAAGTAGGAAAATTGATTTTTCTATCTAAATTGATCCAGAGTGGCCATACCCTTAATTAAATATTACCCCAAATTTGTAAATGTTAATATCTGTGTTAGTATCTTAAAGACTTGTTTTTCCTATATTAAAGATTTTGAAAGGGAAATTATGTTCATCCTCTCTGGGGAAGATAAGATAACAGGAACTGTTTGAGCGATGAGTCTCAATCTACATTGCTAACATAGTATCATCTTCATGTTAATGGTATTTTATGGGTGAGGAAGCTGAGGTTCAGATGTTAAATTAATTTGCCTAGTATTATATAGAAGTAACATAAACAGAATTTGAACACAGATCACACCACAAAGCATGTTCCTTTTCCCCAACAGTGTGATTTTCTAATATCATGATAGAAAACAATAGCTAGAATTTTCACATGTATGTGAGGAGCCAGGCACTGCCCCAAGTGTGTTGTGCATGTATTATCCCCATGGAAAGACAGTAGACAGATAGAGACAATGTTTTACGATAGCTCATAACTGATTGCCCCCTCACTCTTAGGCAAGACTCCGTAATGCTTTCTTTAATTATGCTTTATTTTAAATGTTATTGATGACCATGTTATAATGAGAAAAAGATGCATGATATCGAAGCTAGGGTCTTTGACTATAAAGAGAAGTCTATTCATTAAGTGGTTAATTATTTGTTGTATTTAAAACCTAACATTAGAAGAAATTGGTAAAATTAAATGCTACATTTTGTTAAATCCAATATATCTAAAATACTGTAAGTGTAACATGTAATAAAAATAAAAGATTATGTATTCTTTAAAGACCATATCTCTTTCATGTCTTGGACTTTTGCTTGGAGTAATATCAGATAGTAGGTACATAAGAGGTACTAAGAAACTGCTTTTGCCGAAAAACACTCACTCCTTAGATGGTCCCGTGAGTTCATTAAAAGCAGGAGAAAGCTTGGCAACTCTGTCTCCATTTTGTATTTGTGTCCTTTGCTCTGAGCCAGTTGTCTCCTGCAGTCACTTTGCAATCACCTTAGAATCCAGAGAGGACAGAACTGATCAATAACATCTTTACTACAAGGGACACAGGAAATGACCCCAAGGTCATTTCGCAGGACAGACCACCTGCCAGGCAACAATGACTTGCTTCTCCTGACCAGATTGCTCCTCTCTTGTGATGATAGCAGTAACAACTCTGGAACTCCTCAGTAATGATCAGCTAGGTCACACTTTAGCCAGCACTGTTTAATGATGATGCATACCCATCACCCCTGACCAAATTCTATTTAAACCTAAAACTCACATCTATACCCTGAAGTGCTTACTTTGCCTTTTCCCCACAGTGTGCCTGTGCTGCATAATAAATCTCCTTTCTCTGTCCTTCCTTATTATTCCTCTCTTTATTTGGTGTGTTGCAGCAAATGGCTAGACCTGACTTGGAGAACCCGTGGAGTTTGGGCCTGGGGCCTGGAACTTCAGTTTCAAGTGTATGTGGCAATATCCAATGGTGGAAAGACAATGAGAACTTGGAGAGGCTATAAGGGTCGTGCCAGTTCTGTGTCCCCCCCAAAAAATATCAAGTAGACGTCACTTCTTTGCATGTCTGTCACTACAGTCTAATCTAGGCCCTACAGTCTTTTACCTGCATGATCATGCAGCCTAAAATGGCACTGTATGTTTAAACTTTGCAGTGAATTTTCTTATGGGATAAAATATAAATTTAAGTTTTTCATTATTTCTCCCAATCTGGCCCTGCCTCTTCTTATTATATTCTCCTTGTTTACTGGTCCTTATGCTCCTGGAATAGCCAAGCCCATTCTTCCCTCCAAGGTCTGGTTGCTGTCCCTCTCCTCGTTGGGTCTGTATTGTGTCATCAGGGTCTCACCTCAGATCTCCTTGAGAGGCCTTCTCTGACCACTCAGTACAGAGCAGCAGCAGTCATAGGAAGAGCACAGTGGCATTGATGACAGCAGCAACCATTGACTGAACTCCTTTGGCCACCCACAATTAGAACAGCTAAAATTGACTGAGCTCTTACTACGTCCCGGACACCATTCTTTGCTTTTACTAACACACTCTGTCCTTACAACCACTCTTTGAGGTAAGGCATTATTATTCTGTCCATTATATAGATGATAAAACTGAAACACAGAGAAGTCTATCAGTTCTGTAAGTCACTTGTTTCATTTTCTTCATCTCTCTTACTATGTTCTGTAGTTATCTTGCTCTTCTCCAGAAAATGAGTGCCTGCACATAGACAAATAAATGAGCTAATGATTGAACTGATGAGGGCTTACTGATTAGATCATGGTATTTGTGGTGAGAAATGGAAAACTTCAGAGATGATATTTCTGTTGTGATTGTACGAGAAGGTCAAAAGCTTTTCACTTAAATAACTGCTGAGCATTTTTCTTCTCTTGCATTACATGGTGTGCACACAAGCATGTGCTGGATCTGAGGAGGGAAAAAGGAATACTAAATGTCAGCATACTCAATAGCCCAGTAGTCACTAGTCACAAGGTGCCAGGTGATTTTTGACAACAGCTAATAGTCACTACTTACCTCTTTAAGTATGAAGACTTAGCTGCAGTCACAAAGCAGCATTTGACTTTGTGACTGACTGTTGGCTGCAGCTTAGGGCAACTGTTGCTGTGAAACATCTTGATAAAGATTCAAGTGGGGGATTTTTTTAAATTTTGTTTTTAAATTTCCCTGCTCTTCTGAACAAATGAGCTATTGACTTTTTACTGCCTAGTGCTCAGCAGATACTAATTTCACAGGACGGTAGAGCTGAAAGGGAACATTGGATTACCAGCCTCCCTTCCTCATTTTATAAGGAAAAAACATAACCCTTGGGGAATGAATGGTCTGTGCAGGGTGACACAAGTAATTGGTAAAAGAACCAGAGCTCATCTCACTGGCAGTGCACGGGTTTAATGATCAGCGCTGCTGGAGAAGATGAACACTTGTTCACTTTAGAGTGATAATTAGGATGCTGACCCACCAGCATCCTGTGTTTCTTGATAATGGAAGCCATTTCTGGAAGCTGAAATGGTCTCCAGGAGAATGTTGCTCATATGCCCTTATCTGCTAATACAAAATGATGTCTTCTTACTATCATATTCAGTAGTTAAGAGTGACATGTGGCTGCTTGTTTTCCTCTACTGGCATTCTATGACCTTCAGAAGTATAGAACTAACATTGGTCATAATATTATAAATAAAAATGAGGAATTTGGCCCAATAAAATACTTGCTTAGTGTGTGCTTAGGACATACTAAATAATTTTATCATCTGTTTAAATAAACCACTATTCAGAAAACAAAACTTTTCTGCTGGGAGTAGATAAGAATCAAGCAGAAATAGCACATACACATCAAATATGGAATTTTCAGTACCCCTAGAATTCTGAATCACTGAATCATTGTCTATTCCATTTGGCATAAAGAAGGTATGTTAGTCAGCTTTCTGTTGCTGGCACAAAATTCCTGAAATAATCAACTTATAAAGAGGAAAGATTTCTTTTGGCTCATGGTTTCAGAGGTTTCAGCTCATTGTGGTCACTTGACACTGTCACTTTGGGTTCAGGGCAAGGCAACATATTATGGTAGCTACTATATGGCAGGACAGAGATGCTCACCACACAGCAATGAGAGGGGCACAGAGAGAGAGAAGAGACCTGAGTCTCAATGTTCTATTAAAGTTCACTCTCCCCTCACAGTGACCTAACCTCCTCCCACTAAGCTCTACTTCCTGGATTTTCCACTATCTCCCAGTAGTGCTACAGGCTATTTGACCAAACTTCAACACATGACCTTTAAGACCCAAACCACAACCTAAAGAAAAATCTTGTCATTGTTCATTTCATTGAAAGTACAGAATAATTTATTATGGGAGACGGTTTGATTCTGGCTGTTGTTAAGAAATCATAAACCTTGGAGAGAATAATATTTAAAGGAGCTAAGATGTTTCAGGAGTCACTGTAGAAGTGTGCTTTAGTATAAAGGGAGGCTCACTCAGTTCCATTCTTTACAGTGATGGGTGCGTGAATTTGCTGGCCAATTTGCTCTATAGGACTTTCAGTTTAAGAAAACAAATGATGCTGTTAGCAGTTGTTGAGTGTCTGATTGCATGCCAAGGACCTGGTTGTGCTGCCTGAGTTACTCTCCTGGAGATTACAAGGTGTGGTGAAGGAAGATGTATTTAGAGTCACTGTTTTCATTAATTTATGTGTCTATACTTGAGAGCCATATTGAGATGCCCCCGGAATTTGGGAATTTAAGAAATGAGCATACCTTCTCATTTCTTTGCAGTATTAACACATGAAGGAGTAAAGTCTCCTGCAAGGGGGCAGTTTGGTTCCCAGGTCTGCAAGGTTTGAATCGCATTGGAAGATTAAATACTAGTTTGAATTCGGCAGTGGAGGTGAGTCTCAAAGTATGGTTAAACATTGGCAGCTCTCTGAAAGGGAGACACAAGTGGTAGCCAACAAACCTAAAGTATCATAGCTGCATTTCCAAGGTATTACAAGATTTTGAAGAGTTTGGGCCTGCAGATATATATATACCCCTTTCATGGGGTTAGGTGCATTGGACTATGTTAGCCTAATGCTGTGGGATTCTTATTTCTTATAGTCACTGGTGAGATAGGCCAACTTGGGAGAGTTGACTTAGTTGTGAGACTTCAGTTACTTTAATTCCTATTGTAATTAGTTTCATAATAAATTTATTAATCATTGTTTTGGATTTATATATCCATCTTAAAGGCCTCTGTAACCTGTAGGTTGTGCTCTTGGCATATTGCTAATTTGGTTTGCTCATTTGTGGGTTCATCAGACATTGAATGCTTACTGTGAACCCAGGGTGGAGTGCTCAAGAAACTTTCACTGTAGCAATGGAAGCAGGAGAACAAACAATTTCACTACACTCTGAGATGCTGCTTGGGAGGCAGTGCACCAGCCTCCCAGTAAGAGGTTCTGCATCTTGAATTTATCCACTCCTGTTAACACTTTAAGTATAATAGGCTACATTTATTTTGTTCTTAGCAAATATTAGGCATTCTGATAAGTACTTTAAATATGTATTCTTTCATTTTATACCAACTAGTCCAGGAAGTGAGCACATAATGTTCTATTCTACAGATGAGGAAAGTAAAATCTAATGAGAGTCAATAGCCACCTGCTGTGTCTTACTCTTGGCCTTGCCACTTACCAAATACTTTCCGTTGAACTTTACTTGATCGTGGGCTTGAGAGTTCAGTCTGGACTATTGATACAAACCCAGAGATGGATCATCTAGGGGATCCTAGAAGCAGTCAGCCAAATACTTTGGGCTGTATTTCCATTAAGTGTTTGAGTATTATATACCTTCTTTGTGCAGTATAGGAAAAGGTATAAGAGACACCAGGGAGTGTGATAAAGATGTGTTTCTTTCTCTCAGAAAACTTCACCTTTAGCATATCTTCAGAACAAAGTAGACACCGACTTATCAGGAAGACTCAGAATGGTTATCGAGACCAGGACTTTGCTCTCCTCCCTTCTGCTTTCTGTAAAAATGGCTTAGTTCTCACTGGCCTAAGGGAAGCCAAACAGGTGGACTAAGAGCCAATGATAAATATCAATGGTTTGTGTGAAGAAGCCCTCCGAATTATCAAACCGATCCCAAGGGACATCACTTCTTTCTTTAAACAATGGATACAACTGTGTATGGGAAAGAGTGGTAACTGTGCCAACTTAGTTTTGCCTTCTCTAGGATGAGGGTGGGGATTCTCCCTTTTATCTTTGCCACCAATAGCTCAGTGAAGGCATCATCCACGTGTGCACGTGGAGCTCTTTTTGTGGTTGTCTTGTCTGATGAAGGTGGTAATTGCAGAAGAAATAATTGAGTAAGACCTAGGTCTTTTCCCTAGGTTCCTTCATCAGAGCTTTTCTGAGGACCTCTGAGGTTGCTAGGCTTGCTGTTTGCTGAAACTAGAAGTAAATGGGAAATCAGGTGAACCACACAAGGTGATACATGCATCCTTTGGCCCTAAAACTTCCTGAGAGCGTCAGGTATTTGTGGAGTCTCCGTGTCTCTGCCACGCTCACTGGAGCTCTGATGTGCTAAGAAGGGAGGGGGGGTGCCTACCAGCTCCAATTAGCTAAAGACCTGCCTTCAGGACATGAAGAGCTCTAAGAGTTCCTATAAATTCAGCCTCAAAAACAGTCTTTCCTAGGCTTTTCCATAGTGCCTGGGTGAAGAAAGCCTCTAGCAGCTGCACTGTTCTGTTTCTACAACCATCTAGCTCTAATGGCCCTACTCTTGGGAACACATCCCCAGTCTAGGCTTAACCTCTCTTTCTGGTGTTTCTTCTTTAGAGATCCCTTATGATTTGACCTTGGTTGTATCCCCACTAATCAATTAGGATTGCTTTAATTACTCTGATTCTCATTTAAGGGAGAGGGTTGATTCCATTCTCTTTTGTCCTAGGAGTTTCGTTTATCCCATAGAAATTCTTGAATACAAATTAACATGTGAGGGGGAGATGCTGTGTCCAACTGTCTCCAGCAACATTTGAGACCCCTATGTAAGTGGATGTTTGGTGAGGAGTAACCCCTAACTCCTCAGCTAAGATCATCCAAGGACCAGACACTCAAAAGTGTAGTACCATGAAGTAAGGGCCACCAGTGGACATTTCTCAGAGCAGAAAGCAAAGCTGTTTTTCCTGAAGCTTTCTGTCTGATTCAGGATTCAGAAACAATATACTCTAGCATTTGTGCTGTTATTGAAAAAGATCTAATAAAGAATTTTAAAAAAAAATTTAAGACTGCTATGCCTCTTTGGATAATCCATATATGAAATTTTGATGACACAAAATTAGGGTGTAAAGCTTGTGTTGTGTGTAGAAAGTGATACATCATCCTTAACCATGTGACCATGGACAAAACTGTAAATGTGTCTAAAACTGTAGGATGGGTACGATGGAACCTAATTTTGGAGCCATGTATTCTCCAGAGTGATGTAGATAAAATGTGACTCTGACCCTGAAAAGCTCTCTGTGGCTTACTGCCAAGAAGAAGTGACTGCAGACTCCCTTCCCCAGAGTGGGAGGTCCTTAGAGCTGCCCTGGTGTTTCCTCAGCTTGGTGTCTTGTTCATCTCTGCCTTGCCTGCTGTGTGTGCTTCGGGAGCATTGCTTTATTTACACCACCTTGCAAACATCATTACCTTGTGTCCTTACCTTTGTGGAGCAACTCAGTGATTCTCTGGTTTCAAATAGTACACTCTAGAGGCAAGCTTTTCTTGTACTACTTGTTACTAGCTCTTGGCTGTCCTTGGTGTCTTTATCAGTGGGTGGAGAAGCTTTTGCTTGTCCTTAGGGGGTGGGGGAAAAACTGCCAAATAACCATTTCTTTGTCATTTGTCATGTATTTATTGGGCAAACATTTGTTGAGTATCTGCTGTTTGTTGACTGGTGTTAGGAAGATGAGTAACACACCATCCACAGCCCCAGGGAGTTCCTATTCTGGTAGGGGGAGACTGAGTCATAAACAGTCAGCAAGAAAACCTGCTGGTAAGTGTTTTGCTGGGGGGAGGAGTAGGTCCAGAGTGCTGTGGGGAGCAGAGAGAGCAGCTGGAATGTTTCAGAAGAGACCACACGTTGGCAGGTCTTAGGGAAGAGTTGGCATTAACTAGGAGGAAAAGAAAAAAAAAAGGTGGATTTTTCCATACTGCATCGTTGGCATCCCTCCTAGCAGAAGAATAAGGAATTGACTTTATCAAGTCCCATTTAATTTTCACTAGAAGTACAATAAACAATTAAATTTTTTTTCTGTTCATTATTAGTTCTTCTAGAACCTGTTTGTCTTTTTAAAAAGTATTATCAACATTGCAGTAAGGTATCCTATTGAATCTATTGCATCATTCTAATTATTGTGAGATGATTTGAAATGATATTTAAGAAATTTAAGATCCATTTAAGAACATAAAGTAACTAGAGAAACAATTAGATGATCATAGTGTGTTAGATCATTGTGGTAGCTGCTTATTTAAGCCATAATATTTAACTTTTTTCTATTTACATCACCAAAGAAAAAACAAAAACAAAAAAGCACTAAATATGTATGCTTAAATTTTTAAATATATTTTGGATATATATATTTAGATTGCCTTTCGTTAGTTTTGTCAATTATGTAAACCAACCTAAAATAATTTATTTTTGGACATCTATCTATGTAAAGGGAGAAAATAAGTTGGACATTTATAGGGGAAAGATGAATAAAAGCTTAAAATTAATGTTACTATTTTTGAAATGGGTCAGGTTTTATGCGACTGTTAAATGCCATTCAAATCTAAGAGAAACATTAGCTATGGGAGTTTTTCTTTTCACTATAAGATAAACAAGAATACCAATAAGGGGACGCATGTAGTTTTTATAAGATTTTATATTCTTGAATAGATTTGGTCTGGATAATAAAACATTTCTTGTCAAATAAGAAGACTGTCTCTTTTTAAGGTTATGAGAAGACAGACGATGTTTCAGAGAAGACTTCACTGGCTGATCAGGAGGAAGTAAGGACTATATTCATCAACCAACCTCAGTTGACAAAATTCTGCAATAACCATGTCAGGTAGGAACTACTAAAGAATGCCACAGGCATCATCACCACAGAACTAGACAGGTAGAAAGCAAATGCTTGCAAGGAACTTTCAGTTCAGTCAGTTACATTTGAGAGCTCTGTGGTGGCAGTGTGAGTCCTGCTGTTTCTCCATCTTCTGTTCAGTAAAAAATGTTAGGAATCTGGAAGTAGGAAGGAGCAGAAAGGACAAGCACTCATACCCCCACCAATTTTGCATACACAATCTGAATAACTAAAACTGCTCAGGGGTAATTGCCACTATTCTAAACCTGTTAGTAGAGCAACTGACTGGTTTTAGCTGGCAAGTTTTAACATTTTGTGAGAGATCTTTGCAATTCTACACTGAGAAGTTTCTCTTTTTTTGCTACATAGTCTTTAAGTATTTGTTTTTGATAGTTGTGAAATTTAGCACGGTTCTGAGGAATGGAGGGCTGTAAGAATTGCTTCATGAACTGTTACGTTTTTCATTCTAACAATTATAGAAAAGTACCTGTGTAAGCACTAGATCTTAATGGCCTCTGGGACCACAGTATTTCTCCACTGACAGAATTTCCAGATTTGAGGATGTGTACATTTAAAATTAGTACATTCAACTTCAAATTCTTGAGCGGCATTTATCACTTTGGAGAGTGTGTCATATGTCTCCTTTAATTTCCCTTCTCTTTGATAACTAAGGGGAAGATCTGGATGTTCTTGAGACTGAAGTGGCCATGTGTTACTGACTGTGTGGCCTTGCTCCTTTCTAGAGTGGCCATGAAGGCAATTCAAGCAGAGACCCAGAAAACTTCCCGTTTGCCTGAAGTCACCAGGAAAACAGTGTCCAATTTGACTGTCCCTTACATTGCTCATTTTTTCTATTAATGTGTTAATGTACCACCTCATTTAAAGGTACTCCTCTCTGCGAGCTACTCCCAGTACTGTTAAGCCAGAAAATTGTCCAAAGAGAACAAAAAGATAATATACAGAAAATAAAATTAGTGGAGTGTCACATTTTTTTACTTTAACATTTCCTTTCATTCTTCTTCATTTAAGTTAATGATCCCTTGCAATATTCTCCCAATTTGAAATAGCGAATGAACATTCATGGTGTAATTTTTATGTGGTGGTAACAGAACTTTATACACGTGGGTGCTACTTGCAGAGTAAAAGTTTCATGGTACTTTTTATTTTTGTTTTCTAGCACTGCAAAATACAACGTAATCACATTCCTTCCAAGATTTCTCTACTCTCAGTTCAGAAGAGCTGCTAATTCATTTTTTCTCTTTATTGCACTGCTTCAGGTAAAATCACATCATAAAACCATAGTTCAAAGTCAAATGTTCAGGTATTAGTAAATGTTTTTATTAAGTCCACGACCAAACCCCTGTAGCTTATCGAAATGCAGAGAGGTGAGCTAAGGATGGTGGACTCTTCCCCACTACTGCTGCAAGCACTGTCAGCATTCCACTGTCTCTGCAAGCCTTTGGATTCACTTTTGTCAACTTATTTTAGATATTCTGTAAATTTGATGTGGCCAGGACTTTTCATTATGGTTGATAAAGGGAAGTGGGACTTTTTCCTAAAATGCTACTTTAGTTTTATAGCAGTAAAAGTATCAATTCTGAACCTTAGAATGCAAGAGTCACCAGTTATATAGCCGGGCATGGTGGTGCCCTCCTGTTATTCCAGCTGCTTTGGGAGGAAGCAGGAGGATCTTGAGTTTAAGGTCCCTCCTGGCAACATTAGCAAGACCCTATCTTAACAACAAAATAAAATCAGAAGGACTTGGGCATAGCTCAAGTGGTAGAGTAAGGCCATGGGTTCCATCCCAGTAACCCCCACCCCCCCAAAAAAATTTAGAACAAATGTTTTAGGAAAAAAACATCATTTTGTGAAAATGTAGCATATATACATTGTAAAAAAGTTACAAAACAGCAAATCATGTTCCACCACCAGAGGTAACTACTCTTAAAATTAGGATGTGTATGTCTCTAGTCTTATTTTTTACCCACAAGCATTCTTTATTAATTTATACAGCAAAAAAGATCATAAGGTGCACATTATTTTGTAATCTGCTTTATGCATATAATGTGTAATAATCTTTCTAGATATTCATTGTTTTTCTGAGATTTTATAATATACTTGATTACATAATAAATTATTTTTTATTTAATCCTCCACTGTAGATATTGGTCCTATATACTCTATGTATTACATGCTTATCATGAAGTAATTTGCATGCTTTTCCAGCTACTGACTAGATAAAAGCCACATGCCTCATTCAGTGTTAGTAAAATCAGTGAGGCATGTTCTAGAAGAAGCTAAGACTTTGTTGTGTTTAGATTTATTATAAACATTCTGGTTCTCATTGGATTTCTCTCGCTTTTTCTTTTTTTCTTTGAATAGCAAATACCTGATGTGTCACCAACAGGTCGTTATACAACACTGGTTCCTCTCTTATTTATTTTAGCTGTGGCAGCTATCAAAGAGATAATAGAAGATATTGTAAGTATTTACAATTTTCATAATAAATGTAACTCATATAAATATATATATATATATATAATATGTATATACATATATATGTATATAGGCACACACATATATGTATGTATTCATACTAAAAATATGACTGGGGCATGGCTCAAGTGGTAAAGCGCTTGCCTAGCAAGTATTAGGCCCAGAGTTCAAAAGCCAGTACCAAAAAAAAAAAAATTCCTTCTTAAGTTATTTAATTTATGGTACAGTCTGCTTAAAATGCCCATTCGACTTAAAAATATATAGGATATGTTCCTATCTTGAAGTTAATTCCTAATAGGTTAGATTGATGGAGGAAAGCTTGATACAGTGTTTCTTATGTTTATAGTTTAGTAATAAAAATTAATTTGAATGTGATGACTTCCACAGAAAGCTGTATTTGAACATTATTTTCAAGTAAATGAAGAAAACTCAAAATTATCTAAATGTAAAGTTTTTTTGTATTTTTCATTTTTAAACTTAAATACCATGGTCTTCACCCTATTAAATGCCTTTGATTCCTTCTTATCTTATTTTGGTAGTACTGAGTTTCCTTTCCATTTGTCTTATTTTATTAAAAGAAAGTAAGTTTGCTATTTTTAACATTCTATATGTAGAGAAAATAAGTCAGTTTCCTCTTTATAAAATAAATTCCCCCAAATAAATTTGGGCTTTTTTTTTTTTTCTGTACTTTACCTATTATAATTGTCTTACTTGAAGAAGCCAATGCTTATTTTATGTAGTTTTTCTTTCTTTCTGTTTTTTTTTTTAATTTTTTTTTTTGTTATGGTACTGGGGATTGAACCCAGGGCCTTGTACATGCTAGGCAAGTGCTTTATCACTTAACTATAACCCCATCCTCTCTATTTCTGTTAAAATACTTGGTGTATCTAAATGACCTGTCAAGCCTTAGGTAAAATGATTAGGCACAAGGAAAGACTGGGAATGTGTTTAGGAAGCTCTAATTTAAAACTTTACAATAAATATTATTTCTGTATTAACATTATTAAAAAGAGGACATGAGTCATTGTATCAAAGGCCCATTAGAAACACGACAATTGACCATTTAGATCAGCAGTCTCAAAAGCATCCAACTATCTAAGAATAGTTACAGAATTGTTCATCTTTACATGTGTGTAGGACATCATAGTCCTCTTGATTGGAAGTGACATATTTCATGGGGACTACTAGCTGAGAAATTTAAGGAATGCTCTTCTCACTCAGACTGGTCCATGCAGACTTTCCCTCTTTTAAGTTAAGGTTGGACCTGGAGATTTTATCTGTTTCTTTGTTTTATGTTCTTCCTTTTCTTTCTTTGTCTAACCAAATTTTTATGGACCACCTTTTATTTACTAGGCATTGTGCTATTGTTTTTGCTAATATTATTTCTTTACTTAATTCTTCAGTAACCTTGAGAGTTGTATGTTAAATTCCACTGAAGTTTAAAGGAAACTAAAGTCTAGAAAGGTTGTGTAATTTGTCCGAGGAAATAGTAGAATCAGAATTCCATCCCCTGTAGTGTTCTATGCTCTGATTTATTGTGAAAAGTCACCAACAATAATATTTATAGCATTTATAGTGTTTCTGGATTCTATGTACTTATTCCATTGTTTTTTACATGAGATGAGAAGGAATCAAAGGCATTTAATAAGGTGTTTTTACTGTATCTTACAAAACCCTTTAGGGTATTTTTTATCTTCTCTGCATTTCACAGATGATAAAGAGAAGGTAGAGAGGTAAGGTGGTTTGTTCAAGGTCAGCACCTGGTTACTGGGGCTCTTGGATTTCAAGCAAGGCAGTTTGGCTCCAGAGCCCTGCCTATTAGCACTCTTCTCAGCTGCCTCTCCTGTCTTCTTTTTGGTTCTGTGGCAAAGCCATACGCTCTCTAACTATGGTTTCTAGGACTCTGTTTTTGAGAATACATGGTAAATAAAGTTATATC
Source organism: Castor canadensis (assembly GCF_047511655.1). Lineage (NCBI taxonomy): Eukaryota > Metazoa > Chordata > Mammalia > Rodentia > Castoridae > Castor > Castor canadensis. Next base: position 120,633,774 of record NC_133394.1, read on the forward strand.
CAGTAACTGTTGTGTTTTTAACAGAACTCTTTTTGGCATTGTGTAATGATTGAGTACCATTAAAAATAAGCTAATCAGGCAGTGCCTAAAAATATGGTGATAGTATTGTGAGATAATAACAATTTCATGTGATGTGGTTTTCCAGTGAAACCAGTTTCAAGCTATTGACTAAAAAATGTCTCTATGAATTGCTTACTAAGAAGTTTCTATCAAACTACCAAGTAGTAGAAAGTTTTAAATAGTACTCTCTAGAAAAGAAAAAAAGAAGTTTTAGATAGTTGGATAAAGAACTACCTTCATCAGAAATTATAATGAATACATACATTCATTAATTCATTCAACAAAATATGTGAAGCACTGTTTACATGCCAGTCTCCCATTAGGGTATACATTTGGATGCATTAAAACTTTTTCTGTGGTAAAAATCAGATATGTCAGTGGCTTCATATGTAAGTTTATTTTTCACTTAAAGGCACTCAGGTTTCTGGGGTATGGAGGGCAGCCCAGTGCCTCTCTTCCCTCCTCAGAGGGAATGAAGATTGTTCTGTGCAGAGTCTGGTGCTCGTCATAGCAGAGAACAAGAGAGGGAATGGAGATCTCATATGTTTTGGACATAAATAACACTCAGCATATCTGTTTACAGCTCAATATTAGAACTGATGATATGGTTGGTGCTCAACACATCTGTTTACAGCTCTGGATTAGAACTAGTGACATGATAAAGAGGAGGTGCTATTTCAGCATCCATGAAGTATAGAACTAGATATTTGTGAAGACTAGTGATGTCTGCCATTTGTACCTCACTGAATAAATAGGGCTTAGTTCTAGTAAACCTTCCTTTGTATACTATTAAAGGGCATTTTTTTTTTTCACATTTCTTATTACAGTTTTTTTTTTTCATTTTTCTTTTATTATTCATATGTGCATACAAGGATTGGTTCATTTCTCCCCACTGCCCCCACCCCCTCCCTTACCACCCACTCCGCCCCCTCCCTCTCCCCCCGCAATACCCAGCAGAAACTATTTTGCCCTTATTTCTAATCTTGTTGTAGAGAGAGTATAAGCAATAATAAGAAGGAACAAGAGTTTTTGCTGGTTGAGATAAGGATAGCTATACAGGGCATTGACTCACATTGATTTCCTGTGCGTGGGTGTTACCTTCTAAGTTAATTCTTTTTGATCTAACCTTTTCTCTAGTACCTGTTCCCCTTTTCCTATTGGCCTCAGTTGCTTTGAGGTATCTGCTTTAGTTTCTCTGCGTTAAGGGCAACAAATGCTAGCTAGTTTTTTAGGTGTCTTACCTATCCTCATCCCTCCCTTGTGTGCTCTCGCTTTTATCATGTGCTCATAGTCCAATCCCCTTGTTGTGTTTGCCCTTGATCTAATGTCCACATATGAGGGAGAACATACGATTTTTGGTTTTTTGAGCCAGGCTAACCTCACTCAGAATGATGTTCTCCAATTCCATCCATTTACCAGCGAATGATAACATTTCGTTCTTCTTCATGGCTGCATGAAATTCCATTGTGTATAGATACCACATTTTCTTAATCCATTCGTCAGTGCTGGGGCATCTTGGCTGTTTCCATAACTTGGCTATTGTGAATAGTGCCGCAATAAACATGGATGTGCAGGTGCCTCTGGAGTAACAGTCTTTTGGGTATATCCCCAAGAGTGGTATTGCTGGATCAAATGGTAGATCGATGTCCAGCTTTTTAAGTAGCCTCCAAATTTTTTTCCAGAGTGGTTGTACTAGTCTACATTCCCACCAACAGTGTAAGAGGGTTCCTTTTTCCCCGCATCCTCGCCAACACCTGTTGTTGGTGGTGTTGCTAATGATGGCTATTCTAACAGGGGTGAGGTGGAATCTTAGCGTGGTTTTAATTTGCATTTCTAAAGGGCATTTTTTAAAATAAGAACTGTGTATTGGTGAGGTACTTAAGAAGTATCTACCCTAGTGCCATTTTAACTCTTGATGTTTTGCACAGCTTAACAAAATATAGTTCCTTATTTTTATGTGCAAGTAACAAATGGCCTATATGCTTATTTAAAATACTCTAAATTGCTAGAGCTCTCTCTTTTTTTGGTGGTACAGGGCTTTATGCATTGCTAGACAGGTGCTCTACTGCTTTAGCCATGCCTCCAATGTGCTACAGTCTCCTACTTATTTTGTTCATATTCTGTCTCCAACCACTACAGTTGCAAAGACTGCAAGGGATTGGGGCTGTTGTTCATTGTTGTATCCTTAACAGTAGTGATAAAAGGGGGTGGAGAGAAGTGAGAGGGAGAAGAAGATACAATGGTGACTGTCAGGGCATGAATGACATATAGTTCCATCCCTGAGTCAAGGGCTACCCTTGGGGGTTAGGGTCACAGGTTGTCTGTGGGCACATTGTGAGATGCTTTTGAGATGTCCAGAGAGAAATGTCAAGGAGGAACACTGGATGTAACTATAGCTCATATGAGAATCTAGTCTGAATACTTATTCTTAGTGTGAAAGCGTTGAGCAAGGAAGAGGATGTCAGGTAAGAAGTGAGGAAGGTCAGGGACTACACTTGATCGATCTCATCACTGAACAGAAAAGAGCAGAGGAGTTAAAAAGGAGCTAAGGTATAGGTGGAAAATCTGGGCAGTGATATGATCAAAACTGCCTAGGGAGAAAGGGGTTTCCAGAATGAAGAATTTGGTTAGCTCACTTTCTTGGGCAAGTTACATAACCTTTCTAAGCCTCAGCTTCCTCTTCTTTAAATGGAAGTTAATATACAACTCTCAATGTTATTATGGGAATTAAAATTTTACAATCAGCATTGCTCACTTAAGTATCCCAAAGTTCATGGCACTATTATACAATACTATCTATTAGTATACTTTCAATCAAACATTGATAATATTAAATAATTCACTGACTGTCAGTGCTTTTAAATGAATGACAGTGGAGGTATTTAAATTGAGAATAACTTTAATTTTTCTGAACTATTAGTTTTAGTAGGAGTAATGATGTCTTTGTGATACAAAAGTTAGGTGTTTGCTCTTTGTAGTCATAAGATTAGAATCTGGATCTTTATGTATCCAGCACACTTTTTTTTTTTTTTTTGACAAGTAGCCTAATTTAGTCCATAGTGGGAAGGTTATGGAAAGAGATACTCCAGGGCCAGAATTCTCTGCAGATGTAAAGTAATGTTCATGATCGCCTGAGGTTTCATTCAGATTAAATTTCTATTTTGAAGTGAAATAATTCGCTAACTAGTTTTTGTCTCCTTCAAAAAGTCTAATCACCTGTCAGAGACATGCATTATTTTGGAAATATTTGAATCTCCTTTGAATATCTAAATTTACCTTGGGCTATTACTTTGGACCAAAATGTATTTTGATGGCTGTCTTAATTTTTTTTACAATCTTTGCTATCAAAGAAATAAGGACAACAAAAAAAAATAGTACTTTGGAGTTTTATAATTATATTTCTATTGATGCTATAAATTTAACAGAATTTTATAAATTCATTGAATATTTTTCTGGCAAATTGTGCTTTCTTTAAGAAGCAATAATATTCCTATGAAATGTCTACATTAATACTCATTAGTGAGTATTTTGTAGTAAGAAGGATTATCGTATGTTTTTACATGTGGATCTGGTGAGAATCATTTACAATAACTCTTCTACAGAGGTTTTTTGAAGGCTGTGTTGGCATTTGGTACAGTTCAATGACTGCTAGTTCAAATGCATCAAGTTCATGCTGCCAGCTATTATTCTACTCCTCTTGGATGTAGCTGTCACTCAGAGGAGTGCTGATCCACCACTCCACACATTTCTCTTGGAAGATGTTTTTATATATGCATTAAACTTCTAAAAACCATGTTTTTTCATATATGAAAAACTAAGGAATTCATTTGTTTTACATTTGTTCCAACTTACGTTACAATCAGGTACACACAACTGAGTCTGACCTTGGGCTTTGTATGATAGGATCTTTGAGCAAAGGGTTAGTTACACTCAATGCTTCTTTTCTTTTTTTCTTTTGAAACATTTTATTCTTTTTTTTTTAATTTTTATTTTATTCATATGTGCATACATTGTTTGGGTCATTTCTCCCCCCTTCCCCCCTCATTTGCTCCTCTTTACCCCCCCCCCCTTACCCCTCACTACCAGGCAAAAACTATTCTGCCCTTATCTCTAATTTTGTTGAAGAGAGTATAAGCAATAATAGGAAGGACCAAGGGTTGTTGCTAGTTGAGATAAGGATAGCTATACAGGGAGTTGACTCACATTGATTTCCTATACATGTGTGTTACCTTCTAAATTAATTCTTCTCAAACTGACCTTTTCTCTAGTTCCTGGTCCCCTTCTCCTATTGACCTCAGTTGCTTTAAAGTATTTGCTTTAGTTTCTCTGCATTGAGGGCAGCAAATGCTATATAGTTTTTTGGGTGTCTTACCTATCCTCATACCTTCCTTGTGTGTTCTCGCTTTATCATGTGATCAAAGTCCAATTCCCTTGTTGTGTTTGCCCTTGATCTAATGGCCATATATGAGGGAGAACATACGATTTTTGGTCTTTTGGGCCAGGCTAACCTCACTCAGAATAATGTTCTCCAATTCCATCCATTTACCTGCGAATGATAACATTTCGTTCTTCTTTGTGGCTGCATAAAATTCCATTGTGTATAAACACCACATTTTCTTAATCCATTCATCAGTAGTGGGGCATCTTGGTTGTTTCCATAACTTGGCTATTGTGGATAGTGCCGCAATAAACATGGGTGTGCAGGTGCCTCTGGAGTAACCTGTGTCACAGTCTTTTGGGTATATCCCCAAGAGTGGTATTGCTGAGTCAAATGGTAGATCAATGTTTAGATTTTTATGTAGCCTCCAAATTTTTTTTCCAGAGTGGTTGTACTAGTTTACATTTCCACCAGCAGTGTAAGAGGATTCCTTCCCGCCCCCCATCCTCGCCAACACCTGTTGTTAGTGGTGTTGCTAATGATGGCTATTCTAACAGGGGTGAGGTGGAATCTTAGTGTAGTTTTAATTTGCATTTCCTTTATTGCTAGAGATGGTGAGCATTTTTTCATGTGTTTTTTGGCCATTTGAATTTCTTCTTTTGAGAAAGTTCTGTTTAGTTCACTTGCCCATTTCTTTATTGGTTCATTAATTTTGGGAGAATTTAGTTTTTCAATGCTTCTTTTCAATGTTAGTGGAGTCTGATGTGTTATGTTCAATGCTGTAAGTTTAGACAGAAGCCATAGATAACCTCTAGTTGAACCATAGAAGAGATAGCTTCCATGATCACTCAAATTCTCACCTTTCCTCTTCCCTTTTGTTTCTTTTTCTTACCCACTGCTATAAAGCATTTGCTTAATAACTCTTCAAACTTACCTGCCTAGACTTAGACAAACTCATGGTTCACTGTTTAATTTTGTAGATGCTTTTGTGAGGAAGGAGAATAGGATCCTGTGATTCAGTGACTTGTGGTTGCAAGTGGTGGTGGGGGTGGGAATGCTGGGAGCAGTGAAGAGGCTGTATGACAGTGGTAGATGTATTTGGTTCTAGTCATGGACACACATCAGCACGTCAGCACGTCATTAAATTATAGAAGATGTATTCAACTTAATTAGATAATGACTTTCTTAAGAAGCTGGAAATATTTTGATACTATTGTTAAATGATAGTTATAGATAATTCTCTTTGGAATTCTTTTTTAAGTGAGTTATTGAAGCAACAGACTGAATCAGGCTTTCAGTTCAAATATTTCTAGTATGTTAAAATTTTAATCTTACCTATATGCTAATCTAAAATCTTCAGAGACTCACAAGCCTGTGCAGCTGGAGGAGGAATACTGTGCAAAGAGGCTGTGGATGGTGCTTTTAGGTTTAAAATTTCTATCACAACACTCCCACTGATGCACACTCATAGTATCAACATGATTGTGAAAGGTTAAGAGTCTTGTGGAACATAAGTGAAAAGAAATCTCTCTTTTGTTGGGCGTTCTTTTGTTTCATTAATCTGTGGTTCTTTTTGCTTTTAAACCTTAGAAACGGCATAAAGCTGATAATGCTGTGAACAAGAAACAGACACAAGGTAGGAATGTTACATCTTCTTATATTTATCAAGTACACTCCTATCTACAGATAGGAATTAAATATAATTCAATGAAGAATACTTGTATCTCTTCAGGGTAGATTAATTCTTGCTTTGTAGCATTTATTAGTATGACACTTAAATTCACATTAAAGGGATATGCAGCACTTTTGAAAGGCAACATTTTAATATATTTAAGTGCTTTTTAGCAATGTGCTCCCAAGAACAGTTTGTAAAGTCTTCATTTGTCAGTGTTAAAAACCGTAAAATGTCTTTATTTTGTTTGTGATCCATAGATGTTACTCTAGAAAGAATTTATAGAAAATAATCAGATGTGATATCTTACTTAGGTAAAACACTTATTAGAATCATTGAGTTATGTATGCAAATGAAATATGCCACAGAAATGAAGAAAATAATTGAAACCAACCCAGCTTCTGGAGAGTGCATGGCATTTTGGCTGTTTTTGTATGGGTCTCATTTTGATGGCACTCAAATCAAAATGACTGTTGTGCTCTCAGGTTTTTTTAAATGCCCAGGAATTTACAAAGCATACATCTTATTCCATCTTCAGCTTGCTCCCTCTGTCTCATTTCTCTCTCAAATTCTCTGATGTGATGAGGATCAGCAGTGACTGCCAACATTATTTGGTGACTAAAAACAGTATTTTTATACTGCTGTTACTTTTCTGGGACCCTATTAAAGTAATATGCTTCTTTCTTACTATTTCCCCCCAGAGGCCTTACCTGCTAATTACCTTACCTGTGTAATTTTTTTTTACACATTTGGAAAAATTATATTTATTAGCATAAAATTTATAGACTATTTACTGAGTATTTATTATGGAATATACCAAATCATAAATGGGAATTTTAACTTTGAAGAGTTTATAGCCTATTTGTTGAGATAAGTACATGAAAAATGTAAAAGAGCATGGTAAGAGACGGTTTATGTGGAAGATGTAGGGTTAGGCCATATGGTCTCAGCGTTTCATTAGGTTGTGGCAGGTCATGTTTCCCATGTCCAATGCTATAGATGCTGTTAGGTCTGGAGACCTAAGGCAGATGAGTGAGTGTCCCATCCCCCATGGAGGGCAATATAATTCCTGCATCCTGAGGAGATGGAGGCCTGCATTCCTGCATCCTAAAGGAGAGATACAGATCTGCCACAGGGCTGATGAGCAAAATGCTCTCAAGATTGTTCCCTTCCTCCAATAAAGGTGCTGACCAAACTGCTTCACCGGAGAAAAGCCCATGAATCCATGGCCAATGAGAAAAACCTACTTAACCCAGAGTTATAACGTCCATAAAAATCCTAGCCTTCACCTGTGCAGTGAGCCACCGGTTCTGCTGCAGTACCTTAAGCTGTAGCCTTTCCTTTCTCTCTAATGAATCCTACTTTATACACCGGCTTTGACTCATCAATCAGCTGCCTCACGAGCCAGTTCTCTGGCCTGTGAAGGCAAGGACCCTTGACAGCAGCGCGTAACAATACTGAAAAGGAGAGAAAATCATGGAGAATCTAGAGTGAGGTCTGAAATTAGGGGAGGATTGTGGATGAACAAAGATGTGGGGAAGACATATCGCGTGTGGACTGAGCGAGAAAGGAGGGAGAGGGCATCCTGAGCAGAAAGGAAGAAGACTGCTGGATTGCTTTATTGTGTAGAAAGGAGATTCATATCAGAAGGAGGCAAACACACAATAAAAAAACATACGATAGGATCAAATTTTATGCAGCCTTGAATGCCAAACCAGGCATTCCGGCTTTTCTTATATATACTCAATAGCACCTGAAGGCTTATGAGCCAAGAAAGAGACAGAACGAACATGTAGTTGGGATGGAGACATAAAGAATCAGAGTAGGGGGTTATTGGAAGCCTGAAGACAAAGCTACTCTAGGAGTTTAGATGTAAAGGAACAATCAGAGGAATTGAAAAAAATCCAGATGTTTCAAGTGTTAGTATTTTTGCAATATGCAGCTTTTGCATTTGTGGCCATGTTGCTCAGAATATTCAGTAACATCTTTTGAAATACATAATTCATCTTGTAGCAGAGGGCACTTATCTTTAGTGACCTGCCATTGTTTATTTTCAAGCCTTCACCAAAAGGTCAACAGAGTATAATTGAAGGATAGTTGTCTTAGCTATGATGATTTCAGGTGCTGTAGTTTCCTTGGTACTTACTTACTTCCCCAAATGCTCCCTTCAGAGAAAATATTCTTTACTGGTTATCATTCTTGGCTCATCCATCCTCTTTGTGGTGTAACAGGGTTAGCTGAATGGTTGGAAATAAAGAATAGCAAATGATAGGGAAGGCATCTATAACAAGTATGTATCAAATTCATTTCAAAAATAAAATGTTAGGATTCAGCATAACACTTGGAAATCCCATATCCAAGAAGTCATGGTTTTCAGGTTGGTAGTTGAAGTTGTTTCCTAAGAGATTGATGTCTTCTCTTTTTTAACCTTTGCCTGCTTTGAGCATTGCTATTCTTCTTGGTTTGACAGTAGATGAGAAATAACAAAAATGTTTGAGTAGGATACTGTCACTGTCAGATAACTCAAATTACTAAACATGAGAGCCATCTGTTACCATTTGGCCGGAATGAAATTCAATTTACTTTCCTGAACTGAGGCAATAGTCAGTATGTGGGAGTAGGAAGGAGGATATTTATGACAGGTGATTAATTTTTGACAGAGATTTATACTATTAAGCTTAAGTTTTCATTTTCTAAATGTTTAGCAAGACCATATAATATGAAAGAGGATGTCTTTCCCTCACATTCAAATATTAACCCTTCTGTATTCTTACAGAAATGAATGTTTTCTTTCCTTACTTGCATTGGGGGAATATTTTTTCCTGTCATTTCCTAGAGACTTAGGAAATATAAACTTGTAATTTGTTTTCAACACTTTCAACCACTTAACCATCAATTCATTTTTACCAACTAAATCATGGAGATTGGCCCTAATACAAAAACTTATCAAATAGGCTTTACATTTGATAAGCTCAACACCAGTTTTGGGGGAAAGCCATTTCTTACACTGGAGATCTATATGTTGGTTAGGTAGAGGGTTCAGTGATCTGGAAAATGTAAAATTGTATATTATTTTCCAAGAATCTAATTGCAGAGAAAAGGCAGTTCAAAATGATGCTCAGAAAGTCCAGAGACATGAATGAGCCTGGATGAGCTTTGTGGTCCACTCCTCTCAGAGAATGGTGGCTGCTTCTCTTTGATCTTGGTGGGGTTTTTTTTGTTGTTGTTGTTATTGTGTGATGGTTTGTGCATTCTGGACAGGAACAGCAGAGGACAGATCTAGCCTATCCTGTCTTAGCAGATGTTCTGCATGTATGTGGCAAATGAACAGGTGAATTAACCCTTTCCAGAGAGATACTTGAATATAGGTAACAAAGAAAGAACAAACTAAAAATGTATGGAGACTGCTTGGAAATTCATCCTCTGGGGTGAGAACAAGGTGAAAAGCCATATTTTTATAACACTGTGTCCCAGACTGCTTCACAGGCACTAATAAAATACTAATGTGGTAAAAATTCTTGCCACACCACAAAATTCCTTACCTTCTCTGTCAAAATCATTATGTCATCAGTTTACCTTTGCTTTGCCTCCTGTGAACACAGGAGCCCACTTACGACGTCCATTACTCAAAGCCACAGAGCACTTCCATACTTAGAGCTGTGGCTTTCCTTGCATCCAAACCTACCTTCTTTTTTTCTGATTTCTTCCCTTAGTATTTGAAGACAAGTTTTTATATAACATTTTTATTAGTGTATATTAGTTATACAAGAGGTTTTATTGTGACATTTCCATATATTCTTACAATGTACCTTGGTTAGTAAACTCAGTTTTTAATGTACCCTCCTCCATGCATCTATACATACACACACACACTCGGGTAGTCTCACAATTTTCCCTGAAGTGAGTTGTTTTGCCAAATTTATCTCTGTAGACATTTTTAGAATAGAAATTTGTAATTGTGGTTATAATATGTAAATTAATGCCAATTCCCATATGAATTTATTGTGGTGGTTGAGCTAGTTCTCTTTTTAAACTGTAAAACTGTGCTTGCATTTTTAATGCAATGCTGTGAGGGCTAGTGTACTAATGTTTCAAATGAAATGAAATTTCACCTAAAATCATAACCCAGAGACATGGGACAGCATGGAGCTCAGGTACAGACTAAAGTATTTGAGCATTCTTGCCCTTTGTTTTTTAGGTGTTTTTTTGTTCAGTGGGATTTTTGCCTTGGTATGATACCTGTACATGTATTGTGCCAAAGTCAACAGATCACTAATAAAGAGGGGAGAGTAAAAGAAGGAAGTAAAGAAGGTGAATATGGTTGATGTACTTTCCATACAAGAATGAATATAGAATTTTTAAACCTGTTGAAATCACTATAAAAGGGGGACTAAGGTAGAAAGGAAAGAAATGGAGGGGATGAACCAATTCATGATGTAATGCATGTATACATGGAAATACCATAATGAAATTCCTATTATAGCTGTCTTAAACAAACAAACAAAATGTCTTTTTTTCAAAAATGGAGGACAAGAAGGTAAAACAGGTCCTGTCTGGGGCTTTGTACCAGTGGGAGCGGGGAAGATATTAGACAAGGGTATAGGATGGTGAATATGGTGTACTCATGTATGAAAATGGAAAAATGAGACCTGTTGAAACTATTTTAAGAATGAGGGAGGAGGGGTAAAGGAGAATGATGGAGGAGGTAAATCTAACTAAAATATATTGTAAGCACTTTTGTTAATCTATCTCCAGTTCAATAATAATATAATTAAAATATTTGGGCAAATTTTAAAATGCATCCTAATGAATGGATGTGCTTTTTAAAAATCCCAGACTTAGATATATTCCCTTAAGGGTAGTGTGTATGTATTCTGTAGGTGAGAAGGTATGGGAGAAACAGCAATCTGTAGATCACCTGATTTTGATGCTATTGTTCAATGAAGGCTAACATTACTATACTTAGTTTAATACCTTGTTTTATTATGAGAGTAGATATTATATTAGAATAAACCTTTGTTTAATAAAGCAGTTTTGTTGTGTAATTTAGTTTTTTAGAAAAGATAACATGAAATTCTTTTAAGTTAGTTACATTGCTAAAAATAGAAAATTTACTCATTTCTAACCCTAGTTTCCTCCTCAGAGCTACATCGCCTTCTTTAGAGTGGAATAGAGTTGGTGTTGGCTGATGGTCACTAAAAAGGCTACTTCCTGAAGGGTGCATGGTTGCTTATCTCCCACTAGAAACCACTTCAGCTTTAAAGTCCTGTGAAAAAAGGTGTTGAGGTGGTGTGAATTCAGTGTGTTTCAAGTTATGCAGCCCGTGGAGGCCTACTAACAAAGCCATGTGCGTCTGGTTCAGTTTGTCTCAGTGCTGTACAAAAGACCATGTTACATTAAGCAACTTAGAGTAGCACCATTTTCCTGACTTAATGAAAAACAGAGTACTGCCTTTCGTCTCCCTGGAGGTTCTCCCACTTGTGAACCATCCAGTGGGCTTGTACATGAGGCAGGGTACATGTAGTTCTTAGAAAGTGTTGCTTCCTAGGGCTTAAAATTACACATATGCCTAACCTAAATAACTTCATCCAGCTAAATGATTGTTAATATTTCTGAATTGTCACGTATCTAAGGATTATATAAATTGAACTGGTTAGAAATCCTACACAATAGCTCTGGATAGGAGGAAGGTATTTATTTGTGGAGAAATACAGACCAGATTGTGTTTCATTTATCCTATAAATCAAAGTTACACACAGAAGGGTAAAACCCACAGAGGAAATTTAGGAGCATAGATAGAGGACTGATTTTAGGGCTAACTTCGATCTTGCTCTTGGCTTTCTTACCTATTTGTACATACCTTATTTTGTGTTCTATTTTTAATATAAACAAGGTATTCCACTTCCTTGGCACTTTCTCTCATCTGTTTTTGCCAAACCCAAATAAATTGCATGTTCAGATTCCTTGGGTAAAACAGGTATGATTCAAAATTAGAGCATTTGTTATTTCACTTCAATAAGTCTTTATTGAACATCTTCCTCATGTAAGATTCTATGAAGAAAATGCAGAAAAAAACAAGTCTTTACTCTTGCCCTTCAGGAAATTATGTGAGTGTAAAGATAAGATGTAGACTGATGTACAAGGCAGAAAAAGTAATAAGGTCCAAATGAGAAAGATGGGATTCTGAAATGTCATTGGAGAGGTTCACAAAGGGTAAGTATTATTTGGTAAGCAGAGAGATTAGGGTGGTAACTATGGGTTCAGGACTGATATGAGCATTACTGTGGAAATGTGCAGACATGAGATACAACCTGGAGCAAATAATATTTTGGCAAAAGCACAGCCACATGCCAGGAAGCAACAAGGCCAGGGATAAGAATGCAAGTTAGGGTCATATTTAAAAGGCTTTTGAAAACCATGGTGAGAAAGTTGGAGGGAATTAATTAAGGATGTGGAGAAGTTCCCAGTGTACTTTTGAAAGAACTTGACAACAGTATGGGGCAGGGGCAGTGTGAGGTCACAAGTGATGACTATGAGAAGACAAAAAAACTGTGCAGTGGATGGATTCAACTGGCCTGGAGGTGGGAGGGGAAACCCTGCCAAACACCCAATGCTGCCTAGTTGAGAGAGGACTGTGATTGGGACACCCACTAAATCTAGCATTTCAGAAGTAAAAAGTTCTTAACTAGAGTTCCAGCTCTTGACAGGACAGGAATTAAGGAATTGTGAAAACTAAAGCCAGATTGAAAGGAATTATGGAATGATTGATTGGTGAGGCCAGAGAGGGAGATTTTTCTTTCAAGAAGTTCTCAATTAAGTGAAGGAGAAAGTGAATGATTTATAGCTCTGTGAGTAAGGATAAAGGAAAGCATTTTGAGAATAGGGGATTGCTGACCCTTGTGCTCTGATCACATCACCTCACTCTTATATAATTTTTTTTATAAGGTATTGGGTCTCAAACTTGATCGTGCTCCAGAATCCCACAAATGACTCCTTTTGTAAGGAAATACACAGATCGCTGGGAGTCACCCTAGAGTTTCTGGAGGTCTGGGTTGGGGCCCCAGAATTTTAAGAAATTCTTAGTGATGCTGGTATTATTGAACAGCAGCCATTTTTGAATGCTTTATAAATGAGTTCATTAAAGTAGTATTGACTGTTATTCCAATATAAACAATAAAGTCAAGGGAGAAATTCAGAAAGTTCCCACTGTCTTTCATGTCAAAAGAAGTTAATGGTTTGGTCTCCTGCATAGTGTTTGAATTTGACCTTTATAGGCAAGTTTATGCAAGATACTCTTATGCAATATCAGACTGTCCCAAAAATAAGAGTTACCTTGGAACTGTCTTTGAAAGTAAGAGTCTGTATAGTCAGTGAATTGCTGCTTTAACTTGGGTACACTTGTTTTCCTTATTTGGCAAGGTCAAAAGCATGGTCTAAACTGCACTTAATGACCTAAAATCCTCAAATGCTGACTTCCAGAGAGGAAATGGAGCACATTACCTTTCCTGTGGTTTTCCTGTACATTTTGGCATCCTCTTGAACAACTTGACTCCTTACGTACTAAAGAAGTGGTAAGAAAGGCAGGTCATGATTGAGGAGGTGGGTGACACTCTCCTCTCCTGGGAGGCCTTGTGAGAATGTAAATGAGCACCTGCAGTTGACTTGAGTCCCTAGAGCCTCCTGGGGCTTTGATGAGGAATGCCCTAGGTCTTCTAACAGAATGTTTGCATTTCACTAAAGAAACCAACTACAGCAAAGCTGCTAACTTGTCTCCTGCTAAGTACAAACAGGTTTCCCTTTAAGGTGTTTGTGTAAAGTCTGAGCCCTCCCATGCATACTTGTCAGACTAATTAGGCCGTGTGGAAACTATAGCAGGTGTGTTTGGATGGGACTGGGGAGAGTCTGAGGAGTTTGCATTGAAGAGTGACTGCTAAGGCACCTACAGGCTATTCTGAGCATCGTCCTCCCTCACTCTCACTCCACTTCACCAGGCAGTATTAATCACCTCCTCCAGGGAAGCAGTAGCAGCTCTGTTATTTTTGTCCTAAAAAACTAACTAAATAAGAGTCTCAGCAAAGGACCCAACATTATTTCCTGCTTTCTCCAAAGTAATTGGAACTGGAGCAAAGGAGATCGCTGATTAAAAATAATTAGGTTCCTGTTTCAGTTGCCAGCATACCAAAAGTAATGGTTTTTGGTCATTTTAATTGTTCAAAGGATTGGGTGTTTAGGAACCACTTTCAAAAGAAAACAATGAACTGTATGATTGATGGGTATCCTTGGCCAATATTCAACTCTTCATTTATACACTTTTTTTTTTAACATTGTAGCTGATCTTTAATTTCACTAGAATTGTATATTGCTGTCTATAGTCTAAGATTGATCTGGCCTCAAGTTTGTAGAAGCTGTGTACTTTCTGTCTTTATTTCTGTGTTTGGTTTTGTATTTCAAGGGCACAGTAAATAGGGAAGACATAGAAACCCATCCTCATTGTAACAAGCTTTCTCCCCAGTGGTGCAGATGCTGCAGGCCCAGGGAAAAGCTACAGCTAGAGCAGTGCAGTGGAGCCTGGAAACTGGTGGCTCCCTGCTCAGGTGAAGGCTGGGGCTTTTTATGGATACTTTAACTCTGGGTTAAGGTAACGGTTAGGTGGTTTTTCTGTTGTTGTTGTTCCATTGGTCATGGATTCACATGTGTGGGCTCTCTTCAGTGAGCTGGTCTGTTTGCCCCTTATGGGGGAAACAACCTTGAAAGCATTCTGTTTATCAGCCCCGTGACAGATTTATGAGACCATGTGTCACCTCCTCAGGGTTCAGGGATGCAGATTTATGAGACCAGGTATCTCCTTGTCAGCATACAGGGCTCATAGTGCTCTCCATGGAGGATGGGATACTCACTCTTCTGTCCTTTATGTTCCCAGACCCCGCAGGACAAAAGGTGAGGTGCCAGGTTCTTCAGTACTTTCAGAGAAATGCGAGAGCTCTAATTTAGAATAGGGTCATAAAGGTGATGTTCACCTTGATTAATCCAGGCCACTGCAGCCTTCAGAATAAATACCAAATGCTGGTCACATTGACAGTTATGTACATATATGTGACTGGGTTTGTAGTTAGTGCTGTAGATTCCTAAGCAGGCAGTCTGGTTGGGTCTGATAAAAGTACAAACAAAAATACTCTGGAGCCAGTAATGCTTCTTTCAGGATTTGCTCTGATAAGATATAATCATGCGAATATAGTTCAGCATTGTTTGTGATGGTACAAAAAATTGGAAGCCAGAATCTTATTCAAGAGGAGGGTTGTTGACTGCATTATGATATGGCTGTTGTCTGTGGGGCCCCTAGAAGTGTGATGCTGAACTATGACCAAGACCAAGGAAAAGACGGGCTAGTGATGGTTTATAATACTGCTGAAGGCTCGAAATGCCCCTCAAGCACCCTAGACTAGCTTCTCAGTTTAAAGATACGTATACATTCATGGTTTCCCTGGTTTAACCAGTTATGCAGTCTGGTGTGATTAATTGCCTACAGGCTGTAAAAGACCCTGCTGGTAATTTTTGCCCAGGCTTCCATAAAATTAGGATTTCTTATATATGTCATAGAAGTTCAAAATCCATGTCTTGGGTGAATGAGAAGGACCCCAGGGAGCTGTGGGGGAGAAACCTGTGTTTCTCAGGCCCACAGTAGTTTTCTGGACTTGCATTTTTCTGTTGTACCAGATTCTTTACCTTGAGAGCCAGTTGTGAATACATCCTGTGGAGCCTGTGAGTTGGTTCAATTATCAGGCCCATTGGAATTGACCCATCCAATTTTGGGGGAGTATTTGTCAAAAGATGAGTTGTCTATGCTTTGTCGTTAAAGTATTTATAGTATATCAAGTGGAAACCCAAGTTGCAGAGAAACAAATTTTAAACAGGAAGTAAAGCAAGTATGTCCACAGTTTTCTAGAGAAAGGGGTATGAGGATGCAGTTAGTAGTCCTTGCCTTGGCAAGGTAGCATGGAGATGAGACTGTCAACCTTTCCTTTGTATGCTCCTGTTTGTCTTGTTGGAAACATGTATTGATTGTGTAGTTTGATGGAAAATGTCATCAACTGATTGGTATTTAAAAGTTTCTTATATGTGTAACTTTTTGCCAGAGATCACATTTTCCAGTGTATCTCTTCAGTAATTAATTGAGAGGAACCATTTGTGTGCAGAGTAGAATGTACTGTGGGGGCAGGGGACCAAAATCTGAGAAAGGTAAGCAGGTTTGGATGTACAGAGAAAAGTGATCAGGGCAAGGTGGAGAAAATAAGTAGGTTCACAAGATGGAGACAAGAAGCGGATTTGAAGAACCACACTTAGTGCTGTTCCGTGAGAGTGCCAGTGGCTCCCACTCTCCTGAGTGTGGTGATGACTCTCCCTGGCTTGGTCTGTTGGGTCTGAGAAGCCTGTTCTGACACTTGTGTCGTGTTGAATGGAATCAGTAGAGTGGGCCAGGGTTATTTTTAGATGTGAGCTAGCAAACATCTGCCAGGTGGCAGCATCTCAGGCAGGACTAGTTTAGGTGGCAAGAGCTAGAAGGAGTGGCCATGAGCTCACATCAGAGAATAGAGTGTATTAGTGCATCTCATGGTTACATAACCATTTCTAACTATTTATATTAGAAATCTTTTTAGTAACTTGTAAAACTGAGAAGTCTAATTTAAACAAATCCTTAAATAGCTCATGGGCATCTTTTTATACTTAGTTTTATTCAGTTATAACTCACATACCACAAAATTCACCATTTTAAATTTGAAGTGCAGTGGTCACAAGGTTATGTATCCATCACCACTACCTAATTCTGGAATGTTTTCATCACTCCCAAAAGAAGCTCCATATGTGTAAGCAATCAGTCCTTATTCTCCCTTTTCATGAATCCCTGGCAACCACTAATCTACTTTCTGTCATATATATTTGTCTATTCTAGCCATTTTATATAAATCAGATCATACAATATGTGGTCTTTTTGTCTGACTTCTTTCACATACCATATCTTCAGGGCTGATCTGTGTTGTGCCATCAGCACTTCATTTCTTTTTGTGGCTGAATAACCTCTGAAAGGATAATCCACATTTTGTTGATCTGTTCATCACTTGATGGGTTTTTTCCACTTTGTGGCTGTTGTAAATAATGCTACAGTACATATTCATGTGCAAGTTTTATATGAGTTTTCTGTTCTCTCAGACATAAACCTAGAAATGGAATTACCAACTCTTTGATTTACTTGTTGAGGAACTGCTGGTGCTTTCCAGTATAGCTATGTGTTAAATAACATATATGTTATTTAACATATGATCTACTAGGGAGTGGGTATCTATCCTTAATAAATCTATGTAGCTACTACTGGGGCTTCATATGGTTCCAAACGCATGGGATATTAGGAATCCAGCATTCCATCCAGCAAGTACCTCCTGAGTGCCTTCCTGTTGCTCTGTTGTAACTCTGGGAATACATCAGAGTGGGACAGGGGAGGTTCCTGTTGTCATGGATCTTTCAGTCAGGGAAGGAAATGGCCCTTAAATAATCCTCTCTCAACAAAATATATGGTAAAACTGGGATCTGTGCTCTGAAAGAAAAGTGCAGGGAGCTCACTTATCCTAGAGGGTAGTGGTAAAGGACCAGATATCCACAAATCTCCTTTGTGAAAGCTGAGATCTGGAAGATATAACTAGATGAGAGTGGAATAAGGAGTGCCAGCCGTGGAAACACATGTAAAGGATCAGAAGCAGGAAAGACCATGGGCCTCTGACCACTGAGGACATGGGGAGGGTACAGAGGGAGTGACTGACTAGAGGTTAGGATGGGGAGTTGCTGAGTTGCTCATAAAAGGCTTTTTATGGTAGAGGGATTTAAAAAATATTGGCCAAATTGGGCATAAAATCAACAGGACGTTTTTGTTAGCAAAAACTACTCCAAATTTTCAAGGACTTTTTTGCATAATAGCAAGAGTTTTTGGGTTTTCTTTCTTTAAAAGAAATAGATAAGCAGTGAGGTAAAACTGCCCCAGTAATATAACATTAAGTTGCTTAGAAATTATAACTACAATAAAAAACTTATCCAAACTAACAAGTTAAATTAATACTTACAGAATGAAAAGGTGTTTATACAAAAGTTTAATGCATTTTTATGTACTACTAATGATAGAAAGATTAAATAAAAATGTACTATTTATAACAAGAAAAAACCATCAAATATCAAGAAATCTTAAAGACTCATTCACAAAAAGCTAAAAAACATGTCTGAGAAAAATTAATGGAGATATAAATAAATGAAGAGAGATAGCTTGCTCATGATTTGAAAGACTTGAGCACCAAATCAAACTCCAGGAGGCTTTGTGTATGTGTGTTATGTCTTGTTTAAGAATTAAAAATTCAATTCTAAAATGTGTGTGAAAATACAAAGGACTTAGAATAGCCAAATTAATATTGTCAAAGAACAGAGTTGCCACAAACTGACATTAGTCAAGATGATGTATAGTGATATGAAAATACGCAAATCAATTGATGGAATAAATAGAGTCCAAAAATCAGTCCGTCATAGTGCTATTTTGATATAATGGAGAAAGAAGGATCTTTTAAACAGATTCTTAGATATGTTGATTGAAAGCGCAATACAAAAATACATGCATGTGGTATGAGTCCAAGTATAACCATCCCTTACTATCTGTAGGGGATTGGTTCCATACTCCCTTCCCAGGATATCAAAATCCCCAGATACTCAGGTCCTTCATACTAAATAGTATAGCATTTATGTATTGCCTGTGCACACAAATACTTTTTTTTTCCTGGTCCTATTTATTTATTTATTTATTTACCTTCATTTGTTTTTTTCACATGTGCATACATTGTTTGGGTCATTTCTTCTTCCTGCCCCCTTCCCCCATCCTCTCCTCCCTCCCCCCTCGAATACTTTAAAGTATAATATGCTTTATTATACTTTATAATATACTTATTAACTTATAATCTTATAATACCTAATATAATATGATACTGTGTAAACAATTAATGTGTTATATTGGTCAGGGAATAATGACAGGGAAAAAAGTCTGTACCTATTCAGTACAGTTTTTTAAAAAATATTTGCTATCCACAATTGATTGAATCCACAAATATAGAATCTGTGGGCACAGAGAGATGATTGTATGTGGAGTACAAGACTACTCTGTGATAACTAACTTATACTTGTATCTGAGGAATGGAAGAATAGATGCAAAAAAAAAACCATAAGGGGTCATTCTGTAGTTCTATAGCTTGTTCAGGCTGATTGGTGTTTATAATTCTCAAAATTCGTTGAATAGAACACTTAACATCTGTTCACTTGCTTTAAGTTATACTTCTGTTGGAAAAGAAAACCTCATGAGCATGAACTTCCCTAACTAAGGAAAGTAGGCAGAGTGTAAGATACCAGGAAACCATGAATGTGCTGGTTGACTGGTATGCTTCATAGACAGAGTTGGCCACTGCTCTGTCCCAGCCACATGTCACAGTGTGGAACTGAACCACAAGTTACCTGACCTTCTCAGCTTTCCATATAAGCCTAAATTCTTAATTTTTGCTTGCAATTTTTTTGTTATTTAATACATTAAAATCATTGTACTCATTTGTCATTATTCTTTTTTTCCACAAATAAAAATTGTGTACATTTGTGGTTACAACATGATATTTTGATATAAAGTTAACTGTCTGTGTCTACGGGGTCTGCATCCACAGGTTCAACCAATCTCAGGTAAAAAATACTCAAGAAAAAAAATTGTGTCTGTACTGAATACATTCTGGCATTTTTCCTTGTTATTCTCTAACCAATACAGTATAACAATTGTTTATATAAAATTAACATTTTTAGGTATTACAAAATAGTCTAGAGATATCTTAAAGTATTCAGAAGGATGTGCATAGGTTATATGCAAATTTGCACCATTTTATGCAAAGGACTTAAGCAGCTATAGATTTTGATATCCATGGTGGGGGGAGGGGTCCTAGAATTGGTACTAGCAGAGGATTGTATGTATTCATTGTGAAATGATTGCATCAATCTGATTAGCATACCCATTACATCACAAGGTTTTTTTTTTGTCAAGAATATTTAAGTCTACCCTCTCAGCAATTTTCAAGTATATCAGGTACCATGCTGTTCAATAGATCCTTGGAACATTTATCCTCTCTGACCTGAAGCCTTATCTCTTGGTTTTAGAAATATTAAACACTGATTTAAATAAAAGAGTTAAGTATTGGAATTGGGAGAATGTTTACTGGTAATTTTTTTTTTCTTTTTTTTTTTTTTTTGGTGGTACTGGGGTTTGAACTCAGGGCCTCATGCTTACTAGGCAGATGCTTTACCCCTTGAGGCACTCCACCAGCCCAGAAGAATGTTTACTAATGTGAGAGAATCAGAAGGGAAGTAAATGGCAGTAAAGAACTCTAGATGTTATTGAACAATTTTTTCTTATTTAAGCTGATGCAGACTTTTAGCCCAATCATTGTGTCAGTTAATCTTAAATATAGTTGATTTGGCCAGCACTCGGCTGGCTCTTTGTTGAGTACATCTTTATATTGCAGGTACTGGGTTATGTAATCATAGAAGAGAGTATTCTTGTTTTTTCACAACTCATGATAGCAGGTAATTTTGAGGAAGACCCTGCTAGGCTTTGGCCTTTAGCCCTTTCAACTTGAAATTACTTTTTGAATTGATGAAATTGACTCACCAAAATCACTTAAGATATTTATTCTTGCATTTATTTTTCTATGAGCATTTGAGTGTCTCATGTGCCAGGAATACTGCAAGATAGTAAAAATGCAGAAGACACAACCTCTGCATACAGGCAGTTTTCAAACACAAGACTATGTTTAGAATAAATTAATTTATATTGTAATATTGGTTTCAAGATCCGTTGGCATGTACTTTATGTTAAATTTACTATTTAATGTTTTGAGAATTATTATCATTATAACTTTTTTCCCAGAGGGTTAGTCTTTGTTTCTCCTAACATCAAAAGATACTGAATGTAATATATTTGTACCTAGAACTTACTGTTTTGTAAATATTTACTGACTACTTTTTGCCTGTACTGTCCTATTTTCAGGGAATGTAATGTTAAAGCAAATAGTAATTTTGCCCGTGTGAATTTACTGTCTACATAATTTATCAATGGGCCCTTTTTTAAAGTGCTAAGTTCGGTGTTATCTACCTTGTCCTGCTTTTGTTTTATTTTTTAGTGCCTATTGGTATATTCAGTGTTATGTCACAGAAGTATAGTATATGTGTGTGGGGGGGATTGTACTAGTAACTTTACAGTTGTGAAGCAATAAGGAAACTATGAAATACCCTTCTATCATAACTTAGCAATAGCCCTTTCCAGTAAGCCAAACACAGAATTTTTGCACTTTTGCATTATTACAAATCTGATGATGCAGTCTCTTTATGTTGGCTTTGTGTGCTGCAACATTACTAATCTATTACTTCTCTGCTTGTGATTCTTTTTTTTAACATTACCACTGTTGCAGCATCTGAAATATGTTTAAGCTCATCACATCATTTTTATGGCTTTCTCCTCCAGCCCAGCCCAGTAATTTCCTCTCTGCACTGAAGGAAGGGAAGTGCTTGGAAACTCCAGTGAGATGGCTGGCCCTCTGTTAGTGTTATGTCTTTGTATAATTTCACATATACTTGCTATCATAATTCATTTTTAGACCTATAATATTGCTGCTAGCCACTTTATTAAAGCTATTCATGCAAAAATGACCACTTCATCAGAAGTAGTCTTTTCCTAAGTAGCAAAAAAAATGTTCTTAAAAATGTCACTCTTTCTCTTTCCAGTTTTGAGAAACGGTGCTTGGGAAATTGTTCACTGGGAGAAGGTATGCATTGGTTTTACTTTGACTCCAGGAATGCGTAGAGGTGTCTCCAACTGGTGTAATTTTTATGTATAAGAAAATGTCAAGAATTCCGCTAATAAGAGAGCTAATTAGTAATTTAATGTTGTAAACACACATGGAGTCATCACTTAGTCACATCTACTTAGTATTTCTGCACTATTCTAGAAAGACTATTATTTTGAAAAGTAATAGTTAGAACTTTTGGGGTTTTTTCATAGTATATTTTGAGTACTGTTTTCATAGATTTTATTTAACCACAAGCTGTTTG
The DNA here is from genome assembly GCF_047511655.1 of Castor canadensis. Taxonomy (NCBI): domain Eukaryota; kingdom Metazoa; phylum Chordata; class Mammalia; order Rodentia; family Castoridae; genus Castor; species Castor canadensis. The sequence goes on from NC_133394.1 coordinate 120,656,045, forward strand.
TGTTGTACATTTTGTTTTACCATCTACTGTCCAAGTAAAATAAAAAATCTTAGTTCTGATATTTGACATTTGGATGTTTTACCTCAAAGACCTATACAAAGAATAATCACATTGGCATACTACTAATTCTCACTTTTACAAAAAAATCTTACAAACTAATCATTTTCTAATGAACCAAATATCAGTTCCATAACATCAGAGGTTAATTTGTTCTGAAGTATCTCTAACATGGAAGCTAATTTATCATTTAACAAATGTTATCCAAGTGTTCATTCTTTTTAGACCTCGATTCTAAAAGGTAAGCAAAGTCCTCCCTTAATCCTAGATTTAACCTTTGGTAACCACAGGTGGTTAAATGACTTTGTAATTTGGTAAATGACTTTTGGAGGCCAAGCCAATCTATTGAGAGGCTTTTGTTTCCTGCTATTTGAGGACACTGGAGGTGTGACTCACAGGACACACTGACTGTATGTAACACTTTTCACTCCATTATCACTCAGTTGATTAACATCTATGCATTTGGTCCTGGCTGTGTTCATTGTCACCTGTGTCCCTGCAGTGATAGAATCTGCTCTCAATAAAAAAAATTAATTGCATTTTTGTTGATTTTTAAATCAGTGATTACAATAGAAACTGACATCTCCTCCTCCAGGTAGTTGAAAATTCTCCCTTCTCTCTCTCTGGTCTTTGACATAAGAGTAACAAAGAGGAAAATACCTTAATTATGCTTTATTTCTGTGATTGCCATCTCTGTTTCAGAACAGAGTAAAAATCAAAAAAGCTAAAAGCACTTTCAAAGTAAGTTTCTTTTATGGTCTTGTCAGGTACTTGTGAATTTAACCATTTTAGAGAGAAGACAGGTAGGATATAATCAAGTATGAGAAATTGAATTTTGCTATATTTTCATCAGTAGGGTTATTAGTGTAGGAAACATAAATGCACATTCTAGCAAATTAATATGTAAACTATTTTGTGACAAGTGAAACTTAGTTTTACATGCTGTGGCAACAGAGATAATCATTATACTACGCACTCAACAAATATTTGAGTGTTTGTGCCAAGCAGTAGCAGAAAGCAAGACATATAGGGGTTTCTTTTTGTGCCATAAAATATAATCATACCATACATCCTGAGATGCCAGCCATGTTAAAAAAAAATGTGGAGAAGCACAAAAGTGTGCTTATTTGTCAGGTTAACCAGATTATTGGGAAAGTCTTTTCCTTGGTTGTATAATTTTTTGCAGATAAAAATAAAATTAACTGGGTGTGGTGTCACATTCCCATAAATGCCAACACTTAGGAGGCTGAAATAGATTGTATGTTCAAAGCCATCCTGAGCTACATAGCAAGATCCTGTGTCAAAAAACCTCAAAATCAATTAATTAAAGAAAATCAGTAAACTAAAACCAAAAATATCATCCACATGCCAAGACAGCATGGCAAATCAAGTGCAGTTTATTCAGAGTACTTTCTTTGCCACTCTAGATGTGTGGCTACTGTGATTCCTCAAAGGACCTACAAATTTTCAGTGTTCGTCTATCATTCACACATGGGACTTCAGCTTTCAAATGTCAGTAGTTCATTCTTCAACTTAATGCCTTGAAGCTTTCTCCCTGTTACAGTAGGTTCAATTTCAAGTATCTAGTTAAAAAAGGAAGCACCATGATAAAAAAGCCCCACACAGGAACATTATCTCTGCTCTTGAAATTTAAGCAGTTGGTTTCATTGTCCTCCCACAAAGACCAGACCTTCACATTGAGATTGCAGCTGACAGCATTCACAGATTTTTGAAATATGTGCAGGTGGGAAATTTAGTTGAATAATCTTGAAATCAATACATTCTTCTGGTTTAGTGTGGGGAGCATGGCATATGAGCTAGATGCATACATAAAAGTCACTGCATTAAGCTGCTATAATACTTGAAGTTTCTACTATGACATATATATTTTTTGGATGATGACTGTATCTCACAAAATATCCCTTAATAAAATGCTGCTACCTAGAATTGGACATAGCTTGATTTTTAAATCAGTCAGTTACAGCTTGATAGTCTTATCCTTTTTCATAATCCTCAGTCATAGCTGATAATATAAGAGGCTTGAGAAATTTTAAGGTAGTGGAATGAAAGTTCTAAGTATTTTCTTACACTTGGTGTTTTGGGGACTAGAAACTGTTTCGTCATGTTGTTCCTCCAGGTGGCATATTGTGTAAAGCATTTTTCCCTTCTTAGTCCCTCTTATGCTAGAAATGAGAATGCCACATTAGGAACTCAGAACCCAAAAGGAAATTGCTTAGATATCATTGAGAAATTGATCTAAAACATAGGCAAGTAAGTTCTCTCCCTTCCTCAAGTACTGTGAGATCTACCTTAGTATTTAGTAAGTTTTTGGTTTTTCCAGGCCACTGGAGTAACTACAAATTACATATAGAATGCTAATAGTTATTTTTAGTTTAATAACTGCAGTCTTCCTTTTGCCTTACAATGAATGATGTTGGGAAGCAATAGTTAGGGACTTTTGTTAAGTCAAACTGTTTGATATAGATGGCTTAACACTGATGTAGACAGATGTAGTCCTAATTTTCTGAAACATATACTTTATTGGAGAAGTATTAACACAAGGGAAGCAATTAAATGGTAACCTAGGTTACCATTTCCTTGCCATGAGTGCAAGGAATTTATATTTTATAATCGTACTGTCAGAGCACATTAAGGACTGGTTTCTGTTTATACTGGATAGGGTATTTGATTCCAGGGTCTTGGGTAATTTGTCAATTTTAGATAGCTCGAATCTCATATTTCAGCTAAAATAAATCTTTTTTGAATCAAGGTACCCAGTGTTTCCCTATCTGGGTAACCAGCATACAGTTCATAGATTAGAAGATACTCCTCCTACAACTTTCCCTAGCCCGTTCCTTCCAGGATATAAAGTAGAGCAGAATGGTCCCCTCTGCAATAATTTCTCACTATGGTTCTCACTAAGGGTACTATTCTTTCCTTTCCTCCCAATAAGGTTTTATTTTAGAATTCAGGGGAAAGTAGGGAGTGAGGAGAACAAAAAAGCTTTAACAAAAAAAGGATTTCCTTTCCTCTTCTAAATGTAGAAACTTACTTTCAGGTGCTGCAGGAGAGGCCAGCAATCATAGTGCAGTGGGAGTGACTCAGTGTGACTTGGTCACCTGAGTTGTGTCCAACTGTTACTTACTTGGAGTTGTATTGCTTGCCAAAAGCTGTAAAACATACTGCACACTCAAATTACTTTTAAAGGTTTCTACCATAGTGCATCATTAGTTTGTCTTCATGCCATATTCAGAAAAATGCTAACTGGTAGTAAAACAAAGAGATGAAGCTGTTTGTTGTTATTTGAATTGCAGCAGTCAGTTCAGTTAATTTACTTATGCAAAAACCAAGCTTCGTGTCAATATGAGTCTAAACTTTCCATTCACTGATCCCGAGCAAATAACTTAGAATCATTTTCTTCCTCTCTAAATTACAAGTAATAACTAATACTTGCTTCATAAGGGTCATTGTGAAAAAATTATGATCATATATGTGACAGTTGCTCTAGTTGTGCTAAGATTTCCTTAAATAGGGTAAAATTTTCAATTGAATTCCTCCTTTTTATTCTTACGTCAAAGAAAGAGAGTATGAGAACTTGAGATATCAATAAGCAGGTAAAATGAACCAATAGATTTTATTAAGGTACTCAGCTGGTCACACAGAGATACATTATTCATTTTTTAGAAGGCCTTCATGCCTAGATAATTTTATGCCATTTTGTGAAGTGGTTCTTGTTTGCCAATAGCCATTTTTCCTAAATTTTGTGCTTTAATACAATGGGTTGTATATTTGTAACTATCTTTCCATGCAGATGATTAACCGATTCCCAGTTTTCTTTCAGGTAAATGTTGGAGATATAGTTATAATAAAAGGCAAAGAGTATATACCTGCTGACACTGTACTTCTCTCATCAAGGTAGAGATACCTACTGATGCTCAAACAGTGTAGAGGACGGTTTCTCTACCCTGCATTGACATTGTGATTTCTCCAAGGAAATAAGGAATAAACGAAGAATTTTAAACCTCTCTAATGTTGTTCAAGCATTTAAAAAATTGATTGGAATTAAAAAGATCTTTCATTATTGCCATATAGAAAAAGTAATAGGTACTATCTAATTGAAAATTAAGAATCTGCTCTTCCTCTGGATGTGTCCAGATCTATGTGTGTGGACCACTAACTCTGTTTAAGATTTCCTACATGTAGTTTATATCCATGGATTGGGTTCTTTCAATTTTATCTTTCAATCCTCATGGGTTCTTTTGATTTTATCCTTCAATCCTTGTTCATCATAAATTATTTTATGATGCAATCAGACATCTCTGTAAAGTTTCCTGATCCTTGTGGTGAAATGGTAACAACAAAATGGATGAGTGATTTTTTTTTTTAATAAGTCCTTTTGAAATGCTATATTCTTCTAATAAACAATAAGTACTTTCCACTTTCTTTTAAGTTCTTTCTGATACTGCATTTAGATAAATTTTGTTCTATCCATATTTAAGATAGTGTTAAGTTAGTATTTAGGACATATGGCACAGTTACCTTTAAAAAATGTGATTTCCAAATGGTTTTAGGTTTAAAAACTGTAAAACTAGCCCTACTATAAATTAAGAAAAAATGTTTCTGATATTTTAGAGGTTGTTTATCATCATTTCCTTGGACAGTTTTATTTGTAAAATCCACATATAAATATGGACAGTGTCCTTTTTCCAAAACCTATTTAATCAGGTCATGATTTAAAGTGATTGGATTTTTTGACAAATTAGTGAAATTTAATTACACAAATAAGAGTTGTCTTATTTCTTTTTTGATGGTCCTGATGTTTGAAGAAAGTTATTTATAGAAATAAGTCTGCAGGAAGTTGAAATAACTATATATTTCTGTATTTTTTTAATTGGCACCTTTTTGTGCTATATACAGAAGTTTTTTTCAAAATAAACTCTATGGATTCTTTAAATCAGTCATTCTTGTCTTAATTTTCTTTGCTGATATCTTTGTCAGCATCCATTTAAAGCTTACTGGCTACACTTGGCTGTGTGAGAGCAAGTTCAAGGGTGAGCTTATTGCCATTGTCTCAGCTCTGGGTAGTGTCAGGTATTAGAGAGAACTCTGCTTAGAAATCAGAAAACCAGGATTCTTATTCTGGCTTGGTGATTTTGAACAAACTCAGGCCTTAATTTCACATCTTTTCTGTTGAGAAATATGGACTAAATGAAATGATTAAACCCTAATATTCCCCAATTATTCTTTCTAAAATGTAACAGACTGAGAAATCTGAAACTTGTCTGATCCTAGGCATATCAGGTTAAAGATCCTTAGCGTATATTTTTAAGCTTTGGAGTAATTTTTACAAGATTTGTTTTCTCAACATTAAAGCCATTTCCTAGTGGCTATCGATATTGGTAAATCAAGTATATCTTAATATATAAACTATGTCCTATAATTATCTGTAGCACAGTGATTAGCTTCCTCCAAAGACTATTATATTTTAAAAAGATTATATAATTCATTGGTTTTGGTTCTTTAGTGAATTCAACGTGTAGTGTAAAGATTGTTCTGTTTGGCAAACATTTCTACCAAAGTAACAATACTTCCTTTCAGCTGGTTTGTTTTCCTTGAGGGAGTTTTGCATTACTTAGCTCTTTAGAATCTGTATTAATCTTAAGGATTATGTTGTGTTTTATCATCATTTAGCAGAAAGAGAAATTTTGAGATTGATTTCTATTTTTCCTCCTCACTTTAGATAATAACAAATTGTCTTCATTATGCCACACTGTCCACTGTCAAAATAAGTACCTGGTGATTGTCACCTGCAAGTAGACACCATTTAACAATAAGGATAACCACTTTATTATACTTACTTTCTAAAACTTTTCAGCTACTAATTATTAATAGTGCAACTTCTGCAAGGTAGCTTGAAAGTAAAGTATGAATGTACAAGTTTCTGTGTTTGATTGACTTTCACTTTGAAATGAAGACATTGAAATTGTAGCATTTAACAACTAATACACTTTTGTGTTAAGAAAGTACAAAATAGAATAAAATAGCTCAAGGTATTGATTCAAGTCTAGACAGACTTAACTCCAAAGGCTGCAATTATGCCTTCACACTTCCAAAGACCCCTATCTTTGCATCTTTTCATTAAAGTTAATACACACTTAATAACTTTGAAAATGTTTTGGTTTCAGAACTTTTTTTTTTAGTATGTGGGAGGTGGGGAGCTAGGGTAATATACTTTATACTTTGTTTTTAAATTCTTATAAATGTAACTTCCATAATTATTTCTTTGCTTCTGGGGTAGGAGTGGACATCTGTAGATGGCAGGTTGAAAATTTAGAGAAAGGAAAATCTGTAAGATAAAGTTGTTCTTTATATAAAACATTTTTATTTAAAAGTTGAAACTTTTTGCATTAGAAATTGAAAATTGGGTTTAAAAGCAAGTAAGTAATCTTTAAATGTTTTCTTATACATTCAGACCTGATTAAAATAAGTTTTGAAAAAATCGGCATTAGACATTTTTATTAACATGTATTATTTTCTATAATAATGTCAAACCTTCTGTCTCTCTTGTCCATTTGTTTGTTTTTTTCTCTGTTATTCATTTTTTCCCATTTTAATTATTTTAAACTGGGACATGTAGGTGGCAGTAGGGGAAATAGTGAAAGTGACCAATGGGGAGCATCTCCCAGCAGATCTCATCAGTCTGTCCTCAAGGTTAGAATCACTGAGTTGTACAGGACATGTGTATGTGGGTCCTCACCCTAAACCAGACAACTGTTGCACCCAAATATGGTTGAGTTCTCTCTCTCTCTTCCTTAAAGCACAAACATTTTTATATTTCTTGGTGATGGACATTTCACAAATGTTTTAAAAGCATTTTATGAATATTATGCTGGATGATGTTTGTCCCTCAACTGGGCAGATTCAATTCCTGTTGTTATCAATAGGAGTCCAGGAGGCATGCCAGTAAAGGTAGATTTTAATTTCCTATGCATCATTAATATATATTCATATTTACCAACATGCCTCAATACAGGCTTAACTTACTACTTCTCCAGGATACTGTGCTTAACAGTGTAAAGTTTTTCATGAAACAGTCATTGAAAATTGATTACATTTTAAGCCTATTTTCTTAATCTTGTATTTTAAATTTTCTATAAGTTTTATAGAATCCTTGTAGTTATTATGACTATAATTTGGGCTTGGATAGGGTTTACAGAGGACCCCCTGCACAAAGCTGGCTGTTGTACGTTGTTGTACTGCATGCTTTGGGATCAATTTTTATCCCACTTGTAACTCGTGACCAAGTGCACGTTACTTGGTAAATTTCAGTGTCTACTAGTGTCTGTATTGTGATATGCATCTTGTTTCATTTTTCCACTTACTAATCAGAAAGCCTGCTTTGCCTCTCTGACTGTAGTTTGTGTTTTGGATGTCATCATACTTGGCTTAAATATGTATGATCTAGCATGATTCCTTACCTCTTGCTGCCTTTTCACAGTACTGTTAAGAACTGTTTCAGTCACAGCTGTCTAAAGTGGTTATTAAGAATGTTCTGAATTTGAATGCATTTTTTATTTGCCCCACCTCAAAGAAGTCTGCCCTTTAAAGTCCCAGACAAGTTCTTTTGTGGGGGGGGGGGGAGAAAGAAGTAGAATTAGAATGTTACTCTGATCTTAATATATGACTTTAGATTAATAATATATAGATAAATAGATTTATCAGTAAGATTTTAATGCATTTTACTGCCAGAATATGGAATCAACACTGTCACTTACATTTCATTTTTTATCATGCTTCTATATTATCAGAAAGCTGTGTCTGATAATTTCATAAATAATTTGTTTCAAATAGTAAGGATATTATAAATTTGGAACAGTTGCCAGAGCAAAAATTACTATTTTGATAAAGATTTAAATATAAAAGGTTTTGAAAAAGGTTTTGAATAGAGTGAATGTATATAGGTATTGGAAAACTGCAGTTGGGAAAAAGTAGCAACCTTTATGAAAGAAAGCTCATAAAGCAAATGGGAGAACTTGCGAAGTTATTTTAAAATGAATCTCTAAAATATTTGATTAATGTCCATGTCTTTAACTAATTTCCACAAATCTCGGGGCCACGAAATTAAGCTACATGCCCATTTCAGAAACTCAAAATAGTATATTTTGCACATGTACAAATTGAAGTTGATTAGAAAATTCCAAATGTTTCTGACTTGTAAATTTCTTTCATCCTAGCTCTGACACAGTACACATACTTACCAGGAATTATATTCATAGTTATTTATGTGATGTTAGTAAGTTAGGTTTATTATATATCCAAGTGCTAATGAGATCGTTTTAACCTCAGATTGCATTTCCATAACATTGAGGATCATATTATATAGTTGTGTCACAAGCTGACATCTGTACTTGCTGGGCAAATAAGGTCAGCATGAGAAGGAAAGAGATATATGACAGTCTAGAGTGACAGGTCTGTGGTGAACCTGGAGAACATGGACCCTCTTGTCACTGCACACCAGATTTCATGAAACATTCCTCTGAGGCTTCATGAAGTAGATCTTCCAGGTACAAGGCAAAGAGTAATATGGACAAGTGGGCTGATTTTAATTTTTGTTTTTCCTGTCTCAGGAATCTCTCAAGCAATTTTTAGAGGTAGGAGAATAGGAACCAGAAAAGAAAATTGATGGAGAAAAGTATAAATCTACTTTCATTGTAAGATCTATTCCTGTAGCTCTTAAAAATAGCCTTAAAAATTTAATATTATGTGGTCCATATGGTCCTTTCACCATAGCTAAAAGGGTGGGGTAGTAAATGCAAATTCGTAGAAGTAGCCATCTGGAATTTTCTAATCAACCACTTTGCATAACCAATTTATGTGTGGGCCAAAAGCATGAAATCTCACTTGATGTTTCTGAGCTAGAGATAAATCTGGACACAAAACTGCTTTATATTTCAGATATAGACTGTGTTGTGTCTATATGGATGAACAATTTAAAAATAATGTGACAAATCCACTCATTACATTATCTCAAAGACCATTACCAAGTGTTGTCAGAAATTGCTTTTGGGTCCTTCTGGCTGGAAAGCTGATCTGTGAGTTGTCATGCATGGGTTCTGCCTCACAGCATCTTGCTGTTAGAATGAAAATCATCAAGAAGCTAGGTGATTATAACTTTGTCTAGAACAAAAGCCTTCATGAATGAGCATTTAAATAAGTTGTTGTTGTTGTTCTGCTTTCCTTCCCCCACTAAATCTTGGTGCTTCTCAATTCTAAACAACAGTGAGCCCCAGGCCATGTGCTACATTGAGACATCCAACTTAGATGGTGAAACTAACTTGAAGATTAGACAGGTGAGTTTAGTATAAGTTCACACAATCATTGCTGTTTTATTACATGCAATTAAAGCTTTGTTATTAGTTTTATTCTGAGCTGAAGTAATTCTGTTCAGTTGCAGTTTTCTCACTGAACCGCTATGAAGACATTTCATAAATTGGTATAAATTTAGAAATCAAGTTTACTTGCCTGGTCAAAAATGGTCTACCATATAAAGACAATTTGTAATACTTTGACATGTGTTAGCTTATTTTTGCTATTCACCTGGCCCAGGTTATTATTTGACCTAGTCATATTGAAAAGCTGTTATTTCTATTTCTATTTTAAAACTCTCATGCACCTTGGGGATTTAGATTAGTTTAGATTTCTATAGTTACTTTTCATACCATCCTTAAGATCTTTATTTTTAAAGTCTTAAAAAGGGAGTTTTTATAACATTCATACATATATTTTATAGGTGAATGATAAGAATGGCGTGTGAGAGACATTTAGGATGTGGTAGAACGAGATCATCACGAGGGATCTGGACTCAGACCACCCCAGAAAGAGGGCTGTGCTTAGTGGCAGCCATGTCTAGCTAGCCAGAAGGAAAACCTGTTTTGACTTTTTCCTTCTCAGGGAATAGTTGGGAGGGCAGACAAAACTACTGTCATTGAAAACAGACTCTCCCCATGTTTCATCGCTTTTTCAGATTCAGGAGACAGAGACTCTGTATACTGAATATTAACTTTATTTTTGGAAACAGATGGCTCTTCAGGAACTTACTTCAAAATATCTTTGCAGACTAATTTTTACCTTCTGTAGAACTGTCGCAAAAACTGTCCCACTTGGCTAAAATGAGAAGGAAGATATCCCTAAATTATGACTTGAAAGGGTGCTGCATAAAGACAGAAAATTGCTTATAAAATAGTGGTTTCCTTCAGATCCTAAGACCTGGATGAGTCCCCTGCCCTGACTCAATGTACTTTAATATACTCTTTTCTCATTTAAAATTTTTTAAATAGGGCTTACCAGCAACCTCAGATATCAAAGACATTGACAGTTTGGTGAGAATTTCTGGCAAAATTGAATGTGAAAGTCCAAACAGACATCTCTATGATTTCGTTGGAAATATAAGGCTTGATGGACATGGGTATGTAAATTGTGTTCACCACGTCACCAGTATTGCTGAATGTCTTCTAAGCCTGGGTACACATTATTTTTCTGTTCTAAGTTTGAATTCTCAAAACTCTTGTTTTAAGCATGTCTATATTCCAACCCAAGTCTTTTTGTAAAAACACTGAATTTTAACTCCATGCATGTGGTATAACTAAAGACTTTCTCAAGGTTCCTGCCAGTCTAGCAATTGAATGTTTCTAGAGGGGCCCTCCAGACTTTTGGCACATTGTTTAGTTTGTAAATAACCTGTGGTTTATTCTTTGACAGCAATACTTGTGATAGGGTTAACTATCCAATTCTGGCCTGAGTCCACGGTGTTGAGGATCTACCCTTAAGGCATTCATTGTACTGGATAATTTCTTGTGTTCTTCTGTGGGTAATTCCATACTCTTTCCTAGGCCATGTTATCATCTATCATCTTCTGTTACTGCTTCCTTTCTTTCTCTCCTCTTTCCTCCCATTTTCTTACCTCTTCCCTCATTCATTGACTCGGAATTTATTATGTGCCTAGAAGACTGGAGGTGTGACTCAAGGGATAGAGCTCTTGCCTATCAAACAAGGGGCCCTGAGTTCAAATCTCAGTACTGCCAAGAATTTATTATGAGCTTAATAGGCCAGGCAATTTACACATATTGAGAAGACAACAGTGAACAAAGAAGATAAATATTACTACCTTTGTATCTTCATTCAGTCCAGCTGCTATAACAAAATACCTTAGGTTGGAAAAGTTTATAAACAACATAAATTCATTTCTCACAATCCTAGCAGCTGAGAAGTTCAAGATCAAGGCACCAACTGATTGGGCATCTGATGGAACCTGCTCCTTACAGAAGGAGTCTGCTCTGTGTTCTTTCATGGCGGAGGCCCTCAGGACTCCTTTATAAGGGCATAAATCCCATTCATGAGGTAGAGTTTCCATGACCTTATCACCATAAAAAAAAAAAAACCTCCTTTTACTGAGGATTAGGTTTCAATTTATAAATACAAGGAGTACACAAACATTCTAAACCATAGCATCTTGTATACTTACTTTCTTGTAGTAAGGGAAGGGCAAAAGACAAACAATAAAATGATAAATGAAAATTTTAGACCCTATATGAGAAAGCAGTAAATGCTGTGGGCTGTGGAAAAGATAGCATAGGAGAAATGAGGCGCCCTTGGGAGGGAATCAGTTAGGGTAGTTAAAGTCAACCTCATTCACAAGATGACATTTGGGTAATGACAGGTAGGAGGTGAGGAGCTTAACCTTTTGAATATCTTCCAGACAGAAGAAATAGTGCAAATTTTTATATATATAGTTACATGATCTTAAAGTAGACAATGCCTGGAGTGATTGTGGAATGTTAGGTCATTGTGTTTAGAGTGACATGATTATTAGAGTAATAGAAGAAAGGCCAGTAGAAAGTAGTGGGCCAGATCACATAAGGCTTTGTAGGTAATTGTGAAGGTGTATTCTGAGTAAATGGGGATCCATTGGAAGGTGATGATGAAGGCAAATCAGCAGTTCAGTTTTGGAGTTATTAAGTTTATGGTTTCCAAGAGGCAGTTGAGTATATGTCTGAAGTTTGGGAGAAAAGTCTTGGACTAGATAAAAGTAGGGAGTTGTTGGCATACTTAAATCCATGGGGCTAGAAGAAACCAGTGAGAGTGAAAGGAAATTGACAGAAAAATTTAAAGGCCCAAGGACTGTCCTAAGACTGTCCAACATTAAGAGAGTGAGAAAAGAGGAGGGACTAATAAAAGAGTGTGTCCAAGTTCATAGGATAGAAACCAAAAGAGAGTGAAGAAACTACCGAAGTAGAGAGATAGGAACTAAAATGGGTCAGATGTTGCTGATGATCAAGTACAATGAAGCTGAACATTAACCGGGTTTAACAAGTGAAGAGCATGGAGTTTGGTTAGATCAGGTGGACCCTAATGAGAGTGAGTCTGAGATCATGGAAGGAGTGGTGTCAAAAATAATAGGCATAGACTTCTTTTTCAAGGAGTTTTGTTGCAAAGGGGAGCAAAGAAATAGGGCAGAACCTGGCAAGAAGGATAGGATCTTTTCTGCCTCCATTCTATTTTCTCTACTTCTCCCCTCCCTTCATTCCCTGTATCCTCTATAGTGTATTTTATCCGACAGACATTTATAGTGACCAAGTAAATGTCATCTAGATGTAGAAGTTCACCCAGCCTGGGAGAATGTTGCCATTGCTTTCATTATTTTGTAATTGCATTGTTGGAGTTTTTGAATTCCAAAGAACATTTGAATTATACCCTGACCATTCCTCAGATCCACCAAATTTTTCCTGTAGTTTTTGAAGTAATTGTTGTTCACAATTTTTCAGAGTGATCTTTCTTTGAACATACGGTTATAGACTAATGATAGATTTGGCCATTTATACAAGTAATGTTTCTTTAGTCTGACATTACTAACTGGCCAGCTTCCATTTCTTAACAGTTCTCCAATAAATTGATGCCAGGCAAATCCATGCTGTAAAGTGGTGCCAAGATTTAGGGTGCGGATAGAATTTATATAAAAACACTTTATTTTATATGAAAGGTGGGAATAGATTTTCAAGACCTTTCCATCTGTAGCACATTTGAGATTTGACAGTGATCATCCAGAGTACTTGGAAACTGTTTGGAGTGAGTATACTTTGGAGTCTTAAGATGAGAATCATGGCCTAATTCCAGAAACTTTCTAATTCCAGCTCTGAGGAAAACTAGTAACAACCAAGTTTTCTTGAGCCCTTATAATTAAAAAGTGGTGTGTTTTCCTTTTGAAGGGTTTCCTTTTTCAAGGGTTTGTACCTATTTGCAGGCAATCCATACCACAAATGTTGAATGACAGTTGACGTGTTATACTTCATTGGGTGGTTAAGGAACAGTGGGCACACATGTGTCTTAGAGCATAGTCCAGCAATTTCTCAAGAACTTCATGGCTTGGCATATGACTCAAGTGTAGAGTACCTGCCTGGCAAGTACAAGGACCTGAGTTCCATACCCAATACTGCCAAAAAAAAAAAGTCTTGATCAAGAACATCATGGAAACTTTCTTTAATCCCAAGGCCCCTCCCAACTCTGAAGTACACCCCCAAATCTTGAGACATATACAAGATGGTTTTTCTATGGCTTAGATACGATTTGTCCCTATAAAGGCTCATGTGTTAGAGACTCAGTCCCCAATGTGCCAATATTGAGAGGTGTGGCATCTTTAAGAGGTGGGGCTAAGTCATGAGGTGCCACCTTCTGAAAGGATTAAGGCCTATCTCATTGGAGTGAGGTCTTATGGGACTAGATTAGTTACAGCAGGTTTGTTATAAAGTTCCACACACTGCTCTTGTTACTTGCCGCATGTATTTCTTCCATGTTACCACATATCACAAAACCCTTGCTATATGTGGCTGCCTATGTTTGAACTTTGCAGCCCCCAAAACTGTGATCCAAAATAAACCCATTTTTTTTCTTATAAAATGGGTATTTTTCTGTAGTCAAGATAGGCTGCCATTCAGATGGGTCTGGAGACAGGCATGCTTTTTGGGCATTAAGAATGAGTTTTAGCTTCTTTGTCCTTTCTGTAAATAGAAATGCATTATTTCCTAATGATTAACTCAAGTACCATTCTAACCACCTATCTATATTGGTTTCACCTGAGCCAGTGGACGTTTTGTCCAAAGCTCATGTAACCATTGGCCTCTGAACTCTACTGGACCACAGAAGCCCACTAGAAAAAGAGACCTTAGCCTCATTGACCTTCCCTAAGAAAGAAATTCTACATTCTCTGTAGACTTTTCTTGGGAAATTGTTTCCTTTATTCTAGAAGTTTTTAAGTGTACTTTTTGTTATTGGTAATGAGAATCCCTGAGCCTTTATATTTTGTATATTATATTTCCATTCACCCAATATATCTTTCACGGAGTTGTGCCCTTCTTATATCCCTGAGTGAGTTTGTAACATCCAGTAATGGTCCACAGAGGGTAGCCATACAGAAAACCCACAAAGAATCCAGCTTGAGTCTTATTCATAAATAATGTGATTAAAGTATGGGATATGAATGCTTACCATTTGTTGGAAATGTATTTGTAAATCTTGGAAAGCTAATCTCCAAATCTTACAAATTGAATGTCATAGAGGTTTTAGGTACAAGAACTTATCTCTGGGGGCAGTGCAAGCCTATGTTGAGATGTGTGTGCTGATCTTGCTTGTGTATTTTTTTGAACCTCTGCTATGCAGAAAGCTAGTTTTCATTTGAAGGAAGTGGGGCAGGGGAAATTCCCTTAGCACCACCACTTCCAACTTTTAAGAAATCAAAATCAACTTATTAATTCATAGAATGTCATAAATGCAGGTGAGAATTTGCCTCTGAATTCTGAAACATTGCCTACCATTTTAAGACAGCATATTAGTTTTCTCAAGCTGCCATAACATAAACCATAGATAGGTGGCTTTAATGAAAGAAATTTATTGTTCTTGTGATTCTAGAGGCTGGAAATCAGAGATTAGGTTAGCAGCATGGTTGGGTTCTGGTGAGAGCTGTCAGTGTGTCTGGCAAAAGATGTCATCTCTATGTATCTTCACATGACAGAAAGAAATCTCTCTGATCTCTTCTTATAAGAACACTAATCCCATCATGAGGGCCTCATCCTCATGCTCTCTTCTAGTTGCCTCCCAAAGGTGCCATCTCCAAATAGCCACACATTGGGGGTTACAGCTTCAGCATATGAATATTGGAGGGGGATTACATTCAGTTCATAGGAGATAATGAAGTTATAGGAAATGGCCAGTGAGGTATTAAATAGCAACTTAAACCCTTTCCAACTGTTGTTCCACTTTAAGAAAATTATTTTTTGGTGGAGAAATTACTTCCTTTCCCAAAATAAATGCAAGAAGGGTTGTTTTAACAATAGAGCCTTTTAGAACTGTATAATGAATGTATAGTTCTTGAACATTTTAGAAAATGTCATTTCTAAATAACAACATCATCTGTTCTAGCACTGTTCCCTTGGGAGCAGATCAGATTCTTCTTCGAGGTGCTCAGTTGAGAAATACTCAGTGGGTTCATGGAATAGTTGTCTACACTGGACATGACACCAAGCTGATGCAGGTGGGATTTTTATCTATGACATCTTTTGGACCTAAGACTTTTGTAAATGTGTATTGTTCATAGCTCTCAGTACAGTAGTCCCAAACAGAGTAGACCATCTGTCACAGATTATTGAGCCCCACTCCATACATCTAGAATCTGGTACTTCAGTGGGTAAGGCCTTGAAATTCCCTCTGGAGGAGAAAGGCTCACTGCACACAGGAAGGGTACAAAGTTTCACCATAGACCACTCAGTGCCTGAACTCTCTGGCTTTGTGTGTTGACTCATTGGCAGCATTTTCTATCAGTAATCACTTCAAATAGTCTATGTAATAATGAGTGCTCTGCATTAAAACATATGTTTTATAATTTTATTTTAATGGAGTGATCAAATTTTAAAATCTATTTTCTTTTTCTCCATAAATTTAAAGAAAAGTATCAAATAGCCATTTTCATAGCATTCATAGGAAAGGCTATTTTTGCCATCAGCTTTCATCCTAACACTAATGTTCACACATGCTTGAGGCTAGTACTTCTCTACCTTATGATACATCTGTGTTCAGTAGTTCAAAGGCTGTGGGAAACACACTTTTAAATACTAAATAAATATCTACTCTAAAGACTAACACATTTGTACCTTGTATAGGCGTGAAGATGTTACCAACAAACAAGAAGGACTGTTGTTAATGCTTCTATTCTTAGAGCTTCTATAAATTCTGGAAATCTTCATTTTTATATTGATTATGACAGATTTAATTTTCTGTCCTGTAAATGCCTTGGTTAGCACAGATGTAACATAAATGTTTGAATCATCAAATATAACTGAGGATACTTCCCTTTGTTTTGGTTTGGTTTTGGTTTTTGGTGTTTGTTTGTTTGATTGATTAATTGAGACAGGGTCTCAGTATATAGCCCAAGCTTTGTAGCCATCTCACAATCCTCTTGCCTCAGTCTGCTGAGCATGCACCACCATGCCGAATCCCTCTGTTATTCTTTGTAGCCAGACTACTTGAATTGCTGCTGTGTTCGGTGAAACAGTTGTTAAATGCCACTCGAAATTTGAAAATCACAGATTCCCTTACATGTTGCCTCAGACTTTGGATTTTCTAAGAGTCTAGGTGTGGGAACGTAGTCCTTTTTCTCTGCCTCTTTTCCAAGCAAAGACACTAACTAGGTGGCTCTCCATGTCCTTATTGACTTAAGTAACCATCTTCATTTTACCTGCCACAATGTCAGCAAAAAGAATTTTAGTTCCTCCTTTTCTTTTTTCTTACTGTTTTACATCCCAGGAAAAGGTTTGGACAACATAGTGTCCTTGGGAAAAAAAGATGGTCATCCATTGACACCTTATTACACTTGTCATGGGTTTTGCATAATTGTCATGTGTCACCTATGTCTGGATATTGAATAGTGATTTTGTCATTCTCATCAAATACTTACTACACAATATTAAATTGTTTGTGCGCATTTACTACTACTCATCTTGTTTCTTTTTACAGAATTCAACAAGTCCACCACTTAAGCTTTCCAATGTGGAACGGATTACAAATGTACAAATTTTGATTTTATTTTGTATCTTAATTGCCATGTCTCTGGTCTGTTCTGTGGGTGCAGCCATTTGGAACCGAAGGCATTCTGGAAAAGACTGGTATCTCAATCTAAACTGTAAGCAATAAAGAACTGACTGCATTTGTTTTTTCTTTCATTAAAACTTATATTTGTGGCCTAGGGGTGTGGCTCAAGTAGTAAGTAGAGTGCTGGTCTAAAAAGTTCAAACCACAGTACTTCCATTAAAAAAAAAAAGGAAAAAAAAATAAGAAAGTGTGTATTTGTTTCACAATTGATCTTAATTTGTTTTGTGGAATTTCTTATTGTTTCTAAAAAGACTTTGTTCTAAGATAATTGAACATTTCATCTTTATTTTTCAATGAGAATTCCAGTAAAAGTAAGTAAAATTTTAGGAGCTCTAAATTTTGAAATCCTTAAAAATATACTGAGCATTAAATAGTAATATAAGATGTTCAGTATGTATAGCTGTTAGCATGTTATATATAAATAAAAAACATTATTTAAGAGTATCTTTTAAATATTTTTAAGTAAGGTTTTTAAATATCTTTAAGTATCTGGTAAAGAAAGTAGATTGTTCATGTATGGAGAATTGTGTGTGTGTGTGTGTGTGTGTGTGTGTGTACAAATTACCAAACAGTAGTTAACATCCTTTTATAATGTTTGAACTAAGGGGGCTGGTGGAGTGGCTCAAGCAGTAAGAGCACCTGCCTAGCATGGGGCCCTGAGTTCAAACCCCAGTGCTACCAAAAACAAAATAACACAACAAAAACAAAATTTTAGATATACTTTCATTTGAACTCAGTAGCAGAGAGTCCTGTATGCGTGCTCATCTTCTTGCCCCAGGGAAAGTGCAATTAAACAGTTTCCCTTTGGAGCATGTATCTTTCTGCTATTGTAACATGAATGTACCACCTATAAGTATTTCTAGGAAGTGACTTTGCATTTCCATTTGAGGAGTACTTAGCCAATAAATACTTAATTTCTGAGAATGTGAAAGCAAACTCCAGTAAAATTCTACAGCAAAAGCTGATCTTTAAAGCTGTTTTTATTACATTCATTTAACTTTGCAGCTATTCCAAGTTGTTTTTATGGTCATTGATTCATTGTTTCAACATGAAAAATGTTTCTACTGCTATCAATTTGTTATATCTCTTATGTATCAGGAATGCCTATTTTATTTTCCTTATTGAGGAAGAATAGTATAATTCACCTAGAACCTTAACTATGGATAAATAATATTCATGCAATTTAAATTGGTTTTTCTCCTACTGTTTTATTTGTTTGCTTTCAAAGTACGTTTTAATTTGGAAATGCTTTTAAGAGTTCACATAAAAGCGATTGCATCCGATTGAAATTTTACACTCATCTACCCTCAGTCCTCTCCCTAATACCTCTGAGCTTCATGTTTGAACAGAATTTGAATACTTGGTAGTTCTTTCACTTTTTACTACCACTGTGCTGCTCTTCATAGAATTAACAACATATTGAACACCAGCATAGTCCGTCAGTATCCACGGGTGATTGATTCCAGGACACCTTGAGTATATAAAAACTAGATTCTCAAGTCCCTTATGTAAAATGGCACAGTATTTCCAATAACCTGTGTCCTCCCATATACCTGAAGGCGTCTCTAGATTACTTACTGTTCTGAATACAATGAGCTGTGTAACTAGTTATTATACTAGATGATTTAGGGGATAATGATGAGGAAAAAGACTAGGCATGTTCACTACAGACACAAACTTTTCCACAATACTTTCAATCCACAGTTAGTTGGACTCTCTGCTGCAGAACCATAAAGGGCTGGCTGTTAAGTAATTCCAACTTGAAAGATGAATTTGAGAATTAGGATATGTTACCAGCAAAGTATTCCTCCCATTTTATCTAGATGTGCTATATAATATTGAAAATTCTTGTTATGCTAAATTTTTATCAATGTAAATAAAATATAAAACTGTAAATAACGTTTTCCCAACAGATGGTGGCGCTAATAATTTTGGGCTCAATTTCTTGACCTTCATCATCCTTTTCAACAATCTCATTCCTATCAGCTTGTTGGTTACATTAGAAGTGGTGAAATTTACCCAGGCATACTTCATAAATTGGGTAAATATGAGTTGTTATTGCTTATATCTTCCTAATACACCTTTTGTCTTTTTTTTTAATATAGGGTCTTTTGCTGTCTGAAAAAAGTCTTAACCATACATACCTTTTTTGAATCTTTAATTTTAACAATATCCCTCTTCTCAGAATCATGCAAATTTACAAAACCAGACATTCTGAGGAAAATGGGTCTCTAGTTCAGAAATCCTATGTTGGATACACAGTGGTTGTGGGAGAAGGAGACCCGGAGTTTGGAATTGAAGTATCTGGGTTATAGTTCTAGTGTTACAATTTACTACCTATATGAATTTTGCCTACTCATTTGACTTTGAAACTTAGTTTTTGGAGACTGGCATAGGGATGATAAAACATGTTTGACTTACAATTCACAGCAGTTGTATAGGTCAAGGAATCTCTTGACATAGCAAAGAGCTTTATATTCAGTCAGACATTATATATATAATAATATGTTTGCTACTGGTAACAAGATTGTCTCTCATATTTATTCATTTTGTGATTTATTTTCTACACTGTGAACAGTTTCAGATGTGCATGGATTTTTCTTAATTATTTTCTTAAAATTTTTAATATTGTAAAATGTATTGGATATCTGTTTCCTAAAAATATTGAGAAGATATTTATTGTTCTTTCAGTTTTATCTTTATCAAAGTCAAAGTTAATGAATTTATAACCAGGTGCCAGTGGCTTATGTCTATAATCCTAGTTATTTGGGAGACTGAGATGCAGAGGATTGCCATTCAAGGCCAGCCTAGGCAAGAAGTACCTCACACCCCATTTCAACCAGTATCTGGGAACAGTGGTACAGCCAGTCATCCCTGCTGTGGTAGGAAGCCTGAAATAAGAGGATTACAGTTAAGGCAACCCTGGGCGAAAAGCAAGACCCTATCTCAAAAATTACTAGAGAAAAAAAGACTGCAGACATGATATTCAAGCATTAGAGCACCTTCCTAAGAAAGCATGAAGCCCTGAACTCAAACCCCAGAACCACCACCACCAAAAAAAATTAATTTATGTAAATTGAATAAATCACTGAGCCTAGTCTTCCAGAAAGTTTAATTTCTCTTTCATGTTGAGAAATGTGGGTAGTGTTTTTATTTTTTCTTCTTAAATCATTTTAAAGTCTTTTGATGTGAACAATATTAGGATTTAAAAAAAAAACAGTGTTACTTTTGCAACTGCTCATAACCTTCTTGTGATAAATGATCCCCTTGTCAGTCTCCTATTCTTTGGTAAAAGATCAGTGTTATGTAAATATCAAAAATAAGCTGTAAGCATAGCTTTCTTCATAGAGGGAATGTGTTGCTGAATAATTGTGTAATGTGTACAAAGGCGATTAAAGCTTAGTAAAGAGTTCTCATTCACAAAAATAATAAGGTAACTCACTCTAAAGATCAAATAACGAATCAGAAAATTCATTGTTTTATTTGGGTTTTCAAAAGTCATTTTTGCTTCAAATACTTATATAATTTTAGTGTTGAATGAAGCCAGCAACCTTATGCTTTTCAACTGCCTTTCTAATATGCAGAGATTTTTGCAACACCCCTGACAGATGAAAGAATGGCTTTCCAGACAGCTTACAAGGCCAGCTTCTGCCTTGTTGGAAATAAGATTAGTGACTTTTTTTCCTTCGATTCTGGTTCTCCCCAATGGATCTATTGTGAAAATATTTAATCTTGTTTCTGAATGAGAGCCTTGTAAAATATTTGAACTCCACTATTGTACCTGTTCTATCATATTTTTTCTCCCTAACTAAACATCCCCCATTTCCTCTGATTGATCTTTATTTCATATGGTTTCCAAGTTAGTCTCCATTCTTATCACTTTTCATTAAACATGGCCTGGTTGGTTAAGGTGTCTTAAAAACTGACCCATAAAACTCAACAGCCTATTCCAGAAGTGATATTGATCAGTTCAGAATGCAAACATGAGACAGATCATTTTTGATTTAGACTTTGACCTTTACATGTGACCTATGAAAATCAAACCACAACCATAACTTGTCGATAAAATATACTACCACATAAAATAATAATTTTGTTGAATAATGTAGTCAACTCTTAAGATACTGGGTCCAAGACAACTATAAATAAGTACAAAACTATACATTCTTTATTTGGCTTGTGAGAGGTATATTTGTTTTGCTTTCAAGTATATTTACTGTAAGAAATTTGGCCCAGAAACTACAACCAGATGGAACCTCTCGGATAAGTTTTCCAGTGGTTTGAAGACCTAATTATTTAAGTAACATTTAGCTGCTCTTTTCTAGCCCACATGACTGAGCACTTACTTTGCGTCACATACTCTTTGGAGGACCTTAAATATGCAATCTTACTTAATCCTTAGGTCACCTTAATGGAAAATAATAAAATGATAGTAAACCTAGATTATCTAATTCCAGAGACAGACTCTAACTACCATGCTGTTCTGCCCTAACTGAAATATGATATTATGTATGCAGTAATTTTCAAGGAAATAAAATTAAATGATATGGACATAACAAGAAACTAGTCAGACAGTGACATTAAAGATTGAAGACACTGCTTTCTTTTAACATTTCACCCAGTCCCTTATTACCAGTTGTATTGAATGATTTACTTGTGTGTTTAAAGGATCTTGACATGCACTACGAGCCCACGGATACTGCAGCTATGGCTCGAACATCTAATCTGAATGAGGAACTTGGCCAGGTAAACTCCTATTAATAGATGTTGAATCAGAATTCAGATTTGGTACAATTTCTGACTTCGGTGGCAATTTCAGATGAAGTAACAATTCATAATTTTCCATTATTTGAATAATGGCATAAATACATTTTTTAGTGCATGACTAACATTTTCATTTTTAGTAAGTGGAGTTTTCAAATGCTATTTAAAGTAGACTTTGCTTTCAAGCCAAGGTAGGTTTCTTACTTAGTGTGTGTTCTGATTAGTATATGGAAATATTGGCTGTTTTCGAATCACACATAAGTAATTAGAATTGTTCATAGTTTTCAACTTGGAAGGTAGGAAAAGTTCAAGATGTATGGTCTAGTCAAATAGGAATTTTAGATTTATAATTCATAACTATATTTATACACAGTCACATGTCACGTAACACAGGGACACATTCTAAGACATGCATTGTTAGGTGATTTCATCGTTGTGCAGACACCATAGAATGTACTTACACTACGGCTATGACATCAGTAGGCAATATAATCTTGTGGGACCACCATCATATGTTAAAACATCCCTCCGGGCACATCACTATACGTGTGTATCTGTAATCCACTTATGTACTCTAGTTGAGAACAGATTTTTGTTTTCTTGTGCCATTGTCATTTTCCAATTCTTATTATTCACATAGCATTTAGGAGAAAATTATACTTTCTCACCAACTCAGAGGTTGTGTGAAGTTAATTGCACAAGCTATTCCCTATTATACAGTTGATTATTATATTGAAAAATACAAATAGATATCCTAATACTCTGTAAATGTTTGGAATCGTAGTGATGCTTCCTAGGGGAAATTCAGACCACACTATAAGGCATATTTCCCTATGACTATAGTTTTTCTAATACCTTGGTAGGCTTTAATACAAATACATGAAATAATTTATCACTAAAATACTAAAGAAAATGAACGTGTTCCTTAATGAGTGTATAGAAAGTAGTTAATAGAATTCATTGGACCCCAATGGTGGAACAAAGTTGACTGAAAAATAGTATAATTTAAGGGTGTTTTCCCTCTATAAAATAGTATAATTTAAGGGTGTTTTCCCTCTATAAAAATTTCTGAAATATTAATGAGAAATTTAATTTTTTTTAGGTTAAATACATATTTTCTGACAAAACTGGTACTCTGACATGCAATGTAATGCAGTTTAAGAAGTGCACCATAGCAGGAGTTGCTTATGGGTGAGTTTTTCCCCCTCTAATGAGAATATGAAATATACATTTAATTAATGCTAATAGTTTGGTACTTTGGGGATTCATATTAGAGAATGGTTTGGTTTTTGCCTTTGTGTTTTCATCTAGAAAGCAGCTGTTTTAACTTCAGGACATATGCATATTTTGTATTTTACAGTTTGGTATTGTTTTTATGGGGAAATGACATTAGGTGGGGGCTCTTCCCAGTAGGTTTTTAGTGTTTAGGGTTGTGAAATGTCTCTGTCTGGCCCCAGTAAAAAGAAACACATACATTTTCCTTTGCGCTGAAGTCAGAGTATAGTTTAGATGTGGGAAGAAATAGTGTCATTTCTCTGATGATTACTCTTTTGATGATTTGGTTTTTTTCCTTTATTATTTTCCTCTTTGCAGTCACAGCAATCTAAAATTCTAATGATGGGAAGGAGGTAGGGCTGTCAGACTCTTAAATCAAGAGGATAATGAGTATTAGCAAAAACCTTTTGTCAGGCTGTTAACATCCTTTGGAATGTGCTTGTTGGGTGCCCATTTATTTCTTATTTCTAGCTCTGTTTGCCTAAACCATCTAAAAATCTCCTTGAAACACTTTGTAAAGCAACACGGGAAGATTGAATTCTGCATTTCCTAAAAAACATATGATCAAAAGATGAGATAGCCTTTTGGTTGATTGGCATTGCCCTGTCATCAGATTTTGCAGTTAACCTTATCCTTGGTAAAGCTAGTACATACTAACCTCAGAATAATACAAACATGGGCTTTTGAGTTTTGTGGTTTCTTGTTCCCACTCTTCTCATTCACAGTTTAGCTCCAAGCAATAAGCCAGTATAGTGTTGAGTTTTGAAAATTTTTTGAAACAAATTTTGAATTTTTTAAAAAATTAAAAATATGTTACCATTTCATGAAAGTTCTAAAATATATGGTTATCCCTAGGTATAGTGTCTATAAAGAGAAGTGGATAGAGACAGGTATACTTGCTCTTTGAGTGCAGGAGAGAATTGACTAAAAATGACTTCAAACTTTTAAACAAGGTTAAAAAGGCAGTTGATTGGATGGTTTTTTTACACTGTAATGACAGACTGTTGATTTAAAAAGCATCTGTTTTCACATTTTTTCTTCTTTATTTGAAGACCTTCTAATTCTCTTAAACAAAAGCAGCTCCCCTTCCCTCTCTCCTCAGTTGTTCCTGGAGCAACCACAATTTTTGACATCTCATTCTACATATTCTACCTGTAGTTATCCCAGAGAACAGAGAGGAGGGCCTGTTGTGAGTCTAGAGTTTGTCATACTATACATTTGCTGTCAGATTTAGGTGGTGATTGCTTTTACACAAATGCTGTGTTCATTCATAAGTATTATTTCTACAGTAACCTGTTTAACAATTGACATCCTTGTTTTTCTTGTCCAGTTTCAACTGAATGAGCAAGTTCCTCAAGTTAGTAATTATTTATTATGTAATATCAGAACAGAAAGCTAAAATGAGATCTAGCCTCTCCTTTTTTCTGCATTTTACCAGGTTTTTTTCTTATTCTTGGAACAGGTTCTTACTCACTCCCAGGTGATAGTTCTAGAGAGCAGTGTTCCTCTGTGTCTGTTGGTGATGTCATCATTAACCCTGATGGGACAGTTGGGTTTAAGCAAAATACTGTCATTATGTAGATGAAGTTGCCAGTGAAACAAGTTTCCTATTGGGAAAATAGCATTTCCAATAATGAGGTGCATGAGTTCTAATATTCTGGGTTCATCACAGAACCCTGAACTATTCCCTTTCGGATATTTCTGACTCTTTAAAATTTGATAAGGAGGGAGACGAGTCACTCAGATTGTTTTCCAGATAGGAAGTTCTAACACATTTACAAGTAAAAAACAGTTCTTTTGTTTACAAAGTTTAACTGTATAAACAGAAGTGTTTCCTCTTTGGATGTTATATCATGAAGCCAGATTGAGTGAAGCTAGTTGCAAAGCCACTTCCAGTCATCATGTATTATTTGCATTTGCTTCAGGTGCCCTTAACCCTGATCTAGTCTTTAATGTCAGCACATCCTGGTGGACAGTTGGACTGTCAGCAGTGTAGAGAATTGTTGACATGAAGACTTTGGAGAAACTATACGACCATATCCTTATATCAGGGAACATAGCCTGGTACCTAAATCTAGGCAATCTCCACGATTGTGTGGGGGGTGGATAATTACTATCAACCATCTTCCTGCAGGGGTTTCCTCTAGGCACTCTTGGGTTATAGGAATCTTACCAGGTTTCCATTTGCCCTTTAATAGTGCTTAATAGGTGTTTAATACTGGAACTATCTTGTATATGCACTTCTAGCCCCAACAGTAGAAAACAAGGTATTTATTCCTCTAGGAGAAGGCAAACCCTGACAGAATAACACAAAAAGTATCCTTTCAGCAGATCACTTCCTGTGGGAATACCTGTTTTATCATGGATGCGTGAAGCCCAGCAATAGATAATAAATTTTATGTTCAGTGGCTCTCAATGCTGCAAACATTCTAGGGCTTTTCCCTAAACACAATATTTGTCAACAATTTAGCTCTGATGCTTAAAAAAATAAGCAAACTAAACAGTGTTATGGTTTTTTGTTTTCTTTTTGGTAAGCTGGGCATTAGTATTAAAAACAAATCATTTACATTTTCCCTTTCAAGAATATAGCATATGAATAGTTTTATGTGACAATATTAAAAATGGTTTTACTAGATGGGTCGGCTCGTTCTCTAACCCTGAGAACATATTCACTGGAAGAAACTTCATAATTATTATAATACTTATCCCCCAGGTCTAGATTATAATCAACACATTTATTTTACTGTTCCTCATGGCTCGCAATATATGCTAATAAACAACATATGTATGTACTTATATACCTCCACAAATGTTGATCAGTCTCCTTCTAACCAAAGTTCACATGGTTCCCTTTCTCCTAAAGTTTATAGTGAATTGAGAGTTAAGGGATGTTAATTTAGTAATCACACTGACAAATACAAAATCTTAACACAGTACAAGGGTCCATGTGAGTCTCTGATGGGAAGCTGGTCTCTTAGGGAGGTCAGGCAGTGCTTGCTGAATACTTGAGCTGAAATGTAAGAATGAGTTTGATTAAGTGAAGAACTTACCAGGCAGATATGACAACGATGACATGACAAGGGCAAATAACCAGGTAAGCTCATAGATGCCAGAGCTGCTGAGCAGTGATCACAGGAAACTCACACAGACAGGATCAGTTGTTCCCATCACCTGCTGCTCATCACCCTCTGGATCTCACTTAGCCTTCTGCTAGGGCTGTTCCAGGCTCCAGCAGAGGCACTTTGACCCTTGAGCTCTGGGTTTTTAAGCTTCATGGCTTAGGAAGCACCAGCCCATCTCCTTGTATGAGATCAAGAACTGCTGCACGATGCAAGTGCAATTTCACAGAACCTTGGCACAGTGTTTGTTTCTTGGGTAGTTACCAACCCCTCCCCTAGCACCATCCAGGGGCCCAAACCTTGAGGTTGATCAGAAGTGATTGCCTTCAACACTGTTGCAGCCAGTTTCCACAGGAGTTGCTCCAGGCCAACTTCTTTTCTGGGAGTCCAGGCTACAGTGAGCTTGGCTATCCTTCCTTGTCAAGCCCATTGGCAGGAGAGAGAATAGTAAGTTAAAGAGACTGCTTCCTTTCTGGAGTGGAGATGGCCCTGGAGCCAATTTCATGCTTTGGAACTAGAAGAGTTGCCCTGGATGATGAGGTCCATGTTGTGGCCTGGGCGATGAAAGGGTAAAAAGACTGGGGTGGACATTTAGGGAATCAAAGTATTCTATGACTTTTAGCAAAGTTTATTATATATTTATCAAAAACAACAACTTCCCATTTGTACTGAACTCTGCATCTTTAAATTCTCCTGATATCTAATGAGTTTAAAGGAAAAATCATGAATGATCATATAATGAAAGGTAGGGGAAATAAAATAATCTGCTCTAATGAGACTGACTGAATACATGACTGGCTTATTGAGATGACATTCATCACTCAGACGTCTAATGTTCAAATGAGCTAATGGAGGGCTGGAGGTGTGGCTCAAGTGATAGAGCGCCTGCTTGACAAGTGTGAGGCCTGAGTTTAAACCCCAGTCCCAGCAAAAAAAAAAAAAAGAAAGAAATTGGCTTCAAATGAGCTAATGGATAAAATAAAAGTATTGATGACACAATTTTTGTTTGAGATCAAGAATGGCTTAATGACTAAATTGTAGTTAAAGTGAAATTTTTTAATATTAGTTAATTTTTTAAAAATATTCCATTTAATCATAGAAATGCAATTAACTTTTGCTTTGGTGTACCTTTTTAAGGAATCATTACAGTAGCCAAAGTTCCTTCTAAACATATATTTGGCAAATTTAATAGTGTGATTGTTTGCTTCTAAGTATTAGCATGTTTGTTTTATTTCTTTTTCTCTTTATATAACTTTTTTCTCTTTTTATAACTTTTTCTCTGGTTATAAAATACACATATGATTAATTTTTACATTGGCTTTCACATGCATTTAAACGACTAAGTTTAAATATTTCTAACTGAACCTTGAATTCTGTGCATAAAAGCAATGAATTTTGTGATGAAGAGGCAAATTGGCCATCCAGTTACAGGGTAGATACCTTTGAAAACCTGCTCAGTTACCATAATTCCTCATGTTCTACTTACTGTACTAACTGCCATGCTTTCAAGATTCAACTAAAAGCTCATTTATTAACTTTTCAGAACTCCACCCTTCAGTACTTCCCTTCTTCATGGTTTTATGTTTCCAGCCTTTCTGTGATTATTTTTCCCTCTCTCTGTCCCTCCTCTCGAAGCCATGTCCCCGAGCCTGAGGATTATGGGTGCTCTCCTGATGAATGGTAAGCTGTGTGGACCTTTCTGTCTCATTGAGATCTTTAAAAGGTTTGTGACTTATTGTTTTGATAGGCAAGTTGGATGACAGTGCTATAAAGTAGGTATTTATTGAAATCTGTAGAGTATCCTTGATTTTCTGTTGAATAACTTTTATGAACATTTAATAAACACTTACTTGGGCTTGCTATAATTTTGTATCATTTATCTATAATAAAGTCCATAATGTTCACTTCCAGAGTCCCTGTGAACTGCCTAAGATTTCAGCTATAGCTCCTGAAGCTTCCTTGTGGTTTTTTTTTTTAGCTCAGCACTGCCCCCTTCTGCCACTGTGCATGCACTCTGCAGAGCTGCAAAACACTGATGAAACAACCCACGCCATGGATATTTCCTTTTGTATTTTTCATTACTTAATAAATCTATTCGAGGAACAGAGAATGAATATTTTTGATGAAATAGCTGGCACAAATCTACTAAGACTATGCTACACATGACTAGAGTAAATGATATGTAACTAATTTTAGATTTATTAAAGACAAGTCTTCATCAATTCAGTTTCTGACTTCAGTGTCTTTTCGTTTGTTTTTCTTTAAAGTTTCCTCTTCCGTGTATTTATATTTTTATCTAAGGTAGTATAAGTTCGTTATTTCTATAATTCATCATGATTTGGTGCTAAATAAAATTTGAGAAAAAAGATTCCTTTAATGCTGGTGATTTTAAAAAACAGCAAGGCTTTATAGATGGTTATGGTATTTTCTTCAGAGTATACCTATATTTTATGATTACCCCATATTTCCAACATGTGGGGAAGTCCAATATTATGTACTATTTTTCAACCTGAACTTTATTTCATTTTCAGTAAACTCATAAAACCTAGAGTTACTGACAGAGGCAGCTAGATTGGTTCATGTGATGGCTGATGATATATACCTGTCATTGCCTAGGCGTCACGAATGTTTTGACTCCTGTATAGAGTTAAATAATGAATAATGTTTCCTATTTTTAAATGTGCCAAAGCATCTTTGTGGATGATTCAAGTTTACTGTTGCATATATTCCTCTTTATTTAATCTTTGAATGGTGTAGTTAAACTTTTGACTCCAGATGCTCCTTTACTTATGGTGGGGTGAGAACCCAACAAGCCCACCATAAAATAGAAAAATTACAAGCTGAATTCATGTATTGCTTTTCTGTAATTATATAATTCTATTAAATTGAAACAGTGCTCATTAGTGTAGAATTTATGCAAGTATTCTGTAAGGATGATGCAGTTTTTCCTAACAGACTTAAGATTAGTTAGGAATGTTAAAAATTCATTTTTATTTACTCAAATCATTTCAAATATCCTACATGATGTTTCATGTCCTTAATCACTGTTAGAGAGAATGTTATTTTATCTAGCTTAGTAACTTTTTTCATTTTGGAAAATTTGATATTCTAAACTAGGGTAACGCCAAATAAAATATGGCAGGTTTTTCATAAATTGTATGTTTCCACTTGCCATTACATATAAACTTAGACATTATTAAAAATAAACACTAGGGAAAGTTTTTGCCATCTTTATAGTAAAGGGAGCTTCACTTTTATATGCTTGGATTCTCTATCTATAAAATAATTACCTGCAGGCCTGCAAAGATGAAAAAAACAAGTATTTCTTGAGCCTCTACTATGTTCTGGGTCATGGAGTGGTCATGGATGCGGACTTTGGAGTCTTAAGTCCCTTCAGTGAGTTAATTAACTCTCTGCCTGAGTGTCCTCATCTGGAAGAATATGGATAATAGTACTTATTTCACTGGGAAATTTTGAAGATTCAATGAGTGCTGTTTTTAAAATGCTCAGAATAGTGCTTGGACATAGTAAGCCCACACTGAGTGCTAGCCCTGGTGACTCTAACTCTTCATACCATATTTGTCATTGATCATTTTAAAGCTGATAAAAGTTAGGCACAGAAGTTGGCAAGTAATTTGCTCCAAGAATACAACCAGCAAACATAGGAGCCACAGCTAGACTTGGCTTAGCTTAGTTATAAAGTATGTGCTGGTACATTGTGTCCTATGGACTTTAAAGAATTTGTTTTTAGAGCACAAGGTAGCTTTTCAACTTCAAAGTCATTTTATTTTTTCTCAATTTCATTTAATATTTTTCAGCCTCAAATGCATTTCAGTGAATTTCTTGTGTTACTAAGCAAGAGCAAGTAGAGAGGCAAAATTTGGCTGACTTGATGAAAGTTAGTAAATTGACACACAACTTCATACATTCATAAATCTGCATTTACCCAGTCTCATCCAGTTGTTTTCATTTTCCCAAGGAAACCAAGGTCAAATGTGATCCTGGTTGAATCCTGTGCTCCAGGTATCTAACTGTGTCTTCATGCTGCAGATCCTAAGGAATAGAGTGTAGATGACTCTATAAATCAAAACACTGTGAACTCCAAAGTGAACTCCAAGCCAACTGTTCAGTGTCTTCACCTTTCAGCGTGAAGTTCCCCGGACTGCATATATAAAACCTGTGAGCCATATATATTTTACTGTTACTACAAAAAGTGTCAACAAACACATATTTACATACTTAACTGTAAATTACATTTGTATTTAATTGAGTTTGAAGGCATACTGTAATATATTAACCCTTTCAAACACACTCTTTGACATTAAAGATAATTAGATGATGGCTGTAGCTCTACTCTCTTAAATATAGTAATAAAATAGTTCACAGAGATAAAATTATTTCCCAGCTAGTAGTTACATACTCCGAAATTGATACAGTTTTCTTATTATTGCCAAGAACCATCAGCTAGCAAATAACCTAACAGATGAATTCCTATAAAAGCCTACCATTCTCTAAATTGATAGTATCAATATTTGGAGAGTTAGGGAAAACACTTCTTTACTTTCAGCATTTATGTAGCCAAAAGATATGCTTGTTTTCCAAAGCTATTTCCATAACCATTTTTCTCTTTTTCTAACTTTTATTGTGGAAAATTTTAACCATGAACAAAAGCAGAAAATACTTACCATTTTTTTTCAATAGCATGCACCCAAGGTCAACTTTAATCCACCAGAGTCTTTCCCCCACTATTAATTTATTTTTTCTTAACTATTTTATATATATATATATATATATATATATATACACAGTTCCTCATTATTCCTTCTGATACTTTTTAAGTGGCAGGAGGGTGACTCTTCCTAGGGTCCCCTTCAAGGGCTCTGTGCTTAGTGATTTCCCTGTGTTTTTTAGTATTATCACAGTATCAGCAGATAGTACTATTTTCTGTATTCTAATCACTTATTTTCTCATTTCATTCTGGCCTGTAATTATGTATGAGGTGAGTGGTGTTTATTCTGATGCAAAAGCAAGGCTCACTAAAACATTCTTCCAGGTGTGACCATATAATAATGAGATTTAACACATCTAAATTAGTGTTAGTCTTCAAAGTCATTCCCATGGCAGGTAATTTATTTTTTCCAGTGATGCAGCCATTCACAGAATGTTTTTGGAACTCCTCTTTTATAATTGCCTTCAGAAATACTTTGAGTCACACAGAAAACTAGGTCTCATTACTTTGGTCAAAACCAGTGTCTAGCAAAAATAATATTGAATTTAATCACCTATTCATATTCTTGGACTTGACTCTGAATAACAAACACATTGCTGAAAATTAAATCTCCCAGCAAGCAATTTTTATTTGCAGCCAACAGTGCCATTGAAAAATGAGAGGTGCAGACCCTTTCAAACCCCAGTGCTCTATGGGCTCAGTCCCCAGGGCCAGAGACCCCCACAGCAGCAGTCGGGTCCCCCAGGTTAGAGAGAGAGATAAGGCCTCTGGGTCATAGAGGAAGCTGACTGGAAACAGGCTGTACTCCATCACGTTGGAGAACTTTTTCTCATTCTTGAAGCCACTCACCTCCTGCTGACAGTGAGCGCTACTTCATGTCATCAATCTGTCTCAATGCCGCAGAGGAAACCAGCCCCTGAGTGGTGGGCTGTGGAGGGCTGTGCACTCATCCAGGTAGCCGCATTCCTGCTCTGCTGTGGCAGGTGACCATGACCACCTTGAAGGTGCTGTTCCAGCAGTTCTTTTATACCAGGTCCATTGTGAAGCGTCCTGTGGGCATGTGCCAGTGGCTTGTGTTCACCTGACCTACAAAATAGAAAACTCCAAAACAGATAGGGGATGTCATTAGTGTGTTTCATTGCTGTCATCTGAGAAGAAGAAAAAAACTTGTGCCTTTAGTCTAGGATCAAGACTATATTGATTTCAAAAATGAATTATGCAGGTAGAAAGATGAGTGTTCACAGCTAGGTTTCTGTGTCCCTCTGATAATCAGCACAAGGTAATCATTATGTACCTTCAGGTGTTAAGAGTGCGAACATAACCAACACCTGGTCCAGTCCTCAAGGAATAACATGAATGGCAGTTTTTGTTCATGAAGATGTTTTTGTATGGTTCAGCCTGAAAGCATTACCTAGGCCTGCAATAATCTCACTGAGGCTGGCGATCTCTACCCAGTAATCCTTATTGGTTTCTTTTTGTTTGGAACAACTAAAGGAAGAATTCCAGAAGTCTGCTTTAGAAACCTGCCACTTGGTATCCAGAAGATTAGCCTGACACATCTGGGAAGGGCAATGAATAGGAAAAAGTATGTTCAATGAAGAAAGCCAAGACTGACAGCCTAGTGAATGGTTTACCAAAAGTGGGAACAAGACAGGGGCAGCAGGGAACAGAGTTCTTGAGGTTCCCATTGAGATCTGCTGCTTAGAAAGAGTGACAGAGCTTGAGGGTCCAAGTCACAGACTTGCCTGTAGCATTCCCTGTGACAAATTCCCTGCATTTAAGAACTAAGGAACCTATACACTGCTGATGGGAATGCAAACTAGTACAACCACTCTGGAAAAAAATTTGGAGACTTCTTAAAAATCTAAACATAGATCTGCCATATGATCCAGCAATACCACTCCTGGGGATAACCCAAAAGAATGTGACACAGGTTACCACAGAGGCACTTGCACACCCATGTTTATTGTAGCACTATTCACAATAGTCAAGTTATGGAAACAGCCAAGATGCCCCACTTTTGACAAATGGATCAAGGAAATGTGGTATCTATACACAGTGGAATTTTACTCAGCCATGAAGAAGAATGAAATCTTATCATTTGCAAGTACATGGATGGAACTGGAGAACATCATACTGAACGAGGTTAGTCAGGCCCAGAAGACCAAGAATCGTATGTTCTCCCTCATATGCAGACTTTAGATCAAGGGCAAATACAGCAAGGGGATTGGACTTTGGTCACATGATAAGGTGAGAGCACACAAGGGAGGTATGAGGATAGGTAAGAAACCAAAAAAAAAACAAGATAGCATTTGATGTCCTCAATGCAAAGAA
The DNA here is from genome assembly GCF_047511655.1 of Castor canadensis. Taxonomy (NCBI): domain Eukaryota; kingdom Metazoa; phylum Chordata; class Mammalia; order Rodentia; family Castoridae; genus Castor; species Castor canadensis. The sequence goes on from NC_133394.1 coordinate 120,689,516, forward strand.
ACTAATGCAGAAACTTTAAAGCGACAGAGGCCAATAGGAGAAGGGGACCAGGAACTAGAGAAAAGGTCAGTTCGAGAAGAATCAATTTAGAATGTAACACATATGTACAGGAAAGCAATGCGAGGAATCTCCCTGTACAGCTATCCTTATCACAACTAGCAAAAACCCTTGGTCCTTCTTATTATTGTTTATACTCTCTCTTCAACATAATTAGAGACAAGGACAAAATAGTTTCTGCTTGGAAGCAAGGGGATAGGGAGGGAGAGGGAGGGAGCAGTGGGAAAGGGAGGGGGCCGGGGGAAAGGGGGAGAAATGACCCAAACATTGTATGCACATATGAATAAAAGAAAAAAAAAAAAGAACTGAAAGTCCCACCCCAAAGCCACACAAGTCTCAGAGCCAGACCTCATACTGTTCATGAAGCCACACGCTGAGCAACACATAATTCTGAAAATACACAAAAAAGAACTATTACCACAGAGATCAACAGGAGCATTTGTTCATAGGAACAGGCTATGGCTATGGCTATGGGCTCATGAACAGGAGCACCCTGGATGCAACCGATATTGGAAGTGAAGCAGAGGTCCTGAAATGACTGGACCACCTCAGGCCTCTTCCCAGAGGGCTGACTAGAAGGCTGCCCATCCTTCAATCCTTCCCATCATTGCACACCTTGGCTTGAGTAGCCCTGCAGCATGAATCTTTATGGTGTCATGCTCCTTAAAGTTGTTGATTCTATGCTCCATGGTGAGATTGGAGAACTAAGTGAGGACACCACAGGTGCCTCCCAGTCTTATCTAGGGCACTGCACACACCTGTCTTACAGCCAGTCTAGCCAATACAGGGCCCAACTCAGGTGTATCCCTATAGTGGGTAGATACAAAAGTAGACTCACATGGCCCCATTGACATGGCTTAGTGCTAACAAAATGCTATCTCTTCTCCCTGATACTCAGTTAAGTCAAGAAAATGATTTGTAGAACCTTTGCCTCTGTCAAGTTGTGCTTATGTACAGATTTTTCAGCATTTCACAATAGAAAATGGGCTTGATGATCCCTTATTCTCTGTCCATGTTGTAAACATGTTTAAAACAAGTTAAAGGCACATATGAAAACTCAGAACTTAAATTTTTGTCAACTTAAAACTTACCTATCAAATTGTAATGTTTTTAAATGAAGATATTTAGACCTGTATTGCAAGTTGTGTATTTTTATCTGTACATCAGTGAGTGCAGACTGCTAGTTCCTAATACACACACACACACACACACACACACACACACACACACAATTTTTTGTGCTTAAACAGTTCTCTCTACTCAGGACATTTGAAATGTTAAAGAATTTCAAGTTTGTCATTCTGCTTGCTTGATAAAGCATGCATGCATGTGTTCAGTCAGCAGTGGGTCCGGGCTGCTGTCCTTACTCTGCTCATTAGCGTGGTGAATTTTGTTTTTAAAAAAATAGTTCTGTACAGTCACACTGTCTTTGTCTTTTATGTTCATGTGTCTGATGTGCATTCGTGCATAATGTGGACATTTAGCTTATATGTAGGGTATGCACACAGTCTGGATGGCTGACATAGATTTGTTGTTTTTAATTTAAATTTTATTTTTGAGATCATAACACAGTAACATGTTGCAAATTCAAAGAGTGTAAAAAAATGGAAATTTTTTCCCTCCTCCTCTTAGAGCCCTCAATTTCCACTTGTAAAAATAGCCAGTGTGACCAATTTCAGGTGTATCCTTCCAGATCTGTTCTAAAATATACATATGTTTTTTTCTTATTTTTACAGAAAATGAAACAGCACATACTGTAACACTGTTTTGTACCAGCTTTTCATTTGTCAGTGAGACTTCCATATTCCACAAAGGGCTGCCCTTTTTTGTGTGGTATTCTAATTGTGGATGGACCACAATTTTATTGTTCTGTTTTGACAGTACTAGAGTTTGAACTCAGGGCCTCATGCTTGCTAGACAGGCTTTTTGCCTTGAGCCACTCTGCCAGCCCTACCACAATTTTTTAAGCAACATCCCTGATCGATCTTATGGGTTTGCACCAGGTAACTTGTAAGTATAGTTATTGCCTAGACTGGGATTACTGGATCAAAGGATTTTAATTTGTTTTACTCAGTTGCTCTTTTTAGAAGTTGTATATACCGATTTCTGTTCCTACGAGTTATACTTTGTTTCTCCACAATCACAACAGTACAAGTTGTCAAGCTTTATTTTTGCCAGATTAATAAATTTAAATATCATTTCTGTTATTATGAGGTAAGGTTGAATATTTAAAGTCACTTATATTTCCTTCTCTGTGACTTACGTGTTCATAGCCTTTTGCTCATTGTTCTATGTGTTGAAATCTTTTTTTTTTCATTCTATGAGTTCTTTTTATTTCACAGAAATTCACCTTCATTGTATAAGTTGGAAATATTTTTCCCAGTTTGTCATTTGGATTTTTATTTTGCTTATAGTAGCTTTTGCCATGAAAAAAATATTTACCAGTCAGATTCATTTGTTTTGTTGTCTGAACTGCATGTGAAACCTAGGTGTATCCCACTCTTGTGGGGTTTTGTTGTTGTTTTGCTTTTTTATTGTGCTGGGTGTGGGTACATTGCAGCATTTACAAAGGTTCTTACAATGTATCAAAAACATCATACTTGAACTCCCCTCCCCACTGCTCTCCCCCATCCCCTTTTTTAAATTTTTCTGTAACTTTAGTACTTTTATTATATATTTAATCCATTTGGAGTTCATTTTAGCTTAAAGTAAAACTTCCATTTTCTTTTTTACTAATGAGTCTCATGCTGACTTGAATTTTTAAAATTTCATAGTCTAGGGTTGAGAGTAGTTCCGTGGTACAGTACCTGCCTACTTTGCACGAGGCCCTGGACTCAACCCCCAGGACCACACACAAAAATAAATTTCATAGTTTATGTTGTCATATATGAAGACAGGTATTACTGATTAGGCCATATACTTTCTGAATTTTCTCTTAATTTTCATTGCAGAAGAGAATTCTTCATTTTTATCTGATCAGGACATAATTATTTACAGTATACTGTAGTTTTTAAAGCCTGCAGGAAGCTGCAGTTTATGTGAAACCATGGATTATGTGGTCATTGTTCTCCTTACCATAACCTGTTATATTCCCTGCCTTCCTGCTTATGGCAGGGCACCATCAGATCTTCACCTCCTTATGAGCAAAATGTCACTTGGAAATCTCTAGAAAAAAATAAAACAAAATGTTAATGTTGGTTTGCATTCTATATACAAAAATGCCAACTGACAGTTTCAACTATTATTTTCACTTTTATTATAGTTCTTGATTTTAAGTGACATGAGCTCTTTGATTTTATTGTTTATTTTTACCAAAAGTGAATGTTTTGTAAGATTTTGGAGTATGGTGATGACTCTGTGACTGAGCTGTCCAACCCAAACTGTCAAATGAGAAGATGAGTTATTTCTACTTCTTCATGACATTGGGAAGGAAGCTACTTTCTGGGACAGAAAAAGGGTTCCTTTTTTAAGGGTTCTTACTCAACAATATCTGCAGTGGGTGCCTTCATTGGGGAAAAGAGAATGGAATGTATCTGTGCAAATATTACAGCAACTGTAATTGTCCTTTTCATGAAGGAAAGAAATTAATAAGACATATCTTCGACTTAAAAAGGCTTTTAGTCTGGAATTCTTTGGAAGGAAAATAGATTTCCTCACATAAGATGTGATTGTGTTAGGCAAGTGTGATAACCACTACACTACGGAAACCCCAAAAGATGTGATTGTGAATATTCCTTGACATTTCAGTTTCTCTAACAAATAAATTAGAAAGGTATAACTATGAACCATTAATGAATATATTTTAGTAATGGAAATTTCATAAAGGTCCAAGTACTAAACTATTTTTATTTATAGGAGAAATGAATGGTAATTTTTCTTTCTACCCATTGAAAAGTCATTTTAAAGTTCTTGGATCCCATTCTTAAAATTAAACCAATAGTATCAGTAACTTTGACAATTCTAAACTAAGGCACTCTAATAAAGATGCATAAAATTATAATTTTAAGAGCTAATGAACCAAATTACTACATGTAAATAAAGATGCTATCTTATTACAAGCATGCTACCTTTATTGGTTTGGGGAATCATGTGCTTCACAATATGTTCAAATTCTGTTTGGTCATTTCTCTTTCCTTTTAAGCTTTTGGCTTTAACATGTGAAAGTCTTGTTATTTGTCACACTGGCATTGTTAACGCTATGTAACCTATAAAAATTGTGATTAAAAGCTTTCTGGATTATAATTCTTTTTGGAGATACTATTTTTTCCTTGGTGAATTCTGAAATTTGCTTCTCCTGTACATAAAAATTCATATGTATATTTTTACTCTTCATTTCAAATCTCTTGTTTAGACATTTCCATTTAAATATTCCTTGTTTTTCCTTTGAGTCTCTTAAATGCATGGCTGTGAGTTTAATGATAGGTTATAAAGGTAATACTGATTCTATTTGTTTCATATGAAGTATATAATACATTTGCTAATCTGAAGGTTGCTGCTCTGTGTACCTTTATGATTTTTTCCTTATATGTACAGATTTTATATGATCATAAAAATTTGCTGAGATATTTGTCAGTGATAGATGTTGATAGAAAATATGAACAGTTTATTGTTCTTGTTTTTATGTCATATAATAACCATGGAGTATTTGTCATTAAGCAAAGATGTATTATATGGCTAAAATAAAAGGATTAATATTGCATAGCAACTTCATTAATACTCAGAATTCTACAGAATTGGAAATATTATGGATATAGAAGAAATTCAGTTCCAGATATTAAGGCAGTTTTGTTATATTTTAAATTTTTTTATTTCATGTGGCTGTAATACAATAACATTGGATTCTAAGAAAATGAACTGTAAAATATTTTTCATTATACTGCAAATGTCTGTCATATTTTAGAATGCTTGAATATGTTTTATGATATAGCTATGAAATGTCCATGATGTCTTTACAAACTTAGCCCAAGATATATTTAATCCATTAAGGATATGCAGGCATAATGATTTACTTGAAAAGTGAGTTACAACTATGTTGGTGGGCTTGGATAAATGAACCAGATTGGCTTTATTTTTTCCCTTTAGGCAGAGCTCACAGATTGGAGATGAAAAAACATTTAGTGATTCATCATTGTTAGAAAATCTCCAAAATAATCACGTAAGTGACATAAAACCATTATATTTTCATGAACGGATAAAAACTACTGATTTTTTTCTCAACTATCGTCCATGTTTATATATTTCTTGTTTTTACTTTCATGATCATTTTAATAATTACCAAAACCCATTATTGCTAAACCCTTTTTTACATCACTAACATGAATTCATGGTAGTTGGAAATTCAGTTTTAATATTATCATTAATCAGTATTCTAGCTTTTCAGAGGGCTTAATTTTAAATAATTATAGAACTCTATTTATATAAAACCAACTTACTGTTACCAATTTCAACATGACTGTAGATATGAATTGCTTCCTATTATTAATACCATAAACCAGTGTCAAATCTACAGTAGGAACTGGTGATGTCTGCCACCTAATGTGTACATCCTCCTTACGAAGTTACTGATACTTAACTCAAATTCAGTTAGTTTAAACTACAGGGTTTCAGTAAATTACTCCATCACCGTCACCTATCTTGTTACTCTAAGAATGAACGCTTGCTTTTAATACCTCTTTTTCTCTCCCTGTCCAGATCTCCTTTAAGTCACTAATCCCTCATCAGTACTGAGTTGTAAGACATATCCTAAGTATCTGCTGCAGTTTATTCTCTCCCTTATTAGCCTGTCCAGACCACCAGAAGCCCCTATGAGAATTACTGCCGCGGCTTCCTAACCAGTCTCCTGGTTTGCATTTTCACTCCTCTGTAATTATTACTGATATGGCAAACAGAATAATGCAGTGGAAATCGACTCTCAGCACTTCCTGTACAAGACCACTCTCTGGCTGCTCTTTTCACTCACAGAGTTTTGTGATCTGGCACCCACCCAGTACTCCACCCTCCCTTTGAGCTACTTTTCCCTTCTTCTCCCTAAGACCACAGTGGCCTTTTATTTTCTCACACACTTCATCTTTCTTTCTTTAGAACCTTTTCAGTAACATGCCATTCCTCCCTGTTGGAAGTCACTGTACCCAGTTCTTCATGAGGCTAAAACCTCATCTGCCTAAATAGCTCCTTATCTTAAGAAGACTATCTGACTCTCCCAAGTCACCCGTGTGATAATTTGCACATTCTCTTTAGCATCCATCCATAACAAACTGTTACATACTGTAAATAAATAATGCTTGTGTAAACTTATGTTCTGTCTTGCCCCTAGTCTAAGCTCCACATAGTTGGGACCATGTCTATTTTGTGTATTCTTTTAGATTGAACAGTTTTTCAAATAATATTCTGATTTACCTTTCCAATCACTTTTTTTTTGCCCAAGAGCATAGAGATATGTTTTTTCTCTGTTCATTTGAATGACATTTCTCTTCATCAGAAGCCAGATGGGGAGGTGTTTAATTTTAAATATCTGCCTTCTTTCTGCTATGAACTTTGAGTTCCTTGCAGAAAGGACCCATTTTTCAGTCTTCCTCAGGCAGTAAGAATCCTCTGTACACAGGAGCTTCTTGTTTATTTCTTGTAGTAAAACATGAATCAGGTTAAGCTTACCATTTTTAAAGACAGGGAGGACAGAGCATTCCAGAGAAATCCCCTGTCATCATCACCCCAAACCAAAGTAAGAGTAAATGCCTGAAATTTAAACCCCATTAGGATTTACAACCAGATAAGTGAACATTTTAGAATTTCTCTTCTATCCTTCAAGGACAGGATTCATTGTTGTTTTCCACCATACTACTTCAATGTGACAATGAAGTTATCTTGTATAAATGTTTAGAAGCTGATCAGATTGTACAAGAATGAACAATTTTGGTTGGGTTTTATTCATAATAGATATTGGCTGTAATCTCACACCCCCAGTGTTTCTCAGTGAAATTCTTAGTTGGTGGACATGAAGTAATATTACTGTCAAAATGTTTAAATGGAAAGGGCTAAATTCTGTGCTTATTTCTCTTAGCCAACTGCACCTATCATATGTGAATTTCTTACAATGATGGCAGTCTGCCACACAGCAGTACCAGAGCGAGAAGGAGAGAAGATTATTTATCAAGCAGCATCTCCAGGTACAAATGAAACAATCATGAAGCATTTCTCTGTGGAAAATTGCTCTGAAATTTGGAATTATGTAGATAAAAATTTAGAAACTTGAAAATTTTTTTCAAGTTTAACTTGAAAAATTAGATAACCAAATTATGTTTTTAGATAAAAATTTTCAAATACTATTTAGAAAAATTTTGGCTTTCAGGATTAACTATGCATTAAAATATGTAGCATATATAATTTGGTATATATAATTTTTGATATACAATATAAATAACAGAAAATTGAATAATAAATTCACATAAGTGAATAAAAGTACTTTTTAGTATGCATAATCATTTTCTCTTTATAAATATCTAAGACTACTAATCATAAAAACATTTTTGCACATAAGCAGACTGGAAAATAAGTGTCTGTTTACCTAAAAATAGTGATATATGGCTCTGCAATATCAATTTTGCTCTTTTGAAAATGACAGGGCACTTGTTTTTTTTATGTACTTGGATGAGGAGAGTTTTACACATATAAAGGGATTACATTAAATATTTATTGGTAGTTATCAATATTTTAAATCGAAACTTAATTTTAGACCTATTTTCAGAATAAAATTGGGTAATCAACTTTATAATTGTAAATTTTTTAGGGAGAAAGGAACACACTTTGTATGCCAAACTACTGCCTGTAGCTTGTAGAATGTACCAAATTTATAAAAAGGATTTTAAAAAATAACATTTCATATGATTAGAATAGAACCTATGTGAATATTTTCTTATCCCACACCCTCCTCAGCAATGAAAAGGCTTTATAACACAGTGATGAAAGTGATTAATATATAATAAAACATTCATTCTTTTAAACAATTTAACTTAAATCCCGAATTAGTAGTAGTAGCTTTCCTATATTCAACTTTTTAGGAGGAAAAGGATAGAACTTGAAGAGACAACTTTGTGCAATTCATTTGGGGAGAGGTTTTCTAGAGAATATGTTAGACAAAGGGGTGCATTTAAATTATCAGTGTTAGGTATGTATGGCTAACAGTGAGACTTACTATTCAGAAATGCAGTGTTGGGATCTGTGTGTCTCTCTGAGACTTAAGAGTGTTCTTCTCAAAGGGCTGGGGATGTAGCTCAGTGACAGAGTGCTTGCCTAGCATGTACAAGGCCCTGAGTTTGATCCCTAGCACTGCAAGGGGTGGGGGGAGAGAGACAGAGAAAAAGAGAGAGATCGTTCTCCCCATTCACTTAGCATTGTCATGTAATTTAAAAAAGATTTAATAACAGGTCCCAGAATGGAAAGAATTTTAATTAAACAGAAAATTATATTACGTGATTATGTGAATGTATTTCTCTTATATTTGGGATAACGTTTTTCCATCCTATACTTGATTTCATCTGTTCCCAAAACAGATGAGGGAGCACTGGTCAGAGCCGCCAAGCAGTTGAATTTTGTTTTCACTGGAAGAACACCTGACTCTGTCATCATAGATTCAGTAAGTTATTTTTGTTTTATGTTTCTTATTAACCAAAGTAATATATGTGCATAGCTTCAAGGATATGGTGGTAACCAAAGGACAAAGCTCTGGGTTCAATCCAAAATTGCAAGAAGAAAGAAATAATTAAGTCTATCTGCTGAATTTCTGTTCTGTGCTACATGAGGATTTATCTCTCTTGAATCATCTCTTTTGTTTGTCCTCCCCTGTATTCCCAACATTATTAGAATTTTTGCAATTTTTTTATGAAACAAGTTTTCAGGACCAATTTTTTAAATCAGCAGGCTTGAACAGATGTGACACTAAAGATGATATCTGAATGGCCAATAAGCAGATGAAGAAACAGCATTAGTCATAGGGGAAATGCAAAACCACAAGGACATAATCACTCCATGCCCACTAAGAAGGGTAAATTTAAAAATATTGACAGGACCAAATGCTAATGAGAATGTCAAACAAGTAGAAGAGTCATGTATTACTAGTAGATATGTAAAGTGGTACAATCATTTTATAAAACCTTTTAAGAGTTTTCTAGTAATGGCAAACTTACACCTGACCCAGCAATTATACTTAGTTGCTCAGGAAAAAATGAAAGTTTATGTTCACCACAAGACTTGTAATGAAATATTTATAGCACCTTTATTCATAGTAGCCAATAAGTGGAAACAAACCAAATGCTCATTAGTAAAACGGTAAACAAATTGTGTTGTATTCCTACAATGGGAATATCTAAACATTGAAAAAGGAGTGAGTTACTGATTTATCAACAATATAGATGAATCTCAAAAACATTGTTGAACAAAGAAAAAAAATGCCAGATACAAAGGAGGGCATCCTTTCCAGTTTCATTTATCTGCAGCTCAAGACCAGGCAGAGTGATTTATGATGCTAGAATTTAGTCCAGAGATTGACCAGAAAGGGGGTACACAGAAATTTATGGTGGGTGGGAACATTCTGTGTTTCTATCAGGGTAGTGATCACAAAGACTGTACCTTTGTCAAACTACACAATTTTCATTGAGCTGCACATTGGAGATCTCTGTATTTCATTTAATACAAACTATATAAAAAGAAGAAAAATTTTGTTTGTGTTGATATTTTTACAATACAATTTGTAAAATTGGATCAGTGATAATTTTCAAGAAGATTACGATGTTCCTAACTCTACATAATCATATGTTTCTTTCCCTCATAGCTGGGGCAGGAAGAAAGATATGAATTACTTAATGTCCTGGAGTTCACCAGGTAAAACATCTGCTCTATAATTTGTGTGAATAAGGTAAATTTCCATAACTTTGTTTAGACAAAATATTAAAAATTTCTGTATACTTTTAATAGTCATATCCATGGATAAAATATAAACAGCTTTCTTCAGAGTGTTGTAATGTAAGACTCCTACTGGCAGTTCAGAAATCACTTTGAAGTATAGGTATCTGACTCAGAAATCTAGGATTTAGTCTGATAGCTAGTATGTTAGTCAACTTTCTAATAACATAACAAATGCCTGAGAGAATCATCTTACAAAGAGAGAGGAGGTTCCAGAGTGTGAGCAATTACCCAGTTGCTTGGACTTGTGGTAACAGTACATCTTGGCAAGAGCACCTAGCAGAGCAAAACTGCTCACCTCATGGTCAGGGAGCAAAAGAGAGAATGAGGAAGGGGCCTAGGATTCCACAACCTCTCCATAGCGTACCTTCAATGACCTAAGACCTTCCCACTAGTACCTACCTCTTAAAGCTTCCACCACCTGCAAATAACACTTCCCTGGGACCAAGCTTCCAGCACATGAGTCTTCAGGGGACATTTAAGTTCCAGACTATAACAGCTAGTGATTTGGAAACATACTAATATTGACAGGTGCTAAGATTTATGTGGAGTCAAGGAGAGTCAGAGTTAGGAAAATACCATACTATACTAAGTGTGTGCTCATTGTATCTAGCTCTCTTGAAATAATAGCAACCATATCTATATTTCTGTTAGGTATAAGACAAGTTTCCATCTAGTAGGAAAGAACAAAAAATAAAATGAAGGTCAAATGAAATAATACAGGCATTTAGTTACAAGGCCTCTATTCAGGCCTTAAATGATAGTTTCTCATCCAACCTACATTCTTGGGGAAGGTAGACCTTAGCTGCAAGGTCTTTAAAGATTGTGTTACTGCTCACAGGACACTTTAAAAAAATCAAGTCTACGTGGAAGTTATACTGTTGTTCAAAGAAATAAACATTCACTTGTTTTCTTGGACTTTCTCTTACCTAAGGCAAACTTTTACACAGTCTTAGACATTTCTATGGCAAATTTGATTGATGGGAAGTGACCATATACCAGTGAATAATAACAAAGATAATGGGATCTATCAAACTTACTAAACATTATTTTTTTTACTTGTATGTTCAGAAAGGCTAAAAAGAAAATGGATAAGAAAAACTTGGATAATTAACTAGAATAAAGTTTCTCATGTATATTCCTCATCTCTTTCTTTTCATTTCAAAATAACTATTTTTCCTAACCCTACTTGTTTTATATAGGTCATTTATTATAAGTGTATATTAATTGGCATTTAAATATGGCTTTTGAAAGCACTGTTCTAAGTGATATGAAGAAAACTAAAGCAAGGTTAGGAGTTTCAGTTCTTTCAGAGTTCTATAAGTGATGGTAGGCAAAAGCATGAAAGAGAGAAAAGTAAATATGCTGTTAATGTAGCCTCTGAAAGCTGTGAGTGGGTTACACCAGGATGATGGTAATGAAATTCAAGGGAAGTTGATAGACTTCCTCTGCCCTTTAGACAGAGGTCAGTGGGACTTTACTACGAATTGGTGATGGAGGGCAAAGAGAAGAGGTTAGGGTCTCCTGTGTGAACAACTGGTACACAGGTGGTAAAATGGGATGAAGAATAGGTGTGACAGAAGAGATGTTTAGAATTACTGTGTCTTAGATGCCTGTGAGACAAATTGAGGTGTCCAGCAGGCTGTTGGATGCAAGAGCCTGAAACATGAAAGAGAAGGCTACAGCTGAAATATCCACTTGGTAGTCATTGGTCTAGAAGTGATATTTAAGGCTATGAAAGTGAATGAGATCTGGAGATAAAATATGATGAAAATGAAAGGCTGATGACTAAGCCATGAGTAATTCTAACTATTATAGGCTGACTAGAAAAAGAGGTATCAGGACTGGTAGAGTGACTCAAGTGGTAGAACACCTGTATAGCAAGCATGAGGCCCTGAGTTCAAACCCCAGTACCACTGGAGGGGATAAAAAAGGAATCAACAAAAGAGAATGTTTTGTTGTTAAAGACATAGAGGATAATAAATAGCATAGAATCAAGAGAAGAGGTTTCAAGAAGAAAGTAGTCATCTATGTCAGAGACTGCCATAAGGTTGGGAGTAGGAAAGTTGAACAATATTCATTGAATGTAGTCATTCATTGACATGGTAAAGAGGAAAGCAGGATGGGAAAGCCAGTAAACATAGTGATGGTTTACAGGTGAGCTATGAAGAAAAGAGGGGATGAGTTGAAAGGGATATGACTTGTTGGAAAAGTGGCTAGTTGGGGTGAGTTTTATAGGGGACAGCTAAAGCATGGGATTTTTTTGTTGTTGTTTTTTGGGTTTTTTTTTTTTCAGATAAGCAGGATTCATTATTGAGGAAGGGACAGATTCATAGGACATCAGAGTGAGTTTTAGAATGAGGTTATTGAGAAAGTGGGATGGGAGGTTTACAGACATATCGAAGGAAGGCTTCTGATAAGAGAAGTATTTCCTCTACTATGACAGGAAAAAAAATGGAGGAGATGGTACACAAATAGGTAGCTATGTAGGTTTTAATGGCAGAACTAAAAGGGATTTCATATCTAAGGCTTAGATATGAAATTTAGAGTGTCTAGTAAGGAGGAAGCATAGAGGACTTGGGAGAGTGTAGATAGAAAGTGTGCTGTGGTCTTTCAGAGGGTCAGAGTTTAAGCTTTTTAGAGAAATGCTTGGATTAATGTACAGTATGGAAGAGCTCACTGGTGTTGGATATCACATATTTACTTCTTCCCATAACTAGGTAACTTTTCTCCACAATGTCTGCTGACTGTGATATACCACAGAAGAAGATTCCCATTCACCTTTAGGGATTTTTCTGGGAGAAGAGAAAAGCAAGGACATTACTAAGTTTGGGCCCAATAAATCAAAATTTAGATCAAGAAAGGCATGAACCAAAAGGGCTGAGTTAGAATGTATAAGTGCCATTATGAAAAAGGCCCAAGCTAATGTATTCCTAAAGCACAGTAGTCTACCTTATCTGATTTTTCCCTTTCCATAGTTTCAGTATCCCTGGTCAACTGTGCTCCAAAAATATTAAATGAAAGATTCCAGAAACAAATAATTCATAAGTTTTAAATAACTTCTGATAGTATTTATATTATCAGAAACCATATTGTTAATGGCTTAGTATATCTGATTTGTAAACTAAACCTTGTCCTAGGTATAGGAAAAACATTACATTATACATATACAAACATGCATGTACATACTTAGGTACGTGTATATATGGGTCAGTACTATCTACAGTTTCAGGCATCCACAGGGATAAAGGGTGTATCCCCCTAAGATATCCCCCTCAGATAAGGGGGGGCTTCTGTAATCATTGAGAAACAATGATGAATGCTTAAGTTGTTTCTTGAAGTACCAGTTTTTGCCTTTATGTGTGATTATGTACTTAAAACTATCATTTCTGTTTTTAATGAGAGTTGTAAGATACAAGTCATCTTTTAAGATATCAGCTTAAATATTTTTTAAAGCCTGAAAACATTAAACCAGGACTCTACTCTGGTGGGTAGTAACTCTTGCAAGAATCATTTCATCAATTTTCCTCTGGGGCAGTAGATGATACCCTGGTGACTTAAAAAACATAATGTAACTTTCAAAGGTACCCAACTGTATACTCCAGGGATAGTTTGTATAAGTGGAAAAACAGGGAAATTTTATTTTTTCATTGTGAGTATTAAAATATGTGAGGCATGACAAACATATATTTGCATATTCTCAGTAGATGACACTGGAATACCAATTTCTTTCAGTGCTCGAAAAAGAATGTCAGTGATTGTTCGTACTCCATCCGGGAAGTTACGACTCTACTGCAAAGGAGCTGTAAGTTTTTATTTTTGTCTTTTATAGTTTTGATTTACGATGGTTTATAATGTACGTGTTAGGCATTCTGCTCTGAAAATGTAACACAGATGCTTAACATGAAGCTGCTGACATCCACTTTTGTTGGCGTTTTATACTAATAGTATTCAATCTCTTCTGGTGAAATGTGGAATTCCTTCTGGGTATATTTGGTGCATTGAAAAAGTTTGGCCTAGGTTATTTTTATAACTCAGTTTTTGATACATAATATTTTTGAGTTTTTTATTGTATAAACTATGTTAGCAGATACAGAAAATATTTTAAAGTTACATTATAATATAATGATACACTCCAGTCTTAACCTAATTGTTTGAAGACCATAGAAATGGAGAGGGGAAAATGGATCACAATTATTGCTATAATTTCCTCATGAGGTAATTACTGTTCATCTTGCATTGTTTTAATTATAACAGAATTTCTGATTATTGGTTGGCTTTGGCATATTGGCAGGTTATATTGACAGAAATAGTAAGGTATACTCTGAATTTTTCTATTTAAAATAGGTTCTCACTCCTGGAAAAATGAGTGACCAGGCCCCTTTTTTGTTATAAAGGTCAGTCAGTATTTTCCTTTAGGTACTTAGTTTGTAAATTTCCAACATGGAACTTTACAATTTTAAACAGTCAACAACTTTGCTTTACGCAGTGGAAACTAGGAAAGTGAATTTAGGAAGGCCAAGTTTTTTGTTTAAGTCCCTATTAATAGTGTTAAACACCTTGGTTTTTAAAGCACTGAAATGCAATTTTTGAATGGGTTGGTTTTAGAGGATTTTGGTAGAACTATTTCATGATGTCTCATGAATTTAGTTTTAGAATTCCTTTGGTTTTGTATTCATAGTGATTCAAATACCTAACATTTATTCATTGTGAATATTTTATCACCAGATTTTGAAAGAACTTTTAAATGTACCTTCAAGCATTTTCCTTTTAGAAGTGGATATTCTTTATGGTGAGCAAGGATTTTGTAGATATGAAGATAAGACCTGAAACATGTCAGGAGCATAAGACTCACCTGGGAGATACATATAAAGAGATTAAGCTACAATATTAAGGCACACTGTAAAGGTCTTCCACATTCTGATGATAACATACACAGTAATAAAGGGAATGAAGAGAGTCTTTCAGACCTCCCACCTTAAATAATTGATATCTTTCTGGTTTATAACCAAATCACATCCTTCCTTTTTTAGTTTTGACAGCTTTCTGTCTAAAAATTTTTGTTTGGGGAGCTAAAGCATTGAATAAGAAGTAAAAGACCGTGGACTTCCCTTTTAATAACCATAGAGATAGTTTACATATATTATCATGCTTATAGCATTATGTTCCTTCCCTCCTATATTGAAATGTGATTAAGCAATAAAGGGGCATAAACATGTGAAATTGCGAGGAATGTTTGAGAACTACTTGCAGTTTGTAGTTTGACCAGAATAGCTGGATATGAGGCATGAGTATGACTTAGGTCTCCCCCTACCACCACCATGCTCAAGAACTTATACTTTTTCTTGATCACTCTTGATACCATTTGGGAAGATGATTCAAAGCTGAAAACAGATGCATGCAGAGCTGTCAGGTGGGCCATTGGTAGCTGTCAGATAGTTTCAGAGAAGACTAGGAAGGAAGATTTAAGACTTAGTAATTAATTGCATATGGGTGCTGAGAGAAAGGATTATCTAGAATCATTACAGAATTTCTACTTGGCTTACTGAGGGGACTATGTGATACCATTTACCAAGATAAAGAATTGGGAGCCACCGTTGGGACATAAGGCAGAGATTCCTGGATTTAACGGGGGAATAAATCTGAGGTCCAGATACAGTGGTAAAACTGTATCTGGGGAGTGACCTGAAATGAGAGGAAAGTAGAAAAACCAGGAAAGCAGATTAAATTTTGAAGGCGAATCTACAAAACCTGTTGATTCCTAGTTAGAGTGAATAATCAACGGGTAGTAAGTACAAAATAAAACTAGGTGAGAAGACTTAATAATACAGCCTAGTCAAAATAGTGTGTTCATATATCAGTATATCTCCTCTATTACAGAGGCATTGCAATGATGGAAATAGTATAAAGAGAGAAAATAGAAAGACAAAACTAGGCTCAAAAACAAGATACATATCTTTGTAGACCAAAATAGAAAATCAGAGTGTCTCATTGAACCAAAGTCTTGAGCTGGGTGGGTAAGAGTCCCAGGCTCTGGGTTCAGAATCAAGGAACAGTGGTTGAAGTTTGGCTTCTGTGGGACTATGGGGACAAGTAGTACTGGCAATAAAATCAGAAGGGAGCCAGCTTCCTTGCTGTGAAGCCAAGGACAGTAGCAGGCTTTCCTAATCATAACTAGAGACTGAAGAAGACTCATGACAGCCTTGGTAAGAGGTAAATGAAACTGCTAAGTTGGCATGCAAGCAAAGAGGGGCAAAGAGGAGCAAAGCTCACAGGCACATGAGGAAATACCATGCTAAAGGAAATATTGGGTAGCACAAACAGTGGGAACAGGGGTTCGGGTCACTCTGCACTGAATCATTTGTATAGACCAGATTGACAATGGATATTTAGAGCTTAACATGGTAAATAATGAAATTCTAAATACTTTTAATCAAAAATAAAGTGGGAGGGTTGGGGATACTTGGAAGATAAATTGGAAATCATAAGTAATTTTTTAAATCAATAAACAGAGTAAACTCTAGACACAGTTGAAGGGATAGAAGTAGAGTTAGTGAATTGGAAGACAGTACTGAAAATTCCATCTAAAATATAGCATAATAAGAGTGGCCACAATGTTTGTGGATGACTTATTTTTCCAATTTTTTCTAGATTTTTTTGTAATGATGATATTTTGCTTTGTTAATTTTTAAATGAAAAAAGTATACACTATACAATTTATATCTATAGTAGTAGCCATCTTAGGAAAAGCTACATTCATGCAAAACTTTAATTTATTCAATAAAATTAGAATTCTGCTATAAAGTGTGCATACTACAGGAAAAATTAGAAACTTGATGAATACATTCAATGCTATAGGAACCTTGAAGTGACAGAAAAATTTTAATTAGATGTTTCTTCAATAAAATTCTATACCAAATACAAAAAAAAATTAAAAAACCACATGTGAACTTGTTCACTTATAGCAATTCACTTTCATATCCAAGGGAAAGTATAGATAATTCTGAATAATACACATGACAGAAAATATTTGTGTTTGTTTAAATGTATGTCTCATGTCTTTGGCCAACATTCCAGGCCAAATCCCAAATTCCCAGCAGCAGGTCAGTCTCTCCTTGTTATCTGACGTCAAGATCATATTCCTTGATGGCAGTTGGCTAATTTATAGTGTCAAACAAAGCTGTAGAGACAATCTTCCAAAGAAAAGAATTTTTATTTTGAACTAGAGCACAAACATGGAATTACAATTCAGGACATATATTTACAGGCCAGGGTGGCCTCTGGTATGCCCAAGGAACAAAAGAAAGGTTGGGGTTTTATTAGGACAGAGAAATTAACTTAGCACTCACAGCAATTGCAGAAGCTAGCAAGCTCTGGTTGGAAGTGATAGCAGTTACCATGTAAAGCTAGACTTATAGGCTCTGTTCTTTTGACAGTTGCTAAGTAAAATTAGTCTTAAAGTTATGGCAGTCTGTTTTGTGGAGTCAATTTTAGTTGACAGTTCCTGAAAAAGGCATCTGTGGACCTATGTGTTTTTTCCCAATGGTCCCACCACTCCAATTTTAGTGTAACGTGACAGAAGTGATTCAGTTTTGCATAATTATTTTCATAACAGTGAGATTATCTAGGTAATTTCAGCATAAATTGCAGCACATAAGTACTTATGTAAGAGTTCTTTGTGTTGGACTACTACCTTGTTATTGGTTATGCTTGCATCTTATGGTACAGTCTTTTTTGGACAATATTGTAGTACTCTAAACAAGTGACATTTCAAGACAATCGAGGATTGCATCAAAATTTTATTATGTTTTTCAATACCTACTGTGTGTAAAGCACTCAGGACAAGCAGTGTTTGAACTTCAGTCTATAAGACAATAAGAACACAATTTTTTAATGAAAATTCACTGAAGAACTATTAATCATGAGTTTAACTTTCCTCAAAGCCCTAGACTCCTACACACAGACTGTAATTCAGCTGTCCTGTGATTTCCCCTGTAGCACTGATCACTGTGATTTTCCACTTTTACCTTGCTGTGGGCCAGGACACAAGATAACTGAACACAGTGAGGATTTTCCATAACCACAGATTCAGTAGGTTCTGAGTCTCATCCTGTAGTGGCATGAACAGGTTGTAGTGTCTGTGAAGGAATATTCTTTAGCTCCTAATTACTCAATACTTGATGTAGCCCTCTACATAAGGAGGTATTAATGCTGATAAAACACCTGTAGGTATTTGGTTCTTACATGTAAGCATGGCCAACCAGTTGTGATTAAAAACATGTAAAACCTTTCAGGCAGAAGACCACATTCTATCCTTTATTAGATTAGTGTTGTTCGAATTAGTATCTAGATTAGTATTGAAAAGCAGTACTAAGATAAAGGTAGAAAATTGACTTTGTCTATTCTAAACATGTTTCTGCACTAGGGTATTGGGATACACAATGGTAGACGCTACTCTTCCTAACCTATGATTTATTACCTCTGTTTTTATGTTTTTAATTTTAAAAAGATTTTCATAGTTTGAAAATGGTCTAATTAATTTCACTGAGTATTTCACTAGCTTTTAGAAAAAAGAGCTCATAAGTTATATACCTTTCCTTCCTAGGAAGGAGCCATGTGGGGAAATTATCATTTCCTTTTGCTTTGCCCCCCTTTTTCATTCTGCCACTGAAAAATGAAAAGAAATTCATAATTGGGGCCTGAAATACTCCATCTGTTCTGAGGTCACTAAGTTCTGTTTCTCTCAAGGGTTCTAAATCATACTCCGTTAGTCTGCTTCCAAGTCTCAAGCCTGAGTCTAGAGACTCCAAAATGGGTAATATCACTGAGAAAGTAATTGCAGGTAAATGATTTATTTTTTCCTGGTCTAATAAAACCGTGAAGTCTGGATACTAAAATTCTTAAAAATATTAAACCAAGCCAGTGAATAACTAAGGGAACAATAGGCAATATATAAGGAGCAAAAACTAGAGAAGCATAAATGGTGTATCAAGCTAAAGCTGAAAGGGACTTTAAAAATAATCCAGTTATTTTATTTTACAGATTAAATAAACTGAGTCTTAAAACTAAAGTGGTATACCAGAAATATTCAGCTACTTAAGGTACTTCACAGTTTGTCCAAGATTCTCCCCGGTACATCCACTAGCCCCCAATGAATTTAATAGTCCTGTGGTATTAAATTTATTCCTCTGTGAACACAAAGGTGCTCCAGCCTTTGAAAGAGTCTGTGGTCAAATGAGTACCATGTAGCCTCCTGAGCGCTCCACTTTGCACACCAACATTTTAAAGACCTCTAGAAGTATCATAGGACAGGCTCTGTACCTTCATTCCAGTCCAGCATTTCCTAAACTTTCTTAGTTCTTCACCATTCTTCCTTGTAGCACCTATGAACCACTTCACAGTATTCCGCAAAACCTTCAAGGATCAGGGAGTATACTCTTGAAGTATGTGAGAAGCAAGTGAGGTATTGATAGAATATGAAATTTTGAACAGTAGGGTAACTAGAAATTTATTCCAAAAGAAGGGGAAGATACAAGGCTAGACCCTTCCTGGGCATCCACAGAGGATTGCTTCCAGAGCCCCACAGTACCAAATCCATGGATGATCAAGGCCCTCATATAAAATGGCATAGTATCTCACATAACTATACACATCCCCCCATACCAAATCATCTCTAGGTTACTTATAACTAAAACAATGTAAATGCTATGTAAATAGTTGCATTGTTTATGGCATGAACCTTGAGAGAAATAAGAAAAGAAGTTGTGCACATCCATTGTAGACCCAACTACATTTTCTATCCATGATTAATGGAATCCATGGCTGCAAAACCCAATACATACACAGGTCCCACTGTAGTTCTTTGCATCTGTAGAGAGTCGGTGTTATGTGTCAACAATAAAAAAAATGACAAATACTCTATGCTTTTAAAAGAATGCGGAAAGTGATGGATTGTTTTTATACAGATTTGCTACTGATAATGTTGCCAACATCAACTTAATTAAACTCAGAATGCGTAATTGAGTACATTATACCTTGTGATTGTTTTCTAGGACACTGTAATTTATGAACGACTTGCAGAGACTTCAAAATACAAAGAAATTACCCTAAAGCATTTAGAGCAGTTTGCTACAGAAGGTGAGAATGCATGAAAATAAAGCATGACTGAGATATAAAGAAATCATATACTTGTGACATTTTAAAGGCTCATTTATTATTTTACTTAAAGATTCCCAAAGTAAAGTATCCAGCAATTATTGTTGATAACCTGTATTTTGCTATGTGCTATTCCCACAGTATTTTGACTTTCCTAGAAAGGTATTTATTAAAATGTTGAGAGACTTTATCCCCATTTTTTAGGTGGCAGGGCCTAAAAATATGTTTTACATTTTTAGAATGAATAAAATTTATGGTTAAAATACTTTTATCTTGTAAATCGGGCAGTTTGTTAGGAAAAGAATTAAAGGTCAAAGAAAAATATTCTAATCTGAATAAGAAAAATAAATAAACTTATATGACTAATGAAATAGCTATTCAATTTAGTAACAATGTAAGACTTTTTATTATATTAACCCCTATCATATGGCAGAGTCTGTGCTTGGCCTGACAACTCAGGGTGAATGAGTTTAGCCCTGTTTCTCTGTCCTCCTGAAATACATGATGTACGAAGCAAACAGTACATGGTGTACAAAGATGATCTAAATGAGAGAGAGGAGAGCAAGTGAGGGTTGTTAAACATTGGGGTCTGTTACTGCAGGAATGTATATGTCACGTCTGATCTCTAACTTGATAGCAGAGATGATAGCTGTATCTAAGTCTTCTATCTGGGTTTTCACTTCCGTTTCAGCTAGAATAGTTGCCAACTGCAACAAACCTCACCCTTCACCCCAATCAAATCTTATTCCCTCCTAATCCCAGCTGAGAAAAGATAGGAATGCTTTTAAAAACACTAGGCAAAAAAAAGGCTTTGAAAAATAAGGATACAGAGAACTCCAAATTAAGAACTTGGAGATATTCATATCTATAGAGTTCGGGTCCTCAGCTATGCTTGGCCAGGTCAAACTACGTAACATACAACGTAAGTTTTGTTTTTGTGATGAGCAGAGGCTTAGTGGGCATCCATCTGCTCTCTGGTTATGATACAGACACTAGCTCTTAGACAGATTTGAATTGGCTGGCCCCACCTCTACCCCTCTCTTTCTGACTCTGAGCTGAATGACATTTCTATTCTGTGGCTTTCCTCAAATAGGTTTTTGAGCCACATTTCCAAAAGAGTAAAAAACATGTCCTAATATGGCCCCACTGATCTCATTCCATTCTCAGGGACTCAGCAATCAGTAACCCTACCCTTTTTACCATAAGGTAGAGTCCTCTGTGCACTTCATGTCCTGTGTCCTTTGCTTCTTGCTTCTGTCACATTCACTTGAACACATTTTATTTGATTTCAGCTCACAAGGCCTGGATTCTCGTCATAGTCATTCTATGAGTTAAATATCCATGAGTGAGGCTTTTTTCTTCTTGGGAACCTAGACAGCTATTTCCTTGTGTGGCTCACAAATGCCCTGCCTGTCCCTTCTTCTAACCCAGGTACTCTTTTTCTGACTGAGGAGGAAGTGAGTCCTGGGAGTGGGTCACCTAAGCTTCAGTCTTGATTGTTTTCCCAGGGCACGTGTCATGACTTCATTTCTGCCACTGCCCCTCACTATACTCTCATTACTATAAATTTACAGTAGTAAAGAACACTAAAAATAAAGTCATGTATCCCAGTAAGAAAGCAGTTCTTCCAGTAGACCCTGCTAGAGTCTCTCTTTCCTCCTCATAGCATCTAGGAAGCCACCATTCTGTCTCAGCCCCTGGTACTGGAGTCACAGGTCTCCAACTGTCTAGAAGCTTCAGTCTAATAGAGAATGCCAGCAAGAAAAACGATGAAACATTGCCATTCACACCATAGAAGTGTTTAGGGATTTTTGCCTGTGCAGTCTGAGTGAAAGGAGGGTTCATTAAAACAATGACTTTAAGAACTTAGAGATTTTTTCTTTTTGAGATAGGACTTCACCATATAGCTCAGGCTGTCCTAGAACTCATGATCCTCCTGCTTCAGCTTCCTAAATGCTGAGATTACAGATATATACCACCACTCCCAGCTAATAGCTGAGTCTTAAAGTAGATGCAAGGCAAACAGTGGAGGGTTGTCAGGAAGGTAGAATGGATAAAAGGTGACCAACATGTGCAAAGACTCCAGTATGTAAGAAGTGAATAACAGAGGATGAGGTTGAAGGCACTTGATGAAACATGAGTGAGCAATACTCGGGGTTTGTATTTCATCCTGGGAAACAATTTGAAGATTTCAAGCAAAGATGAAGCTTGATAGGACTAAGATTTTAGAAAAGTCACTCCAAGTGTGGAGGATGGACTAAAAGAGCTGGGAATTAAAAGCAGGGTGCCAATTTTAAAAGCTAGAAGAACATTAATAGATATTGTCGACTAAGTTTTTGTCATAATTAAATTAGACTTCAAACATGAAGACTTTGTTAAATAATGGAAACATAAGACTTGTGAATAAAATCTTTCTTGATATATGCTGTCTTTTTTAGGACTAAGAACCTTGTGTTTTGCTGTGGCTGAGATTTCAGAGAGTGACTTCCAGGAGTGGCGGGCCGTGTACCAGAGAGCATCCACGTCTGTACAGAACAGGCTTCTCAAGCTAGAGGAGAGCTACGAGCTCATTGAAAAGGTATGTAGGTGACCACTGCTTTGTACAAAAAGTTGGATTTCCAGGAGTTTCAGTCTTTAGTCAAGGGACCAGTAGAATAAAAAGCAAAATATCTTGACACATTTGCTATTGGTTCTCTTCTCCTCATCTAAGCATTAATATATCTTATTGTGGGTTAAGATTTTGCTAAAAAGTCCCTGGGGTTAGTTGTTACTGTGTGGAGATCTTCACTCTTTCCAGTTTGGATCACAATTTAGTCAGTTTAGCCATCTGCCTACCAATGTCTTCCATTGGGCTACCCTGATATGCCCCTATCTCTCTATCATCTTTGTCAGAACTATAAATATCCTCAGTTTCAGATAAAGATACCAACACTGTTCAGCCCAAAAATGGTAGATACACTATAATTGGTTTTGTACCAATAGCTTCCTTAATTAACAATAGCATACATTTTGTGTATTACTTATATGTTAGGTACTATTTGTAGTACTTTAACTATTAATCTGTTTAATCCCTTTGAAGTGTTCATTATCCCTATTTACAGATGAAAAAATCAAGGCAACAGAAAAAGGTTAAGTTATTTGATCACAATTACACAGCCCGTAAGACAGTAAGCCCGATTTCTCCCCCTTCCTCCAGTATTTATGCTCTGAAGCATTCAACCACCTGCACTCTAACCTTTCATTTCCCATTAAGTAACTCTCCAGCTGTCAGATTCCTTCACTTACCCTTGTGCTGCGCAGCATGAAATCAGCCTAGCCTGTAAACTCTAGTTCATCCAGTCTAACCTCAAGATAGGTGAAGGATTTGTTCCTTCTTCCCCTCTATCAAACTAGGGGCTTCCTACATTGAAAGGCAGCCAGCACTATAGACACCTCCTTGGACCGTTTCCCCACCAACTCCCCATGTGCCTTCCCCTTCATATAACATTAGGAAATACATGTTCTAGCTGCAGGTGATTTCTCTGTCATGTACATTTACCACCTGTAACTTGAGGTACTGTATCTCTGTCTCCTCCAAACATTGTGATCACTTTAGGGAAGGGAAGGTTTGTCTCTCACATTATATTGTATATTATGTATCCCTTATATTTTATGTGTTTTATAAGGTGGAGATACCTAGATGCATATAGATATGGTTATATATATGGTATAGAGGTATACAGTTATATAGCTAGATATCACCCCTCTATCGTTTTAATATGATTATTTCTAAGGTGTATGATAACACGTGCAGTACCATCTCCCTGCCCATACCAATTCTAGAGGTATACATATTCATAGTCTTTACTCGTGGGACCAGTGGAATAAAAAGCAAAGTATCTTAACACTGTTCATTCTCGTCTTGTTTCGTAAGTATTAACATTTTAATATGGTTGCTATTCTTTATTAAGAAGGCAAATGCTGGCAGAATGGCTCAAATGGTAAAGCACCCTGCCTAGCAAGTGTAAAGTCCTGGGTTCCAACCCCAGTGCCTCAGAAAAAAAAAAAAGTTATCAGAAAACAAGATTTCTTCTTATTGGTACAGTACCAATTACAGTGTACTGCCACTTTCACACTTACCAGCCTTGGGTTCCTTATCTGTACAACGAGGATATTTAGTTTTGACAGTTGCTTGTTATCAACTGACTTACTGAATCTCTTTCTTATTGCCACTCCCTAACATCTTTATAAATAATTATTTCTTTGAAATATGTGATGAAATGAAACAACAAAGGCCATGACTACAATCTCTTAATCTCTCTAACCAAAGTCACATGTCTTAAAGAATTAGAACAGCATTAATTTTTAAACTTTTGCTTTTCTTACTCTTAAGAATTAAAAAAAAGTCACCTTGTTTGGAAATGCTTCTCTTCTTTCTGTTGCCTTTCTATACAGTGGAATATAATATAGCCTTTTCCTCCATTCTAATGGTTTAGAATTAATATATAGTAGATGAGACTAACAATACATTTGATAACGGATTCTAAGTATATCATTTCCACTTGAAGCAGTGTAGGAAATTCTGCAGCTGAATGCTTAATATGCCTAAAATTTTTATTCCTGGAGCTCATACATTATGCTTTATAGGTTTAACCGTTTTTTTTTTTAATACTTGTGATTAAAAACTTTATGACTTCTGGCTTTTAACTGAAATAGATGTTCAACCATTCTCCAGCAGATGGCAATCATGAGTTACATTCAAATTTAAGTTACCTGAAGAAGTCCATTAAAAGTATATATTTTTTTTTTATTTTAAATATGCACATACAGAAACCTCCCTATGACTGCCTCAACTAAAATAAATGAAAAGGAGAATTTAGACCCAACTCATCTTCACTTTGTGGTAAGCCAAGGGCTCTAACTTGTTGAGAAATCTGAGACCCACAAAGATAAAGAGACTGGGTCCCTCAGTCTGTTCAATATAAGAACCAGTTCAGACCAGGACTAGATCCTTTCCTAGTCCTAAATCTGGCTTATCATGTATTGGTTATTTATCTTTCACTAAATGATTAAAACGTACTGGATACCAGGGCTTCGCAAGCGAATAGGAAAGAGTGGGCCACAGCCCTCTGGGCACCAGAACCTGAACAAGCTGCCTGGTAGGAGACCTGAGGGAACCCAGAGAGGGGCCACAGACTGGTCCAGACTTGGCTTCCAGAGAGGTGATAATTCGAAATGGCCCTCAAAAGACTATTTTACCAGTTAGAGGGGAGTATAAGACGGGTTTTTTTTTTTCTTTTTAACAGGAAAGAATGGACAAAATGACATAGGGGTCTCTGTGACTGAGCTACTTTTCTGAAAAGTGGCTCTGCCAGCCCTGATCCTTCGAGGACTGGAGGGTTTTTAAAATCTCTAAAGCCAGAGCCATATCACTTCATCGTTGGTCTGAGCTTCTACTCTGTTAAAATCAGCTATGGATGGTGTTCAATAGAAGCTGTGGTTCTGCCATTAAAACCACCCTAGTGAAGCAAGTTTCAACATGTCAGACCACCAGTTCTGCTAGTGTGTCACCCTGGCTTTAAATTTAGCTGTCACCACCTTAGAGTTCATCCAATTTGGCTTCTTCCTTACCTACTTGGACTGAGACATGTTGATTGTGCAATCTATTTTATGTGTTTGGAGTCTGTTTTTATGTAGACCATAATATTGGATTTAGCATGTAAGACAGTGAATTTTTAAACCATGAGAGTGGTTTCAATTTTTTTTAGAGCAGAACCCATTTTCCAAACAAAACATTGCCTAAGTCATAATATACATAATTGATAAAGGCAGAGCTGCTCTGGTCAAGAACAAAGAGGTGGGAGAGAAACTCATAATTGGCTCTCCCCTCCACCTCCACCTTGCCCTCATGGTGGTCCATGAGGGGCTTTGCACAGCTCTGGGGCTCCACTGAGCACAGATTCAAAACCATATAATGTTACATCTGTGTGTGGATTTTTTAGAAAATATGATTCTCAGAAGTTCAGAGTATTATTGTGGTCATGCAAGATGTTTCTGAATGTATTTGAATTAATGATAAAAATGCCATTTACATAGTTACAATAGTGTTACATTTAAAGCATTCAAAATTTGAAGGATTTGTAGAGCTTCCCCTGAAAACAAGAATATTTTTAATACATTACAAAATAAGTGAAAATGTTACAGCATAATTACAATTATACTTTTAAACCCTGTTCTTCTTTCTTTTATTCCTCCAAAACTAGTAATGCAGTTTTTAAATTTTATTTTAAGCATTATTCCTTTTAGGAGGAGGGTTTTAACTCCTACCTAAGGTGAAAATAACATCCAAGTAGGCCAAGAACAGCCAAGAAGATACTGATATTTGTCCTTTGGTATAAAATTTTGTTGCTTTTCTCCTAGAATATCTGGGCACTAGAAGGTGCCACATGCCCCAACAGGGCCACACTAAAGGGAAGAGAAATGAGAGGTTTAAAAATGTCCCCTGGATGATGTCATCCCTACTGAAGGTCATTGTTAGAGGAAAGAATCTGGGTTTTTAAATCTACCTATAAAATGTAAACATCATGTCTGTTACAAGATGGTACTGCTCCAACATTTGCTTTTATACAGTGAACTTTTTAGAATTAAAAATTTCTAATTATAGGAGTTTTTTCAAGAATTAGTTACTGGTACATCTTTTCCTATTAATAAATATAAAAGGTTATGCTTATTACTAAGAAAGCTCAATGTTCACAGAGCTAAGATGCAGAAAGGACTGGTAGAGTCCCCTCAAATGTCCCTTGTCTTGACCCACTTGGAGGAGAAGAATCGCAACTTCGCCCTCAGTACTGTGCACAGTAACACCTCCTTAGTCGCTCTTTGTCTCTACTTGAGAGAATTTACAGTTGCCTCATTCTTCAGAAGCAAACTTGACCTGTTTTATCTTCCTTAACCTCATTCTTTTGAAGGACAATTAGTATATTTGAACTCACCATTTCAGTTTATGAAACCACTTACAGTATTGGTCTATATTTTTAAAAATTAATGTTTTGGGTTTTTTTTGTTTTGTTTTTTTTTGCACTGCTAGGGTTTGAACTCAGGGCCTCATGCTTGCTAGGCAGGCACTCTACTACTTAAGCCATTCCACCAGCCCAAAACATCGCTGTATTTTAACTATAAACTTAAATTGAAAATTCATTTCTTTGTATTTGCTCAGGAAGAATTATAAGTAAGAATAATTATAAAGTTTTAAGTTTCATTAACTTAAGAATTCTGAGAAGTTTCTCAGAAATTTCTCACCTTTTTACTTTGATCTGTCACTTTAATTTTATTCTAAGATGTTTCTAAGGCACAAATTATTTTTGCCTTATACTCATATTATAATGCTAGAATCCTTTGCAAATTAATAGTACAGAGGGTTCTGATCTTATTGTTTCATATTATAGTGGTTGAAATATGAAGGTGTGCCTTCATGGGAAACAATTTTTTGAAAATTTTTTTATATTTATTTTCTTCAATAGAAAAAAATGCAGTTACCTCTTTAACACTGTACACATTATCACTAATAGCTCTGTTTATGAAAGCAAATGATTTAGACCGAGGACATGGCTCAGGTGGTAGAACTCTTGCCTAGAAAGCACAGGCCCTAAGTTCAAACCCCAGTACCCCCCCAAAAAAAATCCAAATAATTTATATTGAGTATTACAGAGTACAGTGTAAGATATAATACCTGTCTAGACTGAGCATTGATCAAAGCTGTACTTCCCTGTTGACAACATTTTTTTTTCTCTGATTATGTGGTGTGGTTTGGGAAATATGTTTTCAAAAAATGAAAACTTATCCAGTGCCTTTACTTGGTAAGGTATTTTTTAAATAGGGCGTGGGTCAGAGGATCATTTCTGAGCTTGGAAGTAAAATCAGAATGATGGAATTTTGCTATCATCTAGCTCTCCCTTATTAGATCACAGCATTGTGTTTTATGAGCATTTTTGTAACTTGTGATTAATGTATGTCCTCTGCTAGATCCAAGCTTCAGAGACAGCGACCATAATTATCATATCCATCACTGTATCTCCAGTGCTTGGCTATCTGGCCTATCTTAATCACTCAATAAATATTTGATAAATAAATGAATTATTCAACCAGATAAATTATGCAGAAGCTGGAGCTTAGTAAGTGCTTGTTTAATGAAAGCAGGTCCCTTGTACTAATGCAGTGCATGTTTTCCATGCACTGAAGGCCTGGCTATCAAATGTGTTCTCACTGCAGATTAATTTAGGGATATGTTAGAAAAGGAGCTCATAATTTTTACTTTAGAAATTTAGGCTCTTTCATTTCAAAAAAAAAGAAGAAAGACCTGTCTTCTTAGTTACTTCTATAAAATGTGAGAAGAACATGGAAGAATTCAACAACAAATATCTGAGCACTTGTAAATAGCAGGTTCTTTTCTAGGCTCTGGAGCACAGCAGGAGAGAAAGATGAAAGAAACTGCCTTTGTTTTAGTGATTGGACATGACCAGAAACACATCAATCATAAACTGTGATTCCAGGCAGGGCTAGTGCCCTGGGCACCAAGATAGGACTATGGTTGGTGATTTTTTTTTTTTTTTAACATACTGCCTTTATTCCTACCCAAAATAGGGTTGACATTTTGGGGATGTTTAACAAGTTGCCTTGATGTGGTGTAATATAGATCAACCTTTATACTTGGTGTGACTAAACACAACCGTTTAGCACCCTTTGCAACATATGGCAATGAATGGCTTAGCAGAGTCCTAGAGAAATATAAAACTTAATAGAAAACAGGAGTATTCTTGAACATTTATAACTGCCACGTTCACAGAAACTTCTGTATTACAATGGAATGCTTTTTTCAGATAAAACTACCACATCTATTCTTAGTAGCTGCAAGTATCTCTTTCATTTGTACTTTTAAAAACTAGATGAAATTTTATACGATGTACTGGTGATTTCGTGGTTTTAAATCTCAGTAGTGTTCTGTTTTACTATTTGCTTAAGAACATTTGCAGCTAGTCAACTCATCTGCTACTAAGACCTGCCACTTTCTGAGCATTTGCTGAGCTCCAAGTCTTCTATTCTTTACCCTGTTTTGAGTTTTTTGTTGTTATTTTTGTATGATGGTCTCTAGGTGATCTGTTGGAATGAGCAGGAAAATCTTAGACTTCTGTTTCTGTTTCACCTCATCTCTTTTTTACATTTTATAATTTATTAATGTTAACAAAGAAAATATTCAACATTTTTTCCCTAATACACTACTCCAAAAAGTTTGAGATAACTGCTCTATCTTCGCTGCAGAGCACTATTAAGTCAGCATTTTTAGGCTAATCTTGCTGTTGTAGAAATTGATTCTTAGAAAAAGTAAGTTACTTGCTAAGGACACATATCCATGATGGTTGGCAAAACAGGGGTTAAAATCCCAATTCTGTCTTAACTCCAGGTCTTATGTTAATAGTCCAAACGTTAAGATGCCTGCTTGGTTTAGAAGAAAGCAAGACAGACTCTATGGCTCTATTCAGTATAGAGTTTATTTTCCCTAACAATAAGGTGGAAATGTCTTTCTCATGATTTCCTGTCAAATAAAATCCTTAGATTTCGTTTTATCTCTAATCAGTGGGCTCCCTCTTTCTGGCATGATAGATCCCTTCTTACGAGCACTTCGTGGTAGACTTTCCACACTGGGTATTGCTGTCTTCTGACTCAGATAAGATGGATGTGTTGTTTTTGCAAGCTACACCCAATCACTTCTCAAAGCCTGATTCATTTCAGCTGGGTGTATAAATTTTGGCCTAATTTGCTAACTCCTTGGCTTTGTAAGCTCAAATGTGATTTTGGGTGGTTCAAAAACCACCAAGCTAAAACCTCCTTCTTAGCCTTGGAAGAATTAACCAGTCCTGATTTCTCCAGAATCAGAAAATGGGTCATTATAGTGGTTTAATGCCCTTAGTCTTAGCACTGTAGCCCAGCTTAAACTGAAAGGAGAGAGAAATTGGAGGTTCTTTTTTTTTAATGGGACTAGAACTTGAACTCACATCTTCACACTTGGTAGGCAAGCACTCTACCACTTAAGCCATGCCCCCAGTCTAGAGGCGCTCCTTTAGATAAAACTGCATCCTCATGTGCTGAAAGATGCAGAGACGAAAAGCACAAAAGTAAATGCTGCCAGTGGAATAAGGAGCAGAGAGGAGCCGGCCATCTTTGAGAATCTGTGCTGCAGTAAGACTTGGAGAATTCATAGCACATCCGAGTTCCAGGGTCACCAAAAGCCTCTTAATGAGTTCTCAGCCGCCAGTCTTCCTAATCCATCACCGGTCACCACCAGTGAACTTTCTGAAATGCAAATCAGACCCTCTTTCTCCCCTACTGCAATTCCCCTTCAGCTCCCGCTGCCTTTGGAATCCTCATCTTAATACACAGACCCCTCAACAGCCATTCCCTGCTTTTCCCTGGCGTGTCCAGCCTCGGCTTCCTCACCACCTTGCCTCCCTTCACTTACTGATCCCATATTGACTGAATGGCAGCTTCTCAAGCATATTCATGTGCAAGCATATTCTTGCACATGTGATTTCTTCTGTCTTTAACTACCTTCCCTGTCCTTCCTCATCTCTCCAGATTGTTTACCTAAATCTTATTCCATTCTTTGGGATTTAAGGTCATGTTAACTCTTGTTGGATAGGTTTCATTTTTGTTTTTGATCTGTCCAAACTAAATAGATACTTCTTTCCTACGTTTATTATTTGTAGTCTCTTAAAAAGTACTTGCAGAGGCCAGGTATGGTGGCATACATCTATAATCCCAGCACTGAGGCAGGAGGATCACAAGTTTTAGGCCAGCCTGGACTGCATAGCTAAACCTTGTCTCAGAAAAAAAAAAAAAAAGTACATATAGAATATATAACATACTATACTAGGCACAGCATTTTTTAATGTAGGATATAACATACAATAATGTGATTGCTTGAGGAAAACATTGCTCCTCTAATAGTAATCCTAAATTGTAGTTGAGAGGCTTAATCTAAAGTTAGGAGGTGCAGAGAGAGGAAATAAAACTAGAACCAGAGGATGTACAGCAAGGCCAAGAGGTGGGGGTTAGGAGTTACACAAGGGACTATCAGTCAGGAGGAGCTAGGTGCAGAGATGAGACACCTATAGCTATTCTACACCACAAGTCTGCCAACACCAGCCCAGTGCACACATCTACCTGCTACCTGTTCTTAGAAATTAAGTTTATTGGACTGCAGCTACATCCATTTATTCACACAGTGCCCTTGGTTGTTTTCATGTGACAGTAGCAAAAATGATTAGCTGCAACTGGGAATTATGACCTTCAAACCCTAAAATACTTACCATCTGTCTTTTTACAGAAAAAAAATTGTCACCCCTACTTTAGTTCATATACCCTCAAACCAGCAGATTCCCAGGCCTCACCTGAGTCCTGAGCCTGAAACCCACATGTAGAAGCAGAGTACTGATCAAGACTGCAAAACAGAAAAATGCTTAGAACCTGATGATTTGAATAAAGTTCTCCTGTCACTTAATATTTTCCTTCCCATTTGTGTCCTTTGGGTATGTATGGATTCTTGGTACTTTGCTCTTATTGTCAGAGCTCAACTGTACATCTATTTGACCTCAGATAATTTGCTCAACCTCCATGAAGCTATTAACTCAGATTATAACTGTAAAACATTTCTCAGTGTCTGGTACCTTTTCTGTGCTCAGGAAATGTTAGTTGCTTCTTCATCTTCGCCTCCTAGTCGTAGTCTTACTTCACATTAAAATAAAAGTTACTGTATTCTGTTAGTATATTTCCATGTTTTTTCCAGTGGTAAAAATTGGCATACCAATGTTATGTCTTTATTGTCTTTAAAGAAACTTCTACCAAACAGTCCCTGTTACAACCTAAACCATACATTAGCATGAGTTTAGCTATTATCCTTTTCTCATTTAGAAACATAGCACAAACATTTAAAAAAACATGTTATCATCTAAGCACTGACAAAATATTTGTTAATGTGGAAATACAGGTCACTTTGAGGTTCTATTGCTTAGTAAAATATACATGTATTGGGGGAAAAAACCTACAATTTCTAGCCAGACTACATACAAAGTTTTTAAATATTCTACATGAAATTTTTTATCCTCACTAAGGTAGAAACTTTACATTTATATGCCTTTTTTAAAAAAGAAGCTGCATACTTTAGAAACATCTGAAAGAGAAAATAAGGTTATTGAGTACTTTTCTAGGTGAATAAATATTATTTCATGATTTTTCTGTGATAACTAAATCTATATTATGTCAAACAGTCATCAACCTGAAACCTTTATAACTTTTGGGATAGTAACATTTTGAAAGTAAAATTAGTGTTTAGGTTTTTTTTTTAATTCTATAAATATCATGGGAATTTTATCATGTTTCAACACGTTCTGCATATGCAATTCCCCTAGTGCCCATTAGTGGCCATCTGTGTAAGGTAATACATATTTGGGATGAAATTGATTACAGACTGAACGTTCTTGTGTTATGATCAGGAAAAGCACGCACAGTTCACATCTTTTTTTCTAATGGTTGCTGTGTAGCTGAATATCCAAAGGCAGAACCGTCTATCACTCAAGATCCTAATCTTACAATAAATGACACCCGTGCAAAGGGAAAAGAGTCTGTAGAACCTTCCACTAAAATTAAAAGTGCTGTTCTCAGGAAGCTCTTAGGATAAAGGGAAAATGAACAGACTTTTGAAAGCACAGTGTTCCTTTATACACATCAAAGTAGATCCACTGCAGTTTCACTGAATATTCAGAAATGTTTTATGACCCTTTTAGAAGTTCCTGTTACCATAGCTACCAGCTCACTCCATATTATCCTACTTGTGACTTTTCTCAGCATACCTTGCTGGCCCTACTTCTTTGGTCCTTTATATTATTTTTTCTCGGCTTGGAAATGTTTCCCTTTTACCTGTAGAAAACCAGATGCTTTCCTTCTTTCAAGTAGATTTAAACATGATCTCTCCAGTAGTCTTTTTATGGGTTCATATTTGATAATGTATACCTGTATACTTTCTGAGCTTATTTCTCCCCTTAGAGTAGAGCTAGGTACAAATATGTGTTTATGTATTTCTAATGAATGTGTTCACATCTTGTCTCTCACATTATCTAGTTACCCAGTGTTTTGTGAAACATTACAAAAAGTTTTTTTCTGGGTTAGTAATTATTGAAGGTTTGTGTTTGTCCTCATATCATGCCTTCCACAGAATATTTAAAATTTGAATGCAACTACATGCCGATCCTTACTGGGATGTGAGCCAGAATGGTGTAACTGCAAATGCCCTAAAAGTAGCTGAAAGACCTGATGGGATCATTGTCTAGATGTTGAAATTCAGCAGCTGTGATGCTGGCATAGCTGATGCTGGGCTGTTCTTCCTTTTTTCTCCTCGAACTTCTTGATAGTAATTATTCATCAGGTTATGATAAATTTCAAATCTGCTTCCCATTAAAGATAATAAAATAATACTGTCTTCTTAAAAGAGGAAATTTGCCTTCCTATTTTATATATTACATACTAAGAAGTCATGTATCAAGTCTGTCTAATAGTTATCCACATGATTTGGACTGTATTGAAAAAAATTGTCCAGATTGCAGCAACATTTTTTAATTTTCAGGCTTTGTTTTT
Organism: Castor canadensis; assembly: GCF_047511655.1. Taxonomy (NCBI): domain Eukaryota; kingdom Metazoa; phylum Chordata; class Mammalia; order Rodentia; family Castoridae; genus Castor; species Castor canadensis. Next base: position 120,723,344 of record NC_133394.1, read on the forward strand.
GTTTTGCTGTTGCTAGTTTACTTAGTAAATGTACTGCATACTCACCCTCAATGCTATGGAGGTATGATGAAAAACACGTTAGTCTTAATACGGGTTGGGTGTCCCTTATCTAAAATGCTTGGGACAAGAAGTGTTTCAGATTTTTTCAGATTTGGGAGTGTTTTATGTACATAATGAGATCTCTTAGGGATGGGAACCAATTCTAAGCATGAAATTCATTTTTTTTAAATATACCTTATTCACATACCCTGAAGGTAAGTTTACATTATGAATATCTATATTTTTGTTGCATCTACATTTGGGCTGTCACTGGCCATATGAGGTTGATTGTGGAATTTTCTACTTAGGGCATCATGTCGGTGCTCAAACAGTTTCAGATTTGGGGGCATTTTGGATTTTAGATTTTCTATTCAGCAATGTTCAACCTCTGTGGCAAGTTAAGATGTAAAGGTGAGCAGAATTTTATCTGAGCAGAACAAAGGGGAAAGCTTGTTTTAAGAAGTAAAGGAAAACTAAAAAGAGACAATAAGCTAAAAAGAAGCAGGAAGTAAGACATTAAAAGTCACAGTTTTCTATTACTTGCAGACCAAAGCATTCCTAACTGATACAGGCCTAAATAATACGCATGTATAGAGCAGGTCTTTCAATGCCATTTTCCAACAGCATGAGCTGACTGAATGTCTCGTAACACCAAGATGATATTTCAAAGTTTGTGATATTTCAAACTTTTCATCGGTATTGAATTTGTTGAAGATCTTTGTTACTGTAATTGTTTGGAGGCACCGTGAGCCACACCCACATATGACAGTGAACCTAATAAATGTGTGTTCTGATTGCTCCACCAACCAGTCATTCCCCCATCTCTCTCCCTCCCCATAGGCCTCCGTAGTCTCTGAGGTATAACAAAATTGAAATTAAACCAATTAATCACCCTACATGGCCTCCATGTATTTAAGTGAGAGAAAGGGTTGCATGTCTCTCACTTTAACTCAAAAGCTGGAATTGATTAAGCTAAGTGAGGAAGGCAATGTCTAGAGCCAAGACAGGCTGAAAGAGAAGCCTCTTGCACCAAACAGCCAAGTTGTGAATGCAAGGGAAAAGTTTTGAAGGAAATTAAAAGTCCTGCTCCAGTGAACACATGAATTAAAAAAACAAAACAGCCCTATTGCTGATATGGATAAAGCTTTAGTGGTCTGGATAGATCAGACCAGCTAATGCATTCCTTTAAATCAAAGCCTAATTCAAAGCAAGGCCCTAACCATCTTCAATTCTCTTAAGGCTGAGAGAGGTGAGGAAGCTGCAAAATAAAAGCTTAAAGCCAGAACATGTTGGTTCTTAAGGTTTCAGGAAAGAGGCCACCTCTATACCATGGAAAGTATAAGATAAAGCAGCACATGCTGGTGAGAATTCACAGCCAGTTTTCCAGAAGGTCAGGCTAGAATGGTTGGTAAAGTTGGCTATACTAACAGATTTTTCAGTGCAGACCAAACAGCTTCCTGTTGGAAGAAGATGCCAGCAAGGACTTTCATAGCTGGAGAGGAGAAGTCAGTGCCTGACTTCAAAGGACAGGCTGGCTCTTGTTGGTTGCTAATGCAACTGGTGACTTTAAGTTGAAGTTGGCACTCATTTACTATTCTGAAAATCCTAGAGCCCTTCAGAATTACACTAAATGTACTGTGCCTGTGCTCTGTAAATGGAACAACAAATCCTGGATGACATGTTTATCTATAATATGATTTGCTGAATATTGGAAGCCCATTACTGAGACCTACAGCTCAGGGAAAAAGATTCCTTTCAAAATATTATTATTCATTGACAGTACACCTGGTCACCCAGGAGTTTTAACAGATTCATATGACAAGATTACTGTTTTCATGCCTGCTAACGTAAGATCTATTCTGCAGCCCAGGGATTAAGGAATACTATCAACTTTTAAGTCCTATTATTTTAAGAAATACATTCCATAAGGCTACAGCCATTATAGTGATTCCTCTGATGGATCTGCGCAAAGAAACTGAAAACCTTTTGGAATGAATTTCCCATTCTCAATGCCATTAAGGACATTTGTGGTTCACAGGACGAGATAAAAATATTCACATTAACAGGAGCTTAAATAAGGTTGATTCCAACCCTTCTAAATGACTTTTAAGGATTTAAGACTTCAGTGAAGGAAGTAACTGCAGATGTAGACATAGCAAGAGACCTAGAGCTGGAGGTGGAGCCTGAAGATGTGGCCGAACTATTGCAATCTCAGGATAAAACTTTAATGGATGAGGAGGTGTTTCCTGTGGACGAGTAAAGTAGTTTCTTTGGATGGAATCTATTTGTTATTGAAATGTCAGTATCAGACTTAGAATGACATAAACTTAGTTCCTACAGCAGTGGAAAGGTTTGGAGGGATTTACTCTAATTTTGAAGGAAGTTCTGTGGATAAAATGCTGTCAAACAAAATCACAGGCTACAGAGAAAATGTTTCATGAAAAGAAGAGTTGATCCATATGGCAAGTTTTAATGTTCCCTTGTTTTGAGAAATATGCACAACCACCTTAGCCATCGACATCCACTGCCCTGGTAAGTCAGCACCCATCAACATCAGGGCAGGACCCTCTCCTAGCAACAACAGTATGACTTGCTGAAGGCTCAGATTACCACTAACATTTCTGAACAATAACTTGATTTTTTGGCAGTACTAGGGATTGAACTCAGGGTCTTGTACTTGCAAAGCAAGTACTCTACTTGAGTCAGGCCCCAGTTCTTTTGCTTGTAGTTTGTTTATCAGATGGGGTCTTGTGCTTTTGCCTAGGCTAGCCAGCAAAGACTACAGCTAGGATTACAGGTATATGCCTCCATACTGGCCTAATAAATTTTGGGGGTGGAGTTTTAGCAAGGATTTATTTTAGTATAATGGGATAAGGTGTAGACAAGGGTGATGAAAGAAAAAGAGAGGGAAACTTTAACTGTTCCCCATGCAGGAAATGGGAGCAAAGACTCATAAATTATTTTTGATTAAAGTATTTACATTGTTTTTAGAATGCTATTGCATGCTTAATAGACTACAGTACAGTATAAAAACAACTTTTCTATTCAGTGGGAAACCAAAATATTAACGTACCTCTTGTTTAGTTGTGTTATTGCTTTACCATGATGATCTGGAACCAGACCCAGAATGTCTCTGAAGTATGCTTGTATTGGTTGTGTTTGATGTTGTGTGAAAGATACCATCTAGTAAGCAAGAAGTAGTCTGACCTTCCTCCACTATGCAATTGTAGAACAATATGAAACACTCTCAACCTGTGTTTTCTTAGAGACTAATGCTGTCACTTTGTTTATTGCTGTCTTCCTCATCATTTCCAATTATTTTTATTTTCATTTATTCATATGTGCATACAATGTTTGGGCCATTTCTTCTCCTATATCCTACCCGCCACCCCCTTCGTCCCCCCTCCTGCCCCCTCCCCCTCACCCCCTTGCTTCCAGTCAGAAACTGTTCTTCCCTTACCTCTAAATCATTTCTAATTATATCATGTTTCCTGCCATTGCATCAGAATACAGTTTAGTGGTATTAGCATGTATCTTTGCTCTTTTTTAAACAAGTAAATAAAATTCCTCCTTCATTGTGTTAATCTTCCATTGCTTTGTTTTTCTTAGTAGTCATCTGTTCCTTTTAACTGACTTTTTATTTCCTCCCCTTTTAAATGTTTTTTTTTTTTTTTAATCAGTTCCTTGCTATAGAGAGATGTAAGGTAAGACAGCTTCAGGGATTCTCAGTTTCATGCCAAAATTACTGGATGAAAGCCAATGATCCTTAAGAGAGAAGACTCAGTAGGATAGTTGCTCTACTAACGTCCATGAATTATCATTAAGCGTCTAATTTTAAAACAAATGCATACTTCAGTTTTTTTCTTACAGAATATAAAGTGGTTTTCTTAACATTTTACCACTCATTTTCTCCAGAATCTTCAGCTTCTTGGAGCTACAGCCATTGAGGATAAATTACAAGATCAAGTGCCTGAAACCATAGAAATGCTAATGAAAGCAGACATCAAAATCTGGATCCTTACAGGAGACAAGCAAGAAACTGCCATTAACATTGGTAATTCACTTACTTCAGATTTTAAATCTTAGTGCTTTTTAATAGTTTGATATATTTTAATAAGTTGGATTTGAGGCATTTTAAGATTTGAAAGATTTGTTACTTCAAGAATTCAGATCTGTAATATTATCAGGCTTTTCCTTGTACTTATAGCCCCAATGCCCCTTTAAAGTTGCAGTTGTTTTATATACAGTGTAACATTAGTTCTTGCTACCACATATACCTTCCCTCACCTTTGCATCCCTGCCTACTCCATGTTGCATCCAGAAGTGGCATGTGTACATACAATTTTCAGTTGTCTGGAGGTTGGGCCTTTGGCATTCTGTGTACTTGCTTATATGACCAAAGGTTAATTCTAAGGAAGTAAGAAGGCTGCCAGTTTGCATTCATCCTACAAGCAGTTCCAGTTTTAAAGAGCTTGTATTAGTCAGCTCAAGCTGTTGTACATTATAAACTGGGTGGCTTAACAGAAATTTATTTCTTACATTTCCCAAAACTGGAAACCTAAGACTAAGGTGGCTGCAGTGTTAGTATCTAATGAGTATCCCACTCCCCACCCAAATTGCAGGCAGCTCTCCTCACTGTGTTCTCACACCACCTTTCCACTGTGTACATCATCTTTCCACTAGTGTCTCTTTCCTTGTAAGAATACCACTCCTATTGCATTAAGGCTCTGATTTAATTTCTTTCTTATAGTATAACAAAAATCCTCTAAACCTGGTGGCTTAGAAACAACAGCAGTTTACCTCTCACAGTTCTAGAAGCTGGAAAATGCAAGGTCAAGGCACTGAGAGATTCATTGTCTACTGAGGACCTACCTTCTGTAGGTAGGTCCTCAGTAGACAATGTCCTCATGTGGTGGAAGGGGTAAGGCACCTCTCGGGGGCCTCTTTTGTAAGAGCACTAATCCCATGCATGAGGGCTCTGCCCTCATGACCTAGTCACCACCCAAAGCCCACATCTCCTGTTACCACATGGCCAGTTAGATTTCAATATACAAGTTTTGGGGAGACATGAATATTCAGACCATAGAAGGTCCACCTATGACCTCATTTGACAAGCCTTTATTACTTCCTTAAAGGCCCTGTGTCCAAATACAGTCACATTGAGGGTTAAGGTTTCAGCATATCAATCTGGGGGTGGAAAAGACACAACTCAGCCATAACAGCCATCTTACTGAGAAGTGAGTATTTGGTGTTATAAGCCTGTAGTACCAGTAATGTGTAAGAAGAAAAATAACTTTTTTCCAAATTCACTAACAGAAGGTAGCCTGAAGTCTGTAAACCCTGACAGAGATTAATTTCTTGATAGGAATCACATATATTACATATGAAACTTTCCCAAGTTGAAGAAACCATTTCAAGGGCATACATAACATGAAATGCCATTTTTAGAAAGTCATTTTTAAGTATTCTTTTCCTAATATTAAAATACATTTAATATTCCTCCGCAGTCAGCCTTTAGTACAAGCTAAAGATAAAAAATCTACTACAAATTCATAGTAAGTTGATGTTATTACTGGAAAGTTTTTATTTTTTTAGGGGGAAAATGTATATAAATTTATTAACAATCATGGGGAAAATAACAGGATGGTAGTTACCCAAATATTAAATTTTATTTTTAAAAAACTAGCTAGTAGAACTTTATAAGCCATACAAGTTAATTTCTTTTTTTGACACTACTAGGGTTTGCACCCAGGGCCTCATGATTGCTAGACAAACACTTTACTTCTTAAACTATCTCCCTAGTCCTTTTAGTTCTCTCTCAAGTAGGATCTCAGAATTGTGCCCAGTGAATCCTGGACTATGATTCTCCTGTTTATGCTTCTCAAATAGCTGGGATGACAGGTATGAATCACTACACCAAGTTTATTTGTTGTGATGGGGTCCTGGTGGCCTCAAATCACAATCTTCCCAATCTCTGCCTCCCAAGTAGCTGGGGTTACAGGCATGAGACACTGACTTGGCCTTCCACCCATGTTAATTTTTGTTATAAAAATTATCACTGGTATTAGAGACAATAGAAGATGTATGAGAAAGGAATTATGCTGAAGTGCAGAATGCATTAAAATTGGGAGACCTGAAAACACAAATAGGGTAAAACAGTATGACTGCAAACAGAGTCAGAGAAAGAGTGATGTGGAGGAAAATAGGCACAAATAGTGTAAGATATGTCATCATGATCAATGTTCCTGTGGAATAAAAGAGTGAGGTGTTCCCTGTAACACTGAAGTTTCAGACTCATTTTTTGGCCACGGTTGCTCCTAAAAAAAGAGGAGGAAAGCTTCTTTCATTCTGCAGATGGTCATGGTGTCTACAGTGCCAGGAAAGAAAAGTAACCAAATCTCTGCCCATGTGGAGCTGAGATCCTAGTCAGGGAAACACAAGATAAAGTGAGTAGAAAAATGCACAGTATAGTAGATGACAGTGATTGCTATTTTTTAAAAAATGTAAAATGGGAGAAGTTAGGGCATTGCACAGAGGGATTCAGTTTTAAGGTCAGGGAAACTTGTTGAGAAGGTGACATCTGAGAAATGATGTAAAAGAGAAGAGGGAGCTTGCCGTGGGATGGGTAGGGAGAAACCCTCTTCTGTTGTAGAAAGAAAACACATATGCAGAGGTTGCCCATCAGAGCCAGGCAGATGGAGCTGTCCAGGCCTGGATGGTTCTCAGCAGAGGAAAGGCATGATCTGACTTCCCTGTGAAAGCAGTCACTCTGGCTGCAAGGCTGAGACTAGACTCAGAGAAATGGAAGCAGGGAGAGGCTATTGCATTAATTCAGCAGAAACATGATAGTAGTTGGACAAGATGGTAATGGCAAGAAGTGGCTGGGTTCTTAATGTGTTTTTAAAGTAGAACAAGAAGATTGACTGGTAAACAGACTGAGGCAGAGGCAGATTTCATAGGGATAGAAGTGGTAAGTGTAGTCAGAATCCTGGTTTTGGGGTATAGTAAGTGTGAGATGCCTAATTTTTATCCAAATGTATTATGTTAAGTACGAACTTGTTCATGAGAGTCTGGAGTTCAGGAGAGAGAGCTGAATGGGAGATGAGTTTCAAAATGATAAACATTTAGGGGTAGGGATATAGTTCAATGGCAGAGGATCTTCTCATTGGGGTGAGACCCTAGATTTGATCCCTAGCACCACATTAAAAAAAAAGGACATGTAGATGATACCCAAAAGCATGAGTTGGACTGAGATCACAAAAGGAGTAAATGTAGATTGTATGATTTTCATATGAAGCCAGTTAGTGGCATTGCCTGTTTTTCTCCAGCCACATTTAGCATTGTAAAGCTGGCACGGAATGGGCAGAGTTGGGTTTAGTAAAGAGGTGGTTTGTCATATAGTAATTACGATAAAGCAAGAGGGCAGACAAGGAAAGGATGTCATGACTGACTGAGGTAGCAGGCTGGGAGAGAATTAGTGGGTCTAGAAGGTTGTCATCCTGCTCTCCTACACCATTCTCTAGAAATAATCACTGGGACATCTTTTATCTCTTCATGTTGGTCATCAGGAAGAGTATTCCATATATGTTTTCCAAGACACTGAGAATTCTTACTGCAGACTCTTCGTATTGTTTCCAAGAAAGACAGCCTAAGGGGAAAAAAAATGTTCTTATCTAGTAAGCAAGAGAATTTCATTTTTAACCTCCTGTAAACCTGAGAACTGATTGATGTCACTCCTAAAAAGATCCTCTATAAATGTTTTGGTAGTATTGTTACATTAACATCACTTCTCTCTTAAATATTAATTTTACCATTTTACTCTATGTGCATAGGACACTCCTGCAAACTTTTGAAGAAAAACATGGGGATGATTGTTATAAATGAAGGCTCTCTTGATGTAAGTAAATTTGATCTTTGCAACCTTTTTTATCAATTTAATTACCTTGTAGTATTTTATTTTATATTCAGATAGCTGTGTAAATACTGTATTTTCCTAAGGTTAAAAAATACCTTATTACTGTCATTTGCTTTGATGTAATATATACATTGATGCAACTTAATTCAAGCTTTGCATTAAAGAAATTACAAAATCATTTCTCCAGTGTTATAAGATGGAAAAGCTACTTTACAAAAAGTTCCCTGACAGGAGCTGGCTGCAGCTTGTTGATACGTGAGGATTCTGTTTTGTTTACTAAGCATTTTATATCTGTTTTAGCTTCCACTGTTGAATATATTTTGCTTCTTTTTAAAAATTTTGAAAACTGTTAACACAAAATGACCATTCCTGACTTCTGGGATAAAATATAAAGACTTTATAAAACCTAAAGTCTTTAGGATATCTTTTTTTTCATTGCCATGATCACTTGCTATCGTATTTGGATAAAGGACAAAGGTTTATTAGGAATACAGTGTAAGATAGAAATTAACAAAATAATATGTAGGTCAAATAACCTGAAAGTACTCTGAAGTCAAGGTGACTATTTATAGTTTTGAGGTGGAAGACAGAGCAGGAAAAGTGATGATTATACAATTGCTTGAAATAGTCATTGTGACGCAAAGAAACCCTGGTAATTAGGGAGGGATTTGCGTGAAGCTGAGAGGACAACTCAGAAGGGATAAAAAAAAGAGAGAGCTAATTTCTAAGGAAATGTTTAGAAGCTGGCTGTGGAACAGAAATTATGTGTAAGAATCATTTCACTTCAGATTTTTAAATTAGAATGAAGATCTTTTAATTATTCCTCAAAACAATCCTGTTATACTTTCCCCTTTCTTGGGGAATCTTTAAGTAACTTGTAACTTAAAGAAAGCAGATGGCTTTGTAACCATAAAAGTCCTTTATGTCTTTAGTTATTGATTAAGTATTTGTTGTGAACCAAATTTTAGTCCTGAAAACACAAACTGAAAAAAGTCTCCACCAATGTGTAGAAGTCTTTCTTTTTGTTTATCTAGTAGGCTCTCCACAAGTCTCTGAGAGCACAGTACTGAACAGTTACACCATGGGTTTTGTACCCTTACAGCTTCAGTTGACTATTCTTCACCCTCCCGTGTATGAATTTAGAGCCATTGTAGCCTAGTTATTGTCTTGTGAAAAGTGATGAATAAGACAGCCCTGCCCTGTAACAGCTTACCCATAATAAGTCAGATGTCTACAAATAACAGTATAGATATGTGAGTAAGGTAGCTATTCACTATGGGCCCACTATGAGACTTAGGAAAGTATTCCTAAAGAAAGTGGCATCAAGTTAGATAGAAGGAAAGTTGGGGGAGTTCTTTCTAGTAAGTTTAAGGCTTCTTTGTGGCATGGAAAGAGGGACATTGAATTTGAATACACAGATATAATTTTTAAGTATTTTTGTTTGAATATATATGAGCACCTGATATAAAATTTAAGTTACACCATTGTATCTGAGCTCCCCAGTTTACCTTCCAAGGGATGGCCATTCCATCCAGATTCATGTGTTTGTCCAGAGCTATTCTGTTGTATCTAAGGGTTGTATGTCTGCATTCATACCCTTTGTTTTCTATATACAGACTGCTGTATACTTTGCCTTTCTTGCCTTAGTGAATGTTCTGTAATAGTATATATGAAGCTACTTAATTAATTTTAGCTGAAGTGTGATACCTATAAGAAATGATAGTTAAAACTGGAAAGATGAGCTCAGGCCATCTGTGGCAAATCTGGGCCTGGTTAGAGAATGTGCCTGCACAGGAAGAGGAGCACATTCATCAGCTTTGTGTGTAAGGAGGTATGTTGTGTTGGAGGCAATTTTGGAACAGTGGGAGGTATAGATTTGCAGGCAAGGGACCAGGATGTGAGAGGTAAGAGGAAATGGGGGCACCAATGCCAGTGATGAGTGAGAGAAATTCAGAGAGACTGACCCCATTTGGTCCCTGCAGAAGAAACCTAGAGAGCCATTCCAGAACTGGGTTGTAGTTGTTCACATCATCGTGAAAACTGCATTGGAAAACTCCCATCACCTTGGTGGCATTTATGCTTTTGTTAGTATTGTGGGTCACGTGGTGAAGGTTTTTCTAACACTTGAAGGACAGAGATAGGACCTGTGATGCTGAAGCCAAAGCAGTACAAGCCATCTGACACAGGATACTTTTCATCTGGACTGAGGCTTTTACCTGTATAGAGTGTGGCAATATTGTTCCCTTCGTTTTATTCTGTTCCATCGGTTTTCTCCAATTCTTGGATCAGCGTGTTCTTTAAGTGTTTAAATATCAAATAGTGTAAGTAGTAATATGAAGGAAAAAGAGGAAAATGAAACATCAAAAATATTCAATATGAAGGCTGGCAGAGTAGCTCCAGCAGTAAGAGCACCTGCCTAGTAAGTATGAGACCCTGAGTTCAAATCCCAGTGCTGCCAAAAAAAAAATTCAATATGCTACATCAGCATATTAAGACCATGACATCTACTTTTATTTTGAGGTTTATAAAAACCACCTTAAAGTAGTAACTCAAAGTTGGCAACCACCTCAAGGTCCTTGCTTTACATATTTCTATTAGAGATAACGTGATGGGAGTTGCCAACAAATACACAATTTCAGTGAAAGCAGGGACTGTGCTGCTCTAGTTTATGATGCTTTCTCAGTGCACAGCAAATTGCCTAGCACATAGTAAATATGCTATAAATATTTGAGAAGTGAGTCACCACATAATTTTAAATTAGGGGCTTCCCTTTTTTAAAAAAAAAGTTGTATATCAGTTTCAAATTTGGTGGCAATTCATCATATGTGATATTTTTCAAGTGGGGTGGTTAAAAATCTTATGAATTCCAGCAGCAGTTTGGGATACGAGACAGACACCATGGCTCAGTGGATTAACACTAATTTGTCCAGCTCCCAACTGCCAAACTGCCTAGCACTGCTGTCTGGAGAAGGTTTTTCTCCTAGGGAATGAAGGGGTGACTTTACACATCTGGCTGTTTGGGGTCAGACCTGCTGGGGTACACTCATTTGTTTCTCAGCTGGAAAGGAAACATCACTTTATGTAGTACCATCCCATCTTGTGTCATAAAACTCATGGCTGAGTTTTCTGGCAAATCACAGGAAGTGCTAGAATGCCTATAGGTAAATCATCATTTGTTTTCTTCATTGCTGAAGAAAAGAAAAGCATCCTGTCTGTGTTCGAATTGTACTGATAGATAATAAGAAAATATAGGCTTATTACTCCATGAGCACAAAGAATAATTAACAAGTAATAAACTTAGGAACATTATGTCTGAGGAAATAAATTGTGAGTGTGTGTTTTGTCAAGTGGCAATTTTAATGAGCGCATTTAAATTATTCTCTGAAATTGCACAGTGGTTAAGACCACAGTTTGGCCCCAGGCTGTCTGTGGGACCCTCAACAAATTAACATCAGCTTCTCTGAGCCAAAGTTTTGATGCCTGTAAAGAGAGTGATACCTTTGGCATAGAACTGTTGTGGTTACACACACAGTGCCTGGCACATGTATAAAGGAAATGTTATGAAATTTTGTACAAAAAATAATATTTCAGTAGCTTGCAATTTGTTTTGAGTAATGAACATTTTTGTTATGAAATGTATATTATTTTCCATCTTTTAATTTCCTTCCCAAGGTAGCAAGTTATCTTTTACCCAAGTGACACATACTGTTATGAACTCTTCAAATTTTTACCAAAATATTACTCCTGGCACTGTTAAAATTGAAAAGATAAATCTCTTATTCTTATTTTGCATTTTTATAAAGTATCATATTTGAGCCTGTTAAAAATTCACATACAAAACCTTTTCTCCAGCTGGGCACATCAGATAAAATGCCTATAACCCTAGCACACAGTCTGGGCTATATATTGAGACCTTATTTAAAAAAAAAAAAAAAAAAAGGAAGGGAATGGAAAGAGGAACTAACTAACTAACTAACTAAATAAATAAATAAATAAATAAAAGGAAGAGAAGAAAACCCTTCCTCTTAGTGATCCTGGTAGTGGAACTCTTTTGTCTCCAGAAAACAGAGCCACCAGGCTTTCTAATTGTCTCTTTCTTAATTTCAACGTGAGTGTCATTCTTGGAAAAAAATATTAACAACTCTGTAGTGGGTTTTTTTGTTTTTGTTTTTTACAGTACTGGAGTTTGAACGCAGGACCTCACACTCTCTAGGCAGGCACTCTACCACTTGAGTCACTTTGCCAGCCCTTTTTTTTAATTGGGTATTTTTGAGATAGGGTCTGTCAAACTATTTGTCTGGGCTGGACTCAAACCGTGATCCTCCTGATCTCTGCTTCCTGAGTAGCTAGGATTATAAGCATGAACCACTAGTGCTGGCTTCTTCAGCATTTTTAAAACCTTTAGATAAATGCATTAAGCCAAACTACAGTTGAAGACAAGGAAGAATAGAAGGGAAGTCTCATTCTGTAGATCTGATGGCCTCCATTTACTCCACCCTCTTTCGTTACAAGAGTGAGCAGTACCTCCTGTCCTCTTGCTGGGATGCTATCTGAGAGCAAAGTTGTGTGTTCCCACCCAACACTGCCAGGCTCCTATAAAATGTCAGTGTCAATAGAAGTTAATAAAGCAGAAAGGTTTATTAATTTTTTTAACTTAGAAAATTAAGAATTTCATGTATAAGTATTATTAAAAGTTGATCAAAACCTATTAGGTATTTATAACAAATATAACATCATTTAGATAATTTGTATAATTGTTATCATACTACTTTAAATGACTTTATTAGGTGTTCTGATTATGCTCTTGATAGCAGACATTTCCTCAAGTGACTACAAAGGCAGGAAATTCAATCTTTGAGGTTATCCTAAAATAATTTCTTCAGTCTGTCCATTTAAACTGGAAACATCTAAACTGAGCTAAGAACTAGGGAATCTTATACTGTGACTTATCTTTAACTCCCAATTTCTAATTAAAGTCTTTCAAAATGCACTAAAACAGTTCATAAAGGATTGGGTTTATGTTACATTAAGAAATGTAGTTGTAATATTATTCAAATCCTTCATGGCATACCAACTTTGTGAATGTCTGGAAATATGTCAGGCAATCCAATATGTCATTTTTCAGAGTGGTTTGATCTAAGTTTCTACATGATAGAAAAATCTTGAAGATTTATTTCATTGAGATAGCTCAGGATTTCACCAGTTTCATCTGTCAAGTCCAGGGTCCATCATTTCTTAAGCAACTGTGTGTCTTAAAGGAACAAATGTCATAGGTGCCAAAACCATACCTCTTGAATTTCCCATGGTGTACCCTTAACCTTAGTCTTACATGCCTTAAGCATCTCTTTTATACTAGAACTTGTGGAATCTCCCTCCTTCCTAACCACCAGAAGGGAAAGCTGGATCTGAATTCCATTCTTACTGTTCTGCTTCCTCATTTCTAGTGCCTGGGTTTCCCAGGGAATAAACAAAAAAGCAAGCAGGGGAAGTATTCACTATACATTTATTGAATTGCCAGGAATGATGTTCAGAGAAGTAAATTTCCCCCATTCAAAGTCAAAAGCCTCCAGTGTTCCCAAGTTTAACTTCAGACAAGCTCTTCCCACCTCTCCTGCTCCTCTGAACACAGTTTTTCCAAACTGTCAGTGCTGTTGTTGACATTCACATGCAGCCTAGTCAGGAGCTACCACCTGATAAATGGTCATCTCGCCCCCAAAAATATGTACCTTCCTGACTTTCTCTGAGAAGGGCTCTCTGCCACCTCTGCAGGTTTCTGTACATTTCTGTTTTACTCATAACAAAATCAACAACTCTACATTTGTGGAATGATTTCTGTTTTGTACCAGATGCTAGACTATGTACTGTACAAGGACAATCATATTTATACCTGAAAAAAATTAGTAGGCAGATGCTATTATGCCTCTTTCACAAGGAATTTGGAAAGGGTATCTTGACCAGACACAGATAGGTAAATGGCACTGGGGTATATAGATAAGTTATTTGATTTCAGTATGCAATATATAAATGAATTTGTCTTGCCCTCAACTGCCACGTTTGTAAAATAAGAATAATGAAAATATCTCCCTCCTCAGGGTGATGTTGTAAGAATCAAACAAAACAGAGCCTGTTGAATTAGAAACAGTGGCTGGCATGCAGTAGGCACTCAAGAAGTATTAGCTGTGATCATGATCCAAATTATTATTCCTTCTAACAGTTTTATTCCTAGGACAGGAGAGCTCTTCATTGCAAGCTTCTGTAAGAGATAACTTTAAACAGCTGCACTGCTCTTACATTGCTTACATTTCCCTACTTCATTTGAGAATATGGCCCCAAACCAGCCATAGGTTTGATTATGGATACCAATATTTCCCCTCACTGATATGTTTTAGAGAAAATTAATGGTTGACCACATTGGATATTAAGTTAACAAGCATTAAAACATATAATTTTCAACACTATGGTAAAAGAAAACCCTTTATGGAATTGCTCTTTTTTTTTTTTTTCTAGCTTAATTTGATTTTCTAGCACCTTGTAAGTTTCTACTATAACTTACAGGACATAAGTACTGAAGTTGTCATCTATCCCCTTTTAAGCTCAACCTACATGTTTTATGCAGACAAACCTCACTGTTTTGGGAACCAGCCACTGTTGAATGGTATCTGAAAGAAATCCAGAATAAGCAAGCTATTGACTTGACTCCAGAAAAAGAAAGGGAAAAAAGAAAATGTGGGCTACTTCAGGTTTTGTTTTGATATGTCCCCTGAGTCTAATACAATATATTTTGTATTGCTTTGAAAAATAGTTTAGACAGGTTTTAAACCACTCTTGAGTTCTCCTCCACTGTGAGTATTAGTGCTTCAACACTGAGTTTTCTTTTACCGTTAGCAAAGCTTTTTCAGCTTTTGGGCTTGAAATATTAAGAGCTTAGTTCAACTTTTAAGGTGTTAATGTATCCCTTTCAGAAGCAGAGATACTTTTCCGTATTGCCCATGGTAGGAAGATTGTTCAAATCTGGTCTGGCACACTTCTTACTCCAAATAGCCTTCCATGAGGGTAACAAATTACCTTTGAAAGAAATAAGTTAGTTTTAAAAAGTGTAAATTCTACTATAAAGTGAAAATATTGAATAAATGATCTATTTTCCTTTCCCCTGACTTAAGACAGTCTGCTGCACGCCACAGTTGTGGCTAAATAAAGTCCTACCAAACCCATTGTTTGGTCTCAGAACTGAATGTGTCCTTTTTGTAAACACAATTCAGTGAGCCCGGCTGATGTGCAAAACCCTAAGTGAAATTGTTCACAAATTCATGGTGTTTCTGTTTCAAGAAATTCTTCCTCCCTCAAGCATGAATATTCTTTACCTCATTTTGGCTAAACATCTGAGCCCTTCCCTGAGACCTAGAATTACAGATAAATGCTTTCTAACCAGTCTGCCCCCTTGCCATTCCTCCCACACAATCTTGTTGACATTTGTGAGGGGAGCAAGCCATGCCTTTTGCCTTCTTCATGGCTCTCCCATCCATACCTTTGACAAGTCAGCACAGCCATAAAAGGACAATCTATAAGAAACCCACAAGGCTCCAGGTGTATCTGCATGCATAATTCTCTGTTCCTGTAGGGCTAAGGCTGTTTGTCCCAATTACAGATGGAGCCTCAGAGTACACATGACTAGCAAGTACAGGATTGTGAATTTTCACTTTGATCGTTCAAGTCCAGAGCTGTGTTTTTATTTGGCTTTGATTTTGCTTTTAAACAACCACATCTTCTCTAGTGATGGAACAACTCAACCATAGGAGGAAGCATTCCAAGAGGCATCACCCAGATGTTCCAACATCTCACGGACTCACCCTTCTCCTTTCCTGCTCACCCTCAGGCCCACAAAGAAGCTGAAAGAGAGATGCCTTTCTGGAAAACAGTGACATCTGGGTATCTGAAAAATTCAGTTTTACAGATACAACTGAATATAGATTTTACTGAATACATACATGAAATAATAGAAACAGTGTGCATTTGGACTCTGCACTGAGAAAATACAGCAGATTCTTCTATATTCCTATATTAATTAATTCAAACCATTAAGAAAATGAGTCCAGCATTTCTCTGTGGTTCTGGGGAATTGTTCCTCACAGTCGCCAGTTGTTACCTTCTCAAAACCGTTGATTTGGTAATTTGCTTATTTTCAGAAAAACCAGTTGTATACTCTGAGCAACCTCTTCCTGGCTGAATGGAAGGCAGTATGAGCGACTGGATGTCTGCCGACCCAGTTGCTCCAAGAATGCTTCCTTTTGCACTTGAATCACAGCCGCCACTGGAGAATATTTAAGACCAAGCTCAAAATAAGTGTTTAGGAGGATTTCAGTGGTGGTTTAAAATAATTACCATGAGGGCTTTGGTAAAAGCTTTTATCCACAAAACTATTTAAATTATATAATTATGTCCCCTGCCTCATTCTTCCTTCCTTTCCCTGGATTTCTCTTTCTTTGAATACCTACCCTCAGCCCAATCCTGAAACACAGAGTGGGCACAGATTTGACACTTCTGCCTTTCTCTCTGTTCTACCCCCAAATGAGACAAGATGCCTCAGAAGGAGTTATTTGTCTGATGGAAACTATCACAATCCCAAATCCTAAATCCCAAATCCAAGCTGAGGGGCCAAGAGTAATTTATCCAGTGCTACAACTTCCTCTTCCTCTTCATAACCCTTGACCTTTTTCAGATGGCATGACCCTTCTAGGAGATTGGACCATTTCCTCAATTGCAGTGTTTTACAATTACCCCCACCTTGGAAAACCCATATCTGTGTATCAGCAAAGCAAGGATGTTTTTTGTTCCTTTCTCTCTCCATTGTCTTTAGCAACAATAAATATATATAAAAATGTATATTTTATATACATATATATATATATATATATATATATATATATATATATATAATGCATTTGTTTGGCTGTTTTGGAGGACCCCTCTGACCATTTGTTTTTAATGACTTCACCTTCTGTCTTCCTCAGCCATTTTGGAAAAATTACTTTTTATTGGTTTGGTTCTTTATGCATATGTTTTTAAAAATTATATTCTAGTTTAGGGGAGGAATTTAGAAATGCCAAAGATTTTCAGTCAAAAAGCATGTCAGAGAGCTAGCTGTCCTAACTGGCATACAAGCTAAATGCACCAGTTGTATGTAAATGTAGGTTTTCTCTACCCCTGGGTGTGTGTTCTTTTGCTTCACCTATAGTAGCTGGAAGAGTAATTGATATATGTATTTTGTAGGATTGTGTGGAATGTCCATTGTTCCACTGAATCAGTAATACATTATAGAAAAATAAGCTACACACAGTGGATCATCAGGTCATTATGGGATTTATAACTCACTCTTTAAGAAAATACTAACATTGTCCATACTTGATATGCTCGTAATGTATTATTGAGAATGCTCTTGGAATGTTCCATTAATTTGTGATTTTAGGGTACAAACATTTCAGAATGTAAAACTAGAGAAAGAATGAAGCATTATTTACCCATAAACCTCATGTCTTAAATGATGATGACTTGGGGCTACGAACCACAAAAACAGCTAATGAAATACATGTTAATACAAGGATCTTATATGTGTCCTCTTTTTGACATTTTAAATTAGGTTATATTAGGTTTTAAAAGGTAAATCCTTAGCAGACCAAACTAAGACCCCCCCCCAGTCCAGGTAAAATTTATTTCTCTGCTCTAAAAACAATCAGTACCAAAGAATTAACTTGAGGGTATAGTTGAGGAAAATGCTGACAAGATAAGTTATATCTCATTATGTCTTCTTATGTCTTATGTTTTCTTTGTCATTATTTAAAACCAAACATACATATTGAAGTGGTCATCTATGCAAAAAAGAATACAAAGAGAGTAAGAGAGAAACCCCACATCAGTTTGTAGCTTTCAAATGAGTTTTATCAGCTTGGAGGCAGAAATTAAGCAATAGAGAAAAAACAAATGTAAATATTTGCCATTCTACCATGTACCAAGGGCTGTGTGCCATCTGAGAAGAGATGATTCTCTCATTTCTAGAATTGAAGGACGAACAGGATTTTTTTAATGTAACAGAAGTAGCTAGTAGAATTGAATATTATCAGTTAAAAGGTAAATTGAAATAAAATTATCATTGGGAGATTTCATAAGAAATCTTAACATGATTCCAGTAATATGCCACCCTGGATTATTAGTAATATGCAAGGCTCAACAAATTACAGGTGCTTCTTCATCGTGTGTGGGTGCTGTGTTGAACCTAATATGAGAGGAGGGGAAAGACCTGGTCTTTCTTGGATGACAAGTTTGTACCAAGCACTAGGCAGAGTACTTTATTCATAAAGGAGTCAGCTCATTTCCTCACTATAGTCACTCTATAAAATAGGTATTAGCAGGTTTACAAAGAGCCAGCAAGTGGGAGAGCAAGGGTTCAAGTCTTGCCTTCTAAAGTTAAACAAATGAAAAAGATAAATGAAACCATAAGGAGTTAGATTGGAACACATTTGCACTGCTGGTAGAAAAATTTTATCACTCAATCATGAAATGAACTTATAATAATACTTTTTCATATAATCCTTTCTGAAACTCTGAACTTGTGTAACTACCTAATCAAATCCAAAAGGGGTTTAGAGTTCTCAGTGTCTTAAGTTAGTGGTTGAAGCTCTTCTTTATCTCTTGTTTAATTTTTTCATCAAGAAAATTTTTTCAAAATATTTAATTTTTCCTTTTCAAAAGGAAGCAAAAATGTTTTATTACCTTATATTTCCCTCATACTCTACACACACCTCAAATTGTGGAAAACTGAATTCTGAGTCATAGGGTTTATACTGGCTTCTGGAACTTAGTTCTTAACAGTGTAGCATCATCATCCTGATTCAATTGTTATCAATGCCCAGAAGCGTCCAGTGAGCCTCCACCCTCCAGCTTTGACTTCCTTACATCCTACTTTTGTTAGGCTGCACATTTGTATGTTATGCAGATAACTGCTTTCTCTATGTTGACTGGTAGTCTGTGCACATGCACTGGCAATGTCTGAAGAATTGTTTTGCAGTGGCTCAGTTGTCTTGTTTCAGCAGAGTCTACATCTTTGTTCAGCAAGATTCCTGCAGAGGGTTATAACATTCTGCCCTTTCTAAGGAAAGGAAGTGAAAACAAAACTGTGTGGCTGATTCTGTAGTAGGAAGTACAGTTTTCATAAACTTAAGTCCATCCTGACAAAAATGAAAGTTATATGTCTTCCAGAAGTGATTCTTAATTCATAAAAGGAAAGGAACAAATCCAAAAACAATGAAATTGCCTTCATTCAATCCACCTGTTATCATACCATAACATAGACTGGGTGGCTTAAACAAAAGACATTTATTTCTTACAGTTCTGGAGGGTGGAAAGTCCAACATTAAGGTGACAACAGTTTTGGTATCTCTCAAGGACCTATTTCCTGGTTCACATGCAGTGCCTGGGGTCCTCATGTGGTGGAAGGGTCGGGAGCTCTCCAGAACCTCTTTTGTAAAGATGTGAATCCCATTCATGAGTTCTCCATCCCATGACGTAATCACCTCTTTTTTTTTTAATTTTTATTTTATTCATATATGCATACAATGTTTGGGTCATTTCTCCCCCCTTCCCCCTGCCCCTCCCGTACTCTCCTCCTCCCTTATCCCCCCTTACCCCTCACCACCTGGCAGAAACTATTTTGCTCTTATCTCTAATTTTGTTGAAGAGAGAGTATAAGCAATAATAGGAAGGACCAAGGGTTTTTACTAGTTAAGATAAGGATAGCTCTACAGGGAGTTGACTCGCATTGATTTCCTGTGCATGTGTGTTACCTTCTAAGTTAATTCTTCTTGAACTAACCTTTTCTCTAGTTCCTGGTCCCCTTCTCCTATTGGCCTCAGTTGCTTTAAAGTATCTGCTTTAGTACGTAATCACCTCGAAAAGGCAATCCCTCTTAGGATGCCCTCCTTTAGAATTAGGATTTCATTGTATGTATTTTAGAGAGGGAGGGGACACAAACATTTATCCCATAACAGAAATACATTGTTAAATATTGTGCCTGAAAGGTATATTAGTTTTTCCTTTCTGAGAACAGACTCTTCCTCATAATATAGTTTTATCATTTGATTTTCACCTGTTAATAGATTCCTGAGAATATGTATGAAGCTGGGTACTGACTTGTGTTCATACTCAAACACCAAAATATGCTTTGAAAAATTAAGTATGGGGAGGTTTTTTTCCCTTTCACATTTTTGACTGGAGTTAGCCTTGCTGATTGACATGCTCTGGGATAGAGGTGAGCAATCATAATCATCTTCTGTATGGCCAGGGCAAGATAAGGAAACCACTACGCCGAGATGTTGCTCTTCATTTCATCTCTGCTCTGTGAACCCTCTGCTAGCCATTTCTTCCAGTCAGGCTAGAGGCTTTGTTTTCCCTTTTCTTCAGAACATTCCCACATTCTCAACTAGGGTGTTTCTTGGATTTGTTCCTAAGTTAAACTGTCTTTCCTATAACCTCTGAAAGGAATCAGAGAAGAAGAAGGAGGAGGAAAGGAGGAAAGAGGAAGGAGGAGGAGAAAGGAGAAGAAGAAGAAGGAAGAAGAAAGAAGAGAAGGAGGAGGGGGAAGGAGGGGGAGAAGGGAAGGGGGAGGAGGAGGAGGAGTAGAAGAAAGGCTAGAAGCTGCACAGGGCTGTTTGTGTGCAGGTGTTTTCAGTGGCATTATATTCTGGGCCATCAAAAACATAGATCTTAGATGGTCTGATATGTTCTGCAGATCTGTCCTCAGGGCTTTTTAGACTGTTCCAAGCAGAGTTTTGCAGAATGAAAATGACAACTTGCATACTTTGATACTTTCTAAACAAATCAGGGCTTCCAATTGATCTCTCTACAAAACTATCAGGTCTCACCATCTAGGGCGCCCTCTGTGACTTTTATCAAGGGTCTCATCGCTACAGGTCATGTAAAAGTAATGAAAAGGATCACCAAAGCTGCCAACCTCTCATTTCTTAAAGATTACTGTCATGTTCTTTTCTTTTATTGGAGGGTGTTCTATGAATATGGTATCTGTTTTGCCAGGCTATATCCTAAAGAGTCAAGTGATACTTCAGGAAGGCCTTCCTGTCATTTGCTGTGAGGAACTGCCCTCTGCCTAATTATCTACCAAACGTGTTTGTCAGTCACCTTCTGTCTGTCTCTGTCTGTCTCCGTCTCCCTATCTCTGCCTCTCTCACTCCCTTGCTCTCTCTCCTCCCCTTCACCCCCCAAAACCCAGTAAATATCATTTACATCTCCTTCGCCCACATTAGTGCCACCTGCCTTGATCACTACATATCTATAGGTACCTACACTATACTACATAGGCGTTCAGTCTATTACACTCACTAGACAATTTCTTTCTGTTATGTGAGGCAGAATTAGAGGTTGGATCATAATTTCTTCTTTATTCTTCATTTCCTTTATAACAAAAGAAGTATAGTAACATCTTCTCTTTTATTGGGGGGGTGTAGTACTGTAGTTTAAACTTGCACTTGCTAAGCAGCTGCTCTACTACATGTGCCACTCACCCAGCCCTTTTTGCTTTAGTTATTTTTCAGATAGGGTCTTATATTTTTGCCAGGGTCAGCTTCAGATTGCTGTCCTCCCGCCTACACCTCCTGTGTAGCTGGAGTCACAGGGCACACATGACCCCATGCCCAGCTTACTTGTTGAGATGGGGTCTTGCGAACTTTTTGCCTGGGCTGACCTTGAACCTTAATGCTCCCAGTCTCTACTTCCCAAGTAAGTATCTGGCATTACAGGCATGTACCACTGCTCCCAGCTTAACATGTTCTTTATTCTAATCATAGCATCCAAGATTATAAAAGAATTTTACAGACAGCAAAAAAACATCCTCAGAGTAATCACTTGAGTAAAACCATTTTAACTTCCCACAAGGTATTCTCCAGTCAATAATAATTACGTGTTCTTTCATTACTTCTCATTTTTTCATTGTTCTTCTTTTCAAGGGTCTGGGTTCCAAAGGGAAGGTAGAGATACAAATAGATAACCTATGGCACACATGCTATGTTGTATAAGTAGAAATGAAGCATTTTAAGAATCCAAAATATAGCCAGGCACCAGTGGTTCGTACCCGTAATCCTAGCTGTTTGGGAGCTGGAATCAGGAGGTTCAAGGTTCAAGGCCAGCCTAGGCAAATAGTTCACAAAACCCATCTTCAAAATATCCAGGGCAAAATGGACTGGAGGTGTGGCTCAAGTGGTAGAGTGCCTGCCTTACAAGTGCTAAACCCTAAATTCAAACCCCAGTCCTACCATTTAAAAAAAAAAAAAGGCATTTTTGTCACTGGAGGACTCAGGGAAAGTAAGGTCAAGAAAATATTTCTTGGTTTATTTGTTCATTGCTTTTAGAATAAAATTGTGACTTTGTGTGTAGGACATAAAGGGGAAAAGTAGTGCCCATGAGGAGAGTGAAGATGCAAAAAGAAAGAGAACAGGGCTGGAGATGTGGCTCAAGGTGTAGATCACCTGCTTCACAAGTAAGTGCAAAATCCCTAGTTCAAACCTGAGTCCCAGCAAAAAAAAGAAAGAACAGAGGCAAGAAAGAAGATATCCCAAGAGTTATAGAAATCAAGGAAAGGGAATTTTTGAGGGTAAGAGAAGGAAAGTTGAGGAAACTCTTTCTGATATGAATGTGTGAACATTTTCAGTAAAGCTTACCCATAGATGTTTTGCTGAGTGATGGGGGCCAAGTTTGTAATCATGAGGAGAGAGGAAAAGGTCTAGCGTAGCCTCTGGGAACAACAGAATCCACTAGGCACCTGTGAAAATCTGGTCCAGCAGGTATAAGAAGGTCTATGGAGAGCTGTAGGCAGCCTGCCCTCCTGGCTGACCTTTAAGGGTGCCTTTTTCCTCTTTATGTAATCAAGACTTAGAGTGGAGAAATGGTGTTGGTTGGGGCAGAAGTTGTCAACTGGTAAGACTGAGGCAGAGAGCATGAACGGAGACTCCTTTGAACTGTGCTGAGTGACAAGGAGAGTGGTCTTGAAGGGTGACTAAAATGACCCACAGAAGTGACAACTTTCTCTATGGCTCCCTTCTTTATCTGGCTAGCCACCAGAACCCTGGCCTTTCTCTCTCTCCAAATCACATTAGAATGTCTCTTTTATTCAGCTCACAAATAAAAACGAGCAGAACAAGGAAATACAGACCCTTGATCATGTTGCATTATGCAGTCTTTGATGCTTTTTTGATTTAGCTTCTCATTTATATATTTTCACTTTCACAAGTCTCTAAGTTTAAATGTTTAAACATTTCCCCCTTCAATAGCCAAAGAGAAAACAAAGCAGCAGCTAATATGGTAATAAATTTATCTGTAGCTACAGGAGATAAGCTTCAATGCAATATGGCCCTAAAGTATAGCTCCCAAGCTTGTGGGGAAAGCAACCAACTTTCATGAATAAAAGAACTATAAATACTGCCGGCAGTAAATAAAGGTGAAATATAACTTGTAACTTGCAGCACACAGCCAACAACAGAGCTCCTTATAAAATAAGAAAATGTTTACAGCTTTGTTGGTGGTGTTACCTTGCACCATAGCTGGGCTGACAAGAATTCACTGTGGGGAGTTTTTCACTCACCTCCTGAAATGTTACCTATTACATCTCCTGACACCTCTGGAGTTGCTGAAGACCTGTGATAGTCACCAAGGAAACCCAGGAGTACTGATGCCACAAATAAAGAGTTTTCAGCAAATTTGAAGGTGTTAGAGAAGTCTGAGAATGGAGAGAGGGTAGGAAATGGGGTGCTGCTCCCACAAGTTGGTTAGTGGTGGGGTTTCACAGTACTAGGGTTTACTTAACTTTCTGTTTTGCTTTGCAGCTGATCTTTAAAGAAATTTGAAGTCCTCCTGGGGTTCTTTTCAAGTTCCCTTTCAGGTTTTCAAACCAGAAATCTCATGAGCAATAGCTTTAAAAAAAAAAATGCAGAGGTAGTTTAGTGAGCAATACCTTTGTCTGAAAGATGGTTAAGTAATGCAAGGAAGATAAGACGCAGCTCTCACCTCCCCCCCCCACACACACACCTCATTGGAAGTGATAACAAAGGGAAAACAGAATGCTGCCAGTGGAATGAAATCAGAATTTATCAGTGCTCTCATTCAATAAATACATTCCCGAGTACATGTAACTGCAGGCACTGAATTTGTTGCTTAGAAAGAGGGTTAGTCATGGTCTCTCCCTCAAGAAGCTGCAGCTTTTGCTAGCATAGGGTGAGCTATAGTGGGCAGCATGGAGCAAGTCTTGGAACCTGGGGGGTAAGCTTCCTCTGGAGGGAAGGGCCTTCCAGGAGATGGGTGTGCAGCAGTCCAGCTTGTGAAGGGAGCTATGAGGGAAGGTAGTTAGTCTTTGACTGTGGGAAGCATGAAATGCCATTTTAAGGGGTTTGGACTCTACTGTGCCAGCAGTGAAAGCCGTAGAAAGATTGTAGATCAAGAAGAGACCATGATTTGTGTTTTAACTTTGTTTTATAAAGAAAACTCTCTTTTGGCAGTGGAGATGAGATGAGAGGCAGATGATGAGGGCCCCAGGGAAACAGCGAGATGAGAGGCAGATGATGAGGGCCCCAGGGAAACAGCAGAAGGAATGGTGCTACTGTCTACTTTGAACTTGCTCTGCCTGAACGTCTAAAGCTTGGTTCTTTTTGCTGGATTAGATAGAGAAAGCCAAGGTAGCACTGAAATTTAATTCTAATTTTAATTTCACTACTTATGAGTCATGTGTTCTTGAACAAGGAGCTTAAACACACTGTCTGTCTCATCTTTCTCTCCTACAGAATGATTGCAACATAGTGTCTATGTCCAGGTTGTAGAGTTAACTTCAGTTCTACATCTATGTGTAGTCCTTCACACTGTCCCTATTATGCAAAACATGTTACATATCATTTTTATCACTTTGCTGACTTATTCATTTAATCTTTATGAATTTACTTTTAAGACAATCCAGAGTAATCTGCTGGGGATTATCACTAGTAGATTTTGCTTCCAGAATTTTACTGACATTTTCACCCCCTTTTTTTTTATTTCTATTTTTTTGGTGGTAGTGGGATTTGAACTTAGGCCTCCCATTTGCTAGGCAAGTGCTCTACCACTTGAGCTACTGTGCCTTTTATTAACTCCTCTTGGATCAAACACTTCCAGGCAGAAATAGAAGGGTAAGGCTTAAAAATTAAAAGCTACTTGTCCCAATCACATAAAGTTTGAACAGAAAACTTTTAAAGAAATCTGCTATGTACTGGTCACTGCAGGTGAGTAAAGTTCCAAAATTGGGAATATTAGGCAGTCATAGTTTACTGTATGTCAACATAGGCTATCATTTAGGACACCATATTCTGAAATACCAGAACATAGTTTGAAATGCATCTAAATATAATAAACACCTTTAAAAAAAAATATGAGGCCAGATGTGTTGGTACATGACTGTAATCCCAGTTACTTAGAGGTGGCAATCAAGAGGATCACTGTTTAAGGCCAGTCCAGCAAAAAGTAACTGAGAACCCATCTCAACAGATAAGCCAGGCATGGTGGTGCATGCCTGTGATTTGCAGATACCAAGGAGACCATAGAGAGACCCAAAATATGAAACCCAACCTGAAAAATAACTAAAGCAAAAAGGGCTAGAGGGTCAAGTGGTAGAGCACCTGCTTAGCAAGCATGAGGCCTTAAATTCAAATCCCAGTACAGACTAAAAACATGCCCAGTATACAATTTTAATGATCTGTGCCTCTTCTTCCCTCTTTGTGAAATGACTGGAGCACATCCTTAATTTGGAACAGTAATTATATATGTCATGAGTATAATGAAAACCTAATTTATATGTGTTTTAAATTTTTATCAAAGCTGTATATTATTAAATAAATAATTTGTTTTCTATAAATAACTTCAGACTAAGTACTCAGAGCAAAAATCTCATAGGAGGGGACTTGTTCATCCTGTTTCCTTGTGCCAGGCCAGTGATATGTTTCTTCCCCTTGTTAGGGCTCTGTGAAACAGGAATTTGTTTCCATTAAGTTATAGGAAGACGCCACAGAATTTGGGGAGGAAAACTAACTGTCTTGAAACATCTTCTGATGATCTGGGGAAACAGTTGTTGACTGTTGAAGGAGACAAATACATCTCCTCCATAGGGTCAAGGTGAAAATAGGTTTCCTTGACACTAAAGATTTTTATTGTACCTAAAAGTGGACTCTTCATTGATGGAAGGGCATCTTTTATTTGATCAATCAAGATTACCAAACCTTAGGTCACCAACTCCAATTAAAATATAGCCTTCATGAAATCATGATTAAAGTTACAGAAGTCAATTTCATGAAGTGGTAAGAAACTGTGCATTTCCTCCTCCAGGTTCCTGGGAATTGAATGTCAATAGTTGATGAGTGCATGTGAAAAATACCCATAAATTATTTTAATTATATTCACCAACTTTTCCCCTTTGTTCATGGCAAAGTAATTTGACTGGTTCATAAATTAGAGTAGTAGAGTTTTGTTTTTTTTTAACAAGATAATTTACTGTAAACGTTTTGCAGTATTATGATTGTGTGGTTAGACTAATGAGCAAAGACTGCAGAGTCAGCTGAGGACTGGGTGACTTGTGGTCCAGCCCAGCCTGACTGGGAACATGTGTGTGACTTCCCTGGCATTTTCTGATAACCTTTGCCCAGTTCCCTTCACAGGGGCTATTGTGAGAACTAAATTAGTGAAGGCTTGTAAAAGCAATTTGAAAGATAAAAAGCACTAAAAATAACTAAATGTAGTTACCAAACTTCCTGCAGAAATCTTGGTAGAAAGAATGGAGTAAATGCTAAAGGACTGGTTTAATATTCCAGGGAACCAGGGAGACTCTCAGCCGGCACTGCGCCACTCTTGGGGATGCTCTTCGGAAGGAGAATGACTTTGCTCTTATCATCGATGGGAAGACCCTCGAGAACGCCCTCGCCTTCGGAGTCCGGCAGTATTTCCTAGACTTAGCTTTGTCATGCAAAGCCGTCATTTGCTGCAGGTGTGCTCTTCTTAACACTGTCAGATTTCTGTAGAAAACGTCACACTGAGTTCTTGATTCTTAAAAGTCACACAAAATTATTCTATCCACGATGTGTAAATGTTAGACGACTTAATTCAGTCAAGACCAAAGGTTCAAGAACCCAGATGGAATTTGTCAGCCGAGTTTTCAAAAGTGAGTCCTAGAAATCATTGGTAAGTATTGCTTATAATTTGTATTCACAAGTGTCTTGCCACTATCTGTATTTAAAATTGGTTATTGGTGGCCAGGTGTGGTGGTGCAGACCTGTAATCCCAGCTACTCGAGAGACTGAAGCAAGAGGATTGCAAGTTTAAGGCTAACATGGGCAATTTAGTGAGACCCCCATCTCAAAATAAAAAAATTGTAAAAAGCACTGGGGATACAGCTCAGTGGTACAGTACTTGCCTAGCACGGACAAGGCCCTGGGTTCAGTCCCTACCATCAAAAAATAAATAAATAAGATTACCTACATTTCCATCTTGGTTTATTCACTACTAAAAGTAATTCTGAGGTGATGGCATGATGTAAGGTGTAAACCAAGTCATTTTCCAAACAGCTTAGGCTGTTTGAGGACTGTTTATTGCCTAGAAAGTCCCTTGCCCACAATATGTAATATTGCCTATATCCTAAATTAAAATCTGTTTTGAATTATCAAGGCCTAATCCAAAAAATTGTAAACTACTTAGCTGCATTCCTGCCTGAGTTTCTTGCCAGGGAATCTTTCCCATCTCTTCATCTAAACTGTTTAAACTATGTCTTCCTAAAATCTGAAGTGTGTTCATGATGATACCCAGTCGTCTCCTTCCCGATCACCATGAAACCTAAGGATTTTCCTCTTGGTCTTCTGCCTGTTGACTCTTGCCAGCTGGTTATACTAGGTCCAGCAGTGGTCAAATGGCCTTCTCTTTCTGGAATACAAAATGTTAGTTGGGCTTCTGAAGAATTTCTCAGAATCTCAGCTTTTACTGTTATCTTTAAAACTATCTTATTTGCTTTTACTATTTCCCAAAACGTTTTATTTACTAATGAAGAAACATTGTTTTTTTAAATCTTTTTTGTGTGAGTTTATTTCCTCAGTTATTCAGTATATGATGTTGTCTCTAAACTTATAATCCATATCTTACAGATATTTCTTACATTCAATTGAAATATAGACCCTGAAATACAATTTAAACCCTACTCAATAGATGTCCTATTTAAGCATCGTTTTGACCATGTAAAATTTTATCATACTCAGAGGATTAAGAGTTACTTATTATTTTCAGGGATCCAATTATTTTAGCAATAGACTATTTTTTCCTCACTGTGACATACATTAATAAGTAACATAACCATAAAGCTCTTGAACAATAAATTATACAGATGTCTAATGTTAGGCAATCAGGCTCTTTGCTTAATCATGAAGAAAGAATTGGAAATTATTTCAGCTCTCATCTTTATTTCAGTATCATCATGCTTTTAAAAATCTGTGTTTACAGTGACTTTTCTTGGTTTGCTTGCTAATATTTTGATAAGGTCTTACTAATGATCAGCTCTGACACTCTTTCATCAGGATAATTTTGTGCTAGATTTGGTCATTTAATCACTTTCACTAATGGGTTCATAAGGATCAAAAGAAGCTTGCTCAAAAGTGTTATGACTGCTGGCTCCTACTTGGAAACAGAACACAGACCAGAAGACAGCACTGTTTAGATAAAATGGCCAGTTGCTTGAGCGAGCATCTGTGATCTGCCTGTTGTGTGCTGGGCACAGGGGCTGCACTTACAAAGATAAGTAAGACTTGCTACCTGCTCTCCGTCTTGTATCCATCTCTTTGTTTTCAGCAGAGTCACAGTTGGTTTGAAAGATGTGGGAGGCCAGTTTACACAATGCAGTCACTGCATCTGAGCTTCATTCTTAGAACATTGCTTAACAGGGTACCTCCCACCATTCTTCAAAAAGTTGAATCACAAAATTAAACAATAGCAGAAGGAGAGGAAAACTAGAAAGCAGAGTCAAGGGAGAAGAAATACTGTTCTGTGCTTGTGAAAGTCTGTCCCAAGATCCTTGTCCTGGATTCTCACAAGTCACAAGGACCTCAGGGCTCCTCCAGTCCCAGGGACCCTGGGAGGGACTCCCTGCCATGCACAGGCAGCTCAGCTCTGAAACTGAGCTTATAAAGTTGTGATGTGTGTGGCCCCTTCCTCCCTTGTCGGTTCTATTTTATGCATGTTTTGAGGATCATGTAGGTCCCCATGCAGACACTGAATTTTATTTAGAGTTTAAAGATTTATTTTTTTTAAGTAAAATATCTTTCCTCAGCTTTTTTTTTCTAATTACCTTCATACTCTTTTTTCCCATAAGGACTGTGGTTCAGCTTCCGGCCTGGCTTTGAGAATTAGTCTAAGCCCATAATTATATCAGTGCCACTACCGGATTTATGTATGTGCACCTTCTTGGCCTGGTGCCTCTTGACATTTAAACTACTGGTGCAGACCATCTTCTTGTCGTTCCATTTGCTGACCTCCAAGTGTAATTTCCATGATAATACTTCTATTGCATGAGAGGAAGAGAAGGGCAGACCTGTGTATCATTCTTGGCAATTAAACCCCAGTGTCGCTCCTCATTCCTCAGATGATTGCAGTCTTCCAGTCTCAGGAAATTCTCTATTTTACTCCATTATAACATAAATACTGAATATTATTTCAAAATACAGTACAGTACTGTTTCCCAAGTTCATTCATGTTCATGTGGCTTTCTGAGGTTTTCCCTCAAGTTTAAACTCCTTTCCAATCTATTGCTTGTCAGTCCACACAAATGAAGCTAATTCAGAATCAGACTCTCTGAAGGCTTCTCTTCAGCTGTACTCACAGTGGAAGCAGCAGAAAAAGCCTTCCCTTAATGGGTAATGAGTCTCCATACTCATTCCATCTTCAGGATTACATCAGCCTCTTTCTTTCCTGACATTATCAGCATCCAGGGCAGAAGGCAGTTTTTAGTGTTTGCCTAATTGCCACAGTTATAAAGATGAGCTTTTTCCCTCAAGAGTCTCCCACTAAACTGAAAGAAGCAGTTGTTCTTTGTCAGGAGTCGTTACGTCTCTCACTCAGCACTGTTTTCTGACGGAAATATTCAGAGACAGAACTAATCCTCCCACTCCAAAATTATCCAGGGCTTTGGAGTCTTGGTTTTGGTTTACAGAGTGTAGGTTGCATGTTATACCTCAAATATTTTCTTTAAGGATGTAAAACCCAAGAAGTAGAATGTAATCTGTTTTTATCATTCTAACAAGCATTGTGTGTTCACAGACACTATGCAGCTTTTGTTTTTATGGTTGCATTTACCTGAGTAATGCAAATCAGTGAATAGGAAACATTCACCTAATTTTAAGGTAGTTTATGGTTTTAAACATAAGTATTCCTTTTAGGCACTTCTTCCCTTTTATTCCCCTGCTCAAGTCCACTGATTCTTATTTGTTGTGGTCATAGATGCTTCTGAAGAATGAATCAAAGCTCTGTATCACTTCCACACAAACAGGCAAGAATTCACATACTATTTATAGGTTTCAAGACCCTAAAACTCCATGGATGAAGGGAAAAAAAAAAACAAAACTTGTTCTAGGATTCATGAAGATTTATGGACAAGGAAAATCAAGAGCTATCCTGAGATTCTAGATAAATAATTTCTGACCTCAGTTACCAATGCTTTATTCCCCGAGACCTTCCATTTTGTAAATTTGGAGTAATGGCATTTTAAGAAATGCATGTTCTAACTCTTCCTCTCTGGCACTTTGGATACCTAATAGAATCTCTCTAGCTTGGTTTCATGACCTACAAAATGATGAGATTAGAATATAACAGTGGTAATAATCCTTCAGGGCACCTGGATGTTAAAGCAGATAAGAGGGGAGCTGCTCTGACATAGAAAAGTGGGCAGCCCACACACAGGTACCCTTCCTGGGGCATCTCAGCCTAGCTTGAAAGAATCTAGGTCAGAGGCCTTCTCAGCACCCTTGCAGATTTTGGATGAACTTTACTACCGTTGGCCACTCTGCTGGGAAGAGCCTTTCTACTGCTTGTATCTGATTGTCTGGGGACACAGCTGTTCTGCCTCTTTCACTATTCCCTCCTAAGAGTGGGAATGTTGCAATGAAGCTTTGCTGTGTGTTAAAAAGTATGTGGTTTCTGAGGTCCTCATCAGTTCACATAACCCAGCCTTTCAAAGAATTTTACATTTTTTTCTGTAGTTGTCAGTTTAGTTTAAACATATTTTGAAACTTATATTCTGTGACAGTTGGTTGAAAATTGGCTTAGAGCCTCCAGCTTTTAGACTGTCTAGTAATCACTGCTCTCCTACATAATTTATGTATTCATGTCTTCTGAAAAGCAGAAGTTAAATTGAAGTAAGCGTTTTTCCCTACTTGCGACATCTCTAATCAAAGTTTAACCCCCTTTTAGGCTATTTTCCCCATAGTGGATTTAAAAAAAAACCTCACACATATACTTGACTTCAGTGAGCATTGTCACATGGGAATGACATTCTAGGCAAAGCCTTTCACCTTGGTCCAATCAAGGGGCCCTCTCAGAAGAGGTCTGAAGGGACTCTGAATATTTTCTGTCATAGTATGAGTTAATAAATAAATGGTCAAGGCAGAGCTACTTCTTGAATCTTTTGGGATTGTCTTTAAGTATTTCTCTAAGTAAATGTCCTACTTAAAAGGTAGTCATAAAGCACAAATGAAACTAATAAACTCTCAACAAGCATTCCTTTAAAGAAAAAAATTTGGAAACACCTTTGGAAGCCAAGCAGATGTTTGGCTTTGAAAAGGCAAACTGTTAATGAATGTCAACCCTATATTTGCTTCCAAGAAAATCTGAATAAATGTTGGAAATGTTGACACTATTTCTTTCATGAAAGTATGGCTAAAGGAGGAAACACTGAATAAATTTTATAACTTTATAAAATGCCCATATTTTTCTTTAACATAGTCATCATCTGCTCGGTCCTGCCCATCTCACTTGCTATTTCACCTCTACTAAGGAATGTTAAAGGAACTACGTGCAGTATTGCAATCTAGTAGCCAGTTCTGATGTGGCCTACCAGAAAAGTCTGTATTTGACAGTTAAAAATCTAAAAATTTTATGAGAAATCTGCTAGATACTATGGCTCATACCTGAAAACCCAACTACTTGGAGGCATTGAAAGGACCATGGTTCAAGGCCAACCCTCTCAAAAAGTTAGGTAGACCCCCTTCAACTAATAAAGCTGGGCATGGTGGTGCATGTGCCTGTCATCCCAACTTCATAGGAGGTCTTAGTAAGACCACTGAGGTCTTAAGACCCACCCCAGGTGAAAATACCAGACCCTATCTGAAAAATACCTAAAACAACAAAGGGCTGGGGGCCCTGGCTCAAGTGGTAGGGCACCTGCCTAGGAAGAGAAAGGCCTGAGGTCAAACCCCAGTACTGCCTATATACAGATGAAATCTAAATACTGCAGAATCCCACTGTAATTCAACATTATATAGATGTAGGTGTAGCTTTTTTGTAGAAAAGTGCATCACCAGTACAGACACACACATTCAAACACCCCTCAATCAGAATTCCAGATTATGTAATTCTGATAAAATAGAATCATCTTGTACTAGAAAGCAGAAAAGCCTAAGTGCACACTCAGTGAATTTTCACAGAGTATACACAGCTCACCCCACTATGACCAGTGTCATAAAAGCCCTCTTGTGCTACCTTTAGTTATTAGCTTCTCGGGAATAATGGCTAGTTTGGTTTCTATCACCTGGTTCTTAAATTATACTTTATTCAATTTATTTTTCTCCTGTTTGGTATTTTGCTAACTTTGAATGTACATCTATATCTCCCACACCTGCATTCAAATTCTTAACAATTCTTTTCAGCAATTTTAAATGCAGGGCTTTGCACCCTTCCCACTAAAGGCTTCCCTAAAGCTTTGCATGAATCAGTAAACCAGCACTCCCATACATTCTTCAGTCCAATATAAATCTGCCTGCAGTTCTGATTTGCTAAGGACATAATATGTGAAACCTATAGCATTTCTCTGATCTGTCAGTCTGTTAACCTATTGTGTGGAAAAAGGAAGCAGAGTTAATTTGGCATGACTGGTTCCATGAACCCATGATGGTTTCCAGTGATTACTCTTATTTAATAAATGTGTCTGGGCCATCCTCACTTAGAGTAAGTTAAAGAAAAGCTGTGTTTTGAGCCATGCTAGGGTTCCAGGAGTCAGACTAGGTAGGAAAGTAGAGTGTAACCTTCCAGCAGCTATAAGGCATGGAACAGAAAGAAGGGAGACAGAATCTAGGGAAAGGATGGTTTTGATAAACAAAAGGTGTGTTACTAAGGGGACAGTCAGAGAAACAAGAAATGTGTGCATAAAGGCTTTAAGTTGAAGCATGAGAGAGAAGGTGGTTCTGGGTAACACTGTCCAAGAGGAAGGGAGTATTTTATAAGTTAAGCATGGGCACACTTTTCCTGTAAAAATCTATATGGTAAATATTTTAGGCTTTGCTGGCCATGCAGTCTCTGTCACAGCTATTCACCTTGAAAGTAGCTCTGGACTATACGTAAATGAATGTGTGTAGCCATGTTCCAGTAAGATTTTAAGTACAAAAACAAAGCTGAGGCCTGGTTTCTGGATTTACCCCTGGGTCCTAAGTCTACCCACCTTGGTGCAAAGTGTCTGTGACTCATGAATGAATGTAGAAGGAGTTGGTTGGTTCTGACAGAATTTCCCTAAAATACTGAGGGAGTTTGCCCCAAGATCTCCTAGTCTCTGCAAGGAGAGTAATTTTCAGACTATTCCTTTCCTTTCCTCAGAAACAAAGTTATTTGCCCATCTCTCCACAGCTGGCATGTGTCACTTTGTCCATGATTCCTCGAAACATAAGTGACATTCTTTACATGGCCCAGTCCCAGAGTCTGGTGACCCTGTTAAACGTCTGTGTGCCTTTGGACCCAAGAAAGTCACTTAACATACTGGATATTTCCAGGAGTCAATTTGTCTCCCAGTGAGGTGTCAATAGATATTAGCATATCACAGCAAGAGAGATGAGAAATCTAGGGCCTCATAAACATCTGATCCTATGCTGTCATGCAGTGTCTTGCCACTGTCCTGGGAGAAGTGCAGGCAAGGTGCTAGAGGACATGGCAGCCAAGAAATCAAGCAGGAAGAGCTGCAGGTGCAAGTCCCTTGCTGACACAGTAACCCTCCTAGAGTCTTGAACTAAAGCAAGGACTTCCTCAATTTTTATATTTTACTGTTATTTTTGTCCTCTGTCCCCAGTTTATTCTCTTCCATTCTACCTTACAAAAACTTTCTTAAGTATTTAATATGCTCACATCTGTGTGCCATCCTTTATTATGCATATCTATAAAAATATATACTATTTACATATGTGTTGAGGCATAGGTGTATATCTAAAATGAGATTCTGTTACAAAATTTTTGCCCTTCTTATTGTATTTTTTGTTTTTGAGACATATCCACGTCACTATATGTAGAACACATTTCTTTCTTTCAACCACTGCTTACTGTTACTACATGAATGCATACACATCATTCTAGTTATCTCTTCCCATGGTGGTAGTCACAGAGTTTCCTGTGAATCTTTGCTGCCATGAAATGTGCTGCAGTGATATCTTCTCTGTCCACCGTGTGAAGGGGGGTGGAGGGAGAGGAGAGGAGAGGATGGGAATACTTATATTTCATTTCAATCAGAATCACCACATTACTCCACAGCACTAATGTGAACGCCCAGATCCACGTAAGAAGTTTGATGTTTCCCTACCTTAACACTGTGGGTGCATTCCTGAACTTATAACTTTGATGATTCATGATTATAAAATGGCAGAAAAATGTTCATTTTTTCTGATCACTAAAAAAATTAAACATCCTGTCCTATGAAGTATTTGCCTCTCTAAACTTATGCATTTGAAGTGCATTCATTCACTCACTCATTCTCTCACTCGCTTATTCAGCAAATGTTTTTTATCACCTACTGTGTGCCACGTACATTTATGAGTACTAGAAATAGAGCAGTGGAGCACAGGAAAAAATAATCCCTGCCTTCACTTGTAGCTATTATTCAATAAAATAAGCACACACATTCATATATATGTATTGAAATACATACTATCAATATGAACAGTCCCTATTTAAAATATTATCTGAACCACTGAAATGCAGTGCAGTAGTACTTTACCTGTATAAACACCTGAGTTCTGTAAAAGAAATTTGGTATCTAAAATACATTGCAGAAAAGAAGTCTGTTTTGAAGTTTCTTTTCCTTTTTTTAAGAAGAAAGACTATCTGTATTTTATTTCTGTAGACTTCCATCCCTATAGTGTAAAGTCTTTGTGGTACCTGTGACTGCAGGGTAGCAACAGATGTTGGTTTTAGAACCTAGGAGAGCCCTCAGTCATCAGTCATCTGAATAGCACAGTTCTCTTACCTAGAAATGGTTGAACATTTTATTGTGTACCACATGCTAAGCATCATTCTTAGAATTTGCTATAGAAGTTTTCTTTTCATTCCTGTAATAAATTCATGATGAGTTCCTGGCAGAGTTTCTAATTTTTATGTCATTTTGGTACATGTAACATACTTATTTTTTGCCATGCTTAAATTCCTTCTCAATTTAACACTATAAATGAATGAGATCTGTAAGTTAGGTTTTTCTCTATTCTTTTACTACATGAAGGCATACACATCATGTAATTTATCTCTTCCCATGGTGGTAGCCACAGAGGTTCTTTATTAGTCAGTAGAATATGACTCAGGAGGGAATGAACTTATATTCACAGGAAAGACCTTAGGAAGTTTGTTGCAGAATAAAGCACATCAGATCCTGACCTCTAGTCACCAGGAGCAAAGCTCAAGCTTAGTAAGTACCACAACTTGGTTACTGTACAAAACACTCCATGTTCTACTGAATTGTGCTTCGGGGTAATAACCTAAAAATATTATCATACATACACTTAAAATTATACCAATAACACAATACTATTCCTTTTAAGCTTGTAATATCTGTCTTTTGGCTACCTATAACAAGTCCCTCAAATTATTCTTCATTATATGTCTGTGTTATATACATGCAGGTACAATTCTTTATCCATATTCCATTCAGAGAGATGATTTATTTAGGTAATCCCATTGAAAAAGTAAAAAACAAGTATCATATAAGATGGACCACCTATTTGCTTCTTAACTTAAATGGTAAAAGTTTCAGTGATCTAATCTAATGTTCACAGGGCAGTGAGCATTATTACATGGCAAATAAGAAAAATAATGAATACCATGTGTGAAAACTACAGCTAGAATAATATCTGAAAAGCATATTGCACTCAGTACACGCCTAGGTTGCATTGCAAAGGACCACCCTCTGTTTGTGGAGCCACTGGGAAGAAAAACAGACCTTTATGATACACACTGGATATATAGTCTTTTTCTGTAGGATACGTTACTGCTCCCCCAGAAGAAAAGGCAACAGTAGAAAAGAATTGTGAATAATTTCAATCTTGATGCAGACCCATATACATGTATATCATAGACACAAATCTTGGAGAAGAAAATAAAATAGCACTTTCACGATGCTTTTAAATTAGACATTTGGTCACTTTTGGTACTTAGACTGTGTAAGATTTAGATTTTCTCAGCCATGGACATGTGGTCTGTGATAAACATTAGAAAGAATTAACTTGTGTAATATGGTTGGTACAGGATTTTATGGAAATTGTACAAATATAGAAATAATGTAAAAGTCAAGAAAGTAAACTCTGATGGGTAAAGTAGTAACCTTTCAAGAGTTAGAAACAAGCATTGGTAGAGCACCTGCTATGCAAGCATGAAGGCCTGAGTTCAAACCCCAGTCCCACCAGAAAAAATAAAATAACAAGAAAGTGTGGTTACACATACCTGTAACCCCAGCTACATGGGTGGTGGAGACAGAAGGATTGCAGTTTGAGTCCAGACAGGGCAAAAGTTATCTGAAAAATATACTAAAAATCAAAAAGAGGTGGAACATGGCTCAATGGTAAAGCACTTGGCTAGCAAGCACAAGCCCTGAGTTCTAACAGGAGTAACACAAACAGAAAAAAAAAAAAGGAATTAAAAATGGCAGTAGAAGTAGCATGTTCTGGAGAATTTTGGGTATGTAGTTGAAGAAATTTAACATGTGCTATTTCTTGTACCTGAAGTGAGCTTTCCTCGCCTGTCAAGGCCAACATCAATTCTACCTTGCCAAAAAGAGCTCCTGTAGCCCCTGCCAATCTCTTCATCTTCCAGAATTACTAAGTACTGGTTTTGCATGACTTATAATTTAGTTTTGCTTTATTGTAACTCCCATTTTTCACATGGATGTTTTGAAAAGAGTACAGGTTGAGCATCCCTTATCCAAAATGCTTGGGACCCCAGAGTATTTCAGATTTGGGATTTTTTCAAATTTTGGAATATTGGCATATGCAAAATGAGATACCTTGAGGATAGGAACCAAGTCTAAAGGCAAAATTCATTCATATTTCAAATAATATTCACATAATCAGAAAGTAATTTTATACAATATTTTTGGTGTGTCTGTATTATTGACTGTGACATGTCACACAAAAACAGGTATGGATTCTTCCATGTGTCATGTTGGCACCCAAAAACTTTTGGATTTTGGAGCATTTCCAGATTTTGAATTTTTATTAGCATATGTTAATTGTACAAAGGGGTTTCATTGTGATACTTCTGTAGATACTTACAGTGTTCTTAAAGTTCACCTTACAACCTCTATTCACCCTTAACCTCTATCTTTCTCCCTCCTTTTTCAACAGAATTTACTGGGTTTCATTATAGTATTCAATGTGTATGTATATATATATATTTATTTATGTATATATACTTATGTATAAATAGCTGTGTACATATGTATGTACGTATCTGTGTATACATA
The DNA here is from genome assembly GCF_047511655.1 of Castor canadensis. Lineage (NCBI taxonomy): Eukaryota > Metazoa > Chordata > Mammalia > Rodentia > Castoridae > Castor > Castor canadensis. Next base: position 120,761,317 of record NC_133394.1, read on the forward strand.
TATATGCAATGTATTTCAAACATGTTCACTCTCAAGTACTCTCTCCTTTCCCCCTCACCCCCTTACACTGATTACCCAGCTCAGACAGTCCCTGGTTTTTGCTCATGTCCCATTATTGTTATTAGTATCATTTTAGGTCTAGATTCTATATACCAGCAAAAACATACAATATTTGGCTTTTTGAGCTTACATTATCTCACTCAACGTGACAATCTCCAGTTTCATCCATCTTCCTGCAAATGACATAATTTCATTCTTCTTTATGGCTGAATAATACTCCATTGTGTATAAATATCACGTTTTCTTTATCCATTCATTGGTGTTGGGTATCTAAGCTGATTCTATAGCTTTGCTATTGTGAATGAATAGTGCTGCAATGAACATGGGAGGGCAGGTATCTCTCTTGTGTAATCACTTATACTCCTTTAAATGTATGACCAAGACTGATATAGCAAGGTCATAGGGGAGGCCTGTTTTTACTTTTTTTGAGGAGCCTCCATGCTAATTTCCATAGGGTTGTACTAATGTACATTCTCACCAACAGTGGGAATCCTCTCCAGCATTTGTCATCGTTACTTGTTTTCTTAACAATAGCCACTCTGACTGGGGTGCAATGGAATCGCTACCTCATGTTGATTTGCATTTTCTTTAAGGCTAAGGATGTAACATTTATTTATGTATTTATTGGCTATTTATATTCCTCTTTGAGTATAGTTTGTTCAGTTCATTTGATATTTATTAATTGGGTTATTCTTTTGGTCTTTAATTTTTGAACTCTTTGCATGTATTCTGGAAATTAATTCTTTATCTAATGAATAGCTTGCAAAGATTTTTGTCACGTTCTGTGAGTTATCTCTTCATTCTGGTCATGTTACAAACCTTGGATGGCTCTTCTGAGTGAGGTTTCTGCAACCAAAAAATGAAGAATTTCAACCAACAGAATTATAGACAAAGTAAGGTCTTTATCCTGCATAACAAGTTTGTGGATTTATATTTGGAGTTAAGTGTTTTAAGAATGTATATTTTATTTTTTTATGACTCCCCACTTAAATCTGACATCTTTGTTTAGCAACCTGAGTCTATTCGAAATTAATTAGAATTGAGGACTTCTGATGTTTCTTGGATGTTCTTCCAAACCAGTAGTCCATTTGTCACTTGGTAATGGAAGACTATATGTCCTTAGTAGTTATCATGTACTTTGAAGGCTGTCTCTCATACATAATTGTTTTTTTCTTTTCTTTTCTTTTAATGGGTGTTGTTCTTTTAAGGGTGTTTTTAACTTTTCACTTTTAATGGCTGAGTTAGCCATCCCTGTGAATTTTAGTGAAAATGTTCAGCTAATTTTAATTTAGAGATACTGAAAATGTCAAGCAGAGAACATGCTGGTTGACTATAATCACCATGAAGAAAGAAAATAAAGTTCAGTCCAGATATTTTCTGACTCTTCTTTAAATCACTAATTTTAGCTCACCGTGCAGGTTCAATTCATGAAAAAGTATGACCTTGTCCTAACTCCATGGAGTCCATGGTGTAATTTCATAATGTATTTATACTGTGAGCCTCTTAAAAGGGATTTGATAAAAGTTTCTGAAGGATTCTCTCTGTTTACATCAATTTCTCATTTGCTTTCTAGAGAATTTCTGGTGAGCATTCTTTTTTGACATTTACTAAATGTTAGCTGCAACCCATGTTTAAATCATTGGCCTAGAGCCAGTAGGCTTACCAATTTATATTAGCCTGTTAAGAAAAACTAAGTAAAATATGAAAATTGCTCTGAAGAAGAATGGAGGCTAACAGTGAAATAGCCCAGTAATAGCCTGATATTCATTCCCTTGCTGAGTTCACCGTTGTGTCATTTTATACTGTTGCCAGACTCTGAAAGGAAATCCAAAGGAGAAATTAAAAATCATTCTTTCATACAGTAAAAATAATTATTTCATATAGCAACCATTCATGAGTACCTATTCTGGATCAGGCACTAAAAATGCAAGGAAAAAAGACTGGTTCACTTTGCAAGCAACTCACAGGTTCATACATTGACTCTCCAGTTTGAAATAAAAGCCAGAGCTGCTGTGGTTCATTCCATTCTTTGAGCAGTGGTACCTCCTGAAAGCATACATTTGTTTAGAACACCCACTGCTAGGAATTTTTCCTATGAAATAATTAAAGTATGCAGAAAGGTTTCAATTCTCTTAGAGTACTGATCTTCATTTTTAAATAGAATAACAAATGATGTGCCAGATGTTTCAGCAAGTATTTATTAGACATCTATGACATTTCACCTGGGTAAAAAAATTAGCTCTGGGATGTTTTTCTTGTCCACTAATATCGTGTGTGTTAGTTGTTTTCTACAATTAATTACTATCTTAATATTTCACAGGACCCACTCATTGTTTAGTCTTCCTGTCTTTCTCTGTAATTTCCAACAAAATATGGACAATATATGTTACTTCTACTAATATGCTCTGTCTTAGAACACTTCTGTCATTTATTTCTTCAATGGTTTTTAAAAGTGTATGAAAAATCACTCCAAATTCAATACCAAGTGTAATTTTAGCATAGATACTCATGTCTTCTGTTCCCAGTCCATATCTATAGAAAAAACTGCCTGATTTCTAAGTGAGAATCAGTCAGTGGCTTTGGAAGGAAGTGAAGCAAATGAACTGTAATTAAGCACTAAGTGTTTACGTTGGTTGAGATTCACAGCAGTGCTGAGAACAGGTGGAGAGGTGAACCAATTCCCTACTATTAATTTAAGTACAGTTTTAGTTGTTGTAAGCATAGTATAGTTTAGTTGTGCATTATAGTAAGTTGTACAAGTGTAGTAAGTACATTATGTAAAACCAGCTTTCAAACGCTCAAAACTTTTACTTTCCAGATACTGTGGGCTTGTTCAACAACCTTCATGATTTTCTCTTTAATTCAAAATGAAGAATTAAAGATTCTGGTATTACTTGTTGGGAAGTAATGGAATTTCTGAATTCAAATGTTATTTCTTTAACAAGTTATACCAGTGTTTAAGAAAGTATTATAGCTTCTGGTTATCACTAGAAATTTACTTCTAGGATTTTTTTTTTTTTTTTAATTTTCCAGGTTAACAGAGAGTTAACATTTTCAATCCTGAGACGTTTCCTTAAATGGTATTTTTAGAGAACTAGTCATTTGGATCTTTTTCTCATTTAAAATGGTGGCATTTCAAAATTCCTTTTTTCAGAGAACAGAAGTAATTGATTACTTGTTTTATTCTAAGGGTTTCTCCTCTTCAAAAATCTGAAGTCGTTGAGATGGTGAAGAAACAAGTCAAAGTCATAACACTTGCCATTGGAGATGGCGCAAATGATGTCAGCATGATACAGACGGCCCATGTTGGTGTTGGGATAAGTGGCAATGAAGGCTTGCAGGCAGCCAATTCTTCAGATTACTCCATAGCGCAGGTAAAGCATCATTGCTGCAAATCACAACATCATTCCTTTTAGTCTGCTAACACCGTGAAGAAGAAAATACTGATTTTTTTTCTCATTCTTGTTTTAGTTCAAGTATTTGAAGAATTTGTTGATGGTTCATGGTGCCTGGAACTATAACAGAGTCTCTAAGTGTATCCTGTACTGCTTCTACAAGAACATAGTCCTCTATATTATTGAGGTAACAGCAGGCTAAACTTAAAATCCTTGCAGATTTAAGTTTAAGATTTAAACTTAAACGTGCACACAGTTAAAGAAATCTTCTTTATGAAGACATTTTCTCATTGTTTTCATTAGTATTTTCTTTCTTTTTATAACTTCTAAGCTTGTTCGAACATAAATGGCTGTCAGCTGTGGAAAAAAATTAATATGTAAATTCTGGCTAAAAATGTTGTATTGCTTTGGTAGAAATGGTGAGTTAGAATTGCTAATGAGGTCTTGTTTTCAGTTTTTAAAAGACTATTAACTGTATAATTTTTTTTAAGTTCAAAAAATATACCGAAGAAAAGAGTCCAGTGCTGAGGGATAGTATACATATGGAAAACTGTATTTAGAAAGAAAAGTATTGATCCCCAGCACTTTAAAAAAATACAAATTTAAAAAAGAAAAATAAGGAGATGATAAACAGGAAACTGAGAATAAAGATTCTAATTCTGAGAGAGGCAGAGTAGTTAAGAAGGATACACAAGATATACAATAGTTTGATTAGTATTGGTTGTGTGGTAGTTCTTATTTCAAAACTTAGATCTGAGTTATATTCAGGTATCCCTTGCTATCCAGATCTGTTTTGGTTTCTGAGTTTGATACGTAACAAGAGTTCAGATAATAAGGAATTTACCTAAAAAATCAGGATATTCATTTCCTCTGTCTGGATGGCAGGGGATTTCTATGGTTCTTTCACATATCAAATCATTTTAAACAGGAAGGTTTGGATCAGAAATGGCACTTCTAAAATGACACATTTTGTTCCTCAAATATTTTTGCAGCACCTACTCTGTGCCAGGCACCAGACCTAGCCTAGCAGCTATAAAGTTAACCAAGCATGGTTTCTGTCCTCCATGAGCTGGCCAGTGGAAAAAACACTAGAGGCCACATGCACAAGTTTAAGTTTCCTAGGAGCCACAAAACCAAAATGCTAAAGTGAAGCTCAGATAAATTATAATGTCATATCTTATTTAACTCAATATATCCAAATGCCATTTTTCAATATGTAGAGAGAACTTTCTGTGTTCTACATTCTTTTCTCCATCTAAGTGTTCAAAACCAGGTGTGTATTTTATATTTATAGCACATCTCGGTTTGGACTAGGCCCATTTCAAGTATTTTAGAGCCCAAGTGGCCGGTGATGAAGGATAAATAAGTAATCTGAATGATTATTCAGGATGTGTTGAATAAGTTGCTTGCTTTTTTAACATTGGGCCATTAGATCATCAGAAGCTCCATTGTAATAATGAAACCCTGGTGTTATCAGTTTCCCTATAGCTCTGCATCAAAGAGCTTAAAGAAAACACTCCTTTTTCCACTCCCACAGGGACCCACCCACGCACTCATAAATCTGCTCTGGCTTCCTTACAGGTGTCTATCTGTACCACTTGCCCTCCATCCAGTTGACATTTCTATGTCTCTGTCAGAAAAAAACATGACCTCACCATTTTCTATATGGATCCCATATTTTACATCAGAGAAGTAACAAACAAATCAATTGATTCTGTATCTGCTGTTGGTTGAAGACTGTGTATACTTGGCTGAGCACTCTTTGTGCTTCTTCAGAATACCTGACTCCTTATTAACATGTTGATTGAGCATAATTCTTATTGTAAGTCAGACTAGTAACACTGAAACTTAATTTTTAAATCATTTTTATTATATTATTGTTGTACTAGGGTACATTGTAACATTTATCAAAGTTCTTACAATATATCGTGGTTCAGTTCACCCCCTGCATCATTCTCCTTTATCCCCCATTCCTGGAATAGTTTCCATATATCTCATTTTTCTTTTTTTTTTTTTTAATTATATTGTGCTGGGTGGGGGTATATTGGAGTATTTTCAAAAGTTCTTAACATGTCTGATTTTCCCCATTTTCCTACGTGAGTTCCTAATATTTCCACCACAATTACCCTCCTACACCCATTTCTTATATCCTTTGCCTTCCCACATGGTACTAATCCCCAGACAGGACCTATTTTACCTTCCTGTTCTCTGTTTTTGAAAAAAGACATTTTTGTTTGTTTAAGATAGCTATACAGGAAATTTCATTATGACATTTCCATGTATATATATATAGCATAACCCAAATTGGTTCATCTCCTCCATTTTTCTCCTTTCTACCTTAGTCCCCTTCTTATGGTAATTGAAACTTAATTTTGAAGTGTGCAAACAGTGTCACTTATTAGTCACTAAAAATCTATAGTTAGGCTATAACCCATGAGGTACAATAACCAAAAATAAGCAGGGCATAGTGATACAGATATGTAATTCCCAATTATACATAGTGTAATTCCAGTATTCAGGAGGCCGAGGCAGGAGGATCATGAGTTCAAGACCAACCTGGGCTACGTAATGAAGCTCTGTCACAAAAAAACAAAATATTAGTAAATAACCAAATGCTTAGACACACAAACAAGACATTACATGAATTTCCATTGTGTCTTACTGCAAAATTTGGCCTGGGAATAATCTGTATTTAAGGCAAAGTGAACCCCAAAATTGTGAGATTTTAAAAAATTCTTTTTATATACATAAACTTGTGATTATTTCCTAAAAATAATTATTTTTTTTTTCTCATTCCCCCTCCTGTATATCTAACTTTTCTAATTGTTTTTTCATCCCAAAATGTGGACATTCAAAAGAATATTATAGTTTATTTACATATACTTTTGAAGTCTTTTAAGACAGTTTAAAGCCTCTGCCTAGCAATAAATCTGCTTTAAAAATTAATTTTACAAAATGGAATATTTCTAGATCAATTGATAATCAACCGCATTTACGTTGATAATCAGCAATGAAGCAGAATTTATGTACTAATAAAGAAAAGAAAATGTACTAAACTCAGATGAAAACTAAATTTGCACGCTCTGTTTCTACACAGAGTTATGTGATTTGTGGTTGATTGGCCCTAAGTTTCACTTGGCTTCGAATTTAAAGCCTCTTCATGAGATATTTAACACTGATCACATTCTTTACACGTTGAAAAGGAAGCAAGCTCTAAACTTTACTGGAAATCTCATTTTTATTTTTCTTTTAGCACTTTATGGAAATGTATTTTGAATATAATTCCACTGTCTTGGAAATGAATCGACCTTTTAAATCAATTCCCAGATTCCCAACTTTTGCCAGCTAAAACAAGTTCTGCAGATGTTAATGGCTCATGTCAATACTGTGAATGAATAGACAGAAAACACATCATTGAATGTCTCTAGCAAGGACAACTGCCAGTCTCCAGTCTCTCCTTTCAGTTTTTTGTGCTGATCAGGCGTGGGAGCAGAGAACTCATTGAGTATTTGTAAGCTGCTGTTTAATATGCAGAAATGCTCCAACAGGAAAATGTCTGTGAAGCTTTAGCTGCCACGCCTCTGCTGGGAGGTGGAATTTAGAAATAATACCAGGAAAGGCAGGTCTGAAGTTGCTTTACTAATAAAGGAATAGTCTTGAACACTTTGGGTTTTATAGATTATCTGCAAAGACTGCTTTCCCATTGTTATACTGCCAGGAATATCAGTGTCTCGCTGCTCCATCACTGTAAGTTACAGCTATACAAATAAATACAAGTTCAGCAGGAGGCAGTATGATGTTCTTATTTACGGGAGCTTCCTGGCAGTAGTTCTAGGTGTTCTTTTAAATTAAAGAGATTTTTTTTTTTCTCTGAAATGTCTGACTCATTCTTAGCAAAATAAGGTCTTTTCTATCAAATAATTGGTTGCATCCAGACTTTCTGGTAAGACCTCACAACATTATTTTTTTCTAATTTCCAGAAGTTTTGATTATAGTCAGTAAGGTGAGGCTTTCCCAGCAGCTTGTGCTGGGAAATAGATTCCTTGTGAATTTAAATAGTTGACACACCTCCCCAGAGAGCCTGGTGCTTTTTTTTTTCTACATCAAATGGCATTGGTTGAGTCAAAGAAGGGACTTAATGTGTTTATGGTAATTCAGGTGTTCTTATTTAGCACGGGATATGTTCCAAATAGATCATTTAGCTGCAAGTCTAACCTGACTAACCTGAAAGCAGCCTTCTAGTAGACTACTGTTCACCATTTTTTCTTTCTTTAAAATAAGAAACTTGAATACCAGAATATTTGTGTGAACATGTAGATACTGTCTTATCTAGTCATTTTCTTTCCCTTTTTTAAAAAAAGACATTCAAATGTGAACTTTTAAAAATATGGAAAGTAAATTTGTAAAAAATGTTCACCTGCCTTTCAGTAAAAACAAGAAAATAGTGACCATGTGTTAACTCTACACTTAAAACTTCTGTGTCTTAAAGTAGTTAACTTATGCATTTTAAAATATACTTTAAATGCAGACATGTTGATGATTTATTTGTAAATTATTTTGAATTTAAAACTTTCTGTATATATTCATTGGTTTGAGAGAAGGTTTAAACTCACAGTAGCCTTTGAATCAGCACCAAATGTTACATACAAAGAAACTGAAGGGAGGGGGACTGCTCACATTTACAAATGTCTACCCACCTGTAAATTTTACTGCATGAACTTATAGTTTTGATAATTACAAATGCATTTAGAGGTATAACCTTTGAGCCAAATCATATCCATTTAGACAAATTTAATGTACTGAGAGCCTCAGCATTATTCAGAACAACTAAGATTAGACTATGTCTTCATAGACTAGAGAGTCCATATAATTGAAAGTTTGTGTTTAAAATTCTTTATATTTCCATCAGACCCAAGAAATCTGAAAGAGCTTCTAATGTATTACTAGAATAGATTATAGTTGCCATCAGGAAAATATAACCATCACCCAAGTCTCACAAATACATATTTACATAGTCCATATCTCAAAAAGGCCAAATGCAAAAAAAAATGGCATTAAAGTCTGTTTTATCGACTTGTGTATACACAGGAGGAAAGAATAAATTTAACTTTGTGTGAAGATGCTAAGTTCTTTTAACGTTTACGTGCATGACCGATCTGGCTTCTTGTTTAGGGCAAATGTTAAAAACATTTAGCAAAGTAAGTAAGAATTCCAGATTCGACTCCAATTTCTATGCTTTTGTTATTGTCATTAATGTGTTACAACCCCAACACAATTTGGACTTATTTTTCATGTGTTATTGCTACTTTGTTTTCTTTTCCATCTCATGAAGGAGACATTGGTTTAAATACATGCTCAGTCATTCCCTTCCACTATAAAAACAAAGAAAATCGGTGTGGGTACAGAAACTGGTCATAGGGAGGCCAGCCTGGGTACATATTGATAAATGGTGAATTTCTAGCAATTCATGCTTCCATAATGAGGTTAAATGAAACATAAAGTATAGCAAAGTCTCCACGACTCTGATTCACATTCACTCTAGCCACATGTGGAAAGTGCTTTCACTCTGACGGTTTTGTTATTATTATGTTCTGTGTTTGTGTTTATGTAATCTCATTGCTGGACTAGCCTTTTAACTCACCTAAGTCAACTTGATTTTTAATTATATTTTAGGCTTTCTTTTAAAAAATAAAAAAATAATGTAGGTATTATTAACTTGTTAATAATCACTTTAATTTTCTATGTTTTAATATGTTGGAGAAAACTGTATATTACCCCAAAATTTGGTTTCCAAACTTAAGATTTCTGTTTTAAAGAGAGTTTTAAATATATAAGAACATTATGGTCTAATAGGTAAAGATTTCATTTTATCCAGGCATAAAATTTAAACCAAAAATGCATCTTAAGAAGAAAAAAGACATGTAGAGTTTCAGTTCAGAAACATACTTACAGCAAAAACTATCAGCAAGGCAAACGTCCAAAATAATTAAATCCACACTGTAGAGGTTCTAATATCCATTAACAATGCCTTAAAAGATACGTAAAAACTTAATAAAATGCATATTTCAGAATTTCCAGGGGAAGGAGCAGAATATGACAACATACACAGTAGGCTTCAAGGAAAGTGAATTTGTGAATTCTTTAAATGAATTGTATGGGTACAGCTGATGCAAAAGAAAATGGTGATTTTTTTACTATAGGAAATTATTTTATGAATAAACAATTGCTGCTATTATAGCAAAAATGATCTTTATATTTAAAGGTCTACATCCTGGTAGATATTTTTAAAAGAAATTAAAACTAAAAATTTAATGGTGTGTAAATCTTTTCCCTTTTAGAAACAAGATTGTAGCTAATTTTTTTAAAGCTGTGATTGATTATATAATTTTTTAATTTGACAAGTAGAACCAATTCTGACTTACATAGCAAATGCCTTATTGAAAGCATCCCTTTAAATCAAAAAGTTAGTGAAAGAATTGTCATTTTTAAGAGCATCCTGAAAATAAGATGTTGATGCTGTTGATTTTTGCAATTGTTCACTATACAACAGATTTTAAACAATGCATTGATAGTTTTTGTTTTCTAATTCTGGGATTTGGGTTGTTTTCTTACTAGATCTGGTTTGCCTTTGTTAATGGCTTTTCTGGACAGATCCTCTTTGAAAGATGGTGCATAGGTCTTTATAATGTGGTAAGTTTTACACTTTTAATAATTCCTGTTTTACTTAATCCTGTGACATAGAGATTCACCCAGCATTTGGCTGCTTGGTGTAATGACCTGTTTGTCACTTTAGATGTTTACAGCAATGCCACCCTTAACTCTTGGAATATTTGAAAGATCATGCAGAAAAGAGAATATGTTGAAGTATCCCGAATTATACAAAACATCTCAGAATGCTCTGGACTTCAACACCAAGGTAGGAACCAGTGTCTGAGCATGCGTTCAGTGGGGCTATATTTGGGGCATCTAATTTTCCACAGCCAAGGTGACTCCAGCCTGAGACAGCTCCAAGGTGTCCACTGTGTCATGACATAGTTCTTAAGGTTCTGATATAGAAAGAGAAAGTGTTTTGTGGTTTAGTCAAGTTGCTTTATTTGTTTTACAAAATTAAAATGAAACCACCCTTCAGTGGGGTTTTTGAGGTAGCAGTAAGCTGGTCTGGCAGATAGAAGTCATTGTCCTTTGGTCCTCTGGCTGTCTGTCTTTGCAGCATTGTGAGAAAATGATCTCTTCTCAGAGGGACCAATCATCTAGGACTAACAAGGGCTGGCTTTGCAAGTGTAAAAGGGTTAAAAAAAGAAGTATTCTATCCTTTCTTACCAATTTTCTGTTTTGTGAAATAACTTTGTCCTTATTAGAACTTCAGATTGATTTTATTAGGCATTAGAATTACAGTCTTGGGAAGTAACTTGCCATCTAATCATAGTACTCAGTATTTTTAAGCCTTGAAATTAAAAATATACATTTCCAACATTTTATCTAAAAATCACAGAGTGGGTTAATATTCTGCATAACAAGGCACAGAATATTTTCATCTCTTATGATCCATGGGATTTATTCATCTCAACAAAAAAAGAGATCTCGTTTTCTGCATAATTTACTTTCCTGTAAGTGTATATTCTAAAGTGTTTCTACTGGTATTTGGCAATAATTCAGGTTTCTTTAGTGCAAGTGAGGAGGAAATCTTTAATAATAATTTTTAAGAATCAAAGTAGGTGCCATTTGGAAACTCTTAACATTTATGCATTTGATTAGTGGTATAGATGCAACAAATACAGTATGCCCCACTGAATGGCGAGTGCATATTATCAGTCATCAGGTGTAACTTTTAATTCACAGTCTTAAATTTAGGATAGTTAATGTAGGAAATTTCTAATATTTATTAACTCACAAAACTCTCCAATGACACTTATTCTTAGCATACTGAGAATAAAGTGAAACAGGTGTTTTAGTGCCTCTAACCTCACATAATAAATGACAGTGTTAAATTTATAGCTAAAAGATTATTCTTCTGAGACTTAATCTTCACGAACATGCTGTTTATAAATGCCCAGCTGTACACACACATATAATTTGATGGCTTTGTTTTAAGTAACTGAATTTGGTTTAATTAAAATAACAAACACACTGAAGGGTTCTTTTAATTTATTCCACTGATTCTGAAAAGTATTTCTAATGGTCTTATTTTACGGTATTACTGTTTACCATATGCAGTGTCTAAGTTTATAGTTTAATGTTTTACTTTTGAATTTTTTAAACTTATTTAAGGTGCACAGTTTATTTTAAATTCTCCCACATTGTGTAATGTTTTTTATTACCTATGGCAATCATTTTCAAATGATGGCAATTATAGTCAGGGAAGTTACAATGGGTATGAGCTGTTGTTTTCCTGAAAAAAGTGACCTGAGAGCTGAGAAACTCCATCCTCCTCATATACTAACAATAACTTTCACTGATCTAGACATCATATCTACTCAGACACAGGCCCCTGTCTAACATAGTTCAGGCTCTATAGTGCTGTCTGAATCAGGAGTTAACTTCCCAGGCCACAAACTTGGCTGTGTCACTCTTGCTTAAAAACATAAATTGATCCTCACAGGATTACCCAGTCATTCCTGCAAAGCCACAGCCTTTCATGCTCATTGTACATAACAACATGGGCAAAGTTTTGTGGCCAGGGAAGGGTACAATAGGTAGTATATAGTTTTAATGCGGAAGCATTATTATTTGTGTCTTTTGTTGTTGAAAAAGTATTTCATTATTCATTTTCTAACTAGCCCAGGCAGTTAGAAGAGTCATCAGATCAACTCAAACAAGCAAGACACTTTCCTTATCTATTTGAATATTTATACTTTGTATATACAAGTTGCCAACCATTTTTGTAGGGTTTATGAGTTTCTCAAACGATTCAGTGAAATTCTTTGATTAAATCCCATTTAAGTGTTTTAAAATCAGGGACAAATGACTACAAAATGCATAGTTGTACACACAGTGGTTGCTGTGGGTCCCAAGTGTAGAAGCATTGTTGCCTTGAATGATGATGCTTACGTTTGTTATGGTAAAAAGGGTCGGAGGTTCTGAGGTCTTGACGGGGGTTAAAGGATTAGCATGTGACAATAAGTATCAGTCAGGGAAATGGAAAAGTAGAACTAATTTTTCTTGCACCCACCTGTGCTTTCTGTCAAATAAAAACTTGTGGTAATGACATAGTGAGGAGAAGCGACAAAGGTTAATGAGTAACACAAGTTCAAATGTGTAAAGTATTGGAGCGTAAATTGGATCATACAATCCACTGTGTCTGGGTGAACTAACAAAGGAGATTGAGATCACAGTGGAAAATTTTGGGAGGCAGGCAACTTAATTTCTGTTGTTTGAACAGCTTAAAACTATTAATACATGCCAATTTTATTTAGCATAAGTTTTGTTTGCAAGAAACACTTTTAAAAGACAAAACTACAACTGGGCAGAAGGCTCTAAACAGTTTTCTATAACTTAATCTTTCACATTCATGTTACCAAGAAAGTACCAGTGATCTTTGTTCTTTTGTTCTTAAAGCACAACAGACATTAAAAAGTAATAACTATTAAGTGTTGCTGTAGTTATATGAAATTTGGTATTAATAGGTTTTTTAAAAATTGATAAATTCAGTCATAGTCACACTGTAATGATTATGTTATTTAAATGTTATGTTTTGGTACTTTTAGCATAAAGTGTATATATATTTCTGTAGCAAGAGGGCAAGAAAGCACTGTATCTTACTACCATTGAAAAATTTATACTTGTATTACATATGGAAAAGAGAAGGAGCTTTCCCCAAATTACAGTCTATCTGAAAGTCTGTTCTCCTGGAAGAATGAAAATAATCCCAACATACAGAATTTCAAAATCTGCATTTCTTGTAAATTTTGTTTTCTTTTTCAGGCAGAAATTTAAACTTTTAAATACTTGGTTTTTAAAAAGTAGGAAAAAAATTCAAGTGAAGCTGAAAAAACATTTTGAGAAACATAAAAATAAATAAATGACCCATGAAAGTCTAAGAGGCAGAAAGTGTCTGTCAGTTCTATTAATTCACAGTGGTGGCCCGGCAGAAACACATTTTGTGAATCTAGCTTATAGATAAAAAGAAAGGTCAGAGTTCACAGAGCTAGTTTATCGCAAATGGTTCTCATGGATTTTTGTTTTCCCTCAGGTTTTCTGGGTTCATTGTTTAAATGGCCTCTTCCACTCAGTTATTCTGTTTTGGTTTCCACTAAAGGCCCTTCAGTATGGTAAGTACAAAGGATATGAATGCTAAGAGATGACTTTTTACTTTTTTAGAAAAGTAACTCATTGTCAATACATGTTAAAAATTACAGCAGTGTTTCGTTTTATGGTATTTTCCTTAACCTAAAATGCATTCTCCAAAAGTTGTGCACACTTTAAAGATTTTTATTATTCCCTTGGGAGCAAAGTGATTTAATATATGCAAAGCCTTTCTTCTTCACTTCTCATGTTTTGCAAAGTTGCAGGGAGTTAAATTTTAGGGCACCTAACCCCCCCCCCAACAACATATAGTTTGAAGACAATAAGTGCTAATATTTTATGTAGTCTATTTATTATACCTATGAGGCTTGTATCAAGCACTTTAGGCTGAACCTAATCAGACATGCTAGTATTTTCAAATGAACTTGAGCCGATATTTTTAGATGAGGTTTTTAATATGTTTTAATGTTCATCTTAGAGGACAAGCTTTTTTCTGCTTATTGCAAGGGAGTGATTTTATTCTGTCAGTTTTGAGAGAGACGATCATGGCGTGCTTCCTACACACATAAAAATGATAAGTAGCCACTCCAGGAAAGATCACAGTCACACTCAGGCTGGTGCCTCCACCACCATACTGTTGCTCACTCTTCTCCGGATACGTGGGTAGTCCCTTCTGGCCCTCCCTCAGCATGTGCTCAGAGAGGCCCTCCTAGATGACAAGTCCAAAAGAGCCACCATGGCCCACCTCCCGTTATTTCTTCATCGTACTTTCCTATCGAGGCACAATGTGTTTGAGTCTTTCATGTCTTTCTCCACTGTTAAAGTCAAAGTTTCAGCAGGCTGGAGAATTAGTCAGTTTAGTTTTATTCTGGGTGCTTAGAACAGTGTGCAACTTCTCTTAGGTACCCTGTAAACTGTGGGTGGATTAGCAGAAGCATGCAGCATCGATAATACAGAGAAGGCACTGGGCTCCTGTCCTTGCAGAGATTTTAATGACCTTTCTTTATTAGTTGCTCAGTAAATTACAACAGTGAATATTTTGCAATTTCTAGGCCTTTGGGATGAGTTTGTTTTTGAGATCTACCATTCCATAAAATTGACCACTTAAACATTGCAATTCAATGGTTTTTAGTATATTCATGGAACTTTATTAATATCACCATTATCTAATGCCAGAATATTTCATCACCCCATTAAAAAAAAATTAGTAATCACTCCTTGGAAACCCCTAGTGTTTCTGTCTCTGTAGACTTGCTTATCCTGGACATATCATGTAGATGGAATTATATAAGTAACTTTGGTTCATTCACTTTGCAGCATGAATCAGTACTTCATTGCTTTATTCTATTATTTTATGATATACCATATTTTATTTACCCATTAATGAATTGATGAGATATTTGGGTTGTTTGGAACATTGGGATATTGAGGTCCAGGGTATAATCCAGGATGCCATTAAGCCAAATAGCATGCAGTACACCTGAGCGTTGGCCATGTAACTTAGACTCTCTGAGAGTAGGTCCCACATCTGTCACTGCATTTTTATGGGAAGTGGCTCAAGCCATCCAGCTGTTCAGGCCATCCCTGGGGTCTGCTGCCTATGAAGACCAAATTTAGCCAAGTCTAGAAGACACTTGGTATTTTTCCTCAAAGGATGTTTTACCATACTAATGTTTGAGAGCTTTGTAATTGTTTTACCTTGCTTTTCATTAAATGAAGGAGTCTGTGGGCTTTGTTTTGTTTTGTTTTTGTGAGAATGAGAGAACAGAAGAAATAAAAAACATGCTAGATGTTCTCTTGTCTTGTCAAAGACAAGTTGTCTGCCAACCCCTTGTAAAACCAGGACCTTTTGGATTCCATGAGGTCAAATTCTCATTGTTTCAAAATGTTAATAACATTAAGATTTATCTTTTTCACTATTGACAAAAAGCAACAGTGGGTAAAACTGTTGGCATGTTAGCACAGACTACGGCAATACTGCACTGGTAGTCACTGCACCCTTCACTGCCGGATACCTGGTTCATTTAAGGTGTCCTTGAAGAAGCCATAAGCCAGAGCTTTTAATAAACCTCGCTCTTTAGTACACATCTTCATAATATTCTGAGGGACAAGATGGGAAGGGCACAGAAAGCCCTTCTGCTGCATGCTGATGTGCAGGGCTGGTGTCCAGGAGTGGTGCCTTTCAGAAGGTTCATGTTGTGAGGTAAACCAGCGGCTCCCACAGCTTCTCAGAGTATGGCTTGGACGAAAGATCCCATGGTGAGATCAATGGATTTTTAATAGAGTGAAAAAGTTCACTGATAAATTTTCAGATTCCACGATGGCAGCTAACCTTTAAGAAACTAGTTGTTGAGTTTTGATGTAGTATCAAAGAATATCCACAATTATTGAGAAAGATTAACAAAAATAACTCCCCCCTTATAATTCCATAGATGTCCCTATGAAGCTGGGTATCTCTGATGTATTTTAACCAAAACAACATATGAGACTCCAGCTGTATTCTCTTAAACTGGACATTAATGAGATTATAAAAACGTAAGGCAATGCCCATTTTTTCATTTTTTTGTTCAGAAAATATCTGTTTAGATTACTACATACTGGGTTTATTACTGCTGTTTTACATTAAACAATGCAGATTTTTTATGTTCTGTAATTTCTAATTTGGTAAATGCTGATCACATTAAGCCACATAAGCCAAAGTTTTGGGGATTCTCAATAATTTCTCTGTGTAAAGGGGTCCAGAGACCAGAAACTAGGAGAACAAGTGACTTAAACTAAATCACCACCCAAATTCTAAACCTGCTCTGCACCAGACACTGTGCTTGGTTGCATGAACCTTGATGAACCTACAAACCCTGAAGTATAAAGAGTTTATCTCCCTTTTTTAGGAGGAGAAACTGAATTCCATAGGAATAAATAAAAATAACCTCAGGTGACACAGCAGCTAAAAGAACTGGGCATGGCCTGTAGAGACACCAGCACCCCTCTCCCTGTCTTACTTCTGCTGTATTCAGACCCATTTGCCCTTACATCCAAGGCTTTGAATACATCTTCCTGAATAAGTACACAAATAAATACTTTGGTACACAAACCATGGAATTTACACTTTTCAATTATACTAATGATTTAATTATTCAGTCATTTTTATAATCATTCAATTGTAATAACAATTTTGTTAGCTGCCACTTCCTTCATGTAAAGTCATGTTTGTTAGTTATTGCTAGAATAACAAAATACATTAAAATATGCCCCTAAATTCACCCAGACCCTCAGAGAATTGTATGCCTGAACCATACAGGTGCTCCTCGGCCTCTGAGTTGCTGTTTCTGAGTCCTTTTGGTTCCATGCCAATAGCTTTATTGAGAGAAAGGATAAAGGTTCTGCTGACCCTACTGCTAACAATGTTCTCTTGTCTTAAGGCCCATACCTTTAAGTGTCCCTTGCATGATTAGTTTGGATTTTTTATTTACTTCCCTAGACCCTCCTTTGTTTTCTAACAAGCCTCTCTTCTTGCAGGTACCGTATTTGGAAATGGGAAAACCTCTGATTACCTGCTTCTGGGAAACTTTGTTTACACTGTGAGTGGAAGATTCTGCTTATTAGCATACAAAACCAAAGCCTTTCATCTGTGCTCATGTTATTTTCAAATATAAATGTGTGCATTTCTGGGCTTTCAGGTTGTTTACAATTCCCTTTAAAAATCAAGGAAGACATTTTGAGTGTTAAGAAATTATATAAATATTCTTACTGTTTGCAGTTTTGATTTTGTTTTTGTTTAATCTTTTGAGATAGGGTCTCACTATGTTATATAGCCCAGACTGTCCTAGAACTCAAGATCCTCTTGATGTAGCCTCCTGAGTACTGGGATTACAGGTGTATTCACCACACCTGTTCTGTTAAGGTTTTTTCATCATTATTTAGATTCACTGAGAATTTTCATTGCTTTTGTTTTCAGTGTTCCCTGTTTTACTCTTACTGCCCTGTTTTCCCTTTATTTCTTTGTTTTTTCTTTATCCTCAAATGTATTTTACTGCCATTGTTAACATTGTCTTACTTTCCTGAATTTATACCAAATATCAGCTGGGTATGTAGCCAGTAATTATTCTAGAAGCTCATGGTAACTAAAGTGAGAGAGATCTCCAGGCGTAAGGGACATTTACCCACGTGAGGCAAAGGATCCTCTGTGCACAAATCACTAACATAGTTTTGTGGACAAGACACAAGTCTGATATTCTCATTGCCACTAAAGAGCTGAAAAACATTTTTAAACCATGTTTCCCAAGTAAAAGTGAATGCTAATGCGTGAGGTCATGCAGTTGGTATCAGATAAATGTTCACTCCAGCCTTCAAATCTGAATTCTATGGCCACACTCTGTCCTCTCCTCGTTTGCCTCACTCAGCCTCTGAACAGAGAAAATATTCAGCCAAATGGCAGCTGGTATAACTGACTCATGCCAACAGTTGAGAGAAAATCTGTGATAAGGTAGAGTGTGGCTCACTGGTGGAATACATGAGTTTAATCCCCAGTACCCAAAAGCAATTATATCTATTTCAGGTATTTGAATAACTGAATGATAGGAGATGAAGATTATTCAGAAACAGAGGGATTTGAGAATTTGACAAATTTGGGACTTTTCTTTCCATTGACATCGACCCATTGAAGTAGTAAAAGAAAAGCAAAAACATGTCTGAGGGACTAATGATGTGCTTTCTTACACAAATGCAAAACAGAAATAGGTAAATACTTAACAGCATAGGCTGCAATAAACCAGAGATTACTTAGGCCTCAAAAGAGTGTTTTTCCATAATTTTCTGTCAAACTATATCTCTTATCTTAGAACTTTTTATGTAGCTTATGCTAACTGATACTTTCATCTTAATGAGTTTTATCCCTACAGATCTTAATCCTAATTTGCCCCCAGATATCTTGCTGAGAAAGCCCAACTGTCTCCCATTAGCCTAACTTCACTACAACCCTGAAAAGCAGCTAAGCAAATGCTGTACACAAACCCTGAGCCCGCCTCAAAGTAAACTGGGCACTCTGGGCGTTGGGTGGTTACCACTGCCAGGCAAGCATCATGCTTCCATTGCCTCAAAGTACCCAGAGTTCTCTTGGCTATATATTTTAAATTTTATTATTCATGGTGAATAGATCACTCTAGATAATATTCCAGCCCTGAACACTATTCTGGGTGTATTGTATTTACTGTTCTAGTCTCAAAAAATAAAACAGAAATGAAAACAACCCCGTGAGGTAGCTGTGTTAGTTGTTTTTAAATCACTAGGACAAAATACCTAAGAATGAGATAACAGGAAGAAAGATTTATTTTACTCACAGTTTCAGAAATTTCAGTCCATCATGGCAGGGAGGGTATGGTGAAGCAGAGGGACTCACCCTATGGCAGCCAGGAAGCAAACAGAAGATGCCTGCACTAGTGGGATCTCGCCTTTTCTTTCCCACTTTTATTCCATCCTGGCTCACAGCCTATGAGATGGTGCTGCCCATGTTCAAGCCAAGTCTTCCCGCCTTTAGTCCCCCTTTAGTTAATCTTCTCTGGAAATGCCTCACAAACACACCCAGAAGTGTGTGTCACTAATCTCCCAGGTGCCTCTCAATCCAATCAAGATCATTATCAAGATTAACCATCACAGTGAGTAACCTTTATCAGCCCCAGTTAAGAGACACCCAGATGAGGTAACTTGCCTCATTCATTAACCAAAGTAGCTGATAGGTGTGGATGTTTTGGACACAGTCTGACTCCAGTGCATTCAAGCACTGAGCGTAGGGCAGTCAATCTGGCCCTGGTTTCCTCCTTTCAGAATTGCTAGTATACTCACCATCAATGCATGTGTGTCACCGAGGGATGGCAGACTTTCCTGACCTTCCCTACAGGGTTATAAGCATGTAAAGTTCCCGAGTCTAAACATCCAATTATTTTACTTTTAGTATTTATCTTTAAAACACTCAGGAAGTTGAGCTGTTAAACCGTCATATTTATGAACTACAATAGCATTTCCCCTTTCTGTTTTAGTTTGTAGTGATAACCGTGTGTCTGAAAGCTGGATTGGAAACGTCGCACTGGACGTGGGTAAGGATATCTCTAACCACAGTCAAGAATTGTCACTTTTGCTTATGTGCCCCTCCAATTTCATGGTTATGTTCCATTCTAACATGATCTCTTCCTTAATCCTAGTCCACGGGCAGTCAGTTTGGAGCATTGGGAGTGGAGGGAATTTGGAAACATTGAGTTAAGCAAAGTTAACTTTAACACAAGACTTCTCAGAACCTTTAATATAATATTGTGTATTGTGACTATCCCAAGAAGCAGGAAGACTATCAAACTATGTGCTTTTTTTTAGAGGTGCCCCTCATTAGAAAATGATTTTGAAGACAAGTAAAAATAATGAAAGATCTGTCCTTGGATATTTAGAAGCAGTCTGGATAAAATAAGTTCCATTAGTTGTGCGGTTCTCTACATCTAGGTAGACAAACCTAGGAAAGAAAATGAAATTAAAGTTTGATATTGAGGGGAAAGATTGGTTCAAGAAATTTGGATTTGACAGTCATCAGCATACAGTTAATAATATTCTCAAAAACATTGTCTAACATCTTTGCAGGACAGCTAAAAGATGATAGTAGATTCTTAAAAAGGCAAAAGTCAGAGAGAACCAGCAAGGGAGATTATACAGGAATGATTACTTCTAAATTCCAGTCTACAAGCATCATAACTGTTGTGGGAGGGATTAACATTTAATGAAAAATCCAGTCAAATGTGCATGCAGTTATGTAGCAATTTCTATAGATAATATTTTTATAAATGTAGTAAACAAATAAGAGAATTATGAAAGTTATTAGTGTTTGTATAGTCGGTCTGCCTAAGTCTGTTGACAAGGATTTCCTTTTCACAGTTCAGCCACATAGCGATATGGGGCAGCATCGCACTCTGGGTGGTGTTTTTTGGAATCTACTCATCTCTGTGGCCTGCTGTTCCAATGGCCCCTGATATGTCTGGAGAGGTACTGTGTCCTCATGACTCATGATTCAACAAAACCTCAAAAATTGATATTTATTAATGAACCTCCATCATTTAACATGATTTTCCATTTTGTTGATTTATATTCAAATAGCATTTGACCATTGAAAAGCTGTTTTTAAATCCCACAGTTGGGAGAAATAAATCTCCAAAAAATATTTTAAACTTGAACATTTAACTTAAATGTGACTTATCCTTTCATAAACATAGCTGGAACAATAAAATATAATTGTCAGGAGTTTGAATCATGTTGGGAATATCCATATAGACGATGCCATTTTAAAATTAGGCCATAAATCCACAAGTACATTTTGTATAAGAGGTCTGTGGACATGGCAAGGTTTTGTCTTTGAGACAGCCCATCATTTCTTCTGTTATCTCTTATTCTAGAGAAAAGTCTGCTGCCACTAGATTAAATGCACTTTTCAAGTTGTCTTAATGACGTTGGTTTGGTTCTCATTTTGAAAGAATTAGAACATGAGACATTTCAGCCTTATCATGGTCCATTTTCAATTCTGTCTTTCAGTTTCTTGTTACACTGGTAGGAATTGAGTTATTAGGTGTTCATGGGGGAGTGTCAAAAGATCTCCTTTCCTTTAGAAGAGAGTCCAGCAGTAGGAGAGTTTATGATTTCAATTGCAGGAAATTTGACATAAAATGTATAAAAGAAAATGTGGAAAACATTTCGGGATTTCCTGTGACCTCACAGTAACTTGCAAATCAAGGTAACGTGAGCCCGTTTGCAGTACATGGTTTTACCGCAGTCACAGGAACGCTTTCCAGTGGTTTCCATGTATTTCTTGCCCCTAAGTACTGCCTGAGTACCTTTCACTTTTGACAGTCTGGTTTATAGATCTTTTTTATGAAATTTTATCTGACAGCATCCTGCTTTTTATAAATTAGCAAAATGCAGACACATTTTTAAAAATTTTTGTGGTTAAATTTATTAGAGAGCGGTATTATGTCCTATTACAGCAAAACCAGATGCATTCAGGAGTATGTACTTCCTTCCACCAAATGGGAAGGCATCTTTTTGAAACGTACACTGTGAACCCTTGAAAATTTATAGCATGTATTTTAAGGGGAACAGAGAGAAAGCTGTGACTCTATCTCTTCCTTGCCTTGGTTTCCAAGTCCTCCTTTTTTAAAGTACATGTGTCTGTAAGGATGTCTACAATGTCTGTAAGGATGTCTACATACATCTCAGATGATGGCACTTGGAAAATCCAGTTCTATTCTTTGTTTCTATTTGATGTGTCCTGACTGAACCTGCTTTTCCCCAATATCAATTCTAACCCAATATCTTTTTCACTAGACTTAAGTCTTTGCCTCAATTTTTCTCATTTCTCAATGTTTATCTTCTAAATGAGTGACACAAGATTTTGAGACCCACATAGTTTAAGCAACTGTGAGTACTAGGTTTGATGACAAGAACTGAGTTTTTGACCACCTACTTCTAAGACAAGTGTGAAGTTTGACTGGCTCTTTGCCAACCAAATATAATTCTACCCTTGCCTGTGGAATTCCCAGTGTTACCCAAACACAGAACTTAATATCGTCTCTTGAGGCTTGCTGTGATGCTGTGCTTAATTCAAAGTGAAATGAATGTCAGTATTCCATCATGTTTTTGTTCACTTCATAGACAGTGGAAAGTGCTAACAGGAGTTCTGTTTCTTGTTGTTTTAATACTACTGAAACCTTGAATAAAGTGTTTAAATAGCTGCCACTTCATTGAAATTATGAAGAATTAATTCATCTGTAGGCTTTACTAGCTTGTCCAAAATGTAAGTTGATTTATATGTAAAGTTGGCTGATCATCTTTTCTTTTGCTTTTCTTTTGTTTTTTGTTTTTTGAAACAGGGTCTCACTATGTAGCTCAGGCTGGCCTCAAAATCCAGATCTTCATGCCTCTACCTCTCTGGGATTACAGGAGTCTTGAGTGCAGGAATAGCCTGGCTGGCCATCTTAAATAAAGTGCATATATTCATCTAACTTTCATAGCAACCTATTGCGGTATATTATGTATTACATGTGGTAATACATTGTTATAAGAAATAGCAGCAAAAGTGTAAATATCAGTATCTGCTATCTTGATGTGTTTTATGTAAACATACTGAAATATAGCCCAGGACAGCCTCCAGAGCTTAGGGTTACTTCACAGAACTCTTGGCATGGTGAGCAGGTAACTTTCTGTCACCACCACTAACAGGGCCATAAGCGTCTTATCCAGAGACTATGTAGGCCCCTTCAGTCCCATCCTTTCCTGTGTTGATTTGCCAGCAGATCCTCCCAAAACTGAACAATTAATTGTGTACATTAATTATGATTGCCTAAAAGCTTAATAAGAGTCTCCAAGATAGTATAGTGTAGAAGTAGAGAAGGCAGTCTGGAAATAGTAGCCCTGTTCTGCTCTGTGCTGGTTCCAGAGAGGTTTGAGAGGGTAAGGCACTGTGTAGATTTAAAGATTGACAAGAGGAGCTATTCAAAAAGGCAACTGAGATCTGGGAATAATCGTACACCAATAATTCCTAATGGAAGCCATCTTTAGATAGAACACTATCTTTACCCAGGTACTTCTCTAAGTACACATTCATTCAATCAATTTAACAGCAATTTATTGAGATTCTTCTATGATTCAGGCACTGTTCTACACTCTGTATTCAGATCTGAGTAAAATAAAAACCTATGCCCTCCTACAGGTCACGTCTCTAATGAAAAGACTATAGGTAAAATATATGGCTGGAGGTAAGTGCTGTAAAGAAAAGTACAACAGGCAAGGGACACTGAGAGACAAGTTTTCAGCTGTTTCCCTTGGAGCCTGTGGCTTTTACTCATAGTTAAGTCATTGGAAAAAGCCAGGCATGGCGTCCCAGGACTATAATCCCAGCACTCAGGAGGCTGATGTAGGAGGATCACAAGTTTGAGGCCAAACATAGCAAGCACCTTCCTCAGGGCGGCAAAAAGATCATTGGAAGTGCCTAAGAAACAAGTGTCAGGATCTGACTTAAGTTCTCCCAGCAGGGCTCTCCCTGTTGTGCTATGAATCAGATAGAAAATTGTAGCCAACCAGGTGAGGGATAACAGCATCTTCCACCAGGAGGGGAGCAGTGCTGAGAAGTGTTCAGATGCTGAGCAGAGCTTGAAAGTTGAGCTCACAGGATTTTCTGTCAAGTTGAATGTGAAGAGAGAGAGGAAGAGAAGTCAGAATCACCTCTGTGTTTGCCATTTCAATGATGAGGACTAACTCCCTGGTCCTCACCACAAACTTGCTATAGTAGCCAATTTACAGATAAGGAAGCTGAGGCACAAAGGAGTTATGTCTGACCTCCCAGAAAGAGGAAGAAGCAGAGAGAGGATTTCACCTTCAGTGTCTGGTTCCAGAGAAGATACTGAGTTGCTTCTCTGATGCTAGTTATTCAGAAGAACTCATGGTATTTTATCTGGAAATCAGAAGTCTGCAGGGTCACTTGCTGATTCCTTGCAGGTATATGGAGGATTTGCATAGAAGAGGAAATCTGTCTATATCCCAGCAGTGCTGCTTCCTCTGTGTTTCTACATTTTCCTAGTACAGGCATCAAGTGGCAGTCTTCTTTCTGCCCTGTGACCCTTCCAACCGTGGCACTCCTCCAGCAACCACTGCTTCTTCATTCCTTTACCAGTTGTCTGAGACCAGACAGAGTGGAACATTAAGTGACTGTTGAATTAAAACCTTGCTTATTTCTTCAGTGGACAAATGAGAAACAGTGTGATGGTTAGAGAGACAGATCTCAGCCTGAGTAAGTCTATCTTTCCCCCATCTAGCAATTTCCAACATGTACAAATTTCCAGCTACAGGAGCATATTGGTCTCACTGAAATCACACTTCCCATTCTAGTCAGTGAGGAGCTCTTGGCCCCTAGTGACACTGAGGCCACTTCTCATCCATTCCATACCTCCAAAGTCACCTTCCAGTTCCTAGGATTTGTGCACCTGTGGCTTCTCCTCGCTGTGTCCTCTCCAATGGAGTGCATGAAGTGTTGGAAGGGTGCAAACTCTTGCTCTATTAACAGGAACTCAGAGTGCAAATTACACAAATCAGGCAACTTACAGATACATGTCATATGCCTCCAAATTCAGCTTGATACAAATTCAACTTGTATTCTTGGTTCATCATTGCAGCTCACACCTGAAGACAGAGACATTGCTCACATGTTGAAAGAAAAGTCCTTGCTTTCTAAGAGATGGAGAGAAGGGAACTAACACACACTATGCACCTACTGTGTTCTCCAGGCCTCACGTTTGATGGCAGGCATGACTTGCTTTAGTTAAATCCATATAGTAGACCCTTGTGGTAAACAGAGAAAAGGCCAGTGACCCAGAGAATTTCACCCAGAACATCCTGTTCAAATACACTTGGCTTCCCCTAACATCCTGAGGAATCTGTACCTTCTCTTTGGGGATCATGACTGTTCCTTCCCCCCAGGTGAGAGCTCTTTCTTTTCATGTTGTATCCGTCTTCCTGCATGCATCTGATCTGCTATTTCTTAGCTTCCCATTGGCCCTGATCACTTTCCCTTAGCTAGCCAAGTATCAAACTGCTCCAGTCTCTTTTAAAGAGTGCTCAGATTTCTAATAATTACCCTTTTTCAACATCTACCAAACTCTCTCTCATTTATAGAAACTCTCCCACATATCCTAGCATTTTGCATCTTCTTAAAGCAATATTGGCATACAGGTGGTGGCTCACACCTGTAATCCTAGCTACTTGGGAGGCTGAGATCAGAAGGATCATGGTTGGAAGCAGCCCAGGCAAATAGTCTGAAGACCCCATCTCCAAAATAACCAAAGCAAAATGGAGTGGAGGTGTGACTCAAGCATCTGCTTTGCAAGTGTGAAACCCTGAGATTAAGCGCCAGTCCCACCAAATATAAATATAAATATTTATACACACACACTCACATTTCATTTTAAAAAAGAAAAAAAAAAACTATGAATCAGAAAACTCAGTCATCCACATGGTCAGAGAATACATGGTTGTCACTGAGCTCTAATAGGGCCTGGTGTTCTGAGAGCCAGGCACACTTAGAAGCACTTTTCCCGAGTTCACTCATGCAGTCCTCACAGCAGTACTGGGAGATTGGTCCTTTAGATACAAGTTAGTTCCACAGAGCAGTTATATCACTTTCTCAAGGTCACACAGCTCCGGAGTATCTGAGATACTATCAGAATCCAGCCCAAGTCTGTCCCCTTGACCACTGGCCACACTGCCCTCTGTTCTTTTTTGCGTTTCTTCTCTCACCTTTTCGTTCCCCTTCACCATGGCTTTTCTCCCAGCCTCAGCAACCTTAAAAGTTTAATGCCCATTTAGTACCAGTGTCATGGATCAAAGTCCTTATTTCCGTCTTAGTTGGTGAAGTGACCAGTCTGTTATCTGTGATGAGGATTTCCATCTTCATCTTCCTCAACCATCTTTATTGCTGGTTGGGGTTTCCTTTCATGCCTTCCAGTAGCTTCTTTTCCTGTTT
The DNA here is from genome assembly GCF_047511655.1 of Castor canadensis. Classification (NCBI taxonomy): domain Eukaryota; kingdom Metazoa; phylum Chordata; class Mammalia; order Rodentia; family Castoridae; genus Castor; species Castor canadensis. The sequence goes on from NC_133394.1 coordinate 120,787,552, forward strand.
CTTCAGCACATTCTCCTTGCCTGAGAAGCTAGTCCCCCAAGATCTCTGTGTGGAGCATAGACTTCATTCACTCTGGCCTCAGCCAAAACTAGCTCATCACAGTTGGTGGGCAGGGTGTTCCCATCTGGGACATGTCCCTTCATAGTGTTTATACTGCATCACTCCAATATCATCATTTTACATCTCTGCCCATAGCGACTCAAATGATAATGATTAATAAGAAACTCAGTACCACAGGTTATGACATCAGGGAGGAAGGATGGACTATATGAAGCTAGACAATTGGAGAAAAATAAGCACTTACTTAGGAAAGCAAAATAATTACTTGGCTGTAACTTGGAATATGTCACCATCCTCCTCACTTCTCACAAATATGGTTGTGATTTAGGGGGACTTTTTTTTTTCAGACCTGACTTGTATTTTTTCACACCAGTACAACAATTTATGGAGCAAGGTAGGCCCTGGGGAAAAGAACTATGTTGTATAAACATGTGCCGGCCTGCTTTTCTGACTTGTCTAAATGACAGTGTTGGATATTTTTTTGAATTTCCAGAAGAAAATCTTTTAGCAATGTGATTAGTAAACCAGATTAGAAAATAAGAAACAAGCTATCTCAAGGATCATTTCATATCAAGATTAATACCAGAAGCTCAGTAATCGGCAAAACTTTTAAATTTATGATGGCAGTGCAGACACACACTGTAAAGTCCTCTGTCCGCGCCATCTGTTTCTGCTCTCCCTGGCCTCAGGGATCTATAAAACTACTGAAGGAAATTGAAGTTAAAGAACGAGCATGTGTTTTACAGAATTTCAGATCTCTTGATTGAGGTTTGTAAAGTCCGCCTGAAAAACAATAAAAATCTTTGTTGGACCCTTTCGTGTCACCCTTGTAGGGAAGGTATTAATAAACTACAGTGGTGATAAGATTTTCCAAATTATGCCATTGCCTATTTTATCCAACATAATAAATCACTTTTCGTATGAGGAATTTCCTGGTTAAAATAGTCCTTATTCATCTATCAACCTTTAATTACCTAGATGGTGTCTAATAATTTATTGGTCATAATACCAGCCGTTGTTGATGGTGTGGGCCCATGGCATGATAGGATGGAGTTTCAACCAAGACTGCTGCGTTAAGCCAAGTAGCCTGAGGTAACAACTACCCCAAGTTCTGTTGGATGTTTTTCAGTGAGCCAAGAACTGTGAGCCCGTCCAGTAAACATGCCACTGGTCACAGTTCTGGCACTCCTGATGATAAGCAAGACAGTTCTGAAGGCATCTAATTGACTGCCACCTTAAGCTCTTTTTGTCCCATCCTTTATAGCAAATTTATATTACATATCTAACATGTGCCAGACTCTGAGTTGGACCCTGGAGGATGCAGAGATGAACAGAATTGGGCATTGCTCTTGGGAGTCTCATTGCTGATGGTGGGACATTGATGTCATAGCTGTGAGAAGGCTGTGGTGTAGCAGGTGTGACAAAGCAAGCAAGGCGTGAGAACGGAATGGAGTCTGATTGTTCCCCATGTGTCAGGGCCCAAGAAACCCATTACAATTGGTTCCTTCTCATTTTCATGTACTCTGGAAATACAGGTTGAGGGCTTCAGGTGCGCCAGGCACCATTCCTGGGCACCAGGCTGCAGGGTTCACATTGCCATTCACATGGAGGGACCAGGGAGTGGGAAAGAGAAACAGTCACTAAGCTAGTTAGCAAAGGACTAAATGGAGAATGAGGAAAGATAGCTTCACAAAGCAATAAATGACAGCGGAGAAACAGGGTGATATGATGGGATAGGATATAAGGGGACCCAGGAAGGTCTTTTTGGAGACACCTGTCATATGAAGAAGGGCGTTTCAAGATGGAGGGAGAGCAGCAGGCACCTGTGATCTCAGGCAGGAATGAGACTGAGAAGCTCACCAAATGGGGCCACAAAGTGGGCAGGAGGCAGACCACCCTCTGGTCCAGTTTGCCAGCCCAGGGACACTGCAGCTGGCATTTGAATTGCATGGAGGGATTCTGCCAGGAATACTCACAGAAGCAACCACAGTGCTGCTGTGCCATCTGTTCCAAGAAAGCTCACAACCACACCTAATTCTTGTACCTAATTCTTACTACCTATGAGATGGTAAGATATAGGGACCATCCAGCAGTGGTCTATGAGATGGTAAGATATAGGGACCATCCAGCAGTGGTCTACAGCAGCTTTGTTCTAAGATATCACTAAAGCTTCCTAGTACATATCATCTAAAACAAGTTATTTTATAGCAGTTTTTCAGTATTTTAAGAAAAGCTAACTGGACTGAACAAGATAGAAACCCATTTCTCCCTCATGTAAAAGTCACAGGGGTAGCAGGCAGGCATTCCAGAACTGGTATGACCACTACACTCTTCAGAAATGGATTTCTTCTATCTTACTGCACTGCCAACCTTACTGCAATTCCTCATAGTCTAAAATGGCTGCCTAAGCTCTAGCCATTTTACCCACATTCCAGACAGCAAGACAGGGAAGAAGGATTAGCCCCTCCTCTTTAAGGCTCTTGCTAGACATTGACACTTTGTGCCACTTATTTCTTGGTGGCCAAAAGTTAATTACTTGGCTTCAGCTAGCTGCAGCAAGTGAGCCAGAGGAATGTAGTCTTTAAGCTGGCAGACAGGACTGAAGTGACTTTATCTAAAAAGATGTCAACATTTTTCTCCATGAGAGATATATCAGCTTTTCTATAGCCAGGAGCTTTTTTTGAAGTTTTGAGTTTTTAAAAAAATTATTTCCTACAGTGTAGAAATATAGATCACAATGTTTTAAAGATTAAATTACTAATAAACAAATGATGCTTTTTGTTTTGGCGGCACTGGGGTTTGAACTCAGGGCCTCACGCTTGCTAGGCCGGCACTCTTCACCACTTGAGCACTCCACCAGCCCTTTATTGTAATCTTTTTTTTTTTTTTTTTTTTCGAGATAGGGTCTCACAACTGTTTGCCCAGGCTGGCTTTGAATCACAGTCCTCCTGATCTCTGCCTCCTGAGTAGATAGAATTACAGGCATGAGCCACCAGCGCCCAACACAGATGATGCTTTATGGGATTTTGCTTTCTAAGATGAAAACAGGGACTGGGACCATGGCTCAAGTGGTAGAGTGTCTGCCTAGCAGGTGCAAAGCCCTGAGTCCAAACCCCAGTACCACCAAATGAATAAATAAATTTTTTAAAAAGGTAAAAATACAGAACTGTCACAAAATTATAAAAACCCATAAAAATGATACATCGAGTGAAAATATTGAGCATTGATGTAAAATACCCTTTCTTCTGCTACTTAGTAACATCATAACATCTTAAAATGATACTTGTCATAATAAAAATATTTTGTCAGTAACTGTCCTCACTTTTATGTTACTTTTAAGTTTTTTTTAAATAGCACAATAAAGAAGATAAAAATAAAACAAAGCAACAAATTCTGTTCTTAATTATTTTGGCTATTCTGGGAATTATATTCCTAGAAAATAACATTTCTGAGCCACACATTTTGTAGCATTCCTGATACCTTTTAAGAAAAACTCTTTTCTTTCGCATGTTGTTCCCCATGTACATGGATAGAAAGTCAGTTTTTACATTTTGGGGGGAAAAAATAACTTCTGATTGATCCCTTCCTAGCTAGCTCTTCCTCTTTTTCCTCTGAACGTCTTTCTTAGTCATTGATTTTCTCATCGCTCACTCTGCCAGACAGCAGAGAGGCAGAGGCTTTGCTTTCTCTTGCATCTTAGGCTGGCTTGAATGTTGATTCCAAGTCCCTCCAGGGCAATCACCTCTCTCCAGCTCCTTGCCACCCCTCAGAAGTGTCCACTAGAATGAAGCTCGTACATGCTGTGCCTTGGGATCTAATTTGCATATTTTCTAAGATGTGTGTTGGTTTGTGTGGGATAACCCCAGGCCAGGGTTTTCTTTGTTGCTAAGTAATCAAGAGCTGCTGGAAATAATTGCAAACATATTGGGATTTATCAGAGACACCCTTCTCTTTAGTTATTTTCTGGGTGTTCTGCCCTATTTTTGTGGAGAAAGTAATGATTCATCTTATAGAAGAGCCCAGTTCTGCTCAACTCCACTGAGATTTATGGCATGACTACATGCCAGGGCCTATACTAGGTGTCAGTGAAGCAGAAGTTTTAAAATGAGTACATTCTGAGTTTGTGTTTTGTGGAGGAAACCAACTGAGAATTAGAATGTAAGATTTTAATCATTATGACAGAGTACAGGAGAGCTTGCAGAGAGGAAAGCACTTGACCCAAGCTGTGGTTTGGAAAGGTGACTGGGTATTACTATTTCCTGCCCGCATCCAGGAGGCTGCCCAGGAGAGGGCATGTGAGAAGGGCTCTCCAAGGAGAGAACAGCCTACACAACGACAAGATTTGGTGTTGCTAAGACAGACTGGTTTGAGCTGGAACTGGCCAGTTATGCAAAGACCAGGTCACAAGAAGTTACTTCAAGCCATGGCAGATGACTTTTCTTTATGGAATATACATATTCCATATGTAGAGAGTACCAGTAGCCATAGAATAAAGATTTGGGTTAGAGGAAGTGATAAATAAATGTTAGTGATAAATGAGGAAAGCATGAAAAACATTTTTATATTTTGACATGAATATGTATCAATTTCAAGGTTGCAAGAGCTCTTTTCAATTGAGATAAGAGACATCAAAGACATTTGTGGACCATAGACAGGCAACGTACAAAGAACATAGAGTTGGAATTAGTTACTTCTGTCTTTTAGAGTTTCCCAGGAAGCTCCTAGCCAGGGTACCCAAGATCTGCAACCACTAAAGGATTTTGGTGAAGTTGATGTCTTCAAGCCCAAGTTCATATTAGCTTGGCATTTGTCTCTGGTTGAAGTACAAGGTGGCATTTTCTCCACTTTGTGCTAACCCCCTGGTGTTTCTTTGCCACCCCTTTAACTGCATGCCCAAGTACCATGATGAATTCAAAGAGAGAGGATCAGCCTTTGGGAAAGGGTGAGCACTGATATTTCACAGGCCTGGAGCACAACAGCACATTCAGAAATGTTTTTGCAAGTTTAAATTCCAATAGTATCACTTTTCATTGTCTGAAAGTGGATCTCATTTTGGCGAATTGACTTTCATTGGTAAGTTCCCATACTTCAATGATAGCATTGCTAAAAAAGGGCACACTAAAATTTTCATCTTGCCATAGAAATAGAGGTTTTAAGTTGTTGGTTTCAGTTTTTAAGGTAGTGAAGAATATTTTTGTGTCTTGAGTTCAGTGAACCAGATCTTTTCAGTCCACTGAGACTGAGAAAGGGAAGACCCTGTGGGTGACTGAGGTTGACTGGGATGGGACTGAAATTGGAATCCAGCAACACAGGTGTGTATACCTTTTCCAAAGAAACATCCAAGTAACAGTGTGTAAAAGAAGAATGAAGGAGGACCAGAGATGAAAGAACTACAATTTGGTTAGAAAGATCCAGAAAGTTTGTGTGAAAAGAAATAATACTTGCAAACTAGAAGTTCAAACAGTGAGTTTTTTTGGTTTGGGTTTTACTTTTTTAAGGATGATTTCGTGAAGAAGATGCTTCCTAAGGAGACAACAGGGATTATGTGAAATGTAGGAGGAGACAGGGCAGTGATGTGATCTATACCAGATAGATGGCTTTAGAAGAGGAAATAAGGGAGCAGAGGGTTTGGGGATCACCTCATAGTCAAACCTCTCCCAGGTGTCACTCTACCAGGACGCGTCACAGTCACAGCCAGAAAAAACAGTTAGCTTCTTGGATTAGAGTTGCCCCATTATGTAACCAAATCCTAAGAAACATTAGGGGCTTATTTTTAGAATTTTCTCCAACTTCTTACCTCCCTAGAAAAAGCCCTAAATTGTACAAATAAAATACCCCCTCCACAACAACAAATGAAAGGTCCACTCCAGTACCAGCAAGGAGAAGCCAGAGCCAGATGTATTTATGGTTAATGGGAAGAAAACTAGAAAATGTGATAACAATGATAGAAATATAGAAAATGAGTTGAATAAATAAACATACCATTCTCTGAATAGGAGAGTCGTTACTAAATTGTCAATTCTTTACAGTTAGTGAGACATTTTGGAGGAATTTTTCTTGCAATTTTATTACTATATATTAGTTGTACATGCGGTGTTTTGTTGTGACATTTACATAGGTGCTCACAATATATCTTAATTAGATTCACCCTCTCCATCAGTCTTCCTAATCTCTCCTCACCCTGTTAGAACAATTTCAACAAGTTTCATTGTTCTGTGTTCATACGCATATACAAAGCACGGTGACCACATTCACCCTCTTTTAACCTCTCAGTTTACCCTACCAATGGTACCCAGCCCGTTTAACTTTCCTGTACTTCATTTTTTAATGTGAATATTGATTGTTCAAGGAGATTTCGCACTGGTATTTTGCATGTGCAAATACTGTATTTTAAGCAGACTAACCCCCTCTGTTACTTACTATGTCTGTTATCTTGCTCCCTGTTGTTCAGCAGTTTTCAGTGTGTTTCCTTCTGCTCTCTGTCATTCTCTTACCCTCTCCCACCTCCGCATTCTCCCCTCAGACAGACCCACTAATGCAATCATGTTTTCATAGAGAGATAGATAATGTGTTTACATTTCCCTTACATGTTTCCACATATGAGGGGAAACATACAACCTTTGTCCTTCTGAGCCTGGCTTACTTTACTTAATATGATGTTCTCTAGTTCCATCCATTTGCCTGTAAACAATATTATTTCATTCTTCTTTGTGACTGAATATACTCCATTGTGTACATTTATATACCAGATTTTTTTGATCCATTCATTAGTTGTAGGGCATCTGGGTTGCTTCCAAAGCTTGGCTGTTATGAATAGTGCTGTGATAAACATGGATGTGTAAGTGATTCTGTTGTATCCTGGTCTATATTCCTTCGGATATATGCCCAAGAGTGGTATCACTGGATCATATGGGAGAGCGAGCTTTTTTTAATATTTCATCTCATGATTATAATCTAACCTATGAAAATGATCCTCAATGCATAAAAAGAACAAGCTAGGGCTGACTGAAATCAGTGGCCTTATTATAACTATTTTGAGTGCTTCTGATATCACCGAAAATTGATGGTGTTTTGCTTTTTAAAAAATAAAATTCATAGTAAGTTATTCTCAAGGTAACATAATGGTACACACCGGTAATCCCAACTACTTGGGATGTAGAGTTAAGAGGATCAAGCTCAAAGGCCATCCTGGAGAATGGCAGGAGACTATATCTGAAACACAAACTAAAAACAAAAGAACTGGGGGCATGGCTCAATTGGTAGAGGGCTTGCCTCATAAGCTTAAGGCCCTGAGTTCAATCCCCAGTAACCACCAAAAAAAAAAAAAAAAAAAAAACCTCAGTAATATAACCAAGGGGATACATAATCACTGTTAACATTAGTACCACCTTTTCCTATCCTTAATTTGTGTACCTAACTTTGAACAGTTTCTTCTTTCAACACATGCACCAAAGTACTATTTCAGTTGCTAGGAATAGAGCAAACTTCTTATAATCTTGAGAAGAAAAATAAAAAACAAGCAACCTAATATATGATAGAGCTAGAAAAATGACCTTTGAGTCCCCTGCGGTGATCCAGATAAGGGGCAGCAATGGCTTAGACCAGAGTGGAAGGGCATGAAGTGGGTAAGTCCCAAAGGATACTCCACAAACATTACACAATCTGAATTCTTCTCTCCCCAACCCCTGGCAACTGCCACTCTATGTTCTTCTGAATTTGACTATTCTGATCCTGATCATGCATATAAATAGAATCATATAGAATCAGGTATAATGCCACACATCTGTAATCCCAGCACTTGAGAGGCTAAGGCAGAAGGATTGAGAGTTCAAGGCCACCTGGGCTACAGAATGAGACCCTGTCTCAAAAAAAAATAGTGGAATCATATATTTGTCCTCATGATTGACCTATCTCATTGAGCAAAATGTTCTCGAGGTTTATTCAGATTGTAGCACATGTCAATTTCTTTCCTTTTGAAAGTAGATGCTATTCCTTTGCACATGTGTATACCACCTGTGTTTACCCACTCACCTGCTGTTCTTTCCACTTTTTGGCTATTGTGAACAGTGCTACTGTGAGCATTGGGGAGTGACTTTTTAAGTGAATTGAATTGAATGTGCAGTGTGATAGAAGAGGGGTGGAGGTTACACAAAAATGACTCTTGGTTTTTTGGCCAGCACAGCTGGAAGGATAAAGTTTGCATTTGCTGAGATGAGGAAGACTGGGATTTTATATTCTGCTTCTTTGTATTTTATGTGACAAAGTATTCATGCTGTGTACTTTATAAAAACTATATGACATACTTAGCTTTCCATGCACATCATCCATCTGTTTTTAACAGAAAACACACCCAATGTTGGAGAAAATGGATACTGAGCTGGATTAATGTCTTCTCCTCCCTCCTAAAAACACATAAACATCTAGCTGGAACTCCCTTCCAGGATAACTCCATGCCAGAACACCAAAAAACCAAGCCAACTGTAACCATCACGTTTCAGGAGAGTCCCAGGGCTCTGGTGGTTTTTCCATAATCTCTCCCAACACTATAGATTGTAAGAACTTGTTGATTGAGCAATTATTTACTGAATATGTGCTTGATGGTTGAACCCTTGGGCTGTGAGAATGAATCAAGATACATGTCCTCCTCTTACAGAGACCGTAGACCAAAAGGAATTCAAAGGAAGTGACTAGGGTGATAGGTGCCAACACAAGGGAAGCCCAAAATAATGTCAGCTAACCCAGTCCCAGGAAGCCACCAATCCTTTCAGGAAGGGTGTTCATATGGTGGCAGAAGGCTCCTGAGAGAAGGCCAGAGTGTTTCATCTTTCTCTTTAGTCAGCTCTTCCAAGCAGTCATTTTCTATTAGTTACCTCCTGTGAACCAGCATCTTTGACAGCTTGGATCATACTCTCTCATATGGACATATACTTCCTTAACTGGCCATACACTGTCCTGTTACCTTTGGCTGCTCACAACAAATATTTGCATTCCTCCAGAACTAGTTCTGGAGTTTAGTAAGCAGTACATGAGGAAGAGCATTCCATGATCGAGCAGTGCACCTGGGAAGCCTTGGTTTAAGAAAACTGCTCAGGATTTTTTTTTTTTAACTGACTTTTTGAAGCCGTACTTACACTGCTCTGCACTTGACTGCCCACAAGGCTGTTGCTGTGGCACCTTCACTAAACCTCAGGACTGGTGACCACAGAACAGTTTGATGAGAAACGAACCTGTCAGCAAAATCTCGGCCTGGTTTTAACACATAGTTCAGAAATTGAATTATCAAATTAACAGGAATGAGTGTGTCCTTGGTATGCTCTACCAAATACCTTTCCTAAAGGCTAACACATTCCTGGTGGGAACAGTAAGTATCTGTTCCACCATACCTTCCCTCCAACTGTGATTGTGAACCTTTAAAATCTGATCTTATTTGGTAGTGTTTTTATGGCTACAGAGAGTGGTGTTACTGATTACTTCCTGCTGCTTTTATGTATACTTCTTCAGGACTTATGTCTTTCTATTAGGATTTCATCCATTCAGGTAAATGGGCTATTTTCATGATTAAGTATTAACACAGACTTTCATTCTTCAACTTTCTTGTTTATCATTTACTTTTAAGTTATATTTTCCTTAAACATGGAAGTTCTGTATTTTTATGAACTGGGTCCTTTTAGTTTAGTTTTGTTTTGTTTTGTTATCTCTTTTTCTCACAAATTTTAAGCTTAGAAATCCCCTATATAAAACTTTATCTAGACACTTAGTATCTTGGTGTTTTGTTGTGTGGTTGTTTTATTTTTGTTGTAGTGCTGGGGATCAAATCCAGGGCCTTATGCATGCTAAGCAAGTATTCTACCACTGAACTGTACCCCCTGCTCCAAATCTAGGTTGGGGGACAGGGAGTTCTTTGTTGTTGCTAACATTAAGTCTTAAGCCCTTTGGAATGTGTATTTCATTCTCTTACTGAACTCCCAATAAAATAAATAAATAACCAAGTTTTGCAGCACTGTTTTCTGAAAATTTTTCCTTCCCAGATTAGTATATAATTTCTATGGAAAAAAAAGTTATCTCCATTTTGTAAGTTAGGAGATTGAAATAAATGGCATCTTACTTGTGGTCAGTTATTTCCAGCTATACTTCAGCATTGCATTTCAAAATAATAGATGAGACAATCCTATATTATGATATTATTCTCATGAAAACCATGAAATTAATAAATGGATTTAAACTTAATTTGATATTGTGATAAAAATTTTCCTTCCTCAAAGCTGATAGGACAGATCACTAGAATGAAGAAAGATAAAATGATTAAAAAACACAAAAATTACAATGAAGACCAGAAAATTCATTTAATAGTGTTAGTAATTCACATAGCCACATTATTGAGTTTATTATAACATCTACCTTATAGCTGAGGAACCTGAGACTGAGAAGTTTCTTTCCCCAGAGTCTTGGTAGCGACAGAGACTGAGGCAGGACAATTTCAGGGTTGTTTATCACCAGACCTGCTCCAACTGGGGTCCACAGGTATAGCTTAGGGTTCCTCAAAGGGTATTCTCTTTTTAAAAGGCATCTGTAGGAAGAGTCAGTGCACCTGTCTGATGTTCCTAGTGTCAAAATAGACACAAACTGTGTCACTGGAAGGTCCTGGACAGGCAGCAGGTTTGAATTCCTTTCTATATGACTGAACTTGAACATACTGAGAGTGTTTCTCTCTGGTGCAGAACTGTAGGTGCCAATGCTAATAGGTCACCCTGCTGTGGGTCACAAGCTAGGCCCCTCTCCTCTGGTCACGCCCCTTAGCTTGATCAATTGCAGGATAAGCTCATATTTCTTCAAACCTTTTTTCTCTACAAGCTCACATGGAAATTCTAGAACAATTCCCCTGCCACAATCACATTTTCAGTAAGTGCTGGTTTATTCTGAAGGCTTCGTGGTCCCATTTGGAGCCAGTGTCCTCTACAGAGACAAGCAGTTGCTTGTTCCCTGTGCAGGGCCAGGCCTTCCAGTTTTCCACCTTTGCAGTCCCACTCTGCTGATTCCTTCCCAAGCCTCCCACTTTCCCCTGGACCCACTTTTGTGGCAGATCCCCTTCGGTTTCACAGGGCCTCAAGAAAGGGCAGTGGGGGCCACTTGGCACTGCCCACCAATCTCCCACATTCAGGGTGATTTGCAAACAGCTCCTGGAGGGAGCCTGTGCCTGGCCCCTAACAGGCTGCTCCTGTTACTCTATTGTCTGTAGAGCATTTGCCTTTTCCCAGCTGACCTGCCTGTGAGTGAGGAGATGTGAAAAGTTAGAGACAAAACTGGTTTCTGCAGAGTGAGAGGGGCTTTCTTGTACAGAAAGGAAGGAAATACCTCTGTGGGATTTAATTTTTTTTCGCCCTCTTCATCCAAAAAATACAAAGAGACTCTCTGTCTTAAATGCAAGTGTCGGCTTTAAATCTTTTAGGTTTGGATTAACTCTGCAAAAGAAAAAAAAAAATCTGACAGGCTTTCAGATATGACGCAGAAAAACTTTTTTCCTCTCAATTCATGTTGTTCATTTGTAAAGCCAAAGGCTGGTGGGCTGAATAGTGGGCACCAGTTGCCTCTGCATTCATCGTTAGCATCACAATGGTCAGCATTAGCAGCCTCCAGTTTCTCCACCATGTTGGCTTTTTCCACCAGGGGACATTTAATACAAGGTGCTGAAGGCAAGAATCAATCTTTTTTCTCTTGCATTCCCCCACATTAAAATACTAAAAATAAGCCAGGAAAACATGACGTTTTTGGTTATACAACTTAGAATCTTACCTTTTCCCCCAAAAGGGGCAGGGTGGGGGGAAAGGTGGCTTTTTATAGCTATTACCTTACTAGAAAGCTCCCTTTAATCTAAACAAAACCCACTGACTTGATAGACATTTCCTGTTACATACTTGTCAGTTTTCACTATTGAGGATGTCAGCAAACATGTCCAGACTTATGTTTTGCTTATGAATTCAAATGACTTTTATGTGACTGTATCACCTTGCTAGTGTCTAGCATTGTGGGTGCAATTCGATGTGACAAATTTCATTTTCTGAAATTTTTTTGAATGGGGTGTTTTATTTTAAATGTGTTCAGAGCTGTTCAATCTTACATTACAAAAAACCTTAGCATCTTTGAACCATGGTCTATACCAATAAGCCTATGTTAATGCAAGAAAAAAATTTAGGAAGTTCCTGGTCCTCAGTGGTGTTGAAATGAATAGGTAATCTGAAACATTTAAAATTAGTCCTCTTTCTATTTGATTGATTGATTAGGACTGTGTGTAACTGCCTAGAAGAATTAAACTAACTCATTTTTAATTCCTGAATTCTGATAAAAGAAAAATTCTTATAGGATTATAGCAAAATGTAGATGTACATATGTATATTGACTACTTTTTAATGAAATTTTATGGATTTAAACAGGTACTGCAGATTTCCTCTTGGTAAACAGACTCAAAGAAATCAAATTTTCCTTTGGTTTTATTGTACAGAATTATTGTTTTTAAACACTGTGATCTAATTCTATAAAGATATTTTTATTATAATGGCAACCATCTAATGGAATTTATTTACTTTTTTAATCACAGCATAAATTTCTTTATAACCTGAAAGTCTCTGATATATTAATTTGGGATTTAATACAAATGAATTATTAAAGTTGTTAATACATTTTTATTTGGATTTTACATATGAGATATTTGGTTCAACTTTAACAAAAACCCATACAAGTTACATAATCATTGAACAAAAATTAAGATTATTCCTACCCAATTGCCACAATCAATCAAATTTTTAATTTTAGACATATCTTAATTTGATTATACCATAATCCTGATTTACCTGGATGATTGTTTTAATATCCTACAATGTTATAAAAAAGTTAATTTTCATTGCCAGAATTAGTAAATTCAGTTTCTAACTGGGATTTATTTCATATGCCATACTATTATAATTTCATCCAGAGTGTATTTTAAGTTTCCTTGGAAAACTTGATATTGATATTCTAAGTTATAAAATAAGATCAAGGTTTACTACTTCATATATTGAACACAATAATAAAAAATTTAATATTTATATGCAAAGATGGTACATGATTTAAAAAAAAATGGTCTATTAGCTACTTGAGAGAAAAGGTAAATGCAGTATTTTAATACACTTGATTTTTGATCTCAAGTATTTTACAAGTTTGAGGTTAAAGTTATTGAAGATCCTTTTTCAGAATGATATGTTTATTTTGCTTATGTAAAAACTAACCATGAATGGTTAGTGAATGTATTTCTCAGTTGTTAAAGTATTCTTATTTCTGGTGGTTTATAACAGGCAGCCATGTTGTTCAGTTCCGGGGTCTTTTGGATGGGCTTATTATTTATCCCTGTGGCATCTTTGCTTCTGGATGTGGCATACAAAGTGTAAGTATATACCCAAAAATAAAGATGCATGTTAATCCTCAGATATTGCTAGTTATAACATCAACTCAGGCAATTAAAACTTGCAGAACAGAAACTAATAGTATTTATTAATTTTAAATAAATAAGAAGAAAGGCATAATTTGGGAACTAGAAAAGTAAATTAATTTAAAAGACCAAATGAGAAGTAAAGGTACTTTCAGTGAATGTCAGACAAATGTGCATTGAAGAAAATTGCATTAGAGATAAGTACAGTTTTTAGAAATCAGCCCCAAAGCCCATACAAGATGGAAGAAAAAAATTCTGTCTCAAAACACATTTTTCAATAGCCATGAAAAAAAATTCCCGATTCTAAACATCTATAAAACATAAAATGGATGAAACAAAACTATAGATTTTTCTCAAGGATTGCAAGTTTCAAAATGTTGTATCTTTCCACAGAAAAAGTTATTAAGGTTAATTCCATGATATTTAATAATTATAAGTTTTAATATTCTAAACCTAATTGTTTATTTAAGACGATTCCTTTAATTTTATCAATGCACAAAATTACTTATTTTTTTTAGATTCTTAAAAAAACTGCTTGGACTCTGGTTACTATTATACTTACCAGCAGCCTGACAATAAGCTGTATGTCTAGTTTTGCCAAGTCATCACAAGATTGTTTCCATGCAAATCCTTTTTTCCCCTCGCCAGCATCAAGAGGACTGCCTTTAAAACATTGGTAGATGAAGTTCAGGAGCTTGAGGCAAAATCTCAAGACCCGGGAGCAGTTGTGCTTGGGAAAAGGTGAGATACACAATGACTATGTTCTTTTCCAAGTGAACTTTACATTTCAGCTTGTACCAGTCACTGTAACAAGAGGTAAAACTTGCTTTTATCATGTAGCATGGAGCTGATGGTGTTAGCTGAAAGATTTTGGAATCGGGAGTGGATTCAAGTCAAATTTATCACTTCCTAAATTAAGTGTGACCTTAGCCAAGTTGCCTAATGCTACTGAGCCTCAGTTTTCTCATCAATAAAATGGGGGTGATGATGCCTATCAAAAAGGGGTGGGAGAATTGAATAAAATACTGTCAAGCACATGGCTTAGTGCCCTATGCTTCATGAGCAGGAGGTATATGGTAGTTGCAAATATTCTTGTGTTATTAAAGTGAAAGGAAGAAAAAGACTTTTAGCTTGAAACAATGTTGATAAATTTTAAAAGTATATAATCATAGTTCAGCATAGGAAAAAACTGTCCTATAATTATATCCATGGTTCAATATGTTATTAAGAACTTGCCTAAATATATGTCATCTGTGAAGTTATGCCTTCCGAACTCTTTTACGTACCACCACCATTCCCCCCAAAAAAATCATTCACTAAATTAACAAAGAATTACTAAAAAGAAAATTAGTTAAGGCCATCTGTAAGAAAGCACAATTTATAAAGATAGTCCTAGTAGTTTATTTTTGCCCTCATCCTATGAAACTGTGCGAAGATTTTGTACAAATGTTTTACCCAAGATATGTTTTACTCTGGTATGTGACACTTTAATCATGACTCAGCTTTTCTACTTGGTTCAACACAATGGGGTAGGTGGCAGAGGGTTCTCATTTCCTCTGTGAGGCCAAAGCGACCTGACATTTGATGGGAGAGCCCTCACCACTTGCTGTGCGTGCACCTGTGTCTCGTGGAATCCCTGCAAAGATGCTGTGTGAGTGGGTCATCTCCATCCTTTTTCCAAATGAGGAAACTGGAGCTTGGAGAGACTGAGTTCCCAAGGCTATCAGTGGCAGAGCTGGATCTCAAGTCCCTAACAGTTGATTGCAGAATTCCTGCTCCAAATCGTGATTCTGCTTTTTGGCTAATTATTCAAGAATGTGGGACAGCAGCAAGAACAACCCGCCAGAACCTGGCAAAGTGTGAGCCTCTTACGTTGGTGTCCTGTGCATAGATGGGAACTGTAGTACTAACCTCCAAGGTCACGGGTGCCTTCCTCCCTCCACCTTCCCCTTCATCTGAAACTGCATCACAGGGTTCTTCATACAAAAGCACCTATTCCATGGCTTGGGAACAACAGTCCCTCAGCAACTGTTTTCTTTTTCACTTTCTAGCAGTGAAGGGGTATGATAAGCATTCTAGCTCACAAAATTGTGAATCAAGCCATTTAGTAACAATTATTAGGGATAGGCCACCCTTGAAGTAAATTTCTCATATCTGTAAGTATGTTAACAAAATTTATACAAAGCCCCTAACCATGATGCTTAATTTGCCTGATGCAAACTAATAAGACCAGTCACTGATACATCAGTGTCTTTGACAGCTCAGTCTAAAGATGCAGTGAGTCTGTGATGTTACTCCTTCCATTAAATAAATCAGTGTGTCTGAAAAAAAGGAAGGAAAGGAATTCTACCATAAATAACCACCAACTTCACTTTAGAAAATGCAAAAGGTAAATTGCCCTGCTGCAGTTCAGCTCACTTGCCTAAAATAGCTATTCAGCTTTTCTCCAAAATTCAGGAATGAGTTAGCTGAATTAGCTGAATACCACAAACCCCTGGCACAGCATGGACTCATCATTCCCGTTGCTGCATGCTGATGACCAGAAGTTTGATGATCAGCATAAGCATGGTGGCCTCCTGGTAGAGAACAGCTAGAACTAAGTACTAAACCAGTGACATTCTAATGCAGTGAAAGAATTGTTAGGTTGATTTTACCTCCATTGTTATTTTAGGAAGCTTGGAAAATGAAATTGATGTCATATTTCAAAAAGTTAGCAAATGTTATCTTCATTGTCAGAGGGGAGAAATTGATATTTCTGTATATTCTAGCAATATCACATATCCTTTAATTATAAAACACCTTGCCTCCCCCGCTTAGCACCTGCTGTTTCCTTGTCTGAGGGCCAAAAGCCCTGTTACAAACTAGGCACTCTTAATTCCTAACGTTCAAAACTCAGTTTGGATCCTATTCCAGCAACTTTTCACGTATAAAATTAATTCTTTCCCAGCGTACTATCTGTACTTTTTATAAACCTCTGATGTATTTATTGTGTTGCAGTCTAATGCACTATTTGTTTACCCTATGGCCATTTGTTTCCCTACTGGATTGAGCTCCCTGAAAGGCAAGCCTATGATGTCTTTGTCAGAGTTGCTATCTAACACTCAACCCAGCTCTAGGAACTTAATAGCCCTGGATAAATATTCATTGAGTGGATAAATGAAAGGTCAAAAGAATAAACTGAGGAATGAGTTCCATTTTTTTTTTTTTCTCTTTTTTTGGTAGTGCTGGGGTTTGAACTCAGGGCTACATGCTTGCTAGGCAGTTGCTCTTACTACTCGAGCCACTCCACCAGCCTAAGGAACAAATGGATAGGTGAAAGGATGGTTGCATGGGATGTGGCAGATTGATGATTGCCATGTAGGCTGTGAAATAAAAATCTGATATGTGAAAACAGAATTATGTAAGTTTTACTTATCAAACTCATAATGTCCAAAGCAGCAATTGTTTATGTTGTCCTAGAATGATGCCAACTCTTAAGAAAGATCTGATTGATCATTCGCAAGTACTACTGTTAAGTTTAGTGTATGTATAAAATGCACATGTCAGAGAAACTATAAATTATAAGTACCATATGAAAATCAATATTTACAATAATTTCTCTTCTTTTTCATTTTCAAAAATTAAAACATCTTGCAGCTGCAGTAACTAGTCATTTTTAGTAGCAAAAGTATGTCACATACTATATTATTCAGAAAATTGGATATATCCCATTAAATTTTAGGGGGAAAAGTATATTTCACCAATCTAAGTACATTGAGCAATGATAGAAATCAGATTAAGTTTAATGTTGGAATAATAATCCAAATCTTATTCTTGATCCACTCTGTGACCTTGGCTTCTTGTTTATGGGGGAGAAAATTCCTCCTCAGCCATGAAACCCCATGCTCTGTTGTAACTTTTATGTGGATATGCTCTGACACAAGGGAGCAGAAACACCCCTAATTCCAAAAGCCAAAAACTCTGGGCTTGAAATTTTGTTTTCTATATGCTTGTGGCAAATATTTTCCTAACCATTTTATTCCTTAACCTTTTGTCCTATAAATATAAGACTCTTTGATAGTTTTTATTTATTCTACAATGCAAAAACTTATACATTTTATAGCAGAAATATGAATTTTGGGGAATATGGTCCTCCCAGCCCCCACATGTATATTATATCTATAAGTTGCATGTAGCATTTTACCATTCCTAAAACAAATAAAAATATGAATTCAAAAACTGGAAGGTTTATGATAAGGGATTATGGACACTATGGGCCCATGCTAGACAGAACAACAATTTTGGATATCATTCAGGTACAAGGGTATGTATGAAGCAGTGCATCTTAGGGACAAGCAAATATGATGAGACTCCCAATACCTTTTTTTTAGTTGTATGCATTTGTCAGCATATCATTATCAGCTATTTCTAAATAGAGTTTGAGGGTTGGTTCTTCAGGTCAGACCTCTCGCTGGCTTATCTGTCACCATTGTTTGGCCCATAGCCTCAGTAATAAAGAAGAGAATAAGGAATATAAGATGTTACATAATTTGGTCATAGTGGGTGTGATGGGGCTCTCTCACAGCCTCTCCTCTCCTCTCCTGCCCTCTCTCTGTCTTGGTGGGGCGGTCAGGGCATTTGAGTTCTGTGTTATTTATCTTAATGAAAAGCAATTTTAGCATTGCCCCAGAAGTAACAGAAAATCATACTACTCAGTTTTCACAAAGGAGTTTATATCAGTATAACACAAATGCTTTGATGGGGATGAAGATAGCTGGATACATCACATGGTTTTCCTCAGCCTACTCTCAATACTGTGACATTCATCCTTCCCAACATTTGTTAAAAAAAAAAAAAAAAAAAAAAGAACAGTGAAATGTTGTCTCACCTTGGGCAGAGTTTAGGCTTGTTACAGTTCATTTTCCCACCACCACCTTCCATAAATGAATCCTTGCTTACTTTCTGGAGATTCATTTCCCATTATATAGATAAATTCAAGTTTAGTTTATTGCCCTTTCAAGATCATGAAAATTACCTTAAGACAACACATTCCAGTCATGTTCCATGACTGTAGGAAAGATTTTACCACTAGCAACTTTTTTTTTAGTATTTCTAGAAGAAATACTATATTTAAACATAGTGTCTTTTCACTCACCTCCAACAAATACCTACATTACAGCATTTTCTGGGTTTGGAAATAAAGTAGCAATACTTACGTGGTAGTTGTTGTATAATTGCATTAAACAAACAGAATTTGCACAGCATGGTATGTTAATGAAATACTATGCAAGATTAGGGAAAACTACTTGCAAAGAACTGTGGATAGATGTGGTTTTAGTGAAAAAGTATCTTTTTTTCCAGTCTTCTCAAACTGTGTTAAACTGTTCAACAAAAACTGAACTTTTATTACATGTATTGATGTTAACATGCTATCAGTTCATGATGTGACTTGACAATAACATTAGTTCCCATAAATACTGATGGCACAGAACTGCATAAATTTTGAAATGGTAAGTCATACCCTAAAGGTAGGATAGGGCTAGAGGATATCCTGGAAGAGGGACCCTGCTCTATGAAGATTAAAGCAGGCATCCCAAAGTCACTAAGAAAAAATCAAATTAAAAAACCTAATTGTTTTCTTAGTAAAGAGGTGAGATGGGACATTAAAAGTAAAACTCACAGACAGCAGTAGACACCTCGCATTGAGCCAAGGTTAAATATAAACCAAGGCATCAAAATGACACTAACAAAGTGCCTTTTGTGATGATCTCTGTGCTCTTTGCTTTTTACAATAAATTCCTTGGGATCTGGAGGATAAGGGGGAAGGGCCCGGCATTTATTGAGTGCTTCCTAAGTGTCAGTCATTGTGCTGACAAGCCACTAAACCCTCAGAGTTGCCTGAAAGTTACATATTATTCTCCCGTTATATAGGAGATGAGGAGAAAGGTTTGACTAAGGTGACCCAGCTAATCAGTAGCAGACTCAGAATCAAACCAAAGTAAAACCCAGAGCCCTCTTTCCTGAGGAATGTGCTGCTTTCCCAAGAAAGAGACTTTCTTACTGCTTTAAAAAAAATACTACATCATCTTAGTATTTCAGTTGCTATAATGTGAAAGATAAAATTCTCCTGTCAGTCAGTGTTCTAATAGTAAAGTCTGGTGCATTAAGGAAGGTCTGCCTACAGCCTGGGGAATGTATTTGGGGAAGAAGAAACTGGCCTAGTACATCACCGTCCTCCAGCCTTCCATAGTGATTTCAGTCTGAAACACCAGAGACTTCCAGGCACCCTATCCCCAACACTGCCAACAAAATCAGACCACCTGCTGCTAACGCTGCTGACTTCCTCAGAGCAGTTACATATTTCAGTGTTCCTTAGGGCCCCAGGGTCTGTACCATTAGATCATTTAATAAGAATTGGGACGTGTTAAAAATAGCCCTCTCTGACTCTTCATGTCTGTTTATGTCACTGACACAAATAAGTTTTACAACTAATTGCACAACCAGTGGAATTTTAGATTAACTAGATTTCTTGTTTTAATGCAGCTAGGTCCTAGTGACAATAAAATATGTCTAGTAAGTACTAGTCATCATCGCTAGACTTTAAAAAATGTGTGGAAGATTACTACAAATGTCAGCATTTCTAAATATTTTTCCTTCGTTTTCTGCCTCACTGTGTGATTCATTTACATGATGAGTTCCCTCTGCAGAGGATCCTTTTTTTGTACATGATACAGATTATTCCATTTCAGGGTTTCAAAAAAGCTGGCAAGATACAGAGCTAACATAGCTTACAGCAACTTAACTACAGCTTTTACAGTGGGGGGAGGAACAGTATGGAAATCTTTCAAGTGAGTTAGTTCCAGTTATTAAAAGAAATTGTATAAACATTTGCTAGCATGCCTGTAGATTACTTATTTGCTCCTTGTATTATTAGGTTCTTTGATATCAAAGTAAAAAGTTTAATAAATCAGCCAATAGAGAAATGGCATGATTGGGAGGATTCAGGATGCTTATAAGTGCATTTGGAACTACTCAAATTCATCTGTTCAACAAATTATTTGCATTCCTACTGTGGGAGTACTATTCTACTGCAGTGGAGGGGATGGATGCAAGATTTCTCACATTGTGCTTTTAGAAGTTGCATAATTAATCATATGGATTTGTATCTATGGAGATTGGTCAAAATATTTACGGAAAAGTAAATATTTTCCTTGTTCTTTTATCTATTATAATTATTTTCTGGAAGCACTTTATGTTAAAGTGAAATTGGGACATGCTTTAACCCATATTTGAAGGGTATTGGAATTTTTCTAATTAAGTGTATAAAATTTCTTTCTATTATTTTTAGGATTTCTTTAACATTATTAAAAAATATTCTGCACCAAAATATGTGAAAGTGTGGAAAAGATATGGTAGCAGTTAAGGTATTTTTTAAACGCTAAAATGTCATGATAAGAATATACATAGTTAACCAAGGTTTTAGGGGCTAATAATGCTATTGGATAATTTGGGGGTTTTTTTAATTAATTGTGTTGAATAGCTTCTGTATTTCCATATGACTTAAATATCATGGAGTGGGGAGAGGGAGTGAAGAAATCTTACTTTGTACTGGATTATTACTAAAGACAAAACTCCCTTAACTCTGGGGAAGTTAACCTCAAAAGTGTCGGTATAAATACTTGAGATCTCATTTTCTATCTGAGAAAGTGGAGTAAAAAGAATCAGAAGGCTGAAGCGTTCTCAGGCCATCTTTGTAACTCTCCTTGGTGCTTCTGTGGGCACACTCAGGCTGCACTGAGTTGATAATTCATTTCACACTTCTGCACCTGCTCCACAGCCTCACCGAGAGGGCGCAACTGCTCAAGAATGTCTTTAAGAAGAACCATGTGAACTTGTACCGCTCTGAATCATTGCAACAAAACTTGCTCCGTAAGTATCTGAGTTTTTACTTCAAATAAATTCTCTTCTATTACTGAATCTTGTCATTTATCAGAGTATTATTTTGACTTGAGGCATATTTTAACTTTTTAGAATTAACACCAAAAGCAATTTTTGAATATCTCTGATGTGTTATATAAACAAATGGTTACAAGAATCCATTGGCCACAACCATCTCACTTTTAACAGAGCATTTTAAAATCTTACTGTTTCATTTAAAGAAAAACAATAATATTTCCACATTCTTTGCTTCCTTAAATCTTAAAAAGAATCAATACTATAAATCTTAACTCTTAAAAGCTGCCTCTGTTTTGTTATCTTTTTGACTTGAATAACTTTGCAAGAGCCTTTTCAGCCTTCATACAACTCAAGGAAACATATATTTTCCCCTTCAAAAATATTTATGAATATTTAGGCTTGTAAGAAATTATTAGGTACCTTGCCCTCTTAACATTTCAAGGATCTAAAAGAGAATATAGTATATAAAGCCCTGTAGTAAATTTATTTGTTAGTAATATATCTTTTATTTCATGTTATTTCTACATATAATTTATTTTCATCTATGTATATTCATGTTTAATGCTTTTACTTATTATACTTTGACCCTTTCCTAAAGATGTGAGCTCATTACTGGTCATCTCTTACCCCACATCCCTTCCCACCACATTGGGACACCAGTGAGTTTATTTATAGATGCTGAGAACCAAGGAGAAGGTTGCCTAAGGGAAGCAGACCACTTCTCCATCATTAGCAGCTGTGTGTGTCCATCTTCTCAATTTTTTAATTGACAAACAATTGTGTATATTTATGGAGTACAATGTGATATTTTTATCTATGTGTTCATGGTGGAATGTTTCAGTCAAGCTAATTATGCGTCATTTTTCCATCCTCTCATCCACTTGGCCTATCTAGAAATATATGCATACACTTGACTAGACTCTTAACACCCTCCAGCAATGAGTAAGCAAATCTTAGGGGGAGGGATGGACTGGACTTGAGATTTGGAACAGAAGATTGAGCAGTATTTGAGGGCTCCTGCCCAGTCCAGTGGGGAGCAGAATCCATAAAATCCACACTGGCTATACAGCCCTCCCACTCTCCATTTTGGTACTGTTCATGTCTTTTCCGGATGTTAAAACTTGGTGTCTCATGCTTTTGAAGGTGGGAAGCATACATTACTTTCCCAAGTTAAACAATGACTACTCAAAACTCAGAATAAAGTGATTTCCAGCAAATGCACAATGGTGATTTCTGTTTTGTCATTAACTTACAGATGGGTATGCTTTCTCTCAAGATGAAAATGGAATTGTTTCACAGTCTGAGGTGATTAGAGCATATGATACCACAAAACAGAGGCCTGATGAGTGGTGATGGGAGGGGCTGAGAAGCAGACCCTCCTGTGTCTCTAAAGAGAACTACCACAATCTAAGGTTGTCACCGCAATCTGCTGACCAATTCCAGTCTGGTCATGGGGAAGAAGGATGGATCTGAGCTCCCCTCACTGATGGACCTTCAGATTCACATACATCATCCACATAGGCACTGTGCAACAACTGTAAAACCATCTTTCAGATTTCTTAAAGTATTTGCTAAGGCTTTGAAAACAGAAATTGAGATAACCTTGTATCTTCCCAGTATGCTTTCTGAAAGGTTCTTAAGATGTCAATCTGGGGTCTATCAATTCATTGGCAACCAACCATTAAAAAAATTCTAAAATGGTGTTAAGTTAAAGGGACTCTTGATATCCAGACTTAGATTTCAGGATATGCTGAAATAAACCAGCATCTCAAGGAACTGACTCACTTACTGAGCATTTCTAAACAAGGCATTAATAAGTGTTCGTGTCAAAAATTGTCTTGCTAAGTGTTTGCCAAAGAAATTCAGTAAGTATATTTCTCATTCAGTAGTCATTTGCCCAGAAATTTAAGGGAACGTATACTTCCAGTTCTGCTGTAAGATCTGCATGCTTGACTTTTCAAATGTGAGAGTGATTTGCAAAAATGAGTATTTCAAGGCATTTGCTACTAAAATATGTGATGTTGCACCTTCAGCCTTACAAGTGCTTCTTTGTTGTTTGTCATGTTTCTTTGTTCAAGTTTGAGGCACATATATTAATGTGACTGTTCTTACAATACTGCTTTTTTTTAAGTTGTATTTATGTCTTAGTCATTTCTGGTAACATTTCATCATCCTTTAGATTTTTCCAAAAATCTGGCTTCTGCTGTAGTTTGAGTGGTGTCATTCTGTCTTAAAGTTACCCTTCTCAAGAAAATTATGCTTGCATATTTATTTCCAAAGTTTATGTTTCCATGTTTAGGATAACATGTCAGATAAGTGCATGGGCTTGTGTTGTGTACGTAGGTTTGTTTTATAGGTGTTCTGATTTTCACTCTTTGTTTCCACTGGAGATGACTTATGTAGCATACTCAGTGTTATGGTGACTGTCCAGACACTTGAAACCAAGAATTATTTCACAGCTCACTGGTCCCACAGTTCCCAAAATTAGCTACATGATGATTATTGACAAATAAGTAATACACTTTCCCAATTTTAACAATACCTATTGTATTCAAGCTTGTAACTTTATGGTCAAAGAACACTTTTCATCATGAGTAGGGCTCGTTAATGTGCTTTAAAATGTACAATCAGTTTAATTATTTTCAGTGTTTCCATGACATCTCCTGAAAATGCCTATTTTGCTGCCAAGAATAAGTGGTGAAGGGGCTGTTTAAAAACCACAACCAGTTTTCTACACTATTTTTAAAACAATGCTTTCATTTAAGGAGAAAAAAAGGAATTCTAGGTTTCAGATATACTTCAGAGAGTGAAGCAAACTTTTTTGCCTTTTATTCAAAAGCCTGTTTGCCTTTAAGTGGACTTACCAGCAAAGTAGATAGAACTTTAAAAAAACAGAATTGAAAAGAGGTGATTTCTCAAATTGCCCTGAGTTGAGTTTAATCATTTCATTTTCTTTTCCCCGTTTCTCAATCTAGATTTAAAATCAGAATATGTGTATTTTCCTTCTCTTTGTATATAGCTAGTTACGCATATGTCTCCACATTTTCTAGAAATAAGCAATTGTCACACGTGTGCATAATT
Organism: Castor canadensis; assembly: GCF_047511655.1. Lineage (NCBI taxonomy): Eukaryota > Metazoa > Chordata > Mammalia > Rodentia > Castoridae > Castor > Castor canadensis. Next base: position 120,812,087 of record NC_133394.1, read on the forward strand.
CTAAAGTGAAGTAAAAGTTTATGTACTTCACTTCTCAGACCCTTCCCAACTGGGATTCTGATTAAGAGAATCATGAATCAAAACATCTAGCAAAGCCACAGATATCCAGTCTAAGATTTAAAGTCATAGACTTTAAATCTGTGGAATAGATCCCCAGAGTAGCCTTTCCAGGGCCTCCCAGCAGTGATAGTTGAGGTCAGACCACAAAAATCATCAAGATTGAAGTGCATCCTCCAAAAAAAAACACTTCACAGCAGTCGCAGAGAAGAGATGCTTCTGTTTGCCCTGACTTCATCAGGGCCATCATTCTCAAAAATTTCAATATCAAAACATTATGGATATAATAGAACTGAATTTTCTGACTTAAATAACAAAAATTAAAGGTTTATTTTTATCTTGAAACATGGTTTGTTTTGGTAGAGATCTTTAACATGAGAATATTTGTGGTTAATCAATGTATGACATCATAATCTGAAATGTAACCTGTTTTTTTGTTGTTGTTGTTCCATGGTCCTGTTTTTGAATTATTGACATTAAATCCATCTCTTTTCTTCTTGGGTGGGGATAGCAGGTAGGGGTCAGAGAGTGACCACTTGGGCAAAACTTGAAATATAGCATTGCAATTGCAGTGACTTTATAGAAATTAGAAAAAATACTCTGAGTTTTTAACCTTCTTGAATTGGAAAAAAGACACATGGTTTTACCAGGATTCAAATAACCAGTTGAAGTGACTTTCAACATGTATTTTCTGAAACAAATAACACATACTCTTCAATTAAAAAGTCCCTTGTAGGGACTCTGGCAAATGCTAACATGGTTGCTTTACAGTGTTTACAATTCAGAAAATACTACTTCACAGTCAAAAGTCCTCATTCCTCTAGCAGTGAAAGCTGGGAGTTGCTTCTTTAATGTTGGAATAGTACACCATAGTATTGAGCGTGGACTTTATAAATGTTTTGTATATGCATATAAAATATATTGGTGTCTCACACCCAGAAAGATGCTATATGGTAGAATTTATGAGCAGGAAAACGGTGTTTCTCAGGAACGTAGTAGATGTAAAATGTAAAAAGTGTGCTTCTGACCCTCCCGCCTCCATTCAGTACTCTTGAGTGAGACTGCCTCAGCAGTGTTGTGAACTTTTTGGAAACTTTCTCATTGAGGTGGCGGAATGTGTCTTCTGCTAAATAAGACTAGCCATTCACAGAAAGTATGTGGTCATTAAAATAGAACCAATGATTGCCCTTAATTTCCAGGTGGAGGAAACGTAGAAAACAATCAGCATTTCTTCTGATCATTAAATTTTGTATTTTAACTTTTCAATTCAGTATTCCATATATCCATTAAGAAAGTAACATGATAATTTGTTCTACATTGTGTGCACTGTGTGACACTTATAACCTGTCACTTAAAATGTTCTTTTAGAAAATGAATGCTAGTCAGAAAGTAATCGATTCTATACTCATGATTTTTAAATTATTTTAACAGTGTCATAAGTATTATAAAGGTAAAAATCACTTGGGTTTATTTTCATGCATTTGAGTTCCTGGTCTTAAAACTTCATGAAATAAATTTTTAATCTTACAAATAGCCATTTACAAAATTTATCAAAAGGACCAGCCTGTTCACCTCACAATGAACAGGGCTGTGGAATTCTTTTTGTAAATTATTTATGGTGACATCATGCAGTTCAGTGCCTAATCAATGGTTTTTAATGATAACATTTCTGTAATGGCTCTTACAAACACCATAGTCTGATTTTTCTCACATTAAAATAACTGAAGCCATTTGTGAAACTTAGCTACATTTTGCTGCATTTTAATTAACCTTCAACAGCTATTAAAGTGGAATGTAAGCTCAATTTTGAAGGAAAGGAAATAAATGTTTTCCATTTTTCATCTTGATTTATTTTCTGTATGAGAACAGCTGTGTTTTTGATAGGTTTATGGTTTGCATGAATTAATATTTAAAGTGATCCTAGCCAGTGCATGGCTATTGCTATAAATCGTGATGTTTATTTCTGCCTTATAAAATTTTATCATGGTCTACCTGGAATTTAATAATCAGTGGACAAATTAATTGGTCCTCCACACAACTTTTGTTTTATAAGTAAATTATTTTACAAACATTTGAACAAATTTAATTGAATCTTTTGTTTAGCTTGCCTGTAAGAACTTTTCTTAATAAAACTCATGAAAACTCAGCAAATAAATCTTCCTGAAGTAGGAAAAAAAGCTAAATTTCTTATTTGCTTACTTTGAATTAACAGCAAGTTTCCATAGGTAAGTGTGCTCTTACAAAGACGTGAGCAGAAGATTTTTTAAGAATATTTTTATGTTTCATGGTTCCAGAATAGAAGCCATACGTGCAGTAAACACTGTTTGTCATGTAACCTCTTCAAGCTTCATTTTTCACATTTTCAAGTTTATTAGGTTAAAAATAAAAAGGCAACCTTGGAAGGCAGCTATGGAAAACTACAGTTTGTATTAAAAATAAAATAATATTTCAGCTCCATGAAAAGCCATTCCCACTGAGACTGCTGTAGAAATTGTGAAGCTGCATGAGTGGAGAGTCTTCTCAGGTTTGTCCATCTTGACGTTCGATGCACTGTGTTTTATAAATAGTTATTGAGGTTCAGTAATACTCATTTCTATGCAGTGTCATATGTCATTGGCCTTTTGTGGATGTGCATGTTTTAAACTGCGAATTTTAAACATTTTGTCCTCTAATTGTTATTAAAAATAAAATAAACTTTACCATTATATAAAGGAAATTGTTGAAGTTTTGATTGCTAGTTTGAGAGATTGTATTGCTTTAGGCTAGGCTTGGTGGCTAATGTCTCTAATCCCAGCTACAAGAGAGGCAGAGACCAGAAGGATCACCACTCCAGGCCTTGGCTAAAAGTTAGTGAGACCACATCTCAATAAGCTGAATGTAGTGGTGCATGCCTGTGATCCCAGCTATGCAAGAGGCATGGGTAGGAGAATCACAGTCTGAGGACTGTCTCAGGCAAAATCTCAAGACCCTACCTGAAAAATAACTAAACAGGGCTGGGGCAAAGCTCAAGTGGTAGAGCGCCTGCCTAGCACCTGGAAGGCCTTGAGTTTAAACCCCAGTGCCATGAAAACAAGGAAATTATACTGCTTTATAAATCCTTCAAATCCACAATACTACAGTCTATAGCTTTTTAACATATTTTGTTTACTACTCTGGTGATATACAGAATTTCCCTTTATTTTAATCCATATATGAAAAGTAAAATGGAATATGTTAACTCTAATTTCATGAGACAATTGAGTAACAATTAATTTCAATTAATTTCTTATGACAAGTAACAAGATTTTTTCTTGTAAAATTACTGTTTTGTTTTGGTTTGTTTTTTGTAAAATTTCTGTATTTTTTTTCCCAGTACTGGGTTTGAACTTGGAGCCTCACACTTGCTAGGCAGGTGCTCTACCTCTTGAGCCAAGTCCCCAGCAAATTACTGTATTTTTACTCTTCATGGCATGTTTAAATCAGCTAGCAAGTAAACAGCTAATTCATGTCTCCACACAGTTTTGTGTGTGTATGTGTGGTATTGGAGTTTGAACTCGGGGCCTACACCTTAAGCCACTCCAGTAGCCCTTTTTTGTGAAGAATTTTTTGAGATAGAGTATTATGAACTATTTTCCCTGTCTGGCTTTGAACCTCAATCCTGCTGATCTCTGCCTTCTGAGTAGCTAGGATTACAGGCATGAGCCACTGGCACCAGCTCCATCCTTTTTTTTTTTTTTTTTTTTGTGATACTGAGGCTTGAACTCAGGGCCTTCACCTTGAGCCACTCCACCAGCCCAACTTTTTGTGATAGGGTTTTTTTTGAGATTGGGTCTTGTGAACTGTTTGCCCAGGCTGGCTTCAAACTACAATCCTCCTGATCTCTGCCTCCCAAGTAGCTAGGATTACAGGCGTGAGCTGCTGGTGCCCATCTCAGTTCCATCCTTTTATGATGAATGAATTTCTTAAGTTTTTTAAGCCCACCATTAAAACAAAATGAGAAGATGGCTAAATTTAGCCAATAACCTTTTCTTTTATAATTTTTTTATTGTTTTATCATTCATATGTGCATACAATGCTTGGGTCATTTCTCCCCCCTGCCTCCACCCCCCTCCCTTACCACCCACTCCACCCCCTCCCTCTCCCCCCCACCCCTCAATACCTGGCAGAAACTATTTTGCCCTTATCTCTAATTTTGTTGAAGAGAGAGTATAAGCAATAATAGGAAGGAACAAGGGTTTTTGCTGGTTGAGATAAGGATAGCTATACAGGGCTTTGACTCACATTGATTTCCTGTGCGTGGGTGTTACCTTCTAGGTTAATTCTTTTTGATCTAACCTTTTCTCTAGTTCTTGGTCCCCTTTTCCTATTGGCCTCAGTTGCTTTTAAGGTATCTGCTTTAGTTTCTCTGCATTAAGGGCAACAAATGCTAGCTAATTTTTTAGGTGTCTTACCTATCCTCCCACCTTCCTTGTGTGCTCTCGCTTTTATCATGTGCTCAAAGTCCAATCCCCTTGTTGTGTTTGTCCTTGATCTAATGTCCACATATGAGGGAGAACATACGATTTTTGGTCTTTTGTAGCCAATAACCTTTGAAGAAAGTAACCATTAAAAAAATTGAACACATGGACCAAAAGCACAGGGAAACACCAGGAATGAGAACATTCACTTTATCAAAAGTAAGCACCCACTAGATGCAGGCGGATCTCACCTGTTATCCTAGCTACTTGTGAGGCTGAAACCAGAAGGATCACAGTTGGAGGCCAGCCTGGGCAAATAATTCAGAAGATCCCATCTTCAAAATAAGCAGAGCAAAGTGGACTGGAGGTGTGGCTCAATTAGAGCACCTGCTTTGCAAGCATGAAGCCCTGAGTTCAAACCCAGTCCCACCAGAAAAAAAAAACCTTTTGATAAAAATGAAGCCAATAAAGGTACAATTCAATAACTTACTAGAATAGGATTAGTTCAGAGGAAAGCCTTGGAGGAGCTATGTGAGAAACCTCTGATTTTGTTAGACTGGGGCCATGTGTCTTAGCTGTCTGGAGTCCTTGTCCTCTCCTTCAGTCTTCCCAGTGAGAACTGATTGTGAGTCTCTGTACAAACCACAGTAAAACAATTTATGAGAAGTGACCTGTGTCACTCACTGCTTGTTCCCCTCAAAACAAGTTCTGTGTTTATCTTGACCCATTAATTTAAGGTGCCTTCTACTACTACCATAAGGAAATACCAAACTTTAAATGGATTCAATGTGTAAATTCAATACATCACCGCTGGTTTAAAGTTTGGTTTTGTATGCTTACAGCTAAAGCTTCTGTCTCAGTAACACAGCCACCTTGCTTTAATGAAGAAAGGGCTTCCAAACCTGAATAATTTCACAAGCAAGCTAATAAAAATTGTTGGAAAATATGAAGTACTTTGTAACTTTCAGTCTTTTACTTGCAAGTACAAACTACATAACTAGCAATTCAAAGAATTCGCTGTCAAAATAATTTCATAAATTATTTTGAAATGATTTATAAATAAATTCATTAAAAGTGAATATTTAATTGCAGTTTTTAAACAGCCATGTACGTATAAAAATATGTTAACAGTTTGTTCTCTTCATAGTCAAACATGCCTATAAGTTCTTAGTTTTCCTGAACATATGCTAAATAAACTTTAGATGATGCAAAACTGAACTGATCCCAACCCAATGTAAATATATCAGATTCCTAGTTGTGACTATATATGCTTCAGGAAGTTTCATGATTATCTCATTTTAGAGAGAAAATTTGCTACAGATTCAAATCAATCTGATAATTTCTCCCCCATGAAATGTAGTTGATAGCGTCAACAATGAATAAACGGGGGAAAAGAGACTCAATAATCTGTCCATTTAGAAAGGAATATAATCTGTTCGCTTTGGAATGAGCAATAAATTTTAAAGCAAATTTACTATGTTAAATACACTTTCTGACTGGGCACTGGTGGCTCACGCCTGTAATCCTAGCTACTCAGGAGGCAGAGATCAAGAGGATCACTGTGCAAAGTCAGTCCAGGCAAATAGTTCACAAGACTCTTATCTCAAAAAACCCGTCACAAAAAAGAGCTGGTGGAGTGGCTCAAGGTGAAGGCCCTGAGTTCAAGCCCCAGTCAGTACCGCAAAAAATAAATAAATACGTTTTTTTTTTAAACATACATAAAATGAATTTACAGACTAACTCTTGAATGTTCCCCAAAGACTGTTGTGTTAAAGGCTTGGTCCCAGCATAATTGGGAAGTAGTGGACCCTTCAGGAGATGGGGCCTAAGGACAGTTCTTTAGGTCACTGGGGCCATGCCTTAAAAGGAGTTTGGAGGACTCTGACCCTTCCTCATTCTTGCTCTGTTCTCTAAGTCATGATATAAGCTGTTTTTCCCCCACCAAATGTCCCTGCCATGACGTGCTGCCTCACCATAGGCCCCAAAGCAGCAGGGCCAATCAATCATGGACTGGAACCTCCAAACCACCTTTTTATAACTTCTATCTCAGACTTTTGTTATAGTGATGAAAAACTAACAGGTCACAAGTACCAACATGATGGGAAGACACCGTTCCCCCAGGCAATAACAGGAATTGGCCAGGTTTCCAAGGAGGCTATAGGTTTTTAAGAACTAATGCTATCAAACTGTGGAACCCTGTTCTCTGCTCCCTTCTCCAGTCAACAACATCTGCCATCCCACAATACTTAACCTTTCATTTTTATTCTAGAACATCTCTCTCAGGGGTTTTCTGTGATTTATTGTGAACTTACTACACAGCTTCCTCCACACCAGAATGTAAATGATTAGAGATAGTGACTCTTCTTATCAAGACAGCTCTAAGCAGTAAAATACTGTTAATATCTCCATTTTACAAATAAGAAAACAAACATGGTAAAGTAAGTGCTCCAAAGTCATTCCTCTTTCAAGTGACAGAGTCAGAAAACTACCCCAGGCACTATGGCTCAATATCCATGCTAAATCACTCTCTGCTGTCTAACAGTTAAAGGAAGAAATGTTTATCATCCAGTATTTCTTTTCATGCTTTGTTTTAGTTCATGTTTTCTTAATGTAGCACAAACCAATTCTCCATTATGACCCCCTAATATCTATAGGATATGTATGAGATTAAGTCATTAATCACTTTTGCTGGGATGGATTTTCTGATGAGTAGGTTGAATTATTTTTTCTGAGAAAATCAGGCCTTTTAGGCCTAATGTCATAAACAATAAAGAGCTGCAAAGCAGACCCCCAGGTCCCAGTCCTGGCTCTACCATTATTGTCTGTTGTCCTGGAACGTGGTATTTAACCTTTCTGCATTGCTTCCTTCATCTACAAAACAGGCATGATAACCATCCCTCCTTCAGAGTAGAGATTGACCAAAGATTAAGTGGTATCATTCATAAAGCATGGGGGGGACACAGTGCTTAATAACTGTTATCCAATTATTGGCATAACTGCCATTCAAAACATACAATTCTGTTTTTTACAATAATCTGTTTTTTACAATAATCATACTTTGATGGTGCTAGGACTCAAATTCCTTGTGAAAGGAGTAAAATCTTGAATCAGACACATTTCCACCATATTTTGTTGTTGTGGAAACATGTCCTTGGAAATTTTTAAATGACTTGATTTGACCCTGCTGTCTAATTTTCCTAACATAAAGATGTGATCAAGTCACTGACTCATAAAATCCTTCAAGGCTCCCTCTTGCACTTGGTATATATACAACCACCTTGGTGTTCAAGATCTCCAGTCTGCCTTTGTTTATCTCTCTGCCCTCACACTTTCTCTTTTCTTTGTCTAGTTTTCAGAATGTTTCCAGTTCTTCACCTCCTGGTTGTTTCCTGCCTAATATGCTTTTCTGCTTATTTCCAGCACCCTTCTCTCCGTCTGCTTCCCAGTCTAATTCATTCTTACCCCACACATCTCTCAAGGTCTAGGCCCAAGATCGGCCTCACCAGCCTCATGTCCTGCACTACCCCATAGTTACCCATGGTTGTGCTAATTGTTGGTTTATAGACTCACCTTTCTTTACTTGACTGTGGACTTCCGAAGCGCAGGAAACACAGAGTGTTTCTTTTATAAACCACCTGTAACATGCTAGCCCAAACATTTGCTATCATGCCTGAGCCCACGGTGGACAGTGGCTTCTTGGGTTTCATTCATCTTGGTGCTGTCAACCCCTCTCATAGTGTCCAATCCACAGGTAAGAAATGGGACTTAAAGACTTGTTGAATGAGACAATGTCTAGAAGTCTGTCATGGGTGGCTTTATTACTTTAAGATCGTAAATAATAATATTAACAGCTACTTAGCTTCCAAAGAGTCTATATGCCACCAAGTACATGGGGATATGCTTTGGTCCAGTGTCACTGAATTTCTACACAATGTATAGCTAGTTGACTGATTGGAGCATCTTGCTAAGTCAGGGAAATTTGCAGATGTGAGCTCTCCATGAATTCTTAGCATGAGTCTGCCGAATGGACATGAACAGCTTTCCAAAGGAATGGCAGATTAATGTACAGCCACAAAAGAAACCTGACAAACTATTTACCTTGTCCTCAGGAGGGCCAGTTCCGTGTTCTGGAGCTGTGTGGAGTTGAGGGGAGGGTGCTATTGGCATTCACTGCGAGCATGGTTATAAGAGAGCTCCTACAAGGAACGGGGCAGTCTGCACAGCAAAGACTTGCTTTCTATCAGCAAGACTTTGAAGTATCCACCAGCACCCCCCTGACCCCGCCTTTTTTTTTTTTGCATATGTCCATAGTTCCTTCTTTTAATTACTGCGTACTATTCCATTGTAGAAATACACTAAATTTTTCTAGACTTGTATTGATAGACTTCCTGGGTAGTGTCCAGATTTTAGTTGGCCTAGAAAAAGCTGCTAAGAACATTCTGTGTGGCCTTTTGAGGGACCTACGCTTTCATTTTCCTAGGAGTGGAATTCCTAGTTTCTAAGATAGATACAGGTTCAACTTTTTTTTTTTCCTTTACTGTTGTGCTGGGTAGGGGTACACTGTGGTATTTGCATTTACAAAGGTTCTTATAATGTATCAAATATATCAAACTTGAACTCCCCCCCTCCACCACTCTCCTTTATTCCTCCCTCCCCTGATTCTTGGAACAGTTTCAACAGGTATCATTTTTGCATTTACATACATGTGTATACATTGTTTGCACTCTACTCATCCTCCTACCCCTTTCCCTGCCACCTCCCTGCTCCCACTGGTGCCAACCTTCCCCCATGCCCCAGAACCTGTTCCACCCTCCTCAGATTTTATAGAAGAGAAAAGGTAAAAGATAAAAATAAAAACATGATGGTTTTGCTCATTTGAGATAAAGATAGGTACACTTGAAGATTCCTTGTGTTACTTCCATGTATATGTGTATATATTACAACCCCAATTGGTTCATCTCTTCCAGTCTTCTTCACTCCTCCCTAGTCCCCTTCCCATGGTGGCCCCAGCCAGTTTAAGATTTCTATTTTCATTCCTGTCCAGTGAGCTCATCAACTTCATTCAAGTGTTTAGTTTCCTTCCCTTGCCCTATCCCTCCCGTGAGTGGCCTTCCCTTACGGTGACCCGTGTCTCATAAAATTGCTGCATTTGTTTTAGGTCTACAATCCGCATATGAGGGAGAACATGCGGGTTTTGGCCTTCTGAGCCTGGCTAACTTTGCTTAAGATGACCTCCAGTTCCATCCATTTACCTGTAAATAGCACAATTTCATTCTCCTTTGTGGCTGAGTAAAATTCCATTGTATGTAAATACCACATTTTGTTAATCCATTGTCAGTATCCATTGGCAGTAGTGAGGCAAAGAAAAGAATATGCAAAACCTCAGCAACTTTTTTTTTTTTTTTTCAGTGCTGGGGTTTGAATTCAGGGCCCACACCTCGAGACACTCCACCAGCTTGTTTTTGCAATGGGTTTTTTTCAAGATAGAGGTCTCACAAACTGTTTGCCTGGGCTGGCTTCCAACTAGGATCCCCCTGATCTCTGCTTCTTGAATAACTAGGATTACAGACATGAGCCACAGGCACCCAACTATGTTCAACTTTTTAAGGAACTTCCAGTTTTGAAAATGTTTGACATTTTACATTCCCATAATCAATGTATAAAAGTTCCAGTCGTTCTACATTCTCTCCACATTGGTCTTATCTTTCTCTTTACATTTTAGCCATTCTAGTATAGTTATAATAGTATCTCATTGTGGTTTTAACTTGCTTATTGTCTATTTTGTACAAATAATTTTGTGAATGTCTTTCCAGATCCTTTTACCTTTTTTTAAAAAAAAAAAAAACCCATACTAGGGTTTGAATTTAGGACTTTACCACTTAAGCCAAGACTCCAGTCCTGATTATATTGTGTGTCTGGGATGACAGACACACACCACCGTGCCCAGCTATTGGTTGAGATGGGATTTAGTGATCTTTTTGTCTGGTGTTGGTCTTAAACCCTGATCCTCCTAATCTCAACCTCCCAAGAAGCTAGGATTGCAGGTATAAGTCACCAGTGTCTGCCTCTTTTTTCCCATTTTTAACTGGGTTGTCTTTTTACTATTGAGTTTTAGGAGCCTTTTCTACATTATGGATGCAAGTTCTTTGTCAGATATAATGTGTTACAAATATTTTCTTCCAATTTATGCCTTGCATATTTATTTTCTTGATCTCTTTTTGATGAGTCAGAGTTTCCAATTTTGATGGAGTCAAATTTGTCCATTTTTATTGTGTTTTATAAGTACTCTTTAAGAAATCTTTGTCTTCTGCAAGATCATGAAGCTATTCTCTGATATTTTTGTTATGATTTGAACATGAGATGCCCCTCACAAGCACCTGTGTCGAACACTTGGTCCCCATCTAGTGGTGCTATTTTGGGAGGTTCTGGAAACTTTAGGAGGTCCTTCCACTCCTATCAGTGGAGAAACTGAATCCTGCTTTACTGTGTAAGGTTTTTTTCTTTCTTTTTTGCACTGCTTTAGTTTACTGCTCTGTTTCATTAGAGCACTGCACTGACTTTTTTAAATGATGAGTATTGTGATGTATAGTATCTATGAATTTCATTTATGGCAGTGAAGGGATGTTACAAAATATTTGCTCTATTTAAATCTCATTGAGTACAGCAGGGCTAAGAATCACTGCCTTGGAGGCTGGGACTTCTGCTTTTAAAATCTCCACTGGATTTTAAAACCTGAGCCATCAAAATCTCAAAGTAGAGTGGAGTATGGTGTTGAGCACCTGTAACCCCAGCACTCAGGATGCTAAGGCAGAAGGATGAGTCCGAGGCCAACCTGCACTATATAGCAGAACCCTGTCTCAAAAGAAATCAGTCTGGAAGCAGGTGTTCCCTGATGTTTGAATCTCCTTTTACATATTAACTCCAGTACTGGGGGGCTATGGGCAAGTTTCTGCATTCTTCTGTGCCTCAGTTTCCAAATCTGTAAAATAGGAAATATTGTACCTCCCGTTAGGGGTTTGTTTGGAGGATGGAGTGAGTTAATGCTTGCAAGTACTTAGCAGAATGCTTGGCTCCTAATAAGAGCTCCATGAAGGTTAACTTGGAACTATAAAAGAAGCAGTATAAAGCAAATGTGAGTAAAACCATTTGGACGACACAGGACTGTGCTTTAGATCATGCTCACAAATGCTCATCCTTTTATATTCATCTGTTAGGTTATTTGGAGGAATCTGGGGTGCCTGGAATTCAACCACTTTTAGGTATGGAAGAAAGCAGGAAGTTAGAAGTCAGCGCCCCCTGACTTCCCGACAAAGGCGGAACGGGACGTCTTTGAACTGGTTTCCTCAACTGGAAAACAAGGCCGCAGGGCCAATCAACTTTCTTAGGTCAGAATTCTACATCTAATTAGTTTTGAAAAGAACCACTGAGGGTGACATATGGCATAAATTCATAAAAAGTAGGCTCTCAAACCATACCAGCAGGGGTAAGTAACAAAAGTAAAGAAGATGGGCCCGTTGGGGAAACTAGACAGGAGACTGGCAAAAAGCAGGCGTCCGGTCTGAGGAGGTTGGCCTGACCCTATAGCTGTGCACGACTCATGGTGTCACATCTTCTATATGTTAGGAGAAGTCAGTAATCTAGATTCTTAGGAGAAATGTGCAGAGGTTTAAACTCTCCCAAATGACACATCTGAGACCTCTATAAAAAATGCTAAGTCCTTTGCTGCTTTCACAAGCCCTGATGCAGAAAATATTTCCTTTAATTTCAAAAAATGATGTGTTAAGTAAAGCTACTTCCCTTTATTGAATAGCAAAGAATTATCAAGGAGATAAAATAAAATTTATTTTAAAGTTTGATTTAAAATATCAAACAGAATTAATGAAAACATAGAGCACTTTATTTATTCTAACCCAGCAGGAGACATGCCCAAGTATGTAGCCATCAGACGTGGAATTCAGTGGCCTTGTGATGTGTGGCATTAGCAGATTACACCAATAGCTGGACTTGGAACTCCACAGTTATCATTAACATAAAAATTACAGTGTGACTACTAAATAATTAGTATTGTCAGTGTTGTAAATACATTAAATTACAAATCTTTACATTTATACATAAGTCATTGTACAAATAAATGATTTAAGATCCAATTATCCAACTTTCATTTAATCACTAAATGTTGCTGAACAAAAAGTCTGCAATAAATATTCCCTCAAGGTGAGTGGAGAAAGTGATTTGACATAGAATCTGCATTACAATGAATGTCTAAGTAGATATTTAAAACTTTAAATGTACCACATGGTTACTGAAACCTTGTATTCTGAAAGAAAAATCTCTTATATTTTAAACGAAATTTAGTTATTAATTTAAAAAGTAAATGTTCTCATCATGCTAATATTATTTATGGTTAGGTTACTCCCCAAATTATAAATACATGGTTCACTGACCCCTCAAGTTCACTTAATAGTTAATTTTTTAAAGTAAGCCTTTTTCCTTCCATATGTGCATATATTTGTATTACAATTCATTAGTCACAAGGAAAAGGAACTTGTAACCCTTTTCTAAGCAGTATAACTGAATTGTTCATAAAACATTGTCAGTCAATTTGTAACCTAGAAGTCAAAATGCTGCATATTTTAAATAAAAGCAGCATAACTTGTAATTGTCACCATGTTTGCACAGCCAGACCTTCTGTAATTGGAGCCAGGAACATTAAGACTAGAAATTAAGCAGTTGTGCTCCATTTGTCTGCCATTTTACTACGCGATAAATTCGTGACTGTGGTCTGTCAACTGGAACTGAAGTCCGGACAGCTCTTCCCAGGTAGCGGGGGCTCCTGCTGGAGGGGGTAAGCGAAATATTGGGGTGACACCAGAAAACCAGAAGGCTGAGTCAGGTGTATAGGGTGGCCCGTGGTGTAAGGCGGGGGTGGTGAGGGTACCATGCAGCTTGGCTCAGCCCTGGCAAAGGAGAACCTGCGAATGGAACCACCTGTAGAGCTGGAGCTGGTAGCAGTGCTGGACTGCCTAGACGGTGCTCTGAGGTTTGTGGACGTCAAGATCATAGGCAAAGTCTCTGTCTGATAGCTGCGAAGCGAGAAACGGATTGGCTGCTGTGAGGGTTCCTTGGGTCTCAAACAGGTGCAACAATAAATAGCCACTAAAGAGCCCAGGATGATGAAAGCAATGAAGATGGAGCCCACGATCAGGAAGGGAACATAGACAGGCTCTGAAAGGAAAAAATCAGACAGTCACAGTCCCTTCTTGGGCAGCTTAGAGCTGTTGTCAGCTCAGCTTTTCAGAGCAGGTTACTGGTAACCTCCAAACTGCAAAGTGTGATGGCTGAAAATTCTTGCTACTCTTAGCAAGGAGGAAGCAAACTGATACTGTAACCTCTGTTAGTCATCACACTGCACATCTGGAAGTCAGAAAAGAACAGGATCTCTTCTCCTGTTCATGCACTGCTGGGGAAGGGTGAGTTTGGGGGTCACATAACTAGGTTTAAATCCAGGCTTTAGTAGTTTTATCATTCTGGGTCACTCAGGACTCTGGCCATCTGTTAAGCTGACAATCCATCTCTGGTCCAAGAATATTCCATCTAAGCAAAGAGAATCGGGCCTACTAAATGAGACCTCCAGGATTTTATAAGGCTCTAGAAAGAGCCATATAAAGAAATCCATAGTGGCTCCCAATTTACAGTGTCACCTGCTGCGTCAAATTGTCAGCTCTGGCTGCTTCTTTCCAGAAACAATTTGGGATGTTAATCTAGCTGCCACCTCTGTCTCTCCATTCCCACCCAAAGTCAGCAAGGTCAGGCTGAACTTTACACAGACAGTGGTGCAGTTCTTGCTGTTTCTAAGAGCATCCCTGAGACAGAGCAAATCAGTTTCTTTCTCACTCTACACAAGGCAGACATAAAACCTCCCACCCCAGAGGTCTGCTGGGCAGTTTTCCAGTTCTCTTTCCTGTCTGATAGGACCACACTGGGATGCAGTCTCCAGCTTGGAGGTAGCAGACAGAAAGCCTGCATTGGTTAAGGCCCTACTGTGTGCCTGGCTTTCTTTCTCTTTATCCAATTCAAGTCTCATAGAGTTCCTATGCGATGGACAAGCTCTTTTTTCCAGATGTGGACATCAGAGGGGTGGGGGGGGTGACGAGTTTAACTCAGGGCTTCTCATTTACAAAGCAGGCAATCTACCATGTGAGCCACACGTTTCAAAATGAACTTGAGTTCATTTGTGCTCTGGTTATTTTGGAGATGGGGTCTGCGAACTATTTGCCTGTGCTTGCCTCAAACCCAGATCCTCCTGATCTCAGCCTCCCAAGGAGCTAGGATTACGGGGGGCTTGAGCTATCAGAGTTTTTGACTTTCCCAAAGACACAGGCAGCGAGTGACAGGCAACTATCAACCACCTGTGGGCTCCTAGACCTAAGGTAGGTAGTGTCCCACTCAAGGACACACTCAAGGTGAAGGTGGACCACACTAAGCACTCACACTCATTTAATCAGCTAACTCCTCAAAGACCAATATGCCCCTAATTTATTTTTTAAATTTTTTATTAGCATAAATTAACAATATGCCCATTTTAGAATTCATAAGAGGCCAGGCTGATTAAGTAATGCATGGGAGATTACAACACTGGCCAGCGACAAAGCCACTGTCCATCACGGTTGCTCGATCCCAGGCTCAGTGAGTGGGTAAACTGCTCCTGTCCTTGGGCATCAGAGCAGGAAGGAGGCCCATTTTCTCTGCAGAGAGGAGCCTGGTCCACAGGGCGAGTGGAGGGAAGCCGCTAGGAAGTCTATTTTTCCCCTCAGGGGTGGTCCACTGAGCATCATTTCTCCAAAACTACCTCTCAAATCCTCTAGATTGGAGATTTTTTAACCTCCATAATTAAATCCCCAGGTCTAATGGAATACTGAGGAAGGGCAGAACCCCTTCCCTGGATTATCAGTTTGGGGGAAGGAGGTTCAGGCATCATTAGTGATCTCTCCAGCCTCTCCCGGCCTTCTCCCCCTCATTCCTCTCCTTCTCTAGCCAACTGCAAGCCTCCATCCGAGTCCTAGGGAGTCACTGGCTCTCAGTCCGCCTGCTTCTCCGGTTTCTCGGCGGTAAAACCATCGCCTCCAGCGCCAAAGGTTTCCCTGGTGTTCCGAGTCAGGTGGAAAACTTTTTCAAGGTGTAAATGTCCTCTGCTGGAGTCGTGATTTATTCAGCTATTAAGTGAGCGGAAATTTGACCCGTGTTTTCCGACGTGAGAATAGGGGGCGAGGAAGCCCCGGCGACCCTGATTTCTAAATTTCCAACTGGAAGACCTGGGTATTCCCGAAAGGCGTGACAATGGGGGGTGGGTCGGAGAGAGTAATTCGATGCACAGAAAATAAAGGAAATCGGAAGAATGGAGCAGCGTCTTAGAAACGATACCAAAGGACCAGAAAAAAAAAAAAAGACTTAAGTTCCTAGCCCTGTGGGGCAGAGAAGCGCTCCTGACAAAGAGGCGCGATCCCCCGCCACCGGCCACCTGCACTTCCCCAGCTCCCGAAGTAACCAGGGAGCGCAATGGGGCGTCCCCCAAAAAACCTAGCCTAGAGTGGCGATGTCCCCACGGAGCTTCCCTCGGGAGCGCCAGCTGTCTTCCCCAGAGCCACCAGGTGCAAGCCCTACGATCTTAGCAGTCCTTTGCCCACTTTCCCTGGGGCCACCCGGCAGAGACCGCGTGTGACGGTCGGGGAGCCACACTGCGAAGGAATAGGGCCCTTGACCTAAAATGCGACCACCCACAGTTCCCGAGCTCCCTCCCCAGCTGCGTCCCCTCGCGCACCCGCGAGGACGTGCTTCCGACCCCGCACTTACGCGCGGTGATGCCCGGGTGCTCCAGCTCGCCGCGGTCGTTGGTGCAGCCGCCCTGCTCCAGCCTGGCGTCGGCCGCCGCGCAGCAGTAGCGAAGAGCGCAGGACCCGCAGCAGATGGTGGCGTCCAGCGTGTCGAAGTCCTCCGGGCACTGGAAGCCCTCGTGGTAGTTACCCTGAACATCCACCCATCCATGGCAGTACTCCCCGGGCTGCTGCGCGCTTGCGGGGCCCCAGCGCAGCCAGCCGGCGAGGAGGCAAAGCGCCAGCAGCGCCCCCATCGTGGCGGGGAACCCCGGGCGGGGACGGGCTGGCGGCGGGACAGCGAAGGGCTGTGCCCGGGCACCGGGGCACCGCGGTTCCGCCTCCCCCGGGGCGCGAGCGGCGCGGGCGTTAACAGGGGCCGAGGAGGCGGCGGGCGCTGCGCTGCGGGCTCGGCAGGCCGGGGGTCAGCATGGTGCGCGGAGCCGGGTGGGCGAAGGCACGCGGGAGGCCGCCGCGGAGCTGCTGTCGGGGCTGCTGCTGCCGCCCTGTGCCCCGATCATTGCGCTCCGGGCGCCAGGGGCGAGCCAAGTGCCCGGCCACCTCCCTCCCCACTCCTCTCTGGGGCCATCGCCAGGACCACGCAACGTCCGACTCTGGGCTGCCGCCGGGTCCCAAGCGGAGCCCAAAGGAAGAATTCACCCCCCGCGTGCCGATCGCCGGGACGAGCGGCTACTCAGCCCCTGCCCCGGTCTGTCATGGGAGCAGGAGGCACCCCTGCAGCGGCCAAGTACAAATGGCCTCTGGGCTGCTACAGCTCTGCCTGCAAGGCGTCCCTTAAAAAAGACGAGGGAGGAGGAGACGCGAGAGGAGAGAGTCCGCCCTCCAGGGTCCCGCCGCGCCGAGCTAATCACAGCGGGCGGGCGCGGTGCGGGTCCCCGCGCTCCCGGGTTCGAGCGCCATCTCCCTGCCACCTCCGCCCATTGCGCACCCCCTCCCCACCCTCGCACTGGGCTCCAGCCGGAGGGGGTCAGCCCCCGCCCCGCAGCCTAGTTCCCGCAGGATGAAGTTGAGATTCAGGGCTGCCGGGTTCCTGCGTCTATCCACGCGCGCAGGCTCGCGAGTGGAGACGCTGACTTGACTTTTATGGATTTAATTTTAAAAACCAGCGCGGTGCTGAAGTTTATGGAGCCGTCGGTCTTCTGTTGCCCAGAGCCGAATTCGTTCCTGGAACACCGATTCTGAAGGTTCGGTTGGGATAGCAAGATTTTTAGGGGTCACCAACATTTGCACCAGAATCTCCTCTTTTCCTGAAGCACACACAACACACCCTCGCGCCTTCCCCAACCCCTGAGCCGGCGCCGCGGGGTGAAGACTCGTGTCACCTCCACCCGCCAAGGCCAGCTTGCAAACCTCAAAGAGCACGCACGACTTCTGCGTTCGTTCGCGCCCTTAAAGGAAATAAAAGAACAAAATTAATGATAATTGAGCACATCTGAACTTCTGTTCGGGCAAAGAAACACATTTATTTAAATGATGTGTCCCCTGGGTGCTGTTTTCGGGGCACTGCTCCTTTGGAGGCGTAAGTGCCTTGTGTAACGGTGTTATGTGAAACCTGGGCTAAGTCAAGAATTTATTTTTACTGCATCCTGAACTTCCTCTCGTCGGGTATTGGTATGTGTGATTATGTCCCTCGTATCTCCACCGATTTGTCAAACACGCTGAATGCCCGTGTCGTTGATTTAAATGTTGGCAAGTTGAGCGAAACAAAAGGGACGAAGTGCTGAGACCCGCAGCACAAGTGTGCGGTCAAAAGTATTTGTCACATCCGAAGCTTCCGATGGCCCCAGGTGCTTCTAGAAAAAAACTTTAAAACTTTTTTAAAATCTAAATTAAAGTACACTCCAAGTAAAGAATTACTTCTGACTTCTAATCCTAAATGTTGAAATTGTCATTTAATTATAAATCTATAAAAATAAAGATCCAACGTTCCACATGTTAAGCGGGACTGTGAAGATATTTAAGTTTAGGCTCTCTTAAAAATAGATATTTCTTGGGGAAATAATAAGCTGTAAAGTAAAACCAAACTAAGTTTGGGCAAACGAATAATGGGACAGTTTTTCTTGACGTAAAGAATTTAAGCATTTGGGAAACTTTTTTTTCAGAAAACAATTTTTATTTACAAAAATATGTTCTTGCATGTCTTAAAAGTTGCTTTTTAAAAAGTCTAGATTTTTTTTAGTTGTTTGGATTGTTAATATATCCTGAGAAATGAAGGGGAGAAGTCATCTGAGCCCCAGCAAAAGTGAGATATCACGATCCTAATAAGATGATAAAACTCAAACTTACATTCACTGCTAATAACTTTCCCAGAGCCACGCCTCTTCATGGGAGTTTGTTAAGATTTAAGAGGATTACATTACACTGCAAGTGCGAACACTTGTAGGCAGCACCAGCGACCTGCCCTGCGCTAGCCCCCAAGGGTCGGGTTTCTCTCATTATCCAGCTGTTCTTTGATAGCATTAATATTTTAAGGAGTGATTTGTTAGGCTTACCTCCCATTAATTACATTCTCGATGTCACAGTGGGACTCTTTTCCTTAGAACACCAGCAATAATTAATTTCCTCATTCAAAGCTCCTGTCTGTTTGACTTATTTAGTGGGCATTTTACAAAAATTTAGCTGGAGGATATTTTCTAATGGAAAATAACCAGATCTCCAAATTACTCGATACTCCATAGATCTGACAGGTGTGAACATGAAAACAACTGTATATGGTGCTTTCCTATCTAGGTCCTGATTGTGTAGGGGGGGAGGGTGGAATATGTGTCTGGTTTCCTCAAACTTTGCATTGACAAATTTTGACTTCAAAAATGATCCTCTAAGAATATTCTTTGTCATCAATAATAGTATAACACCTAGACTTATCTTATTCTGTTACTATTTTAATAGTAAAGGAACATTTGAAAGTCCTCAGAACCCCTCCCCAAAGACTTTAGGAGGGGTCATGGAGGTAGAAGATAAAATCTATAATAGCTGGGGTATTATGTAGAGGTTTTAGAAATGTCATATTTTTCCTTATCTCAGTAACATGAATTCCATATTTTGGTAAAGAACACTCACAAGGGATCATTTGCCAGGCCTGCACTCTCTTGTGGCCCTGCTTCCAAAAGTTCTGTAGGAAACCAGTTAAATGATCTGATGTCTGGGATTTGCTTTAATAAGAGAGAGGAAAAAAGAGGAAGAACAGAGGTAGGGAGGAAAGGAGGAAAAAGACAAGAAATGGAGATGAGAAGATGACACAGATAAAAATGAAGCCCAGCTGGCAACATGTTGGTAACTGTAGCTGGGCAGACGGAACTTGTATATTGGAAATGCAATTCCATTCTATGTAGGAATAAAACTTGTAGAGTTTTTTGATGGTGCTCGGGTTTGAACCCAGGGCCTTGCAAGATGCTAAATACAAGCTCCACCACTGAGCTGCAACCGTTAACCCCTTAAGTTTTTGCTTAATCAACGGGAATGAGTAACATAAACTCATAAAATAGGCACTGAGCCATATTTTTAGGCTTCATTCCATTCACTTCTCTGTGTTTTATATTCCTCGGAGCATAGTGAATGATTTGAGTAAAGCAAAAACAGAGAAAAAAAAAAGACCGGACAACATGGATACATCAGAAAGGACTGGAAACCAAAATATACTAAGGAAAGGGGGAAATTAGACCAAAGACATGCCTTTAAAAAGATAGGGGACAATTCACTTGGAGTAGGGAAGACCCTGCAGCTCATTTGCATTGAGTCCAAAAACAAAGTGAAAAGCAGAAAAGCTTCCCAACCCTCTTCAATTCTTCCCTGGAGGTTTATCCTCACTCTTTCCCTTAGTTACTCACTTTCCCTTAGTTACTGGGCCAGTGGAATTCCTTGCTTTGGGTCCCTCCCTATAAATCTCTGATTCCATGCCCCTGTTGATCGGAGTTACTTGAAAGGTATTTTTTTTCTCAAATTTCCTTTAGCAAATATTCACCACTATGTAGAACAGTGAGGTGCCCAGAAGTGTGGGCAACCCTGGCCCTGCCAGGCCCTTCCTCCTGCCCTGAGTTCACTATCTTCACTATAAAAATAGGAGGTTACACACACGGTCCTGAGAGTGTGCACACCAGATTCTCCCAGGCAGGACTCTTGGCGATCACAAGTTTTGATGCATAGCATCAATGAGCTCCCTGCTAGGAAGCAATGCTGAGGCTGCTGGGTTGAGGACCCTCCTTTGAGCCCCTCTGGCTTTCCTCTGCCCTTTCTGAACCCCTGACCAGGATCCCAGCACTTACTACTCCAAAAGACTTCTAAAAGCCCAAACTCTTCCTGGTTGCAAGAGGCTCTCAGGAGCCATGGTTAGAAATTGATACATGCAAACGTGGGTGTTCAAGAACGTATATGAGAGGCCCCCTGCAGCACAGGATGGATTTCAGGCTGGCGGCTTCTGTGTCTTTCTTTTGCACTGGCTTGCAAATGTTCAAGTATGTACATTGCCTAGTACATGGTAGAGACATCATAAATAGGAAATAAATGAGTTACTAAATAAATGACTGCTTTCCTTCAGAAATTCTGTGGCACTTTCTCCACACTGTAATTCTGGGTTAGAGCATCTGTCTTCCCCATTAATCTGACCTCCTTTTTCCTTACTGCATTCCAGGACCTAGCAGAGTGGCTGGCACGTAGTCAGTGCTTTGTAAATGTTGAATAAATGACTGACTGCAAACAATGCACAGCTGGTTGAAAACATGTCGCAACTGAGTGATGTGGCTTTACAGCTGCACAGAACTGCAGAGAGGAAAGCAGGATGGATTTCCAGGTCCAGGGATATAGGTATAGGAGAGTCAACTTGGGAATTTGGTTAAAATGCCCTGTGTGACAGCACTGTCAGGGCAGTAATCAGCTTATCCCCCATGCAGATGGTGGTGACATGTGCAAAAGTATAGGCCTATGATGCAGAGAAAAATTGGCTGGCACAGTCAAAAAATACTCCCATTTTTTGAGGGGTGGGCAGTACTGAGGTTTTGAACTCAGGGCCTTGCACTTGATAGGCAAGTGCTCTACTATTTGGACCAGCACTTTTTACTTTAGTTATTTTTCAGATAGGGTCTTGCACTGTTTGCCTGGGGCCAGCCTTGGACAAGGATCCTCTTACCTCTGCCTCCTACCTATCTGAGATTACAAGCATGAGCCACCTTACCTGGCTTGTTCTTTAAAATAGAGTCTACAGATTCTTTTTGCCCAGGCTGGCCTCAAATTGTGGTCCTCCCAATCTCTGCCTCCCTAGTAGCTAGGATTATAAGCATGAGCCACTGTACCCAGCCAGAATTCTCTGATTTTGAGTCAGACAACTCTGTATTTGTTGTGCCTCTCCTGACAAGGTCATTTTAGTTTACTGTTCAGTTTACTGACCCTTGGCTTCCAATTCTCTAAAATGAGGGTGAAAGAAGCAAATAATCCCTACCTTGAAGGATGGTTGTAAAGATGAAAGTTGGAACTTCACCACCGGTAGGTATTTTACTCAACATCAGGTGATGTGGATTTGCCCGATCATCATAACAAGGTTGCTACTGACTGGAACAGGCCTAGTCCCTGATTAATTTGAATAGATTTTCTAGGGGTCCCCATCATTTATTTCCTTATTTATTAAATGGGCCCATTCATAACCACTGGCAATTGAAGGTTGATCGTTCATCTTTGCCGCTGTCTCCCGAGACATGCCTAACACTAGAAGACAGGAGGCAGAGAGTGGAGTCAGATGACCACAATGTAGGGACAGTCCCTGCTGGACAGACTCATTTCAGCGGCATTTCTACAAGGTAGGGCCTCAAACACAGGTGGGCTTTTAATAAGTACCCGATTAGTCTGTGACTCCATATTCTGTCAGTAGAGATGGAATTTATTAGCCTGGGTTCCTGGCATCCTTCCAGTGCATGTATAATAGAATGATATTTTTCATGAAGAAATATAAATTAAATTAATTGGCATCTATATTTAACTGAAACTTCCTTGACAGTAGATGGATTCTCCCCCAACGCCACCCCTTTCTCAGCGAGGGGCATTTCCTTCTGAGCGATTGCAGGAAGAGGAGAGGCCAACCCCAATTTCTGGGGCTCCCGGAGGAGCTGGCTTTCAGCAGGGTTTAGAACCACACGGAAAGTGAACTGAACTTGCTCAGCTGCTCAGCGGTCATGTGTTCTTCTCATGGGGAGAAGGTTTCTAGAGGAGAAAGAAAACACAGGGAGGGTTCCTGTCTGACTTTTGTCTTTTTACTCTCCTGTTCACCTTTACAGCCACGATAGGATGTTTTGAAAATTTGTAAGTCACCCTTAATGTTCGCAAATATAGAGTTCTTTGGAAGCTGCTATGTGATTGCTATCAAAAGTATCTTTTTTCTTTTCATTTTTCTCTTCCAGTAGTCTGCTTATTTAGTTCTGTGGGTAACATAAGGGGTCAGTGAACCAAAGGTCCTGATTTCCACCTTTGTGAGGCAACTAAAGTTTCCTCTGTCTCAGGGATACAGAATGCATTCTTGACCTTGACTTGCAAACCTGCTGTGAGTTAAAGGGACTCTGCCAAAGATCCTGGGTACAATAGCCACAATCAAAAATGCAATGTGGAAATTGAGCTCCACGCTACATATTCCTACAGCTGTCTTCATAAATGACAGTATCGGTGTTGAATAGCTAGAATTCATTTGTATTTTGCAGTTTCTTTCTGCTTTTTTCCCCCATCCTCTGATTTTGTTCAGTCATTCATTCTAAACCCACTCCCACATCACACTTCTATAAAGTCCTTTTGATAATCAAAGACAAAGAAAAGTTCTTGGCTTCTTCCTTGCCTTCTCTACTTGAATTGGGCCTGAAGTGGCTACCACAGTTTAACTAGCTTCAATGCTGGTCCAGTTACACATGGCAAAAGCTAGCATTCAGAATTCTTTAGTTTATATGTCATACTCCTCCCCTTATTGTCTTACTAATAGAATGTCACAAAGTCTGGTACTAAATTTAAGTTTACTGATAAGAGAATGATTTGGGTCACACACACACCTAGGATCTATCTCTCGAAACTTACTGTCTGTCTATCATCTATTTATCTATCTATCTATCTATCTGTCTGTCTGTCTCCATTCATTTTTCCCCTGGTCTGAGCAGAACACCTCCCCCCATTTAAACAGCACTCTACTTTCCCCACGCCATGTCATGTGGACTTGGAAGGGCTGGCAATCCACTTCTGGCCAAGGGTTGTCTGCTCTTTGTGAGTAGTTCAGGGCTGAGTATGCAGCTCAAGCACAGTCAATCAGAATCCTTCCATGAGGTTTGACTTATGAACAATGGCAGGAAGGAAGCACTCTTCCTTTTACACTGTAAACCATAGGGCTGTTTGCTTGGGGCAAAGACATGACCCTTGTAGGGTAGCCTGAGAACAAGGCCAGCTTCTAGAGGCAAAAGATGAAGTAGAAGGGAGAGACCTAAAATGTTTGAGTTCCTGTCCCCAGCTGTGCTTCAAGCTAGCTGGATCCAAGTCTTCCTCATTGCATAAGACAGCACTGTCACTTTTGACTGAAGCCAGTGAGGGTTGGGTTTTGATCAGCTATAACTGAAAACATCTTGACTATTGGAATAAATATAAGGGAGACAGCCTTAATAAATGACTGCTCCTGCAGCTAGGGAACAGTGAAACTATCAAAACAGAATGATACAGAAACACAATAGCTGCCATGTCCCATGAAGGGACAAAAGTTTTGTTCACCTCATTAGGCCTTTAGGACAGTGTATACCAATCTGTAGGTCACAACACATCAGGCAGCTCATGAAATCATTTTAGTGGGACATGACGGCATTTGTAAAAGGATGAAAAATAGAGGGCACGCCACGCGCAGGGAAGGTAAATGTGACTGCCTGACACTTCACAGCAGGCGTCTGTGTACATACATATGTTCTCGGTGGTGATATGAAACAGCTTTTTTACTGAGGAGCACAATCAACACATTTCAAAGTCACCACTTAGAACAAAACTGCATCACATTGAACAGAAGAGCCCAAAATTTCTCACATTACTATTCATGTGTTCTCAGAAAAGAGCTATTTTCCATAACTGATTTTGCCCTTACCTCAGCAGCAGGCCTGTGTGGGAGAGGCGGCTGGGACTCACACTTGGAGTTAAAGTAGCTGAATAAGGGCACATCAGACTCTCCTTCGCTACTTCCTGGGAGTTATTTGTTCTGCTAGTTCAGTGTTCATCTCCAGCCAGCTTTTGGCTACAGGGGTAGAATGTATCTGGCCTTGCCTTGAGAGGGCAGGGACCTGGAGTGCCACACACCTAACTCTCCAGCTCCTCAGCATTAGCAGGGCAACCTAGTTTCTGGGAAGAGAACCCCAATGCACACGAACTAGAGAGCTTCCAAAATGTGAACTTGATCTCTTTACCTGAGGCAGAGGTGTTGTAAGGAGCAGTTGATCCCCCGTGCCTGACTATAGGTAAATCACCCTCAGCAGGGTCACACTGCCAGCCAGAGGGGTTGCCCTCCATGTTTCCCCTCACCGAAATGCACATGAACCTGGAGAGCTTTCAAAATGCTAACTTGATCTCTTTTCCTGACCACCTCTCACTGCTATTTTAACTGGGTTCCCCACATTGGTAAAGGGCCACACATGAGTGTCTCTCCCAAGTGTCAAATAGAGAAAGGAGCAAACCCTACTCTGCTTTTCACTTCACCTTAAATTTGATGACAATTCCCATTCCACTTAGGCTCATAAAAAAGTGACAGAACCCCTTGTCTCACCCATTGCTTCTCAAATTTCTACCTCTTCTGTTACCCAACCCCGCTGGGGCAGGAAGGGACTGACCTTCTCTTTTGGGCAGGGCCAGGAACATCCCTTACGTTATTTACTGAACTTTACTCTGACTCAAAGGCACAAAGGCACAGTTCTTAATATGGGAAGGAGAACTTCAATAATTTTTTAAATCCTCAAGATTCTCAAGATGACTATGAATACTATGGTTTAAATATGTCTGAGTGTTCTCCAATGGCGCATGTGTTAAAATCTCATCCTCACCGTGAGGAATTGGGAAGATGGGAACTTAATCCCACTATGATGTTCAGAGGTTGGGAAGTGAATAGAATTAGATAAGGTCGTCAGGGCAGAGCTCCATGATTGAAGACTGGTGACTTCATAAGAAGAGAGAGAGGTCAGAAAACACACACATGCATGTACACAAGTGTGCTCCCCTATCTCTTGTCATGTGATTCCCTACACCTCAGACAAAGCCATTATCAGATTCAGTACCTTGACCTTGGACCAGAACCATGAGCCAAATAAAATCTCTTTTCCTTATAAATTACCCAGCTTCAGGGATTTCATTATAGTAACAGAAAATAGACTAATATAATGGACTACTTTTTTAAATCCAGTGTTGGTAGTCAAAACTTGGATATTGAACCATCCTTTCTCTTTCTTCCCTGCCTCAACAAGGTTTCAATACCTTGAAGTTAATGCATGCCCTTGGTTGACTAGAGGAAAGGTGACAAAAATTAGAATATATTTTTAATTATTGACATAATTTAACAAATATCTTTTTAAAAGAATAATTTATGTTCATGGTGATCAACTTGAAAGACACTGTGTATTTTAAATGCTTAATACCTGCATAAATATACACTGCACATACATCCTTGGTATTTCCAAGACAGTTCCTCACAATTATTTAAAAGAGTGTGTGGGCTGTTGTAAGCATAGATATTATGCTACTTCTCAGTCCAAAAAAAGAAATTTCTAGGCAAAGGACAAAGGAAATTTATTCTCCTAGACCAGTGGTCAGCAAATTTTATGCACAAAAGCCAGATGGTAAACATTTTAGGATTTGTAGGCCATATGGTCTCTGTCACAACTACTCTACTCTGATGTAGCATGGGAGCAGCTGTAGATTCATAAATGAATGGACATGGCTATGTTCCAATAAAACTTTATTCATAGACACTGGGATTGGAATTTCATGTAATTTTTCACTTGTCACAAAATATTATTCTTCTTTTGATTTGTTTCAACCTTTTAAAAATATAACGTGTGGGTGACACGGAACAGGTGGTAGGTGGGATTTGACCCATATGTCATGGTTTTCCAAGCTCTAGATCTTGCAGTACTAAGGTTTGAACTCAGGGCTTTGCACTTGCTGGACAAGTGCTCTACTGCTTGAGCCAGGCCTCCAGCCCTTTTTGCTCTGGTTATTTTGGAGATAGGGTCTCACTTTTTGCCCAATCCGGCCTGGACTGTGATGCTCCTATTTATGGTTCCTGCTCCACCTGGGATGACAGGCACGTGCTTCTATGCCCACCTTTTTTCTTTTGATTGAGATAGAGACTCACAAACTTTTTTGCCTGGGCCAACCTCAAACCACAATCCTCCCAATCTCAGTTTCTCAAGTAGCTAGGATTATAAGCATGAGCCACAAGTGCCGAACCCTAGATCACTTTTCTAAATTTAGATAGTTTAATTTCTCTTTCCTTCCTACCCATTTATGATGCAAGTTAATGTAGCGATGGCAGCAATCAAGACCAGTGTTAGTAAACTGCCTCTCCCTCTGCACCCCTGCTTGCCAATATTTAGAAGATACCTGAGCTACACAATGAGCGTGCAACCTGGGCATTTTGAGTGACATTGGCAAAACACATTCAAATAACTCAAAGACACTATTGAGGACAAGGGCCGTGGGTCCCTATGCCTCCTTGCCAGTCCTCTGAATTCCTTCCTTTGTTGAACACTGGATGACAGTGAATGACCTCTGGATAGAGACTAGATCTTACCCAAAATGGCCAGGGGAGAAGGCAGTGCTTGATCAGTCTATTGAAGCTTGTGTCTTTGCTACCTTGATAGTATTCCTGCCAGAACAGTAGCTTGTGGGAAGATATTAGAGTTATTATCCTGTGTGTTTTGGCAGTTCCAAAGACAAAAGAGAACATGAGCGATGGAGGGAGTAATTCAAATACTGAGATCTAGATCTGATTCCTTAGCATCCGGGCCACAGAGGGCACATATGAATCATTCATAAAAGTCTGTTCATTGTGCATATATGATCTGCTTAAGAAAAAAAATATATGATGCAATTAGAAAATGTTCCAATCCAAACAGTTAAAGCATTCACTGTTTGGCTATTTTAAATCAGCTATCTGGAACCTTTGACTATGCAAAACAACTCCTTCTCAGTGGGTTGAGGATAGCCCTGTTTTGCTATAAAATTTCCTTTTAGAGGATTTATCACCATTACTCAGAGTGTAGGATTTGCAGGAGTCATTTATGGCAGTATATATGTGTGAGGTAGATACAATTAATTTCTATATAACACTATTTTTATTAACCAAAGAAAATTCTAACTAAATAAACCAATGTGTGAAATATAATTTTGCCCCAGAATTACACCAGCCATCAGACTCTAAGCCATCACTCATTTTCACATTACATAATTTAAGTTAATTGAATGAAAATATTCTAACTTTTTGATGGTAAAGCTAGACCTCAGAGATTTCATTATAAGAAAGAAAAATAAGTTATTCACCTAAGAAATACACTTTTTAGGAGAACTTCATATAAAATGGCTATAATTAGTGAACATTGGGGTTATTGATTCACTAAAAGTAACTTTGTAATCACTTTTTTATTTGTATCCAGTCGAGTTGTTTCATAGGTTTAAAAAAAGAGACTTCAGCCAAGTGTGGTGGCACATGCTTGTAATCTCATCACTTAGGAGGGAGGTAGAGTCTAGAAGATTGTGAATTCAAGGCTAGCATGACACTGCCTCAAAAAAAAAAAATAGGAGGATTTGCCTGACTATAAAGCTTTTTAAATGGCAGTTGTTTAATTTTCCATTACTCCTTTTGGTGTGGACATTCATTCTCAGTCACTTTTTAAGTTCCTACTTTGTAATAGGTGATATGTAGGTGTTCACTGTGTGTTCCTGCGTTTATTCAGCACATCATCCCTATAAGAAGACTTATAATAGAAGTGAACTTGCCCAAGGTCATGTGATCCGATCAGTAACTCTGCACTCGTGTTCCCACACAGACTCCAGAGTCTAAATGCATCCCTTGAGGGGCTTATACACTGCAAGCCCACAGCACAATGAGAACAATCAGGAAAGATTTAATTATCATCCGACTGTTTATTTGTGTAATATAAAAATTCAAGTTGGTAGATTTTTCTCAATAATAATCTTTTCTGTCCTACTCCATTGACTTAACATATTTTCAGATTTAATATATTGATTGATCTCTACTTGAAGATCCCAGACCCACTACCCCATAGTTTTTAGGTCCCTTAACAGATTTGTACTAACCTAAAGAATGAGACATCTCAAGCAGCCCCTGCACATTGAATGTTACACACACAGACTGCCTTACAGTCAAACATACTAATGATGGAGGGTGTGTCATGCCATAGTTTCATTTTTTTTAAATTAGAAAGCTCAGATTCCAAGAATCACAATTTAATTAAGCTTTCATCCTTGGATAGTTCTTTCTGCAATTAAAAATAATTTTTTGTAATAGATTAGTCATACAGTATTTTAAAATTGGGGATTTCTTCTTTCATCCTCACTTGTATAACATTCAGCTCTCACTAAATGTTATGGGTTAAAAAACTAATTGTCCTCTGGAGCACAGTGAGTACATAGGAAGAGAACAGACAGACTTCCATATGAAGGATCAGAAGTCATGGGATGAAGGCAGAGAACTCTCTGCAAAGGCCATGAGGCTGGTAATGCTGGAACAAGGGCTTACAAAACATCAGAGGCTAGACAGCCACATGGAGACCTGAGTACCATGCTAAGTTTTTGTTTGTTAATTTTTGCTTTTCCTTTGAGGGCGCCAGTGGCTCACGCCTATAATCCTAACTATTCAGGAGGCAGAGATCATGAGGATCGCATTTGAAGGCAGCCCCAAACAAATGAACGTTCTCAAGACTCTATCTTGAAAAAATCCATCACAATAAAGGACTGGTGGAGTGGCTCAAGCATTAAGAGGGCTTGTTTCAAGCATGAGGCCTTGAGTTTAAACCCCAGTACCACCAAGAAAAAGAAAAAAGCAATGATTGATTCAGAGAAATAGAGACAAGGTGGGAGATTCTGAGGAATCCAAGAGAAACTTTGGATAACAGACTGGAAAAGCTGAGGTAGAAATGTTTGCAAGTCTTTCCAAGGTGACATCCAGATCTAATTTAATGGCATTGGCAGAAAAAGAAAATACAAGTTCATGTATAGTGTCATACAAACTGGTCACTCATGAAAGCATGATTTCCCAGGTATTACTGGGATCTCAAGGTGAAGGACAATTCTCCAGAGGAAAGAAAGAGAACATTAGTAGTAACCACAGGCAAAATTTACCCTGAAGTCCCATCTGGGTGAGTTTGAGCCGTGGGCTAGCCACAAGTGGAGAGAGATGAACCCTCACAAGAAGCCAGCAAGACTAGAAAGAGGCTAAATTGTCACAGGACCTGGTAATCAAAAGAGGTAAATGCGTATCTTTTCAGAAATAATATCATCAAACAAATATGAACTCATAGTAAAAAATGAACAAATGTGTTAGACAAAAAAATGGCATAAGTAGGTCACTTGACACAACCAAAATTTAGACATCCCACTACCACCAAACACTTCAGAACTAGAAATTATCTGATACAAAGCATTAAACATATATATACATATATATATATATATAAATGTATGTACATATATTATACATACATGTATTTATATTATATATAAATGTATGTACATATATACATACATTTAGGTTTATAAAAGAGAAAGAATAATAAAAAATGAACAAGCAAGAAGAGAAAAGGGCTAGGAAGGTGGCACAAGTGGTCAAGTACCTGCCTAGCAAGCACTAGGCCCTAAATTCAAACCCCAGTACCACCAAAAAGAAAAAGAAAAAAAGAGAGAGAGAGAGAAGCCTTTATAAAATTACCAGGTAAATAGCAAATATAACTTTTTAAAGTTAAAATTATAATTATTGAAATGTAAAACACAACAAATAAGTTATGCAGTAGATTACACACATGTAAAGAGAGAAACAGTAAACTAAGAGTGAATTTAAAGCAGCTTTTCGCAATGTGACACAGAGATACAGGTGGTAATAATACAAGCAAAGAGCAGAGATTTTAAATGTAGAATGAGGTTTTGCATATATTTGTTTTCAGTTCCAGAAAAAATGGAGGAGAAGCAATATTTACAGATATGAAACCTGAAACTTTTACAAAAATATAATGGAAGCCATATGTCCACATATACAGAGAGTATATGTACCAAGCAAAATAAATAAACACAAATCCATACCGAATACAGCCATACAGCTAGCAGCGCTCCTGCACTGTGGGGAGCTAGCAGGAGAAGCCTATGAGTACCTACAACTCAGCAGGCTGAGCTCGGCACAGCCCCAGCGCAGAATAAGGCTAGAGTAAGATGCAGAGCAGCTGCTTTTCCTAAGATGTTTATGTCAAATAATCTGTAGGCTTGGATTTGGCACAGCCCCAGCTGCGGAAGAGAACGAGAAGGCAAGCTGCAGCTCAGCTGCTTTTCCTAAGTTGCTGAAGGCAGGAACGAAGGTTTTTCTTGTTACAATGTCACACCCCTCCCTGAGAACCATTGCTCCACTTCCTTGTTTAGCACTGGACATGAAAGACTTGCTAAGGAGGACGGGAGGCTTTTTGATGAGGAGAGGCGCTTTGGATGAAGGGAGGTTTTTATTTGTGGGAGGCATTATGCCGAAGGGGTTTTGGCTGAAGGGAAATTGCTGGAGGGATATTGCTGAAGGGGGAAAATGAATGGCTGAAGGGGAATTGCTGAAGGGAGGATTGCTGAAGGGAAAAGAATTGCTAAAGGGGAATTGCTTAAGGGGAATTGCTAAAGACAGTTGATAGAATTGGTTGGCAGCTTGGAAGGACAGTGCAAGTCTGCACCGAGATCTCTATACCTAAGCTTTAGAAAAGCTAAGCTAAAGAAAAGCTAAAGAGAACATGGGTCAGTGCAAGTCTGAGCACCGAGACTTTAAGAAAGCTCAAGAGAGAGCATGGGACAGAGCGAGTCTAAGGAGAGAGACTTTAAAGAAAAGAAGACTTTAGAAGTGAGGTTTTAAAGAATAAAAAGACTTTATTTTATTTTTTTACATGCTAATGAAACCAAGTTTTAATGGTATAAGCTACAAAAGCTGAACATTTACAGGCATTCCAAGTAATATTATGAAATCTAAATTCTCTATATTTCTTTTTTTATTCATTTATTCACATGTGCGTACATTGTTTGGGTCATTTCTCCTCCCTGCCCTCCCCATCCCCACCTTCTCTCTCCCAGCCCCCCTCGCTTCCAGGCAGAACTTGTTCTGCCCTTATCTCTAATTTTGTTGAAGAGAAGACATAAGCATAATAAGGAAGACAAAAGCATTTTTGCTAGTTGAGTTAAGGATAGCTATACAGAGAGATTCCTAGCATTGCTTCCATGTACGAATGTGTTACAACCCAAGTTGATTCATCTCTAACTGATCTTTACATTGGTTCCTGATCCCCTTGTCGTGTTGACCTCTGTCACTTTAAGGATTCTGTATTAGTTCCTCTGGAGTGGGGACATCAAACGCATTCATGTTTTGGGTTTTCTACCTATCCCCATAACTCCCGTATGTGCTCTCCCCTTGTCATGTGACACAAGTCCAACCACATTGCTGCATTTGCCCTAGATCTAAAGTCCACATATGAGGGAGAACATACAATTTTTGGTCTTCTGAGCCTGGCTAACTTTGCTCAGAATGATGTTTTCCAGTTCCATCCATTTACTTGCAAATGATAAGATTTCATTCTTCTTCATGGCTGAGTAAAATTCCATTGTGTATAAATACCACATTTTCTTAATCCATTCATCAGTAGTGGGGCATCTCAGTTGTTTCCATAACTTGGCTATTGTGAATAGTGCTGCAATAAACATGGGTGTGCAAGTGCCTCTGGAGTAACCTGTGTTGCATTCCTTTGGGTATATCCCCAGGAGTGGGATTGCTAGATCATATGGCAGGTCTATGTTTAGATTTTTAAGAAGCCTCCAAATTTTTTTTTTCCAGAGTGGTTGCACCAGCTTGCATTCCCACCAACAGTGTATGAAGGTTCCTTTTTCCCCACATCCTCACCAACACTTTGTTGGTGGTGGTGTTTTTGATGATGGCTAGTCTAACAGGGGTAAGGTGGAACTTAGTGTGGTTTTGATTTGCATTTCCTTTATGGCTAGAGATGGTGAGCATTTTTTCATGTGCTTTTTTGGCCATTTGAATTTCAAGAAGAAAAACTTTAGAAGCAAGCTTTTGAAGGATTATGAAGGAGTAAGGCCTTAAAGAATAAAAAATAGAGAAAAGCAGAGTAAATGAACAGAATAATAGAGAACAGAAGCAATGAGGCTGTTGTGCGTCTCCACTCAAGCACCCAACACACCTGGCCCCAACTTTCTGTCTGTCTGTCTATCCTGTGTCCTTTCTGCATCTCCCATAAGTGCCAGTTAGCCCCAATAAGGTACAGTAATAACCAGAAGTGAGAAAAATCTCACTCTGCTGCACAACACTAAAGAAAAAGAGAAGGATTTTAAAGCAGGCAAAGAAAAAAAAAGTAAATGACCTACAAAGAAATAACAATTACACTCGCAGTCAACTTCTTACTAACAATAATGAAAGGCAAAATAGAGTAAAATAAAAGTTTCAATCATACTGAGGGGAAAACAACTGTCAATCTAACGTTATGTAGCTAGCAAAATTATAATCCAAGAATAAGGAAATACCAAAGATATCCTCAAAAAAAAAAGAAAGAAAATTTGAGTGACTGAAATTAAAATGTCTGAAAGTAATTTCCTTATTTAGGAGAGGGGTCAAAACTTGAACCTAGCTCATACTTATTCATACTTACTAAATATTAATACTAATATTTCCATATGTATGGACTAAAGTACGGAAATAGCCTCCATACTTTCAGCACAGTACATAGAAAACTTTAAATAAAAAAAAAATACAAACAAACTCAGCTATTTGAAAAATCAGAAACAAAAAAATGATTTTAAAAACAATTTCACATATGTCGGTAATCATGATAAATGTAATTTTACTGAATTAACTGAAGGTTTTCTGGAAGAAAAAATGTATAGACTTTTATGTAGAGAGACACAGTAAAAACAAAGATTCAGAAATGTTGAAAGTAAAAGGGAAAAAAGTGTGAGGCAATTATTTAAAATGCTGATATTAGTTATATTAATAACAAAACAAACTTAGGGATAAAAGGCATCAGTCATTAGCAATTGTGCAGGTCACTACCTTATAAAGAATATGAAATAATTCAATAATTAAACCTTCACAGGTAGTGAGAAAAATCCATAGACCATACATGAATGTCAGCTAATAGTGAACATCATGTATACCTATTTCAAAATATCATGCTATATATCAATATATCAATTTTTGTCAACTAATGAATAAGTTAATTTAAAAATGAACACACAATCTTCCTCAAAACATGCAGACTATTTCAGAGCCTGACTACATACAAATCATAAAGCAGGTCTCCAAATAGTGAAAATTTCAAGATTGAGAATCACATAGATTACAGTCTACAAAAAAAGTTTTCATAAAATTCAACAAATGTTCCTGGGCCAACTGCTTACTCAAATGGAAAAAATATACTAAATTCTTACCTTACATCATACATATCAGTCAAGGATACCAGGGGAAAAAAGGTTCAGCAGAAGTGCTGTAATTCATTTTCTGCAGCTGAGGAATGAGAGCAATGTGTCCATGAGAGAAAATGGCCTGATCTTGTAAATATGCTATTGATCGACATCTTGGCAAAGGAATTAATGGATTTTGAGAATGGAACAGTCCTTATCTATGAGATGCTTTTAGCAAGAGGTATCTGGTTTTTTAGAATCAATCATGGTTTTAAAAAAATGAAATTTGTACATTTGGGGGTATAAAAATGGAAAAGATCTATTTTCAAAATGGCCTCCTTCCATAAAACATGTGATTCTCAACACTGCCTGGAAACCTCACGTATCAGTCTGGGCCCACAGTATATCCAATGCAGCAAGAAAGAATCTACGGAGCTTTACCTGTGCCTCAAAATTACCTGTGTCCTTTAAATTACTGGTAAAGGCATGTTAGTTAGCTTTTCTCTTCCCTGTGACCAAGTACCTGACAGAAACAAATAAAAGGAGAAAGTATTCATTTTGGATCATAGTTTCAAGGTGTTCAATTAGTGGTCA
This sequence comes from Castor canadensis, assembly GCF_047511655.1. Taxonomy (NCBI): domain Eukaryota; kingdom Metazoa; phylum Chordata; class Mammalia; order Rodentia; family Castoridae; genus Castor; species Castor canadensis. The sequence goes on from NC_133394.1 coordinate 120,846,708, forward strand.
CTGTGCCCCATGCACTCGGGCGGAATGTCATGGTAGTGGCAGCATGTGGCCGGGGAGGTTCTTTACCTCCTGGTGGACAGGAAGCGAAACATAAGGAAGGAACCGGGAACCAGGTAAACTTTCAATGCCCCCAGTGACCTACTTCCCCCAACCAGGACCCACCTGCCAAGGTTTCCACCACCTCCCAAAACAGCTCCACCAGCTGGACATTCAACACATGAACTTGTGAAGGACGTTTCATATTCAAACCATAACAAAAGGTTAACACTGGGTAAGACCTCTGATTTGTGACAATAGGCTTTGACAATCTGATCCTTTATATTAACTCAAATGCTATAAAGAAAGTTAAGGGGGGAAAAAAAAGACAAGCCACAGTCTAGTAGTTTATTCACAATGCAATTAGAAGAGATACGTCCATAGAACACTCTAATAGATAATATTAGTATAAACAAATTACGTATAATATGTGTGACCCTTAGAAATGAAGATTACATATTTACTTTACTAGTTTTATGAAGTTCTAAACTAAATAAAATTTAATAATAAAATGTTAGGGATACCTATATATTTGGTGAGGTTGTCTTAAATAAAGGAACAGAAACAGTTTGGAACAGTGATAATCTGTGTGCAATAGATAAAATAACAGGTTCCTAAAGATATTCATGTACAAATACTGACAGCTTGTAAATATGTTGTTACCTGTCAAAAGGGACTTTACAGATGTGATTAAATTAATGGTCTTCAGATGGGAAGGGTCACAGGTTTACCTGGATTGTATGGGTGAGCCCACCATAATCTCAGGGATCCTTATATGATGGAGGCAGGATTATCAGGGGATGCTGGAAGCAGGGGTCAAAGAGAAAGGAGAGAGAGAGGGAAAGCGAGAGGGAGAGACAGAGACAGAGAGAGACTTGCAGATTTATACTGCTGACTTTGAAGATGGAAGAAGGGGCATTGAGCCAAGGAATGCTTTAGCCTGTGGAAACAGGAAATGGCTTCTCCTCTACAGCCCTGGAAGGAATGAAGCCCTTCTAGCCCATTTTACACTTCTGATGTTCAGAACTGTAACATAATAAAGTTACATTTTTTTAAACAGCTAAATTTGTGGCAATTTGTTACAGCAGCACCAAAAAACTAATACACTGTGAGATGGAGTCAAGAGATTGACGGAGTCAAGAGATTGACAGAGTAAAGCTCTACCCATATGTGATAATACTGGTTAATATGCTCATTCCTAAATTGAGTGAAGTCTTCACGAATATCTGCACAATAATTGTGCTTTTTAACTTATTAAGTCATGTTCTTTTTAAGAATCAAGTATACTGAAAATTTTCACATACGCTCACATAAAAGGTACATGCAGAAAGGCAGCAGGTTTAAAGAGAGAAGGATGAGGTGTATTTTCCCCACATACTGCATTTGAGGTCCTAATGGAAGGAGCACTCATGAAGAGAGGTTCAGACAGCAGAGATAGCAGTAGGAAGCTCAGGAAAGTAGGCCAGGGTCCTCATCTTCCAAGTAGCCACTGGAGTCAGCAGGTGAGTCACATAGGCACATAGTGTGCAGGCCACAGACTGAGTCTTGGGGTGGTTAAATAAGAATAAAAGAAGAATGCAAGAAGCCCTACAATGCATTGATGATTGTGCTCAGATAGAGAACTTGGAAGCTGGGTGTGGTGGTACACATCTGTAATTCCACACTTAGAAAGCTAAGGCAGGAGGATTGTGAGTTCAAGGCAGCCCGGCCTACATAGTGAGACCCTGTCTCAAAAAAAAAAAAAAGCAATGAGCATAGAGAGCTAGACAATACTATCTAATATGTAGTAATTTACCTACATGTTTTCAAGTTCATGGTAATGTTAGTCTCAGAAATTCACTGCTAACCCCACTGACAAAGCACATGCTATCTCAGATTGCAGATATGGGTGGGTTCTTCTTCTCTTCCAGAGAAGTTTAGATTAGTCCCACTTGTCTCTTCCTAAAGCCTCAGCCACCAGGTTCAAAAGGACAAGAGAACAAGGAAGCACTAAGGATAGTGGGTAGTACTGTCTACTCCACTGTGGTAGATAGACTCATCCAACTCCAAAACATCCACTTTGTTACATTTGATCAGTTGAATTTATTTGCAGGATATATTTACATGTGAGATAAAGACTTTTTGATGAGACAAAAAATTGTGACAGTAGTCACTCTTCTCAAATTTTAGAAAAGTCATTAACACTATGAGGTAGTCCTGTTGATAGGAGACCTTCCACGCCCACAGAGGACTGAGTCTTTTTCACAATGTTCTTCTCTTGAAATGCACCATCAATTTCTCAGACCTGCAGGTGAAATAATGGACATAGGAAATTACAAAACAGAAAATAAAAGTAATGAGAGTCCTGGAGAGAGCACTGTTCAGCCATGAGGCTCCAATGAGATTTTACCCGTGCTGTGAGCAGACCATAATGAGTCATTTGCTTGCTTGCTTGCTTGCTTGCTTGCTTGTTGTTAGCCGCACTGTGTGTTTAGGTTGAGTTTGTCACCTTCAGTCTATACAGGCTGGAACAGCAAAATGCAACATTTGTTCTCCAAAGCATCAGGCCGCTGCTGCAATGTATGTAAAACATCCTTGTTTTTATTGTCATTGAAGGGAACATCTCACTGGGAGGATGAATTAGCAACTTGACCTCTGCATTCACAAACATTTTAATAATGATAACCTGTGGCTATTTTCTCTTTCTCTTATCTGTAAGTCAATCCCATTTTATTTTCTTTCAACTTCTGGCCTAAGGAAAGAGCTTAACTTAAATAAGATTTAGATACATGTAGTAAGTGCATACATAAGCCCTTGCCTTAATAATTCAACTATAAAAATTGTCTGTTTTCTGGGCTGGTGGAGTGGTTCAAGAGGTAGAGTGCGTGCCTAGCAAGTGTGAGGCCTGAGTTCAAACCCTAGTATCACCAAAAAAGCAAGTTTGTTTTTAAAAAATTGTTAATTTTTAATTATCATACATTAATAATATGAGGGGATTTCACTGTGATAATTTCCATACATGCATAGTGCACCTGGAACAAGTTGACCCTCTCCATTATACTCAGTTATAAACTGTGAAGTAGTAAAGTATCCCTGGGCGCTCCCTTTCCACCTCTAACCAGACTTGAAATTAAGAATTGAATGTCAATCCGCAATGTATCTATGTAAGCTCATATAGGAAACAGCATGGTGCCATCTGTTGGTAGATTCCTGGGTATTACTAGTCTCTTTAGTATTTCTGATGAGATCGTCTTCATTTGCTCAATTATATTAAGCACTTGTCATCTTTCAAGAGCTTACACTAGCAATACTAAGATAAATAAGATTGACAATCAAAATTTAATATAAGAAGAGTGGGATCTATTTTATATTACAAAGTTCTAGAATTTCATAGATTCATTAAGTCACATTCTAGATTTTAGGAACTGTGTAAAAGCCATTGTGTTTAGTCATCTTTGTAAACCTAAAAACATATTTGTAAATTTTTGTCCACAATGATTTTATGGGGTAAACCAAACACAAATACTCTTTTCAAATTCTTACCATTCCTTTATTCTGATGAAATAAAATTCATCCTGATAGCTAATAGATATTTGCAAGATGATATATTTAGGTGAAAAGTTTAATAGAGATAAAAAGCTAATACAAATATATTTCCCATTAAATAAAAATAATTCTTTCCTTGAACCCCTATTCCCAACAGCTCCATTATTCTGCTCCTCTACAAAGCAGAATCTCTTTAAGGAGTCTATAATTGATGTTCTAATCCTCATCTAAACTCCCTTGAATCTTCTCTAATAGTTTTTTGTGCCCCTACCTCCAGCCCACACACATAGATGCTAAAATTCAAGAGAGTATCAACAGCCACCATATTCTTAAATCCACACCGAGTTTCCAACCCACATGGGCCTCACCTTTCTGCAGCTGCCAGCCCTGTTGCTCCTCCCTCACTGACACTTTTTTCCACTTGGTTTCCAGAATAGCTCACGCTCCTGATTGCTGCTCTATGACATCAGTTCTTTGGAGTCCTCTGTACAGCACTGATCCCTCTCTTACAACGTCTATATCTTGGGTATACCTCACAGTACTCTGATCTGTACACAGAAAGTCATCCTAAGGAGCAAAATTTAAATTTATCCTCTTCCTTCAGAAACAGATAATGCCCTAGAGTAGAAATAGCAAAACATTCTTTGCTGATCTCGTGTAACCCAGCTAAATAAATACGGAAGTGCCTAAAGAATTTCAGTGTAAAGAGAACCAAATGGTAAACCCATCCCCCATGTGACACAAGCAGACCTGCTCCCAGTGTCCTCAAGAGATAAAGGGAAGTTCACCAGTCAGGGCTTCTACCACCACCATCTCTGATTCTCCTTCTTTCCCTTTTAAGTTAATGTGGTATGATGATTACGAGTACAGACTTCAGGAGGGACAGTCTCAGTTCTGCCGCTTGCTGTGTAGCTTTGGGTAATGTCCTTGATCTCTCTGTGCCTCAGTCTCCAGCTAAGAGTGCCTGTCTGATATGCTCATGGTGAAGATTAAATGAGTTTATATCTGTCAGACTCTTAGGATGTGCCTGGCACATAAAAATGCTCAATTGTTAATTTACTGTCATGGTTGGTATCTTCACCTTCAGGATAGAAGGGAAGGGCATGCATTTAGATAGGAATTACTTAAAGATAACTCTGATCTGCTTCCAACATTTAATTGATTTTTATTCAAATTATTTTTTCTAGCACTTGCTCTCAAGGATTTCATGATCTTACACGTCTTCTTTCTTAAATGTTCATTTAAGAAAGAAGACGTGGGTCTGAACGTTGTGATTCACAGCATTTTATGTCAGTGATCCATATGAAGTACTAAGTTCCATTAAGCACTGTATAGAAGGATGGCAGGTGTGGCCTAGCATGCGTGGAGCCCATCACACTAGAGATTAAGACTTCAACCCATGAATTTGGGGAGACACAAACAGTCGAAAACAGAGATTCTGACATAAGGAGATTACCCTGGACCATCTGGTGGGCCCTAAATTTAATCACAAATGTCCTGTAAGAGTGGAGAGAGCCTCATGGAGACTGAGACCAGAGTGATGCAGCCACCAGAATTTGAAAAAAAAAAAAAAGCAAGGTATGGACTCTCCTCTGAGTCTCCAGAGACAGCACAGTCCTGCTGACAACTTGATGGAACCCAGTGAGGCTGATTTCACATTTCTGGTCTCTAGGACTGTGACAGGAGAAACTGCTAACTTAGCATAGCTTGTAGCTCCAGCAACAAGATACTAATATAGGTGGGACTGGAAAGGCCACAAGATGTACATTCAGAGATGGGACTAGGTGGAAAGAGACATCATGAGCCAAGAAACTGGTGAGGATGACTGTGCATTTGGGGAACTCTGAAAAGCAGTTCACTCCTGAACCCAGTGCGTATGGAGTGCAGTGGGAGATGTGTTCTTCCTAAATGGGCTCATAATCTCTCAGCATTTCTAAAGGCTAACAAATTCAGGGTGTTTAAATTCAAAATTATCAGAAAGCTTGATTCAACATAGTGATTTCTGTTGCTTTCCTATATTTACTTTCTGTGAAATATAAACAAGCTACATTAAATATGTAAAAAATAGCAAGTTTAAATCTCATGTATATATTTCTTCTCCACTTAAAGGTAATTTACACAAAACACAAACATAAACAACATCTGTATATATTTCTAGTAATATATTAAGTGATGATGATGTTCTATTTAACTAAAAATGTACTTATGCATTCAAAATTCCCATTTACATAGAATTTTGGGGGGAAATACACATTTTTTCCCCATGGAAATTACCCTAATGTGTTTTAAAATATGTAAACACACTCTAGATATATCAGAGTGGTATTTGTGAAATATCACACATGTTCGAAGCTTACCAAAATTGATTGTTGTACAACTTTTAAAATAGCAGGATTCTCTGAACACACACACACACACACACACACACACACACACACACTCCACACACATACTCACAAAGAGGTCAAAGTTCAGATTTGAATATAGCATTTGTGTGAATCCTTCTTTGGATGATTAAGACATTGAGGATTTTAATGAATTTTTCCAGAAATTAAACATGCCTGTTTTGGTGCCGGCCAAGTTGGCACAATTTTTGTTACACACTATCTGTACCCCAGGAACTAAACATCTTGCTCACTCAGATTCCTGAGACTTGTGGACATTGCAGTGCCACCACTCACAAAGTCATCTTCATGGAATGAGCACCCTCAGTTATGAATGACACGGAAGTTCGAGGGTGAGGGTCTTACTCTACCTCTACCTCTACTTCTTTCTCCTATTTCAATGTTATTCAAAGACCATCATCGCATTAAAAAAAGAATCCTTGCAGTAAATAGAAGGCACTAGATGCTCAGTTTTTCCTATGCTAGAATTTGTTATATGTGATTAATTACAGGAACTTCAGTCTTGGGTTTAGACCGCCAAAAAAGTGGATGGGGCCCCCCATTTTCTTTCTACTTCTCCCAGAAGTGTCCCTCCAGCTGCTCGTAGGGCTGCTTCTTCTCAAAGGCGCCCCTTCACTAATAGGGGCTTTTCTGAGCAGTGGCTTTGCCTATGATTAATTATCATGAACCTAACTTGGACCTTTGGCTTTCTGGCTCTTAGCTGAGTAGCCAAGATATTTCTCTAGACGGAGATAGTTGGCTTCAGTTCTAATTAATGATCAGTCGTTATCAGCTTAGTTTAGACTTTTTGCTCTCTGACTTTTTGGCTGGGTAGCCTAAACACGTCCCAGATCCAAAGAGCTGGCTAAAATTTATGTTCCTCTTTATGGCACTGTCTTTGATAATTCTGATGCTTTCCCGGATCTGCAAAAAGATTTTAATTGTTTACAGTCTTGATTAATGAGTTTGCTGTTGCTTTGATAGTCCATCATTTATAATGATAAGAAACCAAAAAAACAAATGGGTATTTTATATTACTCTTCTGGGATCTTTTGGTCCATCGTTTTTAAGGAGTTACTGTTTTGTTTCCTTCCCTATTTCTATTAAGTTACTAATAAGTTCACTATAATTGAACTTTAAAAGATCACTATTTCTAACTCATTTTTCTCCCTGCAGTATTTAGCTGCTATAGAAGGTCTCATTGTTATTTTCCAGTGTCTTTGATTGCATATCTGAAGTCAGCAGCTCACAAAGACAGTTTGGCATCAGTTTGCTTGCAAACACAGGGTGTTCTTATCATTTCCTTAGCATCTATCACAAAACTCAGTGAACCCTGTCTTTTTGCTTTTTATCAGCTGAATGAATCTGTTACACTCCATAATCACTCTTTAGTTAATTACCTCATTTGGCCAAGTAAACCATCCTCACTTAAAATAGAACCTCAAGTTCACTTTCACTGACAAGTTTTACTTCTGCACTATCAACTTGTTTTCTAAGTTCAGTTCATGTCAGAAGTTCCTGATACCCAACTATTTTTTTGTAAAGGCTGTTGCTGTTGTAAATTAATTCACCATTAACCTGATCTAGTTGGCCTTTGCTTCCAAATTCTTGGCTTAGATTGAAATATAGTTTTTTCTATTAGAATTCTCTGTATCTGCTTTCTTTGTTTCCAAGGAGAAATGAATAAAAAAAGAAAAATAGAGTATCTAAGTGAGGTGATAGTGTCAATTTTTTCCTATTTCTAAAACTATTTTTTGCTCTTCTGGTTTCATAAGACATTTTCTTGACAATGACACTGAAAGCCAGTTTTTCAGTTATGTTTGGCACCTTAAGTCAACAGAGACCTGCCTCTACAGTTGATTCATTTATGTGTTCCATTTCAACCATGTCTGTACATTTTCTGTTTGATGTTAATAGAAATTTCACACATGGTAGAAAGCATCTCTCTCTAGATTCCCCACTGACTTCCTTTGAAGAGAAATTCTAGGGTTTTTTTTTTTGCCTCCAATCCTGTTCTCTGTGGCCTCTCTGCTGCAATTGAGACCACAGTGACCTCTCACTGTGGAAACCTCTCCTCCCTTGGCCGGTGTGACCTGCAAGATCTTCATTCCCCTCCTTCAGTCATCACTTTTCTGTCTCCTACACAGAACCCTTCTTGATCCTCCCAACCTCTAATCTCAGACCTCCCCAAGGGCCTGCCTTATCCTTTTGTGACTCTATCCCTACACTTCTCCCTCTAGAATGCACAGCCCCTTACAACTTCAACCACCACATCTAGATTGATTGACTGATTCTGTTATCTCTAAGTTCAGTTCTCCTCCCACCAGAGTTCTGATTCAGGTTTCTGTTTTAAAAATTTCCTCCCACATTTCACTCATTCACTGATTTAACCTCTGTTTCCTCCTGTGTGTGACATGTAAGTACTATGCTTCACCATGAAGATTCAGTGATGATAAAAATACATTTCAGCTCTCAGTAGAACTTTCAGGGAAGGGCCATCAAATATTGGTAAGTTGAGGCAAAATGCCGCAAAACAAAACACAACATGCTGCTCTTGCCCCCCACACTTATCTGTTCCTCTCTTTCCAGCTCTCTATTTCCCTCTGCAAAATTATCCTCTCATTCTCCTAGTTATTCAGTTCTTTGTTAATTTTTAAATGTATTTTATTAGCATATAGTAAGTGTACAAAGAGGTTCCATTGTGATAGCTCCATACATGTTTATAATGTACTTTGATCACCCCCTCTATTACTCTTACACACACACCCTTTTTTTTTTTCGATGGTACTGTTGTTTGAACTCAGGGCTTCACACTTGCTAGGCAGACACTGTACCACTTGAGCCATGCCTCCAGCCCTTTTTGCTCTGGTTATTTTTGAGAGAGGGTCTTGCTTTATGCTGCACTGACTTGTTCTGTGATCCTCTTGTTTATGTTTCCCATAGTAGCTGAAATAACATATGCACACCACCATGCCCAGCTTTTTCCATTGAGATGGGGTTTTGCAAATGTTTTACCTGGGCTGGACTCTGTTATCCTCCTGATCTCAGCCTCCAGAGTAGCTAGGATTACAAGCATAAACCATCAGCATCAGGTTTTAGTGTCTCCCCACAAAGAATTTTTAACAAGTGTCATCACTCTATTTTCATACATGTGTATGAAATACTTTGATCATATTCACTCTCTCCCACCCTCTCTTTTCACCCCTGACCCTCCTCTAGCTCCCACACCCAAACCATTCTGTCAGTCCCTCATTTTAAACTGTGTCTCTGTTTTATTTTTAAGGGCTAGATTCTGCATATGACAAGTTGTAATTTTTGGTCTCAATCTTTGTATATTAGATATCTTGTGTAATCATCTGCGTAACAAATGTTCTCAAGTTCAGCATCTTAGAACAAGCATTTGTTTAATAATTACAGGTCCTGAGTTACAGCTCAGCAGGTCTTATCTGGTTAAGCTGGGTTAGGTTGCACTTTGGGTTGGGTCCAAGTCTGCCCCATAGATCTTCAGTCTTGGACCCAGAGTGAAGGTAATAACAGTTTCAGAAGTGTGGATAGAAATTTGGCATGCCTCTTAAAGCCTCCATTTGAAATCAGTCACAAGGCCAAGTCTAAGGGTTAATGGGATAAGAAAGTCTATGGAGAAGGAAAGAAGTCAGTATCTGCTAAACAATTATTTAATGTAATTCACAGCCCTTTCCTTCATCATCAGTGACAACCATCCATCCAATAGGTCTTGTCAATTTTTTGCTTCTAATTATCTACTGCATTTTTTACTTCCTCAGCTAGTCAGCCATTATTCCTGCAGTTGTAGAATAGATCTTAATGACTCCCATCAGCCTCTTTCCAAAACAGACACTGCCAAACCTCTCCAGAGTCTCTGAACCATTTTACAACCCAGCAGAAATGCCTGAGAGTTCCAGTTGCTCCATAACTTCACTGGCACTTGTATTGTCAGTTTTTTTCTTATCTTTATTTTTTCTTTTCCTTTCTTTTTTTTTTTTTCCCTGTCATTCTAAAGAGGTGTCGTAGGGTCTCACTTTGGTTTTAATTTGCATTCCCTTAGTGACTAATTATGATGACTTTTCAAAGATGAAAATTTACTATTCACATCTATCTCTTTTGAAGTAAGGTCTATTCAAACCATTTACTCAGGTTTTATTGAGTTACTTGTTTTGTTTTTTATTAATATTGAGCCTTGAGAACTTCATATATATTATGAATACTAGACTTTTGTCAGATATGTTTTACAAATACTTTCTCAAAATCTGTGAATTGTCTTTTTATTCTTTCAGCAATATTTCTTTTTTGTATAGCAGAAATGTTTTTACTTTGTGGATCATTTTAGTGTCATAGTTAATAGATCTGCATAACACAAGCTTACAAATTTTTTTCTATGTTTTCTTCTAAATGTTCTGTAGTTTCAGGGTTTACATTTAAGTCTAAGCTATATTTGGAGTTGATTTTTATATAACATTAGAAGTAAAGATCAAGTTTCATTTTATTTTTTGCATATGGACATCCAATTATTACTCCCTCTAATAAAAATCTGTATTTTTCTGCCAGAGTGAGCTTTCCCAGCACTGTTTTATTATGGCTTCCTTCTGCTTAGCACTGTGTGCCTCTCTGTGGCCTAATACTAACAGCTAACACTCCTTGACCCCATTCTCTGAATTGCACTGCTCAACCCACTTTATTCCTCACAACCTCCCCTTCTTTTATGGGAGGGGGGTTCTGGGGCTTGAATTCAGGGCCTACATCTTGAGCAACTCTACCACCCCTTTTTGTGATAGGAGTTTTTGAGATAGGGTCTCGAGAACTATTTGCCTGGGCTAGCTTCAAATCACAATCCTCCCGATCTCTGCCTCCCGAAAAGTTAGGACAAGTGTGAGCCACCAGCATCTGGCAACCTCCATTCTAATCATACCTTTGTCCTTACTGTCTTCAGTGGCTTTGGGAGCTATTGTTTAAAGATTACTCTAGGAAGGTCAATTGCAATACTTCTTAGAATTACAAGAAAAAAAAGTAAAAACTAAAAAAAAGGAAAAGTAAAGCTTCCTCCCACTGAAGCTGTTAAGTAAAACTGGGACCAACACTAGGGAAGCAATGAAGAGACTGGACAATAGACTCCATCCTCCAGCTCTTGAGGTTGGAATGTGACCCAGTGTCACCCTAATGGATATAAGGCTGGAAAATTTGGTCCTTTGGCAGGCAGATAATCTTGCCATAAGATGCTCAGTCTAAACACAAAATTCAGATCATGGAAGAACACCCAACTCTTCCCTATGATTGTAACTCCTCACCTTCTTTCTTCCTACATAGTCCCTTAGGTCTTTTAGGGTCTTTCCTCTATTCCTACCCTCTCCTACTTCTCCTTCTTCTCCTCCCTGTCTTCTTCTTCCCCTTCATTTTCTTCTTTTGTTTCTATTGAGGTTTCCTCTAATGAATTTGGGGCAGTGAGCTACATAACCTGGGCTTATGAGGAAAGAATGAAAGAGTGAGTCCTCCTCCAATAAGATTTCAATGTAATCTATCTATAGACAAACAGATTGAATGACTTTTACTCAATATCACATTATTTTTATAAATCAAATTAAATCTGTCTCCCAGACCACATGCACTAAGATGGTGAGAAAGTTAATTAAAGTAGTTTCATTAGAACAGTAGAGAAGAAGACAATACAGTGTAATTGCAACTTGTGAGAATTTGGCTTGATTAAAGGGCATGTGAAATTAAGTCAAGATGATCTTGAAAACCTTAGGTGACTGGAATCTGATGGCCAACCAGACTCCAAATTGTTGTTGGTAAAAGACATAAAAACAGATTTGGAGAAACCCTGATTCTCCCTGGATCACACTGTTCTTTCCTGAGTCCAGCCATCCAATTCCAGCAAACACATGGGAGTCTGGGCATGGAAAGAGACAGCTGGCAACTCCCTCCTATATGTGTGCCTGGTCAGTGAATAACCAGAGATTAACCTGGAGAAGAAAACCTCACAGCCTTTACCCTTGGATCACTGTGAAACCCTGTATCCCCCCACCTGGGTTTCCCATCTGCTCTGGAAGTCGTACCTCCACTGAGAATTTGTACTGTATATTTACAAATTTGACAAATCACATAGTTAACATTTTGTCATTGTTAGAATGAAGGGTTACCCTTCTTCTGATGACATCTCTTTTTTCCTGTTGTTGTAATTAATTTGAAAACTATTCTGTAAACTTAGGCCCCTGTGAACAACTGGACTGTCCCACACATGATATTTTCAGGACTGTAGCTGAGGGCACAGTATATAACAAGACATCTCCTTGGGTTCCATTCTTTCCATGGAAAACAATTTCATTGCTGAGACTTCAATAGACATTGACACAAAATGTAATTCTTCATTTTGAGGGAAGAAAAACAATCAAATCAATTAAGAGCTAACTCATAATTGTGATTTACTTTGACTTTTTAATTTGAACATTTTAATTGCTTACTTTACAAATTGAGCTTTAAGAAAGTAAAATAGTAAAATAAGATTTATAACTTTGCATCTACCTTCAAAAAGCTGTGTTTTGTGATTCCTGTAAGACCAGGAAGCCATGTGCCTCTCCGCTTCCAATTATTCTTGCCTGCTTTCTCTCCTCACATCCAATTTTCTTTTTCCTCCTTTGTCTTCCTGTGTTTGCACCTGAAGATACTGTAGCAACTTTTAATAACTGAAACAAAATGCAAAGGAAAAAGTAGTCCCAACTCCAAGCCAGCTGCCCTTCTGCCCTAGGAGACCAGTCCCCCCAAAGTAAAAGTCACACCCTCACCAGTGTCACTAAGTGCTATCTTTCATTGATGTGCTAAGACTCTCCAACCATTTCCTAGCCTTGGAGCACGTACTTCCTTCTATCAGGAAACCTCACTGACTCTCAGCATGGCTGCCTCTATCTCAATCTTGAAGTTTCAACTCAAATGTTGCCCCCTCTTACAAGCCTTTTAGACAGCCATAGAAGGTTCAAGCCCCCCCACCCTGTTTTCACCTTGCTCCCATCTCCTTGTTTCCTTCAGGGATCATCTCATAAATGTTAATGTCTCATTTGCTTTCAGTTCTTTGACTTTATTATTTTTTTATTTTGGGTTTCCTTTTGGTCTATCTCCCTGATTTCACTGAGGGAGTAGGTTTTTGTCAATTGTATCTATAGCTCCTGGGATAATACCTAGTGTGTAACAGGCGCTCATTACATCTGGTTAGTGAATGAATTAATGAATGTCCTCCCCACAGAGGCCCAGAGCACCAAGCAGCTCTGAAAGATCTTCTCTGCTTTGATCCTGAATTCTGCTCATGGAGAGGCCGAAAGAAAGCTATTTTAGTAATTTAAGATCAGATCCAGAGCAAGTTGTCTCAAGGAAAAATTAAGGACAGAGTAGAACACTCCCTGCACTATTTCCTCAATAAAGGGAGCTGACACGAATCTCAAGATAAATCAGGTGTTTAATACACAGAGTTCAAAGCCACCCATTTTTGTTAGCATGCTCATGAAATGCCAAGTGTGAGCCCCTCAACCTTGGACTTCTTATAACTCATTTCAGGAAACCCTGGAGGCACCATGCCAGTCTTATTAGCAAGATGGGACACTGCCCTGAGCCCAACAGGAGAAAAATTAATTTTCATTATTCTTAGGGTCAAATCTCTGAGCCAATTGCAAAACACAATGATTTTCCTCTTCTTAAGCATGAATCTTGTTTTGTTTTTTAAATCCTGCATTTCTCAAAGGCAGGTACTTTACAACATTTGTATTTATATCCTTGTCACAGTCCTGGTCATAGGAATACATACACAGTAAAATTCAGATATTATAATGATGCATGACCCCTTAGCTATAGTTCTATCTTCCATTACTGGAAGGAAACAGTTATTATTAGGTGATAGATACAAAGCCCAGAGGATGATCAGAACTTATTCTTCTCTTCCTCTTTTTTTTTAAGACAGGTTCTTTCCTTGTAGCCCAGGATAGCCTTGAACCCACTTTGTATCCCCGGCTAGCCTCAAACTCACGATTCTCTGCCTTTATTTGCCTCTGATTGGCCAATTCTATCTGCAAGGATGATTTTTTTTTTTTCACACCTGCTTCCTAGCTGCTCAGGAGTCAGAGATCAGAAGGATCACAGTTCCAAGCTAGCCTGGGCAAAGAGTTTGTGAGAACCTAGCTTGAAAAAAACTCATCACAAAAAAGGTCTGGTGGAGTGGTTCAAGTTGTAGGCCCTAAGTTCAAATCCCAGTACTGCCAAAAAATGTTATCTTTTAGTTGTGCACATTTTTGTCCTGAGTAAAATCAGTGCTCTATGACTGTAAGAGAAAGAGGAGAATGAATCATCTGTAACCCAGTTACTCAAAGCTTGGCTCACAATCTTTGGAGGCCTTATTAAAATACAGTGTTGTAACCCCCAAGTTTCTGATTGAGTAGATCTGGGAGGACCCTGAGAATCTGTATTTCTGACCAGCATCCAAGTGAGACTGAGGCTGCTGGCTGGAATACCATTCTTACAGAAGTTGAAGAACCCCTGGCATGTTCTTCTAAGCAAGACAAAGTTTTTCCTGCTAATATTGGCCATCTATGTATTTTAACTCTTGTATATTATTTTGCTAACAAAAAAGAGTAAAGTCATTTTTTACTCTAGAAAGAGACTCTTCCCATTAGAGATAGGGAAGAAGAGGAACAAAGTAAGGGAGAAAGGAAATCAAGTTTTGCTGAAACTATCTAGGCTGGAAGTTTGCTCTTACCCACCATTTGTGAACTAGAACATTTAAATGTGAGTGCAGAGACAAGCTACAAGGCACTGGGCTATAGCAAGAGCAATTACTGTTGCTCATCAAATAAGCCTCATTGAGAACTAGATGCTAAAAACAATTTGATTAGCAGTTCCAGAGAAGTGGAGAACTGTCAAAGGCCACATGACTTGTCTTCCTCTGCCATGATGGAGCATGATAATGAGTGGATTGATCCTTAGGCAGGGAGATGGTGGCACGGACCACAGAAAACAGGAGTAGGAAAAAAGGATCAGAGGCCATGAACTTGGCAGCAGCTCCAACCAGCCTGAGGTAGGGACTTGCTAGCTTTGGGACTCCAGAGCTGTGTGCTGAATGCTCAGCCTGTGAGTCTGCTCCTATCCCTGTGTCTCCTGTGCTTTTTCTTAGTTTTTTAGTTTTTGGTTTTCAAAATATTGCTTAGTGAAGGGAAGAAAAGCAAAGAAATTTTATCTATGCCTCAACCTAAGGAAATAAAGATTTGGAAATTCTTGGAGACTAAGTGTGGTGGAAAAGTGAAAAGTTAAGGAAACCCCAGGGAGAACTGAAAACTCAGGCCAAGAATGCCAAAGGCCACTCAAAGAAGTTCTCATTCCTTCTGGGGCTGCTTACCACATAAGTGCTCGTTCTCGCTCTCTCTCTTGCTCTCGCTCTCTCTTCTTTTTTTCTTTCTTTTTCTTGTCATTTGGGGAATTTTGGATTTTATTTTAATGATGTAATTCCCACACAAACCATTCTCCTGGTGGGGGTCTGATTTGAAAATGACGCTCTATAGTTCTGAGCTGGTGCACGCACACACATGCATGCACACACGCATGCACACACACACGCACTGGTGCATTGCTTTTAGGTTGTTCATTGTCAAAAGGAGGGTGATTTGGGTCCCTGTAAATTCTTTCTCTTTGTAGGATTTGGGGTCCCAAAAGGTATTGATGAGAACTTCTTAATGCTACATACTTGGAAAAGCTCTACATGGGAAAATGGAAACTCAGAATTCACTTTAGCTCTATCTTAATTGAGTTGCAGTATAAGTTAGACCTTGCATTTCTTCTTTCAGCACTTAACTAGGCAGGTTCTTCCAAAAGAGGAACCCTGCAGAATTCACCAAGAGCCAGAGAAGGAGATAACAGGCCATGGCTGGGTCAGGCCTTTCGCTCAAGGACACCAAACTGAGCTGGGAATCCACTTGGCAGACAGGCACTACCACTGACCTTCCAGTGTTTGTCCTCTGCTGTTCCTGTCTTGGTAGCCACGCCTTTTTACCCATATTTCTCTACTAGCTTTGGGCAAGTCTTCACAAAAGTCTGAAATTTCGTAAATATTTTGGTAGCTTGAGTTGTCAATTTTTATTAAAGACTGCTTGGCTTACTTTGTTTCAGACATTATGCCAGGAATTAGGTAAGGAGGCAAATATATTCCATAACCATTTATCCTTCCACAAGATTCTTAATCTAGAGGAAAGGCTGAGCATGCCCAATAGCTGGCATTCAATGTAGAAACAGATCCTGCCATACAAATGTAGAGGTAATCGGATGGGGAAGAATCTAGGAAAATCCCATCCACCTCCATGGAGGAGGTGGCTTTGAGATCCCTGGGAGGAACAATTAGAGATGTGACCCTGAAAGAGAGTAAAGCAGGGAAGAGGCCACCCACAGGGAGGGAATGGATAAAGTCTGGCCAAAGTGCTGTCTCACTGGACAGCAGTGAGACAGTGGATTAGTGTGACAGAAACAGCTTGCTTCTAGCATTTAAAGCAAAACTTCTGAAAGCACAGCCATGTATTTGTTTGCTAGAACTACCATAGGAAACAGCACAGACTGGGTGACCTTAACAACAGAAAATGTGTTTTCTCACAGTTCTGGGGCTAGAAGTTCAAGATCAAGGTGCTGGTAGGGTTGGTTTCTCCTGAGCTCTCTCTCCTTGGCTTACAGACTTTCCTTGCCTTCTCACTGTGTCCTCACATGGTCTTCCTTCTCTACACACATGTCTATTGTCTGTTTCTCTTAATGAGGACACCAGTCATAGTGGATCAGGATCTCACCCCTATACCCTAATTTAGTCTTGCCACCTCTTTGAAGGTCCTGTCTTCAAGTACAGTCACAATCTGAGCTATGGGGGTAGGGTTAGGACTTTAATATGAACTTGAATGAGGGTGGGTGCGTTTAAACAATTCAGACCACTACTCTTTATGACTATAAACTGCATATTCTTACTTTAAGATCATAACATTTTTATAAAAGTCACCAGGTATAACATAACAAGAAAGTTATTAACACAGTTACAAACTTACTGTCCTACACATTTTCTGTGAATCTTTTTTCAAGCATAAAGGTTAAAAGTAGAAATTCAAACATTGCATAAGAACTGAACAAAACAACCTTGCATTTCCACTCCTAGGAATTTACTGAGAAGAAATCAAAAACACATGTCTATTCAGAGATATGTACAAAAATGTTCATACAGCATTACTCGTAACTGTAATGCAGAAACCACCCAAATATTGGTCCATCTCTATTCATCAACTTTCTCCAACAACTATTCAAATATCTTTACATCAACTGATACACAAACAAAATGTGGAATATCCATACAATGAAATATTGTTGGGTCATAAAAAAGGCTGAGTGTTGGTACCTACTATAGCACAGGTGAACCTTGAAAACATTAAGCTAAATTTTAAAAGCCAGATGGAGAAGACTACATGTTGTATGATTCTATTTCTACGAAATATCCAGAAAAGGCAAATTTATGGAGACAGAAAGCACATCGGTGGATGCCAGGGGCTGGAAGAGGTAGTGTAGAGGAAGGAAAATTGGAATAAAGAAAATTTTGTGGTAAAGGAAAGTTCTAAACCTTGATTAAGGTGATGCTTGCACAACTCTACAAATTTACTAAAAACACTGAATTACGTGATTCCAGTAAGTGAAGTTTTGTATGCAAATGATGCTTCAATAAAATTGGAAAATGTTAATGAAGAAACACATAGAAGGAATTGCAAAATTACAAAAAATAAATGAACTTAAGAAATTTCATGCAACAAGACAAGAAAAGCTAGCTCCTTCCATCTGTGTCCTGTGGAAGGAAAATCTCCTCCCCGCCCCTTCTCCAGTGAGTCTTTGTTTCTGCACTGTGTTGGGTAGAGAAAGAGGAAGAATTTTGCAGCTAAGCATTTCCCATCCACTGACTAATTCCTGGTGAAGTCTGAGAGTGTAAAATCCTGTAACGGTAACCCTGGGAGGGCCCTCAAGGACTGTCTTGAGCAAGCTTCTCATTTAACTGAAGCTGGAGTGGAGACTCAAAAAACTTTATAGACCTGACATCTTCTAGTGAATGACCATGGTAGAATCTACCTCAGATGCTATAGTCATCCACTAAGCTGGCTTCCAACCTTCTTAACCTCAGCCCATGAGCTCATCTACAAAACAGGGACAATAACGTCTTCCCCTGCCTGATTCCCAAGGCCATGTGAAGATCAAATAAGATAAGTGATATGGAGTTACTTTCAAAAAGCAGAAAGCGTCTACCAATGCAAAGTGCATTGTGGGACTTAAGTATTTATAGTCAACTGTGAGTCAACCAGCTCAGTATCCAGACCAAAGGTCTACAGGAATGCACACCCAGGAAACACATCCATCTGTCCTGACCTAAATATGAGTCTCTAGGGAGCACTGCCCTCCAGCAACATAGAGGTGGAGTTCAAGGTGATAAGGGGATGGAGGGACAGTTTAGTAGCAGTCCCTTAATTTTCCAGAACATTCCCTCCTTCTCAAATATCATTATCCTTCTGCTCTCCATTCATGACACTTTAATGAACTTGAAGGTAATGAAATTTAGTCTGTGTGCATTCAACTATGATTCCTCAAATAATCAAGAGGAAAATGAGGTTTCAGTTTAGATATCTATAACCTAAAACTTACTTATTTTACTCCCCTCATTTGCAAAGTTATCCTTTTCTGTTGGGATGCCAGAAAGAGCAATCTGGGACTAATAACACCTGGAAATCCCCAAGACTGAACACTAAATGTATTTTGGAGTGAATTAATCTGCTGAAGGATCCCCCTGACACACCCTCTTCCCTGAGCCTCTTGTGGCCCACACAGGGGCAGGTCTCACTGGGAGCCCTCAGTGAAATCAGAGCCCAGCACACCAGTCATGCAGCCGGCCCAGGGAAAACACCAGGTGCACAGACGAGTGCAGAACAGGAACTGGGAAAACATTTATAAATCAAGCAGGTCTCAGGGAGTCAAAGTGCAAGTTAGCAAAAAAAAATAATAATAATAATAATAATAACAACAAAGTGACCATGAAATGTTAAATCAGACCAATCCAACAGCAAACTAATTGCAATGGCCTCGACAGAAAATCCAGGGTAGAGACAGAATGCACATTCCATGACTTTTCACGTACTGGGAGTATTGTCTGCTTAACTGTGATGTACGCAAATGTTTATTCCCAGGGCTCAGTTTTCTTACGACTTTGCCATGATTTTACCTTCCCTGAAAATACATTTTATTTTTAGGTAGTTCGAATTATCAGTCTTTTGTTGCATTTGGGTTTTGAGTTGTATTTGGAAAGTATATCCTCATACCTATGTTACAGAGAAAGTCAGTTACATTTCTCCTGACACTGAAGGGCTTCATTCTTGATCGATTTAGAGCTTATTCTTACATATGGTTATCTAGTGGTCCCCAAACTATTTATTCAAAAGTTCATATCCCAGTAGTTGGGATACTCAGACAACAGGATCTCAAGTTCCAGGCCAGCCTGGGCTACATGGCAAGGCCCTCTCTCAACAACATGGACTAACTTTCCACACACATTTAGGTCTATTCTGATACCTCTATTCCATTCCATTGGTCTGACTGTCTAATCCATGTGTCTGTATGATACTAGAAGCTTTACAGTACATAAAATATTAGGTAGCTTTTTATTCTCCAGTAATTTTTCAACTATTCTTACATTTTGTTTGTTTGGC
Organism: Castor canadensis; assembly: GCF_047511655.1. Taxonomy (NCBI): domain Eukaryota; kingdom Metazoa; phylum Chordata; class Mammalia; order Rodentia; family Castoridae; genus Castor; species Castor canadensis. Next base: position 120,866,401 of record NC_133394.1, read on the forward strand.
TTTTTATGGAATTTTTAGTATCAGTTTGGTTCCAAGGAAGCCTTACTGGTGTTTGTATTGGGATTACATTACTTTAGGAAGAACTGATATTTTTATGATGCTTAATGACACTGAATCATCCTATTCAAGAACAGAGATGTCTTTCCATTTTTTTCATTTATGTTTCTATCTTTCACAAGTGTTTAAAAGTTTTTAAAATGTGTATTTTTGTTAAGTTATTCCTAAGTATTGTATCTTGGTTGTTGTTGCTACATTCTGATGCTTTTTGAATTCAAGCTGATCTAGGTTCTAAATAAAGAATAAGGATTTCTTATCCACCTCCATTTTGTTTTCTTTTTGCCAAGTTCACTAGACTCTTAGTCTCTATTGCCCATGTTGGAAGAACAAAAGACAGTATAGGTCTCAAGTTTAAGACAAGATGACATAAGACAGTGGTGAATAAAGTCTTCAGGTCTTAACAAGAAAAAATTCACACACATCTGGGGGCAAAGATAAGAAGTTACAGAACTCACATATTTAAAATCTGAAATTGGATTTAACTGGTCTGCTTTTCTCCATCAAGTAAACTCCATCAATCTTTTTGACGTCTTAGACAATCTTCTAAATCCTCTTTCCTTTGCTTGGTCTGATATAATACAGTATACTTATGAGTAATGGTATTGATAAATCCCTACTATAAATTCTCTTTTCCTAATATTTCCCTAATATGTCCATGAGCCAAACTCCATGTGGACACAGGAATCTCTGATAGATAGTTGTCTCCAAGGCTATCTGAAAAACCAGGTAACCTGCAGCTCCTGTGAATTGCGACACACATCTCAGAATGTACATTTCCATCCAATTTCAGACTCAGGGTTCTCTGCTGGTTTTCTCAGGTCATTAGTACCCAGTCCTGCTGAGACCAATGTCACTGGTTAGATTTTACTCCTGATCAGCCAGCTGTCCTCTCTCCTAATTCTCTTTCAGTAGTACTTTAACTCCTTATTTCCAAAGAGGACTCAGTAAGAAATCTATGCATGTCATAGGAAATGCAAAATTGAAAAGGAATTGTAGATGTAAAGCCATTGGAAACTTTAAGACTTTGACAGGAATGAGAAGAAAGAACCCTACTGGATCTTTTGCCCACAATCCCTTCACCCCTTTCACTGTCTTCAAGGTCACACTTAATTATCACCTTGTACATAATTTTTTCATGAGATCCCTTTACCTCTCAAAGAAGTAATTGTACCCTCATCTGTTTTCCTATTAAATTTTAAGCATGCTTCTATTATCATTTTAATCATACTTTATTACAGTTCCATCATTTTCTGTTTATATCTCTGTGTACCAGCTAGACTTCAGATTCTGGAGGGTAGAACTGTGTTCCATTCATCACAATATTCTCAAAATTCAGCCATTTAACTGAGTTTAATTGACCTGAGGAACAGATTTGAACTTTATTTTCTATTCACCATTTGAGATCTGTGAGTCATAACCTCAGCAGGAAGCAGTGGTATGAATATTACCCAGGTCATATTTATCCAGAGACCCAAGAGAGAGCTCCATGATAGAAATATGTAATGTACTCCACAGCCTGTCTCTTCTCAGCCTCTTAATGAACATTTAATGGGAATCATTAGAATCATTACAAAATGAAATAAGAAGACAAATAGGAGAGCTGCTAAATCAAAGGAATTCCTTCAATGGATTGTTTTGGTCACCAACAATTCAGTGCTTCTACACCTTTTTCTGCTACTGCATGTAAGAAGGGTGCTATCATGTGTGAGACATGTTTCCAGGGTCATTCCTATGGGCTGGCATATTGATAAGGATTGGTGCCAATTTTTGTCAATTTCTAGTGCATTTTCTGGAACTCCCTACTTCCTTTCCCTGTGTCTCAAGAAAACAGACTGGAATGTCTCTGAGTAAAAATGGCATAATTATAACAACACATCTGCTCATGTTTATTTTTTAATGTACAAAACTTCTCCATTTTTACTAATAAATTACTCCAGCATACCTCTGTTTTGACATACCAATGTTTTGTAAAACCCAGTTGCTAAGGTCCACCAGTATAGAAAGGGCTCAAGGCTAGCTATTGTCACACTGTGAGATGTTTGAAACTCTTGTACTCACTATACTAATTATGAAAAGTGGGTTTTGTAAAATGTGATAGCAAATTGTTCTCAGTCATGATACTGAATGAAGCTGCACTGTCCCATGGGTGTTTTAAAGTCAAGGTGCTGGCAATAAAGAAATGGCCAGTTCAAAAGGAGGGGCTGAAGAATTTAGTGAAAGGACTACATTCAAAGACTTGGGCAGGTTTCAGTTCGGAAGCAACAGATGGTAAAGCAGCCAGCAGTTACTACCACCGGAAGTTGCTGCTACCTACTTCCCCTAAGGTTGAAGTGAAGGGCCAGAAATCTTCCAGACAAAGCTACAGCTGTAGGAAGAGGCTGCCCACACCACACAGCCTGCAGCTGGGGAGCAGACCCAGCAGGAAAAGTGAGTTGAGGGAGTAAATCCTCCAAGGTTTTGCTCCTTCCACCTGTGCTTCTACTAGCCAAACCCAACTGGAATTCAGAGACTACTGGCTGTACATACAGTGCACAATAGTCAGACTTCGTGGACAGATAGCAGGGAGAGAGGGATGCAAACAGGTCTAGAGTGACAAATAGAGAACATTCAGCACAGGCATCAACCAGCTCTTTCCTTCTTGTTCTACACTGTGATTTCTCACTGTTTTATATTTTTAATATACTGAACAAGGTCTAAGTAGTGTTTTACTTGGTCTAAATGTAAAAGAACATTTTTTATCAGCAAAATTAGAAATAACTCGACTCATAAGTGTGCTACTAAACCCTGGAGACCCACAGTTTCATCTTTTGTGTGGGTTTTTGATGACGGCAGTAGTTTGATTTTGGTTTTTTTTTTTTCTCATTGTTTTTTGTTTTGGCAGTACTGGGGTTTGAACTCAGGACCTCACCCTTTCTAGGCAGGTTCTCTACCACTTGCGCCATGTCCCCCCAGCCCTATTTGTTTGTTTTTTTGAGAGAGGGTCTCACTAAGTGGCCTAGGTTGATCTCATACTCATGACTCCCCTGCTTCAGCCCCTGAGGGCTGGGATTACCATGCATGCACCGCCAGGCCCAGCTCACAGTTTTATCTTAAAACTAAATGAAAAGAGACCCCAGTGGTGCCTTCCCCGGTCATTGTGAATTACTTTCTTGGCAAAGTTCTAAATGTCTCGCTCTCTTTATCTTCAACTTCAAATTACCAATTGGGCAGAATGTAAAGATAAGTTTTAACAGAATTGAAAACTGTAGGGGAGGAAAAAACCTGATAAAGAACAGAAATATTATAGGGGTATTTTTAAAACCTTTTCCTGTTTAGTTCCTGTGATACATACTCCAGAGGATTTTGGTGACTGGCAAAACTGAAAGTCCCATGTGGTGAGAGATTCTGCTCAGCTAGAATCTTTCTCAGAGAAATGAGCAGAGATCAAACTGACCTGACCCTCCTTGCTGGCCAGGAAGGGCATCCATTTCCAAAAGTTTGTTCAAGGGCCGTGCACCAATGGCTCACAACTGTAGTCCTAGCAACTTGGGAGGCTGAGATCAGGAGGATTCAATTCCAGGCCAGTCAGGGCAAAGCATTCCCGACGCTCCATCTCCAAAATAACCAGACCAAGATGGAATGGAGGTATGGCTCAAGTGGTAGAAAACCTGCTTTGCAAGTGCAAAGCCCTGGGTTCAAACTCCAGTATGACCAAAATGAAAAGGTTTAGCTGGAAGTAGTGAAAGGCATCAGTGGTCTTCTTCAAATTGCTTTTTTGTTGATTGGTAAAATAATGTACACACTCCCAGCTTCTAAAACTGTAAGAAATAAATTTCTGTTGTTTAAAAGCAAAAAAAAATAAAATAATAATGTACACACTCATCCCCCTTATCCATGAGGTATATATTCCAAGCCCCCCAGTGGACACTTGAAAACACAGATAGGACTGAACCTTGTATATACTATGTTTTGTCCTATACAAACATAACTATGATAAGTTTAATTTATAAATCAGGCACAATAAGAGTAACTACAACTAATAATAAAATAGAACAATTGTAACAATATACTTTAATAAAGTTATGTAAAACTTATGAATCATTTATTTCTGGAATTCTCCATTTAGTATTTTCAGATGGCAAATGACTTCAGGGAACTGAAGCTGCAGAAAGCAAAAGTGGATAAGCGGGGCTACTTTACATTTTAATTAAATATAATCTTGAACCATGCAAAGATAAAACTAAGAAAGTAGAAACCACGAATATCCTCACCACACAGGAAAAACACTGTGAACGTTTTATTATATTCTCCTTCTCTCTTTTTTCTACACATAGATTTCTCAGATAGGCATTCCACAGTATACAGTTTTGCATCCTCATTTATTATAATTTACATTATGGAATAAGATTATTCACGTCATTAAGTGAATTTCAAAATAATAAAATTTAAAGACAACACGTTAACTATATCACAGTGCATTTAACTCTCTCTGCTATTAATAAACACTTAGGTTTTGTCTAAATTGGTTAATGACAAATAAGATTACAACAAATTCTTCCATTCATATTTTTTAAATTTATGGTAAATTCCTTAGAACAGATTTCTAGAAGCAGAATTAACGATAATTAAGGTTAACTTTGGATCTCACCAAATTGCTGTACAAAACAGACCATTCCAATTTACATTACCCCCACAGGGTAGAAAAGCAGAACCTGGGGGGGCACTGAGTGTTGGAATGTATTTCTGCCTCTGTCAATGGCATCTCGTTCTTGTCTTAACCAACATTTCTTGTTTCATGAAGTTAAACAGTTTTCATGCATTGTAGGCCTTTGAACTCCCTTCCCTGTGAACTGTTTCTGCAGTTTGGCAGCCAAACTTTCTTCTAAACTTTTGTTCCTCTCCTGAGGATTACAAAACTTTGTACAACTTTATTCCAATTCATTGAGTGTTTTCAGATGGTTGGTTGCTTTTAACAATGCGAATTGATTCCAAAAATGTCATTTTAGTTTGGTTTTTGACAGAGAAAGGCTATATGTTCAGTTGAATGCTGCCCGAACTGCTTTCCAAAACCATAACTAAAGTTATCTTAATTGTCTCTCTGAATATATTAAAATACACAGTAGCCTACAGTTTTCAGTCCAGAAATCCAAAGCTCTTGGAAACAAGTTTCTTTTGTGGGCCTCTCTAGGCCTAATTAGGACTATATGATCCTTTTTAGGTACTGAGAAGAGTGAGAAAAAGCTGTTTAGTCAAGCACAGACCTTTTGACATGAGTTTTCAACTTGACATAAAGCCCAGAAACATCAGGACAAACGTGTCCTTAAGTGCCTGAGTGCTCTCCCACTGTTTCCAGTGAGATTATTTTTATTCTTGGGCATAACATACAGTGGCTACTATAAGTTAGTGATCCCCATGGGGAGGCCAAGGGAGCCAATGGGATGTAAGTACAGGGAATCATTTCCCATTTGCAAATTGACAGAGTAGCGAGTAGCATTTCTTTGGTGCTTTTCACTTCTGGAGCACTTACTCAGCTAGAATCTGATTTGATACTGGCAACACCCACCCGGGTGCTTGCTACCATCTCCCTCACTTTACATGGATCATTAAATAACTGGGCTCAAAGCACTGGTGGTAGCCAGTGCTCAAACTCTGGCTTCGGCCTGTAAACCTAATACCAACTACATTGTCACCCAGATAACTTTCTTTATTGAGTACTTTTTAGAAATGCAACAGAATCATGGAGCAAGGCCAGAAAAAAGGAAATCAATGATAACAGAAATACAAGGAGCAATCCAGGTCACCATCTTACTCAGTGGTCTGGAAAGAAGAAATAAGAGACATTTCGTGTAATTTTTTCAGTGAACAGTTACATTGGTGGTCTTACATGTGCCTCTCCTTGTAAGCCACTCCTGAGGAATCATAGTCTCAGATATTTCTTTGTTCTCTCTCTTTTTTTTTTTTACTCTGTCAATCTAGCTTGGACTTTTACAGCACAATAGTCATGGTTGGCTCTATGAAATGTTGTTGAATCTATAGCTTAGACAGGCAGGGAGCTGGCTAGATAAGACCTAAGTGACCCGCATTGCAGGCAAAGGTGCCACTTCTAGAAGAGTCTACTTAGCCCTCTTATCACCAACACGATTGCAAGTTTGATGAATTTTTGAGGTGAAAAACAATGTAAGCCTTGCTGGACTTTGGGCCAATGGGGGATTTGTGAATAATTTCACGTGGCTTTACCACTTTTACCGGGGATCTGAGTGGTTAACCGTGAGTGAGGACAGGTGGCGTTTTTTTCTTAACACATGTGAAAGTCCCATGCAGATTTTTAAAGAACAGGTCAACTTCCTGGAAGAAAATGAATTTAGACCCGAAACTCCTGTACTCATTATTAGGAAGATGCAAAACAATAAACTTGGTCCCAGTCCTGACTGATGTCAGCTGCCACATGGCTTCTACTCAGAAGGCCTCCATCAGAAGACAGAGTCCCCACCAAAACCTAAGTGACAGAGTCCTCTGAGTGAGGTAATACTGAAATCCACCAAAACTACCCAGGATGTGCATATGCCCTGGGGTAGTTGACAATGGACCTGTGACTACTGAGGGAGTGAGAACACTGTGGGGCACAGGCTGCTTTCCTCAGATTCCACTTGGATGAGCACAACATAAGACAGTCTTGTCACTGCCATTTTGAAAGGAACTGATAAACTCTCAGGACTGTAACAATCATTGATAAAAGTAGTAAGGAGATAGAAGTATGGAAGTGGGATTGCAGGAATCCTTTATGCTCCTCCTCTTGCATGTTCTGCCTGGGTGAATGGTGTCACCAACCTCCTAGAAAACCCTCCAAGGTGACAGCACATTGTTCCATGTCTTGGCTCCCACTCCCCTGCTCTTCCATGCCTTTGCTGCCTCCTGTTACCGTGCAAGGTTTGCATCTGCTCAGCAAAATATTTGCAAAATGGGGTCCATAGAATTTGGCTCTTTGAAGTTCTAGGATTCTAAAAAAAAAAAAAAAAAGCAAAGCATCTTTTTGAAAAAAGCATTTCTTTCCCCATAAAACAGCAAGATGGACCTATTAGCTCATATCCCCCATCCTTTAATCCACAGCATGGAAGTTAGACCTCATCCCCATGGGCAGGGACATAAATGTAAAACGCATACCACCTTACTGGGACATTCATTAGTTTTGGAGGCAAGGCAGAGAAGGGCCTTCTCTCTTGCCCACAAGGGGGCAGTATGTCAGCAAAATGCCTTCAAAGCACTATGCAACTCAGACTCACCCCATCCAAGCTGGCCATTTTCAGGCACATGATGAGGGTCAAGTACTACCCAGAGATATCATGGGTATTCTATTTGGAAATGTTAGGAAGGTATTTGGTTAACTTTATATCTGTTTCCCATTTGTCTTAGCAATTAAGGATATAAAAACCTTTATGAGGCAATTTAAACATTTTTAATTTTAAAAATATCTCTCCAGATATTCTGAAGCAATCAACACATTTATGGCAATGAAAACACAAAAATACACAAAATTGACATCCTGTCCTGAAGCTGACTGACATTCATTCAACCACTGAGATTGGGAAGTTTCTAAACTCTTACCATCCAAAGATAATGTAAAGAGAACAATGAAATTTAGACCTACCTCACGTGGTACTGGAGCTTGAACTCAGGGCCTCACTCTTGTTAGGCAGGTGCTCTACCACTTGAGCCATGCTCCAGCCCTTCACAGCACATTTTTAATACTGATAGTAGACTGGTTATGCTCATCTTCACTGGGTGATTGAGATTGTACTAGATGTTGGATTGGGTGACTTTATAAGCCCCACTCCCTTCTTAAGTCTGTTTTATTTAAGCTTCTCTGACACTTGCATCCAGTTGAAATCTAATTAATGAAGTATCTCAGAAAACGTGTTTTCCAAGAAAATTAGAAAATCCATCTCTTGATTAGCTATTAAGCAACTTTTATAACTAATCAATGTATAGAACAACTTTATGATTGCAATTTTCTCAAATAATCTTAGCTATAGGATTTTAAAGGGTTTTTTTCATATAAAAAACCTTCTTCTGTGCATTTATTTATCATGGTTGTACTCCTTGTTCTGATCTGAACAAACGTTTATGGGGAGAAGAGGAGTGAGAGAGCCACCTTCATCAGTCCTAAGAGTATGGTTATTTTTGTGGGGTGCTATTTCTCTCATCTTCCCTACCTTTTAAACACTCCTATTGTCATGTATTAGTTGTACAGGGGGTATTCACTGTGACATTTCCATATATGCTCACACTGTACCTTGGTTAGGTTCACCCCCATCTCTCTCCCTCATCCCTCTCCTCCCTACTTAAAACAATTACAGCAGGTTTCATGTTCTAGTCCTTATAAGTATATAGACGACATCCACCATATTCACCTTCCTCTATCCCTTCATTCACCCTCCCCTCCCCCTCACAGGACCTGTTTCATAATCCTTTGTCCTTCATTTTTCAGTGAGTATTCATTGTTAATAGGGGTTTTACAATGGTATTTCAGCTGTGACTATACTGTACGTTAGTCAGTTTAACCCCTTTATTACTCTTTCTTCTCTTCCCCCATTACTTAACAGCTTTCAATGTGTTTCATTATGCCATCTTTCTGTACAGATGCAATGTATTTTGATACTATTCACTCTTTCTCTTTTCCTCTCCCTCCTTCCCCAAGTCCCATCGAACAGTCCCACTATTGCAAACATGTTCTATACATAAATGTGTATATGACCATGTTTGTATTTGTGAATACATTTATCTTTTGGATCTATCTTTCACATGTGAGAGAAAACATCATCACCCCTATTTTTAATTTGCAAAAGTCAGCACCTGTACTAAAATGTAAAGTTTTTCTTTCTCTGATTTATCCATTTCCCCTCAATTTAGTTCCTGCTGGTGACTAATAAATAGCTCCACTAACATATTACTTCATCTATCTGGGAGCAAGGATATATTTTAAAACTTCTGACATTATTAAGCAAATTTTATATATATATATATATATATATACACACACACATATATATATACATATATGTATATATATACATATATTTAGCACACCTCTGTGTATTTTTTTTAACTGTGAATAATTGTTATAAGTAACAAAACACTTCAACCTAATGACCCAGGCAAGCTGTAAATTAACCAGTTAACTAATGAACGTGTTTCAGAGATTTGCTAGCAAGTCAGTTACATAAAACTCAGAACATATTTTTTCAAACACATGATCTTATTGTCTAGGATAGACTCTTGGACCAATGCCCTAAGACTCTTTTTTCCATAAGAAGCTGTATTTGGGGATGACTCTTATCTCCCAACCCTTTGGGGGCCCCTAAACCTCCTGGCATAGTGGTTAAAACCCAAGTCCAATCATTAAACAGATGGGAAATCTCAGTTTAGTTCCCTGTAAAATGGATATATTAACACCTATCTTCTAAGGAATAAATAAAATGATGAGAGCAACACATTTAATTCAGGGTTCAGCACCATGACTATGAACAGTCACCATGACTATGATGATAATATTAATGACAGACTTTTGAGTGCTAGGCTCCTTTGAACCCAAGATAAAGGAAGGTCTATGGAGACGTTTCTTGTACCAAGTATGTGTTTATATCACATTTACTAAGAAAACACACAGTGAGTGTGTTAGTTTCCCAGAGCTGCCACAATGAAGTATTAGATGGACCAAACCCAGAAATTTATTGTCTCACAGTGGTGGAGACTAGAAGCCCAAAATCGGCAGGGCTGGTCACTTCTGAGGGTAGTGAGGAAGAATTTGTCCCATGACTCTTTCTGAGCTTCTGATAACCTTAGGCATTCCTTGGACTGTGGATGGCATTTTCCCCATGTGTTCATATCATCTTCTCTTTGAGTTTCTTTCTCTCCCAAATTTCCCATTTTTGCAAGGACACTATAATACTGGATTAGGGCCCAACCTAATGACTTCACCTTAACCTGATCATCTATAAAGACCCTATTTCCAAATAAGATCACCTTTCACGTCCTAGGGACATGCGGAGGGAGGGATATAACTCAACAGGGAGCAGTAAGTGTAAACTTTCATTGAGTATCTTCCAGTGAAATATTGGGCCAGACTTCAGAGAGGTCTCCACATGGTTAAGTCCCCGGGAGGAGGAACGGGGCTCTACTATAGCTCTTCCTCCAGCAGAGGGCAGCATCTCCAGGAAGCATTCATGCGAAGTGGTGGTCAACTTGGAACCATACTTCTCAAAAATACAGCAAATCACCCACCTTTTTATTCAAATAGATATCCAGATGTAAGCCTCACACTCCATTTTTTTTTTTTTTTTAGAGTTTGCCTTCTTTCAGACCAATTAGACTGCTTCGCAGCCTGAGCAACTTAAGCATCTTAAGAAACTACTGATTCTTTGTGGCTTGAGAATTCCGAATGGATCCTTGTGTGATTTAATTCCTAACAAGGGTTTTGCAACATCTGGAGTTTCATCAAGTTCTCAAAACTCCTCAAAGTGAAATGATTTTTTTAAATCCAGTTCAATGTTTAAAACAAGCACAGATGCCTCATAACACTTTTGGAGGATGAGGTCATCCTAAAATCTAACAAATGACATGAGGACGTCCCAGTTCTCCTAAGTTGGGAATCACAGCTCTAAACAGCACGCCTGACCTCTGCAAGGAAAACCAACTCTCCCTGGAGACTCATTTACCACCAGGAAGTAATTTCTCCACTGGGAGCCTGTGTATCAACAAAGTTCCTTCTCTGTGTCCTCCCAGGCAGAGGCAGGGGGTGAACTGGGTTCACTCTTCCTGTGGGCACACACCCTTCACACTCCAGCAGGAGGTCTACAGAAGGGAGTTCATTTTTTTTTCTCATTTTTATTAGCATATATTCATTGTAGGGGGGATTTGCTGTGACAATTCTGAATAGTCTTACATTGTACATTGGTTAGGTCACCCTTCCATCTCCCCGCACCCCTGCCACCCACTTAAAGCAATTATAAGAGGTTTCATCATTCTATTTCCTTTATGCATATGAAGCCCATCAACCTTGTTCCTTTACCTTCATCTCCTCCATTCACCCTCCCCCTTCCCACAAGTACCCCCTCACACACCATACCTATTGCATAGTCCTGTCTTTCATTATCAATTCAGAGGGGAGTTCTTCTGGAATAAAATGCTCAACTCCTCAGAATAATACTTCGAATCTCAAAACAGTACAACTCAGTTTCAAGCAGTATTTTCAATGAGACAAACATTTGGGTTTCTAACAATCTAGTGTATGAAGAAGCCATGAGCATCAGTCAATAACACATTAAGATGAAAAAGGTCCTTTACCTGGGCTGCTTTTCCCCTCTGGCCCAACTGGTCCCATCTCATCCCAGATTCAGCTGAAATGTCTGTTCTCAAGGACACTTTTCTTGGCCATCCCCATCGTCACTATTCTTCATTCCAGCATCTCAGCTAGTTCTCCATAGATTTACTATCTATCCCTAATTATTTTGTTTACTTGGTCTTCCTTCTCCATATAAATATAAACTATGAGAGACAAAAAGCCTTGCCAATCTTTTTTCTCTGCTTTATCCCTAATTCTGATACCATGCCTGACACTAAACAGATGTTTTAGAAACATATGTGGAGTGATTAATGTTCTATACATAGGTGTACCTGTACCTCAAAGCTCCGTTGACCTGTATTCAAGGCATAGTACACAGTCTAACCAAGATGTAGCAGTATTGACCTGGAAATATTACTTTCCTGAATATTCACTCTGCCTGAGTAAACAGAAGGAGCCCTAACGCTCCTGCAAGCTGATTTAGTAGAATCATTGGCACTTGGGTAAAATTGTGGAGAATAATGTACTCAGCACAGATGCTTAAATTTTTAAGAATTTAACACCAGGACAAACCTTCTGGGGCTAACTCTGTGGGAATGAGGCCCTTTTTATGTCACGGGTGATATATGAACTGATGGCTCATGAAAGGTGAAGCTCAGACTAAGTTATCAGACTTTTTCCTTCTGAGTTATAGCACAGCAAGCAGACTTGACCGATTACAGTCACTGACAAGAGCTGAGCAGTCTGTGGGCTTGTTTATGTTACCAGAGAGAAGTGACAATATGGACCAATTTAGTGTCTACAGCCCAGGATAACTAAACAAATCTTCTTTCCCATCCAAGTCAAAGCTCACCTAAGCAGAGTTGGATTTATGAGAAGCAAATGCCCAAGACAGTCCGTCAGTCTATGGTGCTTGTTTTGGGGCCATATTACTTTAAAAAGTCACAAATTAGGCCCTCTAGAAGCCAAAAAAAAAGAAGAAGTCCCTTTAAACAGTGCAACTAGATTTCAGGCATCTGGAGCTTGTGTGCACTGGGCAAGGCTGTTTGCAGGAGTAAAGGAAGGTCACAGGGTCTCCCAGAGCCACCTAATGGCAACATCTCTCAGAGCAGGGAAACTCAATAACTCAGCGTCCAGGAAGGTTTCCCCATGGCTGTAGACTTAATGACAGCATCCATCACCGAGTCAAAAGTCTCGAGGACAAAGTGCTTCCAGAAAAGGCAAGTTTACCTGCTCTGTGGACAGGTCCAGAAATGGGACTCCACTGGGACAAAGATGAAGGACTTCCTCCCCTGAGAGCAAAAACAAATACTTGAGGAAAGAAACTGCACCAAACCTTTAGAGCTTATTTTATTGCTACAACTTCTGTGTTAAAGAAAATGAAAACTGGTCCAATAAAATCTGTCTTCCATCCTTTCACAGAAAAAATTTTAGGCCCCAAATGGAGTGGCATTTCTGTAGTGGTTCATACCTGTCATGTTAGTCACTCAGGAGGTAAGGATTGGGAGGATCAAGGTTCAAGGCCAGTCCAGGCAAAAACTTGGCGAGCCCTGACCCCCACATCTCAACTAATAAAAACTGGGCAGGTGTCTGTTATCCCAGCTACGTGGATGCATAAATAGGAGGATCATGGTCTGAGAATGGCCATGGGGGAAAAACAGACCCTACCAGAAAAATAAGCAATGTGAAAAAGGGCTAGAAGTATGCCTCAAGTGGTAGAGTGCCTGCCTAGTCAGTGCGAGGGAGGCCCTGAGTTCAAATTCCAGTACAGCTAAAACCAAAACAAAACAAAAGAGCCAAGAAAGAGGACTTTCTGCCTCTTCCTCCCATCTTAGACCTGGGAGGGACAGCAGAGTGTAATGGTTAGGTCAGACTTGACACCCCATGGCCTGGCTCACTTTAGACAAGTTACTTGCTCCCTGTACCTCAGTGTCCTTATTTATACAATGGAAAGACTCCCCCCAGGATGTGGTTAAGAGAATTGTTGGCGCTAAAATATGTGAAGCACTTAGAGGTCTGACACACAATGAGGGATAGGTAGGTACACAGCAAGGGTTTGCTCATTAAATAAAATATGTGTAAAGCTAGCAAGAAGCTGAGGAGGCAGTGTGGGCATCTTTCACTCTCCAAGTGTGTCAAGCTGTCCTTGCTCTCTCCAGTCCTGAGCGAGCCTTAAAGGGCAAGAACTCAGTCTGGAACTTGGCACCCACCAAGGCAGAAGCCGCATGCTCTCTTTCTGGCACCTCCCAAAACACTGCGCAAGTGATGCCCACCTTTTCTATGGGCCAACCCCTTTTTAGTTTTGTTTTGTTTTGTTTATTGTGGGACTAGGGGGCTTTGAACTCAGGGCTTTGCACTTTTGCAAAGCAGGCACTCTACCACTTAAGTCACACCTCCAGTCTACTTTGCTCTGGTTATTTTGGAGATGAGGTCTCGTGAACTATTTGCCCAGGCTGGCCTCGAACCATGTTCCTCACAATCTCAGCCACCCAAGTAGCTAGGATTACTACTACTATATATATAGGTGTGAGCCACCAGCACCCAACCAGACCAACCCCATGGTATCTGAAGGGAAAACTGAGGAAGGAGTCTGTAAACCTGGTTTCAGAGGTTGCCTGAGCCGTAGCCTGGCTCCTGGCTCCTCAAGGGAGCCTCTGAGCAGACACAGGCACGACCTTTCACAGAAGCCTTCTTTCCTGCACATCTGCTTGTTTTCTCAAAGACAGGGCTACCCCAGGTGGGGTCGGGACAACCCGTGGGAGTGTTCTGCTCCCACATTTGGGTAGCAAAGGAGCATTTTCACATGTTTGGAGAAAAGGTCACTGCTTAAGATTAACACGTTCTCATTACCCCTCCTGCCTCACCAGCCTGAAACACTGCTCTGCTGTGGGGTTAAGACAGCACAGAGCCTGAGCTGATCCAACTGCACTGAGGAACAGGAGGAGCAGGGAGCTGTCATTGCTGTGAATAAGTGCCACACTGGGGGCAAAGGTTTTATACAAAATGAGTTTAACCACAGCCACCAGGGCCCGAACCGAATCTTGTAAGCCATGACCCATATGCACATGCTCTGAGCAGCCACACAGGGGAAAGAAAGGAGTTAGCATAGGCCATAACCCCCCATCCTTCCCCAACTGTCTCCAGGGTTTGCCTGACTGCCTCCTCCTTCCCTCCTGGCCCCCATACTGGGGATTGAGCCCAGGCAGGGCCTGTGTATTTTAGGCAGCTCCACTACTTTAGTTTTCACCAGCCTTGATAGGCAGGTGTTCTGCCCCAGCCCTTGTGCGCTGTAGTTATTGCCAGCCTTCTTTAGTTTTCTCTTTTCTTCTTCTTCTTCTTTTTTTTTTTTTTTGTGGTACTGGGGCTTGAACTCAGGGCCTCACACTTGCTAGGCAGGCATCCTACCACTTGAGCCACTCCAGCTCTGTTTTGTTTTGTGTTGGAGATTTTCAACATAGGGTCTGGCTTGGAAACAAGCTCCTCCTGATCTCTGCCTCTGGAGTAGCTAAGATTACAGGCGTGAGCCACCAGCACTGCTCTTTTCATTTTCTTAATTGTGATACAATACACAAAATATACCATATTAACCACTTTTATATGTACAATGTCACATAAATTCTAAGTGTTGGAATCTCACCATGCTTAAGTGATTTCATTTTTTTTTCAGATTTATTGAGGTATAATTGACAAATAAAAATTATGTATAATTTTATGCATATATATTTATGTACATTGTGAAATGACCACCTCTATCAAGCTAATTAATATATCCTTCACCTTACATAGTTACTGGGGGTGGGGGGGCGAGAACATCTATCTTCTTACAAAATTTCAGGAGTCTAATACAGCATTGTTTACTATAGTCACATTATCACACAAATTAGATTAAATGTTTTTCTTAACTTTGCAGTCACCTGCCAAAATAAAGCATCCCTACAGTGTTCTTTGGTGAAGCCAGGCACTCATACTTATAATTCCAGTCACTCAGGAAACAGAGATCAGAAGGACTGTAGTTCAAGGCCAGACCAGGCAAAAAGTTAGCAAGACCCCCATCTCAACAAATAAGCCAGGCCTGGTGGTATGCACCTGGAATCCCAGCTACTCCTTCAGATGCATAGGTAGGGGTTTGAAGTCCCAGGCTGGTGCCAGGCAAAAAATGTGAGACCCTATCTGAAAAATAACTAAAGCAAAACAGGTTAGAGGATAAAGCACCTGCCTAACAAATGCAAGGCAAGGCCCAGAGTTCAAAACCCAGTAGCACCAAAAAAAAAAAAAAAGAGAGAGAGAGAGAGTTCTTTGAGCTGGCATGCTAATGCGCTCCTGTAATCTCAGCACTCAGAGTCAGAAGGTTTGTGAGTTTAGCCCATTCTGGGCTAGTGAGACCCTGTCTCCAACAACCAAAAGAGACATAAAAAAGAGGGAAAGAGAGAGAGGGAGGCAGGAGAGAGAAAAAGAGAGAGATCTCTGAAACTGTATCTTGTCCCCTCAAATACCTGGTTATTTTATATAAAACCCAACATATTGTATGACATTTAAAGTCACTTGTTTTTTTAAAAACAGACATTTACTCTTGTCACTTTATTAATCAATCAACATCCACCATACACCAAGTACTGTTAGGGACACAAAAGAAAACTCTCAGGACATTTGACTTGGCAAGATGAACAAAATAAATACCTGGAACAATGGACAACCACAACACAAGACGGCAATTTCTGTCTGAGAAGTCTGGGGAAGTTAAGCGTCTCCTATTTGAAAACTTTTGTGTGTCCAGCACTTCCTGAGTTGTTTATGCCATGTCTAACCCCACAACAACACTCTCCCCTCCCTACCTGGAGTTCAGAGATTAAATAACTTCTCCTGAGTGACAGCTGGAACCAGAACCCATATCCGCACACCCACCTTGTCTGTTCTCTTTAGGATGTCTCCCCCTGTGGTGGCTGTGAGCATGGGAAGATAGAGTAGCTGGTGAGGACACAGCAGGAGTCCTTATGAGGCTGGTCTTGGTCTGCTCAGGCTGCTATAACAAAAATATCATAAACTCGATGGTTTGTAAACAACAGACATTTATTTCTCATAGCCTTGGAGGCTGAGAAGCCCAAGATCAAGGTGTCTGTCAAGGATCCACTCCTCATGGATAGTGCCTTCCCCCATGTGACGAGGATCCCTTTTATAAGGCCACTAATCCCACTATTTGAGGGCTACACCCTCATGATGTGATCACTCCCAAAGGTACCACCTCCTATACCTTGGGAGTTTAGAGTTTGACATATGAATTTGTGGGAAACATAAATATTCAGCCCATCACAAGTCTGAACCAAAGAAGCAGGTTTGTACTGAGGAGACAGTGACGTCTAGATTGAGGGTGCCATTCAATTTTTTAAAGGATCTTAAAGTCAGGTGAAATTTAAACATCTCCCTTCTTTCAGTCACAAGAACTGAAGATGTTCATAAAAATAAAATTCTTAAACAGTAGAGTGGATAAAGGAGGGGGGCGTCTGAAGGGGTGAGATATCCCTGCTATTTTAGGGAGGGGCAGCAGACTGTGAGCACAGATAGGAGGAGGGTATTAATAGGTTCAGCCAACATTAGACCATCCCATGTGGTTCATCACCGAGGTCGTCAGACAGCCCGCCAACAAGATCACCCTGAGAGGGTTTATGATACCACTACTCCCTCCCAACTGAGTCTTGGCTCTCATCGCAAAAAGCAGGCAGTGACAGGCCGTGCACCCTTGAGACAGCCACTTAGAACTCCCTCATTCATCCTTCTAAAGAAAGAGTTTGAGAAAAATACAGAAAGTAGCATGGAAATCCCGGCAGGCATTTCATCAGCTCTTCTCTCTCAGCAATTTCCCTTTGGCTCCATTTTTTTTTCTTTTATTACTCTTTTTTTGACTTATGGTATCTTCCAAATGCTAAGCATTGCTTTACTCCTCTGAAATCCAAAGACAAAGGTAAGCTTGTATTTTCCAAAGAAGACATAATGATGAAAATGTCCAGACAAGGTTCCAAATCAACACTTAATTCTCAGTCTCTGCAGATCTAGCTTGGCAAACAACGCATTAGGAAAGCACTTGTTCATTTACCTCATCATCTGCTTGTTCAAGAAGTATTTATGCAGCATCTCCAATGGCCAGGCACTGTCTGGGCTCCAGATGCACACTGAGGATATGACCCCTGCTCTTCTGCAACTTAGTCTAATTGGTGATATAAAGAAAACAAAAAGTCACTGACAAATGTTCTGGGAGGATAAGTTTTAAAAGTTAGGGCAACACATGGGAGAGATTCCTATTTTTATGCTAGAGGAGATTACAGATTGAAGTATTGTCCCTAATCCATTACCTTCCTGGCATCCATACCTTTGTCATGGCTTCATCATGGTGCCCCTTGGCTTTGGGTTTGTCCACGTGACTTGGTTTGGCCAGTGGTCATGTAGACAGAAATGACATTAGGCCACTTCTGAGCCCCAGATTTTAAGAAGCATCATATAGCCAGGCGCCAGTGGCTGACTCGTATAATCCTAGCTACTTGGGAGACTTAGATTAAGAGATTCATGGTTCAAGGCCAACCTGTGCAAACAGTTCATGAGACCCACATCTCTAAAACAATCAGATCAAAATGGACTACAAGTGTAGCTCAAGCTGTAGAGTGCCTGCTTTGTAAGCATAAAGCTGTGAGTTCAAACCTTAGTCCCACCAAAAAAAAAAAAAAAAGTATCACATGTATCTATCCCCTTGCCTTTCTGCCCTGTTTCCATGGTGATGAGAAGTCATGCCCTGGATGGCTCACAGGTCTAGAAAGATGTGAGACACATGAAATGGGGCCACCCTACAGAAGCCACTGGCTCGCAGTGAGACATCACAGCCACTACATCCTGCTGCAGAGCCAACAGCCTGTCAGCCCAACCCCACTCAACCCACAGACATGTGAGCAACACCAACTATTATTGTTGTAAGCTTCAAGTTTTGGAAGGATTGTCCCCAATTCTTTGCCCCTCACTTGTGCTGGATTCATCATGGATGCCCCTCAACTGGAGTTTGTCATGAATGGTGGTATGTGGGAAAAATAGGAATATTTCAAATACAAGTTTTGATTTTTTTTTTTTCTGGTTCCACCTCTGTTGGGTATACAAGAGCCGGGTGACTTGTCATTTTCATCTGTAAGGCTCCAGATCAAAAGAAGCCACATCTGGATTAAATACAGATCATGAAATCTGGTCTTAAGCTATTGCCATAATTTGATAACACCCTGTGGGGTCTTGATTCTTCACCCTCCCCACCATGTATCTATACCTCTGCTAGGGTTTCATACTGCTCTTTGAATTTGGACTTGACCATGTGACTTACTTTGGCAAATTTAACTATTAAATTTAGAGTGGGTCTAAATCTTAGGAAATTTCCTATGTCTAGTCACCCTCCTGTTTCTCTAATTTGCATGAACACCTATTATGGCTATACTACTGTTCCAAATGAGGTGGGAGACGTGAACAGAGGCACCTCAGCAGACCCACAGCCTACAGCGAGAAACAGAAGAGCGTCAGCCCCTCAGCCCAACGCTGAACCACCCAGCCCAACCCAGCCCAAATTAACTGAGCCCAACACTACCCACAGATAGGTGATTGGTGTTAAGCTACTGATTATTTATTGAAGTCATGTGTTACCCAGCAAAAGCTTTGTGACACAGTGGGAGAGAATAGCCTCCATGCAGATGTCAACTAAACCAAGAGTTACAACTGGAGCAGAAATGGAAAAAAAAAAAATAGAGGAAAAGATGTTCAATGTCATAAGTCATTAGGGAACTGAAAAATTAAAATAGCAATGAGATACTATGCCACACCTACAAGAACAGCAAACATCCCAGACACTCATAGAACTACATGCTGCCGAGGATGGGGAACAGCTGGAGCTCTCACTCTTTGCTGGTGGGAATGCGAAATGGCACAGCCACTTTGGGAGATAGCCTAGCAGTTTCTTACAAAGCTAAATATGGCCTCACCTTACAATCCAGCAATCATGCTCCTTGGTATTCATCCACTTGAGTTGAAAACTTACAACCACACAAAAACCCTCGCATGAATGTTTATAGCAGTGTGATCCATAATTATCCAAACTTGGAATCAACCAAGATGTCCCTCAATGGGAAAATGGATAAACTGTGGTGCATTCATGCAGTGGAATATTGTCAGTGATAAAAAGAGATGAGCCAAGCTGGAGGCATGACTCAAGAAGCAGAGTCCCTGCCTTGCACATGTGAAGTACTGAGTTCAAACTGCAGTATCTTTGAGAGAGAGAGATGAGTCAAAGCTAGGTACGGTGGTGCACATCTGTAATCCCAGCACTCAGGAGGCAGAGGCAGGAGGATGAAAAGTTTGAGGCCAGCCTGTACTACAGAGTGAGACCCTGTCTGGAAAAAAGTAAAAAGAAATGAGCTATCAAGCCATAAAGACATGGAGGAAAAATATTGTTGAGTAAAAGAAGCTAATCTAAAAAGGATATAAACTATAAATCCAGCTATATGACATTTTGGAAAGGGCAAAACAAAAGAGAGTTTAAAATGTTGTTCAGCAGAGAGAGGGAAGGAGGGAGGAATGAATAGGTAGAGTGTGGGGGATTTTTAAGGTAGTGAAACTCTTGTATAGCTCTGTAATGGAGCTATACAATGTAATTAACATTAACCTAATGTAATACATTAGGTTAATAATGTATAGTTCATCAATGATAACCAATATATCTCACTCATGTAGGATGTGTACTTAACTTTTCTCATTACCGTGATGAATACCTAATGAAACAACTTAAGGGAGGAAAGATTTATTGTGGCTCATGGTTTTGGAGGGTTCAGTTCATGGCCACTTTGGCCCCATGAACTTGGGCAGAACATCATGGCGACAGGAGCATGTGGCAGAGGAGGTTCTTCACTTAACAGTGGACAGGAAGCAGAGAGGAAAGATGGGACCAGGTACCTGATATGACCTTCAAAGGCACACCCCCAGTGACCTACTTCCATCAGCTAGGGCCCACCTCTTAAAGCTTCCAGAACCTCTCAACATAATGCTGACAACTGGACCAAACGTTCAACACATGAGCCTGTGGAGGACATTCAATCCAAAACAAGATGTTAATGACAGGTGAAACTGTGGAGAAGAGTGAAAAGGAAAGAAACTGTACTTCCTGCTCAGTTTTTCTAGGAACAAGAAACATCTCTAAAAAACAGTCTCTTAAATAAAAGAGAAGAATTTACATGGTGGAAAAGGCATGGAAAGTAGGCACAAGTATGTCACAAAATACGGCAGACACAGAGCACAGCTAAGCAGAGGTTCAGGTGGGGCGACGCGAGCATGTAGCACGCCATGTCCTCAGAACTGCACTGAAGACTAGATAGACACACGGCTCACAGGACATTGGATGTAAGGCTAAGGAGTTGTGATTTTTACCCTGAGAGCAATGGAGTCATCCAAGGGTTGTGAGAGGGGAGTGACTTAGTGATTTTGCTTTAGGAAAAGCACTCGTCACATTACAAAGACTGATTAGGAGAGGAAACCAGTCTGGAGGCAGGGAGGCCTTTAGGAGGCTATGGCAATAGTTCAAGCGTGGGGAGCTGGTCTCTGTGCTCCTTATTCTTCATTGGAGCCTTCAGACACTTTCTGTCTGTCTCTGCCCTTCTGTGTGCACAAGGAAGCTGGCCCTAAGGAAGGAGGCTCTTGGGAAACTGCCATTCGATTTCAGCTGGTTTTCCTACAATTGGTGCAGCAAACAGGAGGCTGGAAGACAGGAGAGAAGAGTGACATGTTCACCCCTCCCCCAGCCTTGGAGCTACCTGTCACAGCTCCCTTCCACATGACCACTTTGACCACAGTGACCGCTGGGCAGCCAGTAGCCCCTTCTCCTGGTTCTCACTGGAATTGGGGAACACCGTATCCTCCCACTATCGCTCAGCCCTATGCAATAATGACCTGTCACTATGCATGCTATCTGGGTTCCCCCTCCCCATTTTCCTTGTTTGTTTTTTTAACCCTGACTACACTTCTGAGCAGTCTTATCATTATATCCTTCTTATTTGAGACACTTGGGGTACATTTAGTTTTCCACCAGACCTCATTGGTATAATCGCCTTAACTTGGGGTTTGTGCTAAGAAAAGACCAAAGGAGACAGCTGGAGAGATACTTAAACAATGAACTAGACAGCAAGAGTTTGAACCACGCCAGGATCTGAAGGGAAGTGTAGGTAGGAAGACATTGTGGGTGATGCTGGGTTTTAGCCTGGACCCCGGGGGGATGCTGATACGGTTACTGGCATTATCTTACTCTGCTCCTTGAGGCTGGCAGGTTCATGACAAACCACACTTCCAGTGATTATGGCTTGAGCATTAATAAAAATTGCTTTTTGCTGGCATGTTATTTTAAAAACGCACAGCTCAATGATTATTTTGCTTGGGAGTCCATAACTCTCTAGGCCTGTTTAAAAGGTTCTTCAAAACATCTGTCCTCGATTAAACAACAGATACCACTTACAGACCATGTCTGTTTCCAAGGATTTCAGAGCAGTATGAAAAAGCACAGGCCTCAACTTTTTATCCAATTACAGAAAATTGTGTAAGTCCAGGGTACCAAATTGTTTGATTTTGTTGAAATGCATTGTGATGAGTGACTACTTTTACATCTTAGAAAATATCAATATTTACTTTAAACTTATAGTGAAATTAAAGAAAAGCAAGATATGTTAGCTAATTGTCATAGAATATATGGTGGCTGCTATAGAATTGCTACCACAGGGTACTGTGAATGACACTCCTACTTTCCACCAGTTGGAGGGGCATTTTAGTTTCCCTCTTTTGCTTTGATTTTGTTTTTTTTATCTCCTGTCCATCATCTTTGCATGATGGGCTTGTTCCACCTCTTCATCTTTGCCCATAAATCCAAGAAGCATCCTCTTTCCTCCAGATCCCTTGTATGTCCCTCACTACCTTCAAAATAGCATGCCAAATACCAGTTGCAGGAAAACCCTGCCCTTGGCTGCTACTTGAGTTCTCTTCACTTGCTCACAGGAAGAAGAGCCATTTTTATCCTTTGAACTAGCAGGATCTTCAAGTAATTAGATCATCACAGTCTACTAAAGTCAACTGTTGGCTAATTGTTACCAGTTTCCACTGACTTCTATAAGACAGCAAAGAGTCATGAAGTTGAGGTCTGAAAGACATGTAAGGGCCACTGAGTCTAGGCCCTGGCTTCACCAGTAAGGAGAGTGGAGTGCTCCATATTTGGCGGGGCCAGGAGAACTTGCCTTTCAGACTTCCCTCCCAAAGCTCTTTCCCTCCAACCCTCAGAGAAGTTGCTTGGGTCTGTGCATTTGGCTTCTAATCTCCCTCCTCAGTAGGACAGATCTGTCATAGAGAAATTTGGGGAAGTAAACACACAAATGTCATGCCCGCTCTAAATAAAAGTCAGTCACAATAGATATGCACTAGATGAGTAAAACAGTATTGAAAAATACAACAAATCAAAAAAAATAATGAAAGACAGGACTATAAAATGGGTACAGTGGGGGGGTGCTAGTGGGAGAGGGAGGGGGAATGAAGGAGATCAAGGTGAGGGTATATGGTTGATGAACTTCATATACTTATATGAAATAGAATAAAGAAACCTCTTGCATTTGCTTTAAGTGGGCGTGGAGGGGATTGAAAGCAGAGACAGTGGCGGCAAGGTAAATAATGTACAATATAAGCCTAATCGGAATTATCACTTTGAATTTCTCCTTGTATAATGAATATATACTAACAAAAATTGATTTTAAAAAACCGTACAAACAAAACCCACTTCCTTTCATATTATAAAAGCAAAACATATTTACTGAGAAGTGTAGAGAAGAAAACTGACCAGAGTTTTTTGTTTTATTTTGTTTTTTGGCAGTACGAGGGTTTGAATTTAGGCTTTGCACTTGGGCAAGCACTCCGCCACTTGAGCCATACCTCCAGCCCAGAGAAGAAAATTAAAATAACCCATCATCACTTTACTCACAGTCTTATTAACATTTTACTGTATTTACTCCAAGGATTGTTTTCTTAATCCATGCATGACAAAAAGTCTTAAATCATATATAAAGGAGAAAAGTAACATTTTAATTGTGAAAACCCAAAACATATTAAAAATAATAATATACTCAAAAAGTTATAAAATAGAGTTAGTGAAAAGAAAAAGACAACGTTTCAGTATCAGGGTAGAAGGTGAGTTGGTTTCCTGAGAAGGAAGGGAGAGAAGTTGATTACTAACGTGTGGTTATTCCTCTGGGAGTCTGTAAAACTGTCCTTTCCATATCAGTGAGGTTGCCATGGTGTTCTGGGAGCACATGGCTGTGCTGGTCACTCCTCTGCTCATTCCCAGGGCTCCTGGATCATCTACACAGCAGCCAGTGACTCTGGTGGATGGACAGCTTGTCCACCCATCCAATGCCAAATAGCGCATTACTACTCTTGGAGCTCCCTGCTAGAGGCAAGGCAGATCATTCCATTGCCCTGTGGGTGTCAGGACAAACTTGATGGTGTCGGGACAGGCCAGAGACCTCACTAGTCTGATTGAAAGAGTTTCCAAGTTCTTGTCTCTGAAAACCTGATTGGAGACAGGAGGTGCTGATCCAGTCACGCAGAACATGAAAAATGGCCCCACGAGTGAGTCCTAAGCCAAGACCAGGGTCTGGGCCAATGTGCTTTAATGCAAAAACCAGAGTGTCTCCAGAGTGAGGGAAGAGATAAGTTACACTAACACAGGTTACAAGTCACAGGCTCATGCAGAAGTTGAGCTCCTCACACTCCAGGTCTCCCCAGGGGTAGGAGAGGGGGCTCACCTGTGTGGGCTGGTTCCAGTTTCCCTAGTGAAGCAATATGGACTCATGGCTGAGAGTTGTTTCCAACATCTGATGGTCTGGATTTAAATAATGCTCTGCCAATTACTCTCTGTAACATGGGGCAGTGTTGGGGTGTGGGGGAGGAGTTACTTAATCCCTCTTTGCTTCTATTTCCCTTCTGTGATATAGTCATAATAAAAGTTCTAGTAGTTGGTGACACAGAGCTGTTGTGACCATTAAAGGGACAATGTATGCAAAGTGTTCACAGAGTATCTAGAACTAATGCTGTATAATTAACAGCCCCTACTACACACTCCCTAAATTCCCTGCCTTGAAACATCCACCTGTACATGCCAGTGTCTCTGCATTTCATGAGAATGCCATTGACCAGGCACAGCCAGCTTCACAAAGCACTCTGGGATGAAGGGCAGAAAGTCAAAGCATGTTGTGTGTAGGTGTTTGTGTGTAGGAACCCTAAAACATCTGTTCTTGTGCCTAATCTGAGTGTGTGTACGTCCTTCCCCTACCTCTTGGCTAGCTCCCTCTTTACCTCTGCTGGATCTCCAGCCAGTGGGCACAAGTTCCTCTCTCACACAGCACCTCTGAGTAGCTCTCTGGGTCCCTCTGTGTGAATTAGAAAACACACTCCCACCACAAGACAGTGCAGCCTTGTGGCCAGGCATGGCTTTCTGTCTCCCTTTGGCCAGGCCCTTATTTACAGAGAACACCTGAAACTTGTGCCTTGACTAGGAGGATGGAGACCGTTGTGGACTGTGCTTCCATTCTTCTCTTCTCTCTTCTCTCCTTCACCAGCACCCTAACCCAAACTACTTTTCTGTTCTCCCTGAACCCCTCCGAAACATCAACAACAAAAAGCATTAGTACATGTCAAAAAAACAAGCTATCTGAGTGGGAATAGTGCATATCATCTATACCTTAGAATTATCTAGAATGTTAATTAGGGCCTAGCCAGGACACCTTATTGAAACATATTATCTCATTTAATCCAGTGGCACCTTTATGAGTGGCTTTATAACCAGAGAGGTTATGGACCTATTTGATGTCACAGGTGTAGTAGTTGGAAACATCAAACTCAGGGGTATTTTACTGCAAATCGATGTTCATAACACTAGTCAGGTACATTATAGCTAACATGATCCAGCTTCCCAGTGGTTAAAACAAGAGCTACTCAAAGCAATCAAATATTAAGATGTAATCAGAAATTATCAAAACAGAGCAACACAAAGAATATTGTGAAGTCAATAAAATATGAATCAATATATTTATCAAAAGTGATCAAAGTATAATTAGTATGGGTAATCAAATCAATCAAGTATTAATATGCATTTTCAACATCTAATTATAGAGCACATAATCAAAATATAATGGTGACAGGGATAATAACAGCTACTTTTTAAAATCGCTCATCAAAAGATTCAATATTCTTATCCAGCAAGAATCAAATCCAAACTCTAATGAATCTTACAGATATCACTCAGAATTCTTCCCTGGTCCCACGAGGATCCCTCTAATTAGGGTGCTCATATAATTTGTTCTTTAAATTTTGAGATTGAAAGAGACTTTATTAATAATTACATCAGGGCCGGGTCCCATGGGTCACAACTATAATCTCAGCTACTTGGAAAGCAAAAATTGTAAGGATTGTGGTTCCAAGCCAAACTGGGCAAAAAAGATGGCAAGACCCCATCTCAACAAATGAACCAGAAGCAGTGGTACAAATCTGAAATCCAAGCTAGGTGGGAGACAGCAGGGGAGGACTGAGGTCTAAAGAAGGCCCTGGGCAAAAGCACAAGACCCTACTCAAAATACAACTACAGCAAAAATGAACTGGGGTCATGGCTCAAGTGGCAGAGCAGCATGGGCACCGAGTACCACCAAAAATAAGAAGAATAATTGCAGCAAAGAAATTCCTAGGCAAACACAGATATGTGGACCTAGTATATATAATCAACACTCTCCTCAAATTTAAAAAGATCAACCCAAACATTAAAAAATAATTACTAAGTCTGTATGTTGTATAAAACTGGTACTACATATTAGAAATGTGTGGCCAGCAAAACATCATTCTTGGTCTCATAATTTTCCACTGGACAAGTAAATATTAGAAACAAAGCTACAATACTTTCCTGTATACTAGGAATAAAGTAGAATGGATATAGACACATGTAGAAGGAATTACTACAGTTATCTATCGCCATATAACAAACCACCCAAAATGAGGTGGCTTAAAATAACAACCATTTTACTACAGCTCATGACTGTGTGGTCACAAATTCAGGCTGGGCACAATTCAGGTTACTCAGTGTAACACGTTTGGTGGGTGGGCTGGTCTGGAGAGTGCAAGATGACCCAGTCATTCACATGTCTGGCACCTTGTCAGAGGTGGTTGCAGTGCTGAGTTCAAATGGAACTGTTCCCTGGAACACCTACATGTGGCCTCTCCAGCATGGCGGCTTTGGGTACTTGAATTTTTCACACAGAAACTCAGGCTCCAAAAGCAAGTCTTCTAGCAATTAAGGTAGACACTGCATGACCATTTATGACCTAACTTCAAAATCTTAACTTCTAGAGCACCTGCCTAGCAAGTGTGAGGCTCTGAGTGCAAATTCCAATACCACTAAAAAAAAAATCTCAGTTTCATTTCCACCTCTCTATAGAACATGTAACAAAACAATTTGCAGTCTTATTTGAAAATAGCCTCCAGACCCAAAGCTTCTCTTTCATGATAATGGAAGGATTCTTTAACTGAAGGATAAGTAGGAGTTAAGGAAAGGTCCCCAAGATGCAGGATAGCACTGGTTTTATTCAGGAAAGTGGTGAGGACTGGAGTTCAAGGGAAGAATAGAGGAAGAAATGGCACTGAACATATATGCACAGATGCCAATGATGGGGTCAGAATGTGGGATGTGTGAGTTTAGAATCTGGCACATAAAAGGTAAATGAAAATGAATGATCAGATGAGTGAACAAATGAACAATCTTACAGAGAGTGGTGCTGTGGCCTACTATAGTGTTTTCAGGCTTTCTTGAACAGAAATTTGGGAACAAATATAGGTTCCTTTTCTTATATAATTGTGATAGAATTCCTCACAATATAAAATGCACAGGCTAGTAAGTGTGTGTAAGAGAGAGACAGAGACAGAGACAGGGACAGGGAGACCCAGAGAGAACATGTGTTTGTGCTTGTCAGGTTGATGAGTGCCTGCCAAATACCTGAGAGAACCAACTTAAAGGGAACACAGATTTATTTTGACTCATGGTTTCAGAGTTTCAGTTCATGGTCCTTGGCTGTATTGATTCTGGGCCCAGGGTGAGGCAGAACATCATGGCGGTGGGAGCATGTGGAGGAGGCTATTCACCTCATGACAAACAGGAAGTACAGAGAGGGGAAGGTGCCAGGGGCAAGATACAGCCCTCAAAGACACACCCCCAGTGACCTATTTCTCCAGCTAGGCCCTACCTCCAAATGTTTCCAGAACCTCCCAAAATAGGTTCCTAAAATGATGACCAGCTGGGGCCATCCCTTCTTCACATGAGCCTTGTGGGGGGTGCAAGGGACATTTCATTTCCAAACCATAACAGTGTTTACCACAACTGAAATGAAATTTTCAAGAGACAATATTTATCCTCACTACATGTAATATGATCTAGTATCTTTTCTTCAATTCTATTCATTATTTTTCTTTTTTTTTTTTTTTAGCAGCAGTAGTAGTTGAACTCAGGACCTTCCATTTGCTAGGTTTTTGCCCCGACCCTTTTTTGCTTCAGTTATATTTCAGGTAGCATCTTGTGGTTTTTGCACAGGGTCATCCTCAGACCACAATCCTCCTACCTATGAACTCCCACAAAGCTAGGACCACAGATGTGTGATTCCACACCCAGATTATTGGTTGAGATGGGGGTCTCACTAACTTTTTGCCCAAGCTGACCTCGAATCTCAATCCTCCTGATTTCTTCCCCATAAGTAGCTGGGATTACATTCATGACCCACCACACTTAGGCTTATTTCATTATTATTCAAATGCTGGCCATAATTCACTGAATTGGTTCAAGGCCCAATCAACAGTTTGAGAGAGAACATCTTGACTAGGGTCCAGTTGAGGCCTGATTGCAGGAGGTATGGTGTGAGAAAGATACATGTACCTACTCAGCTTCTGTAATGTGTATTTCACAAAGTTATTGTGAGATAAACAAAAGGTGCAAAAACAAACCCTGAAAATCTATAAAACATACAGTCTAAAGGTAATTTCCTTTCTTCTTGTCTTCCTGTCTTTCTGTCTTCATTCCTGTCTTCCTTCCTTCCTGTCTTCTCCTGCATATCTGATGTTATGCAGAGCTTCATGATTTTCATGCTGTGGGTGGAGATGGGAAGTGTCCAGGATCCAAAAGGGGTCAGTGGTACCAGATCTTTTTACTGTCAGAGTCACTCCCCATTCCTCTTCCCTTTCTTCTCTCTGCTCCAGGAGGCTAATCTGTGTGATCTCCCTGATTGCATTTTGCTGTGGCCACAGTTTCTGTCTTGTTAGTTCTGTAACATCAGCCCCTTGCCCCAGCTTCATCAGGCTTGGGAACAGCACCAACTTCCCATTACTGCAACCCTGGAGGGCTGAACAGCCCAGTGCCTCTCAGTAACAGATCCTCAGGAGGCCATCTTCAGTCAGACCCTGTGAATATGTCATGTGTCTTCTCAGTGATCTGACTGGCCCAAAATGTCACCTGAAAATGGCCCTAGGGAACCCTATATTTACAGATGTGGAAACCAAGGGAGAGAATCAAAGGACTAGGGTGTGTTATAAGAAAAAATTACAACAAACCTACTTTTGTAGATCTTAATGTGCTTTATTTGTGATTCTAGAACTGGGCAACAGCTTGGAGGAAACACTGTTCAGAAAGTTCCACTCTACCACATGAGTAGTTTTTATTTATAATCAGAAAAGGGAGTGACACAGGAAGTGAGGTTCAAAGACAGCCTGACTGGTTACAGCACATGTCTGTCTTATTTGAACTTTGAATAGTTGGCTGCTTGTGATTGGCTGAGACTCAGTTACATGCTACAAGCATAGGTTACAGTTTGTGGACACTGAATTACATTACAGTTCATTAAGTACAGAATAATGCTTAGGCCAAACTTAAGATATGTATTGTCCAGGAAGAAAATCAAAATGGAGTACCACTTGTTCAAAGCATTTAAAATGGAATCCAGAGGCTATCGTTGGGTCAGGTTTCAGGCAGGTCCATGTGCAACTGATCTTTAGATGTACCAAACAGCATTGTCCTGATGCACTGTGTGCTAACCTCCCATGACCTCTTGTATAACAGACCCTTCCCCCCAAACTGCCTAGACATGGAGGCTGCACGCAATCCTTTTCTTACCAGACCAATCATAATTGCCAACACCAATCATAATTCCTAACAATGTAACTACCAAGCCCGTTGTGGTTTTAAGTTTTAAATACAGCCATTTTTTCTTTGAGCCTCTAAACATAATTCAAGGTACTTGACTTTGTATCTTGCAGGTTGCAATCCTAATTAGCCCCAAATAAATGTGATTTTCTTTGCTTTTAACCTGGCTGATTTTATGCTTGGTTGACAGAAGCAACTTTAGGCCAAACTTATCAGATGACACCATGTTGGGAGTTTTCTACCTACTAAAGCATGTTTATACTTCAGGTCACCCTACATGGACTATGATTTCAAAGTCAAGATAAGTCCTGCTCCTTCTCAAATCCATGAATCCCTCACACCTCTGAACCACTACCTGAAATTTCTTTAGCCAAAGACAGTATTTGATTAGTAATCAGATGTTAAAAACCTGAGAAAAAGAAACTTCTTCCAGAGGAAACCCATTAAAGTGAACTCGTTAGGTTTTCAATTGTGTGTGTGTGTGTGTGTGTGTGTGTGTGTGTGTACGCACAGGGAAGAAAGTGCAAATAAAGAGATACTGTGATGTTGTTCCATAGTAAAATACATATTTGGTCCTCCTCTGTCTTTTGTGTGCTAATAAGATGACTGACAGCTGGGGGCTCCTGGATAGACTACAGATGGGGACTGTTTGCAGGGTTAATTAACTCTGGGATGAGTTAGCTCTCTTGGCCCCACCCTGGACCACTGGGGATAAGAGAAAGGCTGAAAGATGGATTGCTCACCAACGGCCAAAGATTTAGTCAATCATGCCTCCACAGACCCTCAAAACACAGGGTTCTGAGAGTTCCTAAGTTGCTGAAATACAGAGGTGCTGGGAGGGTAACAGGCCCAAGAAGGGCAAGGAAGCTTCTCTCCCTTTCCCCCATACCTTACTCTATGCAGCAGTTCCACCTGGCTGTTTCTGAGTTATAACCTTCATAATCAGTGGGCAATAGTAAGTTAAAGTGCTTTCCTGAGTTCTGCAAGCCACTCCAGCAAATAATCAAACCCAAGGAGGAGGTATGGGAAACCTCCAAATTTTAGCCAATAAACCCAAGGCACAAGTAATAACCTGGACTTGCATTTAAATAGGAGGCAGTCATGGGACTGAGCCCATAACCCGTGGAATCTGGTGCTATGTCCATATAGCTAAGGTCAAATTGAGTAAAATTGTAGTACATCCAGTCTGAGTCTGCCAAGAAGTGGGAAGTTAGCAGGGTGCAGGTGGACCACACCTGTAATCCTAGCTACTTGGGAGGCTGAGATCAAGAAGATCAGAGAGAGAGAGAGAGAGAGAATCATGCTTCGAGGTCAGCCTGGGCAAACAGTTCATGAGACCTCATCTCCAAAATAAGCAGAACAAAATGGACTGGAGGTGTGGCTCAAGTGGTAGAGCACTTGCTTTGCAAGCACTAAAGGCCCAAGTTTGAACCCCAGTGGCACACACCCCTCCCAAAAACGAAGTAGAAAGTTGATGAGGATGGAAGGGGACACACATTTTAGTGACCACAAGTGTTACTGCTATGGTAGTAAAGAGAGAAAAAAGTTTGTTTTCCCTGGTCACCACTAAGGATGGAAAGATTGAAGCAGAACTGGGCTGAAGAGGACAAGAGACAATGATGCAATTCTGCCTCCTGCCTGGGTTATCTCACCAGGGAGGAATGAAGCTCCAACCTCTTCCGGACCACCTGGTGATCCCCTGAAAGCCCAGGACATGGAGCCCATCTCGGAACCCCCAACCCAGCAGCACAGAATCCACTTCAGACCTGTTCCCCAGCTGGCCCTTGTCATATCCCAGCCCTTTTCTTCCTCCTCTCTCCCTCCTCCCTCTCTCCTCTCCTTCCAAGCTCTTAAACAGACACCTGCCTTTAGGCAAACTCTCCCAAATGTATAGTATGAAGCTAAATAAAATCAAGCCTGTTTTCTAGCAGCTCTTTGATAATCCCTTCCTGATGTGCACAGCTCTATTTGAATCTCAACTCTTATTCACACACCACCTTTGCAATGTTTTCCCTATCTGTGAGAAACCAGTATTGTTTTCTTGAAATCAACTGATTCTTAAACTTGAACTCTGTTTAGGCTTCATCCTAAACAGATAAATCAGTAAAATCATGGATGTGGTGTACCTGTGGTATTTTTTCTTATCACACATTAACTATATTAAATATGTTTATAAAACACCTAATATTTTAAAATCAATATATTAAAGGGAAACTAGTTGTTAGTACACTAAAATTGCCCCATTTACCACAAATGGTACATATACCACACTTTGAGAAATGCTGCTTAAAGACGTAGTTTAGGTATGTTAGGCACAGTTTTTGCTGACCCAAGGCTTTACATCTACTAAGAGATAAAGGGGAATGGATGGATGGTGAACAAGGCAGACTGTAATTAAACCCCAAAGCATGTAGCCAAGGCAGGACAGAAAAGAAGAGGTCAACGAACAGAGAAGCCAGTGGGAAAGGAGTGCTGACGAATGAGGAAGGACCAATCCACATTGAATATATGGATTTGGAGGTAAATCTTACAATCCTTCAAAAGCTCCCCCAACTGTAGTGTTCATGACAAGCTTCTCATTGTACCTGCTGCTGGTGATCAACCTCTGTCCATCCTTGTGGTCTTATCTCCCAGAATGTTCCTGGACAATCTCTTTTACAAAGGATTTGTTGTTTCTGAAATTCACCGTCTCACCTCCCTCCCCAGTACATCAGCTCATGCTGCTGCCTCTGCCCAGAAAGCTCTCCTTCACTTTTGTCCGTTGCCCGATTTCTATCCAGCCTTTTAAGCCCAGTTCAAGCATTCTCTCTTTCCTCGTGACTGCTCATTAGATTTCATAGCACCCCCGTGCAAATGAGGAAAAGCCATTCCTTCTGAGTAGACAGTGGTGAGCTAATAGTACTTTGTGTAGATGAAAATGCAGCCCTATGCCTGGGAGTTTGCAGCCCTGGGTCAGGGCCCATGGGCTGGATTTCTGCCCCAACTACCTCTATCCTGGCATCCTTGTCCTGTGCACATCCTGCACAACATAAATGGCAGGCCTGCCTTCTCCCCCGGACACAAAATCAGGCAGAGTTAGCCTCAATCCTTCACAGTATTTATTGATTTATTCAATTCCTCCCCAGTAGACAATCAACAATTTAAAGGTGGCAAAGACCTCATCTATCTCTGTATCATCAGCAACTAATGAAGCATATATAAACCAGAGCAGAATAAATACTTGCTGGGCAAATTATGATTGATCAATGAGTACATGTTGCAACGGCTCAGAAGGTACTAGTCACTGGGATTGCAGAAGCAGAATTAATTTCAAATTGGAATGACTTAACTGAGCACCTTTCCACATTGTCCAATACACAAATTATATTGTGTGGGCAGAAAATACCTCCAAGTGACCACAAAGTGCAATGAACAACAATGACAAATTTTAACCTGATCAGAAAAGTGACTTGCCATCCTCTATTCCAAAGATTAATTAAGGCAGGAACTATACTGGTCCCTTTCTGTGCTATGCTCCTAGAACCCAGTGCAGTACTTGTTCAACAAACAGTAATAGAACAAATAAGTTAAAGTATATGCTTCTTGCCTGGCTCATCGTATAGGATGGGTAGAAGGATCCAGGTTTAGCAGATCTAATACTGATTTACATAATGATTCAGATATGCTTTCTGGAAGAAGGTATTGTGTCCCATTATAGTTAGATATGCAATGTCCCCCACAGGCTCATGTGTTGAAGTGCTGGCCCCTAGTTAGAAGTGTTATTTTGGGAGGTTCTAGAAATTTTAGCAGGTGGGACTAGCTGGAGAAAGTAGGTCACTAAGGCATGCTGTTGGAGGTTATGCCTGGTCCATAGTTCTGTCCTTGTTCTCTGCTTCCTATCCACCATGAGGTGAGAAGCTCCTCTACCACACATTCCCACAGCCACGATGCTCTGCCAAGGGCATGGGACCAAGCAACCATGGACTGAACCCTCTGAAACCAGGAGCAAAATAAATCCTTCCTCTTCTAATGTGTTCTCTCAGGTCATTTGGTCACAGTGATGAGAAAACGAATAATCACTATAGCTGTTCACTTTGTCGTTTAGCCCCACTCTCCTGGTTATAGAAAAGAACCTTAAATGTACAAATGAAAGATGACATAACCTCCTTGAGCTTACAGCAGACCCTTTGGTCTACTCAGTCTCCTTTGAGTAAATACTTAATTCACAGGTCCAGTTTCCTCCTTGGGGCCGAGGGAAAGCTCATGGATGCTTATGATGGCCCAGTGCTGTCCCCAGAGTGTCTGCTGTCCCTGCTGTTGTGTGTCCAATCTACTCTTGTTCTTGTGGACTCAGCAAGGGTCTTCAACCTCACCTGACCTCTTAAGCATCACGAGGCCCCAACAGCTGCAGGCTAATCTGACCCCAGACTATTCCTCATCCCTCCACTCTGCCATCCAAAGTTTTACAGATATCCTGCACACATGCCTGGCTTTCCCAGGCCCATTGCCTTGAAACCTCACTCAGACATTTTCAATCTATCCTGAGTGGCTCATGGAGCGCCAGCTCCCTGCTAAGTACTGGGCTTCTCTACGAGGCTGACAAACAAGGAATAAGCCCTGCTAAAATAGGAGCCCACACCTACCTGGACTTTTTACCATTCCTTGTCCCTCTCCCTTCCTCACCTGGGGAGGGATGCCTATACCCTCACACTCAGTCTCTGGCTTTTTTACTTCTCCCATTCTTCTGCCTCCTGCTCCCTGAAAGATGGGAGAGACTTTCCTCATAGCATATCCTGAGTCTCTACCTTTGATTTGTAATCAGACTTCTTTCTGTTTAGATCACCAATTCAAAGGTATCCCCCTGCTCTTGATATGTAAAACAAACAAACAAAAAATCTCTGTTTTCTCTCTACAAACTCTGCCTTTCAAGACTCATGCTTCATTGTGGATTTTAATACCCTATTTTCAAATCGAAGCTGAATTCTTTCTGGAATCCTGGTAGGTTGTTTCCTGATGAATTATGGGGATGCCGCTGTTCAAAGGGACAAATATATTCACATGTTTCAACAAGTAGAATGTCTGTTTCATCAGCAAACTTGACTGTCCAAACCACAACACCTTCACTGTGTTTTCCTTTCTGCAATGCTTGCTGAGAGGGAAAGGGTTAGGGGATTCTAAATTCCTTTTCAGATATGTGTGGACCAAATCTAACTCCAGCCAGGCTCTGCTGGTGGGCATACATTCTCTAGAATATAGCCCATAGATACAGAGATTAGAGCCAAACTGTGGTAGATGCTTGTCCCACAAAGTCATGTAAAGTCAGGGCCAAGGTCAACATCATGGAGAGGGAAAGCTACTGGCAGTTTCCTGCCAACAGAAGGAGAGAGAACAGAATAGGCACAGAAAGAAGCAGAGCCCAAAGTCTTCATGGAAGGTCCCTGGAGGCCTGGCTGCTGTGTTTCTTGACTTTTGTTCTCAAAAGATGCTCCTGAATACTTTCTTTTCGTTTGTTTGGTTGACTGGTCTTTCTTTTTTAAGACAGGGCCTCACTATGTAGCCCAGGCTGGCCTCCAACTCTCAATCCTCCTGAGGGCTTGGATTACAAATGTGCACCACCATGCCTGGCCTGAATACTTTCAATAAGGCTGGCTGGATAAATTCATGTTCCTTACTAATGAATGATGACTGAATGGGACATTGGAAAAAAGATAGAAGTCAGGTCAGTACGTGGGTAGGTGAATGGGTAGGTGGGTGAGTGAGAGGTCGGGTGAGTGGATGGGTAGGTGAGTGGGTGGGTGAGTGGGTAGGTGAATGGAGAACAAGCTTCTGAAGGTGACACAGATCAGGGAGCCCTTTGCTTTACCAAAATTGTCATTTCCTAAGGCTTCCCTTGGAAGCTGTAGGGGCAGTACTCAAACACCCAAATTCAAGTAAACTGTTTTCCAGAAGCTCAATAAAGTTCACTATCAGCTAGGCACAGTGCTCACTCCAGCAATCTCAGTTACGCAGAAGGCAGAGATCCAGAGGATTAGTTTCAGGCTAGCTGGACAAAAAGTTAGCCAGACTTCCTCTCTATCAATAAGACAAGTGTGGTGGTGTATGCCTATGATCTCAGTGACTCAGGAGGACTTAGGTAGAAGGATCAAGGTCTGAGGCCAACCCTGGGCAAAAATACGAGATCCTACCTGAAAAATAATAAAAGGGGAAGTGGGGGAAGGACTAGATGCATGGCTCAAATGATAGTCACCTGCCTAGCAAACAGGAGACCCTGAGTTCACACGCCAGTACCACCCAAAAGAAAAACGAAAGTTCACTATGTTTTCATAAGGAATAAGCACCTGCCCTTCCTAATTCCAGAGGTAGATTGAAGTTCAGCTTCCCAAATACTACTAACCTGTTACAACCTGTTGATAGGACAAGTTCAGTCTACTACGTAGCATACTGAGGGAGAACTTGCAAAGGGTTAGCAGAAGGGGGAAGCATAAGGTAAAACTTTGAGTAAGGATCACATACAATAGTCCAGAATTGGTGGAACCAGCAAGGCAAGAATTCTGAGGCAAGAGATTGAAAGATTTAGGGCACACACTGTTGGTTAAAACTTTCCACTGAAGAGTAAGGAAGTTTTTGGAAGTTCCTATAATGAACAATCAATCCATTTGCCTGGACAGGAAAATTCTAGAAAAATTAAATCATGGCAGAATAATAGAATGATGTTAATGTAGACAGAAAGGTAAAAGTAAAAGGTAAAGTAAAAAGAAAAACTTTTGACAAACTAAATTTAACACAATTTGAGCAAAGAAGGAACAAACAAATGGGGTGAACCAGAGAGGTTGGGAAAGCTCCCCTCTGCCAAATGGGCAGGGAATATTTATAGACAGAAAAAACGTAAGTGAGTTATTGAACTGCTTGAGTAGTTATATAGATGGGCATTTGCCTTTTTGGTAATTGATAAGTTGGCAGCCTGTGATTGGTTGACATTCAGCTATTTGCTACAAACTACACTCTTAAGTTAGGCTTTAGCTACTTAGTGATCAAGGTACAGAGAGGTAGCCTTGGGGAACATTTAGATCATTTAATAGACTCTGTATCTTGCTTTTCAGGCTGTGTGAGAGTGGACAGTATGGTTTCTTGGGTAGATAAAAATACTTTTTGGGGCATGGAGTGGTGACACACAGCCTATAATCCCTGCTACATGGAAACTGCAGGTAAGAGTCTATGGCCTGCTCTGGGCAAAAAGTTTGAAACCAGATCTAAAAAATAACCTAAAGCAAAAATAGCTGGGGGGAGGGTGACTGAAGTGGCACAGCACTTGCCTACCAAGCATAAGTCTTAAGTTCAAACTCCAGCATTGCCAATAAATATATACTTTCAGAACCTTGTCCTAGACAGGTCTGAATATTGAGATCCACTGCCAGGCATCTTTTCAGCTTGTAAGGATAGTCGCTATGTCTACAAGGCTAACATAGATCAGAATGCTAAGACAGCCTAAGAAGGTACACCTCACCCAGTCTTCGAGTCAAGTAAGGCTTCTTGGCGGTAGAAGCATCTAAGCTGCGGCCCAATGGATGAAAACCATTAGCCAAGCAAAGGAGCATGTATGTGCACTGGGTTGTGCTCCAGAGAGGAGGGACAATGTGGATGTTGAGAGCGAGAACGAGAGAACAGTGCTCTGGAGATCTGCATGTTACTCAGGAGGAAGGGTTGAGGTTGTAGGACAGAGCTGACAAACCCTATAAATTGTGTGTGCTAAGGAGTTTGGACTTCTTTGTGAAGGCAATTCACAGAAGAGTTTTATGCAGAAATGAAAACTATGATCTGATGTATACCCCCTCCTCTTCCTGGGGATTAAACCCAGGGCCTCAAACATGCTAGGCAAGCACTGTACCACTTGAGCCACACCCACAGCCCTTTAGATTTTATTTCATTTTTGAGGTAGGGTCTGGATAACTTTTTGTTTAAGCTGGCATCAAGTTCACAATCCTCGTCTCTTCACTCCCCTAGTAACTGGGATTACAGATGTGCACCACCTGGCTTAATGTGCATTTATAAGGATCATCCTAGTTGCTGGAGAGTGGTCAGGCAGGGGCCTGACTTAGAGATAGGGAAAATGGTTACACCATTTGCAATGTTGAAGTCACACTGATTTATTTTTATATTTATTCTCCTCGCTTCAGAATCTGCAAATTCATAGAGCCACAGAACCTTTAACTCATGCAGTCTAGTACTTCCCTTGCAAACCCCACTACAGACCAACAGACTCAACCCTCTCACTGACCCTAGGTTTGGGGGATGAGTGGGGGTGCTGTCACTGGGGTAAGCCAGGAGGCAGAGCAGATCATGGGAAACAAAATTCTAGCCCAACCAGCCACCCAAGGTGGTGATTGACTTCCCTCTATACTGAGCTGATCCAAGTAAAACACTGGCCTTTCAAAACACAAAGAAATGTGCACCGAGAGTGTGCTCTAACGACTCCAGAGCCAATTATGGCCCATCTAATCTAACCAAGGCTGATTCCTCAGGTGGCCCAGCTAGAGGCCAAATGGCCATGCCTGAGGATTTCCACAGAGCTCAGCCAGAACATGAAGTTCCCAGTGTGTCCCTCGGGCCCACAGCTTAACTGCTGAGGAGTTAAGCAGTTGAATCTTTTCATTTCCCTTGCTCTCTTGATAATTGTAAATATGACACTGCAAACTCCCATAAAGGTGAGGGTTCACTATTCATTCACAAAAGAAACAAAAAGAAATCCTCCATATTTTATTTTCCCACATGTGCAAGATTCTCACTGATTCTGATCTGGGGGGAAAAAAACAGAGGTATTACTTGCTGATAAAAAAAAAATTACACATCTACATTCATCTATTCGTATCAATCGTGTTTTGCTCCTATGCAGTCTGTGCTGTTTTTGTGAGTCACCATGGAGAGTCAGCGTGTGCCCTCTAGAGGAATTTTGTCTCTATTGCGTCTACACCTAGCACATCACAGTTACTCTTGGGCTGAATTCTGGACAGCATCGATTTCTCAGGATTGTGTGCAAAGTTTAGGATCATTTTTAGCTTCTCTCTTCATGCACATGGTTTATAATTCAGATTCAAAGCTAGTGCTGCATATAAAACTAAGAGTGGGGCAGACTCAAGTTTAGTGAGCAGTATTAACCATTGAGAAGACTGGAATTCAACCAGGTAAAGGCTTCACAAGTTCTCTGTGTGGACTTCAGTTCCATTTTGGAAAGAACTAATACTGCCAGGGAAGTGAATTTATGAAGTTTCCACCAAACAGCCTCGTTGTCCTTATCCTGAGGTTGCACAGACCACAGCCTAGGACCCATTTGTACCACTCAGAGGACCCCAACAATCCACATGACCCTGGGCAAATCATGGAATTTCTTTCAATGAAAAGTAAGGGAATCTTGGAAATTTTATGTTTTAGTTGTTCAGGGAGGATGAATGAACCAGAAAACCTTGATATAAATGCCCTTTAAACTGGACATGTGGCTCAGTGATTGAGCGCTTCCCTAGCATGAGTGAGGCCCAGAGCACAGCAAATACATAAATGTCCTTTGAACTTTTCTTCAGGAATATGATACTGAAGATCAAGAACAACTGGTGTCAATATCTACTTTAAATAGGATAATTCACATAGC
Organism: Castor canadensis; assembly: GCF_047511655.1. Lineage (NCBI taxonomy): Eukaryota > Metazoa > Chordata > Mammalia > Rodentia > Castoridae > Castor > Castor canadensis. Next base: position 120,905,656 of record NC_133394.1, read on the forward strand.
AAGCTCTATGCTTGCCTACCATGCCAAAGGAAGGGTCTGGGTTAGATCCCCAGCACAACATAAAAGGAAGACACTGTTCTGTATAGTGTGACTTGAAAGTGTGTTTTATCTTGAAGTCACTCATATCTTCATTTTAAAAACATATATTTTACTCCTTTTTGCAAAACACACAGAAAATATTTGAAGGGAGATCCCTGGTCACCTGCCTTAATAAAGTACTGAGTAAAATCTCATTGAATTGAATGGAAATGAATAGCGAGAATAAACCTTGATTTAAGTGGTCTGAATGGTGTGAATTTTTTAATTTATATAAAGCATCTAGATAATTCAGAGATAGCTTTTTCTTTGCATTTTGTTGAATACTGGATCTGACAATGTGGAGTCCTCCTGGTGGAGTGAAATGAGACAGTTTGGAGACAGTAAAACCTCGGTCCAATGTTGCTTGGGTACTGATCTCTGTCCACAGATGCAAAACCCAAACTTTGTACTTTCCCTAACTTCATGTCTGCAATGAGCTCCAATTCCACCAGAGGGCAGAAGCTGACCTGAGTCAATTACCTTTCTTCCTTGTTTCAGCAATTTGTCACCTAATGGCTACCGTGTGGGGGGTCACAGCACGGCACCCCTTGTGTCGTGTTGGTGGTTGGGTACAGTATAATGGACTCTGAGATCTCACTTCCACATCTGTCATCAGTCGTGTTGTCTACTTAGTCACTGCAGAATATCTTTCAGTTTCCTATGGCTCCTTCTGCCTGGTGCTCCTTTACTACGCTCTGTGTCTGTTCTGAGCTGCAACGCTGCTTTGGGCCCATCTGCCCAGACACTATAGCCACAATCATTAAGGTCTAGCCCCCATCTGGAAAGGGAGTCACAGATCTTTCTGCATGTGAACTCCTTAGTCTCAAAACTTGGGCTCTTCTTCTAGCCCATGTAGAAGGCAAGGCATAAGGGCCTCTCCCTTTCTAAGAGGCCTGCCGTATCTCCTCACTGCATTTTCTCCAAGTCTCTCCACCCTCGCCGGAAAATCTTCTAGTCTGAAAGGACTGGGACAAGGGGTTTGCCTTGCCCCAAATCATCAAGTTTTCCTACAGTCTAAGACTCCTCTACAGTTCCTGTGACAAGCCTTTCCTCGGGTTGTGGATCCATATGACGTCAAGGAAGCCAGATGCTGCCAGAATTGGGGGACCTGTCAAAAGTAACAGGAACACTAGGCAAGCTCCCAGTTCTCTCTGAGCTTCATGTCTTCATCTAGCAAAAAGGAAAATGGTGTCTACCACATAGGCTTGTGGAGAAGGGTAAACTTTAAACTTCTAGCTCAGTGTCTTATAGTCCCTGCTCAGTCTGTTAGTGCTTTTGGATAGCAAAATAAGTGGAGTACTGAGCTCCAAAGCAATTGCTCTCCAATAAAGAGAAAACAAACAAAAACATAAGAAAAAGTATATGGACATATGCTCCCTCACCCCCACCCTCATGGCCAGCAGTCTTGGGAAATGGAACAGGGAGAGAAAGAGGCACACAGTAGAGAAAAAATCAAGGTGTAGCTGAAGAACAAAGGTGCAGAGTAATCAATCCAGCCAAGAGTTCTTCCAACCACACACAGAGCATTTACCATTTCAAGAAGCCGATTCAGCATAAATCCATCCATCCAAATATTCAAGGGCAGCCCTGGGGACAGGGTTTAGAGGACAGATCACAGGCTTAGCAGCACCACATGCCGGGTTATCAAGCTTCACTTCTGCCACCTGCTGGGAGAAGTCCTAAGATGCAGCAACTCCTCTGATCCACTCTGGTCCAACCCACTACATGAAATCCTGCCATTCATTTCACCATTTCTGTACCCAAACTTGTCTCTTTTTAAAATGACACTTCTTTGACTTCGTACATATCTCACCCAGCCAATTAGAGGATAATTAAAGAATTTCCCAAAGCTCTGGTTCCTTGATGTCAGAAAGCCATTTGTTTTTCTCCAATGCATCTATTAATCTATTATTTCCACTCAGCACTCCTCTGCTCCAGACCCTCAAATTACTGATTTTTATGCTTCTTCCCTAGCACTTAACGCACTTCATAAATTTCACTCTAGAAGTTTAAGCATAAATCATGCTAAAAGCCCAAGTTGCTAAAGAAAACTAACAGCAAATCAAGCTCAGAATATCAAGCCACCAATATCCATTCAACATTCACATACTTCAAATGAAAGATACTTTTCCACCATTATTTAAATGTAATTTAAACTTTTCTTACAACTTTTCCTGACTTTATATCAAGCTCTGAACTTAAAAACAAAAAGGAGAATTCAAAATGTTTACTTGGTTTTTTGTTATTTTTTTCTTAGTTCTCAATACTGAATTTTTTGAGGTAATCACCTTTGTACAAAGATGTTCTTGAGAAACCATTATTCACTCCTGGTTCAGTTGAAAGGTTAAAAGTTCAAAGTATTCATGAAGGAATAATAATTTTATATACATCTCTAATACTCATTTAGGTTGATGTCAGTAGAATTTTAAGGTGACATTTGGCTGACAAAAGGTGAAGCTATTTTTTATCATCAGTGCCTTGGGCTAAGAGGGCAAACCCCTCACTGATACAAGGCTTTATCCTTGTTGTCCTGGTCAAATTCCATAGTGGTAATTTAGTCATATCTATTAAACATGGGCTTCAAGGTACTGCTCTGCATGGAGATATTTTTCTTTATTGGTAAATAAATATTTCACCCATAGATGCAGAACATTAAAATTAAAAATCAGTGACTGTTCTGTAGCTCCCTTTCAAAGGCAGTGAGTTTCTCTTAGACAACATAATAATAACAATAATCGGCACTTTTCATCCTCAAAGCAATTTTTGAACATTAACTAATCAATCTGTCCAACATCTGAGTGAGGTGGATGAATAAAGGATCATTATTTCCATCAGGGAGAGAGAAATGATGGGAGAAGTTGAGTGGCTGAGTCTCGGCTGAGGTCAGGACAATGCAGGACTGAAAGTCAGAGGACTCCACTTCAAGACTGCTCTACCTTTGGACATTAAGCAAGAAAATAGAGGCTGTGGAATCAGGAGGATATTGAAAAATTCCAAGTGAGACATTGGCCCTCCCTGTGGTGGAGATGGTAGCAGAAATTTAAAAGAGAAAGCTGAATACTTGGACTACTGTTATAATTTAGATACATTTTTTTCCTCCAAAACTCATGTTGAAATTTGATTGCCATTGTGACAGTGTTGGGGTAGGGGACCTCCAAGAGGGAATAGGTGGTTACAAGGGATTCATGCCATTCTTAAAGGACTGGATTAGTTACCATGAGAGCAGGTTGTTATAAATCAAGACCATCCCTCAAGTTTTCTGTCTTCCATATGCATCCACTTGCCCAGCAGCAAAAGCCAAGTAAATGGTGATGCCCATCCTCTAGAACCCTGAGCCAGCATGTATTTCTATTCTTTATAATCACCTGATCTCAAATGTTGTGTTACAGCAACAGAAAATGCACTAAGACAGGGACCATGAGACCCTAACTAGAAAGTAATCACTTAGTTAATTAACTCATGCACCAATTCCTTACTTAATTCTACACCTGGATGAAGAAATGTTGGCCAAACAATGGAATTATCTATTTATCATGTGTTGGGTATCTGCCAAGAACTATATTAGGTTTGGAAGATACTAAATGGAAAAGACACAGCCCCGATCTTGATATCCTAATCAAGATCAAAAGAGCTTCTCTTATCACAGAGATCATGAACTCTCAGCAGTTTTGCCTCTTGGCCCACCTCCAGTCCACCTCATTCTGTTATCTCTGGCCTATATTCTCCATCCTCAGATCTTTTTTCTGTTACATTGATGAAGTGTTTTTCTAAACTTCAATGTGATGCTTACATGTTCTTGCTCAAAGGCTTTCAGCTGTATATTCCAGAATAAAGTCCAAACAAGGCCCTTCCCACTTAGGCTGATGCCTCTTTCTCCACTCTCATCTTCCTTGCTCCTTGTACCTTGAAAATACAAAGTGACGGAGTATTTTGTTACTCTGACTTTGCACATGTTTTTCTGTCTGCCTGAAATGCCCTCCATGCCACACCTCTGTCTGCCTCTCTGGTGAATTATTATCCTGTAGCTCTCCCTGTTTCTTTTCCTTCTGGGCAGTTTTCTATGATGTTCCTAGGCAGCATTTACCAGGTTCCTTCAGGTAACATTACCTTAAACCTACCTCTTGAAAGCAGAGAGGTATCTTTCATTATCTCAGAAACCAACAGAACATTAGCTATCATGATTTGTAAAAATTTTCACCCAACAGTCTCTATCCCAGTGAGAAAAACCCATCATAACAAATTCGCATGTTTAGGTTATATGCAAATACAGGAAAGAGGGTACAGAGTGCCCTGCAGTCAAATGGCAGCTGTTCTCCCAAAAAGACACTATCTAGAGCTTCCTTTGTTCTGTATCATCCCTTTTCTTGTCAGATATCCCACAATATTAAGTGAAAATGCTGACCAAAAATTATCAGAGATGCAGGTGAATCCAAAACAGGTGGGAAAGTCCATACATTAGAAGTGACAAACTGTATTCAGAGAGGTAAACATAAAATGAACCCAAATTGGCTATGCATGCATCTCCAACAGGAAAAAAATTGAAAGTGTTGCTCATTCTAGAAAGCTTCATTAGACATGACATGATAGCTTCCAGATTAGAGAAATACAATGTACAGGTGATCGGCAGCTACAGTCAGAGTGGAATAAATTAAGGTCGTGCTCTTTATAGTAGAAGTAAAACATGATTCATTTCAATATTCTTCAATATCTTCATGTACTGTACAAAACCATAAGGAGTACATTAACTGCTAAAAATTTAGACAATTGGTGTTTAAAACATCTTAGATTAAACCAGAAATCTTTGGTGACTAGTTATATAGATGTTTAAAAGTCTTTTTGAGAATTGTGTCTTGTAATATTTGGTGGGATGGGAATAAATCTTTTTTTTAAATTTAAAACAATAAACTATAGGTTTCCCTATCTGAAAATATGCACTCCAACTATGGTGATTAATCTTGATCATCAAGTTGATTGGATTAAGAAAAACCTAGAAGATTAGTAAAGCACACCTTCAGGTGTATCTGTGACAGCACTTCCAGAGTCAATTAGATCATGAGGGCTCTGATTTAATGAATGGATTAATCCCTTGATGGTTTCATAATACGCTGGTATTATTGGAAAGTAGTGAAAAGTAAAAGGTGGGGACTCTACACTTGAGTATATCTTGCTCTAGCCCCTTCCTGTATTCCCTTTCTCCACTTCCTTGTTGCCATGATGTGAGTTGCTTTGCTCTACCATGCCCTCCCCACTATAGTTGATAGAACTCTCTCAAACCATGAACCAAAATTAATCTTTCTTCTTTTAAATTCTTAAGGCATTCTGTCACAACAACGCTAAAAGCTAACTAACACACTAACATACTTTTTCAAAGACTAGCTGTGGATGATAAGGATACTTACATTTGCTTGCTACATTTCCTTTCTCCCCTATAAGACTGTGAGTTCCCGAGCCAGGGACTTGGGTTTTGTCTATCTATGTATCTCTCCATGTAAACGCAGAGGCTGGCACTCTGCAAATGTATAATGGATGGATGAATGCTCCAATTGCAACATTATTAGGTATCTGTTTGCTTGGAATCTACCAAGGGACACTCAGTCTCCTGTACTTATGCACAGTCTGGAATATGACTGTGTTATCCTCTTTATGACATGACAGTGATGGAAAAAAGAAGGCTTTGAAGAACTATTGTGAGAGCACAGGATGTTACATAAGTACAAATGACTTAACAATTGCTATTTAAATAAAAATAGAAACAGAATTCTATGGGCCATCAGAGTCACTGTTTTTTTTTTTTTTTTTTTTTTTTTGAGACAGGGTCTTGCTATGTAGCCTAGGCTGGCCTTGAAATCACAATCTTCCTGCCTCAGCTTCCCACCTGCTGGGATTACAGGGATGAACTACCAAGCCTGGTACCATAATCTCTCTTGCCTCGGTTTTTGCATTTGATCCAGTTTAGATTGAAGCAGAAATTTTCAGAAGTGTATCCCTCTGCTCCCATTAGAAAAAAAAAATCAACATGGATCCTTTCCAACAGGCATCACCATTCAGAGAATACCTTTGTGCATTATCAGCTTCCCAACTGGGAATTGTGCTGTCATCTGCTCAAGATTGTCGCTGTAGCCACCTATAAGTTTTGAGCTCTGTTAATTATGCCTGTAAATCAGTATCCAAGCCATAGACAACACTGAATTCTTCATCAATTGAGATTTATAAAAATAACAAGATCCCCCAAGGGTTATCTGGGATAGAAAAAAAAAGTTATTCTGTACCCTTATTTACAAGTAACCCCTACCACTCTTACCACCTATTGTATAAGCTAAGAATCCAGACATCAGCTATAAGGAATCAATACTGTGCTCAAATTACCCCATCAATATGCACATTCATTTATTCCCATCAAGGTTATCTTGGCTCCTTCAGGGCAGATGCTCATTGTCTCTATTATAACCATGTTGTTTGGTTGGGTGAGATGTGTGGAAAGAAGAAGCCTCTCATTCAAGGACATCAGCTTGTGTCTGCAGCCCTGGGAATAAGGCTCACCTCGCTGGTTAGAGGGGTGGGAGTATGTGCCAGTATCTATATCTGCTAGTCTTGCTTACTCAGAAATTTTATACTGTGTCTGTTTAGGAGATTACTCTATGAATTCAGGAAATAGCCCTTCCAGTATTTTCCCAGATATACACTGAAGGTGGTAGAATATGCTACCCCAAAAATGCCCCTTTTTTATAAGGATTATTTTGAGCTAAATGCATTTTTTAAAAGCAACAAAAATACCAGAAGTAAAGTAACACTTTTATCATCAAGGATATGATGTTGAGACTGAAAAAATTCTGTACAAAGAGACATTGTTAAAAGAAATCTTATCTTCCTTGAGCCTCCATACATATTTTAGTTTCTTTTGCACAAATACCTCTGACAACCTAGTATAAAAATATTTAGGGGTTTGCCACTTCTTTGAGTCTTCATTTCTTTCCAAGGGTTTCCACATCATGTGAAACTTACATTAAATAAATTTGTATGTTTCCTCTTGTTGTCTTATGTTAGTTTAATTTTCAGGCCCAGCCAAAACAAAACAAAAACAAAAACAAACCCCAAGAAAGTAGAAGTAAATTTTTGCCTCTCAAACATCAAGATCACCAACCACACAGTTAAGGTCAAAGCATAACCATACTAACTATGTTGCATTAAAGAGCTTGGTACTTACATGAACCTAGTCAAATGGTCGATATATAAATAAAATATGCTTCAAGGAAAGAAAACCTGGGTTCAAAATGAACCTCTGCTTCTCACTAAATGTGAGTTACTTAATTTCTTTAACCCTCAAGTTCCTTACCTAGAAAATGGGGACAATAAAATCTGCCATACTAGGTTGTCATGAAGATTAAATAAAGGAAGTTTAACGAAGCACCTACCATAGTACCTGGCAGGTAGTTGGCCAGAATGACAAATAGTTTTTAACAAGAGTGGTAGCCTGGATCAATTATCCAGGCGGACAGAGTCCTGCATCAAGAAGAAACCTGAAAAAACATTTTATCACACACACACACACACACACACACACACACACACACACAATCACACACATATACAGAGAGAGAGAGAGAGAGAGAGAGAAGAAGAAGGAGAAGGAGAAGGAGAAGAGGAGGAGACCTGAAGCCTTTAAGTCTGCTGCAATAATGATATTCATGCTTGTAGGGAAATTTAAATTTTTCTCTTTTCCCCATAGGTTTGATCATTTTAGCGCATGAAATAATATGGCAATAAACAGATTAATAGGAGAAAAATATACAAATTTACTAGTATTCATAAACATAGGTATCATACACAAAGCATGAGACTCAAAGGCAGGCCAGATGGTTGAAGCTTAAATATCCTCTTCACAGGGAAGAGGAAAGTGGGAGAGACTGTAAGCAATTTTAGAGATAGCAAATAATTTTTAGGCAGAATAAAAGACTCAGGGGACAGACATTAACTTGTGAATGATTCTCTGGAATTTGAATAAATTGATGCCACAGTTTAAATATGGATAATGTCCCCCAAAGGCCCATGTGTTAAATGTTTGGGTTGTTGCTATTGGGAGGTAGTGGCCTAGGAACAGGTCGTTTAAGAGGTAGGGCCTAGTTGATCCTTATTTCACTGGGGACATACCCCAAAGGGGATTGTGGGACCCTGGCTTGTCCTTTTTTCTCTGCTTCCTGGTTCACAGTGCAAGCTGTTTGTTCTACCATTCATTCCATAATGTGCTACCTTTGCCAGAGGCCCAGAGAAAGAGGCTGCCCAATCTTGAACTGGAACCTCCAGAACCAAGAGCCAAAATAAACCTTTTCTTTTGATGGGCTAATTGCCTCAGGTATGTCATTAAGTAACTTGAAACTGAATAATTTAGACTGAGAGACAGAAAATATCTCATGATATCTTGTCAATCCAGATATGGTTACATTCCTGTCCTCTTCTGCCATAGATAATGAGATTATAGGGATGGGATAGAAGGCAATTGTGACCTCTTTGGTATGCCCAATCTTAAGGCAAATAAAGTATTCCAGACAGAGTCCTCCCTGAACTTGAGAGGGAAAAACAAGACAAGGTTAGCGCATCCTTGATTCTCAGGCAGCTTCTAAGGCCACTCGGCATGTCAAAGTGTCTACCTTTGAGGAACCCTTGTTTGAGCCATGTGTCTTTCAGAAAGTTTCTGTAAAAATCAAGCCACTTGCCCTGGCAAGAAACTTCCTGGCCTATTATCTCCAAATGGAGCAAAGTGTTATTACTATGAAGAGTAAAAGGTACTTTCACTTCTCAGTGTCCAGGCCTAGCTTGGGTGTGGATAGTCTAAGTTCTCAGCTACACATTAGAATAGCTGTAGGAAATTTAAACACCTGGTCTATATGCCAGACCAAAATATCTGGGAATGTGAGCTGGGAATCACAAAAATGTAAAGAAGTGCCTAGCTGATTCCAACAGGCAGCCAGGGTTGAGAGCCTCTGCTCCATGCCTCTGGTTTCTGAACATTAGTATGCACAAAGAATTACCTGAAGAGTCTGCTTCATGTCCATCAAAGCTACCTGAGGAAGCTACCTAAATCCAGGTAAGCAGAAGGACCTAGGGATCTTACTTTTAAATAAAAGCTCTTAGGGCAATTCTGAGCAGATCTCCCAGGAATCACATTTTGAGAAAAAGGGCTCAACATCATGCTGCTTAATAAGAGACACAAGTGCAAATGTCTTCACACAGAACTCATGAGGCCCATCATTTTATCCAGAAGTCTATATAGTAAGTCTGGCCTTGGAGACAATCAGAGGCCACCTATATGGTACAATTGTGTAGATGACAGGAAATCTCCATTATCCTGAAATTCCTAGCAATGCTGTTGGGGCCAGCTTGGTTATTTTCCTGGGATTTACTGTGTCTGGTATTCACCTTGGTTTCCCCATTCTGTAGAAGCAGGTTTCTGCTAGCTCTGAAAAGTTACAAGCCTCCAGCTAGCTCTGCAGTGTTTCCTGGAACTGTGACCACACTCTGTAGGGGTTTGGAGGACAAACTCTGTAAGTATTTAACCCAGCTCCTGACACAGATCGGGGCTCAGGGCTTTGAGAAATTATCTCCTGAGTCCACTAGCATAATAAACTCCTTGCTTCCTGTAAAAATGGTCTCAGTGACTTTGTTTCCCTTGCTGTTTCCTGCAACAATAGGAATTCCCCACAAATACCAACATTAGAAATGCATATATTTGGATCTTCAAAAGTCTAAAAATGTAACTATTTCTTGGAGGTAACATTCTAATTATCATGATGTATTATTAACAAATGCTTTAATGAGGTACTGGGAACAGGAACAAGGATGCATGTGGGAAAGGGGGACAGGACTGGGAAGAAGGGTGCCAGCCACTAGGAGGGATTGAAAGAGGGGTTTGCAGGCACTGTGGGAACACTCCATCACTTCAGGATTATCCTAAAACCAGCTCTGCTTTAAGGCTTTTGTTAATTACCTCACAACAGGGGAGGGCTTGACTATTTTTCTCTCTTCTCTCCTCCTTCTCTCAATCTTGATACTTTTCTTGCTCCTATGAAAATCAGAAGTTCCCTTGATCAAGGTTGGGATTCATGGATTTCATTTTCATAGACATGAATCAAGGTTTTGCAGTGAAAATTATATATAATGAAGGAATAAGTCTTTTACTGAAGGGCAATTTTTAATGTATCACAATCCTTTTTTAAACTGAATGTTTTTAAATTGTTGTTCTAGCAATGGAATGGAGCCTAAAGACATTGTAGCAGGCATGATTTTTTAGTTAATCAACTTTATTTTTAGAACAGCTCTAGGTTTACAGAAAAACTGAACATAAGAGTTTCCTGCCCCTCCAGAAACACATGCCCTCCCCCACTATTTATATTCTGCACCACTTTGGTGCATTTGTTACAACTGATGAATCAACATTGATGCATCACCCACAGCCCATTGTTTATACTGTTCTCTTGATGTTGCACATTCTGTGATTCTGGAGGAATGTGTGATAGGTGAGCATCACTGCAGAATTATACAGAACAGCTTCCCTGACCCAGAGATCCTCTGTGCCTGCACACACTGCCCCTTTAAGTAAGGAGTAGAGCTCCTTCAGAATTTGTTTCTTTGTTTCAAATAAGGCCCCCCAGGGAAACTTACAAGGAATCTGCCAAAATTGCCCAGTCATTCTGACCTATTCTTTTTAGGTGAGCTACCCATGAACTTTGCTCATTACAATACTAAGCTCTCTGACCTGAGGCTTCCAGTCTGCCATGTTTAAAAATAGGTGATTTATGATCTTGAGCTGAGCATGCTCAGGAATATGCCTGCCTCTGTATGTGGTAGCAAGTCTTTCCTTTATGAATATACGTTTCTACAATAAAAGCCCCTTTCTTTCTTTCTTTGCTTGGGGAGGTACAGCAAAGAGAATTACCCCAGTGCTCTCCTTCTTGCTGAAAGTAGTAAACCTTTCTGCACTCCTACTCCTGATTGTGCTTATTGGCTTTACACTCATCAAGGGGTGAACCATTGTATTAGGTTTCAGAATCATGTAGCACGTAACCCTTTCTGATTGTATTCTTTGACTTAGTAACATATAGTTGAGAGCTCATTTCCTTTTAGTGCTGAATAATATTCCTTTTCTGGATGTACCACAGTTTATTTACCAGTTCACCTAATAAATGAAAGATATCTCAGTTGTTTCCAAGTTTTGGCAATTACAAACAAAGCTGCTATAAACATTTATGTACAGGTATTAGTGTTAACATAATTTTGGGTAAATACCAAAGAGCATGATTGCTGGGAAAAGTGTGAGACCCTATCAGAAAATAACTAAAGTAAAAAGAGCTGGTGGAGTGGTTCAAGTGGTAGAGCACCTGCCTAGCAAGCAGGAGGCTCTGAGTTCAAACCCCCAATACCACTTAAATAAATAAATAAAAGCAGGCTGGCTAGTAAAGTGAATTAGTCTATTGGGCTAATTATAATTGTGAGGATATTAAGGTGTCCCCAGACCCATCTTCACTTTCTTTAAAGCATGGGAATCTCCAGTTATTCTAACACCATTTGTTGAAAAGACAATATTTTCATATTTATGAAGCCCTAGAGTTTACAATATATAGTATATTTCCAAATGATCCCAGTTCATTTTCAAGTAAGACTATACCACTTACCAAATGGTACAATTACTTTAAAATAACAAATTATTCCTAAATCATCCCACCCATCCCTTATATCATTGCCATCATTCATTTTACATATACATGGTTATACATTAGCAGATATTATACACACACATAATCTAATACATTGTTGCAATTTTTTGGCAGCACTGAGGTTTGAATGTAGGGCTTCACAATTGCTAGGCAGGCACTCTACCACTTGAGCTGTAGCAGGGAAGACAGCCAAAACACAAACAAACAAAGAAGTCTGTGTTCTGATAATGTAGCAGTGGGGAGGAGATGGCATAGCAGGAGATAAAACTTAAAAATCTAAATGTGAAGGTCACATACCACCGAAGGTAAGGTAGCCAATACAGTTACATGCAACCATGTATAGATTAAACCTTGCTTTTTGCTTCTGTAACCTATTTGTAAGGGTATATAAGATGAGACCCCTTTGTTCTCAGGGCTCAGCCTTTGGATGTGAATCCATTGAGCCACTGCTGGCAAACTAATAAATACTGCTTCCTGAAAAGCCTTGGTGTCCCATGTCTCTGTTTGAGATTCCTGTAACATTTATGGAGACTCAGAGGAGACAATGTTTTTGCCTCCTTGTCACTGGGGCTCAGCATCCCTGGCTCATCAGGAGAGCTTCTCACCAGGTGCCAGAAGACCTGTTGATCCAACAGAGGGACTTGCCTCTCCTGGCACACCGGAGAGCAAGTCTCAGTTGTACTAAGGAACCTGGAGAAGGCTCAGGAACCAATTGGGAGCCCTGCCCATCAGACTGGTAAGAATCCAGGTTTGAATAATAGGCCTGCCTTTGGGAGGGAGAAGCAGAGACTGGTCACCTCCCAGAGACCCCCTGAGTAACTCTGTCTGGGGTGAAACCAGGTCTCTCAGGTTTTCAGAGTGGGGTGAAAGTGTGTGAGATACTTCCAGGAATTAGGAAGGTTGAGCACTTACCAGGTTTTCTCACCAGGCAGATAGACCAGGAGAAGGAACAACACAAATAAAAAAGAAAGCACTTTGGGTAAAATGCAAGAAACCTCCAGTACTGGGGGTAGGGGAGTTGAGCTGTTCCTGGGAAATCGCCACAACTAAGGTTAAGGGATGGACAACAAAAATTCAGTTCCAAAGAGGGAGACTCAACAAGAGAACAGATGCATGATCCATCATTCCACCAAATAGCCCTCTGGTTATGGTTTAAAAAGGTTTTCCTGAGAGTATACTCTAATTGTGTGTGTGTGTGTGTGTACAGCATTGGGCAAAATTTAATTTGCTCCTGGAATTCCAGCTCATCTTATGCACGCTTAAGTTGACATTTTTTTTTCTGGCATGCTTAATTTATAAAACTTTTGTGTGTGTATGTGTAAGCATCTTCAAAATGGTTCTTAAACTATTATAAGGTTAATGTGATATTTAAGGTAACAAAAATCCAGGGTGTTTGTGTTAAAGATCTCTGTTATAAACTGCTTAAACCTTTTACATATGAATATGTAAACATCTTGAGGATGGTTCTTATTATAGAGTCAATGTAAAAAATTGTTACTCTGTTCTATGGCTGGTTTTAAGAAAACCAGTTTTCAAACGTATTTCAATCAGGTCTCACCAGGATGCAGGCATTCAGATGTTAACACTCTGACTCTGGGAGGAGAAAAAAAGAAAAAGAAAAAAGGCGGGTGGTGGTAGGGGCACAGCCTGCAGCAGGAATCTTAAAATTCGGATAGTTAAAAAATGACCTTAGCCTGTTTCATTCTGTTGTAAATAAAATCTGGGACTTAATTCTCTCTTATAATACATGGATCTATTAACAAATGGGCTTTCTATAAATTGTTTTTATATAAAAAATAATTTTAAGGTTTCTTTTTTCCTGTTTTTTTCATGCAAATATAAGGCTTTAAGTTAAAAGGGTTTATGAGTTATTTTCAACAAGTAACAAAAATATATATAAGGTATTAAGGATATTGTTTTAAAAAAGTTAAAAAATACTTTTTGAAAAAGGATGAAGACAGGCTCCTCCTGAGGATACAAAATAAGTTGTCATAAAAAGTACAGAGTAAGTTGTCATAAAAAGATGGAGCTTATAAATGCTTATGTAAGTGATTAAGTTGACTAAAATCCAGTAACATTAAAGTTTTTGTAAGGTCAAAATTTAATGTACTGATGTTAAACTTAAACATAATTCTCTGAGCTCATAACAACAAAGCTATCTTAAAAATATCATATTGTTCTTGATAACATTTACAAAAAAAACTGTCTTAAAAATGGTTTTTATTTTGTCAAGATAACTGTCAGAAATTTTTGGTGCTATAAGTTAATCCACAAAGTTAGCAAGACCACAAAAAATTATTAAAACACAGAGAGGCAAAAGGCAGCTGAGCACAGGGAGTGCTGCTGCACTGATACGAGGGTTGAGACATATTTACTCATGTAAAGCAAAGAAAAAAAGCCAAAGTGCACCCTCCAGATAGGGTAAAGAAAAAAACATTCAAAAAGAAGCACTACACTGGAGGTCAAGACCTCCAGTTTTTATTGGAGTCAACAGAGTGGAGATGTTAGTACTACTCCTTCCATATGTCAGGTAGGGGAGTTTTTTGCAGGGTGGCCAGATTGGGCCTGCTATTTTAAGGGGGGCTCCAATGACTACAGGTTGGTGGGATCCTGCTGTGTGTCATGAGCCATCTGTTAATATCAACAATCTGGGATATGATCCCTTATCAACATCTGAGCCATAATTCTTGGCCATTAAGTTTCCTAATTCCACACTCAGTCCCCATAAATACATGTGTTCTCTGGTGATTTTTGTCAAGGTTTTGACTACTAAGGTAAGTGAGTCATAACTAAATAAAAGTTCATGTAAGAGTTGATGACCTCATGAGCAGATGACTTCATGGTTAAATAACTGTTGCCTTGGGTGATTCTAATGCAGTCAGTGCCCTATATGTGTCTGTGACTGGACTATTTGGGTTCACTGACACTGTTCTCCACCCAACTGATGAGAAAATCTAAGGTTTTACTTCAAGAGCAACTATTAAACTAACAATATGTATATATAATCTCTATATATGCTGTTACTGGTTCCTATATACTAATATATTTATGTTTTTCAAGTATATCAAGCCTTCTAAAATACAAAATTTAGATAAACATAGTAACAAAAAGTTAATGGTACTGATTACTGTTCTGTTAGTTGCTAAATTGTCCATCAAAATTTTAACCATGGCTTTTTAAGGTTTTTGTCATTATAGTTCTAATCCTTCTGGGGCATTTATAATCAAGTCCATAAAAAATGACTCTAATAACTACTTATGTGTCAACCAGGTTAGCTTTTTAGATGTCTGCTTTTGTTGGATTTTGTTTTGTATTGTCCTTGTCTAAAAGCCCAGTGCCTAAGAGCCACTCCTTCAAGCCTCTTTGTTGCTTAAATTTGGCCAAAAGGGTCTAGTTGGCACTGAGTCCCACCTGATCTGCTCATTACTTCCCCTTCTCCCCCATCGTGGAACCAAAGCCAACCAACCAAACAAAAGCCAGAAAAGAACAACTCCTCATGATGAGGGAAGAAAATGACCAATCAAGAAAGATCTTCGGTCTATGGCCATACCACCCTGAATGGACCCAATCTCAGCTGGTCTCAGAAGCTAAGCAGGGTCGGGCGTGGTTAGTCCTGGGAGAAGCTCTTCAGAGAGGACTGCTCAAAGACAAGCAGTTTGGAGGCAAGGGGGGAATACTGTCCAAGTTTGCCCCTGCCAGACCTCTCAAAAACAACCAAAGTCGAGAGGATCAAAGAGATAGTTCTTATACATGTGTGGCTAGCATTAAAGCCCTTCCAGACACAAACTCATATTTTTTAGACAGGGTCTTCTACTTAAATAGAAACAAAATGATTATTTTTACTGGTTCTAAACATGTGGTGGTGTTAACTTTTTTAAAACAACATGTTTTCTTGGACTTATATACTGATAATATATTGTTGCCATAGTAATTCTACTCAGTTAAGAAAAAAAGATACTGTCTGGGTAAAAAATAAAATGCCCAACCATTAAAACCCCATTAGAGGGGCCCTTTTGTTGTTATCTTGTCTATCCTCACTGCGATGGGACAATAGCCCTGCTCTAGTCACTCCAGAAGCTGACTGGTCTACTCACAGTGGAAGATCGATCATGGGACGCACCCCTGCTCTCCTCTAAACTCTTACCTTTTGGGTTGGCCGTTGCAAGGTTTCCCCTGTATGCTGAATGTTACAAGGGAGCTGTGTTGGGACCTCCACACAGCCATACTTTGTGTTATACACCCACCAACAGCTCAGGTGTTACATCAGCTCATATACTCCCCAGGTTTGTGAGGTTGCCGGTAAGTGATACTAAAGGTCTCAGATTAAAAACAACATAGGCTACATTTGTAATAAAAATCAGGGTGATGGGTCTTGTCTTAGGAGCATGTTTGATGTTACCTTGCCTGGTTCCCTTGGTATTGTGGTCCATCAAGACCATTATAGAGGCCACTACAGAGAAAAAACAACTGCCCATGTAATTATGCAATAATAATACAAACTTCTAAATCAAAATGATGCTCTTTGACCCTAGGTGGGTCTGATTATCAAAGGGGAGCATAATGTAGCAGGGAGGAGGACCAGAAAAAAAAAGGAAACAAAGAAGTCTGTGTTCTGATAATTTAGCAGGGGGAAGGGGATGGCATAGCAGGGAGATAAAACTTAAGGAATCTAAACATGAAGAAGGTCGGTTAGTACTGGGAGTGAAGTAGCCAATAGAGTTACATGTAACCATTTATGGGTTAAACCTTGCTTTTTGCTTCCGTAATCTGCATGCAAGGGTATATAAGGTGAGACCCCTTTGTTCTCGGGACTCAGTCTTTGGATGTGAATCTGCTGAGCTGCTGCCAGCACACTAATAAATACTGCTTCCTGAAAAGCCTTGGTGTCCCGTGTCTGTGTTCGAGATTCCCACAACACAGCCACTCAAATTTTCATTACTATAGATTACTTGTACAAAGAAGTTTCATTGTGGTATTTCACACATGCATATAATGTACTTTGATCATATTTACCCTCTTTGATCATTTCTTACTCTCTGTTCTCCCACCCTTTTATAATTTTAGTGGGTTTCATTATGTTGTAATTATTATTTTGAACAAACTGTTAATCTGTTGCATCAGTTAACAATTTTTTTAAGTTTTAATTTTACCTTTATTCATTGTCTTATATTCTTCCTTTCATTATGTACCTTCATGTACCCAGTACCCAGGTAGAGACCTGTGGTGGTCTCTACTTGTGATGTTCTGCTTTAGTAAGTTGTGGTTCTCACTCTGTATCTGATTGCCTACCTCTCCAATTTGGGAAGCAGAATTGGGTCCTGTGCCCTCACTTCCCTAGTGATCCAAGGAGAGTTGTTGCTTTTTCCATTTATTCAGCTCTTTGCACACTGGGAGGATAGAGTAGCTCCTTATAATCAGAAGTCACAGGCATGATTTTTTACTTTGACAAATTTCTACAGGTAAGAAGAATTCTATTACTTTATATTTTTTCTACTTATAAAATATGCTTACTAGATGGAGATTGTCTTAGGTGCTTTATAAATCTAAGTTCATTTTATTTTCAAAACAATTCCACAAAGAAGGTTCTTTTATCATCCCCAACCTATGGGGGGAGAAATTGGAGTTGAAAAGGTGACCAGGAGAACACAGCATTCTAGCTACAGATGCTTTGTAAGAGTCCTTTTAAATTCAACTTAACTTAATTGATCTAAGGCCTCATTTTCCTAAACTTTAGCTTCTTGTCGTTGGTTAGGTTGTGGGAAGACTGGGAGTCATGTTCAGAGAAGACCATGGGATGGGGTGGTGAGGCCCAGCATCTCTGGTCTTTGGTTATCACTGTTTCTGCTCCTGAGCAACGTCCAAGACACACATTCACTGGAGACCAGTATCTATGCTCGTATGTGTGTCCTGGGTCAACATGGCGTTTATTAAAGACTCTCAGTGCTGGTATAAATATGAAATCATGACAGCCGCTGGTAGCTCACCCCTGTAATCCTAGCTACTTGGGAGGCTGAGATCAGGAGGATCGCAGCCTGAGGCCAGCCTGTGCGAATAGTTCAAAAGACCCCATTTCCATAATAGCCAAAGCAAAATGGACTGGAGGTGTGGCTCAAGCAGTAGAGCACCTGTTTTGCAAACATGAAGTCCTGATATTCAAACCGCAGTTCCAACAAAAAAATTAATTAAAAAATACTAAATCATTTCACATTTTCCCACTACTTCCAACCGAGCTGCATTACATCTCCTTTCTGTTCTTCAATTACATCTTGGACAGACTTTTATCACTTTCAGTCACTTTTGGTTATCAAAAGTCCAGTCAAGTTTCAAGGCTATCTCAAAGGTACTTTAAATCTCACTTCTTGCCCTTTGTCAGTGTAGGTTTGGGGAGAGCCTCGGGATGGTGGCTTCGTGTGGCTGCAAGACATCTCCAGTCCCTCCCTCAAAGTTTTCTCTGCTAGTTGGAGAGCGGCATGACAGTAAGGAGGGTCTTGGACCGCATCCTGATTTGCACTTGTTTTACGTGGTGATGATGGAAGTTGTTTTCTTGGGGTGATGTTCCATCTCTTAAGTACCATCTCAGAGTGAGGACCTACTGATACAGAAGATCTGTGCAAGACAGAAAGCCTCCACTCAACCTTTGTGGCTTAAATATTACAATGATTTAGCTAGAGGGAGTGTTGGTGTCCCAGGTTCTTTGTCTCATGAAATTGAACAATGAAAGAATGAACTTGACAGACAACAAAGAGTGAGTGTAAAAGTAGGAAATTTTATTACCAGAATTACTTGAAAGAATGAAAGCTCCCATAGGAAGGGAGGGATCCCCAGTGGGCTGATGGCGAAGTAGCAGGGTCCATGGTGAAGTAGCAGGGTCCATGGATTTTTATAGATCTAGTACTGGATGGGGCTTGACTTACATGCTAATTAGGTACATGAAGGGTGCTATGTTGGGTGAATGCCAACATGGTGAGCAGACTGGAGAGCCACACTCACCCTATTAGCATCAAGGGCAACCAGCAGTTCCCATTTAGGTCTGTCTTGGCTTTCCTCACTCCTCCTTTTCCACCTCCTCAGGTCAGGGGAAGGTCTCCAAGAATATGGGATGTTTTTCTCTGCAGTTTGAAACATTTTGTGCAACTTTGTGTGCAAAGTTGGGGTCACTGGGTCTTGCTTCCCTTGGAATTTTCCTGGGGCCCCCTAGCTATTCTGCCTGCTGTTGGCTAGCTAACTATTCCACCTATCCAGTCAGGAATCCATGCCTTTAGACTTCTCTCTAAGGCATTATTTGGCTGAATCCAGCAGCCACCAGGACCACTCTCTGTCCTGGTCCCTTCTCTAACCTCCCTCCCTTCCTGGGAACTATAGAAAACACTGAGCTCCTCCTCCTTTCCTCCTTCCACAGAGAAGAGTGGAATCGTCATCACCCACAGTATGTGCTTAGGCTGAGAAGCCTGGTGGCTCCTTCCTTCTTCTTATGGACTCTTCTGGGGAGGGTGCTTGGTGGTTGACCATGTCAGGGCTGGTGCTATGACCTCTCTGCAAGCCCCAAGAAGGTGTGGCTGGCAACTAGTTACAGGAACGTCATTTGTTTAACATCTGTATTTAACTCCTTATGTTTTTAGCCTTGGTCTCAATGACAAGAGGGGGAAAAAAGTCTCTCTGGGCCTCTTCCCAAAGTCCAGCAGTGGCAGGTGCTGGTTCTCTCTGTCCACTTTGTGAGGGACTGTCAGAGTTACTCCATTTGCCTATGACACTGTTAACCCTCAGCCCACAGTGAGCATTTCCTACCCAGAAGGGAAGCAGAGGAAGGGCCACACAGGATGTGCTTTCTCCTCAGAGTATGAGGAAAAGAAGGAGGACAGGAATGGAAATGGAGAGTTTACACTTAGCTCCCCATAATTCTGTGAGCAGACACAGATTCAGCCACTAAGGCCAGCAACTTGCCCCTGTTCCTAATACTAGCCTGTGTCTGAAATCTCTTTCTTTATAACACACCCCAACTTCCTGTGAGGGTGAACCCCAGGATTCAGAAAAGAGCAGGGAGCGTATGACTTAATCATAGCATCTGTCCTATATTATTGCCTTACACTGCTATTAAACTTTAGTGTTGATGTTAAACATGTTACAGCTGTGTGCCTTGTCTAACAAAATTATAATTTCGATGAAGTCAGGAACATATTGATCTTTTGTTCCTCCTGTAGTAGCTAGAGCGATGCCTTATGAACTTACGTGAAAGCGATACAATATTTGTTGAATAAAGAAATGAATGAATAGGAAACAAAAATATTGTATATAAATACCCTGACTCCTATGACTCAATCACATTACTGACACAATTAGACTAGAAAGCATTCAATAAATTTTTGTAGACTTGAATAAATTGCACAGTCTTGAGTACATTAGTTTATGTGAATAGTATCTCAGAGAACACAGGTACAGATTTCACTGACAATAGAACTTGAAGGGCTTAGGGCATGACTCAAGTGTAGAGCACTTGCCTAGCAAGCATGAGACCCTGAGTTCAAACCCCAGCACTGCCCAAAGAAAGGAAAAGAAATAGAACTTGAAGGTTAAGATACAGGAACAAATTGAGTAATGATTTAACAGAAGTGAAATCAAATATTATTTTTGGTCTGGGGGTGTAGCTTATCAATAGAACACTTGCCTAGCCTGTGAAAGGCCCTGTATTCGACCCCAGCACCAAGAGAAAAAAAAGTATTTTCAAACTTTCTTGAGAACACCCTGTTTCTTTCCAACATTTTCAACACAAACTATTAATTTTATATTAATACACAAAGTTATGATTCTTGAAGCATGTGTTCAAGTCTGTCTGCAACTTAGTCATTGCAAATTGTCATTTGTGAACGATGATTACAAAATAACGAGGCTGCTATTTATGTATGACTTATAGAATCTGTTTTGTTGTTTTACTACTGCACATCATATTTTCGAAAGGTTTTTTTTTCTTTTAAACTTGAAGCAATGGCAAGGGATCAATATTCAATCAGTTTGTGCAGAATATAATGAAGATTTGAGATCACTAAGGTCTAGAATAGTTTGATGAGGAAAAAAGTCAATAAATCTCATTTATTCATTCAACAAACACCTATTGTGTATTTACTGGGAAGCAGGCACTGAAATACAAAGATAAAAGATGTACTTCCTTTCATCAAAATGCTGTAGGCACTGGGAACTTAAATGGGCTGACAGTTGGTTTCAAAGCTGTGAGCTACATGTTATGGTAGACAGTAGCCATGGTGTCAGGGGGACACTCAAGGAGAGACCTAATCCAGACTTTGGGGTGTCAGGAAAGGCTTCCTAGGGAGGTGGTGGTGGATAAAGAGGATTCTAAAGGACAAATGACTGGCTACATGAGGTAGAGCAAGTATGCCCAAGGCAGGAGAGAAAGACATGAGAGAAGACCAACATGCAGTACGGTGACAAGCTTCCCTCCTCTGGAAGACAGGCAGAGCAATAGGAAAGTTAGGAAAGAGAAATGAGGAAAAGGCCAAGGAAGGAAGAAACTTGTGTTTTTAGAGGAGAATCATCTTCCTTGCAATAGTCTTCCTGAATCTATTGTGTCCTTTTCCAGGATAACTAGCCCCTTAGCAGGATGGGAAGGTAAGTCACAGGAACGCACAGATAAGAAGCAAATGAGGACCTGGTCAGGCCCGAGAGCTGTGGTCATCTCGGTGAAGTCCCAATTGCTCACAAAGAGAACTAGGTGTAGGTGTTCAGAGCTGCTTTCTGTCTAAGGTGGGATCCTGCAGAGAGTTAGTGGGTCTCAATCAGATCTTGTAAAGAGTTATGAAGCAACTATCACAATGAATTCTACAGATTGCAAAAGTTGTGCACATTGTGGTAAATATTTTTTTTCAGTTATATATGTGTGTGTGCATGTGTGTATTGAATTGCCATGTAAAATGTATTTCTGTCATGCTCATGGTAATACATTTGGTAAATGATGGCTTGGAGGCATTGAGAGCCTGATCACTTGCTTTAGAAATCTCCCCTTTAGAAAGAAAGAAAAATGCCATTTCCTGAGGGTCTGAGTTGAATGTGTGGCACAGAATTTCAACCTGAGATCCAAATGCAATAACTGAGCTCATCATTGCAAGAAATCTTCAGGTCAGTATCACCAAGAAAAGAAGCCTAGAGCTGAGAACCACATTTCAACAAGACAAACAATGAAGAAGAAAGAACCAAAGCTGGGCAGGAGGGGGTGGGTCTCAGGGAACCATAGTAACAGAGATCCAGCTCTGAGACAGGGCTCAGGAAGGTAAAGTGTGATCCTAGCCTCAAGCATGGATGTGAGGAAGGCAGTTCTAGATTGACCAGGAAGAGTATAACAACCCATTCTATCTTGACCACCAGGGACACTACAACCTTGAGTATCCAATGAAAAGAAAAGCAGTGCCCAGGATTGGGGAACAAGCTCAGTCATAGGTTTGTATTGTATCAGGGGAAGAAAAGGTACTGTTTGCTCTCAATGTCCAAGAAAGCATAGAACTCAGGCTCCATCTGCACAGCGTGGGCCTGGTGGCTGGGGTGAGCTAGCAGAATCCCTGGACAGGAGAATAGTGTCATTATAAAGTCCAGGCTGTTCATTCTGGATGGAACAGGACCCAAGTCTAGGATGGAATGAGTAGTGGCATCTAGCCCAGAAGGGAGAGGCTTAGCAAGTCTAGGCTATAGGGTTCAGAGCATCATGGTAGCACCAGGGCATAATATGTTAGTATGAAAGCCTTCCTAACAGTTTCCTTCTCTGGCACACATACGCATCAAGAGCATAACTATAGTCCCTGGTGGGGTCTGCCTCCATCACCAAGTTGCCCATTTAAACCCCACCTTCCCTTTATGGATAAGCTTCAAACAAGAATGAATACCTTGCTGGCAGAGTGCTGGCAGTAGAATGCCTGCCTAGCAGGCAAGAGGCCCTGAGTTCAAACCCCAGTACTGCCCCTCCCCCAAAAAGAATGAATACCTTTGACTGCTGTGCAAGTTAGTGTGAACATGAGATACCAATTCTTTGGAAGGTTCCTTTAACTAGAGCAGGCCTGGGAAAGAGAACTTCTCATAGCAGTTTGTAACATGCACAGGCATCTATGCCAACACTATGAAAACCAAACATTGGTATTTGGCTCCAAGTCTAAGAACATGCAAATACACTGTTTACCTAAAATTAGAAAGTTACTTGAGTTCTTCCCATTCCCATCTTTTACTGTGCTGACTCACCTAGTTTCAGGACAGCAAAGATGAGAGCCAGGGGTAGAATTGTTCTGTGAACATTTCTTAATGGTACCCAGAATTGGTAGATTGTGGCTAGTGAGGAAAAATTTAAACCATAGAGAGCCAAAAGTTAGACTGTGAAATTATCAGATATGTTTAATTTAAGTAGAGGATTCAGTTCTCAACAATGCCTAGTCAAGCCAGGACTTCATTCTCTTAGTTGTATGCCAATAATGCAGTTGATACAATTCTAAGCACACCATACATATTTTTATTTTTTGACAGGAATCTCAAGAAATAGAACTTATAGGATTCCTGTGTTTCTAGGATACAAATCTATAGCAATAAACCAGCAGTGAGTACACTTGTATGTGAAGTCACATGTTTTATACATCCCAATACATATTGGATAAAGTCTTAATGTACCTGGAGTCTTGTTCCAATGAAGTCTAGTAGTTTCAGAAGTGGAATGCAAATTTGCCACCAATATAGCAAAATGGCCTGAAAAACAAGAATCCCAGTGACAAGATCAATAAGTCGCTACATGTAATATGAGTAATTTGATAACAACATCATAGTTTTCTAAAAAATGCATTTATATTCATCTTTCTATACCTTAACTTTATATTCATTTTGGATTTTTATGCAGATCACTGAAAATATGACAAAATGAAACATTCTGAAACCAAAACACAATTTGAAAAAAAACTTTGTCAGTTGTCCTTTTAAATGTTATACACAACACACACACAAAAATAACTGTGAGGTGATGGACAGGTTAATTAGCTGGTTTGTGATAATATATATGCACACATTGTGTTGTGCACAATAAATATATTCAATTTTTATTTGTCAATTGCACTTCAATTAAGCTAGAAAAATACAGTCTGTAGCAATTTATTTTCTCATTCTAAATAAACATTCACTTTCTAATTAAAATGCCCAATTTTATATGTAAATTATATACATACATATATGTGATTCTATATTCTTTTTTTATTTAAAAAAAATTTTTTTTATTTTTACTGCAGGGGAGAGCGTGAACGCAGTCCCCCACTACCACAAATCATGCAGTCGAGTTTCCCACATTTGGGGAAATCGCAGGGGTCAGCACATCCAGAGTGCAATGGATAAGCCTCGCCCTGGGAAAACCACCTTCGTGATCATGGTATCTCCCCTGCCAGGTGAGTATGTGTATTCTTTTTTTAACTTGGGCTCTCCAAAGAGTATAAAACTTAAGATCTGCAAAATTGGATCTGCCTCTTCTACCTAGTTGTTGTGATGCTGATTCATAATACCCAGTTTTCTTGCTTATATCTACAAATATTTAATGAGCACTTAAAGGTGTCAAGCACTGCATAAAGTGCTTGGAAATTTTTATTTGCTTTTCAGGATAGACCTTCATAGAAAATTATCAGAATATTTTCCTGGTGTGTCTGAGAAATAATGTAACATCTAAAGTTCAGTACATCAGAAATATATTTAAAAACTGGAGTCCTTGAAAGCACTTTTAACTATAAGAAGGTATAAAGTGGAACCAGGAGATGCAAGATGGCAGATGGGGTAGGGAATCAGAATTCCTGAACTCCATGACTCCAGAAAGCACCTTGAGATGTGGGAGCTATACTTGGGTAATTCTGATTGCTTCTAGCCAAAATAATAACCACCATCACATTAGGTGCACATAAAATTCAGGGACTGACCCTTTAAACAGCTTTTAATTGCACCTAACAGCCAGGAAAATCCCAACCCATGTCTGCCCTGGGGAAAAAGCCCCCTGGCCATTTTTCTCTTTTTTTTTTTTTTTAATATTTCTCTCTCAATAAGCAGAAGACAGAGCATCAATCAGAGTCAAACTCTGTGACATCTTGGATCCCTAACCCGTGGAAAGCCTCCTTATGCCCTGCTGTGATGAGAAAAGTGGTACACCATTTCTGTCTGCTGGCCAGTTCCAAAGCTGCTTGCATAAACCTGCAGAACAAACAGGTGAGCAACACGCAGTATGCATGACTCCCCTACCACCCACCCCGGGGAACACAATCCAGTACAGCCTCTGAGCAGACTGAATTCCCCCCACCCCACAACAAAACTGAAATGTATAAAGACAGAATTGTAATCCAACCCCAACAGCGGGGGTGGGGTGGAATGCTGAACCTGCCCTGGAGAATGGTGGTGGGGTAAGGAGCTGAACTCTCAGTGAACAAAGACAGGAAAAGTAACAAAGGCTGAGAGGGTAGGGCGACAAGTCAACCTCTCAAAAAGGGGCAGTGGTGGATCCCTGAGCTGGTCTTGTAGGACTGAGGGTGATACTGAAAACTGAATTGCCCCACCTTGCTGAGGGAGCAGCTGACAAGACAGAGTTGTGGCTGTAGGGCAACACAGCTGCCACCTGGTGAAAACAACAGCAGCTCTGAACACCTTGAATGAACTGGCAATAAGTTACCTCAGCTCCCAATCATAACTTGCCCTGTGGACAGATGGAACCAAATACTACTCACAAGCCAGACACCTGGTGAAACCACATCAGAGCTCCCACTTGTAACGGACAGCCCATAAGACCAAGGAAAGTGGGGGGGAAAAAAAAGAAAGAAAAACTTTCTAGCCATCTCTACCCCTAGGTGACCAACAAGAGGGGCAGCACCCTTCCCCACAAAGCTCAGAATACCAAGTGGCAATACTAGGATTGGACACCAAAGGAGTAACTCCAGAACTTTTACCAAGCAGATTAAACTTTTTGTTGCTGTAGCTGTTGTTGGGATTTTTTTTGTGTTATTAACTTTACCATCATTATTGTCTTACCCCTATTCTTACCCCCTTTGCTTCCCCCCCTTTTCTTGTGCTACAATCCATCGCTCTCCCTCCCAACTACTCTTTCTGCCCTTTCTCATCCACTCTCTCCCCATTTTCACCTCTCCCTCCTATCCTTCCCCAGGCTGTGACACTACCCCTCCCTCCCACAAATTCACCACCCCCTAACTAGTCTACTGTACCAACTGTACACACCCTCAGCCTCCTTCAATCCCTGGCACAAGCACCCTCTACTCCACAGTGGAAATACACCCTAACACACATAAGGGCCACAAAAAACAGCAGCCCCCATACCTCTTACCCCACCCACCTTTTCTGCCCACCCTTTTAGTGCCACTTTTCCCAATTACATAAGTTTCTATCTCTAGCCTAATAACCACTATCCTCCCACGTACCACTGTTCATAGGTATTATCACCATGGGTTTTTCTATATAGTATGTAAACAACTGGTCTGGCATCAAACCTGTGAATTTGTTATTGCTAATTTACATGTCCAGGCCAGGAGCAGAAATAGCATATCAATCTAGCTAACAACCAAGTCACTCACAACACAAAAATTAAATCAAGGGAAAGAAAACAGGCAATTAAAACCATCAACTAGCTTATCAAGGACATAGTTGCACAGCACCAAGTGCAGCAATGGGGAGGAGAAGAAGAAAGGATAGAAACTACACTCCTCAAAAAAATAATTCAATAGAGGATTTGGTGGGAAGTGAAGAAAATGGATAACAGCTCCTGACCACAACAAAAAATGATAACTATCACTAATGAGGCCAATGACACCCACAAAAAAAAAATCCCTCAAAGAGGAAATCTTGGAAGAAATCACTGAGAAACTCATGGAAAAATAGTAGACATGGTTAACCAGAAAGTACAAGATGCACTCAAGAAATTTCAAGACACCGAAAATAAAGAGAAGACACATAAATAAATAAATGAACTTAAAGAGGACATCAACAAACACCAAAGTGAAACAAAGGACACTATTAAAAAAAGATAGAGAGATATGAATTAAAGAAGTCAACACAAAATATAAAAGAGGGGTTGAACAAAGATATGGAAAACCTAGAAAAAAAGAATCAAACAGATATCATGGAAATAAAACATCCCTTTAGTCAAACAAAAAACACAATGGAATGCCACTCCAGCAAACTAGAACAAGTGGAAGACAGAATCTCAGAGCTCAAAGATAAAATAGAAATTAAAGAAAAAAAAGAAATCTTAGTCAAACAACTCAAGAGCTGTGAAACAAATATGCAAGAACTCAGTGACTCCATCAAAAGACCAAACCTGAGAATCATGGGCATTGAAGAAGGAGAAGAGGTGCAAGACAAAGGGATACATAATATATTCAATAAAATAATAACAAAAAATTTCCTAAATCTCAAGAAAGTTTTCCCCATTCAGGTACAGGAAGCCTCCAGGACACTAAACAGACTTGACCAAAATAGAACCTCTCCATAGTATATTATCATTAAAACAACAAGCACAGAGAACAGAGAAAGAATATTGAAGGATGTAAGAGAGAAAAAAAGAAATAACATATAAAGGTAAGCTCATCAAAATAACAGGATTTCTCAACAGAAACCTTAAAAGCAAAAAGTGCATGGAGTGAGGTATATCAGGCACTGAATAAAAATAATTTCAGTCTTAGGATACTCTACCAGCAAAACTATCATTCAAAATTGACAAAGCACTAAAAGTCTTCTACAATAAACAGAAACTAAAACAATATATGACCACCAAGCCACCACTACAGAAGATTCTACAAGGAATTCTGCACACAGAAAATTAAAGCAAACAAAACAACAAGAGGACAGGAAGCATTAAACCACAGGAGAAGAAAAGACAAGTAATCAGAGAGTAGCATTGATTCAGCTGCATGCAATCAAATCCTTAAACAACAAAAACAACTAAATTACAGGAATCACTACATACCTATCAATATTAACACTGAATATCAGTGGACTCAACTCCCCAGTCAAAAGACACTGTCTGGCAAACTGGATTAAATAGGAAGATCCAACAATATATTGTTTACAAGAGACCCATATTATTAACCAGGAACTAGAGAAAATGTTAGTTCGAGCAGAATTAATTTAGAGGGTAACATACATACACAGGAAAGCAATGCAAGTCAACTTCCTGTATAGCTATCCTTATCTCAACTAGCAAAAACCCTTGGTCCTTCCTATTATTGCTTATACTCTCTCTTCAACAAAATTAGGTAATGGCAAAATAGTTTCTGCCTGGTAGCGAGGGGGTAGGGGGGGAGAGGGAGGGGGCAGGAGGATAAGAGAGGGGGCAGGGGGAAGGGGGAGAAATGACCCAAACATTGTATGCACATATAAATAAAAGAAAAAAATTAAAACTTAAAATCAAAACAAGAGACCCACATTATTGACAGAAATAAATACTGGTTAGGGTGAAAGGCTGGAAGAAGATTTACCAAGTTAATGGCCCCTGAAAACAGGCAGGAGTAGCAATATTTATATCAGACAAAGTAGACTTCAAACTTACATTGGTCAAATGAGACAGAGAAAGACACTTCATACTAATAAAAGGGTCAATACATCAAAAAGAAATAACAATTATCAACTTATACACACCCAATGTCAATGCACCAAATTTCAACAAACATACACTTAAGGACTTAAAAGCACATATAGACTTCAACACACTGGTAATGGGAGACTTTAATACCCCTCTATCACCAACAGATAAGTCATCCAGACAAAATATCAATAAAGAAATCCTATACCTAAATAACACCATAGATCAAATGTACTTAACTGATGTCTACAGAATATTTCATACAGTAACAGCACAACATACATTCTTCTCAGCAGCCCATGGAACTTTCTCCAAAATAGATCATGTCTTAGGGCACAAAGCAAGCCTCAACAAATACAAGAAAATAGAAATAATGCCCTGCATTCTATCTGATCACAATGCAATAAAACTAGAACTCAACAACAAAAGCAACAGCAGAGAATACACAAACAACTGAAGGCTGAAAAACACATTGCTCAATGATCAGTGGGTCATAGAATAAATAAGAGCGGAAATGAAAAGTTTCCTGGAATTTAATAAAAATGAAAAACACAACCTATAGAACCTATGAGACAGAGCAAAAGCAGTCCTAAGAGGAACATGAGTGCCATGAGTGCATATATTAAAAGGACAGAAATATCTCAAATAAATGACCTAATGCTACACCTCAAACTTCTAGAAAAACAAGAACAAGCAGAACCCAAAACAACTAGAAGGAGTGAAATTTAAAAAGTAAGGGCTGAGATTAATGAAATAGAGGCCAAAAAAAAAAAAAATACAAGGAATCAATGAAACAAAAAGTTTGTTCTTTGAAAAAATAAACAAGATTGACAAGCCCCTGGCAAATCTGACTAAAATGAGGAGGGAAATGACCCAAATTAATAAAATCACATATGAAAAAGGGGAGATAACAATAAACACCATGGAAATCCAGGGAATCATCAGAGACAACTTTAAGGAACTATATTCCAATAAATTGGAAAATCTTGAAGAAATGGATAAATTTCTAGATATTTATGACCATCTAAAACTGAACCAAGAGGATATTTACCATGTAAACAGATCTAGAACACATAATGGAATTGAAGCAACAATAAAGAGTCTCCCAAAAAAGAAAAGTCCAGGACCTGACAGATGCTCTGCTGAATTCTGTCAGACCTTTAGAGAAGAACTAATACCAACACTCCATAAACTTTTTCATGAAGAAAGAGAAGGAACACTACCTAATCATTCTATGAAACCAGTATTACACTCATTCCAAAACCTGACAAGGACACATCCAAAAAGGAGAACTACAGGCCAATCTCCTTAATGAACATTGATGCAAAAATACTCAATAAAATAATGGCAAACTGAATCCAATAACATCTCAGAAAGATCATTCACCATGATTAAATCGGCTTCATCCTAGGG
This sequence comes from Castor canadensis, assembly GCF_047511655.1. NCBI lineage: Eukaryota > Metazoa > Chordata > Mammalia > Rodentia > Castoridae > Castor > Castor canadensis. Next base: position 120,935,443 of record NC_133394.1, read on the forward strand.
GCACAGGGATGGTTCAACATATGCAAATCAATAAATGTAATAAACCACATTAACAGAAGCTAAAACAAAAACCACTTGATCATCTCAACAGATGCAGAAAAAACCTTTGATAAGATTCAACACCATTTCATGATAAAAGCTCTAAGAAAACTAGGAGTAGAAGAAATACACCTCAACATTATAAAGACTATATACAACAAACCTAAACCCAACATCATACTTAATGGGGAAAAACTGAAACCATTTCCCCTAAAATCAGAAACAAGACAAGGGTACCCACTATCCCCACTCCTATTCAACATAGTTCTGGAATTCCTAGCCAGAGCAATTAGGCAAGAAGAAGAAATAAAAGGAATATATATAGGTAAAGAAACAGTCAAACTACTATTTGCAGATGGCATGATCTTATAATTTACCTAAGAACACCACCCAAAAACTCCTAGACACCATAAACAGCTTCAGCAATGTAGCAGGATACAAAATCAACTTTCAAAAATCAGTAGCCTTTACATACACCAACAATGAACAAATTGAGAAAGAATATAGGAAAACAATTCCATTTATTATAGCCTCAAAAAAAATCAAATACCCAGGAATAAACGTAATAAAGGATGTAAATGACCTCTACAAACCATTGAAGAAAGAAAACAAAGACTGCAGAAGGTAGAAAGATCTCCCATGCTCATGGATTGGCAAAATCAACATAGTAAAAATGGCTATACTACCAAAAGCAATCTACATGTTCAACACAGTTCCCATCAAAACATCAATGACATTCATCCCAGAAACTGAAAACTCTACCCTAAAGTTCATAGGGAAACCCGAAAGCCCGCAATAGCCAAGGCAATACTGAGCAAAAAGAGCAATGCTGGAGGTATCACAATATCCAACTTCAAACTATACTACAGAGCCAAAGCAATAAAAACAGCATCATACTGGCATAAAAACAGATATGAAGACCAGTGGAAAAGAATAGAGGACCCAGGTATGAATCCACGCAGCTATGCCCACCTTATTTTTGACAAAGGTGCCAAAAACTTACGATGGAGAAAAAGATAGCCTCTTCAACAAATGTTGCTGGGAAAAGTGGTTATCTGCCTGCAGAAAACTGAAACTAGATCCATGCCTGTCACCCTGTACTAGTATCAACTCAAAGTGGATTAAGGACCTTAATATTAGATCCAAAATCTTGAAGTTAGTACAGGAAAGAGCAGGGAATACTCTGGAAGCAATAGGTATAGGCAAGGACTTCCTTGGTAGAACTCAAGCAGCCCAGCAACTAAGAGAAAGGATTGACAAATGGGAATACATGAAATTAAAAACTTCTGCACAAAAGAAATGTTCTCTAAATTGAAGAGACCACCTTTAGAATGGGAGAAAATCTTTGCTATCTATACATCAGACAAAGGACTAATAACCAGAATATACAGGGAGCCCAAAATACTAAACTCCCCCAAAATCAATGAACTAATAAAGAAGTGGGCAACTGAACTAAACAGAATTTTTTCAAAGGAAGAATTCCATATGGCCAAAAAACACATGAAAAAATACTTACCATCCCTGGCCATAAAGGAAATGCAAATCAAAACCACATTAAGACTCCATCTCACTCCTATTAGAATAGCTATCATCAAGAACACCAACAACAACAAATGTTGGTGAGGCTGCAGGGGGTAAAAAGCAACCCTCATAAACTGCTGGTGGGAATGTAAGCTAATACCACCACTACGGAAAACAACATGGAGGCGTCTTTAAAAACTACACATAGATCTGCCATATTATCCAGTAATACCACTCCTAGAGACATACCTGAAGGAATGCGACTCGGGTTATTACAAAGGCACCTGCACACTCATGTTTCTTGCAGCATTATTTACAATAGCCAAGTAAGGAAACAGCCAAGATGCCCCATTATTGATGAATGGATTAAGAAAATGTGGTATTTATACACAATGAAATTTTGTCATTCGCAAGTAAATGGACGGAAATGGAGAACATTGTCTTAAGTGAAATTAGCCAGGCCCAGAAGGCCAAAAATCACATGTTCTCCCTCATAGGGGGATTATAGACCTAAAACGAATGCAGTAATATTGTTGGATATGAGTCACACACTAACAGGAGAATGCACACAGGGGGAACAGGGAAAGGGAAGGAAACCTAAAACTTGAATATGTTTGATATCTTCACTGTATAGGAGTGAATACAGTAATCTTAAACTGGTAGAGGCCACTATGAGAAGAGGACTAGGAAACAGTTAAGAGGTTAGTAGAGATGAACCTATGTGGGTTGTAATACACATGTGCCTGGAAGCATTGCTAGGACTCTGTCTGTATAGCTATCTTTATCTCAAACTAGCAAAAACACTGTTTTTCTTATTATCTCTTATGTTTTCTCTTCAACAAAACCAGAATAAGAGAGCAGAACAGGTTCTGCCAGAAGTGTGGGAGTGGGGGGAGGGGACCCAAATAATGTATACACATGTAAGGAAATATAAAAACGATAAAAATAAAATTAAAATTAAATAAATAAAGTGGAGCTACATGAAGCTTCACTGTGTTTTCCTCAAAGCTGAATTTTTTCTAGGTTATATATGCTAAATCTATCTTTTTGTTAATTATTTTTATTTTGGCTGATCATGTACAATGGCCCAAATTTTCTTTAAATTTGGATGAAACAAATCTGGTGTTATGCAAATGTTAAATATTACATTTTTAAAAAGAAGTACGTTATAAAGCACTCAGTATTTCATGCAAAAGAAATTTTCAGCAAAACTTTGTATGTATGTGGCATACATACAAAGTACAATGGTAGTAAAATTAGATACCTGTTTTTCATAAAATTTTTATTTCTTTTTTACAGAGAGTCAATGCAGTTTCACAAAATAATCTCTTTCTCGCTCTTCCTTCCTATGATTTGTCTTCCTTGGTACTGTATCTTTCATACCTGATGGTTGCGTGGCACATAGTAAACACTCAATAAGTATTATAAATATTTGTTGGATTGATGAATAAACCATTTCCTAACCTTCTATTCAGGAAATAGGAATGTTTTCCACTATCCCCACCAGGAACCTTTGGTTGTTACAAAACACTAACCACCAGATGTGTTAGAGTGTTTGTTCTTTTCTTCATACCTAATGTCAGTTTCACAAGCATTATCCCAACATGGGGTGCCTGGATAATGTATGTGCATTATGATGTTTTTTCACTCTCTGTCAATGCTCAATTCAGAAATGATAGCCCTACAGTCTTGTAATCATCCAGTCAATTTGTTCCTCCAAATTTGTGAATTTCAGCAGGTTTCATAATGCATCATGATAAGTTCTGATTGTGAAGTTCCACAAAAATAATGATGGAAGTGATCAATTGCTTTAACAATACCTAATAGCTCTTTCCTGGTGCTCAGTAGTTTCTGTCTGAAGTACTTAGACTTTGACTATAGTAGGTGATTATTACCTTATCAAGAATCATCTTGTATCTGCAATGTTTTTCTTCCGGACACAAAAGGCCCCATTAATCCTCAAATCACCCACACTTCATCTTTCTTTCATTTTTATTTCCTGTGACTGTTTCTTTGCCTCATTCTTTCTGACTCTGGGCACTCTTTCTGGACTGGAACACTCATATGTTGACTATGTTACCAGACTCTAAATGTGAATTCATATCCTGACAAATGAGAATTTTAATATGTAAATTTATTTTTCGAGCCTCAAAAATCAGAAAAATTAAATTTTATGAGTTAGAAGTTTATCACCTTTTATTGACAAGATTATATGAGAAAGAATATAACATTCTGCAAAAAATTATACACAGGTTAATACAATTTTTGGTTTGTTATTTTGTTGAAGTAGATAGAAGGGTTTCCTGCTTTTGTGCTGATTTGTAGAATTCAACTTGTGAAGTTAGAATTTGTTCTTTTTTTTCAAACACCTCTTGGAAAGCTTGAGTAACTTATTTGGATGATCAAGTGAGTTTTTATAACAATTTATTCAGTAACCCTCAAAAGTTGTTAGCAAAAATGGTCTGACGAGTTAGTCATACCAGCTGATGTTGGACGTTGGATCAGTAATGTTTATCCATGAAAATAGTTCTAGAGAATTTTTTCCCAATGTTTCTTCATAGGAAAATATTTAGGTAATAATTTCAGATAAGAATATTATTTTTAAAAGTCTTCACAGTAACAGAAAATAAAATATCCTAGAAATTATTCCATAACTTCTTCAGATTATCCTTATTAGGGCCTTATAACAAGTTTTGTTTGTGTTTCTCCAAATAAAGTGAAACTGTTAAAGGCTTTTCAACAAGTGCCTTCAAAAGGTAGGCAATTCAGTTCCCATTCCCTTATCAATTTCACTAAATCCACATCACAATGAATATTTATTTAGCATTATTTGCAATTTTCTCCTGATATCCTTTATTTTTAGAATGAAAACATTCACATTTTTATCTTTCACTTCAATTCTGATTAAAATGCAAAGATTCACATGGAGAAATATTCTTCCCCTTCATTTTGGTAAAAATGTCATGGAAAATTGCAATGGCATTGTTTTGATTTAGTGTCTTCGGGAAGTGTCGACAATGGAACTTTTCAACTGATAAAAATGAAGCGGGTGATGGTGGAAACAAAATTAGTATTCTTCTGAGAACAGCATCTGTATCAGAAATCTTATGTTTGAATAGGACCAAATTTGTCTTTGATAAAATCATAGGATTATTTCACTGTCTTCACTCATATTACAGAAATGTAACAAATTTTGAATAATTTTACAATAACAACTTCTACATCAATTGAAAATATCTGATGAATTATTAATACAGTTGTTGCAAATGTGTGCCATGCAACTGATCCCTAACAAGATTCTGGTATCGCCATTATTGGAAAAGGATCTTAAAAGTAGCGTTAGAAATATTAGATGATGTGCTGACAAGACCATCAGCAAGTCTGCCCAGGTTTAGACAAGAAGAAAGGACGGTCATTTGGCTGCTCACTTTATCACCCAGAAAGATTTCACCTTTGAGAATTTTCGCACTGATTTCAGTGTCTTCATTAAACATCTTATTGATTATTTGTACAACATGAATTTGTCAGCATACTCAGGATTTTATGATTATTGCTGTTATTAGGTAGAGAAGTGGTGCAGGATAGTGGTTGAGAAAACAGAATCTGGTATGAAATCTCAGTTAGTCACTTACTCAATAGTCATGAGATATTGGTCAAGTTACTGTGCTCTGTGCCTCAGTTTCTTTTTTTTTTTTTAATGGTACTGGGAATTGAATCCAGGGCCTCATGCATGCTAAGCAAGTGCTCTACCACTTGAGCTATGCCTCCAGTGTTTTTGTTTGTATTTTGTTTCTGAGATAGGGGTCTTACTAACTTTGCCTGGCTGGCCTCAAACTCTCAATCTTCCTGCCTCCACCTCCTAAATAGCTGGTATTACAGGTATGCAACACTGTGTTTGGCTGTGCCTCAGTTTATAAAAGTAATATGCTGTCTTCAAAGATTTATTATGAGGATTACATAAATGAATATTTGTATATTGCTTAGAGCACTGACTACTTCATTGTAAGTACCACTGAAACATTTTAAAAGTACCTTTGCTAGGGAATATATCAGGATTCTAAGATCTAATGTTATACACAATATGATTTGGTTTTCTTGAGCTTCTGACACGATGTTTTTCACAGTTGCTAATCTTTTTGTTGGTGCTGATGCAAATTTAGATTTAAACACTATGAAAATTAGCCTAGATGTGCAATCCAAGTATCTGAAATTATGATTGTCCCTTTTGACATAAAAAGCGATATTTTTTTTTGCTTAAATTCCATTTCAGCAAGATTGCATTTTCAGTGAAACTAAAGAGTCAGATCCTGCCATGTCACAGAAAACAACTTGTGAGAGAAGTCACCTGGTATATTCTATCCCAAACAGGTCACCCTTCAATTCCAGCACTGCTCCCCTATACTGTAAAGCCATGTCACCAGGCTTTAACACTTGGTTCTGGGAACCATTTCTTACCAGGCTACCAGAGCAATTACCTCCTATTTTTCATAGCTTATATCAGGGGGTGGCTAACTGTAGGTTGAGTACTGCTCATTGCCTGTTGGCTTATTTTTCTCTAGCCCACAAGTTAAGAATGATTTTACATGTTTAAATGTTTGAAAGATAATCAAAAGAAGAATTATCTGCTATTCATATTTTGGTATCTGTATGTTGGTTTTGTATTTGTTGTTTGTTTTTGAGACAGGGTCTCACTGTGTAGCCCAGGCTGGCCTGGAACTCATAATCCTCCTGTGAGTGATGGGATTATAGACATGCACCACCATGCCTAATGTGAATTTATTTGAATGCAGATGTGGTCAACAGAATTCTAAAATGGTTTCAATATTCCCATGCCCTGGAGTACATATTCTGTATTATCTCTCTTCTCCTCAAGTGCAAGTGAAAACGTGATGGGGGTATTACTCCCATCATGGTTATCTTACCTTGTTAGCAAAGGTGAAGGGATTTTGCAGATGGAATCAAGATTCTTAATCAGCCAACTCTGAAGTAATCAGAGGAAGATTATCTAGAGTGAGCCTAGCCTACTTGGGCAAGCCCTAAAAGACTGCTTAGGCTTTCCTGACCTCTCTGCTGACATGTACCACGAGTTGCCACAAGTACACAGCTTCAATGAATTCTACCAACAAGCCTTTGAGCTGGGAAGAGGATTGCTAGCCTCAGATGAGACTGCACCTTGATGTTAGCCTTCTGAGATCCTGAGCAGAGGACCCAGCTAAGCTGACTCCTAACCCATGGAAACTGTAAGTCAGTAAGTGGATGTTGTTTTAAGACACTAAGTTTGTGGTTATTTACTCTCACAGCAATAAAATTAATACAACAGTCAGATTCATTTGTTTGAGTATTATCTATGGTGTTTCTGGGCTACAACTATGGAGTTGATTGGCTGTAACAGAGACTGGAAAGCCCACAAAATAATCTAGTCAAAGAAACATTTCACGGAATCTATGTTTTATAATTATGATCCAGCACTGCACACATACCCAACCATAACTCAACTACACAATAAGGATGAGTCTGTTGTTGCACACAACTGGATGAAGGCTGAAGAAATAAGACATTTCTTAGGATAAGCAAAGTTTATCTTGCCAATTTAGGTACAAAAACTTCCATGTGGATCCTGATGACCCTGCAAGGAGATATATTTCCTCAGTAGCTACATGAAAAAGTGCCTTTTTAAAACCCTGTCCTCATTTTTAAATAAACCAGAATTTTATAATAAATGTTGAACTTTAAATGACTCTAAACTACAAACAAAATAACTATGTCTGATCATACAAGAAATGCTCAATGTTGCCATCACCTTATACTGCAATCAACTTTGCCTGCAGCTGCATTTACTGGCTTCTCTGTGAATGTAGTTTGGTGAGTCCATGGGGAGGTGCAGAGAGTGACACACTCCTACAAAGGCATAAGCAGACACAGTTGAAGTAGTGCACTCATGCTGTCCCAAGTCACCACACTGTCCCTTCCCCCCGTGCCCTCCCTTCCATATCTAATGGATGCATTGATTCCGAAAACATTATAGAATGTCTAATTTCTGCCAGCTGTAATTCAACAGTAAACAAGAGAGATGTGATCACTGCTACACACTTGTAATCCAGTATGAAGACAAGCATTCAATAAGAATTTAGAAGTGAAAGAAGTAAGCTATCAGAACATCCATCCAAATTGGAGAACATCATTCTGAGTGAGGTTAGCCTGGCCCAAAAGACCAAAAGTCGTATGTTGTCCCTCATATTCGGACATTAGATCAAGGGCAAACACAACAAGGGGATTGGACTTTGAGCACATGATAAAAGCGAGAGCACACAAGGGAGGGGTGAGGATAGGTAAGACACCTAAAAAATTAGCTAGCATTTGTTGCCCTTAACACAGAGAAACTAAAGCAGATACCTTAAAAGCAACTGAGGCCAATAGGGAAAGGGGACCAGGAACTAGAGAAAAGGTTAGATCAAAAAGAATTAACCTAGAAGGCAACACAACACATACAGGAAATTAATGTGAGTCAACTCCCTGTATAGCTATCCTTATCTCAACCAGGAACACTTGTTCCTTCCTATTATTGCCTATACTCTCTCTTCAACAAAATTAGCGATAAGGGCAAAATAGTTTCTGCTGGGTATCGAGGGGATGGGGGGAGAGGGACGGGGCGGAGTGGGTGGTAAGGGCGGGGGTAGGGGCAGGGGGGAGAAATGACCCAAGCCTTGTATGCACATAATAAAACAATAAAAAAAAAGACTAAAAAAAAAAATCCATCCAGAGGCCTAGTTCAATGGGTGTCCTGGAAGTCTTCTCTCAGGCAGTGCCATCCACTTAAGCCATGACCTAAGCATCTATCCCTACAATGAGCAGGCCTGTTTCTAAACCATTGGAAACCATGGCAGCTTGGTTGTACATTAGTACTATAGGAGAAACTTATATAAAATCTAGTGTCTGGGCTCTAGAGCAGACAAATTAAAGCAGAATCTTAGGACTGGAAGCAGCCTATGGTATATACTTTATATGTATAAAAGGGTGCCATTAAAAAAAAAAACTTCTGGTTGAGTTAGGCAAAGTCACGTGGTAAGCCCTGCACAATGGGCTGTGAATAGGAATAATGTGTCATTTCCAGGCCCAGACAACGAATGCCACATCTCTGTGTTCCTACCTTAGCATTTTGGAGGCCCCTCTTGAGAAGACAGACCACAAGATGAAAGTTCCTTTCACTGTCTGGAAGGCTGCTGCCAAATGCACAAGACATTTCAGAAGCAGAAAGCAAGAACTAAACCTTTGCTGAGTTGAGGCCCTGAGATTGTGACTAACTTATTACAGTAGCACAATTCAGCTCATCCAAAATGCAATTCATCATCCCTTCATTTTATTCTATTTCCAATAAGCTTTCTAAGGTTCTTTCTCTAGTCAATTGATGAGGCTAGTAACTTCATGTTAGCACTGAGTGGATATTCTCATTTCTTTTCCATGTTTTCTTAGAGGTAGTCATCCACTTCACACAGCTAGAGAGAGTAATATTGGAGACTTCTTCTCAGTTTCCTCCCACCATTACCATCCCTTTTAGGAAGAAAGAATAAGTGATCTATTTGTGAAATTACCTTATTAGACAGATTCATGGAATGACTTTTTATGGTTACTTATCTTACATGTCTTGAGGTTGTACATTAATCCTCTTCTAGTTCTTCATGTCTGAACTGATACAGAACTAAGAGGGAAGGAAATAAGAGATTAGTAGCACCCCTAAACCTGTACTGCAGAGACAGAGACTACAGATACCTTGTTTTGCATTGTATTCCCAGCACATAGCATATGGAAGACCTAAGTACATGTTGACTCATTGGCTAACTTCATTTCATTATCATTTGCTAAGATACTGAAATTCCTGTGATAGTTCAATTATTACAGAGAAAAGAGTACAGAGGGGTGAGGGGCAGGCATGGCTCAAGCAGTAGATCACCTGCCTAGCAAGAGCAAGGCTCTGAGTTCAAAGCCCAGTGCTGTCTCCCGACTCCCCAAAAAAGATAGTAGAGAGTATGTGGAAGGAAGACTGTCATAGATAATTGTCACTGTGCTTTCCTTACCACCAATACTTCCCTGCGCCCATTTCACACTTACCTGCTCCGGGGTAAGGGAAGTAGAACATGACTCAAGTATTCCTACCTGCGTCCCATCTCTTCTTCTTTCATGTATCTGAAGTGGCTGAGGACACAGTCAGCTTATGCCTCTGTTTCATGTCAGTCTAAATGTTCATATTCCCATGTTTGTGAAGTTTTCTGAATCTTATTACATGGTGCACTATCCTACTCTAGAATCCCTCTGTTCTTACCCTTTAAGAATTTAAATTAAACTAAATGCTGACAATGTGGCATTTTCTTCCTTATTTGAAATTCCCTTCATTCTATTTTTGTAAGGTCTTGCAGTATAATAGTTACGTATCTACACATTTCAATTCTTTATCCAAATTATTTCATGAGCACCTGCAAGGTGTCAGGCATTAGCTAGGTGGAGAGAATAAAATGGTGAACAAAAACACATATAATCCATTCCCTGGAGGAATTTACAGTCTAGTAAGGAGACAGGAGACAAGCTAATTAATTGATCCACTAATGGAAACAAAATTACAAACAGAGATAAGAGCTTTGAAGAAAATAACACATTCTATGACAGCATTTTAACAAAATCATCTGACAAAGACTGAAAACCTGCTAGGAAATACCTATCAGGGCAGGTGCAAGGCAGGAGAAAGTATAAATGGAGCACATCTGAGGACTTGGGGAGAGGTATGAATCTGAACAAAGGTTAGTAGGTGATGCACAGAGAGGTAGGAGAGAAGTACAGGGGTTGCTCAGGGATGATCAGATATGTGCTTTGAAAGAGTCTCTTGGACTTCAGCATGAAGAATAGCTAATGGCAATTCTGGTTAGTGAGTATGGAGGCCAAGTTAGGAGGTTAATACCTCTTTCCAGGCAAGATGAAGATATGTTGGTGTGAGGCATAGAGGAGAAAAGTGATCAACTCAAAAGTATTTGGAATTTGAAATGACAGATAGCAATCATGTGCCTCTGATTTAGTAGTGATCAGCCACTATGACTATGATGCCTGTAACATGAGACTAGTCCAAAGTGAGGCATGCTGTAACTACAAAATGCACACCTGATTCCAAAGAGTCAGGATGAAACAAATAAACAAACGACTCTGAAATGTCTTGCTTACAATTTTGTATTAATTGCATGTTGAAATGATAATATCTTAAATGCATACAGTTAAGTAAAATATAATTAATTTCCTTTTATAAAAATATGAAACTAGGAAACTTCAAATCACATATATGGGTTCACATGCTACACAATTTGACAGTACATCTCTAGACATACCAACTCTCTTAATTCTGCCAGCAACCCTTCAGACTAAATGTCACTTACTGAAAACTGAGGCAAAAGGACTCCACTTATACACTGCCACTCAACTAGTTAAAGATAATGTCAGATCTGAACTCATACAGAACAGTTCTAGAGTCTATGGTCTTAGCTACTACATTTACACTGTCTTTTGGAAAGCATTGATACCAAACACTTAAAATTTTTCAATTTTGCTATAGTGCCTAATAGCTGTTTTAGCAATTGGCACCACAGAGCACCCTGGTAAGAGATAAATATATTAATGAAGCATTGGCTCATGCAATTATGGAAGCTGAGAAGTACCATGATCTGCCATCCATAAACTGGAGACTCAGGAAATCTGGTGATGTAGCTCCAGTCTGGGTCTGAAGGCCTGAGCACCAGAGGGACCTAATGGCCTAAGACCCAGTCCAAGAGTAGAAGATGAGCAATGTTGTAACTCAAATAGGAAGTCAGGAAAGGCAAAATTCTACCTCCCTCTGCTTTTTCTTCTATTTGGGTCCTCAGTGGATTGGGAAGGACAATATATTCCACTTAATTCACAAATTCAGATGCTACTTTTTTTTCTCCCTGGCTTCATTTTCTAATATAGAAAATGCTAGCTATAAAAGAATCTCATAGAATTTATGCCAAATACTTAGAACAGTGCTTGACACATAGTAAGCTATTGTTATTAAGGGGAACACAACTTATGGTATTTTACTAAATAACCTATTTTCCTCAAGGATAAATAAAATATTTCTCAAAAAAGCAAAAATTGGGAAAATTCATCACCAGTAGACTGGCTGTACAAGAAAGTCTTAAAGGAGTCTTACATCAAATATATTTTGCTTCCCATTTTGTGTTTGTTTCATTTTCGTCATTATCTTTTGTCTCTTATTTTAGTTCTTATCTTGTGTTCTTTGTTTAGGTAAGGGTAGGTTGGCTGAAAATAAAGAGTTAGAATGAGAGCCAGGCATGGTGGTTCACATCTATAATCCCAGTTAATCAGGAGCTGATGGTAGGAGGATCATGATCTCAGGCTGGCCCTGGAATAGTTAGCACAAGACCCCAATCTGAAAAAACAAACTTACAGCAAAATGACTGGGGGCATGGCTCAAGTATACAGCGCTTGCCTAACAAAGGCAAAGCCCTGAGTTCAATTTCCAGTGCAAAAAAGAAAGGAAAAAGAAAAGAAAAGAAAAACTTAAGGTACACATCTGAAGTCTATGTAAAAGCATACACAGAACTTACCTTATTGTCTAGAATTGTAACTGTGACCCAATTGGGATCAAAGATACTTCATGTGTGGCATTCTATGTGTGCCATCATTTGGCTTACAATAAGTGCCAAAAAGTGTCACTGGACTGGTCCTATCACCTACTGCCTCCTTTGACATTACCCTATTCAGTACAAAGGGGACATTGAGAGAAGAAGGTGTCATTAGGGAACTAGACTCATTGCTGAAGATGCAGGCAGCTGACAGAAGAGATCAGCTTTTTAATTCCTTGGTTAGGTGATTGCATAGCTAGGAGACTTGGTGATATGTTCCCAATGCTCGTGACCATGTATAAGAGTGTCTTAACAGCCAGGCATGGTGGCTCATACCTATAATCCCAAATATTCAGGAGGCAGAGATTGGGAGGATTGTGTTTCAAGACCAGCCCAGACAAAAAGTTAGCAAGACGCCATTTCAACAAGCCAGGCATGGTGGTTCACTCTGTAATCCCAGCTATGTGGCAGACATCGGTAGGAAGATCACAGTCCACACTGGCCTGGTAAAAAGTACAAGACCCTGCCTGAAAAGTAACTAAAGCAAAAAGGACTGAGGGCATGGTTCAAGTGATAGAGCATTTGCCTAGCAAGCATGAGACTCTGAGTTCAAAACCCAAGCACCTCCAAAAAAAAAAAGTAACTTAAAGAATGGAGATTTATTTGGCTTATAGTTACAGCTGGGAATTCTAAGAGCATAGTACCAGCATCTGTCAGGGACCTTGTACTGCGTCATTCTGTGTTGCATGCAGACTGGTAAGAGCGGGTCAAACTCTCTGTTTGTTGCTTTGTTTGTTTTTGAGATAGGGTCACACTATGTAGCCAAGACCTCAAACTTGTGGTCCCTCCTTCTTGAGCCTCCTGAGTGCAGGTATTATAGCACGGGCCACGCCTAGCTCCTAATCATCTCTTATTAGACCCTTCTTCCCAAAACTGTTGTGTTGGAACTAAGTCTCCTGCATGTGAATTTGGGGGACACATTCAAATCAGACCAAAGGGAATTATGGAGAAATGATATGACAGGGCAGAAAGAGGCAGGATAGAGTAAGCCAGGACTACCCTGGTGAGCTTCTGGGGAAGGAAAGCACATAGATTTTAAACTGCCAGAGTTAGTGTCAAATGACTGCAAAGCTTAGGAACTGTCACAGTCTGAAGAACAATGAGGTGTGTGCATCTGAGAAATGCAGTAGAATGCCACCAGCTTGGAGGCCACTGTAAAGTGCAGCTGTATCTTGAAAGGACCTGATAATTCTTAGGGAACTGCTTGGGAGTGAGCTTCTGGTCAGCAGCAAATGACAAGTGACCATCACTTACCACTCCGACACAGACCTGGAGCAAGAATACCATCATGACCAATCAAAGGGAGCACAGAAATTTGTCCAGAGTGGAATGGATATGTTTGTCTTTTTTCTTACCCTAGTTCCTTGAAGAAGGTATTTCTTAAAAGAGGGAGGAGATATCTGTGAGTCAAACCACAAATACATTCACAGCCCATATGCACACATACACAAAACACATTGTTATATACTTACACACACTCACATTAACATACACACACATTTAAAACTTAAGATACATACATGCAAACATACTCCAAGTCACCAGAGCCACAACTCTAGCTGTCTTAGTCCTTTCAGGCTTCTATTGCAAAATATCTTAGAGTGGATGTTTATAAACAACAGAAATATTGCTCACAATTTTGTAGACTGGAGAGTCCAAGATCAAGGCAATGACAGATTTGATGTCTGGTGAGGGCTTCACTGCTGCATGGATGGAGTCTTCTAACTATATCCTCAGATGGTGGAAGGGGCAAATAAAACTCTGAGACCATTATTTTATAAAAGTGCTAATCTTACTAGTGAGGCCTCCACCCTCATGACCTAATCACCTCCTAAAGGTCCCGCCTCTTACTTCTATTGCATTGGACATTAAATTTCCACATATAAACTGACCAAGGGCAGGGAAGATACAAACATTGAGAACATAACATTGACCTGTGCTGGAGAGAGAAGAGAGGGCACAACATCTGAATCGCATTCAAAATTTAAATTTTCAAATGGAAAGGCATGCCTGGACTGGGGGCATGGTTCAAATGGTAGACCATTTGCTTAGCAAGTTCAAGGCCTTGAGTTCAATCCCCAATGCCACAAAATAATAATTAATAAATAAATGAAAAGAAAGGAAAATAAGGCATGGCTGGTAAGTTATTGACTTTGGCCAAAAAGTCTTTATGGGAAACACTACCAAGTGGAAAAAGGAGATTTCCAAATATATATTTGAAGCATCTGTGTTAGTCAGCTTTCCATCACTAAAACAGTATGCCTGAGATAAATCAACTTACAAAGAGAAAAGGTTCATTTTGACTCACAGTTTTGGAGGTTTCTGTTCATGATCCATTGGTCCAATTGCTTTGGACTTGTGACAGGAAAGCACATCATAGCAGGAGCACATTGCAGGTAAAAATCACTTAGATCAAAAACCAAGCAGATGTAAGTGAAAAAGAAAAAGCCCAGTGTCTCACAATCCCCTTTGAAGGCATACCCCCAATGACTTCAGGACTTCCTACTAAGCCTTACCTCTCAAAGGTTCCATCACCTCCCAATAGTGCCACCCTGGGGACCAATCCTTTAATGAATGAGCCTTTGGGAGACCTTCAATATCCAAACTATAGCAGTATCCAATAAGTCAGGTGCAGAAAGAACTGAAAGGAACCAAACAATCTATCCATAGGTACCATAGCTAAATGGGGACAAAGAGGTCCATCCTTCAGTGATAAGAGCAACAGTTCAATCAGCTGATATATTCATGAAATACCTATTACTATTCTATACATTTCACTGTGGATGTAGAAAGGATTAAGACCAAGGCCCTATCTTCAACAAGACTGTTACAGCACTTGGCCAAGCATCTATGTTACTGCACAAACCTTGCTTGGAGCAACCACTCCAACTTTGGGCCCTCACTCTCCAAATGCCTAATCACCTAGAATCGTTCCAGAATTTCAATATTCAAAGAGTTAACTCAGGAAGTAGAGGCATGGCTCAAGTGGTAGAGTGCAGGCCTAGTAAGCATGAAGCCCTGAGTTCAAACCCCAGTATCAACAACAAAAAGTTAAATCAAAGAGCTTTTCCAGCCATATTCTCTGCATTCCAAACTGAAGCTTCTTTCTTCTTGCTTTCTAGTATTGACAGAGAAACGACAGAGGGCAGGAGAAAAGAAGAGAATAATTTATCTAGGCATAAAAAAGTCTGACTTTTTTTTTAAAGATTAAGATCTCCACATTACCTGTTAGCCATTTGCAATTATTTAGGTAAACATGCTAATGGATTCATAATGGGATTGACTCAAGGGAATGAGGAAGAATCCTAATAAAACCCCATTTTTCATAAGCCAATGACTTCTTACACTACCAACTTTCACCCATTTAGCCTCGTACAACCAAAAGGCATCCATAATCCAAATCTGAAATCACCAAAAGTAATTCTATGGTCCTCATGAGAAGCTAGCAACTCTATTCCTCTACTGTGGCTCCTCAGTAACGAGCTGATTTTTAATAACATGTCCTATATACAGTGTGCATTGGCATGGACCTGACAGTTTTGTAGTGAAGAGAATGCACAGTAAAATTATAAAAGTATCAGTGCTTTTCTAGTAATAAAACCCAAGAACACAGAGAAATGTGAGTCTTCCTGCTGCAGTAACAAAGTGAAGTTGACTGATGAAAATCCAAGCTGTTAATAGCAGTGGGTACTGAATTATGCTAGTTTAAATGACAGTGCATCTCCTAGAGGAGAAAGACAATTAACATCTATGTTGCTTCTATATATTAGCCTAAATAAAAGACATGCTTACATCAAGTAAAAGTTACTGATGTTAGATGTCACCAATTTCTTCTTTTGTCTTATTTTTTTCCTAAACCAAATAATGAAAAACAGAAGAAAAATGTGACCCCATATTTTAAACCAAAGTCCTTTAGAATGATCTGTAAATGTAACATTTACAGTATAGTGTTCCTCAGTATTTGTGGGTGGTTGATTTCAGAACCCCCATGGATATCAAAATCTGAGAATGCTCAATTCCCTTATATAAAACACCATGGTATTTGCATAAGACTTATGAACATCCTCCTATATATTTTAAAGCATCTCCTAAATAACTATCGTACCTGACACAAGAGCTACATCAATTCTTTCATGTGGATTCAGTATAGCACTTGGCACACAGCAAATTCAAATTTGGCTTTCTGGAATTTTTTTTCCCCTAGTATTTTTTATCTATAGTTGGTTAACTTCACAGATGCAGAATCCACACATAAGCCAGGTACCAGTGGCTCGTACCCATAATCTTAACTACTTGGAGGCCGAGATTGGAAGGACTGCAGTTTGAGGCCAGCCCTGGCAAAAAGTTTGTAAGACCCCATCTCAACTAGTAGCTGGGTGCTATGGTGTGTGCCTG
Organism: Castor canadensis; assembly: GCF_047511655.1. Lineage (NCBI taxonomy): Eukaryota > Metazoa > Chordata > Mammalia > Rodentia > Castoridae > Castor > Castor canadensis. The sequence continues at coordinate 120,952,098 of NC_133394.1, forward strand.
TCATCCCAAGCTATACCAGAACCTGAGATCAGGAGGATCATAGTTCCAAGCCAGCCCAAGCAAAAGTTTGTGAGACCCTCCATCTCAACAGAAAAAAGCTGGGTGTGGTGGCATGCACCTGTCATTCCAACTATGGCAGAAAGTGTAAAATAGGAGGATTGTAGTCCAAGGCAGTCTGGGAAAAATGTGAGATCCTATCTCCAAAGTAACCAGAATAAAAAGGACTAGAGGTGAAGCTCAAGCAGTAGAGTGCCTGACTAGCAAATACGAACCCTGAGTTCAAACCCCAGTACTACAGAAAAAAAAAAACAAAACAAAAAACCAAAAACACGGAAAAAGAAAAAAAAAAAACCACAGATAGACTATTGACTATAGTCATATAATCTGAAGGTCACATATGAGATGGAAGTTTTAAAAGAACAGGCAGTCAAAATATTTTAGTTCAGTTCTCTATGGAGACCATTTAACAGATAAGCAAGAGGAATCAAAGGGAGCTGGCCTTATGTGCTACAAGTATTCAAGTGCACACAGCACAGGGAGGAGTGCACAGCAATGAGTGTAAGTGAGCTTGACCATTCAATTGGCCTGGCTTCAGATCTAACCCTCTTTTTCTTAAGCACCCTTGAGAAAGTAATCTCTCTAAGCCTTGATGTCCTCATCTGTAAAATGGACAACTATCTGGTAACTAAAAGAATTAACTGAAGAGAATATTTAGAATAATGCTTGCAATAGCAAATGTTCAGTAAATGTTAGCTATTACTGTTATTCTAAAGATTTATTGTATAAATGACCTCAAAGAGCCACCTGCCCCGCTTACTCCTTTCTCTACTGAAAAAATAATTTTGAGGCAACTTCACTTTTCCAAACCAAATGGAAATCAGAAAATACTCAACTTGGAGAAACAAAGTTGTTTGACACATGAAACCCTTCATGGTAACAAGACTTCAAGAGTTAGCTTGTCGTCTAAAAGGAGGCTCACAGATCTCTTGGATGCCATTCTGAGGATCACTGGGGCATGGACACTGTGTGCTGCACTGTAGGGAGTCATGGTCAGGCTTGCCCACAGATAGTGGACATAAATGAAAAATTCTCAGACCCTGGGTAGCAGGGGCCCTAGAACACAAATATGAGGCCTGAGAGACAAGTGGTAGACTCACAGCTTTCATAGCCAGCAAAGTTGTTTATGGATGTTGATATTATTGGAGCATAAAAGGCAACAGGTCCGCTGTTCCCTGACCTCTGAGTGACTTTGGGTCATCTTCCCCCATACAGACAACCAAAGCCACCAAACTTAATTCATTAGACCTCCCTAAGAAAAATAAAGTGGCTCAAACCTATAATTCCAGTTACTTGGGAGGTGGAAGTTGGAGGCCAGCCACCATGCCTGTTTCAACCAACAAGCCAGGCATGGCGGCACACACCTATGGTCCCAGCCACTGAGAGATCAGAGGTAGGAGGATCATGATCTAAGGCTGCCCCCTAGGCAAAAACATAAGACCCTACTTAAAAAAATAACTAAAGCAAAAAAAGAAAGGACTGGGGGCATTATTCAAGTGTCAAGCACTTGTCTTAGCAAGAGCAAGTGCAAGACTTGAGTTCAAATCCCAATACTGCTAGAGAAAAAAGAGAGGTAGAGAGATCTACACCCTTGTCCACAGTAAATCCTGCAGTCTGCATTTAGAAACTTTGGCTAGAAATCTGAAGCAAAGCAACCTTGAATTATGCCCAAGCTGTCCTTTTCACCTATCCTCATACCTGGTCAGGTCTCACCCACTGTGTGCCATCCCTCCTCTTTCTTCCTAGGGCAGGTATTGCTAATGGATCATAGTACTGTGTCCCACTGAGTCCAACTGAGTCCCCAGAAGTCATTTTTTCCCTTTATTGTTGTGATGGGTGGGGGTACATTGTGACATTTACACAGGTTCTTACAATGTATCAAATATATCATACATAAATTCACCTCCTCCACCATTCTCCTTCTTCCCCTCCTCCCCCAATTCCTGGACAAGTCTTCTTGACACTCTACTTCAGGGAGCTACTGTCATTCAATTAGAGTTAGAAAGTAGAGTGGACTCAATTTGCCAACGCTGACTGAGACTCAGTTTTATGCAGAAGACTGAGGAATACTAAGCAACTCTAGGTCAAAGGAATTAGAAAACTCTAACAGTACATGCCACTATTTTTCAAGACAGAGACAGTATACAATAAAAATAAAGAATACTGCTATGCATTGACCTATCTTACTTTTAATTTTTATTGCTTTCTTGTACTTGTCTTAAAATTTTCTCCCTTTCCAAAGTGATTCTGCCTCAATTCCTTTCTCATACTCTTTTAAATGTGGTGGTCACTCAGCAGCTGGATCTGGCCTCTCCCTCTAAGAGCACTTCTCCATTTTAGACCTCTCAACATTTAATACCCTCTCAGTGTCACTATCAAGAGAGCTTTGAGCAAGCTCAACCTTTCCCTGGAAGTGGTGATTTAATGTGCGAATTATATGGTTATTAGAATAGGTGTCAGGGAAACAGTGTAATATATGTAATGTGGAGGCTGATGGGGCTGGAGGAGCTGAATCTGTCTAGATGATTTCTGGTGCTTCTTTTAATGCTTATGTCAATTATTCTTATGACCAATCATTCAAAGCTGTCTATTATCTTCCAATAATAATAATAATATTTTTCACTTAACGTCGCACCTTTCACCAGAGGATTTCAAAGAGCTTTGCAAACATTCATTAACACTTTATGAAGTGGGCAGGTAATATATAAATACCAAGTCACATGTCTTTGAATAGCAGTCATTAATAGTTCCCTTGACACCGCATTCAGGTTAGGGAAGAAGCTAAAAAATAAATGGAAAGTCAGGCACCATCATTATCAGTGTTTACTGGGTATCCATCCTGCCAGAGGTAAACCTCATCTCTCTTACTATGGTGGGAGAGGGGCTCTGTTTCCTTCCTCTTGCTACTTGTCCTCAAACACATAAATCTCTCCTACTGATACACTGTACAAACTAATGAACAGAGAACCAGAATTCTGTATTCTTCCAGCCTCATACTCAGAGTTCCTGCAAGGAGGTGTTCATCCTAATAGGAGAAAGTTCTGGCTGTCCTAGAGGTGATCCTTACACATGAATCCTAAGTGCCTTTACCCCATCCTCAGAACAAAACAGAACCACCAGCAAGGCACACCAGAGGCTGGGAAAGGCATGTTGCCAAACCCTGGTAGGGAGAGTTAGAACATAGGGGATTGGGGTAGGGGGTAAGCAATGACAGCTGAGAAGCCACTATATCAGGGATCCCTAAGAGCCAAAGGTGCAAGTGTCCCAGTTGAGTAGAAGGTGGGTAAAGGCAAAGGAGTCATTTCCAAACTCCTATCTATTCTCTAATTTGTCTGGATTGGGAAATACAATTAGAACCAACAATATTTTGAATGTTCCTTTGACTCTCTTTCTCTCTCTCTTTCTCTCTCTCTCTCTCTCTCTCTGTGAGTGTGTGTGTGTGTGTGTGTGTGTGTGTGTGTGTGTGTGTGTATCCACTAGCATAACCATTAGGATAGGCTAGATTAGACATGGTAACAGACATTACCAAAAATCTCAGGGCACTAACACAATAAACATTTAGGTTTTTTTTTTTCAATTCAACACTAATTCCTTTGCAGATTCAGATGACTCTTTGGGGCATCTGTCCTCACCATTCTAGGCTTCAATCTCAAGCATCTCCATCTCAACGTGATCCTAGATGATTCACCCTGGTAGGGGAAAGAAGATGAAAAATGTATCAGCTTATAAATGTTTTTGCTAGAGGTGACAAACATCACTTTTACTCCTAGCACACTGGCTAGAGCCAGTCCCATTGTTCCAATCAACTAGTGCAGATTCAGGAAAACATAGTTTTCATATGTCCAAGGAGGGGAGAACTGGAAATATTAGTGAGCATTAGCAGTATCTACCACAACTGGTAAGTGCTATTTTACTTTCACAGCAGGACAGAGGAATCTTCTCTCAACTTCAGCTCAATCTGATTGAACATGGAACAAGAGTGTTACCATCCATGGCTTCCCTTGCCTCATGCTCTGTGGAGATAGCCAGGCCAAATATTAATACTTGCCCACCAACATATAGCTTGGCTGCACCTAGAGGTGACTGTCTGTTTCTTCTTGCACAAACCTAAACTTTTTCCCAACAATTAGTCCTTTCATGCTTTCTTTATTTTTATCAACTAATAAAGGAAGGTCTTGGGTCAGCATGCTTCTCTCCTTCCCCAACCAAAACTTTCTTTACACAAAGGGGGTTTTCTGATTTTACAAAAACTTCATGCAATGGGGAGAATCTTGAAAGTCAAAATTTTCATGTTCACTAAAAAGTTTTGTCCTATATCCTCTTGAAATTCAAGAAATGATGATCATTGCATTGACTTGTACAGTATTCACTTTTGATCACTCAACTGTGTATTTTCCCCATTTCTTACTAATTATTGTTGACACAATTGGGTTAGGAAGATGTTTTCACCCTAATCCATTGTCTCTTTTTTTAAAAGAAGAGACTTAAGAAAGATTTTTCTCAAACCAAATTAATATTAGAAAGACCATGAACCAAAAGTGTACCCTTTCTCTCTTGACTCATGGCCAGAAGCCTCTCCCTTTCTCTCATTCCTCCTGGGCTTGGCAGCCCTATCAATTCTTCATTCTCATTTGGGAGCTGGTTCAGGGAAGAGTCAAGGTAAAGGGAAAGGAAAAGAAAGGTCCTCATGTCACAATCATGTTCCTGGAATCCTTTTATTCTAATTCTTTCTAATGTGGAAAAATGGATTTGAGAAAGAAAATGAAAGGCAGGAGGCTGGTTTCACTACTTCCTAGCTATGGGATTTGGACAATTGGCTTAATTTCTTGGCTTTCCATTTACCCATCTTTAGAAAGAAAGCAATAATACTGCCAATGCTGTAAATTGTCATGGACAATCAATGAATGATACATATGAAATGGTACAAAAAGAAATTGAAAATTTAGCTCCCATTCCTTAAAAATGTGTTCTGCATCCCCTCCTCTTTACTTTTCCCTCTCCCTCTGGCTCTCTACTTCTAACCTTTCCTCAAGCAAAACTTGAGATGACCACAATGAACCTTTCTTTGTCTAAGGCCTAATCCCATGAGGTCTCTGCCCATGACAATGTGCCAATAGACATTGCCCAGGTGAAACCTATTAAACCTTGAACAAAAGGACAAGTCTTCCATTAATTATTATGTGGTATCAAGAGAAGAATTTCTAATAACAAATCTAAATATATTACTTATTGTCCTTTAATGAAGGTCTGCATGCAGTGAGCCTTGGCATATCTTCCTTAAGAAAAATGTTTTTGATATTAACACCCTGCTTTGTGACTTGAAGGAAAAATTATTGTATGACAAGCAGTCTTTCATGTACCACATGTAGTTAAATCTTTCCTGGGGAACCCTCCACCCTCAGGTTTGCATGCTTCTGTTAAAGTTCCTCCTTTATGCTTCTACCTCCCAAATCTCAACCTATTTTTAGAGAAACTCCTGTCTCTCCTCTGGGAGACTGGCCCTAATCCCAAATTTCTCCCTTCCCACAGCCCAACTCAAAACATATCTCTCCCCACCTGAGTAGTTAGGTATACAGCAACCCCTTGACCAGGTCTCCCAGCTGCACAGGATAGCCCATAATAGGGAGGAAACAAATCTTCCAAAGTGAACCACTCTAACCTCATGGGCATGAACTGAAAGTACACCTACTTATGCTCCTAGTTTCATAGATAATAACTATTGGGCTTTGTCCCCAAAGACAAAGAAGTCTCATTTGTTCTTTTGTTATTCTACAAATATTTATTGGGTATTTTGTGTGCCAGGAACTCTCCTCAACTTTGGGGATGGTTGCTCCTCTCCTAAAGCTTGTGCTCTCCTGGAGGCATGCACTGGATATCTTCTGTGTGTTCTTCTAGATCCTCTCTTCATTCTTCTCAAGCCTACTCTGTGTCTGGAGAAAATGACCTTTATGGGACTGCCAACTGGTAGCCTTGGCTTCTTGTTGGCTTAGGGTAGTGAGAAGACTGGAAGGAAGCAGGAGAATGAGGTCTAAGTGTCTATCCTCCAACACCAGCCCTGCTGGCTCACAATCCTCACTGGAGTTTTTTCCTATGTACCACAGCTGTTCTCTCCAGGTTTAATAGCTGTCTCCAAGCTGTTCAGACCTACAGGCAATAACAGTTCCCTGATGTTGCTAAAAAGAGCACCACCATCCCTGGTTGGTTTCGCTTAACCCATGTAAGTCCTTGTGAAGGGTCATTTTATTATCTATCCTCAACTAACCATTTAAGTGGGATGTGTTCTGCTGGGATTATAACGATGCAGGGAGATAGACACAACCAAAAAGATTCCTGATACTGCTTACAAAGTCTAGGTATTGTAAAAGGAGGTAGACTATAGGTTGGAAGGCAACCTAACATCTATAGACTATAGGTTAGGTGGTTAGGAAAGGCTCTTTTGAGTAGATAACCTGATTAATGAACACAGTTTAGCAGCATTGTGCGATAGAGCATTCCAGAGACAGGGAACAGCAAGTGCAAAAGACAAAAGCAGGAAGAGCTTCTGTGGAAGAAGAAAAATAAGACAAAGTAGTGAAGGAGGTGGAGCATAATATGTGATCAGCTGGAGAAGAAGGCAGGTCCTCGTGTGGAAAAGTGATGGGAAGACATGGAAGGGTTTAGGCAGAAGGTGGCAGGATTAGCTTTACATCCTTGAAAGCACTCCCTCAGGCCCACCTGTGAGAAAATTCCTGGGGAAAGGATGAAAGCAGAAGATCCACTCGAGCCATCTGACAGGAGTATAGAGGGGAAGTGATGGTGACTGGACCAGGTGACAGTGGTAGAAATGGACAGTAAACAGGGTCTTGCCTAGAGCTTGCCAGTGAATGAGATGTAGGAGTGGGGAAAAAAAGGAATCAAGAATGACCAGAGGAGCCGGGTGCTGATAGCTCATGCCTGTAATCCTAACTATTTTGGAAGCTGAGATCTGGAGGATCGTGGTTCAAAGTTGGTCCAAGCAAATAGTTCAAAGGCTCCATTTCTAAAATAACCAGAGCAAAAATGAACTGGAGGTGTGTCTCAAGTAGTAGAGTGTCTGCTGTGCAAGTGCTAAGCCCTGAGTTCAAACTCCAGTTCTTCCAAAAAACAAAGAATGAGTGGAGGATTTGGGACATGAGCAGCTAGCTATGTAAGTGATGGTACCAAGTACAGAGATGGTGAAAACTCAGTAGGGGGACAGGGCAAGGAGGGAGTGGTTGAGGGTCATTTTAGTAATGGGGGAGGGGAATAAAATTTAGAAAACGTATCCAGTGGAGATGCTAGAATAAGAGATATAAATATGGGCATCACAGCATGGGGGAGGGGTAATGCAGAGGGGTGATGGAGGGAGAGCATGCAGTTCAGGTGCATCACCTGAACCTGGGAAGATGATGGGAAATCACTTGTAACTGCTCCTACATTTCAAGGTGCTGCTCTCTCGGCAAGTCAGTTTGTCACATTAATATGCTGAACAGTGTTTAGCTTCTTTCCTTTATTTCCTACTTTCAAATTGTATGTCTTCAGGCAGCAGAAAATAAGAAAGAGGCCCAGCTCTGAGCCACAGGTCTTTAGCAGCTGTTTCCTTATAAATGCAAAACAAGGGCCAGAGCTCATGGACCCTCTCTCTTCTCAGTTTCAGTCTGTGGAAAGCAGGGATGGCTTTACTCACTCTTGTTCCTAAAACAATCCCTGACTACCTACAGTTGGGGCTCAGAAAATGACACTCTGAACCCCAAAGTATGACAACTCTGAACAAAAGTAATAAACTCCAGGTTTTTCTCTGACCTCCCCTTAACCATTGTACCATGGGCCATGTCTTTTAACATCTTTTCTCTCCCAAAGCATACAGAGGGGCTTCCTCTGAAGCTCCATCCTAGAAGGAATGCAATCGCTATGAAGTCTCATTAACCAAGAAAGATTAACTGCTGGAGAAAGAAGAGACCTAAGGTCTCCAAGCCCTGGATACCCCACCCCACCCCCAGACTTTATTTACATAATAGACAATCTATGTCTGCTTGCATTCCTCCACTCATTCCTGTAGTCATCCTTACCCCAGCCCTTCCCTAGCCAACTCTCTGTACCTCTCTGCTGCTCAGGAAGTTAGTTAAGCCTCAATTATCTGGCCCTTCTGAGAGGCCCATCCTTTGTGTATGACTTCTGTGATGTGGTTTTCCCCTGTGCATGTTAGTAAATTTGTACCTTTCTCCTTTGTCTATTGTAGGTTTATTCAAGCAAACCTTCAAAGAAGTATTCTCAGTGCCCCTCCACTTCTACAAGCTAGTGTCTAGGTGTTGGAGTTACAACAGGAAAGAAAAGACAAAAACCTCTATGCCTTGAACTTGTTCAAAGTACAGTGTATTCACTTATGAAAGTATCACAGTAAAATCTCCTCATACTATCAGTATATGATAACTTTTTCAAAAAATTTCTATACTTACAGAACTTACCTTCTTATGGAGGGAGATAAAAAATAAACAAGAACCAGGTATGGTGGTATACACTTATAACCTCAACACTGAGGAGGCTAAAGCTGGAGGATCATGAGTTCAAAGCCAGCCTGGGTTACATAGGAGGACCCTGTCTCAAAAAATCAAAGCCAACCAACCAAACAGCGACGACAACAACAACAACAAAACCAAAACAGTCAGAAAGCATGAAAAGAAAAAAAGGGAAAGGAAAAAGAAACAGTAGGGACCTGAATCAGGAACCGTCTGCCATTGGGAAAACAAAGGTGTCATTTAAGTAGCTACACCTATAATGTTCTCCCTCCCCAGCACCCACTGGGCATCTCTTGCTCTTCAAACCCCAGTTCAAGTTCTATCTCTCTGCTATGAATTGAGTGTGTCTCCCAGAGTCCCTGTATTGGAAACTTAATCCCCAGTGTCATATGTTTGTGGCATTTGTAGCTGTAGTCTTTGAGAAGTAATTAGGATTAGATCAGGTCATGAGGATGAGGTCCCCCTGATGCAATTAGTGGCTTTATAAGAGGATGTGTGACCCAAGAAGGCTAACTTGCTCTGCCTTGCCTTGTGATGCCCTGTGCAGTGTTGGTACTTGGCAGAAGGTCATCACCAAGAAGATGAAGGTCATCATCAACAAGAAGACCCTCTTGATATTGAACCTTCAGAGCCATGAGTTGAATAAATTTTTATTCTGTAAAACTTACCCAGGTTGTGGTATTCAATTATAGCAACAAAAAATGGACTTAGATTTTCCACAAAGCTCTTCTCAAATACTGTAGTTTATATTCCCCTTTCTTCTCTAGACAACCTTGATACCCACAGTCAAGGTCACATGATTTAAAGGCTGTTTTCATTGACTTTTTCCTCCTAACTAAACTCTCAAGCCTTCTAAACCAAGAGGAAAATTCTTTGTACTTCTTGTGTCACTTGTAGCACAAAAGAGAGTAACAAATGTGGTTGACTTACTGACTAAATGAGGAATTCTTCAGTCATTTGTATTTGACAATGACAAACCAGGAGACAAATATACATGTATATATGTGAGTCTCTTATGTCATGCTGACACCTCTTCGGGACCTGATTGTAAATTTAAAAAAGACTAAGGCGAGATGGACAGGAGGGGTGGAAAGAGGAGACTCCAGGTGATTATGACTTGTCTGAAAGCAAATGCTTGTGACATGGGCACTGGGGAATAGATTTTTAGAAACAGTACAGGGAAAGAAACAGAGAACACCAGTGTCTTGGGGAAGAAGAAATGAATAGCAGAGGAAAAAGATGAAAAGGGTGCTTTTGTAAATTTTGTAACTTTAAGTTTTTTTTAAAAAGGAAAAATAAATCTATGAAGAGCTTGACAAACTCAAAAGGAAAAAACCCAAATGACCCAATTTATTTTATTTATTTTTTTTTTCATTTTTCTTTTATTATTCATATGTGCATACAAGGCTTGGTTCATTTCTCCCCCCTGCCCCCACCCCCTCCCTTACCACCCACTCCACCCCCTCCCGCTCCCCCCCCTCAATACCCAGCAGAAACTATTTTGCCCTTATTTCTAATTTTGTTGTAGAGAGAGTATAAGCAATAATAGGAAGGAACAAGGGGTTTTGCTGGTTGAGATACGGATAGCTATACAGGGCATTGACTCACATTGATTTCCTGTGCGTGGGTGTTACCTTCTAGGTTAATTCTTTTTGATCTAACCTTTTCTCTAGTTCCTGGTCCCCTTTTCCTATTGGCCTCAGTTGCTTTAAGGTATCTGCTTTAGTTTCTCTGCATTAAGGGCAACAAATGCTAGCTAGTTTTTTAGGTGTCTTACCTATCCTCACCCCTCCCTTATGTGCTCTCGCTTTTATCATGTGCTCATAGTCCAATCCCCTTGTTGTGTTTGCCCTTGATCTAATGTCCACATATCAGGGAGAACATACGATTTTTGGTCTTTTGGGCCGGGCTAACCTCACTCAGAATGATGTTCTCCAATTCCATCCATTTACCAGCGAATGATAACATTTCGTTCTTCTTCATGGCTGCATAAAATTCCATTGTGTATAGATACCACATTTTCTTAATCCATTCGTCAGTGCTGGGGCATCTTGGCTGTTTCCATAACTTGGCTATTGTGAATAGTGCCGCAATAAACATGGATGTGCAGGTGCCTCTGGAGTAACAGTCTTTTGGGTATATCCCCAAGAGTGGTATTGCTACATTCCCACCAACAGTGTAAGAGGGTTCCTTTTTCCCCGCATCCTCGCCAACACCTGTTGTTGGTGGTGTTGCTGATGATGGCTATTCTAACAGGGGTGAGGTGGAATCTTAGTGTGGTTTTAATTTGCATTTCCTTTATTGCTAGAGATGGTGAGCATTTTTTCATGTGTTTTCTGGCCATTTGAATTTCTTCTTTTGAGAAAGTTCTGTTTAGTTCACATGCCCATTTCTTTATTGGTTCATTAGTTTTGGGAGAATTTAGTTTTTTAAGTTCCCTGTATATTCTGGTTATCAGTCCTTTGTCTGATGTATAATTGGCAAATATTTTCTCCCACTCTGTGGGTGTTCTCTTCAGTTTAGAGACCATTTCTTTTGATGAACAGAAGCTTTTTAGTTTTATGAGGTCCCATTTATCTATGCTATCTCTTAGTTGCTGTGCTGCTGGGGTTTCATTGAGAAAGTTCTTACCTATACCTACTAACTCCAGAGTATTTCCTACTCTTTCTTGTATCGACTTAAGAGTTTGGGGTCTGATATTAAGATCCTTGATCCATTTTGAGTTAATCTTGGTATAGGGTGATATACATGGATCTAGTTTCAGTTTTTTGCAGGCTGCTAACCAGTTTTCCCAGCAGTTTTTGTTGAAGAGGCTGCTATTTCTCCATCGTATATTTTTAGCTCCTTTGTCAAAGATAAGTTGCTCATAGTTGTGTGGCTTCATATCTGGATCCTCTATTCTGTTCCACTGGTCTTCATGTCTGTTTTTGTGCCAGTACCATGCTGTTTTTATTGTTATTGCTTTGTAATATAGTTTGAAGTCAGGTATTGTGATACCTCCTGCATTGTTCTTTTGACTGAGTATTGCCTTGGCTATTCGTGGCCTCTTGTGTTTCAATATAAACTTAATGGTAGATTTTTCAATCTCTTTAATGAATGTCATTGGAATTTTGATGGGAATTGCATTAAACATGTAGATTACTTTGGGGAGTATCGACATTTTTACTATGTTGATTCTACCAATCCATGAGCATGGGAGATATCTCCACTTTCTATAGTCTTCCTCAATCTCTTTCTTCAGAAGTGTATAGTTTTCCTTGTAGAGGTCTTTCACATCTTTTTGTTAGGTTTACACCTAGGTATTTGATTTTGTTTGAGGCTATTGTAAATGGAATTGTTTTCATACATTCTTTTTCCGTTTGCTCATTGTTAGTGTATAGAAATGCTAATGATTTTTCTATGTTGATTTTATATCCTGCTACCTTGCTATAGCTATTGATGATGTCTAGAAGCTTCTGAGTAGAGTTTTTTGGGTCTTTAAGGTATAGGATCATGTCGTCTGCAAATAGGGATATTTTGACAGTTTCTTTACCTATTTGTATTCCTTTTATTCCTTCTTCTTGCCTAATTGCTCTGGCTAGGAATTCCAGTACTATGTTGAATAGGAGTGGAGATAGTGGGCATCCTTGTCTGGTTCCTGATTTTAGAGGGAATGGTTTTAATTTTTCTCCATTAAGTATAATGCTGGCTGTAGGTTTGTCATATATAGCTTTTATAATGTTGAGGTAATTTCCTTCTATTCCTAGTTTTCTTAGAGCTTTTATCATGAAATGATGTTGGATCTTATCAAAGGCTTTTTCTGCGTCTATTGAGATGATCAAGTGGTTTTTGTCTTTGCTTCTGTTAATGTGGTTTATTACGTTTATTGATTTTCGTATGTTGAACCACCCCTGCATCCCTGGGATGAAGCCTACCTGGTCGTGGTGAATAATCTTTTTGATGTGTTGCTGAATTCGGTTTGCCATTATTTTGTTGAGGATTTTTGCATCAATGTTCATTAAGGAGATTGGCCTATAGTTCTCCTTTTTGGAGGTGTCTTTGCCTGGTTTTGGGATAAGTGTAATACTGGCTTCATAAAATGTGTTTGGCAGTTTTCCTTCCCTTTCTATTTCATGGAACAGTTTAAGGAGGGTTGGTATCAGTTCTTCTTTAAAGGTCTGATAGAATTCAGCAGAGAATCCATCAGGTCCTGGACTTTTCTTTTTGGGGAGACTCTTGATTGCTGCTTCAATTTCATTTTGTGTTATAGGTCTGTTCAGGTGATTAATTTCCTCTTGGTTCAGTTTTGGATGATCATATGTATCTAGAAATCTGTCCATTTCTTTTAGATTTTCAAATTTATTTGAATATAGGTTCTCAAAGTAGTCTCTGATGATTTCCTGGACTTCCATGGTGTTTGTCATTATCTCCCCTTTTGCATCCCTAATTCTACTAATTTGGGTTTTTTCTCTCCTCATTTTAGTCAGGTTTGCCAGGGGTCTATCGATCTTGTTTATTTTTTCAGAGAACCAACTTTTTGTTTCATTAATTCTTTGTATGGTTTTTTTGGTTCCTATTTCGTTGATTTCAGCTCTTATTTTTATTATTTCTCTCCTTCTATTTGTTTTGGGATTTGCTTGTTCTTGTTTTTCTAGGAGTTTGAGATGTATCATTAGGTCATTGATTTGGGATCTTTCAATCTTTTTAATATATGCACTCATGGCTATAAACTTTCCTCTCAAGACTGCCTTAGCTGTGTCCCATAGGTTCCGGTAGGTTGTGTTTTCATTTTCATTGACTTCTAGGAACTTTTTAATTTCCTCTTTTATTGCATCGATGATCCATTCTTCATTAAGTAATGAGTTATTTAGTTTCCAGCTCTTTGCATGTTTTTTGTCTTTACTTTTGTTGTTGAGTTCTACTTTTACTGCATTGTGGTCAGATAGTATGCATGGTATTATTTCCATTTTCTTATATTTGCTGAGGCTTGCTTTGTGCCCTAGGATATGATCTATTTTGGAGAAGGTTCCATGGGCTGCTGAGAAGAATGTATATTGTGTAGAGGTTGGATGAAATGTTCTGTAGACATCTACTAGGTCCACTTGATCTATTGCATATTTTAGATCTTGGATTTCTTTATTGAGTTTTTGTTTGGATGACCTATCTATTGATGATAATGGAGTGTTAAAGTCTCCCACAACCACTGTGTTGGCGTTTATATATGCTTTTAGGTCTTTCAGGGTATGTTTGATGAAATTGGGTGTGTTGACATTGGGTGCGTACAGATTGATGATTATTATTTCCTTTTGGTCTATTTCCCCTTTTATTAGTATGAAATGTCCTTCTTTATCTCGTTTGATGAATGTAGGTTTGAAGTCTACTTTGTCAGAGATAAGTATTGCTATTCCTGCTTGTTTTCGGGGGCCATTGGCTTGGTAAATCTTCTTCCAGCCTTTCATCCTAAGCATATGCTTATTTCTGTCGGTGAGATGAGTCTCCTGTAAGCAACAAATTGTTGGATCTTCTTTTTTAATCCATTTTGTCAAACGGTGTCTTTTGATGGGTGAATTAAGTCCATTAACATTAAACATTAGTACTGATAGGTATGTGGTGATTCCTGCCATTTAGTTATCTTAGTTGTTTGAAGGTTTGATTGTGTGTACCTAACTTGATGTTACTCTCTACTGTCTTGCTTTTTCTTATCCTGTGGTTTGGTGCTGCCTGCCTTTTCATGGTTAAGTTGGGTGTCACTTTCTGTGTGCAGGATCCCTTGAAGAATCTTTTGTAATGGTGGCTTTGTGGTCACATAATGTTTTAGTTTCTGCTTATCATGGAAGACTTTTATTGCTCCATCTATTTTGAATGATAGCTTTGCTGCGTAGAGTATCCTGGGGTTGAAGTTATTTTCATTCAGTGCCCGGAAGATCTCACCCCACGCTCTTCTTGCTTTTAATGTTTCTGTTGAGAAGTCTGCTGTGATTTTGATGGGTTTACCTTTGTATGTTACTTGTTTTTTCTCTCTTGCAGCCTTCAATATTCTTTCCTTAGTTTCTGAACTTGTTGTTTTAATGATGATATGTCGTGGAGTAGTTCTATTTTGATCTGGTCTGTTTGGTGTCCTGGAGGCCTCTTGCATTTGTATGGGAATATCTTTCTCTAGATTTGGGAAATTTTCCGTTATTATTTTGTTGAATATATTACGCATTCCCTTCGCTTGCACCTCTTCTCCTTCTTCGATGCCCATGATTCTCAAGTTTGGTCTTTTGATGGAGTCGGTGAGTTCTTGCATTTTCTTTTCACAGGTCTTGAGTTGTTCAATTAATAGTTCTTCAGTTTTTCCTTTAATTACCATTTCATCTTCAAGTTCTGAGATTCTGTCTTCTGTTTGTTCTATTCTGCTGGATTGGCCTTCCGTTTTGTTTTGCAGTTCTGTTTCGTTCTTTTTTCTGAGGTTTTCCATATCCTGGCTGTTTTCTTCTTTATTGTTGTCTACTTTTGTCCTGAGTTCATTTATCCATTTATTCATTGTGTTCTCTCTTTCACTTTGGTGTTTATACAGTGCTTCTATGGTTTCCTTTATTTCTTCTTTTGCTTTTTCAAATTCTCTATTTTTATTGTCTTGGAATTTCTTGAGTGTCTCCTGTACATTTTGGTTGACCCTATCCAGTATCATCTCTATAAAATTCTCATTGAGTACTTGTAGTATATCTTCTTTTAAATTATTCTTGTGGGCTTCATTGGGTCCTTTGGCATAGTTTATCTTCATTTTGTTGGAGTCTGGATCTGAGTTTCTGTTCTCTTCATTCCCCTCTGGTTCCTGTACTAATTTTTTGCTGTGGGGAAACTGGTTTCCTTGTTTTTTCTGTCTTCCCGTCATTGTCCTTGGTGTTGTTACTGTCCCTGTACTGTGTGTAATTAAGTATTTTCTAGCTTGTAATAATAACAATGGTAATATTGAGAATGGAAGAGTGAGCTGAGATGGAAAGCAAGAAGTTAAAGAAAAGGGGGAAACAAATATACAGACAAGAGGGAGAAAGCAGAACAAGGTATCAGACAAGAGAGTTTCAAAGGTATAAACAGGGAGTGTTAGTGTACTAATCGACAGTAAGCTGAACAGACAAGAGAGACAGAGAGAGGATTGAAAATCAAAGATAAAAAAAATAAAAAATAAGTATATGAAAGTAATATCTATATATAAAAATGAATTAAAATAAAATGGAAAATAGAAAAATTAAAAAAAAAAAACCAAAAAACTTCCAGGTTTATATGCAATGCAATTTCAGTCTTAATAATTTGGATGTCCGTCTCAATCTCCAGTCTTGGAGTTGGTGCCTCAGATGTTGTTCTGTAGTTGTCTCATCAAAGGGGATGCATAAAGTAGAACAAAACTACACTCACACACACAGAGAAGAAAAAAAAAAAAAAGCCCCCCCCAAGTGTCCCCAGTTCAAATGCAATACAGTTTCAGTAAGTTTTTCGGCTTGCAGGTGTAATTCAGTTGTTCTCTCATCAAAGGTAGGGAGAAAAAGAAAAAAAAAGCGTCTGGAGGCAGTTCTGAGAGTGGTATCTGCAACTGTGGCTTGCCTGCCTGCTGCTCTCAGCCTGTAGCTGAGGGCGTTATTTATGCAGATCTCTGGGGTGAGCTACCACTCACCTGGTCCCACAGGCTTTGTTTGCTCAGAGTTCTCCTGTGCGGGGGCCTCTGCTACAGGCTTTCCCCTTTCCAAGCACTGGGAAAGGTGACACTGCCCCGCGTTGTCAGGCCTGCATGTTTATTTACAGTTCACGTGGGAAATGGGTCTTCCCTCCTCTCACAAGCTTCCCCGCTCCTGGTTGCTGGGCGCACCCCGCTCCCACCAGAGCCTCTCCGGCCGGCCCGGCTTGTTTATTTACAGTCCCGGGAAGGATTCCCTTCCCCCAATCTTCAGCGCTCAGGGTGCCCCACCCTCTTTCCAGCGTGTCTTAACTGTTCTTACTGCTTAGTACTCAGTTTCTCTTTTTTTCCCGGGTGGAGGTCAGTCTGTCCAGGGGGCTATGCTGCTCTGGCCCAGGCTTGTCTGTGGGGCTACCGCGGTACCGCGAAGCTCACCTGGTCCGCATCTTCCCAAGCCGTATGGGCGCCGGCCACTGGCAGCCTGGGGGCCCTCCTCGGTTCTCCGTTTAACGTGAAGTGGAGATTCTCTTCGCCGGCTGGAGGTGTGGAGGGGTCAAAGTTATGCCTTTTCCCGGTGATTATGCCTGCAAAGTGTGTCTCCAGCGTCTCTCCAAGATTTCACTATAGGAGGGTCGCTTTCTGCTTCCTACCTCTAGCCGCCATCTTGGAATTCTCCTGACCCAATTTATAAACAGGCAATAGACCTAAGTAGATCTTTCTCAAAAGATGACTACAAATGGCCAACAGGTACAAGAAAAAAAAAAGTTCAACATCACTAATCCTCAGGGAAGTGCAAATCAAAACCAAAATAAGATATCACCAGACTCCAGTTATCAAAAAACCAAAGATAATAAATGCTGGCATGGATGTGGATAAAAGGCAATTCTTGCACGCTGCCAGTGGGAAAACAAATTAGTAGAGATATTATGGAAAACAGTATGGAAGTTCCTCCAGAAATTACAAATATAACTACCATGTGATCCAGTAATCCCACTACTGGGTATAGATTCCAAAGGAAATGAAATCAGTATGTTAAGGAAACATCTACACTTCCATATTCATTGCAGCACTATTTACAATAACCAAAAAATGTAATCAACATAGAAATCCATCAACAATTGAATAGATGAAGAAAATGTGCTATATATGTGTAATAGAACATCATTTAGCCATAAAAAGAGAATGAAATCCTGTCATTTGAAACAACATGGATGGAACTAGATATTGTTAAGTAAAATAAGACAGATACGGAAAGACAAGTACCACATAATCTCACTTATATACGAAATATTTTAAAAAGGTTGGAGAAAGATTGATCAGTGGGTAGCGAATTAGCGTTAGAAGTCCCATCACCCAAAGTAATAGAGACATCCTCAGGGTCCTTTCAACTTGAAGGAATCTAACATCTGCAATGTTGTTACCAACTTCAGCCTGAACACTTCATGTAGCTCAAAGAAAAATCTTATACAACAAGGCTAATTCCAGAACCTGCACACCCATGTTTATTGCAGCATTATGCACAATAGCTAAGCTATGGAAATAGCCAAGATGCCCCACTACTGATGAAGGGATTAAGAAAATGAGGTATTTATACACAATGGAATTTTATTAAACCATAAAGAAGAATGAAATTTTGTCATTCACAGGTAAATTGTTGGAAATAGAGAACATAATATTAAGTTAACCAGGTTCAGAAAGCCAAAGTCTGCATGCTTTCTGTCATATGTGGAATATAGATCTAAAGCAAATATAAACAATGTTATGAAAAACAGGTCATGCTAAGGAGAGATCACTAACAGGTGAGGGAGGATAAAAGAAGGAAGTTAAGAAGGTGAATATGGTTGATGTACTTTCTATACAAGAATGAATATAGAATTTTAAAACCTTTAGGAATAACCATAAGAAGGGAACTAAGTTAAAAGGAGAAAAATAGAAGGAATGGACCAATTCAGGTTATAATATATATGTATTATGGAAATGTCACAATGAAACCCCCTATACAATTATCTTATAATAATAAAAATGTCTCTTTCAAAAACAGAGGACAGGGAGGTAAAACAGGTCCTGACTGGGGGTTAGTAACAGTCAGAGGGGAAGGATGTAAGGAAAGGTGCAGGAGGTTAATATGGTGGAAATGTTATGTACTCATATATGAAAATGGAAAAATGAGACCTGTTGAAACCACTCCAGAAATGGGGGATGTGGAGGGGGTGAATTCAACTATGATATATTGTAAGAACTTTTATTAATGTCCCAATGTACCCATGTACTTCCCAGTACAACAATAATTTTAAAAAGACAGAAGTTCTAATGTGCTATTGCATGGGAGGGTGACTATAGATCATGATATTGTTCTGTATGTTCCAAAAAACTAGGAGGATTTTTGAATGTCTTCACAATAAGGAAATGATAAATGTTTGGGGGCATACATAGGTTCAATCTGGCTTGAACATTACATAATGTATACATATATTAAAACTTCACATGGTACTCCATAAATGTGTGTAATTTTTATGCTTTATATACCAGCTAAACAAATCAATTTAAATTTTTTTTAAAAGAAGAAAAAGTGCAAGAAAGACTGTGTTAGTAACTTTCTAAATACATTCTCAAACTGACAAATTGAGTTCCTCTTCAAGGGCTTTCCAAAGTTGGAAAGGGATTAACATCCCTGGTCCTCTGCAGCATTTGTTAGAAAGATAGGACTTCACTTTGCAAGCAGACTTCTCATCTTCCTTCCCTTCTGGTGTAACAAAAAAATAAATGAGGACAATGTTATAGGAAGAGCATTTCCTTCATCCTCACATTCTCACCCAAACTATAGACGATCCTCCAGCTCCTGTCCGCTAGGGGAGAGTTTTGAGAACACCTGTACTTTATGTCTCTCATCTGTCATCAGCTCCTTCCCATGGGACAGAAAGAGATGGGGAAGAGCAGGATAGTCACACGCCATATTACACAGGAGGCAGGATCACTGTGGAGAGTGACAACCAGTTTTGGCCCCCTGTTGTCACTGCACTCAGCCTCTCAGATCTGCATGTACATCATGGGCAGCTGTGTTTCCTCTCCCAACTAGAAAACAGACTAACCAGGCCTTCCTCTGGTAGGCCTCTCAGGTTGTGACCTTTACCATAAGGGCTGAAAATGGCCAAGGTGCACATGGCAAGGACATTCTGCTTTGGAGAGGAAGGTAGAAGGCCTTGCCATGTCCTGTTACTGGCTAAAATGCTGATAAGAATTTGATCCTTGTATTCTCAATTGCTGAGAACCTGTAGAAGAGGAAGGGTGATTTATTAACACCCACAGACTTCTAACACAATTGAATTCTCCTGATTAGAAGGCATCTTAGAGAAGTGCCTAAGATATCAAACACATGGCACCATTCTATCTCATAATAAACACTAGAAAGTGGAATCTACACTTTTTTTTTTAATCAAGAAACTGAGGCAGCTCTATGTCTCTATTGTTTCAGGAAAAAAATTTTCAAGGAGAATTTTCCAACTAAGAAATACTCCAAAGTTCTCATTTTAACAAATAAGAATTAAACTACTGAAGTATGTTCTGAAATCCTTGAAAATTTTCAAATTAACATTACAAATTTCCTGAGAAAGGCACAATGTCACTTTAGTGGCATTCCTGGCAAAGATGCATACCTTGAAACAAATCATAAGAAAACAGTCAGGTAAACTCAAATTGGGTGAAATTTTATGAAATAAAGGGCATGTACTGTTCACAAATGTCAGTCATAGCTGAGCAGTAGTGGCTCATGCTTGTAATCCTAGCTACTTGGGAAGCTGAGATCAGCAGGATAGCAGTTCCAGGCCAACCTCAGAAAAAAGTTCTTGAGACCCCATCACAACAGAAAAAAACTTGGGCTTGGTGGTGCATACCTGTCATCCCAGTGACAGCAGGTAGCACACAATAGGAGGATTGAGGTACAGGTCAGTATGGGCAAAAAGCAAGACCCTGTCTCAAAAATAATCAGAGCACCAGCAATCCCACTCCTGGGATATACCCAAAGGAATGTGACTCTGATTATTATGAAGGCACCTGCACACCCATGTTTATTGCAGCACTATTACAATAGCCAAGTTATGGAAACAGCCAAGATGCCCCACTATGGACGAATGGATTAAGAAAATGTGGTACTGATACACAATGGAATTTTACTCAGCCACAAAGAAAAGAAGAATAAATTCTGTCATTTGCAAGTAAATGGATGGAACTGGAGAACATTATCTTAAGCAAAGTTAGTCAGGCTCAGAAGGCCAAAAATTGCATGTTCTCCCTCATAGACGGATTATAGACCTAAAACAAATGCAGTAATATTTTTGGATATGGGTCATACACTAAAGCAAGACTGAACACAGGAGGGGTAGGGAAAGGGAAGGAAACCTAAAACTTGAATGTGGTTGATGTGCTCCCTGTAGAGGAGGGAATAAAGTAATCTTAAACTGGCAGAGGCCAACAAGAGGGTGAAACAGGTTCTGCCTGGAAGGTGGAGGGAGGTGGCCTGAACAATGTATACACATGTGAGTAAATGTAAAAATGATAAAATAAAAATAAATAAATAAATGAAAAGCAGGGGGTACTAATGAGAGAGGGTAGGATAAATAGCGAAGGTGAAGGAGGGTAAATATGGTCAAGGTACTTAATATACTTGTATGAAAACAGAACAATGAAACCTGTTGAAATTATTTTAAGAAAGGGGGAAGAAGTGTGAGAGAAAATGATGGAGGGGGTGAATATAAGCAAAGTATAGTGTAAGCATATATGGAAATGTCACAATGAAATTCCCCTGTGCAACTAATACATGCTAGTAAAATGGTTTTTTTAAAGTCCACAATGTCCCAATGTTGAAGCACTGAATGTTGTTAGGAAATATTTACTGATGTTGTTATAAGCTCTACAACTTACTTTGAAAAGGTTCAATAAAAATAAACAAAATATATTATACCATGTCTAGGATATGAGATATGACATATGTGAGAGAGCAACTATGACAAAATATTATCAAGGTCTTGATTATGGTGAACATATATGGCAAGTCTTATTATTCTTACAACTTTTCAGTAGGACTGAAAATTTTCAAATGAAAAGGTTAAATAAAAAAAAACATAATCCCCAACAAGATGTTTATGCTTCAAGAATACATAATTCTTATGTATTCTTGAAACTTCCAAAGAGGATTAAATAAGTCTTGGGGATGCCATAGAGATACAAAATAATTTTATAACAAATCCCCTGTGTCTCAGGGCACTGAGACTGTAATTTAGGCCACATCACATGGGAATCTAACTGTCTGAGCACTGCTTTCTAATCCGAATGTCAAAATAGACCTTGTCAGACAGGCAGGGTTAGAACGTGGTGGCCCACATAGTGATGCTTGCTTTAGCTGGTTGGTTTTAGGGCCATTCACAGGCATTCTCACTTACCAGCCATCTCTGGGCTTGCAGCCTTCCAACTTCTCCACTCCTATTTCAATCTACCACTATATTGAAAATACAGTTGTGCCTTCATAACAGCAAAAAAATTCAAAAAATTATTCAACACTCAAGACACACCTGGACTCACAGATTTTATTTAAAAAATATATTTGCATTGCCCTTCAGGCTTTTTTTCACAGAAACACACGTGCATAAATCTACTTGATAGCAGGATTTCTTGTTATATCAGTTTAAAAATACTTCCTTGAGGGCTGGTGGAATGGCTCAAGGGAAGAGTGCCTGCCTAGCAAGCACAAGACACTGAGTTCAAACCCCAGGACCACCAAAAAGAAAAAAAAAAAAAACTTCCTTGAAAGAGGTCCAAGGTAGACATGCCTTATGCCAAATTGTGTTAGGGTAAAGCATAAATTATGACCATGCTATAGTTTGAGTCTTGAATGTCCCCCAAAGGTCCACAAGTTGAAGGATTGGTCCCCAGCTGTGGTACTAGCTAGTGGTAGAATCTTAGGAGGTGGGGTAAGTGGAAGGAAGTTAGGACTTGGGGCATGTGCTCAGGAAGAGGATATGGAGATCCTACTTCCTCCTATCTCTCTCTGTTTCCTGGCTGCCATGAGATAAACAGGTCTCTTTCACAACGTATTCTCGCAGTGATTAACTGTGCCATCACAGTCCTAAAGCAACAAGTCAAGTGACCATGGAATGTAAAACCATGAGTCAAAGTAACCCTCGTCTCATTGTAAACTGATTGTCTTAAGTATTTTGGCACAGTAAAGAAAGATGACTACAACAGACTGTTTCATATAATTCATTTTTACCATAAATGTCATGTAATTTGCAAATTCTATTTGAGTTACACAGCCACAATACCATTCTCTCTTTATCAGTCCATTTACAAGCCAATGCAACATTTATGGACACTCAGTATGTGTCAGATACTGGACTCAATAAACATTATCTTACTGGATACTTGCCATATTATTAAGTATAAGGCAGTTTGTTTATTTTGCAGACAAGAAGATTAAAGCTCAAATGGTAAAGTCACTTGTCAAAGGACACAATTTATTAGCAGCAGAACTTGAGTGCAGATCTAGTTCACTCTATAGTCCAGATCTTAACACTACTCCATACCTATTGCTATGATTTTGTATGGTTGTCCCCCAGGGGATTCATGTGTTGAAGAGTTGGTCCTCAGAGTAGTAGTGTTGAGGTGGTAGAGACTTTAACAGGTGGGACCCAATGGAAGGTAATGAGGTCATGGGGACACCACTTTGGAAGGGATTCATGCAGGTCTTTCTATACAACAGTAGTTCCCCTGAGAAAGGCTGCTATAAAGGAATCTAGCCAGACCCAGAATCTGTCTTCTGCTTGTACCACTTACCACTTTTACATATATTCGCCCAACTGTGACGCCATCCACTGTGACACTTACCAGAGCTGAGCAGATGTCAGCAGTGGGCAAATCTACTATTTGAGACACACCTCCAGTCCATTTTACTCTGGTTATTTTTGGAGATGAGTTCTTGTGAATTGTTTACCAGGACTGGCTTGGAGCCATGATCCTCCAATCTCAACCTCCCAAGTAGGTAGGATTATAGATGTGAGCCACTGGCAATTGGCTTAGCAACATGTCCTTGATCCTCCAGAACTGTGAACTAAACACATTTCTTTTTAAAGTACCCAACCTCAGATATTTTGGTATAACAACAGAAAACAGACCTAGATCCCATCAACTGCCAAGCACCCTCTTGGATTCCAGCAGACCAACAAGAGAACACATGGAGACATCAGAACCTTAAGAAAGCTCTAGGACACACCAAACAAGAAAACAAGAGCATTTCCTGTGATAGGAAGAATGAGAAACTTTTCCTTTAAGCGTTCAATTTTTTTGCCTAGATCTCTTGAGCTCCATTCACACTCACAGGACAAAGTAAAAGGCTCATGTAATTTTTTTTGCCATTTGTTCTCTTCCTGAGATTTTCCTGGACAATTTTGGATGATGTTTTGAACCAAAATCACATTCTTCTGCCACCCATCCAAAAGTTCAAAATGCCTATTTTATACAGGCTGCACCAGAAGCTTCAGGTCATAATTCACACATAAAAAGTACAATATGGAATATGAAAATCTGAAATACATACTGCATAGGTAATGGCAGTAAAAAGCCAATGATATTTTAAAGATTTAGTATTTATCATTGTAACACAGCTTTTATGTTTGATGTTAGACGAAGCTCTGAGCTCACTTCTGAATCAATGCTATTTTATTGCTCACTGTTATATTTATGGAATGTTACTGTGAACAAAGCAGAGCAGGCCAAGTCTATTCCCAACACAATCTATAAATAATGTAAGTAAATAAACTAAGCAAATCTTCATGAAGCAATACATTATTTACTATTTCTTGTTGCTGGAATATGAGTTTAAATTTTGGTTACATATTAATGTACGATCTTAGCCTTAGTTTTGAGGTCTCCCCAAGGAGTCAAATCCTAAAACTTAACTTAGAATTAACCTTATAGGCCTTGCAACTCTACATAAAAGCCATATTCCTCTCCAGAGTCAGGAATCAGGCTAGACTATGGAAGTAACTCTCTATCAGAGGTCAACGATCTACAATTATCCCAAGAAAGTCCACATCAAGATCATAGTGCAACTAAGCCAAGTGAATGTACATGTGATAGTCTTTGGCCAACTGTGTTTTGTGAGACAAAATTACAAGACCAGGAATTTATCTCACTGATCAAAGCTATTTTAATGTTCATGTATTATACTCCAAGGGGGAGCCACTCAAATTTTCTTTAAGTAATAGAGTATATTTAATAATTTTTTTCTTCATTCAAAAAAAATATTGAGTCCTACCACGATGCGATGTCCTGTCTGTTTAGAGATGACAGTCATAGGGCATAGAGAATTAAATGGTTAAATAAATGAAATGTTTTTACTAGTAATGAAGAAAATAAAAGATTGATATGATGAAAAATGATGAGGTCACTTTAGAAAGAGTTACTAGAGAATGTTTCTTGAAGAAAGTAACATTTGAACTGTAGCATCCTAAAGTTGACTTATTTTTTATGAGAAAGAGAATTATCTTTTTATTTTTCAGTTTTACTGCCAGCGAAAATTCATTGATATGTAGTGCTATGGTTTGAATGTGTCCCCTAAATTCATGAGTTGGAAATTTAATCCTCAATGTTGTTGGAGGTGGAGCTTAATAAAAGGTGATAGGTCATGAGGACTCTGCCCTTGTAAGTGGATTAATATCATTATTGTGAGAGTGGGTTATCTTCAGAGTGGACTTGTTACAAAAACAGACTCTTCTTGTCCTTTCTGCTCTCTTCCCTTCTGCCTTCTGTCATGGGATGATGTAACACAAAGGACCTCACCAGATGACCAAAGGTGAATATGACCACTGGCAGCTTGGATAGACTCAAAAGGAAGGGGCGAGGGGAGAAGCTGGAGAAATACCACTGAGCTAAAGATGTCCTGGCTAAAAAGCCATCCGTAAAGATGGCATCCCCATCTGCCTTCATCCTAGTAAGATCCCTGCTTGACTCCTGTTCCTACAGAGCAAGCAGAAGTGGTCTCATTCACAGCCCCAGGAGGCAAAGGCCTTACTTGTTTGGGAAATTTGCCCTAATCTTTTAACTGTGCTTGAAAAGTTCTACAGCTCTGCCACTCATGGATTTCACCCCTGAATTCTCTGAAATTAAAGGGTTAGAAAAGATCTGCAGATGTTTCCCAGTCAATGCCCTGCCTCAGAAGGGGAGAAATGAACAAAGTACTCAGGATAGAGATGGGAAGCTTAGTTAGAGGACCAGGCCCTAAGCAAATTTATAAAGAGGGTGAAAGTTGACTTTTACCTATAATTACAGCACCTTTCTCTGGTGAGGTTAATGGGTCTTAGTTTTCTAATGCCTACCTGCTCTATGAGGCTGCCTCTCAGGAAAATATCAAGGCAAAAAAGACCATAATAGATGAACTTGCTCCAAGTAGGGAAGAATGCAAAAAAAGTTTAATGTTAATCAATTGTAACCCTTATTAAAGATTTACTCATAGGTTGGAATGGGATGGAAGAGGAAGAAGAGCTGCCATCTAACAAGGACACTAAATAGGCCAATTAGAGAAAGATGAGATGAGAATGGCACTTTTTAAACATTTTATTGGCATATTTGAAGAAAAGTGTACTTATGAGTGTACAGGTCAATGAAATTTCAAAAACTGAACAAGCTCATGCAACTCAACACACAGAAGAAACTGAGCACAGGCAACCACACCCTCATGCTCCTTCAGGCACAACCACTTTCCTGACTTCTAACACCATTTATGAGTCTGGCCTGTTTCTGAACTTCACATAAGTGAATTCATATAGTGTACTCTTTCATACCTGGCTTCTTTTGCTTCACATCATGTTTGTGAGGTTTATTCATACTGTTGCAAGCAGTTAGTTATTCATTCTCATTGCTTTATAGGATAAGAAACCATCTTGTAAATGTCAATATTTGACCCTCAGGACTGAATTCCAAGCATGCTTAAAGAGAGAAAATATAAACTCATCCCTAGAGTAAAATTAACTCCCTTGGCTGAAATCATTTTTATTTTGCTCATTGAGCACTGAGCGCTAATGCATTTTCTTAGGCTCTCTTATTTAATTTGAGCTGCTCTTCACATCAGGATACAGACAGATAAGTTCAAGTCACAACCCTTTCCCTCTACCAAAGGAACAAAGCCAAGCTGTTCTGCTCCAATTTTATTTCTTCTATTACAAGTGACTGCCTGAAGATCCATCAACAACAGCTGCCAGAGACCCATCCTCTGGGGGACTTATTTAGCTCAGTCAGTCATTTGATAGTTGGCATTTGTTCACAGGTTGCAAACATCAGAAAGTGCTTGTGATCATTATCTAGATGATTTTAAGCCTTGCAAATACTTACATGCAAAGGCATGGGGTTACAACTGCTCTTGAATTCCTAAGTATACACTTAGTCTCTCCTGCCAGCTTACCTCTCGTTGGACACCTCGGGAGTGGTGGTGTCAGAACAAGAGGCTTCCAGTTCTTACAAGACTGTAAATCATCCCTAATTTTTGCCTGAATGGCTGTAATGTGTAAAACAAGACAGGTGGAACTTGGCATCAGATTGACTGTAGGCACCATGAAGTCTAGCAAAATGACCATGGCAGCCTAGGAAAATCTTTGTCTATACAGCGTCTTGGAAACCAAAGAGTTTAAAACAGCAGAACATTTTCAGGACTATATGATACCCATGGCTCACAATAACA
This sequence comes from Castor canadensis, assembly GCF_047511655.1. Taxonomy (NCBI): domain Eukaryota; kingdom Metazoa; phylum Chordata; class Mammalia; order Rodentia; family Castoridae; genus Castor; species Castor canadensis. The sequence goes on from NC_133394.1 coordinate 120,979,024, forward strand.
GCCTGTAAAACCCTCAAACATCTTCTAAATTGGTAGAGGACATCATTTTCATTTGGAACAGGTTTGGTGCCCCCGTGTCCATACTGAGAGGCAGTGTGGGCCAGTGGGAAGGTATGTAAGGGGCAGAGTGTGGCTCTGAGAGTGATGAGAACAGTGTCCTTTAAGAACTTCATAGGGTCCAGGCCTTTTTCTTTTGAAGGCTGATCCCACCCACTTCACAACCACAGAGCTTCTTAATCTGTTTTATAAATTGTTCTGTCTAATGTATTTCGTTAAACAATGGCAATTTGAATCTGATGGGAGTTGAGGATCTGGGCTTTTAGGACTCTTGGGAAGTTGTAGTTCCTAGAGTAGATCTGAAAAATATCCAATTAAAGGATAATTTGCCCATTTCATTAAGCTGGTTTCCAATTCTTGGAGAAATAAATAGAAATCAGGTAAAGGCAAGAAATAACACCCATCAGGGGCTGGAGGTGTGGCTCAGGCATAGCGTGCCTGCCAAGCAATCAGGAAGACCTGAGTTCAAAACCCAGGTACTGCCAAAAAGAAAGAACATCAGACAGGCATAGTGCAAGATCATGTCCATTATCTCATTTGGTCATGTTAACATTTTTCAGTGATTTTTAATTTAAACAGAACATGTACTTGTAACAAATGAAACAGTCTAACAATGACAAAGTCAGCATTGCCCTGTTCATCCCCTCCGTTCTTACCCTCTTCCCAGAGCAAACCAGACTCTACAGCATGGATCTACACTTTCAAACCTTTTTCTGTGCATATAAAATGTAAATACAAATGTTGAATTATGCTCTTCACATAATCCGACAGCTTTTTCTCCCTTTAATTACCTCATGGATATCCCTCCAAGCTGACAGATGTAGGTGGAATTCATTCTTTTAAATGGCTGCATAAAATCCAATGTATGGATCTTCCTATTCAATAGTTCTGCTGATGAACAGTGAGGTTGTTTCCAGGTTTTTTGTTTGTTTGTCAATAAAAGCAATGCTATAATAAATATCCAGCACACATGTTCTTATAGACTGATGCTTTATTTCTATTGGCTAGCATCCCACTCACTTTGCAGGGTCAGAGCTAAAATGCATTATTCATTTTAATAGATATTGACATATTTATTACTTTCTTTAATCCATCTGGACTTTATGTATGATGAGATAAAGGGTGTAAGTTTTGTTTTCTTCCACATGTGCAGCCAATTTTGCCAGCATAACTTTTTAAACAAACTTCCCTTTTAATAGACTGTGATACCATTTTTGATATACAGTAAAGGTCACAGAAACACTGTGATATTTCTCTGGAGTTTCTACCCTATTCCTCTGATCTACTTATTTGATATCAATAATAGTTTTTATTAAGGTGGTTCTAAAGTTACTTTTAATATATAATACATATTTTATTTTTATGTCAGAATATATATTATAATATTTTACACAATTGTATTGATTATTTTAAGACATCTATTCTTCATTCAAATTTAAATTAATTTATGAAAAAATCTCCATTAAGATTTTAATGGAGTTACTAATATATACTTATTGACTTAGAAAGAACTAAGAATTTTTGAGTTTTAAATATTCCATATTCATGATTCTATTTCTCCATTTTTCCAATGTGATATTTTTTTAGCATTTCTTAGGATACAAAAATCTTGTGAAATTATTACTAAATATTCAAATCTTTGTTGATATTATAAGTGATATTTTCCCCAAAATTTATTTATTTATTTATTTTACAGTACTGGGGTTTGAACTCAGCGCCTACACCTTGAGCCACTCCACCAGCCATTTTTTTTGTGATGGGTTTTTTTGAGATAGGGTCTCATGAACTATTTGCCCTGGCTGGCTTTAAGCCGTTATCCTCCTGATCTCTGCTTCCTGAGTAGCTAGGATTACAGGCATGAGTCACCAGTGCCTGGCTCCCAAAATTCATTTCTAGCTGACTAAAGATATTAGAAAGAAAAGGTACAGATTTTTATTTATCATATAACTTAATGCCTTATCAAAAGTTCTTATTGAGACTAGTATTTTCTGAATCTCTTGGGTTTGCTAAGTTTCTAGTCATATAACCTTCATATACAAAAATTTTCTCTCTCTTACTACTTACTTTTCTCATCATTGCATTAGTTATTACCTCCAAGTTAATGTAAATAATTGAAGTGGTAGACAGGGAACCCTGCTTTGTTACTGATTTTAAACAAAATAACTTCATCATTTGATTGTTCATTATACTTACTTAATAGTATTCGGTAGTTTCTTCATGTTTCAGTGAAATTCCCTGTATTTCAGTTTTGCTTATAGTTTTGTCAAGAATGGCTATTTAATTATATAAAATGCTATTATGGTATTCATTATCTAATTCTATCATTTTCCCCAGTTTAGTTTGTTGAAGAATTGTACAAGAACTGTCTTGTATCCAGGTGTGGTGAGGTACCCTGTAATCGCAGTACTTGAGAGGCTGAGGCAGAAGGATCATGAGCTTCAGGCTAGCCTGGGCTACATGTAAGCAAATTTGAGGGCATCCTACTTACGTAGCAAGGCTCTGTCTCAAAAGAAACAACAACAGCATCAAAAGAATTGTACATTTTCTAATATTAAAATACTTTAACTCAGAATAATTCCTGCTTAGTCATTATGCATCTGTCCTTCATTTTATGGAGTGCTAATTTAGTAAACTGCTTGAGTTAAGACTTTTTGCATTCATATTTATAAGTCAAATCAATAGATAATTATCAGATTGTCTTACTTTTGTAAAATGAATGAAAGATTGTCCTTTTCTCCCTCTATGACCCAAAATTACATAATATAAGAATTTTCATTTTACTTTATAGTAAGTTATATATCAGAGAAGGCATTATTGTAACACACCTTTAAACATGACAAGGAGCTGATGTTCAGAAAAGTATGTAACTAAAACCAAGCAGCCATTCAGGGGCAAAGCTTAGCATGGAATGCCACATTTCTGATTGTAGGCCTACCATTTCCCACTTCCTCTCTCAGATGTGATATAAAATCTGATGTAAATAAAGATGAGTAGAAATCCCACAGCTAGACCACCTTTTGGAGAAAACACAACAGAGTAGTCACAAACTGCAAAGAAGAGTTATGAGCTGCTGGGAAGCAACATTAGACTGATCTCCTTTGGTCATTTGGAATGGGATGGTCCAAAAGGAGCAAGCAGATCACAGCACTGCATCACTTGCAAGTGATACAAAATGGCATATTCACCAGGGACAACTGCTGGGTATGAAAATCTAAAGCAACGATAGTTCATGCACACATATTTCCTTTTAACTTATAAATAATAAGTTTAGAGAACTTAAATCATTTGTCAAAATTATACTCTGTATCTCAGGATAATGGACCTCTTCATAATCCCTTGAGTCATGCTGATATGTTTTCTTCATGGCATTTATCACTCTTCCTGTAATTATTTTACTTATTTGTGCTGCTTGTTCTTTCCATGCTACCTCACTCCCATACATAAGAGTATGGGAAGCAACATAAGAACAGGGGACATATTGTTATTGTTTATACACAGGCCTGGACACAGTGAGCAGACACTCAAAACATATTTGTTCTAAGAAAGAAAAGAGATGTATTTGTCCTATGATTTAAAAACAAACAAACAAATAACCCTACACCATTAAAGTGATCCCTGCCTAAATTCTATGTAGAAACAGCACCATTTTTCTCTGGTATGGTGGCCCCATTGCTCACAAAGTTAGTAATCACACTGTTTGCTGCTGCCTCTGTAAACATAAAATGTGCAGTACACCCCAACTCAGAGCTTTCCACATCAATCTTATACAATCACCTTATTTGACAGTGACATTCTTTTTAAAGGCAAATCAGTGTGAACTCCCAATATCCCAAATTAGATCAAGCACAAAAGTTCAAATGAGTTGGCCATTAATTACTCACCAGCACTGGCCTGAGTTTGAAACCAACAGATCTCATTTTTCATTGGGCTGACATCCTGAAAGGCATCATTTGTCAGGAGAACGCCCTTGTATTTTTTGTTTTCCTTCATTGTTTCACCAAATTAACCAAAGCAATATTAAATAAGTTGCTAAATACAGATATTAGTTCATTTGTAGCTAATTATTATAGGTAAATGGTGCAGTAAATGAAGCACCCTCCACCCTCCCTGCCTTTTCTTTTTGAAGCTTTTGTGATGTTCTCCAGGTAAATCCCATGCATAATGTAAGAGTGGCAATGTTGTTTGCATAATAAGCTATTTTCTACCACAGAAGCAGAAACATTTTATCGCTATAGAGAAAGCTCAAATTATGAATACATTTTCATATAAGTTGATTTATGTGAAAATTACAAATAAATGCAGAGCCGAGCTGCAAGTGAATTGTTTGTTCCCAGTTCAAGGAGTGGTGTTATTTGAAATTAAAAAAGAAAACAATCCTACCACATCCTGCTAAAAGAAATATTTTTAATGTTATTCAGACTGAAGCACATACATGAGCTCCAAAAAGAACGGCATTTCCCAGTCCAGCAGTAGGATCTGAGGTTGCAAAAACTAAGAAAATTCTCTGCTGATTTCTGAAACAAAGATATATATGTTTCATGATAAATGCATGTTTACATGAACGTGGGCTACACAGATTTTCAGCAAACTCTATTTCTTTCAATCGTCAAAGGAAGTTAAAAGAATAAATGAAGCCCCATTATCACCTCAGCACAGGTAAAAACTGAATGCGTTGAAGCCATGAAAATGTTTTTGTAAGGACTCAAAGCTTCTCAGACACCTGCAAGGTTCTCAAAGTAGGATGCACATTTCTAATTCCAGGCAGAATCATCCCTACACTGTCAAGATTTGTTGCTTTTTTGGCATTTTCCACTTAAGCAGAGACAAAGATTACATAGCTTGAGCAGCCTTGTTAGATCAAAGAGACCTAGTCCCTACACTGAACCCCCTTGATTCAGCATTAAATGACCATGCAAGGTGTCTGCAATGTTCATCCTGTTTTCCATTATTTATTTGCAGATCTTGTATTGACCCTGTGCTTCCCTCTGATGCTCTGCTAGCAGTGTTTGTAAGAGATGAAAATAAGTCATGGCAGGTGAAACACTGTCTTTATATATTGCCTTGGATTTTTCACATCCAGTCTGTTGACACAGGGAGAAAATACTTGGTCCCCCATGCCTGCTCTATTTAGACTTTAGTCTAGCAGCAAATCTTATACCTGGAGTGTAAAAGTCAAGAACCTGAAACTGATGACCCATCTGTATTTCTTCCTCTTCCTATTAATCTCTGAGTCTATAAATACAAATAGGGCAAGAATAAGCATACTTCTCTTTAAATTAGATAGAAAAATATTCACTTTAACAAACACTATCGCATCGTTTATACCCCTTACAAGTTCAGGAAGATAAAATAAGAACTTCAAAGAACAAATAACTGTATAATTCCACTTACATGAGATACCTAGAGCACACAAATTATAGAGATGGAAAGTAAGGTGGTGGTTGCCAGGTCTGGGACAGAGAGAAATGGGGAGTTATTTTTTTAAATAGGTACAGAGTTTCAGTTTTGCAAAATAAAAATTCTGTGGATGGATGGTAGTAATGGCTGCACAGCAATATGAAAGTACTTAACCCAACTGTATGTTTAAAGGTGGTTAAGGTGGTAAGTTTTATGTTATGTGTATTTTACCACAAGCAAAAAATAAGCAGAAAGATTTATCAGGCTATATTTAAGAGGAATAAAACTACCTTTAGCAAGTATCAGATTTTCAAATTTTAATAAAACAACTATTGAATTACGTATTTGTTAGTATTAGGCAGATACTTTTGAAGACAATTACTTGTGCTTGCAGGAGAAGCTGTTACCCTCTAGATAACTGGAAATGTGCCTCCAAAGTTGCCTTTTGTTTCAGATGAGGCCTTCCAGAGAAACTTGTCAGGAATCCACCAAAATTCCGAGTCATTCTGACCCACACCTTTTGGGTGACCTAGAGTAAACTTTGCTTATTGCAATATTAAATTCTCTGCCCAAAGGCTTCCATCCACCATTTTTTGAAATGTGATACATGGAGAAACATGACTTTGAACTGAGCATGCTCAAGAATGTTCCTGCCTGTACATGTGATGAGGAGTCTTTCCTGCATTAATGTGTATAAAAACCACCTTGCTTTGTTGGGGGAAGACACTGCTTTGGGAATTGTTACCAGTGTGCTCCTATGTACAAATAATATATCTCTCTTCACTCTTTTATACCATGGTTGTGCTAATTGGTTTTGTTCTCACCAAGAGGCAAAATATTTGTGTTCATTTATGGATTTAACACCATTAGCACCTACTATATGCCTTGTACTCTATTGGGTTCTGGGGATACAGAATTTGTTACCCTCATAGAGTTGACAGCTAGCAGGGAGAGATGGATATAAAAATCCACTACAATTGGAGGAGGGTTGAAGGAAAAGTAATGGCTATACAGGATCTTTTAGGAGATGCCTATTCTTCTAACCTCACCTGCAGAATCAGCAAAGGCTTCTCTGAAGAAGCTGAAACTCGAGAGACAGAACAGTTTAGCTATACCTTCCACCTCAAAACACCCACCCACACCCACCCACACATTCCCATCTTCACTAAATTATAAACTTCACAGAGAAGGTTCAGTTCTGTTTATTAGGTTCAGTTTATTCCCTAATGCATATTCTCAGTGATTCCTACAACATCATGGGTGCTCAATAAATATTTCTTTTTGGGGGGAGGGAGTGGCACTGGGGTTTGAACTCAGAGTCTCACACTTGAACTCAGGAGCCCTTTCAATAAGTATTTCTTAACTGAATGTTCCTCTCAGGTTCATTTTCTGAAATTGCTCCCACTTATAGCTACGATACAGTCCCTTTCACATAATAGATATGAAATAGTGTGGCTCTGAGAATCAGTGAGTTCTAGGCTTAAATTCTGGCTCTGCTGTTCACTAAAATATGAATTTAGGCCAATCATTGTCACACTCTAAATGTCTGTGTCCACACTTGTAAAATGTGAATAAAAATACAGCTTCTCAGTGATGTTAAAGGATATGAAGAGATGATACACATGTGTGGGACAGAAGAACACTGATGGGGGCACAGGTAGTTAGCTACACCCTACAAATGAAGACACTAGCCCCTGAGATTAAGGCACTTCCCCAAAGATGCAATTTCATCTGCTTCAGTCTTGAAGAGAAGAATTATTGAGACTGGGGCTGAATGCTGGTTTGTTAGATCAACATAAAATTTTCACCTCTGAGAATGACCTAAACATCAACCCAGACCCAGCACAGCTTCTTAAGGTCTAATGTGTACATGAGTCACCTGGGAATTTGCTAAAACACAGATTCAGATTCACAGGTAGGACCTGAAATCTGCATTTCTCACAAGCTCCCAGATGCTCCTGGTGCCTGCACACCAAACTTTTGAGTAGCAAAACCTTAAAGCAGATGCACAATACTAGGCATTACCATTCCAAGGTCCATATTATTCAATGATAATGTAGAATCATCTCGTTTCTGCACTCCATGCAATGATTGTCCTCAGGTGCTGTGATTTTTCTCTCAGTGTCTGTTAAATACCCCCAATCATCCTTTCGCTCCAATGTGACCATGATAAATCCATCAGAACAAAGACCCCCAAGCTTCTGCTAGGCAGTGTCTTTAAGCTCAGTGGTGTCATGCTGTTTGTCATTGCCTTAGCTTTTCTGCTCTTCAATCTGTTGTCAAGCCAGGCAACCAGACTCACATCAAAGTCAATTTGAATTCATTTTATACAATTTCAACAAATTCTATTTCAAAAGGCTCTGCTAACTTCAAAAATAATATTCATTACCTGGTTGTTGAAGGAAACTGCTCTCAGGATATTGTACCCCGCCATCCCTTAATTTGGTAATTCTATCAGGAAAAGCAATTAAGTTTGTCTGACATGACTTGTTTTTATAAATCCATGATGCTTACTGCTCTTAATTTAATTCTCCTCTTACCACTTATAATTTCATTCCCATCTGACAGTTCATATTTTCTCTCTGAATGATTTTTCCCCTTATATTACTAATCACAGAAAATGCAGTGAATAACATCAGGCTTTGGGTAGGAAGGAGACTGGAAAACGATGGGTAATGCACAGGCTTCCCTCAGGGAGAGCAGGAATTTTGTTCCTTATGGTTTTGGCAGCCCTAGAACAGTGCTTGGCACACAGATGGTGCTCAATAAATATTTGGTTTCAGGCACCATGCCAGGCACTGCAGTGATAAGAAGACTCTGACCTAAGCCTTGTCCCACATGGCACACATTGTGGTGAGGCAGATACGTAAAGAAATAATTATAACGTAATCTGGGAGAAAATGGTACTGTGCCAGAATTTCCTGGACCTTTCAATTTTATTTTTACTTTCAATGCTAGAAAAAACTTATGCTTAAAACAGAAATCATTGGCAGTTTCTGTCCTATTCAGTGGAGACCTGGATTGCTTGTGATCATGTATAGTTTACAGTAACACAAATGAGGGTATGGTCAAGTGTCCTGGAATACCTGAAGTCAGGGAAGGTGAGGTCTCAAAGGATGAGGGAGGGCTGGAACACAAAGAAGTATGAACACGTTTTTATACAGAGAAGAAAATGTATGAAGCCGTGAATATGTGAAACCATGTGGTATGTTCAGGAAGCTATAGACATTTGAGGAGCTAGAACATGGACTGCAAACAGGAAAAGAGCCAAAGATGGATTGAACTTTGGATAAAAGACAAATCCTGCAGGATCCTATATACCAAGCTTAGAAAATCAACCAATAAGTAATATAGAGTCACTGACAGATTAAGCAGGGGAGAGAGATAATATGGTGTATGCTATGAGGAAAAACTGATTGTGATTGAAGGAATTTAAAGGATGAGTTTGATGAGGACAAGCATGAAAATAAGAAACAATTCTCAACAGTATACATAAATGGTAACAAGGGTTTGGAGCAACTAGTAGGAGCAGGCCAGCTACCATACACAGTGTGCTGACAAGTGCCAGGCCAACAGGTTTGCAACACTTTGCAAGCATTATTTTATTGAATTCAGAGACCAAGGGCACTAGAGGAGAAGAGATGTGAAATACACATATGACATGGGGTCAGAATCCATTGATACTTACTAGACATGGTGAGAGAGGAATGTAGGATGATTTTCCTGATTTGTGACTTGTAGATGGCAGTGTCTTCAATTAATTTAGGGAAGATTTGAGGGAAGATATTTTGGAGGGCAATTATGACTTTAATTTTAGACATGGTGAGTTTGAGGGGCTTGTGGAGCCTCAAATAGAAATGGATAACTAGATCAATGAATGAATTTAGAACTCAGAGCAGAATTTGGTGCACAAGACAGGTCTGGGTACTCCCAGTAGATAAATGTAGTAGAAATGGTGGACTCACTATTTTTCATGGAAATAAGATGGAAAGAACACCATAGCAGAAATGGAAACCACAAACATTCTTCAATATTCAACAGGGGGACAGAGAAGAAAGCTTAGAGGTAGTATTAGAAAGGTGAGATAAAAACTAGGAGAGGATGGTGGCAAGAGAAGAAGAAAGAATAAAAAAGAATAGAATGGTCTACATTGTCAAGTGCCATGCAAGGTATATTTTCTAAATTTATTTTAGAAGGAAAGGTATCATTTATTCACATAACATGTAGGTGTCCTTTCACACATGGCACTTATTGAAAATGTTCCTACACACCAGAAAATGGCAACAAGTTGAGCAAAAAGGCATTCTTTGAAGCTAAAGGTGACCAATGGTCGCAAATAACTCACTCAAAGATAGCCCATCAGTATATTAACTAAAGAAGAATACTGAAGTATCGTGAAAACAAAGAAAAGCACCACTTTCACACTGTGAATTACCTAGCATGAATCTGTGGAATTTAAGAGCTTAGGGGGAGCTCTGCTTTTCATAAATAATAAAAATGAGAATGAGAACAAATGGCTAGTAAACAAATGAAAAGATGTTCAGTATCACTTCAAGTCAAAACCACAAGGAAATATCACACACACTCACTAGGATGACTATAATCAAAGGAACAGAATGAAAACAAGTGTTGTAGAGGATGTAGAGAACTTCAAATCCTTCTGCACTGCTGATGGGAATGTAAAATGGTACAGCCACTGTGGAAAACAACATAGTATGGCAATCTCTCAAAAAATTAAACCTTTGATTAACATACAATCCATCAATTCCATTTTTAGGTATATCCTCAAAAGAATTGAAGGCAGGCACTTGAACAGAGTTTATATACCTATTTCACAGCAGCATTATTCATAGTAGCCAAGAGCTCAAAGCAACCTAAGTAACTACTGACAGTGGAATAAAGGAACTGTAGAATATCCATACAACGGAATACTACTCCAGCTTGAAAGTAGGGGGATACATGCTGAAGTATGGAAATGCCCTGAAGAGATGATACTAAATGAAATGAGCCAGACACAAAAAGATAAACATCATATGTTTTCACTTTATTGAGATATCTATAGTCAAACACATAGAAATGAAGTACAATGGTGATTACCAGGAGCTAGAGGTGGGGAGAGAAAGGGAAAGGAGAGTTATTGTTTAAGGGTACAGGGTTTTCTGTTTGAAAAATGAAAAGGGTTCTAGAGATGGTTGTTGTTGATTGCACAACAACATGGATGTACTTAGTGCCACGGAACTGTACACTTAAAAGTGGTTAAAGGGCTGGAGGTGTGGCTTAAGTGGTAGAGCACCTGTCTAGCAAGTGCAAGGCCCTGAGTTCAAACCTTACTACTACAAACAAATGGTTAAAATGGCAAACTTTGTTATGTGTATTTTACCACAATAAAAGAAATAGGCATTATATAGAAAGGGGCCCATATTCTTTCAAGTTTACCTAGAATGGGTAGAGAGTAAAGACTAACAGTTTTTCAGAAAAGAAATACTACTAAAGAGAAGACCATGTCTATGCAGCTACTACTATTACAACTATTACTAATATTTACTATTTATTATTTACTAAGCTCATAGACCAATCCCTGGCCCAGTCACCTCAAACACTTATCTGTGATCAGGAGAATAGGCTTTGTATGCAAAGTTACCCACTTAGAGTCTACAAAATTCAAGAAATGTCATACAAGTAAATTTGCCTTAGAAGTTCAATATCTATGTCTAGAGAGGTGAGGGTCCAAAAGGGTCCTTTCCTGATTAGGCCACACTTGGGGTTTAGGTCTGAGCATTTTGCTTTGGAAAGGATATAAATCAATTAAGACATGAACATCAGAGAGAGGGAGAAGAGACATGATAAAAGAGCTCAAATCTACATCATGGAAGTAATGGCTAACAGCAGGTCTTTCCAATCCCTATGCCTTGAAATTCTGGTGTGCTCTGAATAGTTCAGAGCTGTGCTTGGAGCCAGCCAGTTCTGCCCTAGACAGCCTTAGCCCACGCGCTACAAAGTGCTGTCCAAGAACAGCTGGGTCTGAGCATACCCTTCATGGTCCCCAAGAGGAAAGTGCTTATTCAGCCAGGATATACAGATCAGACAGGAAGATGCTGTATCACCTGAGCTACCTATCTTGGTACGAGCATTAAAGCACACTGCTGCCCATTCTGAAAGTGGGGCCAAGAAGCTGTGATGGAAGTAGTTCATATTTCGGGTGCCCGGTGAGCTAAGTGTCACACCCTAGGTGCCAGTGCCAGTTTATAGTGAGAGAGGTGCAAAGAGATTGGACAGGGTCTCCAATAAATGTGGTTTCAGTGATGTCCAGAGCCTTTCTCCACATATATCAAATACTTCCCTCCATGTTGAAAGACAATTCTCCAGATAGCCTTGGTAACCAACTCTTATCCCTTATTGCTTGTAATCTCAACTTCCCAAATAGCTAGGATTACAGGTGTGAGACACTGGTGGTTAGCTCAGTAACAAGTCTTTTTTTTTTTTTTATGTACTAGGGTTTGAACCCAGGACCTACACCTAGATCCCTAATCCACCAGTCCTTTTTCATGATGGTCTTCTTGGAGATAGGGTCTCATGAACTATTTGCCCCAGCTGGCTTCAAGCTGTGATCCTCCTGATCTCACCTCCTGAGTAGCTAGGATTATAGGTGTGAGCCACCAGCACCTGGCTCATTAACAAGTCTTGATCAAAAATTTCATATAGCAATTTGAACCATAAAACCTTTTATTAAAAGTTACTTTCATAGAAGCAAGCTAAATTTCACTCAAAAACATTTGAAAAGATTTTATTTGGAAGTTTTGTACAATTCAATATTTAAAGTATTCTTTAACTTTTTTTAGTGGTACTGGGGGCTGAACTCAGGGCATTGTGCTTGCTAGGTAGGTACTCTGCCCCCTGAGGCACATGCCCAGCACTTTTTGCTTTAGTTATTTTTCAGATAGGGTATCACTTTTTTACCTGGGGCCAGCCTCAGACTACAATTGTCCTATATATGTATGCCTCCTGCAAAGGTTGGATTACAGCTGCACACCACCATGCCCAACACATTTGTTGAGAAAGAGTCTCATTACTTTTTGCTTGGGCTGACCTTGAGTCATAATCCTCTGATCTCTGCCTCTCAGGTGGCTGGGATTACAGGTGTAAGCCACTGCACCCAGCACACGTGCACACACACATATTCAGGCTATCCTTGACTGTGATCCTCCTACTATGTTTCCCATGTGACTGAGATGACAAGCACATACCACCACTCCCAGCTATCAGTTGAGATTGGGACTCACTAAATTTTGGCCCAGGCTGGCCTTGAATTCTGATCCTCCCAATATCCACTTCCTGAAGAGCTGGGATTACAGGCATGTGCTACCACACCTGGATTTGAGCCAGTATTTTCTTTTATCATTTTCAATGTCTCCTTGATGTTCAAAGGCTGGGAAACAATGGTCAAAGAACTGTTGATGGAAAAGGAGAAACAAAGCTGGAAACACTGCTGTGAGGGTCAGGAGTTCAACTGTTCTGAGTTTTTCCATAGAGGTGAACTTGTATTCTTCAGTGAAGGCTCAAGGATGATGGATTTCAGTCAAACCCTGAGTCAGCTCTACCCAAAGACAGAAATCATAAATGTTCCCATATAGCCTGACTCCTTGTCAGGATGTCAGAGATGGAGATTTAAACTTCACAGCATGACTGGCCTCGGGGACTTATAAAACCTCTTTCGACCTTTAGACTAGGATCCTGTACAAGCTAGTTCAAGAAGTCTTCTATTCTCTCTTACTGACGTCTCTTAAATTCTCAGTACAGAGAGTCAGGAGTCATCAGGCAATGTAAACAAGAAGCCATCCACATATCATGCCTGACAGAAAGATTTAGCTATAAGATGGATACTGTGCACATAGCAGCACCTCTACTGCTTTTATCCTTTAGAAAAACATGTGAGGAGACAGACACTGATCATAGCTCAGGGTTCTCATCTTTAGTAAACTACCCTCTACCTACTAGATATTTGCAAAGTCAACTCACCTCTAATTTAAATTTCTTCTTAGTTCAAAGAATGGGAACTGGGTTGGGAAGCTTAGTTGATCTCTAAGGGTTTTTGCTGCTGTAATTTTTTTTAATTTATCTAAGATTATAAATACAGTTTCTTTTTGTTTTGTTGTTCTCTATATATACAACATTTACAAGGCACATTCCGTATGTCAGGTTCGGTGTTGGACACAAACATATCAAACTGTAATAGAAAGAATGGACTATCAAAGGCTATGGTTCAAGCCCTTGAAGGACCTGAAGTGCCAAAGGGCACTAATAATGTTACATGAAAAATGAAGGTATGGAAGATGAAAACCAAGCTGGTGAGTATCAAGGAAATGAAACAATTTCTCACCCTCATTGAATCCCCTATATTAACGCATCAAGAGAGTATTCAGACCACCGAGTACACCTTGAACAATAAGTAGGGTGGGTAGAGAATAGCTACTTCATGACATAAGGCTTCACTAGGGGGACAGGAAAGGAGACCAGTGGCTGAGCAAAAGTGTGGGTAGCACAAATAGGAGAAGTACCATTTGGTTTACCTGAAATAAAACAGACAAGGCAGCCCTGAAAACTCTCTAATGGAGTTCCAGGAAGACAAGAGATTCAATAAAGACAAATGGACATGCTTGCTCACAACTTTCTTTCTTCTCTTTTTGAGACAGGGTCACACTATGTAGTCCAGGCTGGCCTCAAACTCTCAATACTAGGTAGGTGCTAGTGGCTCACACCTGTAATCCTAGCTACTTGGGAGGCTGAGATAGGGAAGATAGAGATTTGAGGCCAGACCAGGCAAATAGTTCATGAGACAACACCCCCTTCTAAAATAAACAAGCAAAATGAACTAGATGTGTGGCTCAAGTGGTAGAGCACCTACTTTTCAAGAGCACCTGCTTTAAGTGCAAAGCCCTGAGTTCAAATCCCAGTCTCACACACACACACAAAATCTCCATCCTCCTGCCTTTGTCCCCTGAATGCTGGGATTATAGGTATGTACCATCATGCCCAGCTTTTTCACCAACACCTTATTAGCCTACTTCAGTAGGGGACTACAGTGACAATGACTGAAGATGAGTTTTGCAGAATGAGGTCATCCAAGAATTACAATGTCATCCAAATGGTATCTACTTAATTATACAATACAATGTACCATAACAGCTCTCGTTCTACTTGCCAGGTAAACCTAGAAATGCTAGAAAAGGGATATTTTCCACCTGGCAATGTTATTTTAAGAATTCATGTACACTTAATGCAAAGAGGATGTGCTTCATAAAAGGAATAAGATATTATTTCAAAATTGCAGTCCTGGGATTTGAAACTGGGAGCACAGACATAAATTTAACTATGCAGGTGAAAATACTCTGAGGATACACAGATAGTATAGGGAGAGGGTGTATACCAACCATGATACACGTCACATATGAGACATATTAGTATTAATGGTAGCAATAGTAGGATTGTCACAGAGCAATTCATGATTTAGACTAACTTCCCTATAATGAAGGGGTATAATCTTTCTCTCTGATCATTTGAGCAGCATCTAAACAATGTCTGTTTCTACAAATCATTATTCTCTGCAAGTCTATATTTGTCACTCAGCTGTGCATTAATGTCATTTTAACCAAGCTTTCTTATACCAGTTTGGTCTGTTATATAATCCTCCATTTTTTCCTCCCATCACCCATTTTGAATGTTTCTTTGTTGTTTATTGCTCTGCTTTTGCATTGAACTTGTCTGAATGGTCTGGGTGCTTTCAACTGGGCCTTATCAGAGATCCTGGCTATTGGAACTCTGTATTTTATAGCTTCCATCTCATTAATGCCAGCACTAATTTGTGGTCCAATCCAATACCACCCCCATAAGATCTGCATGAATACACACTGGATTTCAATCTGCCATTCAACAAGCATGAAGTCCTTTATGTTGATTATTAGCCAACCAAACAGTCCCAGATTCCTTTCTCTGAATTTTTTCCATAGTGAAATCATTTTGTTATTATCCCAGAGTAGTTGCTTAGTGGGAAATATTGGGAAAAACAATGACAATGACACCAGCCCTTCCTCCTCTTCTTCCTTTTCTCTAGCATATGCAACTGCTTCAACCTGAAAACTCCAGTTCCAATTGAGTTGTCAACTTGTTTGTCAAAAATCCTCCTTCCTTAAAATAGCTCTTACTCAGAAACATCTTGTGGTATATTAAAAAACAGGTCTATTTTTCTTACCTTTCGAGGAGCAAAAGGACTGTGAGATGAAATAAATTAATGCTCTAGTTGAGAATCAAGCCAGGTTGACAAATCCTGGCAATCCAATAGATCAATGCCATTTGTGCCAGGGTGACCTCATTTGGATACCTACCATTTTATTTTCTGGAATACTAGGGCCTGGGATTATTATCATGGAATTCTTCTTTGTTCAATTTACATGGTTAAATGATTTCCCTTTCACATCATTTCAACCCCATGCATCATTACCAAAAGTACTCCAGTCTGCCGTAATGTTCTACATTTCCTGTTCCAACAAATGCCTTGTCCTTCAAGTTCCTCGAGTAATTTTCTCTTCCTGACACAAATTTCAATTGCAAAATTGGTTCAAGTAGGCTTGGCTGTTTTTGAAATAAATTAAAATTAGGGTTAATGTTAGTAAATAAAGGAAAATGACAAATAGTAGAATGTCTCATTCAGCAAGAAGATATAGTAAATTTTAACATGGGTCATTTTAATTTCTCTTTTAATGATCAAAGACAGAAGAACTCCAAAGTACATCTCACAAAATAAAGAGCTAAGAACTACTTCCTTTCCACCTCCCACTAAGACCTAGTTTTGCTTGAGTTCCCCAGGAAGTGGACTCTGAAGTCATGACTTACATGCAGAGACATAGAAGACTATTCTTGACTCAATGCCAGTGAGGAAACTGCAGGTGGGAATGGGCAGAGGGAGAGATTGAGCTGTGCTGTGGTCACAACATGGACTCAGTCAGTCCCACAGGGGGTCTGAAGCAGGCATGGCCCTTCAGAGTTGTTCCCAGATCAGGCAAAGGGACTGAGTTTTTATAACTCCTCACCAGCAACCAGTCATTGGACATGGGTTGTGTCCAAGAAGCGGGGGTTGACGGTGGGCAAGAATGCTCTCTCAACCTGAGGGTAATTCCCAGAGGGCCATCAATCAGCAACCTTCTAGCCATTAAGAGAACAAGTCCTTTAGTCTTGACAGAGAGGCAGCACAGCAGGCAAGGTTAATAGCAGAACTTAATCCTGTGATGTGGCTGATAAACCATCATTTTCTGAAACAGGCTCCATGAGAAGATCTTTTGCCAAAGCTAATTAAATGCAGATGATGGCTGGCACCAATCTGCTAGAAAGTTTATTGTTTGTGGGTTTAAAATCTTTATATACTCATCTCTATTTTCATAAAGTGTAAATCTGTCTTTATTGTGGTTTAGAAACAAGAAGAGAACTGGTCTTTGTCTCAGGTTAGCTATTTCTGTTCTTTAAAGTGACACTTAACCTCTATAAGAATCTGCTTCTTCAAAAGCAAGGCAAGGATATGGCTGCAAGCATGGTTCAAGCTCAAGTGGTAGACTGCTTGCCTACCATTCTCAAGGTCCTGGGATCAATTCCTGGTACCACAAAAATAAATAAAGAAATAAATAATAAATTTTAAATTAAAAAATAAGCTGAGCACTGGTGGCTCATGCCTGTAATCCTAGCTACTCAGGAGGCAGAGATCAGAAAGATTGTGGTTTGAAGCCAGCGTGGACAAACAGTTCGAGAGACCCTATCTGAAAAAAAGAAATCCATCACAAAAAAAGGACTAGTGGAGTGGCTCAAGGTGTAGACCCTGAGTTCAAACCCCAGTACTGCAAATAAATAAATAAAATTTAAAAATAAATTCCCCAGGGGAAAGAAGACAGGGATATCAATATTATACCTTCCTCTCAGGGCCATAAAAAGGAGCAATGCATGAGACATGTATAAGCAGTAAAATGCTGCAGAGACAGAGTTTATAATATTTAGCAAAGAGTACATGCTCAAAAAGTATACACTGAGTGACTATAAGAATATGGTTATAGTTTCTTCTATTTCACTAAGAGTCCATGGCCCCTGGCTTCTTTCCAACACATTGGGGTGTGGGTCTCTCAATCCAGCAACTTGTGTAAAAAACCAGTGGGATTTAGTGTGATGTGAGGACATCCCCTCTGGGGTGACAAATAGCACAGCTGGCATTCTCTCAATGTCATGGCTTCAGTTTCAAAAACTATGGGAGGTCTCTAGTAGCAACTGATATTGTTGCTTGATTTGAGTCTAAAAAATAGCTTTTGATCAATTATGCCTAAGTAAAAATTATCTTCACGATAGACATCCTCTAATGTTCAAAGTGTAAATTTTTACTATTTGGGGGGAGGAGTGGTAGTAGTGTTTGAGGCAAGCAATCCACCACTTGAGCCATGCCCCCAGACCTTTATTGCTTTAGTTATTTTCCAGATATGGTCTTGTGTTTTTACCTGGAGCTAGCCTTGGACAGTGATCCTACTTATGCCTATGACATAGTTGGGATTATACACTGGTGCCATCACACTCAGCTCATTTGTTGAGATGGTGGGGTCTTGCTAACGTTTTGCCCAGGCTGGCCTCATACCCTGATCTTTCTGATCTCTGCCTACCAAGTACCTAGGATTACAGGCCTATACCACCACACCTGAACTTCAGGTGCAAAATATTAAACAAACTCACCCAGCAAGCTAACTTGTTTTCAGGTATCTTGAAAGCATTATGATATGGTACAGGTTTATAATCCTTTATCTACAATTCTAACATCCAAAAAAATCTCTGAAAACCAAAATTTCAACTCATTTTGTGGGAAAAACCTGACCAATATGAGAATAATGAGGACCTTAATTTATCCCTTGTAGTGCACTTTGCTGCAGAAATATAACCATATTTGATTATGAGGTGACACGTAGCCCACTATGATGTGCTCTAAGGTTTCAGATATGAGCTAGGTGGGGGCCTCTGCTAATATCCAGTATTCATTAAGGAGTTGCTATGTAAAAGAAACTGCCAAATACTTTGCATCTGTTACTCAATTAACTGTCACATAATCTTATGCGATATTGCTGAACACCTGCCCCACTTCAGAAGTGAGGAAATTGAGCTGAGAGGTCAGTATGTACACTGCTCAAGTCACACGGCAAGTGGTGGACTTGGACACTGAAACCAGACCATCTGACTCTAGAGTCAGCCTCCTTGCTTTATAGTGAGTTCATCTTCGTGAATCTGACAGGAGTCAGCAACAAGCAGAATTATTCACCCCTCAGGACACATATTAAGAATCTATGGTGAGCCGGGAGCCAGTGTAATCCTAGCTACTCAGGAGGCAGACATCAGGAGGATCGAGGTTCAAAACCAGCCTGGGCAAAGAGTTCACAAGACCCTATTTCAAAAAAACCCATCACAAAAAAAGGGCTGGTGGAGTGGCTCAAGGTGTAGGCTCTGAGTTCAAAGTTCAACCCCCAGTACCCAAAAAAAAAAAAAAAAAACTGTGGAGACCTCTGGTACATAGTAACTTCTACTTGTAGAAACAGAACCAATAGGATGTATGTGTATGTGTGTAAAAATATATATGTATGAATATATACAGAGAGAGATTTAAGATTTAAGGATTGGCTCACACAACTGTAGGGGTTGGCAAGTCCAAGATACGCAGGCAGGCTGGCAGCTGGAGACCCAGGACAGAGCTGAAGTTGCAACTGGGGTCAGAAGCCATATGCTGTTTTCTCTTAAAGCATTCAGCTGACTGTTGGAAGCCCACATACATTACAGAGGGTGATGTGCTTTACTCAAAGTCTACTGATTTAAATATTAATCACATCTAAAAAAGTTCCTTCTTAAGCATCTAAACTAATGTTTTATTAAATATCTGAGTACTGCAGCCTAGCCAAATTGAAACATGAAATTAACTGTCACACTACTGTCGAAATAATCACAGACCCAATGTTGCCCCTGGAGAAGGAGACACTCCTGGTCATAGGCTCCCTATACCTCTGTACAGAAAGGAGAGGGGATTTGATATGATTTTCACTGGAGAAGGCTACAGCTATAGCATTGCATTTGTTAGCCATGTTTGGTTGACAAGTGACAAAAATTCAACTGTTGAATTTTTAAGAAGGTAGGTGGTTTATAATCAAGATACTTGAAGCAAAGAATCTCCTTCCTACAATGCTTAAAATCAGTCAGCTAGCAAAAATTTCACCTATGAATGCAGGGGTGGTTCAACATACGAAAATCAATAAACGTAATAAACCACATTAACAGAAGCAAAGACAAAAACCACTTGATCATCTCAATAGATGCAGAAAAAGCCTTTGATAAGATCCAACACCATTTCATGATAAAAGTTCTAAGAAAACTAGGAATAGAAGGAAAGTACCTCAACATTATAAAAGTTATGTACAACAAACCTACAGCCAGCATTATACTTAACGGAGAAAAACTAAAACCATTCCCTCTAAAATCAGGAACCAGACAAGGATGCCCACTATCTCCACTCCTATTCAACATAGTACTGGAATTCCTAGCCAGAGCAATTAGGCAAGAAGAAGGAATAAAAGGAATACAAATAGGTAAAGAAACTGTCAAAATATCCCTATTGCAGATGACATGATCCTATGCCTTAAAGACCCAAAAAACTCTACGCAGAAGCTTCTAGACATCATCAATAGCTACAGCAAGGTAGCAGGATATAAAATCAACATAGAAAAATCATTAGCATTTCTATACACTAACAATGAGCAAACTGAAAAAGAAAGTATAAAAACAATTCCATTTTCAATAGCCTCAAAAAAAATCAAATACCTAGGTGTAAACCTAACAAAAGATGTGAATGACCTCTACAAGGAAAACTATAAACTTCTGAAGAAAGAGATTGAGGAAGACTACAGAAAGTGGAGCTATCTCCCATGCTCATGGATTGGTAGAATCAATATAGTAAAAATATCTATACTCCCAAAAGTAATCTACATGTTTAATGCAATTCCCATCAAAATTCCAATGACATTCATTAAAGAGATTGAAAAATCTACCATTAAGTTTATATTGAAACACAAGAGGCCACGAATAGCCAAGGCAATACTCAGTCAAAAGAACAATGCTGGAGGTATCACAATACCTGACTTCAAACTATATTACAAAGCAGTAACAATAAAAACAGCATGGTACTGGCACAGAAACAGACATGAAGACCAGTGGAACAGAATAGAGGATCCAGATATGAAGCCACACAACTATGAGCAACTTGTCTTTGACAAAGGAGCTAAAAATATACGATGGAGAAATAGCAGCCTCTTCAACAAAAACTGCTGGGAAAACTGGTTAGCAGTCTGCAAAAAACTGAAACTAGATCCATGTATATCACCCTAAACCAATATTAACTTAAAATGGATCAAGGATCTTAATATCAGACCACAAACTCTAAAGTTGGTATGGGAAAGAGTAGGAAATACTCTGGAATTAATAGATATAGGCAAGAACTTTCTCAATGGAACCCCAGCAGCACAGCAACTAAGAGATAGCATAGATAAATGGGACCTCATAAAACTAAAAAGCTTCTGTTCATCAAAAGAAATGGTCTCTAAGCTGAAGAGAACATCCACAGAGTGGGAGAAAATATTTGCCAGCTATACATCAGACAAAGGACTGATAACCAGAATATATAGGGAACTTAAAAAACTAAATTCTCCCAAAACTAACGAACCAATAAAGAAATGGGCAAGTGAACTAAACAGAACTTTCTCAAAAGAAGAAATTCAAATGGCCAAAAAACACATGAAAAATGCTCACCATCTCTAGCAATAAAGAAAATGCAAATGAAAACCACACTAAGATTCCACCTCACCCCTGTTAGAATAGCCATCATTAGCAACACCACCAACAACAGGTGTTGGCGAGGGTGGGGGGAAAAAGGAACCCTCTTACACTGTTGATGGGAATGTAAACTAGTACAACCACTCTGGAAAAAAATTTGGAGGCTGCTTAAAAAGCTAGACATTGATCTACCATTTGATCCAGCAATACCACTCTTGGGGATATACCCAAAAGACTGTTACTCCAGAGGCACCTGCACATCCATGTTTATTGCGGCACTATTCACAATAGCCAAGTTATGGAAACAGCCAAGATGCCCCAGCACTGACGAATGGATTAAGAAAATGTGGTATCTATACACAATGGAATTTTATGCAGCCATGAAGAAGAACGAGATGTTATCATTCGCTGGTAAATGGATGGAATTGGAGAACATCATTCTGAGTGAGGTTAGCCTGGCCCAAAAGACCAAAAATCGTATGTTCTCCCTCATATGTGGACATTAGATCAAGGGCAAACACAACAAGGGGATTGGACTATGAGCACATGATATAAGCGAGAGCACACAAGAGAGGGGTGAGGATAGGTAAGACACCTAAAAAACTAGCTAGCATTTGTTGCCCTTAACGCAGAGAAACTAAAGCAGATACCTTAAAGCAACTGAGGCCAATAGGAAAAGGGGAACAAGTACTAGAGAAAAGGTTAGATCAAAAAGAATTAACCTAGAAGGTAACACCCACGCACAGGAAATCAATGAGAGTCAATGCCCTGTATAGCTATCCTTATCTCAACCAGCAAAAACCCTTGTTCCTTCCTATTATTGCTTATACTCTCTCTACAACAAAATTAGAAATAAGGGCAAAATAGTTTCTGCTGGGTATTGAGGGGGGGGAGAGGGAGGGGGCGGAGTGGGTGTTAAGGGAGGGGGTGGGGGCAGGGAGGAGAAATGACCCAAGACTTGTATGCACATATGAATAATAAAAAAATAAAACAAACAAACAAACAAAAAATTTCAGCTATGACAACCAAAGAAAGGGAGATAAGAAAGAAAGAGGAAGTTTCTGGTCAAGCTCAGCTCTGAGCATGACCCTTGGCTCGAACTCCTCCACCAGCCATCTACCACCTCGCACTCCTGACCCATCAGGTTCAATAGCAGGCTCAGGCGGAAGAGCACTTGCCTCGAAAATGCAAAACCTTGACTTCAAGCCCCGGTACTGCCAATTTGAAAAAAAAAACCTATACAAATTCTAAATTGAAATAACTTTATTCTAAATCTGAAAAGAAATGAATTGATGGTATATCTACACATTTCCCTCTTTTAATTTGGAGAGACTAGAAATGGGTCCCAAGGAGAGATGGATATTTCTCTACTAGAAATGAAGGATTCAAGGCCTTTCAGTGGATCGAGGGCCATAAGGGTGGAGGATGGAATAATCTAAACACCAGGCCCATGAGAATATGATCCACCCCAACTAGCTGGGATGAATTCTCACAGAGATCACTTGAGAGAATCAGAACACAGAACAGACCTGGGGTGGTGGTACACATCTATAATCCCAGCACTCAGAAGGCCGAAGCAGGAGGATCTTGAGCTCAAAGCCAGACTGGCTACATGACAAGACCCTGTCTCAAAAAACAAACAAGCAAACAAATTAGTATGTTTAAAAAAAAAAGAATACAGAACAGAGCATGGGTATTCTGAAGATGATCTCACAGCTACAGCCATGTCTTCCCCATCTTTCCTCTTTTCTATGCATTCCTAAGGGAGAGGGGGAGGTAAAAAGAAAACAAAATATACAGCCTTCAAATTACTCAGAGTGGGAAAAAATGAGATTTCAAATACAGTGGATGGGTCAAGGGGAATTCATCCACATTACATTAGAGCAGAGAGTTTGCAAAAGCTGCCCATGGTAAGCAGGAGAAAAATGAAAGATGACAAGAAACCATTCAAACACTATACCAATGGAAGAGGTTAAAGAAATGTCAGATAGGAAGGGAAAAAAGGAGGAAGGAGAGAAAGGAGGGAGAAGGGAGGAGGATGAGTCCAGGGAACAGGGCCTGGGGGTGTGGCCTGACTAGACCCTCAGAAAGTCAGAGCCAGTATGATTTTTCCCCTGCTTAGTTTCTCTTTGTTCCAGCCCATATTTGGAGCAGGATACCCTAGCCTTCCCACCTATGAGCCACCCTTCTGATCAATTCCTTTTCTGTTTAAATTAACCAAAGTTGGTTTTTGCTGTTTGAAAGCAAGAACCTCAACTGATACAGATGGTGAGAAATTAATTCACTTAAATATAAAATAAGATTAAATAACTGAGGGAATTAGAGCTACAAAGCAAGTGTAAATGTTATAAACCTTGCCAAATAGATAATAAAATAACTAAACAAAAACGGGAGGTGGGGGAGAAAAGCCAAAGGAAGTAGGAATGCTAATTTCCTCATCTTTCCTAGCAGGGAATTAATAGGTATCAACTCAAATGGAAACCTGCAGTTTTAAAATATAATGACTCATAATGGTTCTTATAATCATTTTATAAATCCGAGAGTGATACTTTAGGGAATACAGGTGAGGAAGCTTAAGTTCAAAAATAATAACTTGATTTAACCAAAATCTAATAGCTGATTCCATTCAATCAAAAGTTCAACATATGCATTTAGCATTATCCTAAGTGCTAGGCTTACAATGAGGCCAACCCACCATGGCCCCTGTCTTCCTGGGACTGACAATGTAGTGGGAGGACCAGGCATAAAGCCAAAAAAAGAAATAAACATGAAATTACATCAGATAAATGCTGTGGAGGAAAGAACAAGGCACTGTGAGAGAATAACAGAGGGTGGAGGCCCACTTGAATAGGATGTGCAGGAGAGGTGACATTAAAAAGGAGACTTCAACCTTATGCTAGTGGCTCATGCCTGTAATCTGGAGAGATTGATATAACACTAGGACAGGTGTGCAAAGAGGCCAGAAGAAAGATGGGGTTACTGAGACCCCATCTCCAAAACAATCAGAGCAAAATGGACCGGAGGTGTAACTCAAGTGGTAGAGTGTCCTGAGTTCAAACTCCTGTTATACCAAAAAAAAAAAAAAAAAGCAAGAGGAGACTTCAAAGTTGAAGTTGGGAAGGAACTAGCCTTAAAAAGGTCAATGAGAAAAGGGAAAAATAATTCTAGATGGAGCAAACAGCATGTTCAAAAACCCCAAGAAAGGAAGGGACTACACGCCAGATAAAATGGGAAAAGTGAGGAGCAAAAGGGATAAATAAGGGTGAAGAGGATGGAAGGAGCTAAACCAGGCAGACAAGGGCTTGTGTGGACATGGAATGGTGTTCAGCTCTTACTGCATGAGCCATGGTGAGTCTCTAAATAGCTTTTGTCAGGGGGAGGGCATGATGAAATGTACATGGTTGGAGGGTGGCAAGACTGGAACTGGGAAGTCAGATTAGGGACAGTGATCTAGGAGGCTGGGTCAACCTACTGGATGGCAGTAGAAATGGGGAGAAATAGATAACAGGAAAGATATTTTGGAAGTAAAACCCAAATACATTGGTGATAGATTAGATGTGCGAGGTAAAGGAGAAAAATGAAGGATGGTTCGCTGGTTGTCACTTTGGGCTACTGCAGGACATCATTCACGAAAAGAGTGAAGGCTTTGGGATAAATGTTTTGGGAAGTGACTGTTAAGAATTTTGCAGACATCTCATGCCTATGGTATGTGTGAAACATCCAAGAGGATGTGTGTTAGATCTAAAGTGCAGAAGGAAGTTGGGACTGGATTCATCATCACACAGACAGTATTTTAAAACATGGAAATAGCTGGGTGTGGCACTGCATGCTTCCCAGCACAGGAGGATCACAAGTTTAAGGCCAACCTAAGTGTAGTGAGACCCTGTCTAAATAAATAAATACAGAAGGAAGCTATGGAGAAAAAGAGGACCAATGACTCCATGAAAACCCCAATATTTAGAGGGGAAATAGAGAAGAAGAATCTGGAGAGATTGATATAACATTAGGACAGGTATGCAAAGAGGCCAGAAGAAAGTGCTTTAAAGAGAAGGAAGTTGACTGTTGACTAGTGCTACCAAGTTAAATAAAAGAACCTGGTGTGATGACACATGTCCATAATCCCAGCACTTGGAGGCTGAGGTAGGCAGATAGTGAGTTTGAAAGCAGCTGAGGCAACATAGAGAGATCCTGTCTTCAAAAAAAAAAAATTAGACTGAAGATGGTCTATGAGAGAATCAGTGAAAATGGTGAGTATTTTGGGTGAAGCTGTAGAGACAAAAGCTAGACAGCAATTTTCAGAGAATTAATAATGCTAAGAAGCAGGGACTTGGATCAATGACAAAAGTAAGATGGGGCCAAGGGAGGAACATAAGTATGCTTATATGAGCCAGTAGTAAGGTGAAGAAGGAGCAGTGGGCACTAGACAGCACTGTATGACAGAAGAGAAGAGTGAGGCTGAATGAAGACAGGAAGGCTTGTTGATACAGAGATGGAAAGATAAAGATGCTCCGATCTGATGGCTTCTGCTGTTTCATCAGCTGAAAAATTAGTTGTGAGAAAGAGAAGAAAGGTGGGAGGTCTGAGGGACCAAGCAAGTTATAAAATAGTTGCTGGGAGAGTGGGAATGTAAGTATATCTGAGTCCAAAGTTGAACTAGCACAGTGCAATGTGTGTGGCAAGGCCCAGGTGAATGCTTGGGTTCATCCAAGGTCAGCATTTTACCAAGAAAATGTGACAACAGATGAAAGAATCAAGGGAATTGATAATGCTCTGTGGACTCTGAGTTAAATGATGAGGGAGGGAAAATGTGGGAGAGGCCTGTATGCTACAGAACAAAAGAGGACTACCAGTGCACAGAGGTCTCAGATACCAGAGAGTTGGTATAGCAGGGAATCAAACAAGACAAGAGAAAGCAGAGAAGGTTTCCACTATGGACTGCATGACTGGAAATCATACTATGAAAATGTGATGTGCGGTGATGACAAGTGTGGTATTGCAACGGAAAGGAGGTGATGAAAGTCACCAAGTCATTCTTAGGCACTGAAGTCATCGATTATGATGACAAGCATTGGGGTGACTGGGAAGACCACTGTCCTTGGCAAAGGTCACCTTTAATGGAGTAGGCACAATGGAACTAAAAGTAAAGGGCATTCTGTAGCATGTGGTACAACAGCAATTCCTCCTTGCTCAACTGCATCCTCCTTTACCTTCTATACTCTAACATGCACCTGCCTTTTTCTGCTGGGGGCTCCTTTTGTTGTTTTTTTCCTTGTTTGTTTTGTGGGAGTAGGGTTTGAACTCAGGGCTTTGTGCTTACAAAGCAGATACTCTACTGCTTGAGCCATACCTCCAGTCCATTTTGCTCCCATTATTTTGGAGATGGAGGTTTTGTGAACTATTTGGCCAGCTATCCTTGAACTGCAATCCTCTAGGAGCTCCTTTTGATTCCCTTAAGTTTCACACTCACAAGTTGCCTTGAGGAGAGAGGAGATACTGATACAGAGCAGCACAGCATGGATCCATCAGTCCTGACACTGAGTAAGGAACGAGGGTGGGGTGGGGAGGGAGAGTGGGCAGAAAGTCATTGATGGGTAATAGTCTTGACAACCTGTGCTCCCCATGGAAACTACTCACTAGGTACTGTGGCAACTCTACATAGGAGGTAGAAAGACTGAAAGATGTACCAATGGGAGTTCTTTGCCTGGAAGAAAGACAGAGGTATAGGGAGAAAGAGAAGGCTGCTTACCATGTAAGCCTCTGCAGGTTATGTATTGCACAAAGGAACCACACCCAAAGTGTATACATCATAGATCTGAAGATTTATTTTGACAATTTTCTGCATATGAGAACTAAGTGTTTTATTTTGATTATCAATATATTAACACAATTCCCTAAAAGAAAGAAGTCAAGTCACTTGAAGAAAGAGATTTTTGTAATTCAGGTAAAGATGCACATAGGCCAGCAGTGGCTCTCAGAATCATGGTACCAAATGCTTTCTTTTATATTATCTCATGTAACCAATACACAACCTTACAAAAGAACTTACAGATGAAAAAGAGAACCTCAGAGGAGGTCAATAACTTGATAAGCATCAACTACACACTGAAGCTAAGTTGAAATATATATCTGGATCAGCCAATCCCAAAATCTACAACCATGCTGCCTCTCACCATGAGTCCTAATACAAAAGATGCCACTAACATCAATTGTGCCTTTGCTCTGCTTTACACACTCTTCTACAGGCTCTCACACATGATAGTGAGTTAGGTCTTAATTCAACAGTAGAGATGAAGAAAAAGGCTTAGAGAGATTAAATTATATACTTGAGGTCACACAGGTTAGCAAGTTGTCTGTATATTGCCCCTTTCTTCCTCTTCTCTCCTCACACTTCACCACTGAATGTTTCCATTTCTCATACCTACTTTTCCTGAGCACTCACAAACATGAAATAGACTTTGTCTTGTTTATCATATTATTTACATCCCTTTGGCCATCATCAAAAACATTTACAAAGTAAATAAGGTGGTAATTTTCTGATAATGCACTAGATCCTCAAAAAGTAAATAAATGAAGATGAAGTTAGAGCCAAACAGCAGCTTCATTTCATCAAATAAATTTTGAGCTATTTTCCTTGATGCATGTAGCTTTTATTTGGATGACTTCTGAATTTTACCCTAAAGATTAATTTGGCCCTCTATAAAGAGCATAAGAATTAATATTCAGCCAAGATATGAATCTTTTTTTCATTTTCATTTTAGTGGAAATCAATTTGTTAAACTACTGTTGAGGGCAATTTGCTATTCACTCCCACTTTTCTGCTCAAGTTGAGGTATTTGGAAATATTTATATAACCACTTTCTGTCAATACTTCCAAGATTTATATGGATAAGTTACTATAACTGATATCTGAGAGCAGTATGAATTATGCCTTATGATGTTACATTTTATTGGACCTACATAGAAATGATCAATTTAAAAACTCATAATGAGTTTTGTCCCTAACAGACAGTATATAGAAATGACTTCTAGATGGAAAATATACAACCAAAAACCTGGAGGTGACCTCGGTTAGTTAGAGCTTTCATCACTGTGACAAAATATCTGGCAGAAATAACTTAAGGGAAGGAAGATTCATTGTGGCTTACCATGTTGGGGAGGGTATGGTGGAGAAGCTCACATCATGGTGGCCATAAAGCAAAAAGAAACAAAGAATGACAGGAACAAAATCTAGCCACCGAGAATACCTCTCTCCAGTGACCTCCTTCCTCCACTTAGGTCCCACCTCTAAAATATCCAGAACCTCCTACAATAGCACCACCAGCTGGGGACCTTCAGAAATTACACTTTATCTAGGTGTTGACCTCAATATAATGAGATTTTCCTCTTGCCTGTTGCCAGATCCCTCTACAGAATCCTCTGAAAGTCTCCCGGGAATTCTGTCCCATGCCACATCTCTTCACTCCTCCATCAATTGTCTCCTGCCCACTGATATCTCAAGTCCATAAATCTAGCACATACCTCCTCTCTTTTAGAACCTAACCAAGGGTGTAGCAGGGAGGAGAAGAAGAGAGACAGACAAGGCCCGTGTTCTGATAAAGTAGCAGGGAGGTAGGGATGGCATAGCAGAGAGATAAAACCTAAGGAATCCAAATGTGGAAAAGGTCATATAGCACTGGCAGTGGGGAGGGCAGAGGGGGGAGGGAGAAAATCACATAGCACTAGGGTGAAGTAGCCTATAGAATTGCATGTAACCATGTATGGCTTAGACCTTGCTTTTTCCTTCTGTAACCTGCTTGCAAGGGTATATAAGGCGATACCCCTTTGTTCTCAGCCTTTGGACATAAGTCTGCTGAGTCTGTGCCAGCACAATAAAATGTTGCTTCCTGCTGAATTGTCTCAGGGTCCCATATCTCAGATCAAGATTCCTGTAACATTTCTTGGGGGCTTGCTGCCAGGATTGCAGAGATGGTGGTTTTTCACCTCCCTTGTTGCTGGGATGCATCCCCCAGACCGCCGGGAAAACGGTCTGTTGATCAGGTGCCAACAGACAGCTTGATCTGGAGGAAAGACTCATCCTCCTGGTGAGTCAGGATGAGGGACTCAGACACACAACAGAACCTGGTGAGGCACAGGAACCAATGAGGGGAGTGGTGCCCATCAGACTGGTAAGAACCCAGGTTCAAATTCAGGCCTGCCTCAGGAGGCAGAAAGGGAGTCTAATCAACAACCAGTGAGGCACCCTAGTAACCTCCTTTTGGGGTGAAACCGTGTCTCTCAGGGAGTGGGGCAGAGGTACTGTGCTGTGTTAGAGTGTGTGAAAGTGCGAGCCTGAGATGCAGTCCAGCTGCAAAGCGAGTGTGGAATCCCAATCTGCAGGTGTGTGGCAAACTCATATGGTCAAGGATGAGCCCTAACAGGGCCTCTGATCCAGGGTTTATATGGACTCACTACAGCCAAGAGATGCCTAAATCCCCACAAGGGGATTGGTTGGAGATGGATGAAGTGAGTGAAGACCCTGTGTAGGTGTAGTTCCTGGCTGGGCAACTGCATCCACGTCACTGATAAGGGGCATGTGTTGTTCTCCCTTGTGTGTTGGAGAAGAGGTTCCCCCTTCACCTCTCCTCCAAAACCCCTACCCCTCTGTGTCTGTCTTGCCATCTAGTAACAGGAGAAGATGGGTGGAGATCAGAGTAAAAACACTCCTTTGGAGTATATGGTTAAAAACTTTAAAAAGGGATTTAATGGAGACTATGGAGTAAAGTTAACTCCTAACAAGCTTAAGGCCCTTTGTGAAGTAAATTGGCCTGATCTTGGTGTAGGGTGGCATCTGGAAGGGTCACTGGATAAAACTGTGGTTAATGAAGTTTACAGGGTAATTGTAGGAAGGCCTGGGCACCCAGAACAATTTCCCTATATTGACTGCTGGCAGGACACTGTCCTCAGCTGGCCCACATAGCTAAGGCCCTGTCTGGAAGAGTCCTATAGAATTATGGTAGCTAGGGTGGTCGCAACTTCCAAGTGTAGAGAGAAAACAAAGGAGCCTATACTGGCTGAGGAGCCCAAGGAAGTACCACCACCCTATGTGCCATTTTATCCACCTCTGCCACCATCATCCAGTTCCACACCCCTGCCTCCAACATTGTATGGGGAAGCTTGAGGGATGGTCACGCCTATAAACATCCAGCTCAGAAGTCTCTGGGGCCTCAAATCCCCTGATCTCCCTGAGTCCTATGTACTCCATACCCACTCCAAGTCTACCAATGCTCATCCCACATCCCCCACTTGATTGGGACATCTAACCAGTCTCTGTGAGGACCCCTCCTCTCCTCAGACTCCTGCTGAGGGAAGTTCAGATGCCCCAAGAGGGAAGTCCAGAGCCCCATGTATCATGACCAGGAAGGCCAAATACAAGGAGGAGGATGGGTATTTGTTTATCAGCCCTTTACCACCACAGTCCTTCTCAACTGGAAACATCATACACCCTCCTTCACAGAAAGGCCTCAGGCTCTGATTGATTTGATGCAGTCTATCATCAAGACTCACAAACCCACATGGACAGATTGTTGACAGCTTCTTTGGACTTTATTTAATACTGAAGAGCGGCACCGTATAACATTGACAGCTCTCAACTGGTTAGAAGATCATGCTCCCGAGGGCACTCTAAATGCCCAAGCAAATGTTCAGGCCCATTTCCCTGAGGAAGACCCCCATTGGGATCCCAATAATGTGAGATCACCGGCGACTTGAATGATATCAGGAGGCATTATTGGGAGGCATGAAGGAAGGAGGGGAAAGGCCATGAACAAGAACAAAACATCAGAAGTCCTCCAAGGGCCAAATGAGAGTCCCAGCCAGTTCTATGAGTGTTTGTGTGAGGCTTTCCATTTATACATCCCCTTTGACCCAGAAGCCACTGAAAACCAGTGGATGATTAACACTGCTTTTGTTGGCCTGGCCCAGGGAGACATCAGGCGAAAATTGCAGAAACTGGAAGTATTTGCTGGAATGAACGTTAGTCAGCTTCTGGAGGTGGCCACAAAGGTTTTTGTCAATTGAGATCAGGAGGCTAGGTGGGAGGCTGACAGGAAGATGAAAAGAAAAGTGGACCTCCTTGCAGCAGCCCTTGCTGGACAGTCAGGTGGGCCCCAGCAAGCTAACCCAGGCAGAGGCAATCCCCGAGGACGACGGCAAATGCCCCCAGTACATCTGCACCCTAGGGAGGAACTAGGGCAAAATCAATGTGCCTACTCTTGTCAGGAAGGGCACTGGAAGAATGAATGTCCCTAATGGGCCAGGGACTCCCAAAAGGCCCCCCAGACCAGAGGAAGAGGCCAGGTTATTGAAGAAAAATATCAGCCAAGCCACAGGGGAGCCAGCCCCTGGGAGGAAAACATCATCAGTCTGGCAGGCCTGAAAAGTTATGAGAAGGACTAGGACAGACTGCTAGGCCCCCAGGAACCTATGCTCCAAATGAAAATAGGGGGCCATCCCATTGATGTCATGGTAGACATAGTTGCAGAACATTCAGTTGTGACCCAATCAGTGGGTCCTCTTTCCAACAAGCATACAACTATTACTGGGGCTACAGGGTACTGGTCCACCACCCCTTCTTAATGGCTAGACAATGCACTCTTGGGAGTCATGAAATAAGGCATGAATTCCTTTACCTCCCTGATTTCTCTGTGGGCCTGATGGGCAGGGATTTGTTATGCAAACTGAGGGCACAGATAACTTTTGATTTGGGTGGCACAGCAGCCTTAAAGTTGAGCGGATCTCAGGCAAATACTCTAATCCTCACGGTTGCACAAGAAGAGGAATGCAGCTCTGTGCCCCTGAAGGGAGGCCTCATAAGATTCCTGAGCTTCCCTTCAAGATTCCAGGTGTATGGGCTGAAGATAACCCCCCAGGTCTGGCTTGAAATGTGTCCCCCAGTAGTGGTAGAACTAAAGCCGGGAGTCACCCCTGTCAGCCAGAAACAGTACATTTCTCACAAGGCACAGTCAGAATTCAAAAACACTTTGACAGACTCTTAAAGTATGGGATCTTCCAACCTTGTCAGTCATCCTGGTACACCCCCTTATTACCAGGCCAGAAACTGAGGACTGAAGATTTCAGGCCAGTTCAGGACCTCCAGGCAGTAAATTCAGCAACTGTCATGTTGCACCCTGTAGTCCCAAATCCATACATGCTTTTAGGCCTCATCCCAGCTGAGGCAAAGTTGTTTTTACCTGCATAGATCTTAAAGACATATTCTTTTGCATCTGCCTGGCCCCACAGAGCCAGCCTATTTTTGCCTTCAAATGGGAAAATCCCAATACTGGGGAAAAGAGGAAACTAACCTGGGCTCAGTTGCCACAAGGTTTCAAACGTTTGCCCACTATTTTCAAAACTGCCTTGGCATCTGACCTAAAAGCCTTCTTAGCCAACCAGCACAGTGGCACACTCCTTTAGTATGTAGATGACCTCCTGCTGGCTGGACCAATCAGGAGGACTGTATGGAAGAAATGTGCCTTCTCCTTTCTCTTTTATGGGAAGGATACAAGGTCTCTAGGGAAAAGGCTCAAATCTGCCAAACTGTC
The DNA here is from genome assembly GCF_047511655.1 of Castor canadensis. Lineage (NCBI taxonomy): Eukaryota > Metazoa > Chordata > Mammalia > Rodentia > Castoridae > Castor > Castor canadensis. The sequence goes on from NC_133394.1 coordinate 121,011,939, forward strand.
AAATACCTCAGCTTTCACCTGTCCCAGGGGCAATACAGACTCAGCCCTGAGAGGTAACAGGCTGTATGTTCCATCCCAGCCCCTAAGACTCACCAGCAAATTAGAGAGTTCTTGGGAGCTGCAGGTTTCTGCTGAATCTATATCCCTAACTACTCCCTCTTGGCCAAATCCCTCTATGAAGCCACAAAGTGGGGAGAATGGGAGCCTTTAGTAAGGGAGGAAGCAAGAGAAAGCCTTTAAAGAAACCAAGAAGGCACTCACAAATGTCCCTGCTCTAGGCCTGCTGGTTGTGATGAAGCACTTTTTCCTGTATGTCCATGAGTGAAAGGGAACAGCTATTGGGGTCCTGACTCAATTACTGGGCTTCTGGCACTGTCTGGCAGCTTACTTGTCAAAACAACCTGATACTGTTTCCTGAGGCTGGCTGCCTTGCCTGCATGCCCTAACAGCCACTGCTGCCCTCATAACAGAAGCAGACAAACTCACCTTAGGGCAAGAACTCACTGTCCAGATTCCCTACTCCATCCTGACACTGATGGAGTATAAGGGAAATTACTGGCTGACTAACTCTCAGATGGTTAAATACCAGAGTGTAAAAACCTGCGCATCTGGCTAGAGGTTGTTAAGACTTTAAACCTGACCACTCTACTGCTGATTGACTCGAACCACCTGGAGCATGACTGCTTAGAGGTTATGAATGAGGTGATCTAACCAATCACTCTATCAGCAATCTGGAATTGAATATTTCACAGATGGTAGCAGCTTTGTCCAGGACAGTACACACTTTGCTGGGTATGTGGTGGTGACTTTGAACTTAGTCATTGAGGCTCGCCCATTGCCAGTTGGGACTTCTGCACAAAAGGCTCAACTTGTTGCCCTCACGCAGGCACTCCGGCTCACTGGAGTATGAGTAAACATCTACACTGACTCTAAGTATGCCTTCACAATCATTCATGTCTATGGGGTCTTATATAAAGAGAGGGGACTCATTAACTTGGGAGGAAAAAGTATCAAGCATAGGCAGGAAATCCTCAAACTGCTAGATGCTGTGTGGGCCCCTAAATGGGTGGCAGTTATACACTGCCAAGGGCACCAGAAGGGAAATGCAACAATTGCCCAGGGAAACTAGAAATGACAAAGAGGCCAAACAAGTGGCCTCACAAGGGGACCAGCCCCAGTATCCTGACGGCTGCCTTTCTCCCTATGCCCCTTATCTGAATGGGACCCATGGTACACACCACAAGACCAGGGTTGATTTAAGACTGAGGAGGGAAATTTTCTTCCGGATAGATGGTGGAAGTTTTCTAATGGCCATATGGCCATACCTAAATCGCTGACCCCTACATTTGTCAAGCAGTTCCATGAAGGAACTCATTTAGGGTGAATAGCCCTCGAGACTACCCTGGCCCAGCATTTTTATGTGCCCAAGCTCTCCAGCATAAGTAAGGCAGTATGTGAGAGATGTAGCCTATGTGTCAAAAATAACCCTAAACAAGGGCCAAGAGCACCTTCCCAGGCACAGACTGTTGGTGGAACTCCTCTTGAAAACTTGATCATGGACTTCACTGAAATGCCACAAGCTCAAGGATGCAAAAATCTGCTGGTGTTTGTTTGTACCTTCTCAGGATGGGTGGAAGACTTCCCCACATGGACTAAAAAGGCCCAGGAAGTGGCCAGATGTCTGCTAAAGGAAATCATCCCTTGGTTTAGAATACCTGTGTCTATTGGGTCAGATAATGGGCCAGATTTTGTGGCAGAGGTGTACAGCTTATGGCTAAGGGCCTAGGAATCACCTGAAAGTTGCATACAGCCTACTGCCCCAAGAGTTCAGGAAAAGTGGAATGTATGAACAGAATCCTAAAATTACAGTTAAGAAAACTGTCAGGAGACCCATCTGCAGTGGGATCAATTACTACCCATAGCATTACTAAGAATTAGGTCTATTCCCACAAAGTGGACAGGGCTCTCACCCTTTGAAGTCTTTTATGGATGCCCATGCCCCTTAATCAAGGGCACAAGGGGGGACTTTAAGAAAATAGGTGACCTTACCTTAAGGCAGCAGATGCAGGCCCTTGGGTTGACTCTCTCAAAGATCAATGACTGGGAGAGACTTCCTGTCAGCCTGACAACTCCCATATACCCTTACAGGCCAGGGGATGCCATCTGGGTAAAGGAATGGAATGTCCAACTGTTAAAGCCTCATTGAAGAGGGCTTCTGGTGTTAATTTGTCTACCCCTACTGCAGTTAAAGTAGCAGAGATCGCTCTTTGGATCCACCACAGCCAAATCAAGCCAGCTTCTCCTGAGTGGGAGTGCATCCCTGATCCAGCTTTGTCATGTAAGATCACTCCAGGATGTCAGTGCCCTTCCTCGGCAGGATTCCGCTTCCTGGGGTCTTGGGGCTATCGCACCCCTATATTTATGCTCAACCGCTTCATCAGGCTGCAGACTGTTGCTGAAATTATAACTAATGAAACCGCAAGAGCTCTCAATTTGCTGGCAAAACAAAGTACTAAAATGCGCAATGCCATCTATCAAAACTGTTTGGCCTTAGACTATTTGCTTGCTTCTGAGGGAGGAGTTTGTGGAAAATTTAACCTAAGCAACTGCTGCTGACAGATTGATGATAAAGGGAACATCATAGAAGAAATCACAGATTGAATGAAAAAGCTTGCCCATGTCCCCATCCAGACTTGGAGAGGATGGAATTCCATGACCTGTTTGGAGGATGGTTCTTTGCCTTGGGCAGATTCAAAACCCTGATGGGGGCGATGGGTCCTGGGAGTATGCTTAATGTCATCCTGGTTCCCCTCTATTGCAGTCTATCAGGACCATTATGGAGGCCACTATAGAAAGGAAAACAGCTGCACATGTAATGATGCTATAGAAATACAAACCTCTAGATCAAGATGATGCTCTTTGACCCCAGGTGGATCTGAGCATCAAAGGGGGGAATAATGTAGCAGGGAGGAGGACCTGAAGAAAAACAGACAAGGCCTGTGTTCTGATAGAGTAGCAGAGAGGTAGGAATGGCATAGCAGAGAGATAAAACCTTAGGAATCCAAATGTGGAGAAGGTCACATAGCACTGGGGTGTGGGGAGAAAGTCACATAGCACTAGGGTGAAGTAGCCTACAGAATTGCATGTAATCATATATGGGTTAGACCTTGTTTTTTGCTTCTGTAACCTGCTTGCAAGGGAATATAAGATGAGACCCCTTTGTTCTCAAGGCTCAGCCTTTGGACACGAGTCCACTGAGTCTGTGCCAGCACAATAAAATGTTGCTTCCTAGTGATTGCCTCAGTGTCCCGTATCTCAATTCGAGATTCCCGTAACAAGGGCTTTACTTCCCACCTTCTTCTGTGTGTCCCAAATAAGCTAAAATCCAAGGTGTCTAAACAGAAATCTTCATCTTCCCATGACCTTGACATTGAAGAATGGTCCAATACTTACTTAGTTGCCCTGGTCAGAAACTAGTGGTCTGCAAGGGATCCTGCACACAGAAAGTGACACCCAACTTAACCATGAAAAGGCAGGCAGCACCAAACCACAGGATAAGAAAAAGCAAGACAGTAGAGAGTAACATCAAGTTAGGTACACACAATCAAACCTTCAAACAACTAAGATAACTAAATGGCAGGAATCACTACATACCTATCAGTACTAACACTTAATGTTAATGGACTTAATTCACCCATCAAAAGACACTGTTTGACAAAATGGATTAAAAAAGAAGATCCAACAATTTGTTGCTTACAGGAGACTCATCTCACCAACAGAAATAAGCATATGCTTAGGATGAAAGGCTGGAAGAAGATTTACCAAGCCAATGGCCCCCTAAAACAAGCAGGAGTAGCAATACTTATCTCTGACAAAGTAGACTTCAAACCTACATTGATCAAATGAGATAAAGAAGGACATTCCATACTAATAAAAAGGGAAATAGACCAAAAGGAAATAATAATCATCAATCTGTACGCACCCAATGTCAACGCACCCAATTTCATCAAACATACCCTGAAAGACCTAAAAGCATATATAAACGCCAACACAGCGGTTGTGGGAGACTTTAACACTCCATTATCATCAATAGATAGGTCATCCAAACAAAAACTCAATAAAGAAATCCAAGATCTAAAATATGCAATAGATCAAGTGGACCTAGTAGATGTCTACAGAACATTTCATCCAACCTCTACACAATATACATTCTTCTCAGCAGCCCATGGAACCTTCTCCAAAATAGATCATATCCTAGGGCACAAAGCAAGCCTCAGCAAATATAAGAAAATAGAAATAATACCGTGCATACTATCTGACCACAATGCAGTAAAAGTAGAACTCAACAACAAAAGTAAAGACAAAAAACATGCAAACAGCTGGAAACTAAATAACTCATTACTTAATGAAGAATGGATCATCGATGCAATAAAAGAGGAAATTAAAAAGTTCCTAGAAGTCAATGAAAATGAAAACACAACCTACCGGAACCTATGGGACACAGCTAAGGCAGTCTTGAGAGGAAAGTTTATAGCCATGAGTGCATATATTAAAAAGATTGAAAGATCCCAAATCAATGACCTAATGATACATCTCAAACTCCTAGAAAAACAAGAACAAGCAAATCCCAAAACAAATAGAAGGAGAGAAATAATAAAAATAAGAGCTGAAATCAACGAAATAGAAACCAAAAAAACCATACAAAGAATTAATGGAACAAAAAGTTGGTTCTCTGAAAAAATAAACAAGATCGATAGACCCCTGGCAAACCTGACTAAAATGAGGAGAGAAAAAACCCAAATTAGTAGAATCAGGAATGCAAAAGGGGAGATAACAACAAACACCATGGAAGTCCAGGAAATCATCAGAGACTACTTTGAGAACCTATATTCAAATAAATTTGAAAATCTAAAACAAATGGACTGATTTCTAGATACATATGATAATCCAAAACTGAACCAAGAGGAAATTAATCACCTGAACAGACCTATAACACAAAATGAAATTGAAGCAGCAATCAAGAGTCTCCCCAAAAAGAAAAGTCCAGGACCTGATGGATTCTCTGCTGAATTCTATCAGACCTTTAAAGAAGAACTGATACCAACCCTCCTTAAACTGTTCCATGAAATAGAAAGGGAAGGAAAACTGCCAAACACATTTTAGGAAGCCAGTATTACACTTATCCCAAAACCAGGCAAAGACACCTCCAAAAAGGAGAACTATAGGCCAATCTCCTTAATGAACATTGATGCAAAAATCCTCAACAAAATAATGGCAAACCGAATTCAGCAACACATCAAAAAGATTATTCACCACGACCAGGTAGGCTTCATCCCAGGGATGCAGGGGTGGTTCAACATACGAAAATCAATAAACATAATAAACCACATTAACAGAAGCAAAGACAAAAACCACTTGATCATCTCAATAGATGCAGAAAAAGCCTTTGATAAGATCCAACATCATTTCATGATAAAAGCTCTAAGAAAACTAGGAGTAGAAGGAAAGTTCCTCAACATTATAAAAGCTATATATGACAAACCTACAGCCAGCATTATACTTAATGGAGAAAAATTAAAACCGTTCCCTCTAAAATCAGGAACCAGACAAGGATGCCCACTATCTCCACTCCTATTCAACATAGTACTGGAATTCCTAGCCAGAGCAATTAGGCAAGAAGAAGGAATAAAAGGAATACAAATAGGTAAAGAAACTGTCAAAATATCCCTATTTGCAGACGACATGATCCTATACCTTAAAGACCCAAAAAACTCTACTCAGAAGCTTCTAGACATCATCAATAGCTATAGCAAGGTAGCAGGATATAAAATCAACATAGAAAAATCATTAGCATTTCTATACACTAACAATGAGCAAACTGAAAAAGAACGTATGAAAACAATTCCATTTGCAATAGCCTCAAACAAAATCAAATACCTAGGTGTAAACCTAACAAAAAGATGTGAAAGACCTCTACAAGGAAAACTATACACTTCTGAAGAAAGAGATTGAGGAAGACTATAGAAAGTGGAGAGATCTCCCATGCTCATGGATTGGTAGAATCAACATAGTAAAAATGTCGATACTCCCCAAAGTAATCTACATGTTTAATGCAATTCCCATCAAAATTCCAATGACATTCATTAAAGAGATTGAAAAATCTACTGTTAAATTTATATGGAAACACAAGAGGCCACGAATAGCCAAGGCAATACTCAGTCAAAAGAACAATGCAGGAGGTATCACAATACCTGACTTCAAACTATATTACAAAGCAATAACAATAAAAACAGCATGGTACTGGCACAAAAACAGACATGAAGACCAGTGGAACAGAATAGAGGATCCAGATATGAAGCCACACAACTATGAGCAACTTATCTTTGACAAAGGAGCTAAAAATATACGATGGAGAAATAGCAGCCTCTTCAACAAAAACTGCTGGGAAAACTGGTTAGCAGCCTGCAAAAAACTGAAACTAGATCCATGTATATCACCCTATACCAAGATTAACTCAAAATGGATCAAGGATCTTAATATCAGACCCCAAACTCTTAAGTCGATACAAGAAAGAGTAGGAAATACTCTGGAGTTAGTAGGTATAGGTAAGAACTTTCTCAATGAAACCCCAGCAGCACAGCAACTAAGAGATAGCATAGATAAATGGGACCTCATAAAACTAAAAAGCTTCTGTTCATCAAAAGAAATGGTCTCTAAACTGAAGAGAACACCCACAGAGTGGGAGAAAATATTTGCCAATTATACATCAGACAAAGGACTGATAACCAGAATATACAGGGAACTTAAAAAACTAAATTCTCCCAAAACTAATGAACCAATAAAGAAATGGGCATGTGAACTAAACAGAACTTTCTCAAAAGAAGAAATTCAAATGGCCAGAAAACACATGAAAAAATGCTCACCATCTCTAGCAATAAAGGAAATGCAAATTAAAACCACACTAAGATTCCACCTCACCCCTGTTAGAATAGCCATCATCAGCAACACCACCAACAACAGGTGTTGGCGAGGATGCGGGGAAAAAGGAACCCTCTTACACTGTTGGTGGGAATGTAGACTAGTACAACCACTCTGGAAAAAAATTTGGAGGCTACTTAAAAAGCTGGACATCGATCTACCATTTGATCCAGCAATACCACTCTTGGGGATATACCCAAAAGACTGTTACTCCAGAGGCACCTGCACATCCATATTTATTGCGGCACTATTCACAATAGCCAAGTTATGGAAACAGCCAAGATGCCCCAGCACTGACGAAGGGATTAAGAAAATGTGGTATTGGATGTGAGGGCGATCTGGCTGCGACATCTGTCACCCCATTGATCGCCAGGGTTGATTCGGCTGATCTGGCTGGCTAGGCGGGTGTCCCCTTCCTCCCTCACCGCTCCATGTGCGTCCCTCCCGAAGCTGCGCGCTCGGTCGAAGAGGACGACCATCCCCGATAGAGGAGGACCGTTCTTCGGTCAAGGGTATACGAGTAGCTGCGCTCCCCTGCTAGAACCTCCAAACAAGCTCTCAAGAAAATGTGGTATCTATACACAATGGAATTTTATGCAGCCATGAAGAAGAACGAAATGTTATCATTCGCTGGTAAATGGATGGAATTGGAGAACATCATTCTGAGTGAGGTTAGCCTGGCCCAAAAGACCAAAAATCGTATGTTCTCCCTCATATGTGGACATTAGATCAAGGGCAAACACAACAAGGGGATTGGACTATGAGCACATGATAAAAGCGAGAGCACATAAGGGAGGGGTGAGGATAGGTAAGACACCTAAAAAACTAGCTAGCATTTGTTGCCCTTAATGCAGAGAAACTAAAGCAGATACCTTAAAGCAACTGAGGCCAATAGGAGAAGGGGACCAGGAACTAGAGAAAAGGTTAGATCAAAAAGAATTAACCTAGAAGGTAACACCCACGCACAGGAAATCAATGTGAGTCAATGCCCTGTATAGCTATCCTTATCTCAACCAGCAAAACCCCTTGTTCCTTCCTATTATTGCTTATACTCTCTCTACAACAAAATTAGAAATAAGGGCAAAATAGTTTCTGCTGCGTATTGGGGGGGGGAGCGGGAGGGGGCGGAGTGGGTGGTAAGGGAGGGGGTGGGGGCAGGGGGGAGAAATGAACCAAGCCTTGTATGCACATATGAATAACAAAAGAAAATGAAAAAAAAAATAAAATAAAATCTTTTCTTACTGAATATTTAAAAAAAAAAAAAAAAGAAACTAGTGGTCATCCTGCCTTTTGTTAGCCACTTACCACAAACAGAGTCACATGAACATATCTTCCCATAAGAGCTTGGGGATGTGACACATTTCACAACAGGGCTTATAGATGTCTCCTGAATAAACTGAAAATGATATTGTCCTCACAGAACAAACAATAAATTATAGCTTCTTAAGGCCACTGGAAGCACAGATGACATTGGTCTTTCCTCTCTTTTAGAATTCTACCCCTAAACAGGGCGTGGTGGTACAGATCTATAATCCCAGTACCTGGGAGGCTGAGGCAGGAGAACGGGCTACATAAGTAACAAGACCTTATTTCAAGAGAAAGAAAACCAAACAACAGCAAAAAGAATTCTTCCCCTCCTCAATCCCTGGGCCCCAAGTCCCCAAGCCTTGGGCCCCAGGGCTGCCTCATCCATTAGGTATGTCAGTATACTACGTATGACGATGGTCCTTTTAGGAGCACAAAGAGTGTTTTAAAATCAGGCATCCCAGTACTACTTCTCCAAAAAAGCCTCAATTTAGGAAAGTTAATATAATCCTCCATGAATTATATTGGTCTATTTACCAATCCAAATGTAAAATACTGTTTTTTTCTTATCTGTTAGGAGGAAGAAGCCCACAAAATGCTTAAGGCATAAAGCAGCGTGCCCTGTCTGCCTTCCCTCTTTACTGCTCTGTCAAGGGCTCTTCTCTTAGCTACAAAGGAATAGATACATGAATCAAAGACTGATAATTTAACTGGATAGCCAGCCAAGGAAGATTTGCTTCAGATTTGTCTAAAGTTAGACAGAAGGCTCTTTTTAAAAAAATTTATTGAATTCTCCTTTACAGAAAATACATGGTACTGCAGAAATTTCAGAGAACTCACAAAAGTTTAAAGATAGAAATGAAAATCACCTATAATGCCAAAGATAATCACTATTAGTAATTTAATATATTTTCTTTCAGTTTCCAGGTATGAATATATATATTCTTTTCAAACAGATTTTGGTGTATAATTGATATTTTTTTATTAAAATTAATATCTTTTGTAATGTTATTATGATTCCCATAGCACTGAATATCTGCAATTGTTAATGCCATAACTAATATTTTAGTACATAGATTATTGGGTGTTTTCCAATTATTTCCTTAGGATAAATTCCTTAAGGTTTGATCCCACCCAGCACCACACACACAAAACCTTTAGGTGAAACTGTAATGGAAGGAATGGGTTCACCTCTTGGTGGTGCAAAGGTGAAAAGCTCAAATAGGAGATGAACAAGTGAAGAAAGGGTTATTACTTACAGAAAGTAAAGAGCACACTCGGGCAATTCGCAAAGAAGTGTCTTCCCAGCAAACAAAGCAGGGGGCTTGTATTGGGACAACTCATGCACGTTAATGCAGGAAAGACTCCTCATCACCTGTAGGGGAAGCATGTTCGTGAACATGCTCAAAGTCAGGCTTCTTCATACCTCACAGGTACAAAAAGTAGATGGAAGCCTCTGGAACAAAGAATTTGGTATTACAATAGCAAAGTTTATTCTAGGTCAACCAAAAGGGGTGGGTCACAACGACTCTGGGATTTTGGCAGGTTCCTTAAGTTACTCTGAGGGCCTCATTTGAAACAAAAAGCAACTTTAGAGGCACATCTACAGTCACTTAAAGGGGCGGCAGCTTTTTCCTGCAAGCATAGCTGATGGCTGAAAGTATCCATCTTGCAGCTAACAAAAGTATTGGCTCAGAAGCTTCAGACAGTTTTAGTTTGTGATACCCATTGCCAAAATTTTCACCAGAGATGCTTTCCTTTGCGACATTGGAAGTGAGTCTGCTTCTCGACCTTGTAGTCTGATTCATTAGGTGCCCTCCAATGCTTGGACAAAAGTATTTGTAACTTTACAGTAGGTTTTAAAATCCTCTGGGCTCATATTCCACTTTTTATCCTACTTTTGAAAATCTTTGTTGATTACCTTTATTCTCAGATGAAGGGAAGGCAGCAAGAGAAAAGGGACAGACAGACAGATAGATGAGACAGAGATAAAGAACAACAAAGAGAAGGCAAAGGGAGAACAGTGAGGACAAACGTATTCCAGGGCTATTTTAGCCAGGCCTCAGCCTGATCTCTCAGCAACTGAAGAACCTGATCCCATTAGCATTTGCTGAATGAATTGGGATCTAACCACATTAATATTCCCTTTGTCAATATCTTACTTTTAATCAATTATAAATGTCTTATACTTTAAGGATCAAAGAATGTACACAAAGCTCTTACAATTTCAGAATTATGAGATAAACTTATTAGAGCAGTGTTCATCCTGTCACGGGTGGCTGGTGAGAGTATGTGAAAGTTCCCCTTTAAAGTTGCGGATCCTCCACTCAGGGTTTGATCCCAGGTCTGATTGCAGCATAACAATTTTGGGGGCTGGAGGAGAGGCTCAAGTGGTTAGAGTACCTGTCAAGTAAACGTGACGCCCTGAGTTCAAACCCCAGTGCTGCCAAAAAACAAGTTACAAAGGTAAAAAAAATTATTGAGCAAGCTAGCAGAAAGTAAAGGCACACATTGATAAGCTGAGCATGGGTGCTCCAAGGGAGACAACACTGAGCTATCTTGCTTTTTTTTTTCCTTTTTTCTTTTTTAAATATATTTTTGTTTCTTACAGCTATCTTAATATTAGGGGTATTTATGTAAAAAGGTAGAGTAGGTTGTTTGGAACCACAGTCATCCTAGGATGAGTACTCCCCTTTGTTCTGGACACCTGGTATATTTAACCATTCTTGCTGTTACCCTGTTTTATCAATTGGGCCCAGAAATTTCAAGGTTGATCTGTTTACTAAATTTTGGGACATATGAAATAGATGCCTTTGAACAAAGACGGATCCTGCCAGATGCTTCCTTTCCTAGGTGTCCTACCATAAGATTATTTTCCCTTCTTTGTCAAGACTTTGAGTGCCCTGATGAATCATTTTATCAAATGTTTTTCCCAGGGTAAGTGCCTTTCTTTAAGATATTCCTGCTTAGTTCCCAGAGTATGGTAATCATTTGGCCAGCAGGCAAGGTCCAGGGAGAGGTCTGCTCTTTTTCCTTTGTTTTTCTGTTTAGTAAATGTTGCAATTTAGTGAGGGAGGGTCAGGCTTAGAGCAAAGAAAACAGTGCCTATCTGCTTTGGGCTCCTCACTTTCCTTGATCTCTGCTGCTTCAATCCTGAGAACCAACATTTCTAGATTTCTTAATTTCTTTAGAAGGAAAAAGGCTAACAAATATATGTTACTATTACTTCATGGATATAAAAATTCTGAAGTTTTGTTATGTAATTAAAATATTTTTCAAGCAGTAAGTCCACCCCCAAAAGAACACAAAAATGCTGATAAATTCCATAATCCAGAGCATTACGACAATTTCTATGGTCACTGATGATGGACTTTTGCAGTTATATCTCCCTAGAAAGGGCAGGGCATGGGTTGGGGATGTAGTTCAGAGGTGGAGCACTTGCCTAGCATGTGCAAGGCCCTGGGTTTAACCCCCATCACTGACCAAAAAAAAAACAAAAAAAGAAGAATGTGAAATTTCTCCTTGCCACCTAGATCTAGGCTTCTCCTTGATCATTCCAAAGAAATCACCTTTTCCCTCCTGGGAGATGGCTCCCTGCAGCAGCCACTGAGCAAGGTTGGAGCTGACAGATCAACCTCCCAGGCTCAGCTCCAACAATTCTCTGCTTAATCACTGGGCAAACTGCTTTGCCTTCTGTGAATCAGCTTCCTCTCTATGTAATGGATAAAACAATAGCAAGTTTTGGGTTGTTTGGGGATTAAAAGAGTGAATGGGGCTGGCATGTTGCTCTGTGGTAGAGCACTTGCCTAGTATGAACAAGGCCCTGGGTTAAATCCCCAGCACTCCCCTCCCCCCAAAACAAAACTGAATGTAAACAAAATGTTCAACATAAGCCTAGCAAGGAATGGGATTCCTATAAACATACACTTTTACTGAGGTTTTGAGTTTTAAAGGAGTTATGTCTTTTTAAATAAATCATATTTAAAACAAGGAACCGAGCACATTGTTAATAAATGTCAGGCAACAATAAAGCAGTGCTTCTCCAGCACAAGGAATTTTAAGATTAATGAAAATTCCTTAAGATACAGGTTTCAAAAATTTTAAGAATTAGCTGGGCATGGTGGTATACTCCAGAGACAAATGCAGGAGGATTGGGAGTTCAAGGCCAGTTTGGGCTACATAGCAAGACCCTGTCCCAAAACACCAAAAATAAATATATAAATAATTTCAAACATTATGGTTTTTTTCCCCATTCACCAATGTAATGCAAAGGGAAAGAAACAAAAATGGCAAATTCCATCTACTATGAACTATATGTTTTGAAACCTCCACTTTGTATCATAATCAATCTTCCTCTTGATTACAAAACACATTCCTGAAGATGGATGTGAATATTACACCCCTTTAAACAGACTTCTATTCCCGTACTACTGAAAAGTGTCATGAATTCCTCCATAATCCTTAACTTCAAATTTGCCCTCTCCCCTTTGTAGTTAATACAGAGGAACAATTCAAGTAGCATAAATGAAGATGGTTCAACTGAAATTAAGACTTACAACCTCCTGCTCTTTAGGGGTTTCCATCTTTGTCTCAGTGGGACAAAATATGAGATACTCACTTTCCACCCATTTTTATAAATATCAAAGGCAATATAAACATTAATTTTAGAAGTTTTTAAAGCAATGGAAATCTTTCTTTTAAAAAAAAAAATCTTTCCAGAAGCCCAATATGTAAAAATAGATCAAAGTGAAGCTGCCCAGATTGAAAGGAGGTTGCAAACCTGCTAGTAACTACTGCCCCAGACCAGCAATCAAGGTCTTGTTCCTTCTGAGAGTTCTTGAATAAAACATAAATCAGATGCTGTCACATCTTGTTCAAGACATTCCAATGCCTTCCCATCATCCACCGAGATTAAAATCTGAAGTTCACACCTTGCCAGCCTCTGACTACCTCTTGACCATCGACATCCTACATCCTAACAATTTCCTTCCTCCTCTCTGCCATCCCATTCCACTACCCTGATGACCCACTCTACTACTGATATTGTCCTTACTATTCCTTGAACAGGACAAACATCCTTGCTTCTCCATTCCTTTGCATTTACTTTTCCCTCTACCTAAAATGTTCTTCCCCCACAAAACTCCATGGCTCCTTACACTATTTCTTTTGGGTCTCTACTAAAATATTATCTCCCCAGAGAGTCTTCCTGGCTGCCCTGTGCAAGGCAGTACACTCCTGCCCCCAACACTCTCTATTCTCTATCAACTTTTCTTCTTAGCATTTACTATCATTGACGTATTTCTCTATGAATAAATTTATTTATTGCCTATGTCTTCTTATTCAATGTGAGCTCATTAGAATAGGAAATTTATTTTGTATACCACCAACTCATAATATAATACCTGACATAAAGTAGATGCTCAATAAATATGTACTGGTTGAATGGATGAATGAGATACCTATGCATGGTCCATGAGGCAATTTTAAGCCTCTGTAATGGCACTGAGAGGTGGGTGTGGTTCAGTGGTGGAGCATGTGCAAGATCTTGGGTTTGACCCTCAGTACCAAAACAAAGAAACAAATAAAACACAATTAAAAAAATAAATTTCTGTAATAAAAATTTAAGTGTTTGGCTAATTCAACACTATTCTATAGACAGATATGGGAACACTGTAAAAACAGCATTAAAAAAAGGGACACTGAATGTGTCACATATATCATGCTCCAAAGTGCAAGCTGTATAAACATCCAAATTTTGTGTCAAAGACCCAGACACTGGAGAAGCAAGGATGGGTTTGTGGGTGGTAGAAATGCATCTCATGAGTGTAGATTAATCACATATTTCATGGGGCACCAAAAAAAGACATGAGAATGATAGATATAGGCTATTGCTGGACGTGTCTTCCTGGCATCCACCAAGGTTGCAGTCTATGAAGTACAAAAATTCACCAGGCCTGTGGGGCATCAGTGGCTCATACCTGTAATCCTAGCTGCTCAAGAGGCAGAGATCAGGAGAATGCAGGTTCCAAGCCAGCCCGGGCAAATAGTTCCTGAGACCTAATCTTGAAGAAACCCATCACTAAAAAGGACTGTTGATGTGGCTCAAGCAGTAAGAGCACCTCCCTAGCAAGCATGATGCCTTGAGTTCAAAACCCCAGTATCACCAAAAAAAAAAAATAATAATAATCACTAGGTCTAAAGGTTCACACACAAATGAGGGTCATATCATATTATGCTATGATCTGAACAGTAGTTTTTACCCAAAACTCATATATTTGAATACTAACCCCCAAGGTGACAGTAATAGGTGGTAGGGCCTTTGGAATGTGATTGGATCACAAGGATAAAGTTCTCATGAATGGTATTAGTGCCCTTTTCAAAGAGATTCCAGTGAGCTAGTCAGCACCATAATATGAGGACAAAGCAAGAAAATACCATCTATGAATCATGAGTAAGCCCTCACAGACACAGAAGCCACTAGTGCTTAATCTTGACCTTCTTAGCGTCCAGAACTATGAGAAATAAACATTTGTTGTGTATACATACCTTAGTTTATGACATTTTGTTAGAGCAGCCCAAATGAATTATGACATGTCAGCTCCTGGAAACAGGTTATACCCACATATAAGACATTAATTATGCTTATCATCAAACTATGAGCCTAGGCCTAACACACAGTCTCCATCTTGAAATTCTTGATGCACCAATCTTATGCAATATCTTTTTTCCCCTTCATCTATGTCTTAGGATCCAGGGATTTCCCTTATATGTCTACTTGGGGGCTTTCCATGAACTGACCTGGCCTGTCAAAGCATGTAGTTAAGGCCCATTTTGAAAACATACCTAGAGCCCAAGAGACACTCAAAAGTAAGATGAGTCTAGAAGTGATTTAAGTAAACAAAATGAAACCACACTACCCCCCCACCAAAAAAAGGACACTTAGCCAAGAGTTTGGGTATTCACAGAGCAGAAAACAAGTCCAAAGAAATGTGGCCCAAGTCACTGGAAATAAGATGGGTTATTTTGGACATTGATACAACTCATGTTCAAATTAAAATTAACATGCTAGAGCCTTCTGTTCTGCTACTAATCAATTAAGGTTTGATATATTAATAAAACTTTTGATCTTACAAAACATTGAGTGTTTCCTCTGTGTGAATCATTCTTCTCTTCACTCCTACTCATCTTACAGGTCTCAGCTTATCTTGTCAGTTCCTGGGGAAAGCTGTCTCTGCTTTCTCTCCCATAGCCCACGAATCTGTTGTACTGCCCCCTCCTCCTACAGTCTCAGAATGCCTGGATTTTGCCTACAATGCTTTTTTTTTTTTTTTGGCAGTACTGGGATTTGAACTCAGGGCCTCCATCTTGAGCCTCTCCACCAGTCCTTTTTTTTGTGACTTTTTTTTTTCAAGATAGGGTTTCGAGAACTATTTGCCCAGGCTGGCTTCAAACCACAATCCTCCTGATTTCTACTACCTGAGTAGCTAGGATTACAGGTGTGAGACACCGCACCTGGCTGCCTTCAATGCTCTTAACTCATCTGAACTCAACATGCATTTACCTGCCTAATATCTATCTCTTCTACTAGACTACAGGTGCACTCCAAGTGGGCAGAGACATAGTCTATGGCTCACTGTTGTATTCACATAATTTAGCCTGAAGAAAGTGCTCAATCTGGTGAAATAGAAATGAAGGAACAAAAAACAACCTTGTGTTGTTACTACCACAGATACTTGTAAAAAGTTCAGCTTTACTGGGGTAACAGGTTCCCCTATACAAGAAAATAACAGTGGTCCTTGGACTGAGATGTAAATCATTTTCTGAAGGCTCTTATTCCCAACCTCCTTCTTAGGATAACTCAAATTCTTATAGGAATATCCATGGAATCTTGGGCTTTAGATCTGAGCAAAACAGACCTAAGATTTTTCAGATATTGATAGGATTAGTAGAAACCAAGTCAATGATTATTCCAAAGTTTCAAACAGACAATAAACAAACCAACAAAAGAAAAATATCCAAGCAGTGCTTTTAATGCCAGTGGGCCAAATGCAGCTGTACTCTTGGCACTGGGTCTTCCCTCTACTTATCACTTCTTCCTGCCCACCTGGAGAACTGGCAGCCTGAGAAACGTCAAGATGTAGCATTTTTGGCATATAAAGTAGGGCATGCTTCCATCCCATCATTCCATGATGGTGTGAACCTCCAAGTGCTATTTTTGCCACAGATATCAACTAAGAAGCACCAAAGCAGGACATGGCAGACACTGACCAGTGTCTGCAGCTGGTATCCAAGTTGCGGGGCTTGCCCTGGAGGACACTAAGACGTACTTGTTAAGTGAGGCGTTTTGAGGGTAAGAGATGCTTCAGAGCAAATGAGAGCATGAACATGAAATCTAATATTCTAACCTGTGACTTCATTTGCATGTCTAAAGTAGTATGCTTGGTGATCTTTGGTTAATACCATTACACATTAGGAATAAGGAGAAGGAAAAGACAGAAAAGTTCAGAACATTACGAGTAGGCAGTAAGAAAAGTATGATAATTGAAAAAAAAAAAAAAGAAAGAAAGAAAGCCCTCCTTGGAGACATAGATAGCGTTAGAATTGCTACTGTGGGCTGTGAGTGTCACAAAGGAGCAAGACCTGGTAAGTGAAGCAAATAACCGTAACTTGACAGTGATGCCCAGAATCTCATAGGCTTGGAAGTTTTCCTAACTCTTGCTTAATCCCCTGGAATGTTTTTTTCCCCTAAAAAATACATATTTAACTCCACAATGAGAATCAAGAGGCAAAGAAATTTTATTTTATAGCCAATTTACAAAGTGATATCTACTCCATTAGTGAGTGGACATCTGGATTTATAAACGGAAGGAGTTCTTGGTGATGATTACTTAGCATTAAAAGAAACTGCCTCTGGTTCATTCATTCAACAAATTCATTGAGCCAGGTACTGTTCTAGGTACTTGGGATATTGCAGTGAGTAAAACTCTGCCTCCAGAGAGTTTACATTCTAGGGAGGATAACAGATAATACACAAAGGTTGTTAGAAAGTGACAGAGACTGTGGAGAAAGCAGGGAGGTTTGTGAACATGGAGGCTGCACAGGAAGGTGTCACTGAGAAGGTGATATTGTGATCTCTCACTTAGGGAGTGCTTGCACTGAGAATTTGACTAAAGACTTAAAGGAACTGAAGAAGTTAAGTCATGTGGATTTGAGGGAGGAGAGTTTCCAGCAGAGGTGACAAAAAGTGCAAACATTCTGAAATGGGGCTGCAGCTCCAGTGCCCAGAAACAGCCAGACCCATGTGGATGGAGCAGGGTAAGCAGGGGAAGGTGAGACCAAAGAGGTGGGGAAAGAGAGCAGGTTATAAAGGCTATTACTGCAGGCATTGTATGGGCTTTGGCTTGAGTGAGAGGGGAAACTACTGTCAGATTTCAGCAGAGAAGAGACATGACCTGACTCACCTTTAACAAGCTCTGGTGGCAGCACTACAGGTGCTGGGATATATTTGACCTATAGTCAGACAAAGAGATTAAGACTTCTTATTCCTACTTATCCACCAATTTATCTACAACATTCTCACAGAGGTTTTTAAAACTGGGCTGAGAGGTTATTTTAAAAATGCATAAACCAGCATTTCTGTTATTTAAAATATACTACAGAGATGCCAAAACAGTGCCAGATTGAATAAAGTGTTATCTCTATCACAGAGAGAAGAAAAAGAAGAGAAGACTAGAAGAGAATTTCTATCAGTGAGAATGGACACTTAGAAGTAACAAGGAAGGAGACAAAGGGAAGGTGGGGCAACCACAGTTCCTGGGTTGGTAATCCTGATTAATCAAGGTACAGTATGGAGAATGCTATGCAGTTCCTGGGCACTCAAAAGGTCAACTCCCTACTCTCTGTCCCTGAGCCATCCACTATCATCCTTTAGAAAACCAAGAAGAAAAAAAAAGCAGGCTCTAGACAAGTTGCATGATATAATTCCATTTTTGTTGAACATAAAAACATATACACTCATAGTAAAAGAAGAGCATCATGACAAACTTAAGTATTGACAGTCACTATCTCTGGTTAGTTGTATCACGGTAGAATTTTTGCTGCTGTTTATCTGTATTTTTTTTTTTCCTTTTCCATAGTCAACATGGATTACTCTAGTTTTTTAAAAGGCAGGAAAGTATGTAGAAAGGATTCTGTAAGAAAATGGTTCACATTAAAAAGAAAGTCCCTGAGGCTGGGGATGTAGCTCAGTGGTTTAGTGCTTGCCTAGCATGCATAGGCCTTAGTTCAATCCCCAGTAATTCAAAATAAATAAATCAATAAATTGTTTTTGTTGCAGGTATGCTCTTTTCTTGTTTAGTTTTGTTTTTGGTTGTACTGGAGTTTTGAACTCAGAGCTTTACTCTTGCTAGGCAGAAGCTCTACCACTTGAACCACTCTGCCAGCCCTTTTCTGTATTGGTATTTTTGAGATAGGGTCTTTTAAACTATTTGTCTGTGCTGGCTTCAAACTGTGATCCTCCTGCCCTATCTCCTGAGAAGCTAGGATCATCAGCATGAACCACTAGTGCCCAGTGCAAATATTCTCTTTTACCTCCATTTTTAATATACTGGGTGTTTGGAAATTAATAGTCATAAGGTGACAAACCATAAAGAGTCACATTTGAACTTGATCAAGAGAAAAAGTTACTGCCCAGAAATGTTACCCTTGGACATGGATGCAGTAACTGGATGTGCTATTAGGTTGTTTCTTTGATAGGGAGTGTGTGTATGTATTTTGGTTGAACATAGGACAGTTGTGAAAGAGAAAGCAGTCTTGTGACTATATGCATATGTATGTACATCAGAAAGTCAAGAGATGGACTTTCCTGTTCTTTGATGATAACTATCATGTTCTTTTTCTTCTGGGATCACTCTCTACAGTGGCTACAATAGTAAGCATTGAACCCAGTACAACCAATAACAACGTCCATCCTTTGGCAAAAGAGATTGATTGCCCAAAAGCTGAATTCCTGGGCCTGAGTAGAATGAATCAGTGTCTTTCCATCAGACCTAAATATAAGCACTGTATAAAACGATTGTTTTTACTATTATGTTAGGGTGACCAAGTGTCCTGACACATGGCTGGGGTAGGAGAGGAGGCTGATTCTGAAAGAGAAACTGAGATAAAAATGGACAACAAATGGATGGGAGAAAGGTAGTCTTGCCAGTACTGAGTCTTTGGTTCTTATAACCTTGACTGCTATAGTGATTCTGCTATCCTATATCTTTTCCAAATACATCAGTTAGTATGTTCCTTTTCTTCTTAAGCTAGTCTGGGTTGGTGTCAATCTGACTGGGCCACAGGGTGACCAGATATGTATCCATTACCATGGATGTGTCTGTGAGGGTGTTTATGGATACAACTGCATTTGAATCCATAGACTGAGTAAAATGGATTGTTTTCCCCAATGTTGGTGAGCCTCATTCAATCTACTCGAGACCTGAATAGAACACAAAGGGGAAATGGCTAAACATGATGGTGAACACTTGTAATAATAGCTACTCAGGAGGCAAAGATAGCATAAATACAACCCAAGGCCCACCTGAGCAAAAGCATGAGCTGGTATCTGAAATATAACTAAAGCAAAAAGGGCTGGGAGCATGGCTCAAGCAGAAGAGTGCTTGCCTAACAAGCACTAGACTCTGAGTTCATTCCCCAGTATCATCAAAAAGAGGGAGATGGGTAGTGGAGGAAAAATTTGCTCTCTCTGCCTGTTTTGGAGCAGGTGTCACCAGAACTGGTAAGGCTCTAGGGAGGTTTCCAAAAGGGAGCAATTCTACCTGACCCTTGGGATGGGTTCGTGTGTCGCAAAAATTTTTAGGACATGTCAGGGTAGAAGCCAGGAAAGTTATGAGTAAAGCAAAGCAAAGGATAAGAAAGGACAGTACACATTGAGACACCCATAAGGCACATCCATAAGAAGTGTACTGAGTGCTCTAACACCAGGGGTACTTATGGTGAAAAAAATGTGTTGGGAATTCATTTTAAATTCACCTTAGGGTAAGTATTCACCTGTGTTTTGCATACCTGGTATGCTTCAATCATTCGTGCTGTTACACTGTTTTGACATTATCAGTGGACCAAGAGATAGCAAATCAGCGTACTAAATTTGGGTCACTGTGTCATGGACATCTATTTCATTCCTTAAACAAAGAACGGGTTTCATCAGATGCTCCTTTCAAGACAGTTGTGCTTTCTTAAGATTTAAAAATAAAATGTTTTACTTGCAATCCTTTTGTGACCAAAGGAGTCATTTTACCAAATGTTTCATTGCCAGGATAAGGGCCTTTCTTTAAGATAGTCTTTCTCAGTTCCCAGAGAATAGGAATCATTTGGGAAATGAGCAAGGTCACAGGGAGACAGCTATTGTTTTGGTTGGCTTTGAACTCAGGATCTCATGCTTACAAAGCCAGTTGGCTTTTTTTTAAACTATATTTTACAGCTCAGTGTAGGACTGTAAAACTTAATGCAAAGAAAATAGTGCCTGTGTGCCTTACTTTTGGGTGGGACTGGTATTTGAACTCAGGGCTTTGCAATTGCAAACCACGTGCTCTACCTTGAACCACACCTCCAGTCCATTTTGCTCTAGTTATTTTGGAGATGGGGGTCTTGCTAACTATTTGCCCAGGCTGGTCCTGAACCATGAGCCTCCTGATCTCAGACTACCAAGTAGCTAGGCAAGTGTGAGCCACCAGCAACCTGTGTACTTTTAAACAAGCTATTCACTAATACAATGTTTATCTCTGAATTCCTGGCTCCTGTTTCCTATGCCTTGCTTTCCCTAATCTATCCTGCTTCACAGGGATATCAGTCTTCTTCTGCACTTGAACTACAACTTATACCAGAAGCCCTCCTGGCTCTCAGGCCTTCACATTTGGACTGGAACTGGAGAGAGCACCATTGCCTCTCCTGGTGCTCATGTCATTGTACTCAAATCGGGATATGCCATCAGCTCTCGTGGGATTCTGTCTCTAGCTTGCCAATGGAAATCATAAGATTTCTCAGCTTCCATATTGTGTGAGCTGTGTCCATATTAAAAGTCTACATCTATCTATCTATCTACCTACTACCTACCTACTTACTTACCTACCTATCTACCTACCTATTTATGTTCTTTTCCTCTGGAGAACTCTGACTAATATCTTGAGTTTATTGATGACACTCGTACCCAATAATCATTATCAAAGAGGCAATGGATCCAAACCAAACATATGGTCCTTTATCATAACAAAGCCTAACTAGTTTGTTTTCATTCTTCTCCATGGTGCTCTTCCTGTTCTTAATTTACCTTCACTTTGTGTTGAAAGGCATTAGGATTACCATGTCCCATCAAATAAGGAATGTAGACCTCTTGTCATTGGGTCCCCCAGTTAAACATCATTTCACACAGCATCAACTCGTGCTGAGATAGGTTCAGGTTTCCCAAGTGGAATTCCCTGGCAACTGAACATAAACAAAGAAATCAGCCCTAAGAAAGGGGCTCCTGGCATCTACTGGGATGGGGAAGGAGGTTCGTTCAAGGCTCAGAAAACAGCACTTCCTGTGCTACCTCAGAGACCCTGGCACCTGACAGAAGTGCAACTGTGACAAATATGCAGAGTGTAGTCTCTCACCATAGGAATTACCAAAGAAGCTAAAAACAGAAACATGCACTGCATAATCTCTAACCTCAGGGGACAACAAAAACAGAGAATTGCTGTGTCAATCTCATTTCCTTGTTAGGCATATTATCGTAAGTGAGGGCCTTTCATTTTGAGCGCCACACTTCATAACATTTACCCAGCTCTAGCTTCTGAAATATTGAATTCCACAGTAATTTTATTTTTTGCTTTTGATCTTTACTGTTTTGCTCATTTATCCATAAACATGAGCTACTGAACCAATTTTAAATTAAATAGCTGAGTTAGAACCCTAGGCCATTCAGACAGGACTAAACCAGTAGCCCAAAGGAGACCTCACAATGGACATGAGTAATAATAATTTTCTTTTTTTTGCAGTACTGGAGTTTGAACTCAGAGCCTACACATTAAGCCACTCCACAAGCACTTTTTGTGATGGGTTTTTGTGAGATAGGTTCTCACGAACTATTTTGCCCAGACCGGCTTTGAACTGCAATCCTCCTGATCTCTGCCTTCTGAGTAGCTAGGATCACAGGCGTGAGCTACCAGCACCCGGCATAATAAATTTTAAATGTTGATCTTTTGGATACCTCTACATAAGGTTATCTGATGATGATCGATGTCTTGATTTATCTTGCTCTTCTGGCTTAGGAAGGTAGACTTATAGGACATACGGATTTTCCTGAGTAGACAGTAAAATGAGTTCTCCAGTGTGAATTTTATAAATCCTCCCCTTTTGTCAACAATGTCTTACAAAATGGTTCTGTGAAGGGGAACTGTTAGAACCATTCTTTAAAGCTATACTTTATATCACTTGATTAATTTTAAAAGTAGCTCATTTGACCAGTTTTGGCAACTAAACTATTCTCTGAAATCAACAATAGCAAAAACTTGGGAGCCAAACAGGGATAAAATGAGAGACTTAAAAACAAGTCACAGTGCAATATAGAGTGTCATCCACTTACAGAGAGGTTGTCAGTGAGAGGAGAGACTAGGCCACATGTGAGTGGATCCTGGTTGGCTTCACTTACCCTCCCAGGGCTATGCACTGTGCCAAGCCTCTGTGGAAGGAGGGGCACTAGCAAACCTGCCTATGCAGCAGAGGAATGAGTTTTGAGTAATTATCCTGGTTCCACAATTGAGGAAAATGGGACTCAGAGGAATGTCTAACTTGTCCAGGGTTACAGAACTCACCTAGGATCTCACACATAATGGCAGAATGAGAATCTGGATCCAGGGTCACGTGTTACAAGAGTTGTACACTTTGTGTGGTTTGCAGAGAGGCCAGCAGAGCAACTGGATGTTCTAAGAGCCTAAGAAAAATATACACAGAGAGCTTAATTTGAATATATCTAATGAGGAGGAGTATTGTTGTCTGAGTGTCGGGCACTGTTCAAGTGCTGTGTCTTAATTCCCTTAACTCTCAGAACAATGCTGCTAGGTAGACACTATTATTGTCCCCAATTTACAAATGGGGCACAAACCTGCAAGTTAAAGAGCCAAAGGAAAGCCCAGGCAACTGACTCTAGAGCCCTCCTCTTAACTTCTTTGCGGTCCTTCTCAGACACATGGGTAGCAAATGTTTAACACATCCTACGATCTCATAATTCTATACCACACTACCCCGATTTTTACTCAGAACAACCTTCATGTTACCCTCCTACTAGCCAAAATGAGACACTTGGGACATGGAGCAGTTTAGAAGTTTCCAAGGGGGAAAAAAGAAGAAGAGGAAGAAGAAAAACTCTTTCACATTTACGTCATAGAAAAATCTTTATTCGAAACAAGATCTGTGTTCTTGAAAATCTGGAATGCCTACTATGATCTCAATAGGCTGAAAACACATGTCTCCACAGGATCAAGGGATGAGCTCCCCAAGGCAATAGCATTCCTTATCTTCTGAATTCACTCCTGGGGGCGGGTGGGGGGTGTTAGGGTGAAAACTAGGCTCTTTCTTAGAAGGAAAGGAACCTAAGTAAAGCTATTGTCATGTGCATTACAGAAAATGCATGACCTGCTTTACAGAGCCAGTGTGGGAGGGAGTGTCCAGTGTCTGTTTGTGCAGGTGTATCTGTTAACAAACAAACCCAGATCAATCCTCCTAAATTTCATCAACTAGAACAGAGAGACAGCAAAGCATAAAATCATCTGACCGCCACTTTTGACATTCATGACTGCCTGCTTTTATCCTTTCATTTTTTTCCTTTACAATTCCACAGAAGGCTTTTTTTCTTTTTAACTTGATTTAGGGAACATTTTTATCCCACAGAAATGGCTTTTATTAAAGATTGAAAGAGATACTATTAGTTCACTAGCTCTTAAAGATGCAGGAGAGAGCAGTTGCTTTTGTCTACCCAGCATGCCTTGATTAGGGAATCACATTTACTAAACTGAAGTTCTGGGGATGCCCTGTGGCCCAGGCCTACCCATAAAAGGACCCTCTTGCTGAGGCAGTAACAATTACTACAAGGATGGGACATGACCGCTGTCTTTCTTCTGTGAATTTTGAGCTAGGAAAATACATGTAGTGGCTGCTAGAGCACATCTTGCCTGCAAATGTACAGATGAGAGTTAGAGGGGAATTCAGTGAGCCTGTATCTAATCCTGCAGACAAATTCCTGTGGTCCTTCCTTCCTATGAGATACCTTAGTGTCCTTCAGAGTTGGATGAGTCAATAAATTTCCCTTTGTGCTTAATCTGGTTTGACTTGGATTTTGGTCTCTTGCAACCAAAAGATCATAATATAAAAGACTAAAAGTTTAAATCACTGGTTTGACTTCTCACAGAAAGTGCTTGCCTGAGCTGAATGTATTTCCCTCATTAAGAGTTTCTTTTATATAATAAATAAACCTGTCATTAGACTCAATCCTCTTTGCACTAAGTTCATTTCTTTCTTTTTGACTTAGCACCTTGCTCAGACTTGAGGAAAATATGAATGCTAACTAAAGTAATTTTATCTTTGGGGAGACGGAGATGCACTATTTTCTCATAAATGCAAAATGCTCAGGCATCTGAGCATTTCTGGTCTTCCAAGAGTTCACCTTGATACCATGATCCGTTTACACCAGGGATATTGCCATGACTTCAGGCAGTGATCCTCAAGATAGCTGTATAACAAAATTACCTGAAAAGATTTTCAAAACACCAAGATCTGATCTGAGAGATTCTATTTTACTTGGCCTAGAGAGGGATCCAGGTATCAAAATTCTCCCAGTAAGGGTTAAGATTGACTGACTAAAATTTGTTTTTACATGTATTCAGTGATCTTTAGTGACTCAGCTGGAATAACTTACTCTTTGTCAATGTTGTTTTGTGGTGGGGTTAGAAAAAAAAGAACACGGAAATGTCAGCCCAAAGTAACTGTCCTTCAGCATTCCCTGGGAGGTTCATTAAAGCATATTGGACATTTCTAGAAGCATGAATGGAATGGACAAAGTTGCCTCTTCTTAACAGTCACTTACACATTGGCTCTGAGTCTGTAGCTTCCCAAGAACCCATGGTCTGTGTCCAAGTCTACATATCCGTTGTGCGTCTTTAAGTCTTCTGTCATGCAAGTCTAGAAGACTTGCTAAAAAAATCAAATACTTGGACTTTTTGACATAATTCATTCTGGTTAACAGAGATGATCATATAACCTGAATAGATTAGGCTTAGAGTTGCAGTAAGGAAGTACCACATGCTGGATGGGTTATCAGATATCTAGACACAGAGACAGGCACGGGAAGAATGCCATGTGAAAATTAAGAAAGACCAAGGTGACACTTCTACAAACCAAGGAATACCAGAGTGCCAGCAAACCAATCAGCAGAAAGCAGGGAAAAGGCATTCTTCCTCACAAGGTACCAATCCTGCTGATATCTTTTAGTTGGATCTTGGATTTTTTTTTTTTTTTCCCCCGAGATGGGATTTTGCTATGTTGCCCAGTCTGGCCTTGCCCTTTGGGCTCCAGTGGATCCTCCACCAGCCTCCTGAGTAGCTGCAACTTATAGGCACATGCCCTGGCACCCAGCTTGCATTTTGAGCTTTTAACCTCCAGAACCCCAAGAAAATGAATTTCTGTTTAAGCCACTCAGTTTGTGGTACATTGTTATGTCAATCCTAGGAAACTAATATAGTCCTATATAGAAAAAAAAAAAAAAGTCTAAGGCTTTGTAATCACTCACCTTTGATGAAAGGTAGTGGGGAAAACCCAGAAGTTTGAACAACAAAAAATAGTAAGCTAAAGGGCTATTATTGATCTTCTTGCAATTCATGAAGTTCATCACTAGCCACTTTTCAAAGATAAAACAAGATGTTTAAGACAAAGCAAATTCTTTCCTAGCCCAGAAGACAGATCCAAAAAGTCCAGGAGCTTGGACATCATGGAAGCCAGAAAATTTTGTACAACTAATTTTTTTCCTACAAAACCCAATAGATACATGAATGCTTACAGAAGCTTTGTTAGCAAACTATGAAATATTCCAGACAACTAGAACACCAGACAAATCCAGTTGCTTTCATGGCTAGGTACAAATGGTATGGATTAACTGGTAAAATTCTAATAAGGCATATAGTATGCGTTGTTACAAAACCTCAAGTTGCCAATATTTAATATGGCATTTCACTGGCTCATTTTGTTAGCTGCTAAGCAAGTTAGACACTTTGGGGAAAACTCCTATATTAATAACATGCCTTCAAAATGTCCTTTCCTTTTGTTTCAGCTAAAACTTTTCGGAGAAAACTGAGCATGCCCAGAGGTGTTCCTGTCCACCATTTTCATGAGGCAGTTAAGTAGTCCCAAATACCACTTTAACATTTCTAGCATGTATTCCATGACCTTGACCTAAGCATACCCAAAAATGTGTCTGCCATCTTTCCTTCTTGAACTATGACCTTAAACTGAGACACTCAGGAATGTGCCCACCCCTAAACTGCTTTCCCATATTAATTAAGCCCATGATATAGGCTTCCTGAATAAAATCCCCACTCTTCCTTTGCTTTGGAAATAACTTTTGTGCTCTCCTTTCCTGAAGCAGGTAACCAGTGTTTCTACAGTTTTATTTCTTGGCCATGCTTGTTTTTGGCTTTGCACTCACCAAGATGTGAACTTAATGCATTCTGTTATGACTTCAGGACCTGCTCCATGTAAGTTAATCTTCCTGTGGCACTATGGAATAAAACCTTGGCCTAGCTTTAAACACTAATTAACAATATGAACTAATCATTTCCTATTACAATACAGTACTTACAGCTCAGAGAAGGCAGATGGAAACTGATCTTGTTGGGAAACTGCAAACTCTTCACGAACTAAATCACCACCAGTTTGACTCACTATTACCAAATCTTCTCAACTTTTCTTGAGAAAATGATTCTTTTTCCCTTCTGGCTTAAATATCCAACTTAATTCTTTTAGATATCTCAAGCTTATGCTTAAATCCATGAGGCTTTCAGCTCTTTGGAAGAAATGTTCATTCAGGAATTGGAGGAAGAGAAGAATAAGAGAATAAAAGATTAAGTTTACAAAACCTGAAAAGATGTATTTGTTACTTTAAATAAAATAAATTTCAACTGAACTCTTTAATGATTTGCCATATGTCTGTGGGGAAATTTGTTCAATTTTTTTTCTTTCATTCTTTCTTTTTGCAGTACTGGGGCTAGAACTTAGGGCCTACACATTGAGCCACTGCACCAGCTCTTTTTTTGTGAGGGAATTTTTCAAGATAAGTTCTCAAGAACTATTTGCCAGGGCTGGCTTTGAACTGTGATCCTCCTGATCTCTGCCTCCTGAGTAGCTAGGATTACAGGAGTGAGCCACTGGTATCCAGCTTAGTTTATTTCATTTTAAGGGAAATGGCTCCAATATCGTAATACTGCGTGTCCATGGACCAATGAACTAATCCATTATCAAATACCCAATTAGGCAATGATGGTCTGTTCTGGTACTTCTTCTGGAGCCAATGGGAAGGGAATACTCTTTCCACACAGTTGACAATTGCTGGTGGTCACATGTGCATTACCAAGGAATGGACAAACTGCAAAAGAATGAATCAACTTAAAGAAAACAGGCAGCAAAAATGGAGAGGTATCTTCTTGCTTAACAGCAGATAATCTCAAGTCTTCATGGTTATATGAAGCATACATTGTTTATTCATAAACCCACTTGACTTGGGTTTTGGTCACTCATTATTAAAAGACTCTGAATGAGTTTAGGATTCTATTAGTGAAAAAAAAATAGTAATTAGTTCCAAGGTCAATATTCAAAAGGTTTCTCAATATATCTCAGCCATGAATATACTTTACTTTGGTCAGTTCAACTCCCTCTGTTACTCTCCCTTACTCCTTCCCTTCTACCTCTCCCCATTATTCAACAGCTTTCAATACATATCATTGTTATGTCCTCTACCTGCACAGATGTTATGTGTTTCATTATTGATTCTCTATCATTCTCTTTTCCTTTCCTCCTCCCCATAGTTCCATAGAGTAGTTCCACTATTACAAACATGTTCTACATATAAATATTCCTATGATCATGTTTGTTCGGTATATTTGTTTATCTTTTGGAACTATCTTCCACATGAGAGAAAACATGTGGCCTTTGTCTTTCTGAACCTGGCTTACTTCACTTAACAGCTTTAAGTGGGGTGGCAAAGTGTTTGAGGAGGCAGAGGGCATGGGGGCAATCTAACCAACGTACAGTGTACATTGTCTATGTACTATTGTCTATGTACTATTTGGAATTGTCACAATGAATCCCCCTGTACAATGAATATATGCTAATAAAAATGAAAAAAATATAATTAGATCAAAGATGACTGTTTTTTTTCCCCTATTCTTTAAAAGGACATATCCATTTCAAAAAGATTCTAGAAATCTTTACAGAAAGGAAAGAAAACTGGTATAGACTTCATCTCAAAGAAAGGATGGGAAGGGGACTAAGCATCCTCCTAATAGCCTCAAGGGCCAACAGTTGGAAGAAGTGAAGAAGTAAATTTGAGTTCAAAATGAGGATAAATTTTCCACTCTTCAAAGCCGTATAAAATGGAACAGACTGAATATATTCTGTGCACGTTCTCTTTCTATCATGACTACAGATACATTGGTCCAAGCAATCTGAGTTCTCATTTGGACTGCTGCCAGAGCACCCTAAATTCACTTGTTCATCCAAGAAATGTTTACTGTGTCTCTACTATGTGCTGGGCACTACTATAGGTGCTGTAGACTCAGCAGAGGACAAAACAAACAAAACTCCTGCTCTTGAGGGGACTACATTCTTAACCAGGATAACAAAAGACAAACAAGTATAATAAATAGAATGTCAGACAGGAACAGTGCTAGTTAGGAAAGGAGATAGAGAGTTTGTGTGTAGGAGGAGGGGCAGGGCTATAATTGCA
The DNA here is from genome assembly GCF_047511655.1 of Castor canadensis. NCBI lineage: Eukaryota > Metazoa > Chordata > Mammalia > Rodentia > Castoridae > Castor > Castor canadensis. The sequence goes on from NC_133394.1 coordinate 121,041,250, forward strand.
AAAAGTGTCATCAGTGAAGGCCTCACTGAGAAAGAGAAAGTAGAGCAAAGGCTGGAAGAGGGAGAAAGTTATGCACACATAACTGAAGAAAGAGCATTTTGAGACCAGTGAATTCTGAGAGGCAAGGGGTGGTTGGAGGTCATGAGTTGGCAATTGTGACTCTGCATTTTACTCTAAGGAGGAGGAAGACAACGGAAGGCAGGGAGGATACATGATTATGTTTTAAAAGGGTCACTCAGCTGCTGCCTTGAACGTAACTTGTCTCTTTGCTGTCAATCTTATCTTTAGTGTTTACTGTGCACAAGGCAGAAAGAATCATTTAAAAGACCATGGCACAGCCCAGCAATCCATTTTCAGATATTTATTCTCCCCAAATAAACATATCCACACTAAAAACTTGCACATGATTATTCAGAGCAGGTATATTTGTAATAGCACCAAATATGTGCTATTCTAGGAAACAAATGTCCTAAAAAAGGTAATTGGTTAAAAACCTGTGGTACATCCATATCACAGAATACTACTCAGGAATAAAAAGGAACAAACTGACTGGGGTATGTGGCTCAAGTGGTAAAGCACCTGTCTGGAAAAAGGAACAAACTATTGATACATGTAACAAAGGTAGATGGCTCTCAAAAGCACTAAACTAAGTGAAAAAACCTCAAAAGGTCACATACTGCATGATGCTACATATATAACTATAGGTACACAGATGCACCCATCAAGAAATGGGTAATTGTACTGGCACATGTCTGTGCTATCTTTGTATCCTCCTGTGAATCAATTATTCAAAATAGTTTTTTTCTTGTTTTTTAGAAAAGCACTACAGAAAAGAAATTGTGTTTCAGTGCAAAACTATACAGTCTACATGTGCCACACCCATGTGAGGCTATCTGCTTTTACTCTTTCACTGGCTTTGAACTATTCTTAAAACCTTAACATTTAGGTAAGTGATAAACATGTGAATTGTCCTGTCTGGTACAGGGTCCCTTCTCCCTGTCTCCTTTCCCCTGGAAAATCCATTTACACACTCAGTTCAACATTCCTTTATTCCATACAAATTTGTCATTTCCTTTGAACATTATGAGGGCACTGAGTAAGCTAAATAAAGTATTTAATACATGTTCATTTTCATGTCTGCATGAGAGTCACGATTTCACCTTTTCTGAAAATTAGCTTTTAAGAATATAAATCTGGTCATGTCACTCCCCAGCTTAACTACCTCCGAGACTCCCCACTGCATTTAGAATGAATCCCACGTGTCTCCCTGGCATATAAGGCCCGGCACAGCTTGGGCCCAGTTCGGCTCTCAGGCCTTGTCTCTTTATTCCTCCCCTTGCAGGGTCCTTATTCAGCTCCCTGAGGACATCAAGCATGCTCCCCACCTTATGGTGCTTGCGCAGGTTGTCCCTTGGCCTGAATTGCTCTTCACAGATGGGTTTCCTCAATGTGAACTCTCAGCTCAAATGACCCACTTCAGAGAGGTCATTCTGACAAAAGGAACACCCCCACCTACTTTTCTCAATAGAGTTATGTCTATCTGACAAAATACTTTAAAACTACTTCCTAGTTTGTTTATTATCTGCACCCCATTCCCCCAGTGAACCTCAGAATCTGGTTCACCATTTTTTCCCTTGATGCTTATAAAGGTACCTAACACATTGGAGACACACAATAAATATTTGTTGAATAAATACTTGGGTGAATGATGTGTCTGGAGGTAGTGAGAGCCCTGTCACTAGAGGTATTTAAGCACGGTTTGTACAACCACTTTGTCAGGGTTGTTGAAGAGCTCTGGACAGCTGTGCTCAGTCACAAGAATAAAAGATCACTAAATTCCCTTTTCCTTTTATATGTTTGTGATTACATGGCCACCACACCCTGCAAGAGGAAAGCAAAAGAGTACCCTTAGTTGTTGTCTACTGAATGATAGCATGCACACTCCTGTTCCTGCTGTAGTATCATCTCAGCATTAAAATGTTGAAGCTAATCAGACATTTAATTTCAAAGTGGAAGGTCATTATCTTGTCACAAAATTTTATTCCAATTACTTTTTTTTCTATTATACGAAATGAATTAAAAGTAGCACAAAACACTGGGAGATCAAACAGTCAATCAGAAGCTCATTAAATATCATTGAAATTGGTGCAATAAAAAGCATTTCCCATGGCTGAGTTATTATTTAAAAGCTATATTCTGAATGGCTCAAGGAATTGACATGCTGTCGATCAAAAAATCACCCTGTCCATAAATAGCCCCTTGACTTTTGAAAGTTTGCTATCTTTTTTCTGAGATAAGAGTAAATATCTAAAAAGATTTAAAGCATGAATGTAATTACCACCATATCAGCCCCTAGAAGACCCCCAAGAGAAGTCACCATTTAATAATTTACACTAGAGTTTAGAGCAAGATGTTTACTGAGTGCTGCTAGTGATTTTATAAACTCTCCAATACATTACATTCATAATGAAGAGTTGTAAAATAACAACTCTGTGTTCAAGGGAATAATAGTTTATTTTGAGCTAAATACTAGTGACCATGGGCCTGGACATGGACTCAAGTTACCTTGAATGACATGTTTCACTATGGAAGAGGTTGCATGAACTTTTACAACCACAGAACAAAGAAAGTCATAAACCAATACATTTACCACATACATCGGTGGGAATATTACATCGGAGGCTACAGTAAGGCAAGGAAGTTTTCTCCACGGTTTCACATGTTATAACTTTCTTGGCTTTAGGGTTAGTGGAGGCTAGAGGTCTGCTAAGCTTAGCTACCTTGTGAGTTTTACCTATGAGTCACAAAGATGTTAGGTCAGATACAGAAGTTGAAAGTAAATGGCCATTAAAAGGACCAAGATAGCTCAAGATAATTTTGGTTCTAGAGATGCAACATTCCATCTCTCTACAATCAAGGTCGAGCAGTCTGCAAGATCTTTAATAGAGATGCGGCTTCTTCAGAGAACTTCAGCTCCATCCATCTATGTACAAACCCAGCAGGGAGGAGAGGTTAGTAACAATTTTAGAACTGTGTATAACTCAACACGTGGGAATATGTGCCCATTTTATTTTCTGAAAAGTGATTATTAAGTACTTCATTTTTCTTTGCCTTTTTTATTTCTTTTGCAGTGCTGGGAATTGAATCCAGGGCTCTTGTTCATGCTAGGCAAGTGCTCTTACCATTTAGCTAGACCCCCTAGAACATTTTTTTTTTTTAAATCTTGAGACAAGGTTGTCAAGGCAGGCCTCAAACTTGTGACTCTACTTCAATCTTCAGAGTATCTGGGCTGGGCTTACAGGCATGCACCACTATATCCATAAAAAGTACTTCGTTTTTCTATGGAAGCAGACATAGGTAACAGCCCGCATGAGGATCTGAAAAGTGATCACTTTTAAATTTCTAATAACCTTCCTCTGGGAGCTCTCCCCGCCTTTTAAAAGCCAAACCACTGTCTTATTTCATTGTTCTGCTGATAAATAAAATATCCGAGATTGGGTGAATTATAAAAGCAGAGGCTTATTTGGCTCATAGTTCCTGAAACTAACATGGGTCACATCTGGTGAGGGCCTTCTTTCATTGCAACCTGGTAGAAAACATGTAGGATACAGGAAGAGAGAGAGAGAGGGAGGAAGGGGAGAAAGAGATAAGAGAGAAAAATAGAGAGACAGATACTGAACTGCCAGCCTCAAGCCCTTCTATACTCCACATTAATCTGTTCGGGAGGGTGGAGTGGAGCCTTCTGACCTAACCACCTCCCAACACTGTCACACTGGTCAGTAAGTTTTCAACACACACTTTTTGGGGGGACACATTCTGCTGCCATCCTCCAAAATGCATGTCCTTCTCACATACAAGTTATGTCATTCCATACCAATAGCCCCCAAATACTTTTATTTTGGTGGCACTGGGGTTCAAACTCAGGACCTCACATTTGCTGGGCAGGCACTCTGCTTAAGCCACTCCACCATCCCTTTTTGGTGATGAGTGTTTTCAAGATAGGGTCTTACGAACGTTCCCAGGCTGGGTTTGAACCTCCATCCTCCTGATCTCTACCTCCTGAGTAGCTAGGATTACAGGCATGAGCCACCAGTCCCCTCCCCCCCACCCAATTCTTAATTCCTTCCAGCAGCAACATAAACATCCAAAGTCCAGAGTCTTATCTAAATCAGATATGGGTGAGACCAAGGCACAACTTGTCCTGAAGCAAACTACTCTCCAGCTGTGCATCTGTAAACTCAATCAAACAAGCCATCTACTTCCAAAATAAACCTGTGGGATGAGCCCTGGAAAGTCCAAAACACTACAGGGTGAACATGTTCTTTTTCAGGACTGGGGTTTGATCTCACAGCCTTTCGCTGGCTAGGCAAACACTCTACTACTTGAGTTGTTCCTCCAGCCCTTTTTGCTTTAGTTATTTTTCAGATAGGGTCTCACTTTTGCTCAAGTTGGCCAGCCTCAAGCCCTTCTATACTCCACTTGCAAGCAAGTGCTCTACTGTTTGAGCCACACCTCCATTCCATTTTGCTCTGGTTATTTTGGAGAAGGGGTCTCTTGAACCATTTATCTGGGCTGGCCTCCAACCATAATCCTCCCTATCTCAGCCTCCCAAGTAGCTAGGATTACAGGAATAAACCACTGGTGTCTGGCTGGCCTTGAACTCTTGATTTTCCTGCCTCAGCCTCCCATGTTTGGGATAACAGCCATGTACCACCATGTCTGGGTCTACCAGTATTTTGATCAAAACTACTTAAGTAATCTAATCTGTAAGAAATTCTGCTTTCCCTACAGTACTTCTCTTCTTCTGGGCCTCACCAGAATCGCCCTTAACACACCATTTATGATAATCCAGGATTTTTCTAACCTATTCCTCCAAATTCTTCCCATCTCTATTAAGCTCTAAAGCCATTCCCACATTTTCAGCTAATTGTTATAGCAACAGTCCCTCTTCTCATTACCTGTTTTTTGTTTTAGCCTGTTTTGTGCTGCTGTAAGAGACTATCATAGACTTTGAAATTTATAAAGAATAGGATTTATTTCTTACAGTTCTGGAGGCTGGGAAGTCCAAGACTGTGGGACCACACCTGACTAAGGCCTTCTTGCTGTTGTCTTGACGTGGCAGAAGGCATCACATGCAGAGACAGAATAAGAGATCAAACTTGGCCTCAAGTTCTTTTTCTTTTTTTTGGGTGGGGGGCATTAATCAGGGTCTTACCACTTGACCCATACTGCTAGCCCTTTTTCAGCTAGGGTCACATGCTTTTGCCTGGGCTGGCCTCTGATGGAGATCCTCCTACCTCCACCTCCCGAGTAACGGGATTACAGATGCGCCCCACCACACCTAGCCCTTCAACCTCCTTTTTTTTTTTTTTTTTTTTTACCTTTTTGTTGGTACTGGGGTTTGAACTCAGGTTTCATGCTTGCTAGGAAGGTGCTCTACCACTTGAGCCACTCCCCCTGAACCTCAAGCTCTTTTGTAGTAAGCATTAATCCATTCATGAAGATGTAGCTCTCAAGATCGGAATACCTCCCCTTAGGCCCTTCTTCCAATTATCACTGCATTGAGCATTAAGCTTATAACACATGCTTTTTGGGGGACACTCAAACCACAGCAATCACTAACTTAATATTCAATTTTATTTAAGAAAATGACCATTTTTTGATGTAAGGATGGCAGGTCCTTTCAGTTGGTAAAATATAAGAACAGAAGTACTAGTCCCCATGTCTTAAGGTATTTGTAGTTAAGATGATATAAATGAAAATTATCTAAGCAGAAGAGAGAGCCTCTAGGTACAAGAACCATTTTTTTTTTCAGTAGAGGACTAAAGGATTTCTTCCCTCAAAGCCCCCATGCAACCACCACCCCAATTTCTTTTCCAAAGCCAGTACTTATTGGCAAATTATCTGGGAATAAAAGTAGGAGAGAAATATTTCAGTGCAAAATTCAGAACTGCTCTACAGAAAGGAAAGTGTGGGGAGACTTGTTATCATTTATTTCCTCCAGTATGTCGTTCAATTTCAGCTGTCTCACGTCTCACCAGCAGCTCCCCTATTTCTCACTTATGTGCCTAAGAAACATCTCTCTGGCATCTCATTCCCTGTCTTTTGCCAGCATTTCATTATTTCTTAACCGTCCCTCTTGTGCTTGTCTCCCTTCTTCCTAGTGATCCACGTGTCCTCATTTAGCAGTTTTCAGAAGCCAGAGAGAAACGCTGCAAATAATGTTAAATATGATTAATATCTTGAATTTCTTGAAATATGACATGCATGAGTTACAATGAAACCTCTTTTATTTCCCCATGAAATGCTTTTGCATAATGAGAAAGAAAATGTCCTCTATGCCCTAATCAGCCCTGACAGTTCCTGGACTCCCAAATACTTTTATTTATGGCATTATTTATTTCATCTCTAATAAAGGGAGGGGGCCCAGCACCATCTGAGGAGCCTGCAGTGGGAAGGGAGATAATCTGGGGTGGAGGGACATAGAGGCCCAACCAGCAAAGAACAGAACTATTCCAAAGGAGGGAGACATCAGGGAATGAAAGTCTAAAGACCTAGACCCCAGAAAAAAAAAAAAAAGGGTCACATTGCCAAGACTGAAAGAAAAGCTCTGGAAAGGAAACCTCAGAGTGGAGAGATGAGGGTCTTACATAGAGAAGCACCCCTGACTCTGACCAGGATAATGAATGAAGGCAGGAAACTAAACCTGGGAGCAGGGATGCTGGTGATGGAGTTGGTCTAACGGAAGGGTACAGAGAGGAATGAACTCAGCTCCAAACAGTGGCTGGGAGAAGCCAGGCCCTTCCTCTATATTTAAGATATTTGTACTCCATGGGGGTCCTCCAAACCACTGCGAGCTTCTCTCATTCAAACAACTACTGAAATTGTATGCTCTCTACAAACCAGTTGCAGTGAGTTTGGGCAATTTCAGGAGTGACAGTTCTCAGGCTACTTTAGTCCTGCAAATATCTACATAAAAAAAATGATGCTGTTGTAAGTACTCACCATCCCAAAGTGAGGGGGCAGGTCATGTTTTTACCCTCATTTGCTGTCTACTTGCTATAAAACCTATGGATTTTAGCGGGGCGTGGTGGATGATGTCTGTAATCCCAGAATTTAAGAAGCTGAAGCAGTAGGATGGAGTTTGGGGTGAGCCTGGACCCCATAGCTTTGTAAGAGCGAATCCCTGAGTTCAAACCTCAGTCCACCAAAACAAACACCAAACAATTTCCCCCACCCCAACAAACACAAAGCAGGATTTGAATTCAATCGACTTGTATGCATCCCCGCAACTCAGTCACTCCACTGCTCGGTGTGTGACTTTGGGCAGAGCCTCGGTTTTCTGCTCTGTGAAATGGGGAGAAACGAAAGCGTCACGCACTCTCTGAGGGTTTCCAAGGGGAACAAATGAATTCATGTGCAAGTACAAAGCCCTGGGCGCTTTTGGGACCGGCCTGAGCTGAGGCCGCAAGCCGTGGGAGAGCAGGACCCCTGGAGAGCGCACCCAGCCGCATGGGGCCAAGCCCTTGCAGTAGTGCCCCGAAGCAGGCGGGGGAGCAGTCCCTTGCAAGAACTCGCCGCACCTCGGCGCAGGCGACCCCGCCCTCACCCCTGGGTCCCACCCCCTCCGCGCAACTCCAGAGTTGGAGGTCACGCAGGGGGGCGCCAGGCGCTCACTCCCCGGGGCTCGGACCCGCCGGCAGTTGCACACGCTTCGGGTGCATCTGGGGCTCCGTAGCTTCGCCGTGGCCGGGAGCCGGGTTCCCAGCTTTTTCACCTGTTACCAGGACGCCCTCCAGGTCTACCCCCTTCCTTCTCTTGCTTTGCTTTCGCGTTGCCTCCCTTCTCCTCCCCTCCCCCGTCGCGGCGCGGGCCGACCCGCGGGCGGCGGCGGCGGCAGGCCCCGCCCCGCCCCCATTATCATTAGCAGCTATTACCCTAAACACTTGCTCTTTACCTCCTTTCTCCCTCCAGGCATTGGCGAGGCGGGCTGTCAATCAGCGCTCGGGCGGCAGCCCCCCGCGCGGGGGCTCGGAGATGCCAGGCTCGGCGACAGGCGGCGGCGGCGGCGGCCACGGCACAGACACACACCCTCCCACTCGCGCGCTCCGGGGCCGAAGCGGCGGGCGGGTGGCCGCTGCACCCGCGGAGCCCGGCGCCGGGCGGGGAGGGGACGCGCGCCGGGGGCCCGGCCCTGAGACGCGGAATGGAGGAGGAGATGCAGCCCGCGGAGGAGGGGCCCAGCGTCCCCAAAATCTACAAGCAGCGCAGCCCCTACAGCGTCCTCAAGACGTTCCCCAGCAAGCGCCCGGCGCTGGCCAAGCGCTACGACAGACCGACGCTGCTGGAGCTGCCGCACGTGCGGCCGCCCCCGCCGCCCTTCGCTCCCCACGCCGCCGTCTCCATCAGCAGCAGCGAGCCGCCGCCGCCGCCGCCGCCGCCGCCGCCGCCGCCGCAGTTCCCGACGCAGACTTCCTACCCGCCCGCGCCCGGCCGGGCCGCCGCCGCCGCCGCCTCGTCGTCGTCGCCGTCCTGCACGCCCGCCGCGTCCCAGGGCCACCTGAGGACTCCGGCGCCGCCGCCCCCTCCGCCGCCGCCGCCGCCGCTCCCGCTCCCGGCCCCCGCCGCCTCGTCGTCGTCCTCCTTCGCCGCCGTCGTCAGGTACGGCCCCGGCCCGGCGGCGGCCGCGGGCAGCAGCCTCGCGGGTAGCGACGGCGCCAGCCTGGAGCTCAGCGCAGGTACCGAGTGCGGGGCGTAACTTTGCTGCGCGCCACGGCGGGGTGGGGAGGGACGGGTCTGGAGAAGCTGGGGACCGGGGTGGGAGTGGGGAGAGAAAGGAGGGGTGTCCCGGCGTCGTAACGCGCTCGCAGCAACTTCTGGAAGGTTCCCTGGCGCCGCTGCGGCCCGGGCCTCCGACGGCGCGCTCCTAACAGGTGGCTCCGCGGCGCGGGTCCCACGCGCTTGAGCGCGGCGGAGGGCGGGGAGCTCCAGGGGGACCGTGGCGACCGGGTAGGTAGGGCTGGGACGGGCTGGGCTTTATCCTCCGCTACTCCACTTTTCCTCCGTTTTCCCCCCTGCTTTCCCGTTCTTTTCCTGCACCTCCGGGACGCGCGCCGCGGTCGCGGTCACTGCGCTTCCTCTCGGCTCTGCTGCTGTTCCGTGCGCGCGTGGCGCTCGCTCTCTGCCTTTTTTCTCATTCATCACTAAGTCCCAGTCGTAGCCCAGACGCCTGGCTCCCCCGCACTAGCCACGCGTGGACCTGGCACTCGTGCTGCCATGGTGGAACCATGGTGTCCCGAAAGCCCCAGGAGCGCGGGCTGTCGTCGTCGTCGCCGCCGCGCCCGGATCCTGGGACAGATACTGGTTGCCGCACCGCGTCCGGTAGGGACGCTTGCTGGGGGGCTCGTGCGCGGGGTCCCCACGCCTCCGCCCCGGGAAGGCCGTCACGCCGCAAGGGACCGGCTGGCGAGAGGCCACCTGGGCCTGCACCCAAGGGCGCTCCGCTCCCGGGGACGCGGCCACTGAAGTTCCTTCTCCGGCCTCTTGCAGCACTCCGCTCCCTAGAGCCCCCACATTCTTCTGTCACTGACCTGAGCCTTTTTTTTTTCCCTAGGGAAAATAGAAGACATTGTCTATAAATGAGTTAGAGATGCCTATGCCAAATGTTCTGCTGTTTGTCAGTATTTTGACACGTGAAGGATTGGTTTTGAGACAGAAAATCTAATTACAGGTTATGGGGAAGACTTGTTCTGTCTCATCCGCCCTGATTTGGAGATACTAGAAGGTTTTGAGTGGGGCTGGGGGGAGGGCTTCCTTTTGCCTGTGGGGTGGTTTTGCTTTTTTTTTTTTTTTTTTTTCCCTTTTCTAGTTGCTATTGGCCCAATATTCCATTGTGTTCTTATATTCATTGTTGGGCTGTTCGCCTGTTTTCCTGGTGATGAGGATCGTGTTCTGTCTCGTTAGCATTGGTGTCACTACTACTTGTTTATGCACACGTTTATTCCCCAGCTCAGCGTTCTCATTTTTATGTTGTTTTTCAGCACTTTGGGTCCTTTATCCATTTCCCATATTTTGCTTGCTGCTTATCCTCCTCTTTGGTTCCACCATGTCCATTTTTCTGCCAGGTTTAGTTTTTGGTTGTCTTGTACTCCTCCTTTCAGGCTTTGCTGACCATCTTTCAGCCTTCTACTTCCCTTTACACACTGCAAATCTACCTCCTCACTTCCATTTCATCCATGGCCCAACATGGCTTTCCCTGCCTGTCCCCTGTATCGTTTCTTTGTATTGTAGGCACTTGCCCATCTTTCTGTGCTCTCCTGCTCTGAAAGTTTCTCTGCTGTCTTTCCTTCATGTGGAGGTTCCCTCCACCCCCGGTTTTTCTGCATTCTTATCTTGTTCTAAGTATTCACATTCAGTGTTTCTTCTAGTGCTCTGTTTAGTTTTAATTTGTCTCTGTTCCTAGGTAGAAATCAACGTGACTGAATCCAAAGTTGTAAAGGGGACTTTTTTGATGTCCTTCCAACTTCCTGTTGCCTTTATTTCCAGGGGCTGCTTTTTTTTTTTTAAAGCAGGTCTTAGGGATAAGGTTGATAGTATGGGATAAGCCATCCAGACTAGATGGCTACTGCTTCTTGGAAAGAAGAAAATTGGATGGTAGATTTCTTCCATCATTGGGAAATGTTCTGGGACAAAGCGAAAAAAGCCATAGAACTAGACATCATGAATTGTCATTTTAATCATGGATGGACAATGCCATTTCACCAGGTACAGTGATATGAGTGGCCATCAGAGGGACAGCCACCTAAAGAGCTGATTGGATCTTTGAGGAACTAATGGTTCCACTTTGAACCAATGAACTGGTGTGCACAGGAGGCCATTTAAACATGTGGGGTGGGGCAGAATGGGACTTTGCGTGTTGCACCCTCACAACAGTGTAATCATGGTATCTCTGGCCACCTAGTAAACTGAAAATACTGATGGTGTGAGTCCAGGATAGGAGAGGCATGTCTAACTGTAGAAGGTACGTGTAGTGAAAAAGCTGAAGTGAATCCTATTTGCCACTAAGTGCTATTAGCCTTTGAGAAGAGAAATATATGATTAAAAATAGATTTTTTTCCGACATTCTTATAAAATCTTATGAAGAGTATAATTTTCCTTAAAAGGGGTAGTACACCATGGTTTTAAAAGTGTATTTTTCCTCTGTGGGAGGCTTAGAGTTAAAACCCATGTAGATCTTGATATGCAGCCTAAATTTGGCATCAGGAAATGGGAAATTGCATCTTTAAGCAGAGTACAATCAAAAATGAATTACAATAAATCCTATATAATTGCATAGGTCATTCTCTTTAATGAGATTTTATTAACCTGACTGTCAAGCTTTTGAGTCAGGCAGATATTTTATCTTCTTCAACTGATAAAAGTGTCAGCTATAAACCACCATATAAATATTCATAAATCTACACATCTGTGGCAGCCTATCAGCATCATTCTTTTGGACATTAAAAGCATTCTAATTACTTTCTGTCTAGCAGAGCTGAAATGCTGCCTGTTATAGTATGTGCTTGGCAGGCATGATTGCTTTTGTTTGCCATCACAAATAGCAGCATCCTATTTTATATACCGATGGTCCAGAAAATATTCAGGGATTGACTGAGCAGGATGAATATTAGGAAGCACCATCTGGTTTTGATAGCACAGAGTATATTAACTCATCTGTTAATTTTTGACACATCATTGATTTATTTATTTAGAAAAATTGCATCCTGTTTTGCTATGTTGATGTTTGCCATGAAAAAAATGGATGGCATTTTTTAAAAAGACATCATTCACTGATTTAAGACAAGGCTGATGCTTTCATTTTCTAACTTCTATTTTTTATGCCATGAAGTCTTCTCTTAAAAAGAAGTTAATGTTTAAAGGGAATCATCTATTCTGAACTAGTTGGAAGTCCTTTGGTAGACATAATCTGAATACACGAGAGTAGGCCATTAAAAAAATTCCTGCTTCTGCATTTTTAGCATTAATATAGTTCACCCTTCACTGGGCTAAAATCAGAAGGTTACCACTAATCTTGACTACTGCGAGCTCCCTCACAGAGAATTCTCTTGGGGATCTGCAGTGATGAGCACATTCCATGCAAAGCTTTCCTGACAAAGAGGGATGTTCAAGTAGGGAGGACTTCCCTCCCTCTTCTTAGTCACTCATTCATGTTTAGGATGGGTTACACCATTTACATGCAGAAGAATTTCGAGAAATGAATTTTTTAATTAAAAGAAGTCGTGACTTCAGATTTTGGAATCAGACTGGGCAGTTTGCTACATGATCCCATTCCCACCAGGCTGCACAATAAAACAAAAATAAATTAAAAGTGGTCATTTTAGAGTGCTTTGTGATTATGACTTATTTACATTTTATGGTGTTTAATTTTAGGGAGTGGGATAAAACAGTTTTAAAGCCTCTCCTGCTGTCTGTTGAATGAGGGGGCAGTCTGACTTCCAAAGTTAAAATTAGGAAATGTGTTCACAGTTTGTTCAGTTAGGAATCATGGATCACTTGTGTTCATATGAAAACAAACCTTTTCTTTGTTAGCGGTAATAGACTAATGAACATAGTACTTACATATAGTGTGTAGCACTTACATGTATGCAAGTAGTACTCACACACTACATGTATGCAAGTAGTACTCACACACTACTTACATATATGCAAGTAGTATTCACATACTACTTACATCTCTTAATTTCTGTCTAGAGAGCTGAAGTGTTGCTGACTGCAACATGTATGAAAGAGTTTCTGGTTTCCCCACCAAGTGTAATAGTACTATTTTTCATCACACTCTTCTGTGTATCAATATGAAAATATATTATTCAAATATTTCAAAATATGGGAAAGAGGAAAAATTCAACTTTAAGGTTTTACAGTTTCTATGTTTCTATTTATCAATTCTGAGAACAAATTCACAAGGAAGCATTTTAAAAACTGCATGCAAGAACTATTTTATGATTGTAGCTATTCTCTGATATTCTGAGTGCACTTTAATAGATTATCTTCATAATGTAGAATATTACATAATGATTTTTTCTCACCATGTTATGAGTTTATCCTTCAATTAAGAAAACAAACCACTTTTGTCTCTAAGTCAGATTTTTTTCCCCTTAAAATCCATGCCATAATGTGATTCATCAATATGATTAGAACTACTCAGTGTTTTGTAGAATGTGGACAGATACATTCACAAATAGCTCTTTCTAGGCAGTTCTGTTCTTTCCTTGTGTGTTTGTCCCTTTCATCAAGGTTATAGTAAAGGTGTATAGACGGTAAATCAATTGAGGCTAGGCTGATTAAAATGCAAATAGTAAATACAACTTCAGGTCTAGGATAGGATTATAAGATTAAAATGAATGAAAACTGCTGTTGTGTGAGAATTGAACATTCCCAATCAATATTATCCTTTGATTTTACTAATAAAAGAACAAAACTGGGAAGTAAAATAATGAGAGTGCAGCATCTTAGCCCCCCACCTCCCTGTGTGGTTCAACCGTTTACTTTCTTAGTTTAGGTCATTGTAAAGAAATGGTATCCAAGTATTTTAACAAACTGGTAAGTAAAATGTGTTCTAGTCACCTCCCTTGACAAATACCATCTTCTTAATGACTAGTCTAGACTTTCGGATTTTCAGCCAACTCATTTCAGCAGGGAGTCTTCCCACTTCCTGCTTTGTCTTCCACTAGAAGGGACCTTGCATGCAGATATAAGGGTGCACACTTCACACTTCAAGCTCCCATGCCCTGCACTGTCTTTGGATGAATAGTTCAGGGAAGAAACCTGCGTGAGCCTCTCTCTCAAAGCAGTTTATGTAGAGAATTCCTCGATTTTGAGGACCTTGCCCTGGGAAGAAGATGGCCAAGAGAGGGAAGGAGGGTCAGGTACAGGCTTTCTCCTGTGCAGAAGGAACGTGCTGTCCCAAGGAGAAAACGGTCCTGTGGACGCTAAGCCTCCACAGGTGGTCCTGCCACCCCACCCCAAGCAAGAGTCCCCACCACGCATCCGATCAGCATTTCTTGAGGCACTGTCTGGCCTTCCACCCAGCACAGTCCAGTCCTCTCCTGGATGGAAGAGATCTGGCCTCTGGATTCTGACTCAGGTCGTTGGAAGAATTCTGGAATGGTTGCATTGTACAGATTTGGGGGATGTGTGGGATGCTTCTTCTGTGGAGCACTGTGCTGTGGGCTTTCCAGATACTATTATCATTATTTTGTGGTACCTAGGGCCTAGCATGACATGGATTCTACTGCCAAGCTCTAGTCCAGCTTTCTGTCCCCCTACTCCCCATTTTAAAATTACTTTATTTTGAGGCAGAGTTCGACTAAGTGGCCCAGGCTGTCCTTCTGCCCCAGCTTCCCTAATAGCTGAGATTGTAGGAGTGTGCCCTGATACTCAGTTATATTCTTAGTAAATAGTTGGAATGGCATTTGAGTACCTCTCTTCCTATTTGCTTCATGAAAAAATACTGAGAAAAAAAGCCTATAGTGGAGCATCAAGTTCAAAGACATTTCCTTCCCTCTCACCCACTCTCCCTTCTCCTCTCTTCCCTGTACTGGGGTTTGAGCTTGGGCCGGTCCTCTTTGCTTTAGGTTATTTTTCACATGGGATCTTGCTTTTTTCCCCGGCTGTCCTCAGACCTCAGTCTTCCTCTGTCTCCCATGTAGCTGGGATTGTAGATGTGAACCATGGTGCCTAACTTGTTAGTTGAGATAGGGTCTTGCTAAATTTTTTCTCTGCTAACCTTGAACCTTCTGATTTCCACCTCCTATTAATAGCTGGGATTCCAACAGTGTACATCACCATGCCTGGTCTTTCTTTTCTTTTTCTATTTTTTTTTTTCAGATGGGAGCTTGTTATATTGCCCAGACTGGTCTCCATCTCCTGGGTTCAAGTGATCCTCCTGCCTCAGCCTCCCAAGTAATGGGACTATATGTCAAACTACAGTTTCTGGTTAACACAGAGACCACTTGAAGTATAATTTCATTGGTTGCATGTCCTACATGCCCTAGATTTTCTAGAGGGTTTCCTTTTTTTTTAAATAAGGTGTGACTGGGGTTTGAACTCAGAGTTTCATGCTTGCAAACCAGGCACTCTACCACTTGAGCCATTCCTCCAGCCCTCTAAAGGGCATCTGTTCTCACCTCTTAGAAGTCTTTGAGCATGTAATGTTTTTACTTCAGAAGGTTTTTTAATTCTAGAAAAATAAGACCAGTTAACATTTACAGTGATAAGTAGTTAATTTCTATCATCCGCAAGATTTAGTAGCATCTACATTCAATCTCTAGTGTTTTTCTGGTAAGCGGAAGAGGAAATAAGAAGCCCCCTCATAAGCCTGTGTAAGCTCTGGAAAGTAACCCTGGGTTACCGACAGTAGCTCAGGCTCAGTGAGAGCAAGCTATATATGACATTGACATTCAGGGTAGGTTTTCAAGAACTGTGGACTGGGGACGTTAAGTAACATTTCCTCAGTTTGGGAGGGATTTTCCTTTATTTTTTGCAGTGGGTTGATGGGTTTCTCTTTGCTTTTTGCTTTTCACTGCTTGACAGTTAATATGTATTAGAGGTGACTTGTGTGGGCTACCTGGCACCCATGCCTTGTGCCATTTTAGGAGATTTGACAGTCTAGTGGAAGTGGCTCTGAGAAGAGGCACTACTGATTTTCAAATGATACTGAGCTAGGTCAGCCTAAAACTTGGTCTTGGCAAGAAATCCAAATTAGGTAAATTAAAAGGGAGCATAGTGAACACAGATGTTGGACGACACACAGTTTTGTTTTGTGCTTGTCCTTTGCCAGTAGAACCCACTCTTTTGTTTTACCTGAGATTTCTAGTGAGTTCTTCAGAAAGACTTACCTCTTCCAGTTTGCATCTGGAGCTACATACTCCTGGCAGGGATTGTATCAGCTGATTAATAGCAAGGGCATGGGGGCACTCCAGAAATAGAAGTAATGATTGCTGTAAGCCCTCCTATCAGTGAGGAATTGAGTCTGCAGTGGCTGGCTCGATTCATTAGTGTAAGGATATTAATGAAGCCGAAGGTGTGAGTTCAGACCTGTGCAGTCAGTTAATGCTGCAGAGAGGGAAATCTCTATGCTGCCCAGAGTCACAGTCCAGCTGTTCCTTAGGGGAATGGGTTGGGGGTGACTCAACAGGCATCTCACCAGTTACAGTCCTCCTAATTGTGGATTCACTATTGCCTTGGTTTATGACAGAGGATAGAAATACATACTTTTAATGTGTTTGAATGTTAAACTCAAAAATGAAGACTTTTGCTGTCAGTCACTGATAGGGTCTTTTTATTTCATTTCAGAGAGTCGTATGATCTTGGATGCCTTTGCCCAGCAGTGCAGTCGCGTCCTTAGTCTCTTAAATTGTGGAGGGAAACTTCTGGACTCCAACCATTCTCAATCCATGATTTCTTGCGTAAAGCAGGAAGGCTCTAGTTACAACGAAAGACAGGAACCATGTCACATTGGGAAAGGGGTCCACAGTCAGACCTCAGACAGTGTTGACATAGAGATGCAATATATGCAAAGGAAACAACAAACTTCTGCCTTTTTGAGAGTTTTCACTGACTCTCTCCAAAATTACCTGCTCTCGGGGAGCTTCCCGACTCCAAACGTCTCATCGGTCAGTGAGTATAGCCATCTGGCAGACGTGGATCCTCTTTCAACCTCCCCTGTGCACACGCTAGGTGGCTGGGCCTCCCCAGCAACGTCTGAATCCCATGGCCATCCATCCTCTTCTACACTGCCAGAGGAGGAGGAGGAAGAGGAGGAAGAGGAAGGCTACTGTCCTCGCTGCCAAGAGCTGGAGCAGGAGGTCATTTCACTGCAACAAGAAAATGAAGAGCTCAGGAGGAAGTTAGAGAGCATCCCAGGTACGCTGCCATGTATACTTGCATGATACCTGCAACTCTGGCTCTTCTCAGTTACCCTGTATATGTGTGTAGTTTGGATTTTTTTTTTTAAATTTATTTTTGGCTCGTGGGTGTAGAAAAGTTTGAAAAACAGAACCACCATGCACATAGAGTCCTCAAGATGTGCCACTAACCTGTCTTGTCTGTACTTAAGCTGCAGTATTCTTGGGTAAAGTCCTAAAGACGATAGTTCTCATGAAAGATGTCTCTGTCAATGTAAAAGTAATTCCTAGATGTCATGCCTTGACATTGAAATAGGTTTAAGTGCTTATGTGCCTGAGTTTCCTTCAAAAAGTAGTCCTGTTCCTTTAATGTGGCTTTTGTGGTTTTTTGTTTTTTTAGTTTTTGTATTTTTCAAGGCTTTGTATTTTTAAAGGCTTAATCATTGATGGAAAGTGAAATGAGCTGATCTTCACAGAGGCAGGATTTAGTACTGAACAAATGACATGGTCTCTATTCCATGAATTTCCCTTGCCTTTCCTATTAAGTTTTAATGGGCATGGTGTCTTTTTAGCATGCAGACTCCCCCGTGAGGGTAATAAGAAACTGTAAACTTTTAGGTCACAGATAAACTAGTAATTAAGATTGCCTTAAATGGTTAGTGCCCCTGGCTGACTGAGGCATTTCCTGTCTCTCAAACACTCTGGAGTTTCAGAGGAGTGAAGTTGGTTTTTCGTTTTGTTTCATTACTATTTGTTTGCATGTATTAGTTGTAGGAAGGGTTCATTATGATACACATATTCACCCCCTCCATCATTCCTCCTCATCTCCCCTCCCCTGCTTTCTTAAAACAATTTTAACAGGCTTCTATTTTTATACAGTTGTATTAAGTGCATCCACCATTTTCATCCTCTCCATTTCACCCACCCTCCTGAACAGGACAAAGTCATTTGTATGGCAAGACCTCTGGGTTGCTAACTTTTTTCACTATTGGAAAAAGTACTGATTTTACTTTTATCTTTGAGTTTATGCCTGGGGCCTGGGACTTACAAAAGACAAGATCATTAGCTAGAACAGTTATCTTCAAACCTTTTAAATAATGCATCCCTGCTGGGTACAGGTGGCTCATGCCTGTAATCCTAGCTACTCAGGAGGCAGAGATCAGGAGGATTATGGATCGAAGCCAGACCAGGCAAATAGTTCACAAGACCCTATCTCAAAAAACCCTTCACACACATACACACAAAAAGTACTGTTGAAGTCAAGGTGAAGGCCCTGGGTTCAAGCCCCAGTACTGCAAAAAAAAAAAAAAAAAAAAAAAAAGTGCATCCCCAAAGCATATACCTACCAATCTACAGAGTCACTGGTTAATTAACATATATGGATTACTGTACTCATATAGTATGTGCAACATAAAGTGTTCATAATGAATTTTAAAATTCTAAGGCTGGTACATATATATAAATAGAAATGATAACCTTTACTTAAACCAGTTCCTTTGCATTGCCCAATGTGGTAGCTGATATAGAAATGAGGAATTGCTGAAGAAAGTTTCCACCTGTTTGTCAGAACACATAGGAGGCAAAACCAAAAAAAAAAAAGTGAAGAATTGGCAAATCAGCTGGGCGCCTGCAGCTCATGCCTGTAATCCTACCTACTCAGGAGATAGAGATCAGGAAGATTTCGGTTCAAAGCCAGCCTGAGCAAATAGGTCTAACAGTCTATTTTGAAAATACTCAACACACACAGAGAAAAGGGAGCTGACAGAATGACTCAAGTAGAGCGCCTATCTAACAAGTGTGAGGCTCTCGAGTTTAAACCCCAGTACCACCAAAAAAATAAAAAGCCAAACCAGAAACTGATATGCTTTCTGTGCTTCCATTGAAGAGAATTCCCAAACAGGCCAGAATTTGGCTTGGAACATTTGGGAATTAGCTTTAGTGCAGTCGTCTCGGGGAGGAAGAGCATGAGGAGTAAATCTGGGGTTAGATGCAGTCATGACATTTTCCCAAGCCAAGCCGGCACTGACTGCAGCAGATACCCCAGTAGAACCTGGAAGGATGTATGGACCAGGAGATACCAGTGTAGTCAACATCTGGGATTTACATCTTAACGGCCCTGGGAATCATGGTCCGCTCACTGGGTTTACCTCTAAGGCATACTTTCAGATTTTACTCCCTCTCCTCTTCCACTGAGGGAGACCACCCAGCCACAGAAGCTGACCCAGCCATTCAGAACCACAACCTCAGTCTTATGCTGAGTAGCTCTGTTAGAGCGGAAGGTGAGGAGACACTCACCTCACTTAATCTTAACTACTTGACAGACTGTGACCTTGATATGGCTAAGCAGATTTCAGCTTCTGTCCTTTCTCTAGTATCTGCATCTATATGAGGTCAGTGCCTGTGTCCGGTAACTCATTGTTGACGTCCCACTAATCACTGTCTTTGGACTTCCCAGGAAGATGAAAATGCTGCCATTTCTTGAGCCTTCTTGATGATCAGACACTGGTTGAAAATACTCTTAATAATCACCACTGATACTATAAACACCCCAGTGTTGTTGATGACCTCCTCCATGAACTTGAACCAATAACCATTTCACATGGAGAGCTGTGATTGCATTAAGTAATGCATGCTTGAACCCAGTAGTGCACATGAAAAGCTAGGTTAGCAGTTATGTATAGGAAGTATAAAATTAGGTAAGTCTAAACTTACTTGTGATTACTTATCATATGTGCTCATTACCTATACCTAAAAGCAAGTTGAAAGTGTCTCAGGGAGTTGAAAACTTCATCAAAGAGAGGCTTCACTGACTCTTGCTGGGACCTCCCATCCCCTACCTCCAGATGAACACCAACCAGGGATCTATTCTTCACTCTTCCTGACTATGTAATTTTAGGGCAAATGTTGGCTTTTAGACACCCTAGGCTGATTTTCATGTGCCAAATATTTTGTCAAGCAGTAACTTTGCATATAACTTGGAGCGATTTTTCCCTTAGCAGTGTCCTGCTCTCCACTGGTCCCTGTTGCCCCTGTTTTGGAGGTCAATGCATTTTTTTAAATATTTTTTTTTATTATTCATAATGTGCATCAATGCTTGGGTCATTTCTCCCCCCTGCCCCCACCCCCTCCCTTACCACCCATTCTGCCCCCCCCTCCCCCTCAATCCCTCGATACCTGGCAGAAACTATTTTGCCCTTATCTCTAATTTTGTTGAAGAGAGAGTATAAGCCATAATAGGAAGGAACAAGGGGTTTTGCTGGTTGAGATAAGGATAGCTATACAGGGAGTTGACTCACATTGATTTCCTGTGCGTGTGTGTTACCTTCTAGGTTAATTCTTTTTGATCTAACCTTTTCTCTAGTTCCTGGTCCCCTTCTCCTGTTGGCCTCAGTTGCTTTAAGGTATCTGCTTTAGTTTCTCTGCGTTAAGGGCAACAAATGCTAGCTAATCTTTTAGGTGTCTTACCTATCCTCACCCCTCCCTTGTGTGCACTCGCTTTTGTCTTGTGATCAAAGTTTAATCCCCTTGTTGTGTTTGCCCTTGATCTAATGTCCACATATGAGGGAGAACATACGATTTTTTGGTCTTTTGGGCCAGGCTAACCTCACTCAGAATGATGTTCTCCAATTCCATCCATTTACCAGTGAATGATAACATTTCGTTCTTCTTCATGGCTGCATAAAATTCCATTGTGTATAGATACCACATTTTCTTAATCCATTCATCAGTAGTGGGGAATCTTGGCTGCTTCCGTAACTTGGCTATTGTGAATAGTGCCGCAATAAACATGGGTGTGCAGGTGCCTCTGGAGTAACCTGTGTCACAGTCTTTTGGGTATATCCCCAAGAGTGGTATTGCTGGATCAAATGGTAGATCAATGTCTAGCTTTTTAAGTAGCCTCCAAATTTTTTTCCAGAGTGGTTGCACTAGTTTACATTCCCACCAACAGTGTAAGAGGGTTCCTTTTTCCCCACATCCTCGCCAACACCTGTTGGTGGTGGTGTTGCTAATGATGGCTATTCTGACAGGGGTGAGACCTGACTGTTGTGTAGAAGCTACCGTATGTTGGGAATCTTTTTTTTTTTTTACAGCTAGGCATCCAGGATGGATGAGTATAAGAGAGCAGCCCTCAGTGGGCATCAGAGGGAGTAAGGCTGAGAGAAAGGGGAGTAAGTGCTGCAGACAAAATTCAGATAACCAGCCCCCTGGTCTCTTCTCTACCTCTCCAATGGAGTGCTGGTGAGGAACTTGGAGATTCTGTCACTTTCCTAAAGTAAAACCTTCATACTTGGGAACAGTTCTTGAAGTAATTATTAAAAGAGCTTATCAGTCTGTAAGAAGAAATGATTTCACTTGAGCAGTTAGAAAAGAGGGAAAGTAAGGTATTGTACCTTTGCAAAACCATGTTGGGGAGGGGCATTATTTCTGGCCCCACCTGAGGGGCTGGTGTTATGCATTAGGTGTGACGACCCATTACTTGCAGGCCAGAGTCTTTTGGGAAGTGTTCTTCTCAGAGTTGCTGCAGCTGCATGCCATTCACTATGTGGCCACAAGGAAATGGCACTGGCACCTTTCCTTTTGTATTTGATCATCACAGTAGAAACAAGTCTATTAAAAAGTTAAATCTCTTCAAAAGAAATGGAAATAGGCTAAACGAAAAAGGCCACAAAAGGAAAAGATTTGGATCAGGAGTAGAAAGTGCTGAGAGATTTATTGGAAGGCAGCGATGGGTGGAATTTCTCAGGGAGGAGAGTGTCAGGTTGGGGTAGTCTCATTTATTTAGACTGCACAGTCTCCTATAAGTTAAGAGCACTCATACAGGGGGATGGATATAAGATACTGTATTTCATCTATTTTAAGATGCCATTGTAGGTAAGAGACACAAGTCTCTGTACTCCACGAAGAAAGAAGAAAAAACATTACAAATCATAATTGTACATTATAATTTTCTTAGAACCCAAAGTCTACAGATATTAAAATGAAACCTGTAGGTCTAGAATCATGAAATGTATATAAAATACCTTGAAATTGGCTAAGTGCTAAGTATAGGGGATATAAATTTATTGTTGATATTTTAAAAATAAATATTGTGTATATTTAATGTATACAACACAGGATTATAGGAGTCATCCAGATAATAAAGTTACTGTTGTGAAAATAATAAACATCCATCATCTCATAGCTCCTCATTTTTTGTTGTTTTTGTGGCAAAAGTAGCTTACCATTAGCCTGTTTAGGCTTCATTTAGCCTGAATCCAAAATACAGTATAATTTTATTTCATAATCTTTATATTGTACATTAGCTCTTAATCTATATACTTGTTCATTTTATATATCTGCTTTGTAACCTTTGACCTGTTTCTCCCTATTCCTTATTCCCCAGACCCCTGGTAACTGTTTTTGTTCTGTAACTGTATATTTGTGGTTTGAATTTGGGGCCTGGCACTTGGTAGACAAGTGCCCTATCACTTGAACCACACTTCCAGCTTTCTGTATATTTGATTTTCTAAAAAATTACATACATTGGTGAGATCATGCAATACTTTTCTGTCTGTGTCTGACTTATTTCACTTATCACACCCTCTAGGGTCATCCATATTGTGACAAGATGTCATTCATTTTTAGGACTGAATAATATTCTATTGTGTATTATTTACAGTTTCTTTGCCCTTTTGTCCATCCAGAGAAACTTGAGTTATTTCCATATTTTCGCTATTGTGAATAATGCTGCAAGTGAACATAGCATGCGAGTCTTTACCAAGAAAGTGATTACATTTTCTCTGGGTGTATACCCAGAAGAGGGATTCTGAGTCATATTGGTAGTTCTCTGTTTGATTTTTTAGAAACCTCCCGAGTGTTTTCCATAGTGGTAGCACCAATGTAAGTCCTACCAGCAATATACAAGGATTCCCTTTTCTCCATATCCTCACTACAATGTTATTTTTTGACTCTATGACAGATAATAGCCCTTTTTAAGGGTACAAGATGGCATGGCATGTGGTTTTGATTTCATTTTCCTGATAGTGATTGTTGGGTACCTTTTAATTTACTTCCTGGCTATTTTTTATGCTTTGAAGAAATGCTTGGTTTTTTGTTTTGTTTTTTGTTTGTTTGGGAGGTGCTGGGGTTTGAACTCCGCCTCATGCTTGCCAGGCAGATTGTCATACTGCTTGAGCCACTCTGCCAGCCCTGGAGAAATACATACTGGGTTTTTACTCATTTTTAAATGTGTTACTTGTTTTCCTACTTGTGAGTTTTATGAGTTCTTTGTAAATTTGGGATGTTACCTTTTTTGTTTAAATGCAGTACTGGATATTAAACCCAAGATACCATGCATGTTCAGTGAATGCTGTACCACTGAATTAATACTGCCAGTCCCCTTACCACCACCACCCCCTGTTTTTTTTTTTTGGCAATACTAAAGTTTGAACTCAGGGCCTGTGCTTACTAGGAAAGCACTCTACCACTTAAGTCACACCCCCAATACTTTTTTACTATTACTTTGAGGCAGGGTCTCACTAAATTGCCTAAGCTAGCCTTGAACTTGTAGTCTTCTGCGTCAGCCTCCTGAGTAGCTGGGATTACAGGCATGTACCACCCACCTGGCTTGACATTAATCCTTTATCAGATACATGGTTTGCAAATATTTTTTCTAATTTGTAGGCTGCTGTTTCATTTTATTAATTGTTGTCTTTGCTGTGCAGAAGTTTGATATTTTCCCATTTGTTCATTTTTTTCTTTGTGGTGTGACTTTTGGTGTGATACCCAAAATGTTTTGCCAAGACCAGTATTCAGGAGCTTTTCCCTATGTTTTCTTCTGGTCTTAGATTTATGTCTTTTATGTATCTTGAGTTGATTCTTGTATATGCTGTAAGATGTAGAACTAATGTCATTCTGTTTGTGGTAAGGAGTATTGTAGGTTGAATTTAAGGCTTTGTGCTTTCTAGGCAGGTACTCTACTGCTTGAGCCATGCCTCTAGCCCAGTATCATTCTTTTGCATGTGGCAGTTCATTTTTCCTAGCACCTTTTATTAAAGAATATTACTGATATTTGCATAAGAACTTCTGCTTTTTTTTTTTTTTTTTTTGAGACAGGGTGTTATTGTGTAGCCTGCAAACTCGTGATCCTCTTGCCTCAGCCTCTCTGAGTACTGGTATTACAGATAGTGCACCGCCACATCTGGCAGAACTATTTCTTAAAAAAGTACATTTGAGGTAATTCTGATACATCCTTTGTAACTCCCTGGGTCCACAACAGATACTAATATTATTCCCATTTTTAAACAAGGAAGTTGAGACCTGGACAGGTGAGAGCAGTTGCAGACCTAGGATTATAATCCACACCTTCTGACTCCATATATAATTGGTACCCCCTCTACCCACAAAATATAACCGATTCTCATTCTTTATGGTAGTTATGTTCTATAAAGCCACTATGAACACTAAATTAGCACATACTGAAGCATTACTCCTAGGGAAGTACAAGAAGTAGGTTTCTGAGAATAAGCCCATCATGTTTTCAGCTAATCAATATATAACCTTGTTTTATGTGTGCATTCATTCAAAGAGATCTTTCAATATTTATTGTTGGTTGATTAACATTGAACTTACAGCCAACAGCTCTATAACTCATTCCTGACTGAAACTTAACGTAGCTCACCTATTTTCTCTGTAAGGCATATGACAGCCATCTTGTACTTAGGAACACTACACTGCACTTCACTACAGTCAAGGGCAGTTTTAAACAGCGAAATCACTAACAAAAACACAAAGAACAGAGCAGAATGACCCTGGTTTACAGTATGAGAGCCAGAACAAGAAGGAAGAGCATTGCCTTGTTCAAGCTCAGCTGGGATGTGTGTCTGGTGACTCATATTTCCAGTGCTTTGCACGTGTCTACAAATGCCTGCAAAAGCACCACTGTTTTTGCAATTGCAAACATATTTTAGCAAGTAAGCAAATTTGCAAATACGGAACTCACGAATAAAGATTAACTGAACTAACTCAAGCTACGAACTTGAGAGCCAACCACAGATCATACAGTTCTGATCTGTTAGTCCACTGTTGTCATTTTCTAAGTAAGACTTAAAATGATAAATCAGTAATGTCAGTTTTTGGGTAAAGGATTGTCACAAGAACAAAAAAGACTCTAGAGAAGCGGCATTGTCGATGTGCTGTTGCTAGCTGTGTTTTTTGGCAAATCATTTAACCATTCTGAGTCTGTTTCCCCTTCTTAAAGCAAGATTAACAGTACCATAGGAATGTATACTATAACTATACTCTAGGAATACTAAAATATTAAGTTCAGTGAGTGCTTGCTAGGTCTTCTGGTGAGTACTGAGTAAATGTCAACAACAGGTATACACTGAGGCTGAGGCAGGAGGATCCTAAGTTCAAGGCCAGCCTGAGCTACATAGGCCATTTTCTCACACAACCATAAAAAGAAAAAAAAAAGAAGGCATCCATTCTGTATTTAACAATACTGCAACTATAAGTGCTTTTCCTAAATTTTAAGCACTGTTCTAACTTTGTAAAATGGTCACATTTACTTTGTTGCTCGGGTTGGTGGGCCTCAGATCCCTGTATCTTGTCTTCTCCCACTTCCCGTCAATCTCCACTTCTCTGGATTCCACCTCTCATGCACCTGTGGATTTGAACCCTCCTCCCTCTCCCCACTGCCTTCATCCAGGCCTGTCTCATAACTCTGACTGCCATAGGGTCACTCAGCTTCTCTCCCAAAATCCAGTGACTCCCACTCAGCAGCTCCAGATCTCCCGATGCCAGAAAGCTCCTAGGGGCTTCATATACTTTGTGGAACAAATCCCAGTACCCTCAGAGTGATACAGAAGGCCATTTGGTACCTCTCTCTCTTTCCATCCAGTTTTGGACAGACCCACCATAAATAAAGTGTTCCAACCTAACTAGACAGTTTGTTACTCTCTTAGCAGCTAGGCACTTTGTTTGTTTGTTTGTTTTGGTGGGACTAGGGTTTGAATTCAGGGATTTGCACTTAGAAAGCAGGTGCTCTACTACTTAAGCCACATCTCTAGTCCTGTTTGCTCTGATTATTTTGGAGATGGGGTTCTTGTGAACTGTTTGCCCAGGCTGGCCTCAAACTGCTATCCTCCTGATCTCAAGTCTCCCAAGTAACTAGGATCACAGGAGTGAGCCACCAGCACCTAGAGCTTCTGGTCTCCTTCACTCCTGCTGTTCCTGCCAACCGAGGAGCACATTGTTGGGTTCCTACTTAAACCCCTGGGCATCCTTGAGAACCCAGTTCAGATGTGACCCTCCTGTGTAACAGACCCTGCCCCCACCTCCCAGGCAAACTTAACTATCTTCTAGCTCACTCGTTATCAAGGGAGTGTTTACTCTGGATTTCCTGATGCCCTAATAAGAGAGGCAAGCTGTAGGAGGTCTTTGAGGGCAGAGAATGAGTCAGTCATCTTTGTATCCCCAGTTCTTAACCCACTGTCTGGCATGCTTTTGCAGCTATACACATTAATTGAATTAAACTGAAACAGGACATTGTCATTATCAAAAGTACAACACTGCATCTGTAGGCTGAGTAATACTTAAAGCTGGTCATTCATTTCTAGACATTTCCATCCAGGAGCTTATATTTTGCAGAGATGATGCATAACGACACTTACAGATGATTAAGCACACAGGTGGCTATGGCTGTTAAAGGACAGTAAAAAATTCAGCTTCTCTGTAAAATTGTACATGGCAAATCTTAAGTTTTAAGTCTTTAAAAATATTTAGCAAGTTACATTAAATAATGCTTGAGGAATACAAAGAGAAGTTAGGACCAAGATATTAGTTGGGTGTAGATGTGCACACCTATAATCCTAGCATTCAGGAGGCCTAGGTAGGAGGATCACAAGTTCAAGGGCAATCTGAGCTACATAGCGAGACCCTGTCTCCAAAAAAAAAAAAAAAAAAGACACATTCTGTGGGCAGAACCAGAATGAGAACAGTTTCCGTTTCCTTGGAATAGCTTTACTTAACAGCTGCTACATGGTGCAGCTGCAGGATAGCAGTCAGCAGGTATGTGGTCTCTGAACTCACTAGACTCTTAGCTTATAGTAGGCAATACCTTTTGCTTTACATTTCAGTTAGTCCTTTAATAATTATGCAATAGTTAATTATCCCAGTCTTAGTAGTAAGATAACAGAGGCTCAGAGAGGTTAAGCAACTCTCCCAGAATCACATAGATAATGTCAGGGTCAGTACATTGGAAAACATAGTGCCCAATTATTGCTTTAGGGCTACTTCCTGTGACTTACTGCCAGTAAGCTGTTGTTCTGGTGTTAGAATGTCTCAGAATCTTGTTTTAACTATCTTTCCTGACCATGATGAAGCAATCATATAGCCTACAGGATATTCCTTTTTGTTGTTGACACAAAAGATCTTCCTACTTTCCCTCTTTCTTCCCAGATATTTCACTCTTTCCAGCATTATCTGATAGGCTTTTTTTTTTTTTTTTTTCTTTTTGGCAGTACTGGGGTTTGAACTTGTGGCTTCTGCACTTGCTAAGCAGGTGTTCTACCACTTGAGCCATGCCTCAGCCCTGGTAGTCATTCTTAAATGCTGTTACTTAGAAGGGAAAACATTTTAAATATCAGTGTCAGGATAGATTTTATGTACATTTTGGGTTTCTCATTTATTTTCTCATTAAAC
This sequence comes from Castor canadensis, assembly GCF_047511655.1. Classification (NCBI taxonomy): domain Eukaryota; kingdom Metazoa; phylum Chordata; class Mammalia; order Rodentia; family Castoridae; genus Castor; species Castor canadensis. Next base: position 121,068,837 of record NC_133394.1, read on the forward strand.
CTAGTAGGTTCTGTAAAACTCAGAAGCAAGTGAATGAAATCTGCCTTGTGAATCCAAGGCTGTAGTTTCTTCATCAGCAAGACTGACTTGCTTATATTCATGATTTGCATGAGGAGGTAGCTAGACCTCTAGGGGTATAATTGACTCCTTTAGGACCCTGTTGTTGATCTTTCTGCAGCTGTAAGCCCTGACCCACCTCTCCTCAGGCCAAAGGAGCACTCTGGTGGCCTGGACTGCACACTGACTGGTTATTCCCCAGCTGGGAGGATGATGGATGTCCTTACACTCACAGCATCCGCAGTTGACCACAGAACTGTAGATTAACAGAACAAAGAGATGAGAGGACAGCAGGTGTCCATGAGTCCCTTTCTGTGGTCTGGGCTTCTCCTGGGCAGGCAGCACAATATAGCTGTGAGTCAGAGTGATGTTTCTCACCCTCACTTTAACATAAACATCTGTTTCTGTCTTCCAGGTTGACTCATTTGGGCTTTTTCCTCCAAAAACATTTCAAAGACTCTGCAACTTCCCTGTGTATATAGGCAGCCATCTAAAGAGCCCCCAGCCAAGAGTAATACTCTCATCCCTGGTGTTGGCACCTGGAAGCCTCTGCCTTTTAAGGGCCAGGAGTGGGACGACTCTAGGGGAAAGCTTGAAGGAGGTGGCCATTTACAGTGCCCCAGCAGTGACAATTTCAGTGTTTAGTTGAAGCACCTGGCTAAATAGCAGCTTTGTCCTCAGTGTTCCTGACCTTCAGCCTTGTGCCCACGTATTAGTGTACAGGACCCACTGCCTTAAATAGAGCTCCTACAGCCAGCAAGGGTTGATCACACAGTCCTGGAAGGGCTTAGAGGCCGATTCTATTTGCTTCCAACACATAGGAATCAGCTGGCCTTGATCAGAGCCTAGCACTGCTAGATGTGTGAAGGACAGGAGAATCGGCCTCTAAGCCCTTCCAGGACTGTGTGATCAACCCTTAGGGTTATAGATGCAAGGAAGTGGAGAAAACAGGCATGTAGATATTTTTCAAACAGCTTTTATTATGCCCACTGTAGAAAGTTTTTCAGAATTGTTTTAGATTTTAGATTTCAAATTTGGGAATGTTTGCATATACATAATGAGGTATCTATGGAGATAGGACCCAAGTCCAAATAAGACATCCATTTATGTTTCTTATATACCTTATGTAATTTTTTACTTCTTCTTTCTTTCTTTTTTTTTTTTTTTTTTTTTGAGGCAGAGCACACTTGCTAGGCAGGTACTCTACCACTTAAGCCACATCCCCAGCCCTCTTGGAAAATTTTTTTTTAGTGACCTGTATTGTGACTGTTTCTGTTCACCTGAGGTCAGAATTTTCCACTGTGCATCATGTTGGCACTCAGGTTTCAGGTTTTGGAACATTCTAAGTTTTCAGAGTAGGGATGCTCAACCTGTACTGCTTAAGTATGATAAAAGGAATAATTATAACTACCATAATCCCATGACTAAAACATAAATTGTTGTTAATGGTTACTAACACTTAAACTTATTTCTTTGTTCCCTTTTCTAAACACATAATTATTTTTAACATGGTCATAGTCATACTGAAGATTCAATTTCCTATGTATGTTGCCTTGTAAACATTTTTGTGCTCCATTTAAAAAATTTTAATGGTCATCTGAATGACTGTAAAATAAGAAATTAAAGGAAGTTCAGTCAAATCTTCATTAAATCATTAAACAGTTAACAAATTTTACTAAAACTTCCAAACTAAATCCAGGGTCATAACTTGAACATGTCACTTGGCAAGGAACCAAGTGCTTTGGATCCACATATTCAGCCCTGTGTAGAAGAGCCTCAGACTTAGAAGTTAAATGAAGCTCTAAAGTTTACACCATGAGTGAAAACCCAGAACTAAAATGTAGCATGTGTCAGCTTTTCTGTTTCTTTTCTTTCTTTCCTTCTCTTTTTTCTTTTTGGTGTTTTGAGATAGTACAGTCTGGCCTGAAATTCACTGTGTAGCCCCAGAGGGGGCCTCAAAACTTGTGATCCTCCTGCCTTGCCCTCCTGAATGATGGGATTATAGGCATGTGTCACTACACTTTGTTTTTTATTCCAGTAATGTACAAAGCCTGAGGATATATTCTTTCTTGCTGTGGCACCAGTAGAGTGGGTGGACTTTTAGGAGGCTGGTGCAATTCAGGGTGTTTGACAGGTTTTATTAAACTTTGGTTTAGCAGTAGGTGTACTTCAAACTGATGCAGCTGTAACTTCTGTTATTCAGCAGATACTTCTTCAATTTGAAGAACATATTCATTGGTGGCCATAACACAGGTCTTTGGAAGGTTATGTAAGAAAATACATTTTTGTCAAGAAGAAAAATTCCATATCCTACTTCTGTGTCCTGTCACTTAAATTCTTTTCAAGGACATTTTGATTTGTTATGTTGCAATGTGATGTTGCCTGAAAAACCCAAAGCCATTAACAGTGAACAGACATGATAACTTCTGTTTGCTATCTGAAAGAAAAGTGAGAAAAACAAAGTGAAGAAAGCTCAGTGCTGATAGCTTAATACTGGGGCTTAGGCTAAATATTTATTTTCTTCAGTGTGATAAAAACATCTTACACGTAACTAAGATAGTGGTAACAATTCATATAAATTAGATGACTAAGCTAGTAAGATCTTTTAAAGTAAGTAGTTAATACTCCTGAGAGCTCTAATAAGATTGTTTTTTATGATGTAGGTATTTATGCAATTGTACAATAAAATAATATCTTCCATACTGGATTAATACCTATTCAGTTTTATTATAATTATTCAATGAGTTTATAAGATACAATGTCTCAAGAAAATAGTGTAGTAGTAAGTGAAAATAACCATATCTGAATTGGACCAAATCAAAAAGAATGAGACACATTCAGTAATAACTGTGTGGTGTGGGATATTCCTGTTAGCGGGGCAAATCTGAATTTTGTGGGATTCCTGTTAACTGTATGATGAACCAGAAATGATTCTGCCTTTAAACATGAGTGTATTAGTCTGTTTTACGTTACTATAATAAAATACCAGGTTGAGTAGCTAATAGAAGAAAGTTTATTTAGCTAATAAGTTTTGGATGCTACATGTCCAAACAGCTTGATGCTGGCTCTGTTGAGGGTCTGCTGCATCACATCATGACAGATGGTACCATTGTGGGAGCAGTTATGAGATAAAGAGATCACATGGCGAGACCAGAATCCAGAGCACCAAGAGGGAGCAGAACTGCTGTTTTATCACAACTGCTCTCTTGGGAGCTATCTCAGGGTCCTGCATCAGTTCCTTACAAGAGCAATTGCCCATGAAACCTTAGACCCCACCTCTTAAAGGTCCCACCATCTCGACATCAACACATTGAGGGCCAAGCTTCCAGAACATGAACAGACTATGCCCAAACCACAATGAGTGTTAATAATTACAAAAAGTGAAACATTAGCTCAGTACCTGCATTTCAAGATGTGCCACTGGGTGCTTGTGCTACAATACAACTGGAGTTAAAGACAGGACATGCCTCTTCTGTGGGTTTTTCATGATTATTGTTGTTGACCCAAATTCATCTTGGAGTAAGTTGGATTTGAAAGTTCTCATTAAATTGTGCTGATCCTAAAAGTTGTCCCCAAACTGTACCCTCTGTACTATATTTACAAACTGAAATGACTGCGGATATCAAATGAAAGAAGATTCTATTTCCCTTGGAAAATAAATCCTTTTTTTAGAAGTTCACATCAATAATCTTTTTAGACTTCAGAGTTTTTTATTTTCGTGATGCGGGGAAGCTAATGTGTAACCATTCTGTTCCTTCCCCAGTGCCCTGCCAGACAGTCTTAGATTACCTGAAGACAGTGCTGCAGCACCACAACCAGCTCCTGATGCCGCAGCCCACCGACCAGCCAACCGAGGTAGGCCTCTGGGAAGGAGGAGGAGATTTCCACATAGAAGATGAAGCCTGTTGACTTCATCTATACCAGAACAACCAAATGTGGTTTTGACTGTCTGGGTTTATGGTTCTGTTACCTGGAGTTACATAGTCTGGAAAAAGATCATGCATGGATTTAACTCACAAAGAGTCACCTCTGTACTCTGAGGGGGAAAGAAAGAGGAAATGGCAATTTAAATAGCACAGACAATGCTTCCACCTTCCTTTGACACAGGAAAGGCCTGAGAGACACTGCACCTTGGCATGCCCTCAGCACCAGTGTTTCAGCCTGCTGCTCATTCTGCAGTATCTCCCATACTGATATTCTCCAGGGTTTAGATGCAGTGTTTTCCACACACTGGGCCCTGTGAACATGAGCCATTTTCTTTCTGTGGATCTCAATAGAAACAAGTCTCCCAATGTGTAGGACAAATGATGTTTTGATGGTAATGGTGTATTCACTTTAAACTGGTGTGTTTTTATAAGATATTCAAGGATCGATCTTAAAAATACATTATTTTCATTTTACAAACTTTAAAAATACGGGCTGTTACCATGAGTATCAAACACACTCAAGTCTTGACCCTTTTGACTCTGCCTTCCTCAATTACCCTTCTTTTCTCCTTCTCTTACAATATGCTCCCAGAGCATTCTCTGCCAGCACTTTTCCTGCTGCACCACGACACAATTGGGCCCAGGTCTCATCCCTATTAGTACCCCCAGTGCATATCCTAGAAGGCACACAGTTCATACTTGACTGGTCTATCTCTGTTATCTCTAATCTCTTAGTTTCCATTTGCCTTTCCACCCTGTAACCTCATTACTCCCCAGAATGTTCTGCAGCAGCCCCTGGTGCCTTCTCCAGTTGTCCTGTCCAGGGACCATTTTCTAGCTTGGTCCTCCAGGTCCTTACCTCCTCCCCCCTGGCCCTTAGTGTCAGTGGTCTCTTTTAGCTCTCCATCCCTTTCTCATTGAGCTTTCATGAGTTTTCCATCCATTGTTGCCCAGAATCACATCCTTCATCCTCTCTTGCTCTTACTGCTGTCTTTCTCTGGTCAGGTACAATTCTTCTCATAATAATCCACAACATAAAGGTTAACAAGTGTATTGAAAGCACTGGTTCCCACAGCCCAACCCCACTGCACTGTTAGCTGCCTGACAGGCACTCTGGTGCTCACACACCCCTCAGCTTCAGCATACCTGCTGTGAACACCCATTTTCACATTTTTCCTTTAGGATAGGTCCTGCTGAACCCAAATTGAAGTTCCTAACACATCTCTGCCTCTCCAATGCCTTATTCCTGACATCCTATGTGAATTGTCTCTTCTCTCTGGTCACTCTACGACTTTCACCTGGACTACTATAGCATATTCTTTCCTCTCCATTCTCCACATAGAAAGTCATCTTCCTAAATCATATATCCACACTAAATGTTACATGCATAAAACCATTTCATTACTCCCTAAAGTCCACCTTCCTTAATTTTATTTTTCTTTTTGGCAGAACAGGGATTTGAACTCAGGGTGGTGGACTTGGTAGACAGATGCTCTGTCACTTGAGCTATACCTGCAGCCCTTTTTTGCTTTATTTGGAAAAATAATTTTCCAATAGGGTCTTGCATTTTTGCCTAGGACTGGCCCCAGATTATGATCCTTCTACCCTATGACTCGCCTCACATAGCTAGGATTATAGGCTTGAGCCATCATGCCTGGCTTAATTTAGCATTTTGTCATACAAAAAAAAAGAAGAAAAAAAAAACACAGGAAAAACTCACTGCCTCCCAAGAAGCTCTCTCCAATTGGCCCTCCTTTGGTTTGTGCTCATGAAGTACATTGTTTGTAAGTCTATTCAAAACTAGCCATCCAGTTGCTCAATAGCAAATCTACACTTGTGTCTTCCATTTGGTTATGAGTTTGTGAAGACATTGAGGTTCATTCATCCTGGCTTTTTTTGGCAGGAAGGAGAGGGGAGGAGGTTGAACTCAGGGCCTTTGCTTGCTAGGCAGGCCCTCTACCACGTGAATCACTCTGCCAGCCCTCATCCTGGCTTTTTTCCAAAGTGACTCAGTAGTAGGTCAGAGTTTAATAACCTGTTGGTTGAAGAGGATACAGAGTCACAATTACATAAAAATGGGGGAAATATCTGTATTTCCCTAGGATAGGACTATTTAAACTTTTATTATCCATCATTACCATTATTACTATACTATTTTTATTGTCATTTCAGGCACATGAGTATTTTCTCATTTTTATTATTTATCACATTTTATTTCCATTAACTGTGCTAAAACTGGATTATAACTCTCATCCATAACCCACAAGGCATTTTGAGTTGTGTTTTGGGCTGTAAATTACTTGTTCTCTTTCTTTTCTTGTTTCCTGATGAAAATTATGCCCAAATGGTATTTCTACATTTTATGAGACCCATATTTTATGAAGAGTTTCTGCTTTTGGAAGAATGCTGAGCTCTTCTGTGAGTAGAGTTTTTACAGATTTGAGGAAGCACCTGTCTTAGATTATCAGTTCCCCAGTCACAAGTACCCCTGTTCCCCATCTCAATATAGAATCGTTTAGGGGCACAGCATCAAGGAGTAAATGATGAACTTGGAGACAGGGTTCTCCAGCTCTGCCTCCTCGAGTTATGAGAGAGATCTTGGGAAAGGATGTAACCTCATTGGTAAATTATAGCAATAATGCTGCTTTGCTAGTGAGCTCACACATCAGAGGGTAACAGTTTAAAATCATATAGTGTTAAATACTTTTAAAAGCACTTATACACTCTCTTTTCTAAAGGTAGCAAGTGTATTTATAGGAACCATAAGTAAAGGAGGATTTTAAATTAAGGATGTGGGAGTCCCTTTTTAATGGCCCCTTGTCTCTTTTGCTCTCTTTAAAAGTTCTTAACTTTGCCAATTCATATTAATCAGGAGCTCTCCAAGTATCCCAGTTCCACAGTGGTTTTAAAAAAAGAGCAGGATGCCGGTGTCTCATGCCTGTATTCTTAGCTATTTCGGGAGGTTGAGATGGGGTGGAGGATGTTGTGGTTTGAGGCCAGCCCACACAAATAGTTTGAGGAATACCATCTTCAAAATAATCATAGCAAAATGGACTGGAGGTGTGGCTCAAGCAGAGCACCTGCTTTGCGAGCACAAAGTCTTGAGTTCAAACCCCAGTCACACCAAAAAAAGTAAGAATGCTTTATCTACAGCCACCTTTGTTGAGTGTCTCCTTGTGCCTGTCATGGTGTGCTGTCACACTGAGTCATCATTCAGCAGGTGCACTGCTATGTGCCAGGTGCTGCTTTCAGCCCTGGGAGCAGGGCATTGTATACAACACAGAAACCCTAGCCCTCGAGCTCTTTGGTAGACTAGAGGATGCCTTACCACAAATCAGCAAGCTGGCATTATCTCTATTTTGACAGAAAGCTGGAGATGAGAGAAGTTAGTCGCCTCCCCGAGGCGAGCGCAGGGCCCAGCTTTGTAATTGCCTGGGCTTGGGGAGGAGGAGGAATCCTGAGTGCAGAATGCTTGGGACAGGCGCCTCAGGCTAGTTAGCAGTTGCTCATAAATGGAGACCACTGTATTGAAGTTCTTCCACAGAAGTGCTTTTACATAGTTAGTGGTTCTGAGCCAGCCAGCCTAGGAACCTGGCCCCACCTGGCTCTCCTGAGAACCCTAATAAATCCTTCCCAGCCATACCCTCTGTATCTTTGAGTAAGACATTTCACTTAGGAATCCTCTCTCTTTCCTTGTCTCCCATACCCTTGTTGGCTGCTTGGCCCCCTTGGTTGATTCTGCATCTCTCATTCCCTCTCTCCATCTTCACTGCCCCGGACCCACTCATACCACATACCTCCTTGCTGTGAAAGGAGAGCCCAGACCGAAAGAGCCTGTGAGTCCTCCATTCCTGCCTGACTTCTGTTCATCTCTGGACCCAGGGTTGTTCCCTGTTGTCCACAGAGCCAGTTGGCCTGTGCTCTCAGATGTTCACTTTGTAAGCTCATTTTAATGTGGGTCTTCTGTTTTACAGATGGGAAAACTGCTACAGTAAGTTCAAATAACTTGCTCAAGTTAATCTAATAGGACATGGAACTGCATTCATTTTAAACCCAGTCTGTCCCTAAATTCAAAACACAAACCACAGCTTCAACTGCTTCCATTAAAAAAAAGTAAAACCAAGTCACACTGCTTCTTTCAGGAAAATGTGAATGCTGAAATGCTGGGTTTCTATATGTACAATTTAGTGACAGATTCCTAGCCAGGTCTGGCTCTTTCCTGTTGGCTTCTATACTATTTACTCTCTCAGTGCTTAACTAAGCAGAGCACTTTTTGAAATAAAACCCTGTCAGACCCAAACAGTGCCAAATTTATAACCTGTAGTAAATTTGCACAGTTGTAAAACTAAATGAGTTTTCCCTTTATTTTGTACACCTTAATTACTGGGGAAGGAGTACATTAAAACTGAGATCATGGGTTAATTAATTTGTCCTGGACTGTAGAATTTTATGGAAAACCAGAACTAAAGTAATGGTCATGTAGGTGCAGTTGACTAAACATGACTTATAAATGTTACAGAAATTCCCATAATTAGTCCCACTGCAGCTATTTATTTAGTCTGGGAAATTTATAGTAGACAAATTATGAAGGTGAAAAGTAAGAAAAATTTTGAGTTGACATAGTGGCATTTGCAGAAGCTGCAATTTGAGGAAATCTGTTTTGCATTATTGTTAGTGGGTTTTTTTTTCTTCAGTTTCTACAATTCTTCCCTTTTAAAATTCACTCTTTAACATTGCTTCCACTGTAACGCAATGACTATCAGGTGTTAGGTGCATTAAACACAAGTAATGCCTTATTAAAATAGATCACCAGCAGCATTTCTAAAGGTACTTAACTGCCAGCGGAAGGATGAAGGGACCTGTTTGATCACACTCTTCAAAGTCATTTTTGCATATTTCAATAGATTGAAAAGGAAAGTTACAGGTTATATTTAAATAGTGTTCCCTGTCATTGGATCTTGACACATTTTAACCTACCTGTTAAAATGCAAGATATAAATAGGTCCTCTTTCAAAGGTGTTCATTATACCTCATTGGCTCTTGTTATAGAAAATGCAAATGTAATTTGAAAAGTGCCCGTTGTGAGTGTGAGCAATTACTCCTGCTCTTCAGTACTTGGTTCATTGTCAGCATAGCCACTTGGTTAAAAAGCATGTTTGCCTTTGAAATGGAGATCGCTTTGGCTTCTGCCTGGCTGGCTCAGTAACTAATGAGAAAATATTTTGCTTTTCCAGGGAAGCAAGCAGCTGTTGAACAACTATCCTGTCTACATAACGAGCAAACAGTGGGATGAGGCTGTAAATTCTTCAAAGAAAGATGGGAGACGGCTCCTGCGATACCTCATCAGATTTGTTTTCACAACCGATGAGCTTAAGTACTCATGCGGCCTTGGGAAAAGGAAAAGGTCAGTGCAGTCAGGAGAGACAGGTCCCGAAAGACGCCCTCTGGATCCAGTTAAAGTCACATGCCTCCGAGGTACTGCATCCTTCCGCTCAGTGTCCACTATCCGTGATCCCATTTCACTGCATTGGCTGTGGCTCCCCGTACAAGTGTTTAGCCTTGCTGTGTTTTGATTTCTTTCCACTGAGATCTTACAGGCTTCATGTGGCCCGTCTGTTTGGTATGAGAAGCTCTGTAAAGAAACCTTTTGTTTGCTTTAAACTTGCTGTTCTCACTTAGTGGTACATATTGCATAGCACCTCATGTTTCACGCTTTAAATTCAGATTTTCTTTGCTGCCACGATGGCCACTTCTGGCAGAACTGGAACAAAGGGAAATGCACATGGGAAGGAATTTTAAAAAATGGTAAAATGATATTGTTTCCATTTTAAGCCTGGGCCCCTGTCTGGCTTCCTTCTCAAGAAAAGTTGGCCCGACTCCTTAATTTGTTTAGAATTAATTTTCCTTAGTGACTGAAGTATACCTTACTCAGTAAGACTTTATTTTTTAAAGTTTTTTCATAAAAAATACCACTTAAATAATCCCATTTCATTAACAAGTGATGACTTTATAGCTGAGCTACACAGTTGCAGCCAGGCAGAGGGTAGGGAGGAAGAATCAGGAGGTGCAAGTTGATTGATCAGGGGCAAATAAACAAATACTTAGACAAATAGAAACCTTACAGTGCCAACCAGAACACTGTCACAACGGCAACATGCCTCTCAGAAGCTCAAATGTTATCTGGTATAGTTCAATAGCAATTTAATTGGCTAGAAAGACCTAATGTTGATTTAATCTAGGCCGAATCAAAATTTTTCCTAGTGAGGAAGTTGCAGTTTAAAAACATTATTGGTAAGGCTTTGACTATTAGAAAGTATAATCCTGCACTTCCTCCTGGGGTGCAGATTTACTAATCCTAGGCATTTGAATCCTGAAGCCTTAGGTGCTTAAGGTGCATAGGTAGTATTTGTTTGCAGCTGAGATTCCCTGCGCCACCCCAGAGATTCTTATTGATCAGGCTGGAGAAGGCCTGGTCACTATCACCCTCGCTAATTTTGATGCTGTCAGTCTGTGCCTGAGGAAGCCACAGAAATCCCAGTATGAACCTGGGCATTAGTGCTGCAGAGCAGCTCCTATTGGCCAGTTTGAAAATTCCACTTACTCAGAGTGACTGGCTGATGGAAATTTCCAGGGTTCTATCTTAAGGACTGGCCAGTTTTCCTTATTCTCCAACGTTAGCAAAGATTATAGAGTTACTCACCAAAGAGGCAGTGTTGAGCTTGGGGGTTGGACAAGGGTGCACTCTCTGTGTATGCAAAGAAGTTGCCCTTAGGGTTATAAAGGAGCCAAGATATAAGGGTGTCACAGCTCTTTACCTCTCCAGAAACTTTATTTACATTTTACATATTAAAAGTGAGTCAGTGAAACTGGGAGATTAAAATACATCACAGAGAACCAGTGCTGCTGCCGTGATACTGGTACGACAGGTGCGCTGTCGTTCTGGTGCTGTCCTGGCTGCCTAGCCAGAGCCTGCATTTTGCAACATGGTTCTCACGTGGAGCCCCACCCCATGGCTGCTGTCCAGCCGTCGAGTAGAAAATACGTACGCAAGAAACAGGGACTATCTTTTGGAATCCTTTGAAGTTACTCCCTCTCTGAGGCATGCACATTGCTTTTTTGGTGAAGTTAAATACTTAGATGGGATGACATTTAAAAAATTCTTTACCTAGTACCTGTGTAGATACTGTGGCAGAGGAAGAAGTGTAGCTCATCATGCAACATTCTAAGAATAATAAGGAAAGCTTTTCTAAACTAAAATGAAGTCACCTCACTCATTGAGACCCTGTTATTTTATTGTACTCCATTTTCAAACTAGCAGCTGGTTAGTGAATACCATGCTGATGATATTTGCTATCCTTCTGGAGAAAGTTAATTTTCTCAAAATGGGTGCAGGTAACAACGTAGGTTTTGAAATGTACTCCCTAGTTTACATGAGGCATGGTGCACACCATGTTTTCCTAATCAGACTTAAACTTTCTTTTCAACAGCTCATGTTCTATAGAGGGCTACCTCTTACTTGTGTGAATTTTACTTTTGTGCGTGAGAAGATTTGTGTGGAATAAGCTGGGTGTAGTGCGTGACATCCTCATGGCATTGCATTGGCTCTCCCATGCAGCTTTTTTGATAGAGCTTCTGTGAACATGTAAGCAGCCTGTCCTGTCATCATCTGTCAAAACCAGCTGTGTTTTTCTCTCTCTCTTTTTTACTGTTGTGTATATTCCTACAGAATTCATTAGGATGCACTGTACTTCCAACCCTGATTGGTGGATGCCCTCGGAGGAGCAGATAAACAAAGTGTTCAGCGACGCTGTGGGTCACGCCCGGCAGGGGCGGGCGGTGGGGACTTTCCTGCACAACGGTGGCTCGTTTTATGAAGGGATTGATCACCAGGCTTCACAGGATGAAGTCTTCAATAAAAGTTCACAGGATGGATCTGGGGATTAGTGGACAGAATCTCCCACTGTAGCAGCCAGTCCTTTTAAGAGCTCCAGTTGTGAATGTATGTTTACTGCCACCTGAGAATCCAAAGCATGTTATTCTGTCATACTTTACACATCCTCAACCTTAAAACTGTCTTCACCTATTGCTACCACTCCCACATAGAAACCCATTTTAGGGTTATTTGGGAAGTCTCTAGCACCCACAACAGACTTCCAGACTATTATATTATAAAAAGAAAAACTACGTTTGATATAAAATGATTCTTGGCTAGACACTAAGGGTGAAAAAGTAGGTTACCTGCCCCAAATCTTCCAAGTCAGCCCTGCCTCCTGAGCAGAGCTGGTCTCCAAGGAAAGGTAGGTTTGTGCTCCTGCCTGTTGGAGGAGCTAAGACATGGAGTTATTTAAGCATTGTCTTACTTAATTCAAATAAGTTGTCTTTATGTTTTCCAAAGATTTAAATTCAGATTTCTGAGCAAAGACACAGGATAGGTTACAAGGTCTATTATACATCACAAGGTATATTGTTAACAAAAAGCCAGAGAACAGACAGAGCCCATCTGTATGACAGTAGTTAATTGGAAGTTAGCTACTTTTCTGTTAGAAAACTTCGCTGTGTTGATCAGGAAGGTACTACGTGTTCTCTGGAGTTTACAAACCGTAGCTCTTCACTATGTCAGTCAAGAAACATCCAAAGATCCAAAACCATTTTCAGATGCTCGATTTCGTAAGTTCATAGATCCACAGTTTCATAGCCTCAGGCTTTGTTGACACAATGCCATAATGATGGGTTGAACAATGAAACTTCATCACAGTTTGGTGCACTGAAGACCAAACACATAGTGAGACTGTGGTGTCTACTACATTAACTAGAGATGCTGGCATTGTAGACAAAGCTTAAAGGCCATTCTGACAACTATGCAATGAGCTTGTCAGTGATTTCTCTGAAATTCAAGGGCCTTTCTGTGCTGACTTGATGTTTAGAATTTATATGAAACTTCTGTTTTGTTGTCAGTTTCATTGTCATTGATGAGAATGTTTCATCCTTACTGTGCTTATCTCTCTTTCCCCTAGCATTCCCTCGAACTCTCCACTCTGGCTAAGTTAATACTGTTCCTCTCCCACCCACTTTAATTTGTTTAGCTCCATCTGTGAAATTAGTGGTGTCTTTGGAACCTTCCCTTACCAGCAAATGCTACAGAGGTGCTAGAATCATTTCTTCTGAGAGTTTATCTTTGGAGGCGAGGAGAGACTCCTATTACCAAGCTAGTTCATATCACTACATTTTTTGTTGATCAAAAAGCTGAATGGGCAGCATTGCAATAGCAGCCTTATTGGAGGCTATTTATGTCATCTCCTACACAACTAAAAGTTTTGAAGATGGGGCAGAAATTTAAATTTATGAGTACCCATTTATAAAGGATTTTGGACACTTTTTGTTGAAGTAAAATCATAGATTTGTGTCCAGTGTGTACAAAATCCTAGCAGCAGGTCCTTCTCTGGCTTTCTTTTGATGATTAGCTTTCATCCATTGAGAAGTTTGATGCTTATGGAGGTAATCATTTGCAAGATTTATTAAAAGGTGTAGATAGAATCACTGTTGGAATCCTGTTTTGGCCAAATTAGCTGTAAAGTTTGAAAGTAAAAGAAATGATAGAGTCAAATGTGATGTTGCTTATGGCAACCATGAGAACAGTGTCTTTGGCTATCTGAGGTAAAAAGATACTTCTTGGGGTATGTTAAAGGTCTGGGCAGTCAATCTTCAAGATTCTTTGATGACAGGGAATCTTGGTCAGAAGGACAGCATTGTCTCATCTGCCTTTCCATCTGATTTTTTGCTGAATACATTGTCCTTTTTTCTGTAGCACCAATATTTGACCACTGTTTTTAAGAAAGGCAAAGTTTGGTTCTGCACACTTCTTCCTATCACCTTAGAGTGTCACATCCTGGAGCCCTGTGTGGTACTGGTCCTTGCTGAGTGGATGAGAGCAACTTGTACATCACTTTTGTTGCTTTACACAATGATATGCCCGCACCAGCACCTTGCAGGGAGGGGAGGACGGGAACCTGCAGATGGCTGTTATTTTCACCATCTGTGAAGGCACCTGTGCTAGACTTGTATACCACCTTTGCTTCTAAGGCACTTAGAAGCTTGCTTCTCCTCATTATTCTAGGTGAGTTATTTCTCTATCAGGTGTTTTACAGTACATCACAAATTCTAAAATGTGTTGGAACTACGTGTCAGCCATCTTGCATGTAAAGAAACCAAGACCCACAGAGATGATGTACTAAACACCCAAGCCAGTTCTAATGTCTCTCTCGGATCTAGGACCTGTGATTCTCCACCCAAGTCAGGTGTTCCATTATACTTAGCATTGTTCATTTCCTTAGCCTAGTATATTGCCTGACCCTAACAGCCACTTATACTGTGCTTCAGCCTCAGCTCAGATATTCTGCTGGCTCCTGTCCTTAGCAAATAGCCATTTAAAGCTGATGTGTTACCTGGGTTCATGATGGTTTCCTGCATGGTCACCTGATTTGAATCAGAGCTTACAAAGGATGTCCATTTGCTTTCCATTTGGCCTCTACGTGGCAAGCTTAAAAGCTCACCACTAAAGTTTGGATGCCATTGTTTTCCAGCCTTTCAGTTGCTCTCTGGAGATCTGAAGATACTGTTTATTTATCTTAATTTGGTTCTTCACATTTCTGGCTGGCACTTGGTCACATTGCTCTCACAACAAGAATCCTAGTCTTAATACCAATTTTTAGAATTCTCCTTGAGTCATTTTAGTAGTGGTGTGAAATAGATTGAATTAAAACAGCTCAGGATGTAGTTGTGCCACAGGTTGGTCTGACCACAATATGACTAAGTGATGTTTTTGTCAGAGTCTAGATGGGTTCAAAGTCCCAGCTATCTGGTCCCATCCACAGTCTTAAGAGCAACAGGGAGGAAGCACAAGTCATTTCCAAATGAAAATGACATGGGTCACTGCCTGCCTTTTACACTGAACTCTGAAGCCCAAGCAAAGTTCTCCTTAGGCTATAGAACCCTGGAATGACTTGTATCGGAGGACCAGGAACCCATGGAAGGCAACAGTAGAATCTTACGGTTTAGCCTCCATGTCAAGTGCTTTCAAGAAAAACTGCAAACATTTCAATTTGTAGCTTTCCTTCTTGCTTAAAAGTGTTTTCTTCAGCCCTTGTACCTTTGTGTCACTCTCGGTGTTCCTCATTCCACCATAGCAGTTAGGTGACTGTCACCATTTCTGTTTCAGAAGGCTTCACCAGGAAGCTAGGGATAACATAGTGCAGAAAGTTGTTGCCATGTCCTTTGATAAGAAGTAAGAGAGACATGTAGCCACTTCACAGCCTTAGCGTAAGTGGGCAATTTTATATTGTGGGTCACTTCTTATCCCTTTGTCAGTGTTGAACACATTGGTAGAAGACAGTCACTCATCAGGATTGTAAGGAAATACATAAGGTACTATAGCCTTTTATTTGAACCAACTACTGTATGTGGCATCAACAAATGGTAACTGATGTTGATAGAATGTTTAAGTTCAGTAACTCTTCTTATAACACCAGCTGTTTACACAAAATCTGGACAGTAATCCAAACTTTGGAGTCTGCAGTTTTGTGATGTCTGCATTTCCCTGACACTTTCAGTGACTTGTGCCTCCTTCCTGTTGCTCTTAGACTATGGATGAAACATCATGTAAAGGTGAAACATATACTACATTGAGAAAAACAAAACATACATTACCCTCATTTGCATTCTGTTTTGTTTCAGGTGCTGGGGGTTGAACCCCAGGCCTCAGCCCTCATTTGGATTCTGTTATTCAGTATGTGCTCTAGACCTAAACCTAATGCCCACTGACTACCTCCTTAGTTTCATTTAGATTTCAGTTATCTCAAAAAAGTGTCATTCTTAGAAAACTTCATTTTTAGAAAAGATTTAAATGTATAACCTTCCTCATTCAGTGCTGTGTCATTTCATAGTGCAGATCTGTGTAGTTTTTGACAGCTCTTACATACGGATTTGTAGAAATGTAATAGAAAATGATTTTGCACATATGGTGCAAGTCTTGACGGTGTATGTTTAATGTGGTGACACTTGCCAAAACTGCTTGGCAAAACATGTCAAATAGAATGCTTGAGTTAGAACTCTAATGTAAATGTGTCTAAACAGCAGTATGTATCATTATGATGTATTTTTGTAAACATAGTGATGGCTTCTTTCAGTCATGTAAGTACTGGATAAAAATAACCACTTCACTTGAAATAATGGAGGAGAATGTCACCCAGCTGCTGGCAAAGCTATGTGTATTGTCAGCCAGTGGTATTGGTTCTTTTATTTCTGTTTTTTAGAGAAGAGAGAATTGACATCAGACAACATGAAGAGCAAAAATAATACTTTTTAAATGTGAATCTTGAAACTTCAGCTGATATATTTACACACTAGATACCACTTTACACCCCCCTCCCTCCTGCTCTCTCCCTCCCTTTCTCCCTCTCTCTCCTTCCCTTTCTCCGTTCTTCCTTACCTCCCTTCTTTCCTCCCTCCCTTCTTCTTCTCTCTATCTCTCTCTCTGTCTCTCTCTCTCTCTCTCTCTCTCACACACACACACACACACACACACACACTATTGAATTACAAGAAACATTGAGAGGACAGTTTGGTCAATTGAAAGCACTAAATTACCAAATCTTGCAATAACAGTGATAAGATTAATTTTCCTCATAAGTATCCATAGCTGGATAATATAGTGACTGTTTTCATTAAGTCATAATTTCCCAAATTGCAATGAAAATACATCTGCTAGTAAGACCCATTCGCAAACCTGTTCCTTTTCAGATTCTCAGAATAATTGCACCAGTACAAATGGCCAAATGTGTCTTGGCATGTTGAAAAACAGTTTGGGCCAATTTGCAACATTTACTACAACAATGGTTAACTATAGATAACTAACAAATTAACTATTGAGTTCTTAGGTGTCAGTTGCTTTGATAAGCACTTTAATGTCTTCTCCTTTTCATCCTCACAGCTGCTCTTTGAGGGTGTTCCTGTTATTATCTCCATATTATGGATAGGAAAACTTCCCAGAGTATTCAACTAAGAAAATCACTTTGGGCTTAGTAAGCAAGCTTACCAGTTCAGTTTTCCCAGTAGTCAAGCATAGTTCTCAAAACCTACCAACACTTGAGAGTGAACTTTTTGTTTTACTTTTGCCATCAAGGGGAAGTTAATACTTTTATGCTACTGAAAACTACTTCTAAAGCATGTTGAGAGCTGGCAGGTGTGGTTCAAGTGGTAGGGCACCTGCCTGACAAGCACAGGATCCTGAGTTCAGTCCCCATCACTGCCAAAAAATGAATAAAAATAAACCATGTTGATACTTACATACAAAGTACATATCCCTCTGAGAACTGCCCAAATTCCTGCATGAGGTTTTTTTACCTATGTAAAATCCTGTGATGACCAGAAAAGTTTAAAGGAGTGAATTAAAACCACTAGTTCATTCGCATTTGTTTAATTGGTTTCCATCGTAAAAATGCAGAAATACAAAAGAAATGTTAGAACTTAGTGAAGTGATGGTCTTTGGGAGCTCCAAGAAATGGCACTGAACATCAGCCAATGTTCCATTCTCTTCACATTCATTATTTTTGTACTTGATGAGTCTGGTGTGGCACAGAGGGTTTTAATTTACCATGTCACTGTGAGAACTGATCTGTTGATTCTTTCCTGTATTTTTGGCTTTAACATCCCTTTGGCTATGGCTCAGGTCAAGGCATGCCAGAGCCAAGAGGGGCCTGGTTTGTGCTTGGGAACAGGGCATGCCATAAGTGGGTCACAAAACTTTGAAGGTCACTGGTCCAGCCTGAACCGGCCCAGATTAAGCATTGCCTTTATATCTCTCCTCTCCAGAACGTCATGTAGCAGCCTAACACTGGGGCCAACTTGCCTTTACTCTGTTTTCTATGATGAATACTTGTGGAGAAACTGTGACAGATCCATTGATCCTAATATTTTTATTGTTGAAGTCTTGTGGATTCTCTATGAATAATTTCTATTTGATTGTACTGTGTAGAGTTAATACCCACTAGGGACATGTTAATAAAGCTACAAATGCATAGTGTAATATAGATTAGCAAAAATTTTGTGAGCAATTTATATAGAAGAGTAAGTTGTTTTTTAAGTGTTAGACATTTCTTTTAGGAACTTAAAATGTTATAAGAGTTTTTTAAGCATTCAATATTTTTAATTATAAGAGACATTTGTTACTAGAGTCAATTATTTCTGGTGTTCTAATTGAAGTATTGATTTTATTACCTCATATACCTCTAGAATGCCACATGTTCTGTTGGGGATAAAATTGCACAATAAATGTCAAGTCTGTTAAGTGGTTGAATTTACTTTTGTATCTTTCACCAATTCATTATAGAAACTTTTCTGGTTTTTTGAATAAGAGTACTCTCCCCCACAAACCTGACTCTTTTCTGCTTATCTCTGAATGCAAAGAAAATATTAGATGCTTAAAACCAAAATATACCCTCTATGTCAGGGAAGTGACCAGAAATCCAAAAATTCATTTGATCTTTGACTGAAAAGGACAACTAGTGATGATCTAGGAGCGACATGTAACTTAAGAGCATGCCTATCCAATATTCTGTACATAAACACATTTAATTCATGCTTCCTACTTATACTGCCATTCCATCAGGAAGGAAAAAAACTCTATGGTTAGTTCCTCATGACCTTTAAAAGTGAACAAATATTGATTGCTTATGGTATTTGGCAGTGCTTTCAGTAGAAAAGCAAAATAACTGTGGCTAAGAAAGGTGGCATGGTTGGTGGCTTCCCACCTTTGTTTAGTTACTGCATAAAGTATAAATCTGGCATAACCATTATAGAGCTTTAGAATTGAATAAGCATTATTTCATAAAACCAGACCAAGTAAAAGCTAAAACACTTTCATTTTAGGGAAATGTAAAGGTGTTTTATTTTTGCTCTAGAGATGCAGATTTTCAGCCAGTAGTTTTGGATAAAAAATAATTTCCAAATATTTTTGTTTAGAATTACAGTATGAACTAAAATGAGATTAACATGGGAGCAGGGGTAAAGCTACTAATCAAAAAAAGTTCAGCAGCAGGTGCCAGTGACTCACCCTGTGATCCTGGCTGCTTGGGAGGCTGAGATCAGAAGAATTGAGGTTCAAGGGCAGCCTGGGCAAATAGTTTGCTAGACCTCATCTCCAAAATAACACGAACAAAATGTACTGGAGGTGTGGCTCAAGTTATAGAGTGCCTGCTTTGCAAGCTCTAAACCCTGAGTTCAAACCCGTCTCACTGAAAAAAGTTCATCTGCGTTGCAGGATATAAGGTCAGAATACAAAATCAGCTTTGCTTCCATCCACTAGCAATAAAACATACGAAAATACAATTTAAGAGCATACAGAGCCACCTGCTTAGGCGCTAATACAACAAAATAAGTGCCAGCCTTGAACAATCTTGAAAACTTAGTAATGGAAAGGTATCCCATGATAATGGAGTAGAAGATTTAGGAAAGGTGATCTACAGAGTCAATGCAATTCTTATCAGAAAGTCAGCCAGCTTCTTTACAGGAATTGCCAAGTTGATCCTAAAATTTATATGGAAATGCAAGACAACAGAAATAAATGCTTACATTCATGGTCTCTTTTTTTCCCCTTTGGTAGTACTGGAACTTGAATTCAGGGTCTTGCACTTGCTAAATAAGCTCCCTACCACCCGAGACACACCTTTACCAGACCTTTTACTTCTAGTTCACTTTTTCACATAGGGTCTCACACTTTTGCCCAGGCTGGCCTTGGACTGTGATCCTTCTGCCTTTTCCTGCTGAGTTGCTGGGATTAACAGGTAAGCACTACCTCATTTGGCCTCAGTTGGTTTTTAACAAGGATACCAAAACAGGGCAGCGGGTAGTCTTTTACTCAGCCACACTGGGACAATAGGATATCCTAAAGAATGAAACTGGACCCCCACCTCAACGCCACATACACAAAAATAACAGATCACAGACTTGAATATTCTAAGAGCTAAAACTTAAGACAGGAATAAATCATGATCTTGGTTTGGCAAAAGCTTTAAGTAACAAAAGAGTAAAGCTAAAACCGACTTCAACGAAGTGAAAAGGTTTAGGTCCTCAAAGGCATGAAAAGTGAGAAAAAAAACTAACAGAATAAGGAAATATTTGCAAATCATGTGTCTAGGGACTGGGGATGTAGCTCAGTGGTTGAGTGTTTGCTTAATATGCATGAGGCCCTGGGTTTAATCCCCAGTACTCCAAAAAGGAATCTAATAGTCAAGTTAGGAGTTGTCATGCAAGCCTGTAATCCCAGCCACTGGGAAGCAGAGATAGGAATATTGAGTTTGAGGCCAGCCTGGGCTACAATAGGAAGATCTTGTCTCAAAAAACATAAAATCTAAGAGCCAGAATATATAGAACTCATAACTCAGCAATAAAGACAAGTTAACCCAATTAAAACTAGGTAAAGAATCTGAATATATCTCAAAGAAGACAAATTGCATTCAGCACATGCAAAGATGTTCACCATCTTTAATCATTAGGGAAATGTAAATCAAGCCACAGGTACCACTTCACTCAGCTGGCTAAATGAAAAGAAAACCCTCTGCTGGTAGGAAAGCAGAGTGGTGCAGTCTCTTTGGAAAACAGATGGGCACTTTATGAAAGAGTTAATCGGGCTCCTGGTATAGCTCAGTAGTAGAGCACTTGCCTAGCATGTGCAGGCTGCGAATTTGATCCCAGCACAGGAAAAAGGTTATGGTAAAACCCAACTACACAAAAAGGTGGACACAGGTGTTCATTGTGCAAATAATCCAAATGGCCACCAACTGATGAATGGATAAACAAAATATGATATAGCCACACAGTGAAATATTGTTTAGTCCTAAACAGGCATGAGTACAGCACACTGTAACATGAACGAACCTTGAGAATGTATTAAGATGCCAAACACAGAAGGCCCATTGTATGATTCCATTTGTATGAAATGTCCAGAATAGAATACTAGATAAGCAGATTTTAAAGAATGCCGATTAATATACCACTTATATAACTGGGCAATCAAATCCCGTTTCAACTGGTTATACACATGCATATATTTGTCAAGAGCTTGACATGCCTGGTTAGCTGTGTACTTCAGTTCTTGAACTGGACTGAAGTATACAGCTAATGGCTGGGTAACTATTAGGAGAAAAATGACCAGGCGCTATTAATTAGGAGGAAAAAATCCCAAATTCATCCAGCAAGTTGCTCCCCCAAATGAAACTGATTCAGTCATTAAATGACAGGAAGTGCCACCTAATCTGTGGCTTTGCCATACCAAGGCAGTGAACTTTGAACATCTCAGCTGTGGTATGTGACAGTTCAGCGCATTGTCCTTGTATGATTTGGTGTGTGCCCAAATCCTTCTTTCTCCTGTCCTCTTTCTCCCTTCACTTTGAAAGTGGCTGTTCAGACTTCTCATAGACAGGCTTAGTGATACACACCTGGTGTTTGAGCCAGAGGCTGTTCAAATAGTTTAATAGACACTTGGTACACCGGAGTGGGCAGAGTGGACTGGAGTTACAAGGGAGAAGGGAGTGTCTAGACCAGTAGAGCAGGACACCATCAGCTGGAGGATGCGACAGAGGTTGGTGGCTCTGAAACTCCCAGTCAGGAAATGTTTCCCGTGGGGACCGTGGCTAGATTTTGCAACATGCAAGGAAGGGATCAGGAGGCCAGATCTTCCAATGGCCGCCACCTTCCCCATCTTCTGGAGGACCATACTGGAAACGACGGCTCAGTAGAACCCACTTTTGTCGCATTGCCTTCTAGGTGACGGTGAAGTGCAGAGGGAAAAGGATGAGTTGGGTGATTCAAAGATCTCCGGTTCTGCCTTATTAAAATCCAGAGAGCTTTGCTTTGCATCATGGCCTTTATTCTATTGGGTTGTTGGTTTCTTTTTTTTTTTTTTTGGTGGTACTGGGGTTTGAACTCAGGGCCTCAAGCTTGCTAGGCAGGCGCTCTACCACTTCAGCCACTCCACTACTGCTTTTTCGGATGTTTTTGAGATAGGGTCTCGCTTTTTGCCTGGGTTGGCCTTGAACTGCAGTCCTTCTGATCTCTGCCTCCCTAGTAGCTAGGATTACAAGTGTGAGCCACCAGTGCTTTGCTCACAGATGACCTTTTAATTCTTAATTTGAATAGTCAGCATTTCTTGGATCATTGGGTTATGCGTGTTGCTATCATTATTTCAATGAATCTTGTTAATGAGCCATAGATAAGCTGTAAAAATCATCCTCATGCTACAGATGAGGAAACAGATACTTAGCAAGAGTGCCCAGGGCACAGCCAGGAGCAGGGAAGCGCTATAGCCATGAGGCCAATCCAGGGAGTCTACCCAGTCCATGAACTAAAGACAAAATCATTCTTCTAGCAGTAGAAAAAGAAAGGATGAATAACCTTCAAAATAATTGCAGGTGACAGCCCTTCCTCCTAAACAGACTACTATAGAAATCCTTGTTGAAAATGAAATCATTTGTATCAGAAACAGACAAGTGGAATATGAAATTAAAAACGTAATACCAGCTGGGTGCAGTGGGTCGTGGCGGCTATTCTAGCTACTTAGGAGGTAAAGATCTGAAGGATCACCGTTCAAAGCCAGCCCAGGCCAAAAGTTAGCAAGACACCATCTCACCAAAAACCTGGGCATGGTGGTGCATACCTATAATTCCAGTTACGTGGGAGGCATAGATAAGAGGGTCAGAGTCTAAGGCTGGCCATGGGGAAAAATGTGAGACCCTATCCAAAAAATAAGCAAAACTGGCTGGAGGCATGGCTCAAGGTGTAGAACAGAGCACATTGCCTAGCAAACACAAGGCCCTTTGTTCAAACCCCAGAACCATAAAATAAAAACACGATCCCATTTATATTAGCATTCCCCAAAACAAAACACTTAGGTGTAAATCTAAGAACACATGTACAAGATCTAAATGAGGAAAACTACAAAATCGATGAAAGAAATCAACTTAAATGGAGAGTCTTCGCTTATGGACAGAAGACTCAGTTTTATGAGGGTGCCTGTCTGAGTTTCATCTGTAGATTCTACAAATCCCAGTCAGTGTCCTAGCAAGGAATTCTGTGGACATTGACAAATTGACTTGAAGTTTATATGGTGAGGCAAAAGACTCAGAATAGCCAACTCAGCACTGCAGGGTCAGAACAGGTCTCAGTACTGACACGAGCTGACTTAAACACATACTATAAAGCTATAGTCGTCAAAACAATGTGGTATTGGTAAAAAGAAAAACAGAAGTCCATGCAACAGATTGGCCCATGTGAACACAGTCAACTGACTTTCAACAGCAGCAGTGCAGTGGGGGAATTGCCTTTTCTATCAGTGGTGCCGGAACAAGCACCCACATGCCAGAAATGAATCTGGGCACAGACCTTAATCTCTGCATCAAAATTAACTCAAAATAGAGCACAGGCCAACTTGTGAAATACAAAACTATAAACATATAGAAAATAACACGTAATAAAATGTAGACATCCTGAGTTTTGGCCATGACTTTAGATTGACACCAAAGGCATGATGAACAAAAGAATCGACAAGCTGGACTTTATTAAAATTAAAATTTTATGCTCTGTGAAAGACACTCAAGAGAACTAAAAATATTTGCCAAAGACTGTTACTCAAAATATACAAAGAAGTCTTAAAATGTAACTATATGAAAATGACCCTTTTTTTTTTTGTACTGGGGTTTGAACTCAGGACCTTGGCACTTGGCTAGGCAGGTGCTCTACCACTTGAGCCACTCCACCAGCCCTTCTTTGTGTTAGGTTTTTTCAAGATAGGGTCTCACAAAAGTATTTCCCCAACCTGGCCCTCGAACCGCAATCCTCCTGACCTCTGCCTCCTGAGTAGGTAGGATTACAGATGTGAAGCCACCAGCACCCAGCTGAAAGTGACCTAATTTAAGATGGGGCCAAAGGCCTTACGACACTCCTCATCAGAGAAGATGCACAGATGCTCCCATCAAGTCATGGAAGAAATGCAAGCTGAAGCAACAAGGTGACATCACTATCCTATTTGACCTGTCCCAACAGCCAAATCCAGGATGCCTACACCACCAAATGCAGGAGAGGCTGTGGCGCAACAGGAGCTCTCACTCATTGCTGGTGGCACTGCAAGGTGGGGCCGCTGCAGTGGAAGTAGTTCAGTAGATTCTCACACCAAACACTCTCAGGTGTTTGAGCAGCCACGCTCCTTGGTATTTCCCCGAATGAACTGAACACTTCCATGCCCGTGCACAGATGCTTGTGGCAGGTTTATTCAGCAGTCAGGATGGCCTTCAGTGAGTGAGTGGATAAAAACTACAACTGTGGTATATCCAGAAATTGAATATTTATTAGTGCTCATAGAAATGAGTTACCAAGCTGTGGAAAGACACAGAGGAAACTTACACAACATGAAAAGGCTGTGCGATTCCAACTATACAACATTCTGGAAACGGTAAAACTGTAGAGACAGGTAAGGGTCAGTGGTTGCCAGGGACGGGGTAGGGGGGCAGGGATAGACAGGCGGGGCACAGGGGCTTTTGACAGCACTTGAGGCTAGGATGGAGAATGTCATTATAGATTTGTCTGAGCCTATGAATGTACAGCCCCAAGAATGAACCCTAATGTAAGCTGTGGTTTCAGGTAATGATACGTCAGTGTGGGTTCACCGGTGGCAACAAGTGCACACCTCCAGTGTGGGATGTTGAGAATCCGGTAGCTATGTCAGGGGTAAGGGAAAGGGGCTGTCGGAAAACTTAGGTCTCCCGATTTTGCTATGATCCTAAAACCTGTTCTAAAAAATAAAGTTAATGAACAAATAACTTGGATGCAAGAGGATTGCTTTATTACTAAACTATGTTACTATTGTCAACTGCTGGCTTGGTTTGTGACAGTTTCAGAGTCTTCAATATGTTTGATGAAAGAAGCACCTATCCCCATCGAATTCATGGTTAACAATGGATAGCCACAGAACATCCTGGAAATCTGAAAACAAAAAACAGACAACATATCTGGTAACAATTCTCTCAAGAGTGGATGGGGTGGGGGTGGGGATGTCTCTGTTTCTTCTCATATTGTTCCAGATTGGTCACCTTATTTCTATCACATCACTTAGGACAGACAATATTATATAATATAACTTTGGGGCTCACTGTGTTGTTCAGGCTGGCCTTGAATTCCTGGGCTTAAGTGACTCTCTTTGCTTCATCCTTCCCAGGTAACTGGGACTACAGGTATGTACCACTATGCCCAACTTTGTGATTTTTCTTTAATGTAAAGTCTGTACCCACCCCCCACAGGACTTTAGCTATATGATGTCAGAGGACATAATTCTTTTCACCATTTAATATATTTTGCCTGTCACAGCTCCTGGCATATTGTATGGAGCTATAAAATATTTCTGAATTTTCATAGTGCACTGTGCTCATGTACGTGTGTGTATGAACAAGAACAATACACACAGCAAGAAGCATTAAGATTTGCAGAGGCTTGTGGGAAATGACCTAGGCTGTCCTGTCTGTGGTCAGTGACTCAGCGCTGTACAGCAGGTAGTGTGTCCG
Source organism: Castor canadensis (assembly GCF_047511655.1). Taxonomy (NCBI): domain Eukaryota; kingdom Metazoa; phylum Chordata; class Mammalia; order Rodentia; family Castoridae; genus Castor; species Castor canadensis. The sequence continues at coordinate 121,094,422 of NC_133394.1, forward strand.
GTTCCTGACACTGTCTTTCCCTGCTCCCTCAGCTGTAGGGAATCTAGACAAGTCCTGGCCTATGAAGGAGAATGAAGACAGATGGGGACACACTAAAACGAAGAATTTTCTTACATGGCTTCAATATAATTTGAAAAGTGAGAACATATTTTAGTTATATTGGCACATGGAAGTTTAAGTACCTACCATATGCACACCAAGGAAGACACGGGTTCAGTTAATTTTTTTACATCGGCAGCTAAAATCTGCATGTATGCATGCACAGCATGACACAGTACTTTTGCCTGAAATAAAGTATGTAGGCCTTGGAATCTGAATTCAGATCCCAATCCTGGTATAAACTGGGCGAGTCATCTTAGGAAAACTGTTTAAAGCTCTCTGAATCTGTTCCCTTATTTTTAAAATAATTTCTACCTCTTCAAATTAATATTAGAATGAAAACAAACATACTATTATTTTTTGTCTCACCTTTGTTCCTTTCTTACCTTATTTGTTGATGTGTGTGTATGTTTTAAAGGTTGCTGTGAGTTACAATATCCATCTTTATGGCAGTCTGCGTGGAAATAACCATGAACTAGATCACACAGCTTCATGAATGGGGCAGCAATCTTACAACCACACCCTTCTTTTCCCGCCTTCCTGGTCTTTGTATGTCATGTACTTCAGTTTTTCATGTTTTAGGTTTTCTTTTCTGTTTTAATTTTCTTAGTTATAGGTTTTAATTCAATTTCATTGTGGTCAAAGAACATACTTAGTATGATTTAAATCCAATTAACTTTATTAAGCTTGTTTTATGGCCAGCAAATGGTCTTTATTGGTAAATAGTCCAGTTGCCCTTAGAGAGATTGTGCATTCTGCTTCTACAGGCATTCACTGTAAATGCCACTAAGTTTAGTTAGTAGCTAATGTTCTTCCTATCTTCTGTATACTTACTGATTTTTCTGCATACTTCTTTTTTGAAACAGGGTCTCACTGTGTACATAGCTCAGGCTGGCCTAGAACTCACTTTGTAGGCCAAGCTTGGGTTGATCCTTCTGCCTCAGCCTCCCGAGTGTTGGCATTATAGGCATAGATTATCATACTAGGCCTGACTACTTATTCTATTGATTATTGTGAAAAGGGTGTTGTTTGGGATTATATATTTCTCCTATCAGTTCTATCACTATTTTGCTTCCTGTATTTTGAAACTCTATATTTAGATAAATATTTAGGATTATTATGACTTCCTAAAGAAGCCATAACCCCAATATCCCTGGTAATTTTGAAAAATATACTTTATCTGATATTATTATATTCATTTTAGCTTTCTTTTGATTGATATTGGAATGGAGTAAGTTACTGTATTCTCTTGCTCATAATGTATGTGTATCTTTGTAACAGATTTTTTAAGGAATGGATTTTTTTTCTTTGTGGTATTGGGGTTTGAACTCAGGGCCTTGGGTAGGTGAGCTCTCTATTACTTGAGCCACAGCCCAGCCCTAAAATACATTTTTTATAGATATCTTACAGTTGGGTCTTTTTTATCTAATCTGATCTCTGTTTTTAAGTGTTTAGACCATTCATATGTAATGTGGTTGTTGCTATAGTTCAATTTAAATCTATCATCTTGCTATTTACTTTCCTTTAGGTCCATCCTTTGTTTCCTTTTTTCCTCTTTTTCTGCCTTGTTTTGGACTGTATTTTTATTCCATTTTATGTCCTGGGTAGACTTATTAGTTATACATCTTGTTTTCTTTTTTCATGGTTGCTTCATAGTTTATAGGTTTACAGAATATGTTTTCAGTTTGTCACATTCTCCCTTCAAGCAATATGCCACTGTGCACACCAGAACCTCACTATACTGTTTCTTCTCTTATGACAGTATTGTGCTAGTGCTCCCAAACATTGTATTTATTGTACTGATACACACCACGTAATACATCATTCTTATGTTTGCTAATAAGGCATTTTTTAACATCAGGAAAAATCATACACTTAGTCACATGCCTCAGTGTTTTTCATTTCTTTGTGTTGATCCCCATCTCTATCTAGCTTCATTTTCCTTCTCTTTAAAGGACTTGCTTTACTCTCTGCATTTTTAAGTGCTTTAGCATTTCTTACAGTACATGTCAGCTGGTGATGAATTTTTTCAGTTTTCTGTATCTAAAAAATTCTTTATTTTGCCTTCATTTTGAATACATATATTCTAGATTGAGAATTTTTCTATTTCAGCATTTTAAAGATGCTATTCTATCTTCATCTGGTTTGCATAATTTTCTTTTTGGCCTTGGTGGAGTCTGAATGTAGGGCAGGTGCTCTACTCACTTGATCCACACTCCCAGCCCTTTTTTGCCTTAGTGTCTGTTAGGATCTTGTGTTTATGTCCAAGCAAGCCAGACCACATCCTCCTAGCTGCATAGCTGGAATGACAGGTGTGGCCACCATGTCCAGCTTTTAAGATTGAAATGGGGTCTCATGAACTTTCTGCCTGGGCTGGTTTCAAACCATGATCCTCCTGATCTCTGCTACAAAGTAGCTCCAAGTACAAGTGGAGCCTCTATGCCTGGCCTGGCTTGCATGGTTTCTGATGTGAAGTGTGATGGTAAATCTTAGGTGTCAGATTGCCTGCTTCGAGGGATGAATACTTGAAGAGTTGGTAAAGCACTGTTTCTGGATATGAAAGGGAGGTGTTTCCAGAGGAGACTGTCTTTTGATTTGGTGGACAGAGTGAGGAATATCTGTCCTCAATATGGGGACTGTCATCTGGGGACCCAGAGAGAACAAAAGGAAGAGAAAAGCAGTTCTCTCTCATCTCCTAGAGCTGGAACACCCTGCTTCTGTCCTAAACATCAGAACTGTAGGCTGCCCAGCCTTTGGAATCTGGGATTTACACTAGCAGTCCCCCAGCTCCCCTGGATTCTCAGACCTTTGGCTTCAGACTGAGTTACACATTGACTTCCCTGGTTCTTGAAACTTGGACTGCACCATGCCACCAGCATCCCATGGTCTCTAGCTTACAGACAGCATGTGGTGGGACTGCTCAGCCTCTATAACAAAGTGAGTCAAGTTCTCTAATAATTCACCTCCTTCCTTCCTCCCTCCCTTTTTCCTCCTTTCCTCTTCCCTCCCTCCTTCCCTCCTTCCTTCCCTCCCTTCCTTCCTTCCATATCCATCCATCCATTTACTCATCCTCTATTGTTTATTTTATTCCCCATTGGTTCTGCCTTTCTAGAGAACCCTAATAAATGAAGTTGACTGTATTTCTTATCTAAGTATCCCTTATCTTTATTAGAAGACAAAATAATAGCTCCCCACATTGTAACCCCAAGAATCTGTGAATATGTTAGGTTGCAGGACAAAGGGACCTTAACACAGGAAGATTATGGTGGGGGTTATGGATCTATCTGGTGGTGGAACTGGTGGATATGGTAGCAAAAGGGTTTAAAAAAAGAAAAGTGGAGGAGATCCGAGATGGCAACTACAGTGCAGAAGCAGAAAGTGTGAGCTCCATAAATCAAAAAAATCTTGCTGAGATGCTGGAGCCACACTTGGCAGAAAAAAATCACCAAAAAGAATCAAAACTTCTACACCCTGAAACCCCAGCCCATACAAAGCCTCTCCATGCCACATTACTCTGAGAAAACAGGAGGGCTCCTGCACCGCCAGACACTGGCTCCAAACCTGCTTGGGAGATATCCAGCAGACCAACAGGTGAGCAAATAAGCATCACATGGTATTCCCACAGCCACCCCTGGGTTAAACCAGCATAGCCCCCTGGACAGACCAAACCCCCCCATCCTGCAAAACAACCTGAATAATAAAGAATTGAAAAGGAACACGCAGCAGAGGGGGCAGTGTGCTGTAAGCCCACCAGAGAAGAGGGGAGGAGCAAGGAGCTGATCTCTGTGGGAACTTTCAGTAGACAAAGACTGGAAAGGCAGGAAGGCCGACAGCAAGCAGGTGATAAGCCACTGCCTGAAATAAGGCAGATAATGGTCCACAAAGCTCATCTCCTGAACCAAAATAAGCAATACCCAAAGTCAAACGATGATGCAAAACTGAAAAACAATCAGCAAACCAGCATAACATGCCTACACAAGGGAGCCTGCTGACAGATCTCTGACCTTGCCCCCAGAGAAAGGGGGCAAGGCAAAGAAACAAGCCCCCAATAACCCAACAGAGCAAAAACCCAACTCCAAAGCAGGATGACTGGTGGGCTACAGAGCTGACCTCTGGAACCTGAGGACAAGCCACACCTCACTGAGGGAGAAGCTGACTAAGGAGCTGCCACTGAAAGACAGGGAAAAAAACTGGCAAGTCTCCCCAACCACCTGGCAAGACTAAGACAGAGCTTCTGCTTAAATACCAACATCAGGACTGGATGCTGAAGGAGTAACCAGAACTACTAAGACTGAAATTCTATTATTTTTGAACCTGGAATTTTTTTAATGAGTTTGTTTGTTTTGTTCCCTGTTTGTCTGTATGTGTTTGTACACCTCTCCCTATTGATTTTTTTTTCTTTCTTTGTTTTGTTAGTTTTACTACTGTGGAGTTAGCTAATACTAAATTACACACAGACCAGGGACAGAAATAGCATACATACACTAACCTAAAACCCAACACACCCACAAAACAAAATTAAACCAAGGGAAAAAAAACAGGTGACTGAAACCACCAATAGCTATTGAGAACAGTTACACAGTACCAAGAGGAGCAATGGGAAAATGACAAAGGGATGGAAACCATTCTCCCCCCAAAAGTAATTTAATACAGGATTCAGAGGGAAATGAAGAAAATGGATGGCCATTTCCAGACTCCAACAAAACAAAGATAAACTATGCCAAGGAACACAAGGAAGTGCATGAGAACAACCTGAAAGAAGAAATCCTGCAAGTAATCACTGAGAATTTCATGGAGATGTTACTAGACATAGTCAACCAAAATGACAAGAGGCACTCAAGAAATTCCAAGACAACAAAAATAAAGAATATGAGAAGACACAAAAACAAATAAATGAACTCATAGGAGCCCTAAATAAATACCAAAGTGAAACAGAGAACACTATAAATAGAGAGATAAATGAATTAAAGGCAAAAATTGACAATATTAAAGAGGAAGTGACCCATGATATGGAAAACCTCAGGAAAAAGAATGAAACAGAAATACAAAACACAATGGAAGGCCACTCCAGCAGACTAGAACAAGCAGAAGACAGATTCTCAGAACTTGAAGATGAAATGGAAATTAAAGGAAAAACTGAAGAGTTATTAGTCAAATGACTCCAGACCTGTGAAAGGAATATGTAAGAACTCACCAACTCCATCAAAAGGCAAAACCTGACAATCATGGGCATTGAAGAAGGAGAAGAGGTGCAAGCAAAAGGAATTTTTAATATATTCAACAAAATAATAACAGAAAATTTCCCAGATCTAGAGAAAGCTATGCCCATTCAGGTACAGGAAGCCTCCAGGACACCAAACAGACTTGACCAAAATAGAACTACCCCATGACATATTATCATTAAAACAACAAGCACAGAGAATACAGAAAGAATATTGAAGGCTGTAAGAGAGAAAAAACAAATAACATACAAAGGTAAACCCATCAAAATCACAGATTTCTCAATGGAAACCTTAAAAGCAAGAAGGGCATGGAGTGAGGTCTTCCGGGCACTGAATGAAAATAACTTCAATCCTAAGATACTCTACCCAGCAAAACTATCATTCAAAATAGATGGAGTAATAAAAGTCTTCCATAATAAGCAGAAACTAAAGCAATATATGACCACCGAGCTGCCACTACAAAAGATTCTTCAAGGAATTCTGCATACAGAAAATGAAAGCAAACAAAACCATAAAAGGACAGGCAGTACCAAACCACAGAAGAAGACAAGGAAGTAGAAAGCAACACTGATTCAGCTGCACACAATCAAACCCTTAAACAACAAAAACAACTAAATAACAGGAATCACCACATACCCATCAATACTAACACTGAATGTTAATGGATTTAACTCCCCCATCAAAAGACACTGTTTGGCAAACTGGATTAAAAAGAAAGATGTGTCTGCTTACAGGAGACACATCTCATCAGCAGAAACAAGTATTGGCTTAGGGTGAAAGGCTGGAAGCAGATTTACCAAGCCAATGGGCCCCAAAAACAGGTAGGAGTAGCAATACTTATCTTGGACAAAGTAGACTTCAAAGTTAACAGTGATCAAATGAGATAAAGAAGGACACTCCATACTAACAAAAAGGGAAATAGACCAAAAGAAATAGCAATTTTCAACCTATATGCAGCCAATGTCAATGCACCTAATTTCATCAAATGTACTCTGAAGGACCTAAAAACATATATAGACTCCAACACAGTGGTAGTGGGAGACTTTAATACCCCCCCATCACCAATAGATATGTCATCCAAACAAAAAATCAATAAAGAAATCCTAGAACTAAATCACACCATAGGTCAAATAGACCTAGCTGATGTCTACAGAATATTTCATCCAACATCTCCACAATATACATTCTTCTCAGCAGCCCATGGAACCTTCTCCAAAATTGATCATATCTTAGGGCACAAAGCAAGCCTCAGGAAATATAAGGAAACAGAAATAATCCCATGCATTCTATCTAATCACAATGCATTAAAACTAGAAGTCAACAACAAAAACAACAGCAGAAAACATGCAAACAATTAGAAGCTGAACAACGCATTGCTCAATGATCAATGGGTCATTGGTGAAATAAAAGAGGAAATTAAAAGGTTCCTGGAAGTTAATAAAAATGAAAACATGACCTACTAGAACCTATGGGACACAACAAAGGCAGTCCTAAGAGGAAAGTTTATAGCCATGAGTGCATATATTAAAAGATCAGAAAGATCTAAAATCAATGACCTAATGCTATATCTCAATAAAATAATGGCAAACTGAATCCAACAACACATCAGAAAGATCATTCACCACAACCAATTCGGTTTCATCCCAGGGATGCAGGGGTGGTTCAACACACACAAATCTATAAATGTAATACAGCACACTAATAGAAGCAAAGACAAAACCACTTGATCATTGCAATAGATGCAGAAAAAGCATTCGATAAGATCGAACACAACTTCATGATAAAAGCTGTAAGAAAACTAGGAATAAAAGGAAAGTACCTCAGCATTGTAAAGGCTATATATAACAAACCTATACTTAATGGAGAAAAACTGAAACCATTTCTCCTAAAATCAGAAAATAGCCAAGGGTGCCCACCATCCCCACTCCTATTCAACATAGTACTGAAATTCCTAGCCAGAGCAATTAGGCAAGAAGAAGAAATAAAAGGAATACAAATAGGTAAAGAAACTGTCAAAATACCCCTATCTGCAGATGACATGATCCTATATCTTAAAGACCCAAAAAACTCTACCCAAAAACTCCTAGACACCATAAACAGCTACAGCAAGGTAGCAGGATATAAATTCAACTTACAGAAATCATTAGCTTTTCTAGACACCAATAACAAACCAACTGAGAAAGAATATATGGAAACAATTCCATTTACAATAGCCTCAAAAAAATCAAAACCTAGGAGTAAACTTAACAAAGGATGTGAATGACCTCTACAAGGAGAACTACAAACCCCTAAAGAAAGAGATCGAGGAAGACTATAGAAGGTGGAGAGATCTCCCATGCTCATGGATTGGTAGAATCAACATAGTAAAAATGGCTATACTACCAAAAGCAATCTACATGTTTAATGCAATTCCCATCAAAATCCCAATGACATTCATCACAGAGACTGAAAAATCTACCCTAAAGTTCATTTGGAAACACAAGAGACTTCAAATAGCCAAGGCAATACTCAACAAAAAGAGCAATGCAATGCTGGAGGTATCACAATACCCGACTTCAAACTATATTACAAAGCAGTAGCAATAAAAACAGCATGGTACTGGCACAAAAACAGACATGAAGACCAGTGGAACAGAATAGAGGATCTGGATATGAATTCACACAGCTGTGCCCACCTTATTTTTGACAAAGCACCAAAAACATACAATGGAGAAAAGACAGCCTTTTCAACAAATGTTGCTGGGAAAAGTGGTTATCTGCCTGCAAAAAACTGAAATTAGATCCATGTTTATCACTCTATACTAGTATCAACTCAAAATGGATCAAGGACCTTAATATCAGACCTGAAACTCTGAAGTTAGTACAGGAAAGAGCAGAGAATACTCTGGAAGTAATAGGTATAGGCAAGGACTTCCTCAATAAAACCCCAGCAGCTTAGCAACTAGGAAAAATGATGGACAAATGGGACTTCATGAAATTAAAAAGCTTCTGCAAAACAAAAGAAATGGTCTCTAAACTGAAGAGACCACCCATAGAGTGGGAGAAAATATTTGCCAGCTATACATCAGACAAAGGACTGATAATGAGAATATACAGGGAACTTAAAAAACTAAACTCTCCCAAAATCAATGAACCAAAAAAGATATGGGCAACTGAACTAAACAGAACTTTCTCAAAAGAAGAAATTCAGATGGCCAAAAAACACTGAAAAAGCACTCACCATCTCTAGCCATAACGGTAATGCAAATCAAAACCACACTAAGATTCCACCTCACCTGTTAGAATAGCTATAATCAAAAACACCACCACTGACAGGTGTTGGTGAGGATGTTGGGGAAAAGGAACCGTCATACACTGCTGGTGGGAGTACAAGCTAGTGCAACCACTTTGGAAAAAAAATATGGAGGCTACTTAAAAATCTAAACATAGATCTGCCATGTGATCCAGCAATCCCACTTCTGGGGATATACCCAAAGAATGTGACTCAGTTTACTCCAGAAGGACTTGCACACCCATGTTTATTGTACCATTATTCACAATAGCCAAGTTATGGAAACAGCCAAGATGCCCCACTACTGACGAATGGATTAAGAAAATGTGGTATTTATACACAATGGAATTTTACTCAGCCATGTAGAATGAAATCTTATCGTTCTCAAGTAAATGGATAGAACTGGAGAACATCATTCTGAGCGAGGTTAGCCAGAATCAGAAGACCAAAAATCGTATGTTCTCCCTCATATGCAGACTTAAGATCTAGGGCAAATGCAACAATGTTGGACTTGGGTCACATGACAAGGGGAGAGCACATATGGGAGGTATGGCGATACGTAGGAAACCCACAACTTGAAAGTTTTTGATGTCCCTACTCCACAGGAGCTAATACAGAGACCTTAAAGAAACAGAGGTCAATGTAGGAAGGTAACCGGGAAGTAGTGAAGAGGTCAGTTAGAGATGAATCAATTTTGGTTGTAACACACTTGTGCATGGAAGCAATGCTAGCAATCTCTCTGTATAGCTATCCTTATCTCAACTAGCAAAAATGCTTTGTCTTATTATTGCTTATGCCTTCTCTTCAACAAAATTCTTGAAAAAGGGCAGACCAACATCCATGTTTATTGCGGCACTATTCACAATAGCCAAGTTATGGAAACAGCCAAGATGCCCCAGCACAGACGAATGGATTAAGAAAATGTGGTATCTATACACAATGGAATTCTATGCAGCCATGAAGAAGAACGAAATGTTATCATTCGCTGGTAAATGGATGGAACTGGAGAACATCATTCTGAGTGAGGTTAGCCTGGCCCAAAAGACCAAAAATCGTATGTTCTCCCTCATATGTGGACATTAGATCAAGGGCAAACACAACAAGGGGATTGGACTATGAGCACATGATAAACGCAAGAGCACACAAGGGAGGGGTGAGGATAGGTAAGACACCTAAAAAACTAGCTAGCATTTGTTGCCCTTAATGCAGAGAAACTAAAGCAGATACCTTAAAAGCAACTGAGGCCAATAGGAAAAGGGGAACAGGTACTAGAGAAAAGGTTAGATCAAAAAGAATTAACCTAGAAGGTAACACCCACGCACAGGAAATCAATGTGAGTCAATGCCCTGTATAGCTATTCTTATCTCAACCAGCAAAACCCCTTGTTCCTTCCTATTAATGCTTATACTCTCTCTTCAACAAAATTAGAAATAAGGGCAAAATAGTTTCTGCTGGGTATTGAGGTGGGGGAGAGGGAGGGGGTGGATTGGGTGGTAAGGGAGGGGGTGGGGGCAGGGGGGAGAAATGAACCAAGCCTTGTATGCACATATGAATAATAAAAGAAAAGAAAAAAAAAAAAGAAGGTAATATACCTAAATATTCACTAAAAAAAAAAAAAGAAAAAGGGCAGACCAGGTTCTGCCTGGAAGCAAGGGGGGCTTGGAGAAGAGAGGGGGCAGGAGGAGAAATGGCTCAAACAATGTATGCACATATGAAGATATGAATAAAATAATTAAAAAATTTAAAAAATGGTAATGCCTGGATAAAAAAAAAAATAAAAAAATGAAAAGCAGAAGGGAGCACAGAGGAGTTGTGAGTTAAACCGCAGGTTACTTTAGGCTGTCTCAAATGTTAGAGGAGCTGTAAAAATCTGGAACAGTGATCTACAGTCAGAAAATCTCCTGAGTTTAATCAGGACATCCTTCTTGTTCAGGACTGTGATAGCCACAGTTTGCAAAATGCACATCTGTTGATTAATGCAATGTAGTTGTAGCTGCCCAAGGTCTTCTATCTGTTGTAGAGTTTTCTTTTTATTACCTCAAGTATATTGCCCTGTAAATTGTGGTAGTGGTACCAAGAATAAAAGACTAAGGAATTTTTAACTTAAAAAAAAAACAACAGGAAGATTATCCTGGATTACCTGGATGGGACCAATGTAGTTACAAGGGTACTTAAGAATGGAAGAGGTGGAGGGAGATTCCAAGATGGCGGCTAGAGGGAGGAAGCAGAAAGTGTGCCTCCTAAAGTAAAATCTTGGAGATTTTCCTTGGAGATACACCATACAGGAAAAACCGAGAAGAGGCAAAACTTTGACCCCTCCACACCCCCAGCCCATGCATAACATTCCCACTTCACATTAAATGGAGAAACCAGGAGGGCTCCCGCAACCACCCAGACCGCTTGAGAAGACGCAGACCACAAGGTGAGCTAAGCGGCATGCACCACTTCCACAGACAACCCTGGGCCAGATCAGCATATCACCCTGGACAGACCGACCCTCACCTAATAAAAAAAGATAAAAAAAACTGAATAAGCAATAACAACAAAACAGACACATAGCAAAGAGGGCAGGGCACCCTGAGTGCTGACGAGGGGGGGGAGGGGAAATTCCTCATGGAATTGTAAACAAACAAGCCAGCCGGAGAAGGCAGGAGCGGCGACACACACCCAGCAACCAGGAGCAGTGGGAAAGCTTGTAAAAGTGGCGGTGGGAGGAAAACTCCACAGGAGAGGGGGGAAGGCCCATTTCCCATGTGAACTGTAAATAAACAGGCCGGCCAGAGAAAGCAGGTGCAGTGTCACCTCCCCCAGTGTGCTTGCAAAGGGGAAAGCTTGTAGCAGTGGCATCTCGCCCAGGAGAACTCTAAACAAAGCCTGAGGGGCTAGGTGAGGGTTAAGCTCACTCCTGAGATCTGCATAAATAAAGCCTCCAGCAACAGCAGGCTGACAGCAGCAGGCAGGTGAGCCACAGCCTCAGATAGCCATTCACAGTACAGTCTCCAGACTTTTTTTTTTTTCTCCCTACATTTGATGAGACAACAACCAAACTACACCTGCATGCTGAAAAACTTACTGAAACTGTATTGCATTTGAACTTGGGACACTTTGTGGTGTTTTTGTTTTGTTTTGTGGGGTTTTTTTTGTTTTGTTTTTTTCCCCTTTGATGAGACAATGACAGAACTACTTCTGAGACACCATCTCCAGGATTGGAGGCTGAGGGACTAACATCAAAATTATTAAGACTGAAACTTTATTGCATTTGAACTTGGAGATTTTATTTATTTTTTTTGGTCTTATTTTATTATAATTTTATAATTTTATTTTCTTATTATTTTTTCCCCTAAATCCTCTCTGTCTCTCTCTCTAATGCCATGAAATAGAAAGGGAAGGAAAACTGCCTAACACATTTTATGAAGCCAGTATTACACTCATCCCAAAACCAGGCAAAGACACCTCCAAAAAGGAGAACTATAGGCCAATCTCCTTAATGAACATTTATGCAAAAATCCTCAATAAAATAATGGCAAACTGAATTCAACAACACATCAAAAAAGATCATTCACCATGACCAAGTAGGTTTCATCCCAGTCATGCAGGAGTGGTTCAACATAAGAAAATCAATAAACATAATAAACCACATTAACAGAAGCAAAAACAAAAACCACTTGATCATCTCAATAGATGCAGAAAAAGCCTTTGATAAGATCCAACATCATTTCATGATAAAAGCTCTAAGAAAACTAGGAATAGAAGGAAAGTACCTCAACATTATAAAAGCTATATATGACAAACCTACAGCCAGCATTATACTTAACGGAGAAAATCTGAAACCATTCCCTCTAAAATCATGAACCAGACAAGGATGCCCACTATCTCCACTCCTATTCAACATAGTACTGGAATTCCTAGCCAGAGCAATTAGGCAAGAAGAAGGAATAAAAGGAATACAAATAGGTAAAGAAACTGTCAAAATATCCCTATTTGCAGACAACATGATCCTATACCTTAAAGACCCAAAAAACTCTACTCAGAAGCATCTAGACATCATCAATAGCTACAGCAAAGTAGCAGGATATAACATCAACATAGAAAAATCATTAGCATTTCTACACACTAATAATGAACAAACTGAAAAAGAATGTAGGAAAACAATTTCATTTACAATAGCCTCAAAAAAATCAAATACCTAGGTGTAAACCTAACAAAAGATGTGAATGACCTCTACAAGGAAAACTATAAACTTCTGAAGAAAGAGACTGAGGAAGACTATAGAAGGTGGAGAGATCTCCCATGCTCATGGATTGGTAGAATCAACATAGTAAAAATATCTATACTCCCTAAAGTAATCTACATGTTTAATACAATTCCCATCAAAATCCCAATGACATTCATCAAAGAGATTGAAAAATCTACTGTTAAATCTATATGGAAACACAAGAGGCCACGAATAGCCAAGGCAATATTCAGTCAAAAGAACAATGCTGGAGATATCACGATACCCGACTTCAAACTATATTACAAAGCAATAACAATAAAAACAGCAGGTACTGGCACAAAAACAGACATGAAGACCAGTGGAACAGAATAGAGGACCCACATATGAAGCCACACAACTATAACCACCTTGTCTTTGACAAAGGCGCTAAAAATATATGATGGAGAAATAGCAGTCTCTTCAACAAAAACTGCTGGGAAAACTGGTTAGCAGTCTGCAAAAAACTTAAACTAGATCCATGTATATCACCCTATACCAAGATTAACTCAAAATGGATCAAGGATCTTAATATAAGACCCCAAACTCTAAAGTTGATACAGGAAAGAGTAACAACTACTCTGGAGTTAGTAGGCATAGGTAAGAACTTTCTCAATGGAACTCCAGCAGCACAGCAACTAAGAGATAGCATAGATAAATGGGACTTCATAAAACTAAAAAGCTTCCACTCAACAAAAGAAATGGTCTCTAAACTGAAGAGAACAGCCACAGTGGGAGAAAATATTTGCCAGCTACACATCAAAGGACTGATAACCAGAATATACAGGGAACTTAAAAAACTAAATTCTCCCAAAACTAATGAACCAATAAAGAAATGGGCAAGTGAACTAAACAGAACTTTCTCAAAAGAAGAAATTCAAATGGCCAAAAAACACATGAAAAAATGCTCACCATCTCTAACAATAAAGGAAATGCAAATTAAAACCACACTAAGATTCCACCTCACCCCTGTTAGAATAGCCATCATTAGCAACACCACCAACAACAGGTGTTGGCGAGGATGTGGGGAAAAAGGAAACCTCTTACACTGTTGGTGGGAATGTAAACTAGTACAACCACTCTGGAGAAAAATTAGGAGGCTACTTAAAAAACTAAACATTGATCTACCATTTGATCCAGCAATACCACTCTTGGGGATATACCCAAAGACTGTGACACAGGTTACTCCAGAGGCACCTGCACACCCATGTTTATTACAACACTATTCACAATAGCCAAGTTATGGAAACAGCCAAGATGCCCCACCACTGATGAATGGATCAAGAAAATGTGGTATCTATACACAATGGAATTTTATGCAGTCATGAAGAAGAATGAAATGTTATCATTTGCTGGTAAATGGATGGAATTGGAGAACATCATTCTGAGTGAGGTTAGCCTGGCCCAAAAGACCAAAAATCGTATGTTCTCCCTCATATGCAGACATTATATCAAGGGCAAACACAACAAGGGGATTGGACTTTGAGCACATGATAAAAGCGAAAGCACACAAGGGAGGGGTGAGGATAGGTAAGACACCTAAATCTAGATAGCATTTGTTGCCCTCAAAGCAGAGAAACTAAAGCAGATACCTTAAAAGCAACTGAGGTTGCTTTTGCTTTAGGAAAAGGGGACCAGGAACTAGAGAAAAGGGTAGATCAAAAAGAATTAACCTAGAAGGTAACACCCATGCACAGGAAATCAATGTGAGTCAATGCCCTGTATAGCTATCCTTATCTCAACCAGCAAAAACCCTTGTTCCTTCCTATTATTGCTTATACTCTCTCTTCAACAAAATTAGAGATAAGGGCAAAAGAGTTTCTGCCAGGTAGCGAGGGGGTGGGGGGGTAGAGGGAGGGGGAGGGGGTGGTAAGGGAGGGGGTGGAGGAAGGGGGGAGGAATGAGCCAAACATTGTATGCACATATGAATAAAATAAAAATAAAAATAAAAAAGAATGGAAGAGGTGACTGGGTGCCAGGAGCTCATACCTATAGTCCTAGGTACTTGGGAGGCTGAGATTGGGAGGATTTTTGGCTCAAGGACAATCCAGGGAAACAGTCCATGAGACTCCATCTCCAAAGTTACCAGAGCAAAATGAACTGGAGGTGTGGCTCAAGTGATAAATCACCTGCTTTGCAAGTGCAAATTATGAGTTCAAATCCCAGTCCCACCAAAACAAATTAAAAAAGAGTGGAAGAGGGAAGTTTGGAAGATGGAGAAAGTAGGTCACAGGTCAAGGAATGAAGGCATTTTTCTGGAGGCTGGAAAAGGCAAGAAAAGGAACTCTTAACTATCACTTCAAAAAATAAGTGCCATTCTATTGACACCTGTGAAACCCAGTTAGACTTCTCACCTATAGAACTACAGGAGAATAATTGTTGATTTAAGCCACTAATTTTTGTAACTTTTCTTTTAAAGTGATGAGGTCTCACCGTATTGCCCAGGCTGGTCTTGAAATTCTGAGCTCAAGCTATCCTCTTGCCTCAGCCTCTTGAGTAGCTGGGACTACCAATATGTGCCACCATGCTTTGCTTTGATTCTAACTCTTTAAGTAGCCATAACAAACTAGCATGCAGGTGTTAGACTGATTGGCATTTTCCGCACAGTTCACATGGATTCCGCTTGTTTTTCTTGTCTGAATGTGCTTTTTTGGGGATCGTGTATATTGGTTCAAGTTCATTGCTCTTGTCTTTTGCAGTGCTAATCTGCCATTTGTTCCAGCCAGTGTAATTTTTTTGTTGTTTTAGATATGGTATCTTTTCTTTTTGCAGTATTGGGGCTTGAACGCTGGTCCTTGTGCGTGCTAGGCAGTTGATCCACATGAGCCACACCCCCAGCCCTTTTGGCTTTAGTAATTTTTTAGATAGGATCTCACTTTTTTGCCTTAGAGTATAATCCACCTACTTATACCTCCTGCATAGCTGGGTTTACAGGCATGGATTACCATGCCTGGCTTATTGTTTGAAATGTGGGGGTGGGGGGGAGTCTTACTTTTTTGCCTGGGCTGGCCTCAAACTGCAATCCTCCCAATCTCTACCTTGGTAATAGCTGGGATTATAGACATGTACCACCATGCCCAGCCTGGTATGTTTTATTTCTTGAAGTTCCATATGCACATTTATATATGTGTGTATATGTTTGTATTCACATCTGTCCTCATTATGTATACATTTTATGTTTAAGTTTTTAAAATGTATTAGCATATTATAGTAGTACAGAGATACACTGTGACATTTACAAAAGTCCTTACAGTGTATCTTAGATTTACCCATTTCCTCTTTCTGATTTATATTCTTGAGGAAATTTATACTTTAAAACACTTTAAAGTGTTTTAAGGTCAGCCGGTCTCTCTCTTATGCACTTGCCTCTATTGATTATTATTTCTCTTAGCTTATCTTTTCCTGCCAAGATTGATCATCAGATCTTTTGAATTTTGTTGTTGACTACTAGATTTGGTTGCATTCCTTTATACAGTGTTAGATTTTGTTCTGGTATGCAGTTACTTGCAATCAGTTTAATTCTTTTGAGACTTATGTTACATTAAGTAAAATCCAAAGAAGGTTTTACTCTCAGGCTAACTTAACCTATTAGTAGAGACCCTTCCAAGGACTCAACTAAAACATCCTGTGTGTTGTCATGTCTCTCCCTTCTTATTGGTAGGAAAATAAAAACTATTCCCAGCTTTGTGTGAACTCTGGAATTAGTTAGGTCTACTTATACCCACTTATCGTTGCCCCAGTTTTGAGGAGTTTCACCCCAGGCACTCACAGATCAGGACTCAAGCAATGATTTAAGGGAATCTCTTTATAAACATGTAGAGCTCCTTCTCTCTGTATCTCCTTTCTCTCTTATAACATTCCTGACAAATTCTGTCTTTCCTGAAATCCAGTGTCATCCCAGATCAGCATGGTCTGTAGTCTCTATTTGGGTTAGTTGCTTTTATCTGTGTGCAGCCTGGAAAAGGCTTCCAACAGTCAGCTGAGGCAGTAGTCAAGGCCACTTTTTTCTATGTCTTCTCTTCACGATCTTGCACTGTTTTCTGTATAAAGTCTGTAAACAGTTTTTCACATATTTTGTTTGGTTCTCTAGTTGTTTATCACAGAAGATAATTCCCATAGAAGTTCATCTTTCATGGACAGAAATGGAAGTATAAGGATTAAGACAGGGCTCTATGTTCAAATTCCAGTGCCACCACCAAAAAAAAAAAAAAAAAAGAATTAAGACAAGGCTGGCAGAGTGGCTCAAGTGGTAGCACACATTCCTAGCAAGTGTGAGGTCCTGAGTTCAAACCCCACACTCACACAGACACAAGAATTGAGACAATATATTTAAAATTTCCTACAAGAGAAGGCACGTAATAAGTGATTATATGGCTCAATGGATAATGTGGAATACCTTCAATATTGGTAACAACCACAAGCTAAGACTGTTCATACTAGGTACGCAACAGTACACTATTTTATGTGTTAACTTGTTTAACTCACACAAGATAACTGATGACATTATTTCCATTTACAAGATAAAAAAAAGCTACAGCACACCAATGTAAAACAAGTTGCCAAGCCCACACATATTGTAAGTAGTAGAGCAGAATTTGCAACCACGTATGCCTGCAAAACACTAGCTGTAGCAGCTCTAGGATGCTGCTTCTTCATATCGTTTACGGATTCTTACAAGCCAAGATGATAAAATGTTGAGACTGATTTCTTTAACACACTAAAATTTATCTTTTTTATTTATAAACTTTCTGGATTCAAATTTTTTTTGGGGGGTAGAACTGGAGTTTGAACTCAGGTCTTCACGCTTGCAAAGCAGGTGCTCTACTGCTTGAGCCATGCCTCCAGTCTATTTTGCTCTGGTTATTTTGGAGACGGGGTCTCGAGAACTATTTGCCTGAGCTGGCCTCGAACTGTGAATCTCCTGATCTCAGTCTCCCAAGTAGCTAGGATTACAGGTGTGAGCCACTGTTGCCCAGCTAGATTCAACTTTAATAAAATTGGACATGGACAATGGTTTCTGCTTTAGGATCTTAATGACCAGGTTGTATCACAAAGCAAGGTTGCCTGCTGGTTATAGTGAAAAGTCCCTTTCATCTACATGTCCATTGCAATGTGGACTCCTGGGGGCCAGGGCTACACCAGCTCCTGGAGAATTTATATCTTTAGGTGAGTATTAATCTTAAAAATAATACCTTGAAAGAACATCATGACTTTATTTTAGCAATGTTCATAGTTCAAAATGACCTTATTTTAGCAATGTTCATAGTTCAAAATGAACTGATGAGCCACACACATAAATCTTATTATAGCATTGCTAACATTTAACCCAGAATAATACCTGCTTACTCACCAGTCTTGGATCCAACTACTTTTGACTACTTTATGAAGCTATTCATCAACCTAGTTTAAAAAAAGATCCCAAGTACTGTAGGTAACTCTCCAGCAGGTATTCCAAACATCATAAAGTTGGCAGCATTGTTACAATAAGAATTTTTCAGCTGGGCACCACGGCACATGCTTATAATTCCAGCACTCAGGAGGTTGAGGAAGGACCATGAGTTTGAAGCGAGTCTGGACCACATACTGAGTTCCAGGTCATATGGGCTACATAATTTAAAAATGACATATTCCTAAGCTAGTTGATTAGATATTCAGACATCTGGAAATAATTTTAGTCCTTGGTATTCTAAGTGTGGTACAAGGGCCAGCAGCTTAGGAGTCACCAGAAAACTTGTTAGGAACATGGGATCCCTCTGTACCTACTGAGCCAGAAAATCTGCATTGAACAGGATTCCCAAGTGAGAAGCAAAGGTCTAGGTGATCTAGAAATGACAGCATGGATGACAGTGCCAATGAAATAACTAATAAAGGACATTCATTTCTGATAAAATAGTTATCATGGACCTCACTAAGGAAAAAGTCAATTTCAAAATTAAGTATTTCAGAACATAAATCAGAGGTTTATAGCAAAGTTTAGTTGGATCAGAGATAGGTCTCAAGAAATTAAGCAAATTGAAGATACTGCTAAGTCCTGAGGGATGGTCCTAATGCAACACTGGGCCTGTCTTCATGACAAAACAAGTCCCAGGGCTCAGAGAAGTGTTGGTAGTTGACACCCCAGGAGGAGCCTTGAAAGGCTGAGGCAGTGAGGGAGACCCATGGAACAAATTAAGCAGCTGCAATGTCTATTTCTTTTGGAGGGCCAAGCTTTTCCACTTTAGAATAAACCGAGAAATTCTCTATCTAAAACTATTCCATCACTGCCTGTGAAATTTTAAATTGCCTCAATCTGAGTTTAACAACCACCTTTCTTTTCACCTCTTACCAAATCATCTTAAAGTCACATCTAAAATTCAGTATGAGGAATTACAATAAAAATGGGTTTTAACGTTTCCTCAGATATATTTAATGTCTCTACGGAGAATGGATGAATCACAATTCAGAACTCCAGCAAGAAACAGTATGTTGAAACCACACTCAGGAGGAAACAAGTTAAATACACTGGCCCATCAGACACTGAATATACCACTTCCAAGGGGGCAGGAGACTCTTAGAGATGGCAATTCTTCAGATCCAGTAGAAGTATAGAAAAATGGATTTAAGCATATTACTCTTTTACATCTTGATTTCTGCTTTTAATGGCTTTTTTAGTGGAAACAATATAGGTGCTTTAACCATTATATCATCAATAACAAAAATATAATGAAGATATTAGTGCAAAAAAAAGTACAGCAAAGTGGAATTCACCTGATACTGAAGGCTAGAGACAATTTGTGCTACTGAACCCCAAGGGAAAGGGTGCTTGAGAATGGCAATGCATTGATACTCCATTAGAATGATTGTATTAGCCTGTCTTTGGGAGATAGGTTCTAAGACGTCCAGTGCATGCCTGAAATCTTACTAATATTTTGTGTTTCTCCCTATTCGGTCCTATGATAGGTTAATTTGTAAATTGAGGATAGAAAGAGGTAATAACAACTAATAATAAAATAACCATATGCTATGATAAATTTGCAAGCATCATCATTCTTGCACTTTCAGGCCATTACTAAGTAAAATCAAGTTGCTTGCACATAAGCATTACCATACTGCCACAGTTGATCTGATAACCAAGATGGCTACCAAGTAACAAATGGAAAGAGGGTACATATGTGGACAAAACAAAGATTCACATTGGGTGGGAAGGAGCAGAACAGGGATGTCATCATGAGATTTCATCATGCTACTCATAGTGACTCACTACTTAAAAACTACTAATTCTTTATTTCTGCAATTCTCCACTTTTTTTGGATCAAGAGTGATAGTAGGAAAACATGAAAAACAAAACCACAAATGAGTACTGCTATATGTTATCTTACAAGTATGCCATGGTTTATTAAACCATTCTCTTAAATGTCCTACTGAAGAAATTCAATGTATCTTATTAGGCTATTGTGTTAGTTTCTGTCACTGTGACAAAATACTTGAAACAATTTAAAGAGGAGGAAGAGTGGACTGGGGGCATGGTTCAAGTGTTAAAGGGCCTGCCTAGCCAAAAAGGAAGAAAAGTTTATTTGGGCTCATTGTTTTAATCCATGGTTGGTTGGCTTTTTCAGGGCTGTGGTGACAGATCATCATGGCAAAAGGGCATGGTGTAGTGAAGTGGTTCACCTCATAGCAGAGAATGACGAAGAGGGGCCAGGGACAAGATACATCCTTCAAAGGCACACCCCCAGTGACTACCTATTTTCCCTAACTAAGCTCCATCTCCTAATAGCCCATTCAGCTATGAGGAGGTCAGTGCCCTTATGATCCATTCACCTCTGGATAGCGCCACCACCTGGGAACCAAGCCTTTTTTTGGGGGGGTGGACAGAGGGGACACTTCATATCCAAAGTATAACAGCTGTGTTCCTAGACATGGAATGACTAGATCAGAGAATATGACTATTTTGCAGACTTCATATCTACTGCAAAAATACTCTCCAGGCTCCAGTTCACACGCCATCAGCACACATTAGTGTTTCTCACAAATCTAGTTTTGCTATGTGAAGTATTAATCCACTTAAATGGTAAATGATAAATGTATTATATTAAATTATAATCACTGATATGGGCCCTTTCTTGTGAACAACCAGTTAGACTGAGTGCCTCAGTAGGCTGTCGTCTTTGTAACTCCTTGAGACTAGCATCATGCATGAAACATTCTCTTTTTCAGCAGCTATTAAATGCCTAGTATGTGTGTTATTTCTGAAATTCCATCTCTTAGGGAGCTTACATTCTGGTAGAGATAAACAAAAGTAAAATTATAGCACACCAGGTAATAACTGCTGTGGTCAAAATAAAGATGGGTAAAAAGATTAGGGACCCAGAGGAGGGGATGGAGAGTTTGCCGCTTGGAAAGCCTCATTGAGAAGGTGTCAATTGAAGTGATATCTGAAGAGTAATGAAGCATGCTGTACAGGTAAGCAAAGAGAACGGCAAAGAGAACGGTACTGCAGGAAGTACAAAGGCAGTGACTTGAGGGCCTGATTAGGATGTATGAAAAGGAGAGAGGCCAGTGTTACTGGAAGTGAGAGAACCCGATGGAAACAGAAAGACACTGGAAAGATTCTCTTGGAGGATTTTGTAAGCCTTGTTGGTACTTTGCTATTCTGCATGAGTTGAGAAGCCACAGGAGGCTTCTGATAAACGACCTGGTTGTACGTATTTTCAAAAGATCATGATCTGCTGTGCTGAAAATAGAATCTGTGGGCTAGGATTTTGGTAGAAATCAGTTGAGAAGTTAAATAATTCAGGCAAACATTGATGATGACTTGACCTTAAGATAATAGACACGATGAGAAGCAGACTGTGGACACATTTTGGAGAAGAGCCAGTGAATTTTGCTAAGGTGTTGAATGTCCACTGCCATGAGAAACAGGGGAGTCAAACATGAATCCTAGGTTTGGGGCCAATGCAAATACCACATACTAAGACAGAAAGAGTTGGTGAGGAAATGGGAATGCTGCTTTGGGATATGTTGAATTTGCTGAATTAGTCATCCTCCAACTCTCATCCACATTTAGACTGCATTGGATTGCTTGTCTGTCTTACGGGTCTTTTTTTATTTTTTTCAGGAAATGTAGACTAAAAGAACAGCCCATGCTAGAATATGCCATTGTCATAGAACTGGAAAAGCAGCTACAGTAGAATTACACAATAGCTCTTAAAAAGTCAACTCAGAGATATGTAACACTTATGTTCACATTCTATTGGCCAAAATCTGCTCTGTGACTAAACCTACTGTTGATAAGGAATTATATTTTGTCCTCGGGGAATTAACTGTAAACCACTTGGCAAAAGAATGATTATTCACAGGGATGTATTTTTTCTTACGTAAAGTAAAAACAAATAACTGGGAACAATCACATAATCTAGCACATCACCCAGGTAGAGATGTCAGGAAGGCAGGTGGAGCTATGACTCCAAGATTCAAGATAGAGAATTCACTCAGCAAATGAATACAGACAAAACGCTAGAGCCTGGGACACTGCAATATTTGGAGGTAAGGAAAGTAAGAAGGAACCTGCAAGAGACTGAGAAGGAATGATCAGAGAAGTAGGTAGAGAATCCAGAAAGTAGATTTCTGGAGGCTAAATATTCA
Source organism: Castor canadensis (assembly GCF_047511655.1). Classification (NCBI taxonomy): domain Eukaryota; kingdom Metazoa; phylum Chordata; class Mammalia; order Rodentia; family Castoridae; genus Castor; species Castor canadensis. The sequence continues at coordinate 121,116,889 of NC_133394.1, forward strand.
CTATGTCAAATGCTGCCTATAGGTCATATAAGATGAAAACTTAAGACTGACCATTGTACTTAGAATTATGGAAGTCAGGGATACTGACAAAACCCAGATTGACATGGGCTTTAGAGAAAATGAGAGGAAAGAGGTAGCAAATTTAGGTAACTCTTTTGAGTTTTGCTGGAAAGGGGAGGGGAGAAATGGGAAAGTGAAGGGTGCGTGTATTTTTAGATTTGCTTTGAAGGATATTTTGTTCTTAGTTTGCTTTTTGGGGGGATGGTTCATTGTTTTAGTCTTAGAATTTCTCAGATGGGAGAAATAACTGCATGTTTATTAAGATCCAGGAATTCTGTGAAGATCTTAATACATTATTAAACTTAGTTAAGAAGCTTAAGTTAACCTGGAAAAGCAAACACAAATTAATTCTTTATGGACTCAAATTAGGACCCCAACATCTATACTAGAAATAACCTGGCCATCACTGGCCTATGACGGGATTAACAACTGCACATTTCTGATCCAGGCAGGCCTTATTTATCCCAAGGCCAGAGGCCACAGCCATGTGCTACCTTGGTTCTTGGATGAGGGGATGATCAGGATGGGACATTCAACACCCTTGGCGATCAGGAATAATTCAGCTTATCTGACTGATAAAATTGCCAACACCTTCCTCCTTCTACAAGGGTCCATCTGGCATCTGCTATATCATTCCTAGTCTAAAGTATGTGCTCAATACATGTGGACATATGCTGGGCACACCTATAATCCCAGCACTCAGGAAGCAGAGAGGGAGGGATATCTGTCAGTTCTAGGCAAGTCTGGGCTACTTAGTGAGACCCTCCCCACATTGACAAACACTGTTAATAAACACAGAAAAATGTAAGAAAAATGTGATTCCTTGGAAGTTCAAGTAGTGTTGATGTTAGACCAGCTATCACCCAATCCTTTAATGCATTTACTGACCTCAACCTGATCTACAAGTGCTCCAGGAGTGACCTGGACAATTTTTTTTAAACAGGACTTATTAAAAGACAATAGCATTCAGTAAAAAAGTGTTTCTTTAAATTGTGAGCTCCTCTACTACACTTAAAAATACAGATTTAGAAATAGTTGCCACACATTCAGGAATTTGTTTCTTACAGTAAACCTAAAATTCCTCCCTTTTTTTACCACCGTGGTCCACCAACCAAGTTTTCATCTTTGAAGCCTTTTGGTGATGAGTGATTTCATACTTTAGCCCTTTTCCAGGCTACCTAGTAAACCAACATGAACCCTGAGACAAAATCACAGTTTATCAAATTGGTTAAGAATTTTAAATGGCTCACAAGTACTTGTATCTTAATGTTCAGAATGTTGATTATGGATTATGAGAATTGAAGTAAAAAAAATACTTCACTTTTAAGATGACAAATTCACTTGATCAAAGTAACACTAATTAGTTGATAACCTTAAATTATGGCCCAAAAGCTAGTTATTTTCATCAATATATTTCTTAAGAGCTAAGCTATACTCTCCTGTTTCCAACAACAAAATCTAGGTACTTTTCTGTTGCACACTATAAAGATACCCTCAAATATTAAATAGATTAGGATTAATCTACCACATCAAAGCATTCCAAAAGAACTGCTATGGAAATATAAACGTGGCTAATGCAACTGAGGAACTGAATTTAGTTTTATTTAATGTAACCAAATAGCCCCAGGTTGCTAGTAGCTACAGCATTAATAAGGCTTAACACTATAATATACATCCTCTTGAAACTTTAGTAATATTCGGTAAACATAAAACTCTAGAAATTGGCCATGTATTTTTTAAATGTCAGGAAGGTTCAGTAATGTATATATTTTACTATCTTTGCCGAACAGGGTAAATATGTAATATATATATTAGACATGTACACGTGAATATATATCACATATGTATCAAATACCTGTAGAGAATATATCAAAAGCTTTGTAACATCAGTTGCCTCTGAGTAAGGAAAATGGGTGGCTAGGGGCTAGGGTTGGGAGAATGTTCCCTATAAATGTTAGAACATTCTTAATTCTGAATTGTGTGAATATTTCTCTACTCAAACACAAGTTTAAAATAATTCTTTAAATTTGGGGGCTGTGGTTTATGTAGTTCAGGTGGTAGAGTCCCTGCCTAGTATGTGCTACAGATACACTTTTTGGGTTAATGCTAATTTCCACATCTCTCCCAAATTTCTTTCCTCATGGTTCAGGATCAATGATTTGAACTAAATATTATCTTCTGCCTATGTTCTCTAAGACGCCCTGTAAATAATGCCTAAAAATAAATCACAGAAGTTACACAAATGCCTCGGCTTCCCTAACACCTTAATGTTCTCCTCCCACCACTCTGTTACAAGATTCCCAGGAACAGCTAAATTTTGGTTCAAATGCCTCACTAAGTGAGAGCGCACTATTCTGAATTCAAATACTGACTCTGCCCCTTACCTGCTGAGTGGTCTCAGACCCAAAGTACTGTGCTTCTCTTTCCTCATCTGCAAAAATGTAACAGTCCTACTTCACTGGCTCTCTGTGAGGGTTAAATGTGCTCATACATGAAACAGTAGCTGGCATAAGGAGCTCAAATGATTCTACTAATAACTACTATAATACAGATATGTTTTTACTTTTATATCTACTTTTAAAGTTCTGTATGTCCCTAAAGATACAAATCCTGCTTTTTGCCATACAAATTATAAATTGTAGTACTTCTAGGTTTTAAAAGAGGAACCCCCCAAAATACCAAATTATTTTGAATAATTACTTTGCTTTAGTTTTTCATGAAAATACAGTTGGAATCCGTATGGGATTAGTACAGAATTAAACCTGAATTGCAGTGGAGGCTGGCTATAGGTTGTAGTTTTTGGTGTTATTTAAATATATAAGCACATCTCAAAAGAAATAGCTTTGTGGGCTGAGGAGTGAAGGCCCTGTGTTCAAGTCTCAGCACCACAACACACACACACACACACCATACAACACACACACACACCATACAACACACACACCATACAACACACACACCATACAACACACACACACACACACACACAATGACCTAATTAAAATGTTAAGTAATCTAATTTCATCCAATTGTACAAAAATACATTGCTAAGGGCTAGAGGTTTTAGGTTTGTGTTTTACTAAACACATGATATTCTAACAATACATTAATAATTATGGTTTGGTTTTATAAAATCAGGAAAACCTTACAAACAAGCAACTGTATGAAAACCAAATTCTGTTAAAAAAAAAAAAAACACAGGCATGATTTTTAGGGTAAAATGTACCCTAACACAGTTTAGTTCTTAGTACATGAGGTAGAGAAAAATATATGCTCAACAAAACACTAATTTATCAGGGGGAATTCCAAATTAATAAGTGATTTGCTCTTATCTACATATGACATTTATTAAGGAAAAAAGCATCTTGAGGGACCAGGACCATCTTAATCTGTCAGTGAAATCAGACAGATGAAACAGTACAAGAGGAATGAAAACTGTCTTCTTCCACAAAACCAAGTCTAGGGATGCAAGTAAAAATGCAAATAGAAAGGCTGTCACAGCAGTCTTCACTGTAGATGCATTCCAAAGCTCCATCCTGAGGCAGGGGTGAGGGGTTTAGGGGAGACAATCTTCCAATCAACGTTTTACCTTCAATTCTTTGCTTCACTGACTTTGGATGGTTTGGCAAATTGGGGGTCATCACACTTAAAGGAAATGCTGCCACAGCTTGACAAGTGCAATCTAAGAAGATAATATAAACTCCAAATGCCTGTGAAGCTTTCTGTAGTAGTTCCCGTATTCTATCCCCAAAAGTTATCACATTTTAAATTTAAGCCTTTCTTTAGGTGGTATATTTTTAGCAAAAGCGTTATCCAAATTATAAGATAATTAAGGTAGCACCAAAAACCATATACCTAAAACCTCGAGTCTTGTTATTCTGGCGATTTGGGGTGGGTATGTAAGTGTACTGTGTAAAAGGATTAACTTGGTTTTAGAACATTTTGAATCAGGTTTTTCAGTCAGTTCCCAACACACAGGATCAGTACATATTTAAGAACCTGTCTTTTTCAGATAGGATGCTGTTGGCTACCATGACATTTCAGTTAAAAACAGGCCTAAAATTGTGCCACTCTCCATACTTCACTGATAGGTGATTGTAGATCCATGCTCAGCCAAAGCTGAAAATAGCTATGCCACACCTTTGACAGTTCCCAGATTTCAGCTTAGGATAAACAGAGGATAAATGTTAGGATAAATGTTCTGTCCAACATTACTTTTGTAATTATTCTCCAACAAAGAATACTTTCCATGAAAATACTGTAATTGATGTTTTAATGTTATACACCAGAACAAGATTTAAAGAAAAAAAAAGGAATGTGGAAAAAACAGGCATTATCTTAGTTTTAAAGAAAGAGGCCCAAATTCTCTGGTTTGAAAATTAGAATTTGACTCTTTCAAAAGAATCAAAATGGGGCTGGGCATGGTGAGGCATGTCTTTAATACCAGCAACACAGGAGGCAGAGATAGGAAGATCATGGTTCAAGGCCAAACTGGGCAAAAAGTTATTAAGACACTATCTTAAAAACAAGCCAGGTGTGGTTGCAACACATCTGTAATCTCAGCTACTTAGAAGGTGGACGTAGGAGGATCCATGGTCCAAGCAAGAACACGAGACCCTATCTGAAAAACAAGTTAAAAAAAAAAAAAAAAGGGCTAATCCTTAATATTTCTTTGGATTTTCTAATCTGATTTTGACTAAGGTCACACCATTCTTAAGTAATTGAAAACTTAAGTTACTGTCTTTTTGTCTATTTCCACCCTGTACTGATATTTTTAAGGTTTACATTAACTCAACATAAAGGAGTGCAATTTATCTAGAAATTTGAGTATTGCTGTCAAATCAGGAAATGTATTTACGTACTTATCTTTCTTTTTTGGTGATACTGAGGGTTAAATTCAGAGCCTCATGCTCCCTAGGCAGGCACTCTACCACTGAGCTACACTCCCAGCTCAATACTTTTTCTATCTTAAAAATAAAACTGGACTGTCATCTCAAAAGCACAAACAACAAACAAAAGAGAACATGGCCTGCAAAATGCTCTCTGTGCTTTAAAAAAAAACATAAATACTCGTAATTTTTCAGCAAATACATTCCTGGATCAAAAATTATCATAGCAAACCTTTTAATTATTTATTTTGTTTCCAGCATTACAATCTGCTATCAATTCAATCTCAGTAGGTTTTACCACACTGACCTCCATAGATAGGCAGCTCACATGTCAAGCACTCACCCAGAAGAGAAAGCAGCAGCCACCACTCTTGCAGAAATAGTGCGCACTGCCACCTGGACTTCCTAAAGTGCATATGAGTTTTGATGGAGAAAGCTGTAGTTTTCCACTAAATTTTCAATTACTGAATTGAATGTTTTTTCACCTTGATGCCTTATAGTCATTAGAAAGCTATTTACTTTATATAATATATAATGGCTAACATTATGCTAAATGCCCATTTGTAACTACAAGAAACTACTATGATATACAAAATCACAACCCCAGTTTCAGTGTAAGAGATTTACTTTTCTCTCTCAAAGCAAGAAATATCCCACAATTCAAATTTACATAAGTAGTGCCTGCTCTTAAATAAATTAAAAATAAAATGCTGTTCTTTACATAAGATTAAATATTCCTAGTCTATTTCACAGAATATTAAAAATGTTTATAAATGCATTAGTTCCCAGTAAATAAACATTATGGCACTGAAGCCAGTTTACAAAAAAAAAAAAAGAAATGAAAGGAAAAAGTCATCACACTGGCCAATGCAAAGTCTAGGGATATTTTATGCCTCCACACTAGAAAAATCAAGCCAAATAAGGAGGAAAAAAATGAAAAACTAAGAAGTTTCAAAAAGTGGCAAATCCTCTGACCCAGAAGACAGTAGAAAGAGGTCCTCATTCAATTCAGTAACTAAGCCATTTCTGGAATGAACATTTGTGGATATGAGGTTAGGATAGTGCAACTCTGTGATCAGGACAAAATCAGTAAACAGGCATAAATAATTTCCACACTGGATAAGAAAAGACAGACTTCAAAGCACACTGACAAAAATCACATACCAAGAGTTAGCCTGAATATTTAAGATTGGCAGATTCCGATGGAGTGAAATCAGTAGACAAAAAAACTAAAAGTTATAATCCTATGGATGCCACGTATATTTACCCATATGAAGAAAGGAATCATGATTGCAAGGTACAGTATATACTTGCTAAAATGAGAAATTGTGAAAAATTTAAGTAACCAAAATGTTCCCTATTAAAGCATTAAAAACATGATTAGAAGAGTTTGGCTTCTGTGGCCTGTTCAATTGCTCTTTACATAAAATATTTCCTCCATCTTGAAAAAAAAATGGCTTCTAGATGGTGCTGACTCCTCTTCAGTGTGGGAAGAAATGAGCTTTAAGAAGTGGCTCAACAAACTTGTCTCCACGGCCCCACCAAGATGATTCATTCTATCACGTTTATAGTATCTCCAAATCTACATGCCGAACTTCTGGATTTCGTTTCTGGAAAGAAAAATGCACATATTATTCATAGCAAAACAAAATCTTTTGATCACTAGAGTCACTGAAAAGTTTGGTCAAACTACTTTACTGTTGCACAAGAGTAAGAAACATTTGCTTAAGAAAAAAGTCAATAAGTAAATAGACACACTATAATATAGACAGTACAGTTAGTAGTCCCACCTCTCTGAGTTTGCTCATGCGTTCATTAATACAAAAATGCTTTAAGGATCTAATACACACCAAGCATTGCAAAGTATTGGAAAAAAACTTCTTCATGATGAAAAGCAAATCACTGAAAAACAGTAATATTCAGAAATAATAAATTCCTAAACCTTATTTGATATATTTTAATAATTTTTATAGTATTGGGACAGGCACTATGCTAGAAAGTTATGATTGTTAAATAAGACTGTTCTCAACCCTAAGGGACTCAGTTAGACATAGAGATAAGTAGAACAATATTCACTTATGATTTTAAGTAGTATAGCTAATAATAGTAACAGTTAACATTTATTGGGTACATGTGTGTAGATTAAGTACTACACTAAAGAGCTTTATGTACATGTGTATGCATTTTAAACTCTTGCTCATACAATCAAGAAAGATGTCACTGAGGATGCGATATGTAAGCCAGGTCTGAACATAGTGAGTCTTCCAGATAAGGGAAGAAGAGTGCCTAGACAAAAAAAGCAGCATGAGCAAAGGCAGAAAGTCTAGAAAGTAGGCACTAGCACTATGAAACAGTTAAGCACAGAAGTAGCAATAAATGCAGGGTGAGAAATAAGGCTAGAAAAACAGACAGCAATCAGCTAAAAATCTCACATGCTAGTTTAAGGAACTTCGTGAACAACAAGCAGTATTTGCCCTCAACAGACTTATGCTTAATGAGAAGACACAGGTTAATAAATAAGCAATTACAATACTGCCACTACAGAGCAAATAAAGGTTTAGGGTTTCTTTTCTCTATGGGCATACAAAGGAAGGATACGGAACTCAATTTGAGGGCAATTAAAAATTCAACTTAACATGGGAGAGGGGAAATACAGGAGAATGATGGAGGGGGTGAATTCAACTATGATATTATAGGAACTTCTGTAAATGTCCTAATGTATCCCCAGTACAACAGTAATTTAAAAAACAAAAAATAAATAAATCTTATATATAATTACATTGTTATATATATAACATAACATTATGAGGATAGAGGATTAAAAGGACTGTGGAAAAGACCAAATCTACACCTAGTTTTCAATCAGGAGAAACAGTGTAAGATTACAGAAATATGGCATGTAAATAAAAAAGAAATACTGCAAGTATTAAAAATGGTTATCTCTGGGACACAGACTTAAGGAATGAGCAGAATGAAGCAAGTGATACTTATTTTTGTTACAAGCTTTTCAGTTGGTTGTACAAACTTTGAACATTTCCTATGATGACATAAAAGTAATGGTAGGTAATATGTTGGCACTTTTGCACAATTTAAGGTAAATGGAACAAAACAAAGTAGTAAAATGCATCTCAATCTTTGAGTATACTTTTAAAAATACTGTGACAAAATGGGAATGCTTCCTATCAAAGTATGGAATCACAAGGAAAGCACTTCTGTGACTGCTTGACTGTAAGCGGAATAAACTGCTTTTAAAAAAAAATCAGAAGGCCATTTAAAAGATCTGCATAACTCAGTGAACCATTATTTTCCAAAATGCCAATTTACGATGCTATAGAATTATACATGGATAAAGGATCCATGTAGAGTACAAAGATAGACTAATGGATTTTAATATAACAATGCACAGTAGAGACTTAAATCTTACCCAAAGAAAGGTCTGGCCTTTGCCCTCTGTTACTGGGAGGTGAGTTTCTAGGCCCTTAAAACATCCTGCTTAAGGGTATCCTTGTTTATCTGGAGGTGTTGGCCACCAAAAGGGCTAAAAGAAAGACTTATGATGTGGGCTTTTAGTCATATGGTATTTGCTCTATCCCTGGAGGGGCTAAAGATAAAAGGTCAGGCACTCAGGCAGTAAACCCCGGAGCTCCAGTGAAATCTGTGGACATCAAGTCTTAGATGAGTTTCCCTGGTTGGCAATATTCCATACTGTCGCATTTCATTGCCAGGAAAGAAATCCTGTCCACAAACACACAGGTAGGGGACAGCTGAAGCTCCGAGTTTGAAGCTTTCTTGGACTCTACCCTATGTGCTTCTTTCCTTGGTTGATTTTAATCTGTATCTTTTATCCTTCCCCTTCAATATACTGTAGCTATGGGAACGGAGCTGAGTGGTGGAGAACTTGTCTAGTGTGTTCAAGGCTCTAGGCTGACCGCACCAAGAGAAGAGAGAGGGGAGATGGGAGAGGGTAAAGGAAGGAAGGAGGGAGAGGAGAGTAGGAAGACATAACCATAAGAATGACATCATTCAATTAAGTCTGCAAGTCCTTCCCTTTTGTCTTTCTCTAGAAATTTTCAAAAGACTTCTTATTTAAAAGCAAAACACCATTGACTATTTTAGAAACTAAGCAGGCAGAATAGTGGTTAAAAACACAGAATCTGGCCTGGGCCTAGTGGCTCATGCCTATAATCTCAGGTAGTCTGCAGGCAGAGATCAGGAGGATCAAAGTTCAAGGTCATCACAGGCAAAAAGTCAGGGAGACCCCAACTCAACCAGTAAAGCTGGATATGGTGGTACATACCTGTCATCCCAGTTATGTAGGAAGCATAAATAGTAGGATTGTTGCCCAGGCCAGGGCTGGAGACACGACTTAAGAGATAGAGGGCTTGCTTAGCAAGCTTCAGACCCCAGTACCACCACCCCAACACCCCCACCGCCACCCCCACACACACCCATACACACACAGAGAACTGAACAGCAAGTTCAAATCACAACCCCCTAACTCATTGGGTAAATTGTCTAACTTCTTTAACCCAAAACATTTTTTGTCTTTAAATACCTACACATTATGGGTTTACTAAGACTACACAGTATGCATGTGATACACTTAGTACAGTCCTTGATGCAGAAGTACTCAAAAAATACTTGTTATCACTACATTAATTTTTACAAACATACTTACTTTCAGTTCCTTCTCAAGTCTATCCACTTCAGCTCCTAAAGTATCAATAATATTTTCTCCATGTTTAAGCATAAAGGTCTCTAGTTCTTCAGGAGTTTTCACTTCTTGAATTTCCTATAAAGAAAATAAAAGCAGGAAAACATTTAAAGAAAAAAAAAGCCATATTGGTACATCAACAATTCTCTCTATAACACTATAAGGTTTAATGAAAAAATTTCTCAAAAAAGAGAAAAACAAACATTTAAGCCACAGGCAATGGACTGCCTATTTCCAAAACAATTCAGTTCAAGAAAACTCAGTATAATGCTGTATAAAGGTAGCACCACAAAATTAGGGACAAAAGAATATTCATGAAATGGTGTTGGGACAATTAACTTCCTATAAGGAAATAAATATTAAATCTTTACTGTGGTCAATTAAATAAACAATTTCATGTAAAAAAAGACCTATGGGTTAAAAAAACACAACACATTTAAGAAGAAAAAAATGAAACATTTTGTGATAATGGGATAGGATTTTTTGAAACAAGACAAAAAGCAGAGGAAAAGAGTACACACTTGACATTAAGAACCATAATAAATCTTCATACAATAAACTAAGGAAAGGAAGCATACATGTATGGGAGTACCTTCATGGCATTATTTCTAATAGTTTAACATTAAAAGCAATATAAATGTTCATCAACTGGTGGCAGAATACATAAACTGAGCACACTCATAGGAAGGAATACTATATAACAAATAATAGTAAATTATCCAGAGCTATATAAACTAATAAAAATGAATCTCAAAACTACACTGTTATGCAAATTATACACAGATGAGCAAAGTATAAAATCATTTATGACGATTTTAAACATTCAAAATGTTACATATTATTCTAAAAATGCTGATAAGTATAAAAATCTAAATAAAGAGATAGGTATCAAATTCAGCCTAATAGCTAATTCTAAGGATGGAGGAAGAAGAATGGGATTTAGAAAGAAAATGGGAGGCTTGAACTATTGTTTTGTAATGATTTCTTTCTTTGGGGGAGGGGGCTGTGGGAATTGAACTCAGAGCCTTAAACTTGCAAGGCAAATGCTCTACTACTTGAGTCACAGCACACCCCAACCCTGACCTCTTTGCTTTCTTAGTTTGTTTTTCAGATAGGGTCTTGTGCTAACTTTGACCAAAAAAATCTCTGAAATCTGAAACATTTCTGACTCCTAGAATTTCATATAAAATATACTCAACCCATACAGCAAAATGTTAAGGTCTGACAAAGGCAAGGGTAGTATCTGTAGTTCATTATGTTGTTACCTTCTATAAATTCTCTTTACCTACAGTATTCCCCCCTTATCTGTGGGGAAGCCCTCTAAGAACTTAGTAAATTCCAGAAATCACAGACCATAGAGCCCTATATACATAAACGTACATAGCAATGATAAAGTTTAATTTATAAATTAGACACAGTAAGAGATTAATAGCAATAATTGGTAATAAAACAGAAAGATTATAAAATATACTGTCATAAAAGTTACATGTGGGCTGGTGGCATGGCTCAAGTGGCACAGTGCCTGCTTAGCAAGTGCAAAGCTCTGAGTTCAAAAATAAAAAGTTACATGAAATTAGGTGGTTCCCCCCACACCCTCAACCATCACAGGGTTGTAGGATATATAGCACAGATAAGCTGGACAAAGGGATGATTCCCATCCCTGGGGGACTCACAAGATTTCATTACACTGCTCAGAATGGCGATTGAAAGCGTATAAATAATTTATTTCTGGAATGTTCTTTTGTTGTTGTTGTTGTTGTAGTACTTGGGTTTTAACTCAGGGTCTCATACTAACTAGGCAAGCACTCTATAACTTGAGCCATTCCACCAGCCCTGTTTTGTGTTGGGTATTTTCAAGATAGGGTCTTGTGAACAATATATTTGCCTAGGACTCTTTTGAAAGTGATCCTCCTGATCTCTGCCTCCTGAGTAGCTAGAATTACAGGTGTGAGCCATCAGCACCCAGCTGGAATCTTCTTTACTAGTTTTGGACTGAGGCTGACCTTGGTAACTGACACCACTGAAAGTAAAGCAATAAGGGGAGAGGGGCAGAGGACACTGCTGTATTCTTAATGAAAAAAAGCACAGATTCTGGATTCAGAGAGATCTAAATTCATATCTAATGTTATATGTATGAGGAAGAAACTTTAGCCAACTTAATCAATCTCACTGTGCCTTAATTTGCCTGTATCTTAGAATGAAAATGTGATCTTTTTATCTTACAGGGTTGTTTAGATAAAATAAATACAATGCCTGACATATAAAAAGCATTAAAAACTTAGTAAATTTGTTTTTCTTTCTCCTCCAACACAATCTATGGTAAATAAAAGGTTCTCTGTCAAATTTTGGGATCTAGGAAGTTGATAGCTGAAGTGACTTTAAGACCTATAGAGAAAGATTTTACTTAAAAGTAATTTTCCTAACCACTGGCTACAGAAGGAAATGATAAATATAAAAACTTACTTGCAGCATTTGGTCAAAATCTTGTTTTTCCAAATATGATCTTGTAACAACTCGTCCATCAAAATCAACTTCTGCCTTAAATCTTACTTTGCCTAATCCCAGATCTGTGGCTTTAACATCATGAATTGCTCTGCAATCAATAACAATGCATACAAGTTATATGCACATACATACAAATACATTTCTAATGCACAGTGTCTAGAACCCCCACTAATGATAAATATGGACTACAATGGCTTTGGAATAGTCAACAGTAAGTGTCTAAGGTTCACCATCCATGTAGGTTTTTGTGCATAATGCCATACAAAGGTGCAAACTTAACTAATATTTGATGGTAGTTTACATACCTGAGTTATAAAGCCTGGGAAGTTTTTAAAAATCAACTCTACATTGTTTCTCTTCAAGTCATATAAAACTTTCGTCTTTTAAAAATCAACTCTAAACTGCTTTTCTAAAATGATATCATGCTATCTCAAACCTTTGTCCCCATATATCCACTTGCCAATTTCATAAATACCATTTACCAAAAGAAATTTGTTGATAATAATGCTTCAGAAGATACACAGCATTTTGTTTTTGTTTTTTTGCAGTACTTAGGATTGAACTCAGGATCTCCTGCATAGTAGAAAAGCACTGTGCCACTGAGTTACACCCAATAACCTGTATATTCACTAGCTTCTAAAATCTTCATCCAACTCTGTGAAATACTTAGAACAGAGTCACTAATAGCACATAAGATTGATCAGACAACTAATTAGCTAAGAAATCTATAAAATGCTTAGTGTAAAACCAACTTTAAGGCGGGCATTTAATGAACAGCTTTCATAAAATAAGTAAGATGGCATCTTTGTTTTACAGATGATAAAACAGTTCCAGAGGAGCCTTAAGTGACTTGCACAAGGTAATTCACCTGGTGAAGATCAGATCAGAACCCCCCCACACCCCAGCTCTTCAGACACAAAAGCCTGGGAGTCTGATTCAACACTCTGCCTCCCAGAGAGCAAAGTAGATACTCATGTTTTCATCCCTCCTATCCTAACCCTCAAGAATCAAATCTTCCCTAAAAAATGGCTAAGAAATTCTCCTTTCAATGATGATCACTAAAACCTCTTCTCCTCACAGGATATATAAGAAATAACACAAGAGATTCCAAGATGGCGGCTAGAGGGAGGAAGCAGAAAGCGAGCCTCCTATAGTGAAATCTTGGAGAGACGCTGGAGACACACTTTGCAGGCATAATCACTGAGAAAAGGCATAACTTTGACCCCTCCACATCTCCAGCCGGCGCAGAGAATCTCCACTTCACGTTAAACGGAGAACTGAGGAGGCCCCCGGGGCCGCCAGTGGCCAGCGCCCAGATGGCTTGGGAAGACGCGGACCAGGTGAGCTTCGCGGTACCGCGGTTCCCCACAGACAAGCCTGGGCCAGAGCAGCATAGCCCCCTGGACAGACTGACCTCCACCCGGGGAAAAAAGAAAAACTGGGTAATAAGCAATAAGAGCAATAAAGACACGTGGGAAAGAGGGTGGGGCGCCCTGAGCACTGAAGATTGGGGGAAGGGAATCCTTCCCGGGACTGTAAATAAACAAGCCAGGCAGGAGAGCCTCTGGCAGGAGCGGGGCCCGCCCCCAGCAACCAGGAGCAGGGAAGTTTGTGAGAGTGGCAGAGGGAGGAAAACTCCACAGGAGAGGAGGGAAGACGCACCTCCTGCAGGAACTGTAAATAAACACGCAGGCCTGAGAATGCGGGTGCAGTGTCACCTTTCCTAGTGCTTGGAAAGGGGAAAGCTTGTAGCAGAGGCTTCCGCACAGGAGAACAAGCAAATCCCAAAACAAATAGAAGGAGAGAAATAATAAAAATAAGAGCTGAAATCAACGAAATAGAAACCAAAAAAACCATACAAAGAGTTAATGAAACAAAAAGTTGGTTCTTTGAAAAAATAAACAAGATCGATAGACCACTGGCAAATCTGACTAAAATGAGGAGAGAAAAAACCCAAATTAGTAGAATTAGGAATGCAAAAGGGGAGATAACAACAAACACCATGGAAGTCCAGGAAATCATCAGAGACTACTTTGAGAACCTATATTCAAATGAATTTGAAAATCTTAAAGAAATGGACAGATTTCTAGATACATATGATCATCCAAAACTGAACCAAGAGGAAATTAATCACCTGAATAGATCTATAACACAAAATGAAATTGAAGCAGCAATCAAGAGTCTCCCCAAAAAGAAAAGTCCAGGACCTGATGGATTCTCTGCTGAATTCTATCAGACCTTTAAAGAAGAACTGATACCAACCCTCCTTAAACTGTTCCATGAAATAGAAAGGGAAGGAAAACTGCCAAACACATTTTATGAAGCCACTATTACACTTATCCCAAAACCAGGCAAAGACACCTCCAAAAAGGAGAACTATAGGCCAATCTCCTTAATGAACATTTATGCAAAAATCCTCAATAAAATAATGGCAAACTGAATTCAACAACACATCAAAAAGATCATTCACCATGACCAAGTAGGCTTCATCCCAGGGATGCAGGGGTGGTTCAACATACGAAAATCAATAAACGTAATAAACCACATTAACAGAAGCAAAGACAAAAACCACTTGATCATCTCAATAGATGCAGAAAAAGTCTTTGATAAGATCCAACACCATTTCATGATAAAAGCTCTAAGAAAACTAGGAATAGAAGGAAAGTACCTCAACATTATAAAAGCTATACATGACAAACCTACAGCCAGCATTATACTTAACGGAGAAAAACTGAAACCATTCCCTCTAAAATCAGGAACCAGACAAGGATGCCCACTATCCCCACTCCTATTCAACATAGTACTGGAATTCCTAGCCAGAGCAATTAGGCAAGAAGAAGGAATAAAAGGAATACAAATAGGTAAAGAAACTGTCAACATATCCCTATTTGCAGACGACATGATCCTATACCTTAAAGACCCAAAAAACTCTACTCAGAAGCTTCTAGACATCATCAATAGTTATAGCAAGGTAGCAGGATATAAAATCAACATAGAAAAATCATTAGCATTTCTATACACTAACAATGAGCAAACTGAAAAAGAATGTATGAAAACAATTCCATTTTCAATAGCCTCAAACAAAATCAAATACCTAGGTGTAAACCTAACAAAAGATGTGAAAGACCTCTACAAGGAGAACTATACACTTCTGAAGAAAGAGATTGAGGAAGACTATAGAAAGTGGAGAGATCTCCCATGCTCATGGATTGGTAGAATCAACATAGTAAAAATGCTGATACTCCCAAAATTAATCTACATGTTTAATGCAATTCCCATCAAAATTCCAATGACATTCATTAAAGAGAATGAAAAATCTACCGTGAACTTTATATGGAAACACAAGAGGCCACAAATAGCCAAGGCAATACTCAGTCAACAGAACAATGCTGGAGGTATCACAATACCTGACTTCAAACTATATTACAAAGCAATAACAATAAAAACAGCATGGTACTGGCACAAAAACAGACATGAAGACTAGTGGAACAGAATAGAGGACCCACATATGAAGCCACACAACTATAACCAACTTGTCTTTGACAAAGGAGCTAAAACTATACGATGGAGAAATAGCAGCCTCTTCAACAAAAACTGCTGGGAAAACTGGTTAGCAGTCTGCAAAAAACTTAAACTAGATCCATGTATATCACCCTATACCAAGATTAACTCAAAATGGATCAAGGATCTTAATATTAGACCACAAACTCTAAAGTTGATACAGGAAAGAGTAGGAAATACTCTGGAGTTAGTAGGTATAGGTAAGAACTTTCTCAACGAAACCCCAGCAGCACAGCAACTAAGAGATAGCATAGATAAATGGGACCTCATAAAGCTAAAAAGCTTCTGTACATCAAAAGAAATGGTCTCTAAACTGAAGAGAACACCCACAGAGTGGGAGAAAATATTTGCCAGCTATACATCAGACAAAGAACTGATAACCAGAATATATAGGGAACATAAAGAACTAAATTCTCCCAAAACTAATGAACCAATAAAGAAATGGGCAAGTGAACTAAACAGAACTTTCTCAATGAAAGAAATTCAAATGGCCAAAAAACACATGAAAAAATGCTCACCATCTCTAGCAATAAAGGAAATGCAAATTAAAACCACACTAAGATTCCACCTCACCCCTGTTAGAATAGCCATCATTAGCAACACCACCATCAACAGGTGTTGGCAAGGATGCAGGGAAAAAGGAACCCTCTTACACTGCTGGTGGGAATGTAAACTAGTACAACCACTCTGGAAAAAAATTTGGAGGCTACTTAAAAAGCTAGACATTGATCTACCATTTGATCCAGCAATACCACTCTTGGGGATATACCCAAAAGACTGTGGCACAGGTTATTCCAGAGGCACCTGCACACCCATGTTTATTTCAGCACTATTTACAATAGCCAAGTTATGGAAACAGCCAAGATGCCCCACCACCGACAAAGGGATTAAGAAAATGTGGTATCTATACACAATGGAATTTTATGCAGCCATGAAGAAGAACGAAATGTTATCATTCGCTGGTAAATGGATGGAATTGGAGAACATCATTCTGAGTGAGGTTAGCCTGGCCCAAAAGACCAAAAATCGTATGTTCTCCCTCATATGTGGACATCAGATCAAGGGCAAGCACAACAAGGGGATTGGACTTTGAGCACATGATAAAAGCGAGAGCACACAAGGGAGGGGTGAGGATAGGTAAGACACCTAAAAAATTAGCTAGCATTTGTTGCCCTTAACGCAGAGAAACTAAAGCAGATACCTTAAAAGCAACTGAGGCCAATAGGAAAAGGGGACCAGGAACTAGAGAAAAGGTGAGATCAAAAAGAATTAACCTAGAAGGTAACACACACGCACAAGAAATTAATGTGAGTCAACTCCCTGTATAGCTATCCTTATCTCAACCAGCAAAAACCCTTGTTCCTTCCTATTATTGCTTATACTCTCTGTACAACAAAATTAGAAATAAGGGCAAAATAGTTTCTGCTGGGTATTGGGGGGGGAGAGGGAGGGGGCGGAGTGGGTGGTAAGGGAGGGGGTGGGGGCAGGGGGGAGAAATGGGCGAAGCCTTGTATGCACATATGAATAATAAAATAAAATAAAAAAAAGAAATAACACAACAATCTGAATCCTAAGAACAGAGATCTGCTGGACAAACAAGTTTATAGTGAAACTCCAAGTGCTATTAAAACAACTGACCCTAATTTATGCAAGCTACTAAGTCCAAAATTCTTTATCTACATAGTAAGCTGTACTTATCAACTGATGAACTAAGAATGGTTGAATACAAAATTATAATGCTCAAGTTAAAAATAAAACTTCATTTGATTGGGAAGAAGTTATATAATTTATCCTTTTGCTGTTGTTGGTTTTTGTTTTTTTGAGACATGGTCTCACTATGTAGCCCAGACTGACCTTAACTTGTGATCTTCTTGCCCACACCTCCCGAGTGCTGGATTTATAGGCATGTGCATCATGCCTGGCTAATTTATTCATTTTTTAAAGTATATAACTTCTGTCCTCACAAAGTATTAACATATTTCATTATTTGGCTGATACTTAAGTAGCAGATGATTAACATATTCCCATATACTTTTTCTTTGTGTTTTTTTTTTTTTTGGTGGAACTGGGTTTGAACTCAGGTCTTCACACTTGTAAAGCAGATGCTCTACCACTTGAGCCATGCCTCCAGTACATTTTGCTCTGGTTATTTTGGAGATGGGGTTTCCCAAACTATTTGCCCAAGTTGGCCCCAAACTGCAATACTTGCAATCTCAATCTCCCAAATAGTTAAGATTACAAGCATGAGCTATTGGCACCCAGCCCTATTGCTCTTATAGATAGCTAACCTGCAGACAGGAACCTATTTGAGACATCTAAGATGCTCCCTATGATCAATCCTTGCTCTATCCTGTGTGATCCCCTCTCTTTGAATGTGAGCTATACCAAGTGACTTGCTTCTAATTCACAGCATATGACAAAGTGATGAGATGTCATTTCCAATATCAGATGACTAAGCTGTGACTTTTTTTTTCCTGTTCACATTGCCTAGTGTCTTGTCAGATTGCACACTTTGATGAAACAAGTTGCCATGCTGAACAGGCCCATGTGGCAAGGAACATACTCCTGCAAACAATCATATGAATAAACTTAGAAACAGCTCCTTTCCCAAAACACGACTCAGCCAACACCTGACTAGAGCCTGTGAGAAAGCCTGAAGCAGAGAACCCACGTAAGCAGTGCCTGGATTCCTAACTCAAAGAAACTGTTAGGTAACAAATGCTGTCTAACCCACTAAGTTTTGGGTTAAACTGCAACACAGCAACAGGTAACTAATAAAGTGTTTTAAAAACTGCATGAAATAAATGACTTAAAATTTATTTTCCTAGTAATTTAATCCACAGATACTCATTCTGGCAGAAAATTACAGATTTTCCAGTCTTTCAGCTTGTAGCACTTTCAAAGACTTTATTGTAAATAACATATGCAAAATTATACACATGTACATACCAAACAACAGGGCACCAAAAAACAAGAAACAAAACCTGACAGAAACGAAAGGAGAAACAAGTAATTTAATAGTAATAGCCAAAGGCTTCAATATCCTACATCTAATAAATGGCTAGACAAGGCAAAAAGACCAATAGGAATACCGAAGTCTTGGGATACTATAGACCAACTAAACCAATAAACATATGTAGACCAGTCCATACCAACAGCAAAATATATTTTCTCTTTCAGTATATGTGGACTATCATTCAAGGCAGACTATATGCTAAGCCATAAATTAAACCACAATAAATTTAAAGGGACAGAAATAATAGGTATATTTTCTGACCATGATGTCATGAAATAAGAAGTCAATAATACAAAGAGATTTTAGAAACTCACAAATACTTAGAAATTAAATAACATTCCTAAATAGCAAAAGAAAAGCAAATGTAAAAACCCCAAAGGGAAAGAAGTGTATTGGAAAGGTAGCTACATTCCCATGTTGATTGCAGCATTATGTATTCACAATAGTTGATACATGTAATAAACATAGGTATCCACCAACTGATGAATGGACAAAGAAAATGTGGTATATAAAAACAAGGGAGTATTATTTAGTCATGAGAAAGAATGAAATCTTCACTTGTGGCAACATGAGTGAGTCTGGAGGACATTATGTTAAGTAAGAGTGAAGTAATGAAAAACAAACACTATATTTTTTTCACTTATATATGGAGGCTTAAAAAACTGATCTCAGAAGTAGAATAGAGGGAGGATGGTAAATTGATACAGGTACAGTAGGATAGGAAAAGTAACTTCTAATATTTTACAGCACAGTAGGGCATCAAGTGTCAATAGACAATAACTAGCTGTATATTTCAAAATGTTCCCAATCAGAAGAAATAAATGTTTGAGATGATGGGCAAAAAGTTGAGAGACTCCATCTCAACCAATAAAAAGCTAAGTGTGGCGGTGCTCATCTGACATCTCAGCCATGCAGGAAGTGTAAATAGGAGGATCATGGTCTAGGCTGGCTTGGACATAAATGCAAGACCCTATCCAAAAAATAACTAAAAGCAAAAAAGACTGGGGAATGGCTCAAGTGATATAGTTCCTCTCTAGAAAGTACAAGGCCCTAAAATCAACCCCCCCAGAAACTCCCCCACCAAAAAAAAAGAAAAAAGAAAATGCCTTGAGATAAATGAAAATGATGCAACACACCAAAATTTCTGGGACACAGAGAAAACGGTGCTTAAAGGAAAAGATGATATCTATAAATGTCTGTATTAAAAAAAGAATGAACATATCAAATTGAAAACCTACCATTTTTTTTTCTTTTATTATTCATATGTGCATACAAGGCTTGGTTCATTTATCCCCCCTGCCCCCACCCCCTCCCTTACCACCCCCTCCGCCCCCTCCCTCTCCCCCCCCACCCCCTCAATACCCAGCAGAAACTATTTTTCCCTTATTTCTAATTTTGTTGTAGAGAGAGTATAAGCAATAATAGGAAGGAACAAGGGTTTTTGCTGGTTGAGATAAGGATAGCTACCATCTTAAGACAATGGAAAAAGAAAAGCAAACTAAGCCTAAAACAAACAGAAAGGAATAAAGATTAAAGCAAATAGATTACCAAAGAAAATCAATGACACCAAAAGCTGGTTCTTTGAAAACTAAACCAAGAAGTTTTTAGCATTTTTAAATGGCCAAGAAAAAAGAAACAGACTCAAATTAATATAATCAGAATTAAAAGGAGACATTACTACAACCCTAAGAAACAAAAGGATCTCAAACAAATATTAAGAATAGTTGTAACCAAAAAAATTGGTAATTTAGAAACAATGATCAAGTTTCTAGAAAGATAAAAACTACCACAATTGGCTCAATAAGAATAGTCTGGGGCTGTGTCTGCAGCTCAGTGGGAGGAGGCTTGCCTAGTGTGTGCAAGGTCCTGGCTGTGATCCTAACCCTCCCAACTCCCTTCTCCCCCCAAAAATACCCAATATGAACAGGTCCATAAGAAGTGATGGCAATAGTAATCAAAAAGCTATTCATATAGAAAAGCCTATGCTGAGATGGCTTCACCACTAAATTATGCCAAGCATTTACAGAAGAAATTAGTATCAATTCTTCACACTCATCCAAAAACTTCAGAAAAGGAAGTACAACTTCCCAATTCATTCTATCAGGCCAGTATTGGAAAGAATAGTCATGCGGCTTATCTCACATTAAATCACTAAGTATAACACTGACTTTAATAATGCCTGACTTCTGTACTTGGTAGGCTAAAGCAGGAGGATCGTGAGTTCAAGGTCAGCCTGGACTACACAGTAAGACCCTGTTTCAAAAAAAAAAAAAAATTAAGAATGCTTGACTTTTAATTTTGATCCAACTAATTACTTTGCAAGATCAAACATATTGAGTGTAGAATATAAATCCAGTAATCAAAATGTCTTACTGATTCCAGTATTCTTATCATTTAAGAGATTAATTTAAGGGTTTCAATTATAACACAGAAGAAAACTACTGCTATGATTTGACTCCCCAAAATTGGTGAGGCTAACTTCCTCACTGCAAAAGTGCTGAGAAGTGGGGCACAGTGGGAGGTGTTTGGCTCTTGGGGATGGAGCCTTCCTGGAAGTTAGTCAGTTCTTGCTCTTGTAGGACTTCAATGGTTTCTTGAAGAACTGATTTTTAGAAAGCAAGGTTATTCCTCTTATTTTGTCTCTTCTACATTTGACTGCTGGCCCTCCTACTTTCCACAATGAATTGAAACAACATGAATCCCCTCATCAGATGTGGCCACTTAATTGTGAACATCCCTTCCTTCAGAACTGTGAGCTAAATAAACTTTTTTAAAAATTAATTACCCAGTCTAGAGTATCCTGTTACAGCAACAGAAAAGAATAAGACTAAAACAGAAAAGAGTAAATACCTTCTTATTTCAAAGTCTGAAAAAGTAGTACATATATGCATTAGTTTTTCATTGCTGTGTCCAAGTATCTGAGATAACAACTTTAGAGACTTAAGGTTTATTTTGGCTCATGGTTTTAGGGTCCTATCCAAGATCAGCTGGATTCACTGCTTTGGGCCTGACAGGAGAAAGAATATCATGGAAGTGTGACCAAGTGAGGGGAAGCAGCCAGGAAGCCAAAATACCCTTTTAGGACATACACCCCCACTGACCTACTTCCTCCACCTAAGTCTCCCCTCATTCCTAACAGCCCACTTCGCTATGAACTCAACAGCGCATTAATCCATTGATGAAGTCAGTGCCCTCATGATCCAACCACCTCTGAATAACACCATCATCTGGGGACACAACCTTTAATACATGAACCTTTTGGGGGCACTTCATATCCAAGCCATCTAAATAAATATATAGTAGAAAAGTAAGGCTATTTTGTACAGTGCTGGGGACTGAACCCAAAAACCTCATGCATTCTAGACAAGAGCTTTGTCACTGAGCTATACTCCAATTCTGAAAATTAAGATATTTAAAAGTTTATTTTTCCAGTTCTTTATGAAACCACATTCATGCTAAATTTCACTAAAAAACACTATTAGAGCTCTTCTTCTGATTATCTTCTTAGTCTTCAATTCTTTAGTTTTACACAATTTAAAAGAAAGGGATGATAGTATAGCTATACTCCAATTCTGAAAATTAAGATATTTAAGGTTTATTTTTCCAGTTCATTATGAAACCACACTGCTGCTAAATTTCACTAAAAAACACTATTAGAACTCTTCTTCTGATTATCTTCTTAGTTTTCAATTCTTTAGTTTTACACAATTTAAAAGAAAGGGATGATAGTATAGCTCGGTGGTAAAACATTTCCTTAATGTGTTAGGCCCTGGGTTTGACAATCAGAACTTAAAAAAAAAAAAAAAAAAAAAAAGATGAAAAGTATATGGGAAAAAATAAGCCAAGTCTATTTTCAAAAGATACATAAATTACGTTCACTTCGTGATCATTTCCCCATGAAATGTGTTTCACATTTAACATATTCAATTTGCAAATGTAGTACAAGTAAAAGACAAATATAAGGGTTCGATAAAAATAATGGTTCTATGTTAAGAAGCCAACTATACTGCAAACTTCTGTTCTCATTAGATCATCTGACTATGCCTTATTCTATAAGTTACACAAAACTTAAAAGGTAATCCATAAGGAGTTTCCTAAATGTACTTGCTTTCTTATAAGGTAGTAAGTCTGAAAAGTAATAGATTAAGAATTTCCAATGGCTAGGAATCCAAAACTTCCTCTGCAAGTATTTACAAACCAAGCATGTCTGCTTTCACAAGCCTGAAGAGCATCAGTGGAATAAAGCTGACCTTACTGATGGGTCATTCTCCAGGAGCTCAGTAAGCCGTTGTACTTGTTCTGGTTGGATGGATCGTCCCAAGAGTGCTTCTGTGTTAGTGTAGATGAGGAATGCTGAGACCACACCTAATAAGGTGCCCACACCCAAAGAACCCAGGCTATCATACAATGGATTTCCTAAATAAAGCAAATAAGCCATCAGTAAATTAACATTTTTAAATATTTCAATGATTTAGAGAACAATCAGGACTAATAAATCAAGAGACTTGAAATTCATTCTTAATTCCTTTAATTACCTCCTTTAATGAGTCCAAATAGTTTTATGATAGTACAAAATGGAGATGAGTAAACTTGCTTCGTATTGCCTAAGACTGTTATGTGACTTAATTAAGATCCATTTCTCATATCTGGTCATTACATAAGTAAGGATTCAGAGCATTTTCAGATTAGAAACACTACATACACATTAATAATATGATGCAAAGCAGGATCTTTTAGATATATCAGTTCCACTTTTGTCATTGACATTATTCTTAACTTTTTTGTTTTTTTGAGACAGAGACTCACTATGTGGCTTAGGCTGGCCTTGAACTTGAAATTCTCCTGCAGTAGCATTCTGAGTGCTGGGATTACAGGCATGGACCATCATATGCCCAGCTATATTTAACGCTTTCCATGCTTCATAAAATGTGTATTTATTTTACTAAAAACTTTGACTTATGAACTAGTTTTATTTACATACAGTCAAAATATAACACTAAAAAGTAAACTCACTTATTTCAACTAAGTGACCTATCTATAAATCATAATCCACTACAAGATTTGTAATTATGCAATTCAAACTTGAATACTGCTATTTAGAAATCCAAATGTAAAGAATTATTTACAAGAGTCCAAAACTGTAAAGTAAACCAGAAAAGTAATCAATATACTTTCAGACTTATTTCAAACTACAGTGAAAATCAGAGAAGTCTGCGTTAGTCTTAAAACGCATAGTCAATATGACAAAGAACTATTCATATTTCAGACTATTTAAAGAAATATTGCAGAACCTAAAATTATCTTAAGTATACAAGGATAAATGGGGAAGAATGATGGAAGTTCCATTGCAAGAGAATTCCAACCTCATAAAATTGAGTCTTTTTATATCAAACAGTTCATGTTTTAGAAAACAAAATGGGTATTATCTATATTCTATCAGTCCTCAAAAGAGTTAAGTAGCTACCAAAATGAAGATGGAACCAACTTAAAAGACAGTTTAAAAAAATGTGACGGTAACAGCAGTCATTATTGTCACTAAGAGCAGAAAAAGACAAATCAACAAAAGCCACATTTTATTTAGAACTTTATTTAATAAACCTATTTAGAACGTTTGTTAAAGTTCTCTCATATTATTTTAATAAACCCATGAAGTTTGTAGGATAAATATTATCCCTACTATATGTAAAGATCTTAAAGTTCAGAGCTATAGCTAGAAAGGTTTTATAAAATATTATAGAAATCTATTAATTTTTTTCCTTACTTCTTCTAATCTAGAGAAAATTCTTTTCTTTTTTTTTAGTGGTACTGGGGTTTGAACTCAGGGCTTCATGACTGTAGGCAGGTACTGTAACACTTTAGCCACACCTCTAATCCTTACAGAAATTTCTAATTCAGAGAAGTAAGAACACTTTTAGTGACCATGTATCTTACAAGAATACTTAGTAGGTATAATTAATACTTAAAATAGTTAATGATCTAAGACAAAATTTCTCATATATTAGAGAATTATGTAATACAAATAAAGCACCTGTAATTTAAGAAATAATTACCTGTTAGAGAAGTAAGGCCCATGCAAGTGGCTGCTATGACCACTCCCAACACTGCGGCAGTATCCTCTAATAATATGACATTTGTACTAGGGTCACGACTTTCCATTACTTAATCATTGGGGAGAGAAAGAAGAAACTTTCTGAAAACTTGATACTATCAAAAGATATTTTAATAACTACGAAATAAAATCAAACTATAAATTAAGATAAAATATACAGCAGATCATAATTCTTAAAAAACTATTCAATATAAACATAATTTTTTGGACTAAATGTCAGCAAATTGCTTTCTCAACTTATATAGGCATATACAGAAATCAGTAGTTTACTTAAGTCAAATCCAAGTAAAGTATTCACATTCTCAAATTGCACTACATTTCTCTTGTTTTAAAGGACTGATTTGTTTGTTAGACCCACATGGAAAGATACTAAGATATACTACAAAGCAACAGTACTAGATCATTTTAAGCAAATGAAAGAGGGGAAATTAGTATCTGGCACCTAAAATACATACCATACTTATAAAATGACAATCCTTTGGCCTGAGCACTCCTACGAAGTTCATTTATGGCAACAAGAAGTGTTGCTGAAAGAAAAGTATCGTGTCAGCAAGGAAAAAACTTCATGCCTCCAAACTTTAAAGGTGGCATCTCAAAAGATAGATAAATATGCTTAAATTGTCAAGGTTGGCAAAAAGGAAAAGTTCTATATTAATTGTCGTTAACAATATTCCAAATAATCATTATAATAAAATAAATTCTGTATTTGTAATCCATAATCATTAAATATAACTATAATTAACAGTCTTAATTTACTGAATAGCCACTATCTGGCAGGTACTTCAGAAAACACAACCACTTTTTATCCTCCCAACCTCTCAGGCAGTTGGTGTTATCATCATCTTACAGTCTCTCAAAGATGAAGGTTTCCATAAATATGTACAATTACAATCTATCAGTTAAAATTTATATAATTAAAAGAAATAGATGAAGGGAGTACTGTTCACATAAAATGGGAATGTTTCAGGGGTATACAGAATATGAATACCACAATGAATTAGGCCACTTCATACTAACGTTAGCAGTTCTGTCATAATATTACTAGAGCTGATTATTTCAAAAATTCTGAAGTATTCTTATTGCAAAAAAAAGACAGGCTTCTTCAGAAAATGAGCTTTTAAAAACCTCAATGTAGTTATGTTTTTATGCTCTATTCCAATATTCTTAGCATTATGTGATTCTTAAGAATGAAACATGCTTTCTCCTTGCCCTCTTTCATTTCAATAACTACCATAGTACATATCAAAGTACATTATCATACATTACATATTATAATAGTACATTATCAAAGACTTTCCTCCTTAAATGTAAAGAAAGCTAGGATTCCTATGCCACAGTTTGCTTGCTTCCTTTCCTTCCTGCCTTCTCTTCCTTTCCCTTTCCCCGTCCCTCCCCTCCTTTTTTTTTTAGACTTCCTTCCTCCCTTTTCTTTCTTTATTCTTTTTTTCACTGTCTCCCCCGCTCTGATTTTCTGCGACCCTCGCTCTGTAGCTCAGGCTAGCCTTGAACTCATGATCCTCCTTGCCCCAGCCTCTTGAGTGCTGGTATTACAGACATGTACTACCATTCCTGCCTGCTCCACAATTTTAACAGAATTTATCATACTATAATTAATGCATTGCTGAATACACAGCACTAAACTGAGAATAAAGTAATACTTTGTGAAATACATACCTCCTTCAGATACTAGTGATCCTGCTAAAATACAATATGCCTAGAAAATAAATATTAAAGCATAAATGAAGTGTTTTTACTAAAGAATCATAATTGCTCATGCATAAAGTTGGTAATACCTAAAACAGAAAGGACCTAAGTCCAAGTTCAAGCTAGATAAACTGTAAACAACTCAAATTAAGACAATGAACTACAAACATATTATTTGGAACCTGGAGCTGTAGATACCAGGGGGTGGGTGGGTGGGGGTGTGTGGGTGTGTGTGTGGGTGTGTCAGAGAGAGAGACAGAAACAGAGACAGAGAGACAAAGAGAATATATCACCACTTCCTTACAGTCCCAGACCACTATTCAATTAAATAAAGATGCCAGAATAGCAAAAGAAGGGCTGGGATGTAGCTCACTGGTAGTATTTGCCTAGTATTCGTGAGGCCCTGGGTTCAATCCCTGTACAAAAAACAAAAACAAAGACACACACACAAAAAATGGCAAAAGAAGCTCTAGTCCAAGATATACAAAAAGGGTTAAGCTAGTGACTGAAATTTTCTTAAATTTTTTGTTCAAACTAGGTAATAAAGTCTTTAGAGACAGGGTCTCACTACATAGTCCAGGCTGTCCTAGAACTTGAGATCGTCCTGCCTCAGCCTCCCTAGGGCTGGGATTATAGGAATGCCCTACCACTCCCAGCTCATTACTTAAATTTTTTTAAAAGAAATTCACACAAACATTTATAAAAATTTTAACATACCTTTCTGTTACCACAGGCTTTCCTGAAACAAGAGGTTTGAAATTTTTCAAACACTCTTGTAATTCTTTTAAAGAAACAGATCTTCCAAGGCTAAGTGATTTGACTGAGTACATAAAAATGACAGCAGAATAAGATCTAGAATGCAGGCTTTCTAGCCTCAGTTCAAGCCTTTTCCCACAGAATCTTATAGCTAACCTAAACCATAAATAACATAGTAGCTAAACTCCCAAACTCTTTTTAATTCTTCTACCTCCTTTCTGATTTAATAAAGTTATCACCCAAGAAAAGGAAAAAGCAGAGATCAGAACAACAAAGACTCCAAAATAATATTTAATCAACATAAATTGGGTCTAGTGAAACCATACTCCATTACTAAATGGCATAGAGCTATTAGAAGCTTTAAAACTTAGATGAAAATGTAACTAATTAATCTCTAACTTCAGAGGCTGCTGTCTCTGGAAAGTGATGTACAAATCAGATGAATGCTAGGACAGTAAAGTACTTTATAATATGGCTAAACCTTTTCAGAATGGAGGAAATATGTATTTGAAATGATTTATGGTAAGAAACTGTCCAATAAAGTCTGCAGGATACTAGCCAATAAAATGTAAAAAAGGGCTGGTACAGGCCTCTAAGCGCAGAACTTGGGAGGATGAGGCAGAAGTACTGTAAGTTCAAGGTCATTTGGGTTACATGGTAAGGCTCTGTCTAAAAACTAAATACATAAAAATAAAACAGAATTAAAAATAACCCTAATTTAATAGGCTTATAATTACTAAACTTTTATGGTTTAGCAGGATGCTAAAATGAGACTGATTCTTTCCCATTCTATGACCCAAAACAGGAAAAAAAAAAAGTTACATGTACCTCCACATTCCTAAATGAAGTGCTGCCCCATCTGTTAAAGCTTTACAAAGAAGGCAGACCATACTAGACCACACTCTAGCACTGTATCCACTAGGACATTTAAGAAGAGGTGGAGGTTAAGGAGGCCAAAAGCAAACATTTCTTTGATGAATCCTGCCGAGATTGCCCAGGAGTTTGGAGATCACTGTATCTGATGCACACCTGAATGATAAATCTGCAGACAAGGCTACTGATAATGTTTGTATTGGCAGAATAGATGATTGTGTTTGGGGGAAAAAAAAAACCTTGCACCTTGTGTGAAAAGACTTCTAACACATAGGCCCCAGACACAAAGCCTTAAATAGAACTCTTTAGGAAAGAGATCAAATGCCCAAGAAGCAACTTGGGCAAATGCAGGGCAACTTCAAATATGTCTAGAACTATACCATAAGATGCAGAAGCTGACAGGGGTTGCTACATGACCAGTTTGTGCTTCTCAAAGAAGCTAGTCAGAGCAGCTAAGCAAGAACAGTCCATGAAAGGAAAAGACATTTTTAAACATCTACAAAGGCCAGAAGAAACCAATGTAAGATAACACAGTGTATTTGTAGAATTTTCTTGCTATCCCAACCTTGGACACTGCCTACAAGGTAGAAGAGAAAGTTAGAAGTCTTAGCCAGAGGCAAAGCAGAAGGTAAACCATCCTCCCCTCTTCCCATTCCCCCAGTGCATGCTTCCTACCTCAAGAAAGCATCAGATAAGAAAAGGACATGCTTTAACTTTAAATGCTGTTCTAACTTAGACTAGTAACATGGGCCTGGACATTTTAATTACTGAAATGAGATTAATCTTGGAAATAAAAATGAGCAAGTCTTTTTGATCTTCAGCATTAACTGAAGATTTTAATAAAGGAGGTCAGGCATAAAAATTGTACCTATAGAGATCCTCCTGTTCATTATGACCAAATTTTATGGACTTAGAGGTCATGTCCAGTCATATTCTAAGTAACACAACTACAAATACATAACACTGTATTACACAGTCAAAAAGGCTTGTTATTCCTGTTGTTTAATACCAACGTGACAAAGGCATTGTACTGTGCTCAATCACTATGACAATTCCTTCAAAACTGAGGATCAAAACAGGGAGGATCACCCATAGAAGGGATTCCATTGGTTGAGGATGAAGCAATCCCATGACTCCATGGTACCAAGACAGTCCTGCACCCATCATGAAAATACCAACACCACTAATTAGTGAAGAAATATAGCGCATATTTGAAAATCCATACCTGAAAGAATAAAAAAAGATAAAAGTTTACAAAATAAAAAGTTACTTTTGAGTTACAGTTAATAGGTTAATTAAAAAGAAAACAAAACAACTTAGACTATGAAAATATTATAGCCTTATATTTAAATAAAATGTAAGTGTCAAGCTCAAATATAAAGCAATACATAAAGTGGAAAAATCTGTAAGATATTTGAAAGTACATAAAACTAAAGCAAATACTTAATTCAGATTATTTTCTAATCCTTTTTTGGATAGCCTATTTTGATTTAGTAGAGCTACTTAACTATTATGTTTCACAGATGTTGGTAAAATTAATCTTTGTAAAAAATACATTAAGATGTTTAATGAACAGAATAACACTTAAATTCTTTTGTACTGCAGTTTCTAATTGAATATTTTGGTTTTGTGGTGCAGTCAATCTATGATTTATATTACCTATAATTTGATGCTCAATAGTAAATAGTTTTAACACATATAATTTATTGCTGGCTCTGGGTAGTTTAGCACACAGCAACTGTCAATTATTACTAAAACCAAGAACTTCTGCTTTCTAGGGTAATTTTTAAAATTCTCAGTTTTCTTCCCAAGCAACTTCGGTAAAAATGTACCAATACAATATTATTAAGGGAACTCAAAAATATCATAAGCCATAGGAGAAAAAAAAAATCACTTATTCATAAAAATAATCCCTGGGAAATTCACTCCCCAACCCTACTGTACCCTTCGGGCACATGCAAATTCAAACAAGAATTCTTAATTGAAACTGTTCTTTGAATTATTTTTTTTGCAAAGATATATTTTTGTCATAAAGAATTCCCTGTTTATAGATGTGACAATGTTTCATCAGTTTGACTTAGAAAAATTTACTTTTTCCTAAAATATTCCCCAAAGTAATATGACATTTATTTAAGTCAAAGTAAATTAACATCTAAATTAAATAGTATTATGTTTTTGTTCTCACGGCATTTGCAGGTTCTTACTGAAAATTTTTACTATGTAGATCTGCATTAATCCAATATGCTAAGCCACTAGCCACATGTAGCTATTTATATTTAAATTAAAAGTAAGGCCTGGCGCCAGTGGCTCACATGTGTAATCCTAGCTACTCAGGAGAAGGAGCTCAGGAGGATACCAGTTCAAAGCCAGCCCAGGCAAATAGTTCACAAGACTCTATCTCAAAAATCCATCACAAAAAAAGGACTGGTAGAATGGCTCAAGGTATAGTCCCTGAGTTCAAACCCAAGATACTCAAAAAAAGTAAATACAGTATAAAATTTACTCAGTTACGTTAGTCACATTTCCAGTGTTAGTAGTCAGTGATTACCATATTGGACAGATATAAAATAATTCCATTATTGCAGAAAATTCTATTGGGTTATAGTAAACAAAAAACCTAAACTTTAAAAATTTACCCTCTGATTTAAAGTCTTTTGTATATAAAACTGGGCAGGAAAAAAAATTTTTTTCCCCTGGAGACAATAAAACAATGATGTATGACTAGAGAATTAGCTGTTCTCTATAAAAGCTTATTGATAATTATAGGCTATTCAGAGTGTGTTATATATAACAGGAGTGCCTGCTTGGCAAGTAAGGAAAGGTATTTAGACAGTATACAGATGGACACCTTCATAGAAATGAAAGTACATGTTTTGGGCCTTAGCATTGATGAAATTGTATTAATGAAGCTAGTTAAAATGATGCATGTGGAATTCAAACATTTTACATGGTTGTTAGTAGATGCAACAAAAATAAATATCTCTCAAATAATTGATGTGATTCAAAATAATATATTCTAAAACTATAGTCATTTTATAAGTGTGAAACTTTGAGTTATTAACAGAGTATGTCTCAACCACGATAAAAAGATTAAAGTAAGTTAAATATGTATTTAATAGAAGTTATTACCAACATTTTAGAGTGGGTTGCCTATCTTTATAAATCTGAAGTCTGTGTTTAGTTGAACCAAAAACAACCAGAACTCTAAGCTCAGAATATTTGCTTTGTTATTAATTATCAAATATGGAGAAGATAAGATCTCCATGCTATGTTACAAAGCATAAAAATAATTTAAACTGCATTTTCAAAGTACACCTTTAATTTACTTTGACACAGTGGTGAGTCCTGCATTTTAGATACTACAGTGGAAGAAATGATCAAATCTTTCACAAACTGCAGATATATAAACTGCAGGAGATTTTTGCAATTCAGTTGCTTTTATTTCACTGATGTCACCAAAACTAATGGAAACAAAATAAAGGCAATATCCTTACGGATGAGTAGGATCTGGTGTCTGAACAGACTTACTGATGCCCAATGCTAGTAAACCCTATGGAGAAGAAGGAAAAAGAATAAATAATCACTAGCAAAATTGACAATGACTACACCAATTTGGAGGGTACCAGGTTACAATAGTAAACACTGAACACAAGCATGTCCAATGGCCCAGCAATTCTGGTTCACAGTACTTAGAAAAAATAAAGATAAACCCAAAGGGGTTCAAAACAAAACTATTTATAAAGATGAAAACCAAAAAGCCATCTAAAAATCCACGAGCTGGGAAAGAGAAAACAAATGATAAGCTATAAATTACTTCTGCAGACTTTAAAAGGAGGAGGTTGGGATAGAGCCTTCTGTATTGACATGGGAAATGCTCCTAAACTGTCATTAAGTGGAACAGGAGGAGAAAAAACAAGTTAGGAATAGTATGTACAGAACATAAAAAAAAAAAAGCTTAAGTTCTGTAGTTTTTATAAAGTACCTATCACATAAAGCACAGGAAGTGGTCTGAAAGAACACATTTAACTATGTTTATAACTCTCAGGAAAGTTGTTTAATTAGGGTAGTCTGGAGTATGTGATTGTTTTATAATAATGTACAGTCAGTACAAACAAAAAGTAGAGTCTAACCAGTACCAATGACGTATTGACCCACACCCTTCTAACACACATCAATATATGTAGGGCAGTGACTGGGGAGTAGGAGGAAATAAAGATGAAGAAGTTGTTCTAACATTTTATTTCTTTGCTGGGGGTATAGCTCAGTGGTAGAGTACTTGCCTAGCATTCACAAAGACCTGGGTTTTATCCCTAGAATTTTCCTCCCTATTTCCCTCCACAAAAAAGATTTTGTTTCTTAAAAAAAAAAAAATCTAAAATAAATATAGCAAATTACTAAAATGTGTTTAATCCTATTTGCCAGATTTCCAGACTTTCCTCCCCTTCCTCCCTTCTCACTTGCCTTCATCTTTTCTTCCTTTAGCTTCTAAGTTTTATCTTTTGTTAAAGAGTTATTCACTGGAATCTCTTAATATTAGTATGCTTGTTTCCAGTAAGGCCTTTCTTTTCTAATTTGATGTGAATTTAGAAATCTAGCCAGGTGTAGCAGCTCACTTCTGTAATTCCAGGTACTTGGGAAAGACTGGGAGGATCATGTAACAGGCAAAAAGTTAGTGAGACCCCACTTCAACAAAATAAGCCAGGTATGGTAGCAGGCACCTATCATTCCAGTTATGAGAGAGGGCTTAAGTAGAAGGATGGCAGTAGTAATGCCAGCTCTGGCAAAAAACAAAACCCTATCTGAAAAACAACCTACAAGTAAAAAGGGCTAGAGGAGCAGCTCAAGTGATAGAATACTTTTTTTGTTAAGTTCAAGGCCCTGAGGAAAAGCTGCAGTACTGCCAAAAATAAAAGCTATCCCAGCTGCTTGGGATGTGGAGTTAGGGGAATCATGGCTTGAGGGCTGGCAGCCCAGGTGAAAAAGTTAGTGAGACCTTATCTGAAAGAGTGGCTCACGCCTGATCCTAGTTACTTGAGAGGTTGAGATCTGGAGGATCAAGGTTTGAGGCCAGACAAGACATATCTGCAAAATAACCAGATCAGGGCTGGCGGACTGGCTCAAGTGGTAGATTGCCTACCTCGCAAGTGTGAGGTCCTGAGTTCACACTACCTAATAAGAATACAAGGTCTCTGAATGAATTCTCAATGGTATGAAATAATCAAAGAGGTAATGATTCTAGATAACCAAATTCTTCACAGATGAGGTTTCCTTGTAAATTATAAGACATTTAAATTTTTCTAGCAAAATATGTAAAGAATAAACCACCCTGAGAATGGTTAAAATGAAATATACTGGATTTTTATGTACTCATATTAGAAATTCTACACCAAATACACAGAATATTAGGAGTTTTTGCTACTGGATTTAAATCACAAATACACGGAGCATGACTTTTCAATAAATTAAGCTAAGAGTACATCAAAAGGAACATATAACTATCTTAAACCTGTACATTAGAAGTCATTAATTCACATTATGCTTAAATATGTGTGCATATATGTGTATTTATAATCTTTAGGAAATATTCAGTGAGTATTCAATTACTTTAAAAAGTCTTACTATTCAGTTTGACGTGCAATAAAGTCTGGAATACCCATCAATTATTTTACAAGTTGAATATGTAGCATATTTATTAGTTCTTATAAAAATCGGACATCACAGCTTATCTTAATCTTGTTCTCTCTCAGAGGTAGGGTAGCACAACAGTTGTATTCATATGCTTCCTGTTCTGCACATTTATAAAACATACACACATGCATAAATAACCAATAGTTTCCGACACAGTGAGCACTAATATATTGTGGCTAAGAAGTACTACCAATGCTGCACACTCCACAATCAACCGTCCATTTTCTGGCACTTCTTCAGTACCATACTATCACAGGGCTGCCTACTGCTGCCTTGGCAGATCTTTCTAGTTGTTTTACGTGTATATGACCTGCTTACAAGTCTTTGTCTAAAAATTGCTACACTGCAAACACAGGGGCTCAACAATTCATGAGTAAATATTAACTGATATGCTGTATATCACTTAACAGAAAAGTTTTCTCAAGTAAACTGTCAGAGAAATTATGAAATTAAATTAACATTAGAAACACAGGTCTAATTTCAAAGTTGGTTGTGCTATCATCTCTCAAGAATAAAAAATATTATGGCATAAAATGTTATAATGAATTAAAAATTTTTTAATGTTATTATAGATCTCAAAAGAAACAGTTTTCAAAAGAACATGAGAAATTAATTTCCATCTATTCAGTGAGGCTCAGTAAAAATCTTTTTCATCAAAGCCTTTTTGAAAACTTTATTTTATGGGACTTTTCTAATGTAGGTGGATCGAACAATTCGAAAAACCTGAGAGATCATTTCAATAAACTCATCTATCACTAAGCTTCAATAACTATAAATACATGACCAAATCTGTCTTATCTATGTCACATAGACTCCCTCACAGACATTTTGAAGTAAATTCCAAGTATCATACCATTTCATTTTTACATATTTTGGATGACTACACCTTCAGAAAATAAATGCATAAGGTAATTATCATACTTTTAAAGAATAAAACTAGAAAAAGTAATTTATAATTTTGAGTTATATCAAATATCTACTCACTAATGACATTTTCATGTACGAAAATTGTTTTGAGATAAAATTCATACAATGAATGCAGAAATTTTGAATGTTATGATTCTGTGTTTTAATAAATGCACACAGCTCTGTAACATATTCCTATCAAAATTGAACCTTACTGGGCCTATAATCCTAGCTACTTATGAGGCAGAAATCAGTAGGCTCACAGTTCAAAACTAGCCTGGGCAAATAGTTCAAGTGACCCTATCTCAAAACAGAAACCTAACATAAAAAAAGGGCTGGTGGAGTGGCTCAAGTGACAGAGCACCTGTGTCTAGTAAGCATGAGGCCCTGAGTTTGAACCCCAGTACTGCCCAAAAAAAAAAAGGCAGAATTTTTCCATCACCAGAAAGTTCTTCTGTGCCTCTTTTCAATCTTCCCCTACATCAGAAGCAACCGTTTTTCTGACTTCTGAAATCAAAGTTTAAAGTTAAATTCTACCACATGTTCTTTTGTGTTCATCTTTTCAGTACACATATATGTATTTATATGCATGTATGTTACTAATTGGATAAGTAGTTCATTCCTTTTGATTGCCATGTTCGTGTTCATTCCATTACATGACTGGACCACAATTTGTTTTTCCACTCTGCTGTTCATGGTCACTGGGTTGATTCTAGTTTTTTGGCCATTGTAAGTAAAGTTGCTAAGAACGTTTTCATACAAGTCTTTTATGGACATTTCACTCATTTCTCCTGAGTAAATACTTAGGAGTAGAATTGCTGGGACACAGGATAGGTGACATGTCTACAGGAGACTGCCAATCATCTGCAGGAGTATACTATTTTACCCTCTACCAGCAATGTCTGAAAGATCTGACAGCTCTGTTTCTACACCAACATTTTATTGTCAGGCTTTCTAATTTTATTCATGACAGTGTATGTATAAAAGTGTCCTGTTGTGGTTTTAATATATATTTCCTGATGAATAATGGTGTTAACACTCTTTTCACATATCCATTAATGTATATTTATTTGTGAAATAATTGTTTGAATATTTAGCTTAAAAAAAAAATTAGAAGGGCTGGAGGTGTGGCTTAAGTTGTAGAGTATCTGCTTAGCAAGCCCAAGCCCAAGTTCAAACCCTAGTACTGCAAACAAACAAACAAAATGGAAAAAAAAAAAAAATTGATAAAAGTTCTCTTGACACTGAGGAGTCCTTCATTTTTTCCAGTCTTTTCTTCATGTGGTTTTCATATGGCTATTTTTTGTTGTTACAAATTCAAAATTGATTGTTCCCTTTGCAGTGTATAACATGCTAGTAACTCTATACTGTGAATTTTTCTTATCAGACATATTTTTCAACTCTAAAGGCTCCATTTAGTACCTTTTTCTTACCTTCTTATGGAGGTAATTTCCCTTTAATCCAAAAACATAGCTGTAATAACTGTTTACTCTCTGCTATTTATATCATCTGTCCTTTGAGTTTGTTTTATAGAGTGATTTTTCCCCTTGTTATGAGTCAAATTTTCCTGCTTTTTGGATTTCTAGTCATATTTTTATTGGATATTAAACACTGTGTATGTTATACTAAGAGTTTGAATTTTGTTATCTTTTTTTAAAGAGAGTAGGATTTTATTGTGGCAAGTAATTAAACTACTTGCAGATCAGCTCGATCCATACCTTCAAGTTCCGGATAATTTAGCTCTAAAACTTGAATATATTCCAGCACTGGAGCTCCCTGATTGTTCTCTGCCCAGATTAATGCTCACACCTTATACACATGTAGCTTAACATCCGGCAAAGACTCAGCTCAACGAAATGCCTGTGTAGACTTACACAGACTTCTGCCTATGTACACAGATTTCCGTCCTCTGTGGAACTCCACCTTAATTTTTAGCCACTTCAGAAATTGTTAGCAATAGTGGCAAATGCTTGTTTGCATTCTTTCCTTACTTTTGATAATAAGTTAGCTGAGATCTCAGGTTTAATTTTTAATTAATATAACTCTTATTCCTTATCATTCTATTATTATTTTAAACTTTGTCCTAAATATTCTCTTTTTTCCTTCCCTTCCTCTCTCCCCTCCCCTTTCCTTCTTTTATTGAAGTGCTGGGAGCAAATTCAGGTGTTCCCACATACAAGGCAAGCACTCTGCCACTGAGCTACAGCACCAGCCTTAAATATATATATATATATATATATGTATATATATATATATACACATATATGTATATATATATATACACATATATATACACACACACATATATATACACACACATATATATACACACACACATATATATATATACACATATATATATATACACACACATATATATATATACATATATATATATATACACATATATATATACACATACACACACATATATATATGTATATATATTTTTATCTTTCATTGTAAATTTTTCCAAATCTGTTCCAACATAACTGAAGTGTAAATAGTAAACACTGAAAAGCTTGAAAATGTGAAATGATAAGTAAAAAGTTTTATAGCATTATTTTAAAAGTCCTGGGTATTTCATATTCACAATTTGGGACAAAGAGAGTTTAAAAGATATTTTAATTCTTAAAAAACATCTTTTCATTTGCAAAGTAAAGCAATTCAAGCCACTAGTCTAATGTGAAAGCATTTTAAACCACTGCATATCACTATTTTATATCTTTATTCAAAAACCTTAAATTTATTCATTCTAACAGTCATTAAGACCACATTAAGCCAAGTTTCTACTTAATGCAAGAGTCTCTTCTACAAGAGCCTGTAACCAAACACTTAGTAACTGATAATCTTATACATTAACATTCCATTAGAAGTCCTTAAATCAAAACAACCTACTATAAAACACTATTATATTTCTGTGTACAGCTGTCCCTCAGTATCATTGGGGATTAGCTCTATGGCCACTGGAGGATATTAACATTCTTGGATGTTCAAGTTCCTTATATAAAATAACAGTATTTCATATACTCTACAAAACCCTTATACATCTTAAATCATCTCTGCATTACTTCTCGTGCCTAATACAATGTAAATGCTATACAAAATTGCTAAACTGTATTGTTTAAGGAATAATGACAAGGAAAAAATCTGTATATGTCAATACAGACATAATTTTTTCTGATTTTTTTTTTTAATTCACGGTAGGTTGAAGCTAAGGGTGTGGAACCCATGGATGCATAACCCAGAGTACAGAAAGTCAAATGTACTTCATTTCTCAAAAGTAAAACAATTTACTTTTTTTCCAAAAGCCAACAATTGGAATCATTTTTTAATAGATGAACTTTTAGACAAAAGCCTCAAAACATTACTTTAATAACAACAACAAAATAAAACCCTCTTCTCCTCACCTGATTACAAGTATCAGATAATGAGTGTATAGCTTCTGAGAACATACTTGCTGAACCGGTGTAAATCCAAGCAAGAAATTTAAAGAAGCAGTTTAAACCATTGCTGGAGAGAAAGGGGACAATTTAGCATTGATTTGAATTAAAATTTTCCACCAAAAACTTATTCTATATTCCACCTTGTTAAAAAAGTAAACTAAAAACAACTTACTGTTCAGTTAAAATTTTCTTTTTCTTTTTTTTTTTTGTGGTGCTACTATGGTTTGAACTCAGGGCCTCACTCTTTCTAGGCAGGTGTTCTACCAATTGAACCACTCCACCAACACTTTTTTTGTGTTGAGTATTTTCAAGATAGGATCCCGTGAACCACGATCCTCCTGACCTCACCTCTAGAGTAGCTAGGATTACAGGCGTAAACCACCAGGGCCCTACTTTGTTCAAGTAAAATTTTGAAAAAGCATAAGATTATGTACTCAAATGAGGCAGTACTACATGTTGAAGTTTTTTTCTTCCTCACACTCTACAGGCTATTTCCCCAGATAATCTTAACTATTTCTATGGCTTTAATTATCAACTGTAAACTAAAAATCTGTGGCTGTTAATCTCTAACCTACATCTCTCTCCTGAACCTCAGACCAAAATATATTAAAAATAATATTTACTAAGTACATATTATATATCAGGTACTATGCTAACCAGTTTACATATATCATATACAGTCTTCCAACACGAAAAACTGCAAATACTACTCCCATTTTCCTGGTAAAAAGAACTAATCCTGTAGGCCATCTCCACCTGGGTTCCCTATAGATACCTCCAACTCAAAAATAAGCTCATTTTTTCACTCTCACTCTGCCCTCTTTCCGATATTCCTCTCAGTGAATAAATGGTGCAGTATTTACAACTGTTCCATGTCAGAAACTTGGAAACCATTCTTGTCGACTTCTAAGTACTACTTCCTGAACCTGTCCAAGTCTCTCCATCTGCTCCACTTACTATTCTCATTAGGATATCATCCTCCTCCCCTGTCTATATTATTATAAATGCCTTCCTCTAGTTAATGCCTCACCAATCCTTCAAGAATGTTTTGTATCTTTGTATTTCCCTATCCTATTGAAGTGTCTGATGCATATTTTTAAGAAATAGGCCAAGTGCTGGTGGCTCATGCCTGTAATCCTAGCTATTTGAGAAGCAGAGTTCAGGAGGATTGCTGTTCAAAGCCAGCCCCAGGCAAATAGTTCAAGAGAATCTCTCTTGAAAAATATCCAACACAAAACAGGGATGGAGTGGCTCAAGTGGCAGAGTGCCTGCCTAGCAAATGTGAGGCTCTGAGTTCAAACTCCAGCGCAAAAAAAAAAAAAGAAAAGAAAAAGAAATAGAAGTCCTGGTGAATTAATAGAATTAATGCTATTGTAAGTCTAAAATAGGTTAATCAGAAAAATGAATAATAAAAGATCAACAAAATAAGAATCAAGATGACAGAGCATTTCAAAAGACATCAACTACATTCTTCTATGGTAAATAGGAGAAAAATAACAAACACAAATATATTCTTCAGTAGCTATAATCTAGGTTGGTTTGTTTACTCTAAAAATAACCTTGGCCAATCTAACCTAAAAAAACAAAAGAGTTCTACAGATTCCAATGAAAGTAAGAGAGGTTGTCAGTTAGCATCTTAAATGGTTATTAACCACATCAAAAATACACAGTGCACAAGCATGAGTATCTACATGGACTCATACTCCTCCCCATCGCTTCACTGACAGCTCTACAGTTACTCAACTTCCTCGTACAACAATGTAAGCCTCTAACTCTGCAGGCAGCTACCAAATAATGAATTTGTATACTTAAGGATATATACATTAAAAGGAATATGCATCTATTTTTTAATACTTACATGCAAATGGCAACCATCACCACTTTTCCTGGTCCCTTAAAGAACACTGATGCTGTTCCAGAGCGTGGCTGTGAAAAAAAAAAAAAATTCCAAAAACTTTCAGAGAAGCACTGTAACTGGTGACTTGGACACACCAGAATATTTCTCCTCTACTAAAACCTCTAAACTAGGCCTATTTATTTAATTCTTTTTCTCCAAAATTGCCTCTCTAAAAAAGCAGGCAGATAGGAGTTGCAAATCCATCTGGGTACTTTTCCAAAATCTTAATTGCTTATTTTATTTCCTTGTAATTGATGTCCTGCCTGCTTCCAGAAAGGATCTGCGTTGGCTACATAGGAACTAATAAAGTGAAAAAAAAATTGGGAACTGAAATTTATACACTCTAAAATGAGCAATATCTGAAATTTTAAGAAAGGAACAGCCAAAGCTATCAAGTTTGCTACTCTATCTCCTGTCAGTTCTCTCAAGACAAAATCCCTCAAGTGAAAATAGTGTGTTTAATTCCAGAACAGAAAGGGCATAAAACAAGTCAGGAAACATTCAGGAAAAATATCTTCTTGAGAAAATTTCTTTTGCTGTTCCTTGAATATATACTTTCTGGGGTTTTTTTCCCTCATACTTTTTCCTCCCCCTGGTATGCTATCACCTTCCACTGCAATCTAAGTTTTACCCATTCTCTTCCATGTCACTCACAAGCTACTCTAATAAAGGCTATAGAAAAGGGGAGGACATGTTGCATTAATTGATCAGAAATAATAACAAGGCAACAAGGAAATCTAGCAAGATAATCAAAATCCAAAAAATAAAAAGATCACAGGAAGTCAAGAGCCACAACCCTCTTGGGAAACAGCCTGTAAAACCTATCCATAAATTCCATAATAAAAGCAGCTGGAGAACTGCACTTTTTTTTTTTTAATAGATCAGGATAGCAAAATGTTGACAATAATTAAAGGAGGATATCCAGTATTCATCTTGGTATATATCTAAAAAAATTGCAATTAACAAATTTCTTTTGTATTGGGACAAGTATAGAAAATTATGACAGATATCAGAGAGGACTACCAGAAAGAGCAGCATAAATTACTCAAAGCACACTGGTTTACTTCAAGGAGATACTATTATTATAGAGATAAAATATATTAAGAGAAAATAAAGGTACTTCTACTGTTCTAAAGAACTATGCTAAGAAAGTCACAGAATTAGAATCCTAAGGGAAGCAACAAGAAAACATTACATATTTGAGAGAAAATGTATTAAA
Organism: Castor canadensis; assembly: GCF_047511655.1. Classification (NCBI taxonomy): domain Eukaryota; kingdom Metazoa; phylum Chordata; class Mammalia; order Rodentia; family Castoridae; genus Castor; species Castor canadensis. Next base: position 121,158,232 of record NC_133394.1, read on the forward strand.
TGGACAATGAGAAATTAGATTATCAGACAGGGAGCCTCTGTAATGCTGTTGGCAGACCCAGGACATTGTGATATTTTATCTCTCACTACTGGAGATCCTGTGAGACAAAGAACAAAATAGAGAAAGAAAAGTGTCTGGGTCAGAGATTAAAAAAAAAAAAAAAAAAAAAAAAGTAATTAGGCATTTAATTGCAGCAAACAGGATCACCCTTATATGTACTGGAGAAAGAAAGCCACCACCTTCTGTGAAAGAGCAAGCTTTTTAAAAGGATAGGACAATAGTAGAGGGAAATAAAATGCAAGTTTTATCCAATTGCCACACAAACAAAATGGAAAAGTGAGAGAGAAAGAACCTATTTAAAACCTTGAATATTCAAAAGCTGAGGAGTAGTCAGTCTTCAAAAAGCCTCAGATTTCAGAAATCAGCAGCTAGTACTGAAACATTTAGTGAGGATGACTGTCCCTGTGAGATGGATAAAGAGCTGTGTCTCTTCCCAGGAGGGAGATGTCACTGGCCTAAGTTATTCCACAGCATGAGGTAGCAACAGTGGCCCTTACAGCACAGGAGTGGTAACTCTGGCTCACAAGACATCTGAAGGCTCTATCACCTTCAGTCCACACCTTCATTGCAGCACTGGGTGACAGAAAGACAGGGCTCAAGGGGAAACAGAAATTAAGACGTCTTGAATTTAATAAATGCGATGTAAAATCACAGAAAAATGAGATTTAACTAGAGTTGTCATCATTACCGAATTTTAAATTTTGTGAAAAGGAAGCAGTGTCTCCAATCCAATGCCACCAAGAGACAAGACAACTGACACAGATAGCCTTTCCCCCTAGATCTGGCATTAAGTTTTTTTTTTTTTTTTGCTCGGCAGGCACTGTACCACTTGAGCCACTCTACCAGCCCTGGCATTAGTTTCTTGATAGCAGAGCCCTCCCAGCCAAGTTTCAATGGAAAGTCAACTCTAGCGATAGACTGCTTAGCATCCTGGAGGTGTTGATAACTTTGTTAAGAGTCATTTCAGTGCAATGGTGGGATGAAAGCCCAGTTGGACTGGGTTCAGGGTAGAAGAGGTGGGATAATGAAGGTAAATTTTCTATTTTTGTCCCAATATTAATCCTTTCTAAGAGGGAGAAAAATATATTATTTTAGCACATGTATCTGTAAAACTCAGTAAAGCTGGTAATGAAAAAATGAGGCACTTTAATCAAATTATACGTATGTTCCTTCATTATGAAGGGATTAGGTCCTGATAAAACCCACCGCAAATTAAAATATTATAAACTGAAAATGTATTTACTACATCTAACCTTCCAAACATTGTAAGCTTAGCCCAACCAACCGTGAATGTATTCAGAATACTTAGATTAGCCTTCAGTTGAACAAAATCATCTAACACACAGTCTGTTTTATAACGAAGTGTTGAATATCTCATATATTTTACTGAATACTGTACTGAAAGTGAAAAACAGCATGGTCATAAGGGTATGCTTCCACACCATCAAAAAAGTCAATAACTGCAAACTGAACCATTAGGTGTACGTCTGTACATCTAATTTCCTATGTAGTGCTAGGCAAGATCAAAAGCTGAGGAGTGAGGAGTGAAGAGTGAGACTGTAGGAAGTTTGGGAAAAGAGGAAAAGGTATGCTCTCTAGTTATTTTACCCAGTGAAAGAATGACTGTATTGTGGAAACTTAGCAAGACTGTCAAATAATATTGAGTATCCACAGCCTTTGTAGAGTCAAATGATAAGGAACAATCAAACCAGCTGTGTAATTTTCTCTTCCAAGGGCTGAGCTTCTGGGGCAAAAAAAAGGAGAGCTGGCAGAACATTTAACCAGAGTTAGGAGAAAGAGTGAGAACAAAGGACATTAAAGCTATATTTGAGGGACATAAACTCTTGCTAAAACCTAAGAAAATAAAGTCTTTTGTCTATATCTGCATGATTAGGAAGCCTAGGAAACTTATATCCCAATTCTGTTTTTTAACTTCAAGAAAACCAAACAGAAACAAATAGACAATAATTCCATTAATTACAATGTGCTCAAAATCTTGAATGACTACCACAAACATGACAGAATTTCACAATGGATTGATACTAGGATTTTGTTGTGTAAACTTAAACACATATTATTAGAAAGATAGCCTTACCTTGGTGTTTCCCAAGAAGTCTCTATATTCTTTTAATATCTTTTGGTTTCTAAACAGCCCTATAGGAATTAGAAAATAAATTTAGGTCATACGTATTACTGATACATATCATTGACAGACAGTTTAGATGAACAAAACTACTTTTTTTGGTGGGGGGAGGGATGGGGACAGGACACTGGAGTTTCAACTCAGGGTCTTGTGCTTGCCATTTGAGACATGCCCCCAGGCCTTTTTTACTTTGGTTAGTTTCAGGATAGAGTCAAGTTTTTTACCCAGGGCCAGCATCAGACTGCAATCCTCCTACCTATACCTCCCACATAGCTGGAATTACAGACACGATACATCCTGCCCAGTTAATTTGTTGAGATGGTGTCTCACTAACTTTGTACCTGGTCTGGGCCTTGAACCATAATTCTCCTAATCTCCACCACCCAGGTAGCTGGGATTATAGGTACCTGCCACTGGCTCCTAGCATTAATTACTCTTTCAAAACCACAAAAACAAATAATGAAAACATTAAAACAGCACTGGCAAACATTTTTTTGTAAAGGGCTAGACAGCAAATAGTTTATGCAATGAAGGCCAAGAGGCAATATAAAGGAAGATACTTAGATAATAAGAGAAAACAAATATCCATAAATATTTCTGATGAAATTTAAAATATAATAAAAACATGTGAGTATAATTCTTTGTAACTCAAGGCCTGCTACTAAGCTGGGGGATACAGGGGCTTGAGATAATATTCACTTCACTGGAGCTCAAAGTTAATATGTCTTTCATTTCCTCAAAATCAAAACTGATTACAACTGGCATTTGTTAATGATGAGATTTTACATCTTTCATATTTGACTATCCCTTCTCTTATAGATAGGTACTACCAAATACCAGGAATTAGTATTCTAGTGAGTGTCTAGTACTCTCATGAGTGTAAGATTTTATTTAACTTTTTTTAACACACAATCACCAACTGTCCAACTACCAAAAACTTAAGCTTCCAAAATCTCTTGATATAGATTCTGCATGAAGAGCCAGGAGTTGTTCTACATGAGCCACTCAGGACAGAAATCCTTTTTAGAGCATATGGCTTTAAATGAATATATTCTTTACATTAAAAGCATTTGTAGAAATTTATTAAACTCTTCTTTGGTATATGCCCTTTAACAAGTCATAATACAACATGTGAATAATTTCTAATTAAAGGTTTGTGGATGCTCCTCAATGCACAATTCAACAGGTTGTGAAATATGGGAATTTTCTCTGCACTTTTAACTAGGTCTGAAAAACACTTCTGGAACTACAGGCTGGGCTTAGAAAATGGAACTACTGCAGAATTCTTCTGTTTTTAACAATGTAGGAAGGGCATAAATCACAATGGCCTTACTTGTGGTTCAAACGATGAATCAGAATAAGCTTTACATTTAAGTACTATTTTGCCTTACAATTTTACACTGAATGCATTAAGATAAACCCAGTTCGAAGCACCATTTAATTTTCAAAACCACTCAGTATTTGATAACAGTGACTGATCAGGGTTTCTTATTTAGAAAAAAATCCAATCTTGGATATTTAAATTTTGAACTAAAAACTGCAATTAATCTGTTAAGCCATTGGAATGCTTTGTAGTAGGTAAGTCAGAATAAGTGGTTTCTATTTCTGACAAAAACTTCACAGAATAGTAAAAATTGTTAAGCCTACAAGACTGAATAGTTCACTGTTGACCCTCCTGATTCACTAACAAATGACAGATTCAGGTTCTGACTAATGACAACTATATTATGCAAAGTATCTACTGATAAGTCTTGAAACATCTTTACCTTTGCACAACCTTGTAAATCTATCCAACTAAGGCCTTTTCTGTTCCACACAGAAAAATATTTTTACCAATATCAGCTATGCACATTTTAGCAGACTCTACTGAATTGGTATTTTCGTATCTTCTTTGAAAATAATGACAGCCTGTGGTCCCCATAGTAAGTCTTCAGTTGTACTGACTTAGCACTGACTCCTCAAGCAATAAGGACTAAGTAGTATCTGTGTGTCTGCCAACTCATCAGGAGCCACAGAAACTTATCAAAATCACTTACTTGCCTTGTCTTTAGCTGACTATTGATGTCATTGGTAATGTCCTCAACTCTTCAACAAACTGGTGTTATTTAAAAACTGTTAGTCCTGACCATATTTCTTCAACTGGCCTAATTAAACATGATTTAATTAACTCCCATTATAAAACAGCTTTCTTGGCAAACAAATGAGCCACTAAGAGACTGAAACTTGTTGCAGCCTCCATTTTTTTACTTTTGGGAAGAAATTATACCATGATGGTATTCCATTTAAGATATTTAATATTTATGTGAGTTGGGATTACTGTAATGAGTGATCAGTTTTACATATATTGCATTATTTTAAGTCAGCTTTAGTCTCATTGCATAGTAAATGCAGTGCTTTGCCATCTAATTAAAAACAAAATACTGAGGCTAGCTCAGGGCATAAGTTAGCAAAACCTTATCTCAACTAAGATACCATGTATGATAGTTAACTTCTTTATCCCCAGCTACACAGAAGGCATAGGTAGAATGATTATAGTCTGAGGCCAGTCCTAGGACAAAATGATAAACCCTATCTGAAAAATAACTAAAACAAAAGGACTGGAGAAATGGTTTAAGTGGTAGAGTGTCTGCCTAGTGAGCATGAGTCCAAACATCAGTTTCACCAAAAGAATTAAAATAAATTAAAAAACCCATGCTCAGCTGTGACTTATATGATACTACTCTTCTAATTGACAAGGTAGGTATGCACTATTTAAAAAAATTAGAACTGTGTTACTACATTTTGTGTGCACTGAGCAAGAGTATAGACAGGAGCACCACACACAGCCTCTCACTCAGCAAAGTGAGAGTGGAGCTACTCACTCTGCTGATGGTAGTACAAAGGCAGCAACAGACAATATGTAAACAAATGTTTATACGTGCATTCTGAAATTTAAAGTTCATTAATTTTCATGTGTCATGAAATACTCTTTAGTTTTTTGTCAGTTATTAAAAATCTAAAATTCCTTACATGTAGATTATCCAAGATAGGCAGCAGACAAGATTTGCTCAATAGACCATAATTTTCTAGTGCTGCTGGCTAATGAAGACAGATTCCACAGCATCAACAAAAGTTTAGGAAGAGTCAAAGACATAGATTTTTATAAGCTATTCAGAAAGCCTCCTCTTATAAAATTGATTAATCTAATATTTAAAACTATAAACTAAACCCCACAGGATTGGTAAGTACTTTCAGAATTAGACTTGACAAAAATGAGTAACATTTGGACACTGACTCTAATATAGAAAACCAAAAGATCCTTTATGTCCTCTTTAGTAAAAGGAACTTAAACCAAAAATAGTTCCTCATTCACCATAAACAGTTGGCTTCATCCCAGGGATGCAGGGATGGTTCAATATACACAAATCATTAAGTGTAATACAGCATATGAACAGAAGCAAAAACAAAAACCACCTGATCATCTCAAAAATGCAAAAAAAAAAAAACCCTCGATAAAATTCAACACCATTTTGTGATAAAAGCTGTGATAAAACTAGGAATAGAAGGAATGTATCTCAACATAATAAAGGCTATATATGACAAACCTATAGCCAACATCACACTTAATGGGGAAAAACTGAAACCATTTTCCCTAAAGTCAGGAATGAGACCATGGTGCCCACTCTTTCCACTCCTATTCAACATAGTCTTGGAATTCCTAGCCAGAGCAGTAAGGCATGAAGGAGAAATAAAAGGAATAAAGTTGAATTATCCCTATTCGCAGATGACATGATCTCATAACTAAAAGACCTAAAAAAAAAAAAAAAAAAAAAAAACTCCTCTAGACACCATAAACAGCTACAGCAAGGTGGCAGGATACAAAATCAGTTTACAAAAATCAGTACCATTCTACACACCAACAATGAGCAGATTGAGAACAAATATAGGAAGACAATTCCATTTACAATAGCCTCAAAAAAAGTCAAATATCTAGGAGTAAACTTAACAAAGGATGTGAATGACCTCTATAAGGAGAACTACAAACCACTGAAGGAAGAGATCGAGGAAGATTACAGAAGGTGGAAAGATCTCCCATGCTCATGGATTGGTAGAATCAACATAGTAAAAATGGCTATACTACCAAAAACAATCTAAATGTTCAATGCAATTCCCATCAAAATCCCAATGACATTCATCACAGAGATTGAAAAATCAACTGTAAAGTTCATTTGGAAATGCAAAAGACTGCAAACAGCCAAGGCTATTTAAGCAAAAAGAGCAATGCTGTAGGTATCACAATACCTGTCTTCAAACTATACAACAGAGCCAAGCAATAAAAACAGCATGGTACTGGCACAAAAACATATATGAAAATCAGAATATATGAAGAACAGAACAGAGGTCCTAGATATGAATCCACATAGCTACAATGACCCAATTTTTCACAAAGATGCCAAAAACATACAATGGAGAAAAGACAGCCTCTTCAACAAATGCTGCTGGGAAAACTGGTATCTGCCTGCAGAAAACTGAAAGTAGATCCATGTTTGTCACCCTGTACAAGTATCAACTCAAAGTGGATTAAGGACCTTAATATCAGGCCTGAAACCTTGAAGCAAGTACAGGAAAAAGCAGGGAATTGTCTGAAAGCAATAGGCATAGTCAAGGACTTCCTCAGAGGAAGAACTCAAGCAGCTCAACAACTAAGAGAAAGATTGGACAAATGGGATTACAAGAAATTAAATAGCTTCTGCACAACAAAAGAAATGGTCTCTACATTGAAAAGGTCACCTACAGAATGGGAGAAAACCTTTGATATACATCAGACAAGGGACTGATAACCACAGTATACCAGGAGCTCAAAAAACTAAACTCCCCCAATGACCCAATAAAGAAACTGGCAACTGAACTGAAAAGAACTTTCTCAAAGGAAGAAGTACAAATGGCCAAAAAACACAAGAAAAAATGCTCACCATCCTTGGCCATAAAGGAAATGCAAATCAAAACCACACTAAGATTCTACCTCACTCCCTATTAGAATAGTCAAGAACACTAACAACAACAAATATTGGTGAGGATGTGGGGAAAGAGGAACCCTCATACACTGTTGGTAGGAATGTAAGCAAGTATAATCACTATTGAAAACAATATGAAGGCTCCTTAAAAAATTAGAAATAGGTCTGCCATACAACTCAGGAATATCACTCCTTAGTGATATACCCCCAGGAATGTGACTCAGGTTAAAACAGAGGCACCTGTACACCCATGTTTATTGCAGCACTACTCACAACAGCCAAGTTATGGAAACAGCCAACATGCCCCACTACTGACAAATGGATTAAGAAAATGTGGTATTTATACACAATGAATTTTACTCAGCCACAAAGAAGAATGGAGAACATCATTTTAAGTGAAATTAGCCAGGCTCAGAAAGCCAAAAGCCTCATGTTCTCCCTCATATGTGGTCTGTAGACCTAAAACAAATGCAGCACTATTTTGGGACATGGGTCACGTTAAGCAGAGGCTGTGCAAGGAAGGAACAGGGCAAGGGAAGGAAACCAAAAATCTTGAATGAGGTTGATGTGCTCACTGTACAGGAATGAAGATAGAAAGTTAACTTGTCTGGTGCCACCAGGGGATGTGGAATAGGGAGGAGTGAAGAGGACTGGAAGAGGTGAATCAATTGGAGCTGTAATATACATATGCATGGGAACACACAAAAAATCTCTCTGTGTAAGCTATCTTTATCACACTAGCAAAATGTCATGTTTCTCCTTTTAACTATTATGATTTTTTTACACAATCAGAGAACAGGAGGGCAGAACAAGTTGTGTGGGGGAGGCAGGGGTGGGGAGAGGGGGAGGTGGCAGTGACAGGGGTGGGAGGATGAATATGGTGTAAACAATGTATACAGATGTATGTAAATGCAAAAATGATACCTGTTGAAACTGTTCCAGAAATGGGGGGTTGGGGGGGAAGAACAGTGGAGGGGAGGAATTCAAGTATGATATATTTGATACACTGTAAGAAAATTTGTAAATGCTGTAATGCACCCACATCCAGCACAACAATAAGAAAAAAAGAATAGACGGGCATTTATTTTATGTTAGAAGAACTAAAATGGCAGAATATGGTGAAGGAACCATAAGACAAGGTCAAAGGAAGAAATATGTATCACTAAAATTAGACAATTAAGAAAACAGTAAGAGTGCCTGCTTTGCAAGCATGAAGCCCTGAATTCAAGTTCCACCAAAAAAGTTTGAAAAAAGAAAACAAAAGTTAAAGGTTTTTAACTTCTCAAACTCTAATTAAGTCCAACACTTAGTAAAATTAATGTCACTAAGGAATATGAACACAAGAAAAGAAAATGAAAAAGGGAATCACAACAATGAGGTTCTTCTGATAAACCCAAGGAAGCTCTGTCACATCCATTAATCAGCCAATAGGTTCAAAATAAAGTAAACCTGACTGAGAAAGAGGTGAAGGTGAATTCTGCCACATTACTATGTAAGCTCCCCAGAGTATACAACTGCTGCGGAAATACTCGAATTCCCCAGTGTAATGTGCCCTATTAAAATAAGATTTGATCATACTGTACATTAGCACCTATATTACCTAAGAAGAAGCCCATTAACTGAAATGTAGCAAAAGTTCTGATGCTACCTGATCCCAAAAATGTATTTCTTCCACTAAAAAATATTTCACTTCTGTGAATTTAAAGTGAAGTTCCCCTCTTCCCTCCCAGTACTGGAGGTTGAACTCAGGGCCTTATGCTTTCCTTGCTACTCAAGCACTCTACCACTTGAGTCACTCCATCAACTCTTTTGTTCCTGTGTGTGCTGGCTATTTTTAAGATGGGGTAATGCTTTTTGGTCAGGATAACCTCAAACCATGGTCCTTCTGATATGTGCCTCCTGAATAGTTAGGATTATAGATGTGAGCCACTGACGTCTAACTCTCATATTTTTTTATTAGCATACATTAATTGTATGAAGGTATTTCAATAAAAGCAGAAAACACATTTTGATCAGATTCACCCCCCACTATTCTTTCCTAGTCCCCTCACTCTCTCCTTTTTAAAAAAAGTTATAAGTGGATTTCATTAAGCTATAGTCATAGTATTTATCTGTGGATAAAGATAGTCAACAACTATTTACTTCTTCTGATAGGACAAAACTCTCAGATACTAGGACTGACTGACTCCATCATACTTTTCAAAATGCCAAACTTGAAAGACTGGGATATTGGAAGGAAATCTACACAGATTCAATACATAGTTAAGTGAATATACATATTCCAGACCACAAGGATCTCAAATATGTTCCTACTGACTAGATTGGCTGGAAATAGACAATGTTTTCAACTTTGTCAAGAAAAGTAATCAGCAGCAGGTCACTTGCTTTCTTTGAGAGAATAAAGCTCTTAGGAATATCTTAGACCTTCAACTAATGGGCAACCGAGAGGATTATTAAGACTGACAAGTTACTGTAAGCAGTGGGTAACTTTCCTGAAACAGTTCAGCCATCACCATCACATGAACTAAGACAAACACCCTGACCTTTCAGAGCAATCTACTGAAATATTTACATTTCTAGGACTAGTGTCAGAGTAATCCACTAAGGTCAAGGTAAGTGAGGGATAAACAAGAAACATGTTGGTAACTATAAAGCCAGGTGATAAGTACTTGAAGGGTTATTACACTTTTCTCTGTACTACTGAAAGTTTGAAATCTCCCCACTAAAAAGGGGGTTAGACGAAACAAAAATTGAAGAAAATGCTGGAACAATTTAGGATATATAGAAACGAAGTGTTAAAATCCACCAAAACACACTAAAATTAATTTTTAAAAACACATGATCAAATGAACAAAAAATATAAAAAGTATTACAGAACAAGTAGGAAAAACCAGCAATCATACTAAAAGATAATCAACCTCCGTAGTAATCAGAGAAATTCAAAATTTAAAAAGTACTATCTGTTGCTGATCAAATACACAAAAACTTGGAACATTACTATATCCAGCATTGGAAGGGGTATAAAGAAATACCTACCCTCATATACTGTCAGAGTAGATATAAATTGTTACCATATTCCCTTTGGAGAGTAATTCTTTAGGACCTACCAAATTTTAAAATGTAGAAATTTGACCCGAAATTTCTACCATTAACACTCTTTCCTACATAAATATTCACAATAATCTCATGTTAAAAAGAAGAAAAAGGGAGGAGATCCAAGATGGCGACTAGAGGGAGGCAGTAGCTAGCATGTGTTCCTTAAAATAAAAATCTTGCCGAGATGCTGGAGACACACCTGGCAGGAAAAACCACCAAGAAGAGGCAAAACGCCGACACCTCCGCACCTCCAGCCGACACATAGCTTCCCTGAGCCACGATATACAGAGAAAACAGAAGGGCTCCTAACCTGGTTGGGAGACTGCATACCAACAGGTGAGCAAATAAGCAGCACGGGGTACACCTACAGCCACCCCTGGGATAAATCAGCATAGCCCCCTGGACAGACTGACCCCTGCCCCACAAAAAAAACAAAACAACAAAAAAAAAAAACTGAATAATTAACAACTGAAAAAAGACATGTAGCAAAGAAGGCTGGGTGCCCTGAGCTCCAGAGAGTAGGAGAGGGACAGTTCCCCAGGCTGTAATAAACTAGTCTGTAAATAAACAAGTCTTCGGGAGAAGGCGGGGTTAGCGGCCCCACCCAGAGACCTTGGAGAGGGGAAGGCTTCCAACATTGGTTGACCTGTGGCAAGCTCTGCTAGAGAATGGGGGATGGGCACTTCCCCATGTGAACTCTAAATAAACAAGGCCTGCAACTGTAAGTAGGAGAAAAAAGAAGGGGTAGGCATCCAGGCGAATTCTAAATAAACAAAGCCGGCTGGATTAGGTGAGTGTGACTGCTCAGCCCTGCAAACTGCAATAAATAAAGCCTGCAGCTACAGTCAGCTGACAGTAAGTGGCAGGTGAGCCACAGCCTCAAGCAGACCAGTTAGAGGCTCACAAAGCTGTCTCCAGACCCAACCACCAGACAAGACAACCACACTACTACCGATTAAATACCAACACCAGGACTGGATGCTGAAGGAGCAACACCACAACTGCTAAGACTAAAAATGAACTGAGAAAGAATACATGAAAACAATTCCATTTAAAATAGCATCAAAAAAAAAAAAAAATCAAATACCTAGGAGTAAACTTAACAAAGGATGTGAATGACCTCTACAAGAAAAACTATAAACCCCTGAAGAAAGAGATTGAGGAAAACTATAGAAAGTGGAGAGATCTCCCATGCTCATGGATTGGTAGAATCAACATAGTAAAAATGTCTATACTCCCTAAAGTAATCTACATGTTTAATGCAATTCCCATGAAAATCCCAATGTCATTCATCAAAGAGATTGAAAAATCTACCCTAAAATTCATTTGGAAACACAGGAGGCCACGAATAGCCAAGGCAATACTCAGCAAAAAGAACAATGCTGGAGGTATCACAATACCTGACTTCAAACTATATCACAAAGCAAAAGCAATAAAAACAGCATGGTACTGGCACAAAAACAGACATGAAGACCAGTGGAACAGAACAGAGGACCCAGAAATGAATCCACACAACTATACCCACCTTATTTTTGACAAAGGCCCTAAAAATATAAAATGGAAAAAAGATAGCCTCTTGAACAAAAACTGTGGGGAAAACTGATTAGCAGTCTGCAAAAAACTGAAACTAGGTCCATGTTTATCACCCTGCACTAGTATTAACTCAAAATGGATCAAGGACTTAATATCAGACCCCAAACTCTAAAGTTGGTACAGGAAAGAGTAGAAAACACTTTGGAAGCAACAGGTATAGGTAAGGACTTCCTCAATAGAACCCCTGCAGCTCAGCAACTAAGAGAAAGTATAGACAAATGGGATTTCATAAAACTAAAAAGCTTCTGTTCTAAACTGAAGAGACCACCCACAGAGCAGGAGAAAATATTTGCCAGCTACACATCAGACAAAGGACTGATAACCAGAATATACAGGGAACTCCAAAAACTAAACTCCCCCAAAATTAATGAACCAATAAAGAAATGGGCAAGTGAACTAAACAGAACTTTCTCAAAAGAAGAAATTCAAATGGCCAAAAAACACATGAAAAAATGCTCACCATCTCTAGCAATAAAGGAAATGCAAATCAAAACCACACTCAGATTCCACCTCACCCCTGTTAGAATAGCCATCATTAGAAACACCACCAACAACAGGTGTTGGCAAGGATATGGGGAAAAAGGAACCCTTATACACTGCTGGTAGGAATGCAAACTAGTACAACCACTCTGGAAAAAAAATTTGGAGGCTTCTTAAAAATCTAAACATTGATCTACCATTTGATCCAGCAATACCACTCTTGGGGATATACCCAAAACAGTGCGATACAGGTTACTCCAGAGGAACCTGCACACCCATGTTTATTGCAACACTATTCACAATAGCCAAGTTATGGAAACAGCCAAGATGACCCACTACTGATGAATGGATTAAGAAAATGTGGTATCTATACACAATGGAATTTTATGCAGCCATGAAGAAGAATGAAATCTTATCATTTGCAAGTAAATGGATGGAACTGGAGAATATCATCCTGAGTGAGGTTAGCCAGGCCCAGAAGACCAAAAATTGTATGTTCTCCCTCATATGTAGACTTTAGATTAAGGGTAAACACAACAAGGGGATTGGACTTTGATCACATGATTAAGCGAGAACACACAAGGGTGGTATGAAGATAGATAAGAAACCCAAAAAACAAGAAAGCATTTGATGTCCCCAATGCAAAGGAACTAATGCAGAAACTTTAAAGCAACAGAGGCCAATAGGAGAAGGGGACCAGGAACTAGAGAAAAGGCTAGTTCAAGAAGAATCAATTTAGAATGTAACACATATGTACAGGAAAGCAATGTGAGAAATTTCCCTGTATAGCTATCCTTATCTCAACTAGCAAAAACCCTTGGTCCTCCTTACTAATGTTTATACTCTCTCTTCAACAACATTAGAGATAAGGGCAAAAGAGTCTCTGCTTGGAAGTTGGGGAAGGAGAGGGAGAGGGAGAGGGAGGGGAAGGGGGGAGGGGCAGAGGAAAGGGTGGGGGCAGGGGGAAGGGAGGGGGCAGGGAGAAAGGGGGAGAAATGACCCAAACATGATATGCACATATGCATAAAAGAAATTTAAACAAAATTGTAAAAAAAAAAAGAAGAAGAAAAAGTATGAGGATATCCATTAATGTGTTCTTTGTAATAGTTAACAACTGCGAACATAAATTTTACTACATCTGTACAATGGAATACCATTCAGCTTTTAAAATGAGGTACAGGTAGATTTCTATATACAGGTAGGAAAAATTGTTATGATTACAATAGTATTTATAAAGAGCAAGATACACAAACGTACTCATAGTATCATTCCATTTATATTTAGGTGAAAAGAATGTGCTTCTAAGTTTAAAAGTGCACTGGAAATATTCTGAAAGGATATACACCAAACTGAACAGTTACCTCTATGAAAAAAAAAAAAAGAGTATTACAGAAAATGAAAGGAGACTTTTTATTTATTGTATTTGTTCTGTTGTGTTTGGAAACAGGGTCACACTATGTAGCCAGGCTGACATAGAATTTGCTAAATTATGTAGGTCAAACTCATGATCCTTCTGCCTCAGACTCCTGAGTGCTGGAATTACATGTATGTGTGACAACTCCCAACTCTGTATGTCTGTGTTTTTAAAATTATAAATATGCATGACACTTTTGTCACTAATACACTTACATAATTCAAATAATTTCTAAAACATATTTTACATTATCCTAGATGTAAACTCCACAACTAGGTTAAGTTCCCCGAGAGACTTATTTTCATCCATATTTCAATCACCAAGGACCACTGCTTCTTCACAGAATTTTGATAAATATCCACAGAATGAATTCAGGTGGCAGTTGAATTAGTACACTTTCCTGTAAGAAAGAAGTCACTGCCTATTCTATCACTATTCTAATGACTACAATCATTAAATGAGATTATAAATTTTAACAGTTATGTCTTACCAAACCTTACTGTGGCTTTTCTCTTCTATTATCATTCTTTAAAGGCTCCATGATAGGAGCTGGGCAATGACACCAGCCTGAAATCCCAGCAATCAAAAGGCAGAGGCAGGAGGATAGACAGTTCAAGGTCAGCATAAGCTAGGTAGAGAGACCCTGCCTCAAAAAAGAAAAACAAAGGGCTGGGGAGGTAGATAGATAGTAAAGCAATTGCCTAGCAGGAGCAAGGCCCTGAGTTTAATCCGTAGCACTGCAAGGAAAAAAAAAAAAAAGAAGAAAGAAAGAAAGAAAATTAAAGTTATCAAGGAAAGAAGCAAGCAAACAAAATAGATCCTGTTTTTAATTAAATCCCCAAATGAAAACTGGTATTTGCTGGAACCAACAGAGTCTAACCATGGGGTATGCAAGCAGCAGAGAATACAGTTATCTATTACATGTTACTTTGAAATTCACTCAGCTTTAAGGTGAATACTTACGTTCTCTGTATTCTATTTCTGCTTCCTTCCGTAGTTTTTTCTCTCTGGCCAGAGCTTCGGAGCTTCCCCAAACTTCCAAAGATCTGTTCATATACACATGGTCACCACCAATGAACAATTTTAATGACTTTATTATATTTAAATGATATAAATGAACTATTTGAGAATCTTACAACAAAGCATAAGGTCCTTTCAGAAGGTACAAAGGAACTTTTCTAAATTAAATCTAAACAATAAGAGTAAACTCAACAGCAAATTCTCTTAAAAATTATGAAATATATTGTTACCTATACATACTAGTACAGATAAACAAACTTGCAAATACAAAAGTATTCTGTTTCTTTAAAAAGGTCATTTTCAAGATTCTGAATCTGTTGAAAAATGTGTTTTGTTATTTTTAATGGGACTGAGGTTTGAACTCAGGGCTTCACCCTTACAAAGCAGGTACTCCACTGCTTGTGCCACACCTCTTGTACATTTTGCTCTGATTATTTTGGAGATAGGGGTCTCACAAACTATTTTCCCAGGCTGGCCTCAAACTTCAATCCTCCAGACCTCAGCTTCCCAGGTAGCTAAGATTATAGGCGTGAGCCATCAGCACCTAGCAAATAATGTGTTCTTATTAATCCTAGATTTGGCTTGCACTTGAACTTACTTTGCCTCCACATCTGATCTCAAGTATACAGTAAAGGACTCTGTATCTTCATGGGGACTTCGCCGTCTAATTTTTCGAAGTTGTTCTAGGTCACTGCAGAAAGAAGCATGTTGAATTTATTCAAAGGGCATATAGTTTACAGATTAAAAAGACTGCTAAGGGTAGATAAAAACAACTACATTAATCTTATCTTAAAATAATTTATTTGTACAACTCTTAAAGATCAGTTTAAAGATGACAGTTTTTAACACAAAAAGAATGGTCTGGAGACAGTAAAAAAATTATTTTTGATGCTGAATACAGACGCCAAAATAGTATGCAGAGATTCAATTCACTCATTGGTGCTGTGTTTTCTCGGCTACGGTCATACCACTGCTACCTTAAATGCATGAAAAAAAGTCAAAAGTAGAAACAATATTTAGAGTATCACCCTTCTCTTTAAGAGTTTAAACTAAAAATATACACATAAAGATATTTGTTTATATTTAAGTATTAAATGGTAATATCCATTCAAAGGTATCAAGTCATAAAGGTTATATGTCAATTACATGCTATTTACTTATTTTCCTTTCTCTTAAATTCTGAAAGGGTTATATATCTATCAAGTCATTGCTAAATAAATATTTTATATATTTTTTATTGTGCTGGGTGGAGGTACATTGTGGGATTTACAAAAGTTCTTACAATGTATCAAATATATCCTACTTTAATTCACTCCCCTCCATCATTCAACTTTATCATCATTCAACTTTATCCACCTCTCTCCCCATTACTGGAGTAGTTTCAAAAAGTATCATTTTTCTATTTACATACATGGGTACACAGTACACCATATTTACCCTCCTACACCCTTTCTCTGACACCTCTCCCCTCCCACTGGTACTAATATCCCCCCACATCCCACCCCTAGGGCAGGACCTGTCTCACCCTCCTGTTCTCCGATTTTGTAGAGGAACAAAAGAAAAAACTTGACATTTTTTGTTTAAGGGAGTTTCCTTGTGACATTTCCATGTATATATCTATTTTAACCTGAATTGGTTCATCTCTATTTTTCTTCATTCTACATTAGTACCTTTCTTATAGTGGTTTCAACTGGTTTTAAAATTCTACTTCATTCTTCTATAGAGAGTACATCAACCATATTCACTTTCTTAATTTCCTTCTTTTATTCTCCCTCTCTCATATGATTTCCCTTTAGTGTAACCTGTTTTTCATAATTGCTGTATTTATATAAGGTCTATATTCCACATATGAAAGAAAATAGGCAGGCTTTGGCTTTCTATGCCTGGTAAATTCACTTAAGACGATGTTTTCCAGCTCCATCCATTTACTTGCAAATGACAAAATTTCTTTCTTCTTTGTGGCTGAATAAAATTCCACTGTATATACATTTTCTTAATCCATTCATGAGTAGTGGGGCATCTTGGCTGTTTCCACAGCTTAGCTATTGTGACTAATGCTGCAATAAACATGGGTGTGCAGGTGCCTTTGTTGTAACCTGACTCACATTCCTTTGGGTGTATCCCTAGGAAAGGTATTGCTGGGTCATATGGCAGTTCTGTTTTTAGATTTTTGAGGAGCTTCCATACTTTTTTCCATAGTGGTTGTACCAATTTACATTCCTACCAGCAGTGTATAAGGATTCCTTTTTCCCCAACATCCTCACCAACATTTGTTGTTTGTGTTCTTGATGATTGTCATTCTTACAGAAGTAAGGTGGTTTTGATTTGCATTTCCCTTTATGGCCAGGGATGGTGAGCATTTTTTCATGTATTTTTTGGCCATTTGAACTTCTTCCTTTGGAAAGACTCTGTTCAGTTCATTTTCTCATCTCTTCATTGAGACATTGATTTTGGGGGAATTTAGTTTTTTGAGTTCCCTGTATATTCTGGTTATCAGTTCCTTGTCTGATGTATAGCTAAGAAAGATTTTTCTCCCATTCTATGGGCAGCCCCTTCAACTTAGAAACCATTTCCTTTGTTGTGCAGAAGCTTTTTAATTTCATGTAGTCCAATTTGTCAAACCTTTCCCATAGTTGCTGAGACATATGAGTTCTATTTAGGAATCATTGCCTATACCTCTTAGTTCCAGTGTATTCCCTGTTCTTTTCTGTACTAGCTTCAAAGCTTCAGGTCTTAATATTAAGGTCCTTAATCCACTTTGTGTTGATACTTGTACAGAGTGAAAGACATGGATCTAGTTTCAGTTTTCTGCAGGCAGATATCCAGTATTCCCAGCAAATATTTTACATTTAATCATTTGTCTTCCTAGAGAAATTTTATAACAGCAATGAAAAGACCTATAAAGTCAGTGACTATGGAATGTCCTTAAATTCTAGAAATTAAACTCAAATTTTTAAAAAATCAACAACATTACAAGTTAGTAAAAACCTTGAGCTGTATATCAAAAGATACATATTCTAATTCACTCTCTAATTCTCTAAACAAGCTGGTCAAGTCACTTAATATTTTGTGTTATACTTCCTGGCCTTTAATATGGAGATAGCAATATCTGATCCACTTAATTTACAAAACTTGAGAACCAAATGAAATACTCTGTGGAAAATAGAACAGTTTTACACCAATGTCATAACAGTTGTTTTGTTGTAAAACTTATTGTAGAAATACTTTTTCTTGCTATTCACCATAGCAGATTTGACCATGACAGAAGGAAAAAAGAATAGATGATCTACTTTCTCTAACTGGCCCACAAAGAGGGAGAAAAGTTTAAGTCTGTGACAAATATACTTTTAATAAATATTTATGACTATAAGAAAAGTATACAAAAGATAAAGAAAAATTTATACTTAACAAACCACAGTTGGGAGTTTGAACATAAATGTAACTCTCTAAATTAAGTGTTCAAAACTGCTAGCTAAAAAAAAAAAAAAAAACACTTTAAAATGTCAACTATACAAACAATAATATTAATAATTCTTCCGTACACTACTACTATAACAACAAAACTCCTAAAATTCTGTGTGACATCTGTGTAGGAACAAGACACAATGAAACGCAATGAAAACTGTTGAACAATAACAGGGTAGGGAGAAAAGGGTAAAGAGTAGAGGGGGATCCCATTTGTCAATCTTTCTCTTAATTGCTGAGCTATCTGAGTTCTATTGAGGAAGTCATTGCCTATGTCTATTGGTTTCAGTGTATTCCTGTTCTTTCCTGCACTAGCTTCAAAGTTTCAGGTCTTATATGAGTTGATACTTGTACAGGGTAAAAGACATGCATCTATTTTCATGTCTAGAGAGCTAGACTGATTAAATTATAATACATTTCAGGTAAAATGCCAAGGCAAAACCCCACTAAACAATGAACAGACCCTTAAACAGCATTATGTTAAGGGGAGGGTAAATAAAGAGGGTAAAGGAAGGTGAATATGGTTGATGTATTTTCTATTCATGTATGAATATGGAACATTGAAACCTGTCAACGTCATTTTAGGAAGGAGAGCGGAGGCAGAGGGAGAATAATGGAGGGGATAAACCAAACTGGGGTATAATATACGTATGTATGAAAATGTTCCAACAAAATACCCTGTACAACTATCATATACTAATAAAAATCCTTTTAAAAGACAGAGAAACCTTGTCAAGGAAAAATATATATATAAATACTGGAAACTTTAATTTAAATTAAAAAAAAAGATTCTTGTGTGATACCAAGGTTTTGAAGAACTTGCTTTTATATATTTAAAAAGCTAAGAAAAATTGGAATTACTGGGGCAAAATTCAGTTTAGTAAGCTATCAATATTAACATTTTTGACTGAATAAAAATATTTCTTCAATTTAAGAAGGAGCCAGTGAAAATTTTTCTACATATGAATGGTAGCAGGCAACACATTCCAAGAAATAAATGGCTAGATTATCTACACAGAGTACACTACTACATTTTAAAAAATTACTGTACCTGGGTTTAAGGCAGAACTCATTCATTGCTCTTACTCCAGTGATGAAATTATTCTTAGTATACTTTGATCCATATTCCCTTTTCTTAAGGACAGCTTTGACTAAACCAAAAACATAGGAAAACATATAAATATATATATATAGAAAGTCTTATTTCAAGATGAATGTGTTAATACTTAAGTGGGTTCACTAATCAATTTCATAGAAAATTGATCTTCTTCCTGATGCACTAAATGGCATAAGGAAAAAAAACCAAAACCTTTTCAAGTATAGAACAGGATGGAATCAAATTTATAGTCACTTAGCTTAGTTTATCCATAACTGATGCTAAAATACCAGCCTTCTGTCTAATGGACAACTTACATAGGTATTACTGCTCTGTCTGAATCACTAAAAGTTTAAAGTTCCTTAGGGTCTAACTGAAAAAGTTTTAATAAAGAATTACAAGCTAGTTCAATGTTTATCAAACTGTGGCATAAAGCCAGCATTTTTTAAAAGGACAAAATAAAAAGTAATCAAAGAATATTGAATTTAATTAAGGTAAGTACTTTTGTGAGATTTTTTAGTAAGTTATGTATGGTAATCTTCTAGGTCATTAAAGTAGTACTTTCTTGTGGACTGAAATAAAAAAGTTTAGTCACTGGACTATTTCAAATAATGTTACAAAACTAAAGTAAACTGAGAAATAATTTTATCAATCAAAAATTACAGCAGGGCAAATCACAAATACAAATTAAAATTACAATACAGGTAAATACTGCCTTCTACTAAATTATTTTCTTATTCTCTAGTATTGAACTGTCCATAAAAAGTAAAAACTGCCAGAGACACCAAAAAACAAGATAACAGTGTTAAAATTAGTGTTAAAAATTGCACCGCACTGTTCTATGTTAATAATTATGGAGGAAGACTCTTGATAAAGATAAATAACTGAACTATCTGAAGAGCCAAGAACAAAACAACAAAAAGTCATGCTTTGTGTTTCAAATTATCACCTATTCACTTCATTTTCTATGCTGCTATCTGCTAATTCCTAGTTTACTGTTCTACTTCCAAGTTGAAAGACTACAATTAAACCTAAAATTATCCATCACTTCAGTGGCAAAAAACACTCCTACAGTAACACATTAACTATTAAAATTAAATGTGCAAATACAATTTATTAAGAATATCTTAAAAATAAAATTCAACATAAAAATCAAAATCTTATCTGAAAAAAGTCCATTATAAAATGGACTTCAGATTTCTTTCTGAATAAATTTCAGGCCTAAAAACTGCCTTATCCCAGTAACCCAAAACCAACAGTCTAAAAAAATTTCTTTAAATTTTTTCAAAAGAAATTTCTAAAAATTCCTATTGGTCTGTTTGTCCTGGTCCAGATTTTTTATGATGATGATGACTGCTAACCCAATATGGATTGTTTTTTTCCTTTGGGGGTATAGCAGAGATAGGATCTTGTTCCCTATGTAGCCCAGGCTGCCCTAGAACTTGAGATGCTCCTGCTTCAGCTTCCCGAATGCTGAGATTACAGATGTGTACCACCACACCCAGACTGAAACTGATTGTTCTTAACTGTAACTGTCTGCTATGTGTAATCTTCAAAGTTACCCTAGAAATGAGGTGTACTTTTCTCTAATCCTATAGGGGAGGAAACTAGGACTCAGAAGTCAAATAAATTGCCCAAGGTTTACTGCTAGTAAACTCAAGAACTACAAACTGAACCCAGTTTTAAGTCTGACACCAAAGCCACAGTGCTTCTGGTCACATTGAGCTAATACCTCCATGAAACAGTGACTATGGAGATAGGAACCATAGTCTACTACATAAAACAACTACCAACAGAAATTCCTCCAGTACTCAATTACTCCTAGAAAAGTCAGACAGGAATGGCCAAACTCTACCTTGCTTTGAACAAGCTGTAGCTGAAGGTTTAGGCCTCTTGTTCTTTAATCAAAGGATAAAGCAATTGGTGATTTTGCTTTTGTAGGCTTTTAAACTATTTGTGACCAAAATGAAAAACTTAAGTATAAAAAAAAAAAAATAAATTCTTATGGTCAATCTATTTAATCAAAAGCAAAATAGAACCATACCCATTCAATATAACTTTTATAAGAGGTCCACATAAACAATATATATAGTACATACACACACATGCTAGTATATAAAAAGAGGATAAAATTTATTTACCTCTTACATGTAGAGGATCTTGCTTAAGTGGAGCTCTGAGTTCTGCACCTATATTTTCTGCTGAAAGTTTATTAAAACAAGTTTACATTACAAACATGCTTTCATACAAACCTATAATTTAATATCAGCCAACATAATCTAGCAATATATAAAAATGACAATATATCACAGACCATTTTGGACCTATACTAAGAATGCAGGAGAACTTAAACAGTACAAAAACTATTTATTCCCCTCCTTAACAGATTAAGGAAAAAAACCACAGAATCACTTCAGGAACTAAAGAGTAGATATTTAATAAAATTCAATAACCATGCAAATGTAAAACCCTTAAAACTCTGGCAAAAATACATTTCATTAAAGGGTAACAACAACAAACATTGTATCATTTAAAAAATGAAAACAGTATATAGTTCTTCCACTTAAAACTTCTAGAGACATTATTCAATGAAGAAAAGATGACTATTAAGTTGTATTGAGACAACTGTACAATCTTCCATTCGCCAAAAAAATAGAAATTCCTGATAAATTACTTATTTAAATATCATTGCATTTATACACCTCATAGTAGACAACATAGAATATAATTATGGTAAAGATATTTTTTTCCTTTTCATTCTTTTTTGAGACAGGGACTCACTATGTATCTCAGACTACCTTCAAACTCACTCACTATCCTTCTGCCTCAACCTCTGGAGCGCAGGGATTACACCTATGTGCCACCATCCCCAGAAAGATTTCTTAAAATACAAACAAACACAAAGAAAAGTGGATAAATTCTGCTAAATTAAAATTCAGAACATCTGACCACCAAAGGGTCCAATAAAAACAAAGAAGACAGGAAAAATATCTGAAACATGGAAAAGATATTTCCAATGAAAAAATAAACAAAGGACTAGACAAGAATATTTAAATCCCTCCAAATCGATTAAAAAAAAGACAAAAAAAATAAGAACTTGCATAGTCAAGGAAATACAAATAACCCATAAATACTTGAAAATTATATTAATAATGATTCATTGTTAATAGAATCCAAATGAAACTACAGAATGCCACTTTACAACCACAGATTAAGAAAAATGAAAATATGACTAACATTGGCAAAGATACAGAGCAATGGAAATGCATACATGCTGGTGGAAATTTAAACAGGCACAATTACATTAGTTAAAAAAAACCAAAAAGCAAAAAACAAAAAAACCTGACATTAAAGAAAATAGTTGGGATAAGAGGCTTTTTTTCCTAGATGGCGGATTGCTGGTAGACTTCAGAACACAAAGCTCCCATAGGCCTGAAAAGTAACCTTAGGTTTGTGGCAGCAAGGATAGGTGGTCTGGCTAATTTGCTAAGAAAAAGGTCACCAGTACATAGGCACACCATATCTACAACGACCAAACTCTAAAGCCTTTTAAGGAACAAACCTGCCCCAGGTACACAGGCTCCACCAGCAACATGCCATGCCACAGGGTGCAATTTTTCTTTTCGTTCTCTTTTTTTTTTTTTTTGTAACTGAACTAGGGCAACCTCCAATCCACAAAAGACCATTTGAAGTGTTAAAAGTTGACATACAGGGCTATGAGCCCTCCAAGAACCTGTGGGCTATGGAGAAAGGGAACCAATCACTGCCCACCAACCTGAGTCCCTATGATAGCAGAGAGAGGTGCCTACAATCCATTCAGGTGAGCTTACTGCTTTCAGTCCTGGACGATACCGCATAGTCCAGTTCAGCTTGCAGGCATCTGGTTGCACCCCTCCAGGAGAAACTGAATGAAATCTCCAGCCCTGCCTGATGGGGCAGAGGTGCCATGACTCCCGGCTCAGCCTGTGCACTTCTCTATACAAAAAGAAAGAAAGAACGGGTGCAGGCTAGACAAGCCTGAGCCCAGTCTGTGGGAAATAATAACTCATTTGACCACCTCTGAGAAGCCTAGTACCAAGCTGAAACTGATTACCTTCATAGAGAAAAGCTTTTCACCAAATAGCCTGAGCTACAGCTCCCACACTTGCCCAGTGGGAAAAGCTGCCTATGTCTTTCTTCTCGGCTTCCCTCTCAACCACCTCACAGAACCCACCTAGCCAACCAAGCTGAACCTGACTGCACCCCCCAAGAGGAGCCTGTGGCTAAACAGCCTGAGTGGAGTCCCCCAAACCAGCCTAGGGGGAAGAGGGCACCACAGATTGCCACTCAAATCTATTTCTAAGGAGGGGAAGGGACCCAGAGCAACTCCCTGTCCAAAGGGATACACACAGGCTTGCAGGGTGGGGAAGGGACAACACCTGGAGTGGACACATGAGAACTGCAGACTAAAACCTGAGGACAAGAAATTAGAGGGGACCATCCAGTGTACTCATTCAGCACAGAAGGAACACACTCCTCTCCATAACAAGGAAGAAATTCAGCCTTATAAAAAAAATGGCAATCTATTTTGAAGTTTCAATTTATCTGACATTCTTTTATTCCAATTTTTTCTTCTTCCCCCACTCTCCCTATAGCTTCTTTACAAAATCAATCAACAAGGGGTTTATTTTACCACATTCTTGTATTACTCACATCCTTTCTATCCTTCTGTAATCCCTGACAATAGCACTCCTCCACAAAGACTGAACTTCACCTCTACACATATTCGGGTCTTATTAGCCTGTAGCACCCCCCGCCAACACACACACACACACACTGCTTCTGCCCCTCTCCCATTCTCCTCCTTTCTTATTTCATCTAACATTCCCATTATTTTTACTAAGTTTTAATCTTTATGCCAACAGCTTTTATTTCCTTAACACCTCTCTGCTTCTAGACAACACAGATAAGGGTTTTATATTTCCCATAATAACTGGCTTGGCAATGAATTTATGAATTTGTTGTTGCAAAATTATATCCCCAGATCAGTCAAAAGAAACTATACAACAACTTAGCCAACAACCAATCTGGCCAGAACATAGAAATTAAGTCAAGGAAAAGATTTCAGATGACTAAAACTCACAACCAACTAATCGACAACACATGAGCACATCTCAAAATAGAAGTATGGGAAATAGAAGAAAGCAGGGGAATATGACTCCTCAAAAGGCCAACAATCAAACAATAGAGTATCTGATGGATAGTGTAGGGGATGAAACCTTAGTTTCTAAGTTCAAAGGAATGATAAGAATATTCAAGGAATTTAAAAGGGACATACAAAAACAAGTCAATGAATTCCAAGAGAATACAGATAAAAAGCTCAAGAAGGTACAGAAACAACTAAACAAACTCAAAGAGGATATAAACAAAGCACTGGAATGAAATCAAGAATGATACAAAAAAAAGAGAAATGAAATAAAACAATACAAGAAGTGAAGAGGAGCTTAATAAAGATATAGAAACTCAGAAAAGGTGGTTGGGTGGGGGAACCCTGGAACTAAAAGCTGTTTAAGACAAATAAAATATACCCTTGAGGGCCAGCGGAGTGGCTCAAGTGATAGAGAGCCTACCTAGCAAGCATAAGTCCCTAAGTTCAAACCCAAGTTCTGCCCCTTCTCCCCACAAAAATACATTTGAAAATCACTCTAGCAGATTAGAATATGTGGAAGACAGAATTTCAGGGCCTGAAGACAAAAGAGATATGATGGGAAAAAAAACAGATGAATACATAGAGAAAGTATGAAGAATTATAAAGAAATAGGCAAGACCTTTCATGACTTTATTAAAAGACCAAACCTATAAATCATGGGCACTGAAGAAGTGCAAGTTTTGTTATAGGAAACATAACAAAATAATAACAGAAAACTTCCCAAATCTCAAGAAAGAGATGCCCATCCAGGTAGAGGAGGGCTCTAGGACACCAAATAGACTTGACCAAAACAGAACTTCTCCATGGTATAATGGTTGAAACATTAAAGACAGAGAACAAGGAAAGAACATTGAAGGCTATAAGGGAGAAGGGTCGGACAACATACAAAGGTAAACCCAGCAAAATAACAGAATATTTCTCAACAGAAACCATAAAGGCAAGAAGGACATTATTCATAAATGAAGAGGAAATAAAAAACCTTTCATGATAAACAGAAACTAAAACTATGTATGACCATTAAACCAGCACTCCACAAGATACTCGAAGGAATCTGACACATAGAAGAAATAAACATAGCCACAAAAGGATGAGAATAATTAAATTTAAGGAGATGAGCAGAGAAGCAATTGTAAAGTAGCAAAGAATCAATTGCAACATACACACCAGAAGCAATAAAACAGCAAGGATTATCACATATCTCTCAATATTAACACAGAATATTAATGGTCACAACTTGCCTATCCAAAGACATAGATTAGCAAGCTGGAATAAAAAGGAAGAGTCAACAATTTATTGTTTACAAGAAACCCATCTCACTGACAGAAAAAAATACTGGCTTAGGACGAAAGGATGGAAAAAGATTTTCTAAGCAAATGGCCCCCAAAAACAGGCAGGAGTGGCTATAGCTATATCAGATAAAGTAGACTTCAGAAGGCCACTTCATAGTAATAAAAGGAACAATACATCAAGAGGAAATAACAATTGTTAACTTTTATATGACCAATGTCAGTACACCCAACTTCATTAAACACTACTGGACTTTAAAACACAAATAGACCCCAAAATAATGATACTGGCAGATTTTAATATGCCACCGTCAACAACAGATAGGTCATCCAGACAAAACAAGGAAACTTCAGAAATAAATGACACCTTAGACCAAATGGATGTAACAGACACATACAGAGCACTTCATCCAACAGCAGCACGACACACATTCTTCTCAGCAGCCCACAGAACTTTCTCCAAAACAGATCATATTTTAGGACACAAAGCAAGTCTTAACAAATATAATAAAACTGAGATAACTCTCTGCATCCTATCTGGCAACAATGGAATAAAACTAAAACTCAACAACAAAAGTAGAAAATACTCAAACACCTGGAGAATGATAATACACTACTATACAACCAGTAGGTCCATCGAAAACATAAGGGAGGAAATCAAAAAGTTCCTGGAATCTAATGAAAATGAAAACACAACCTACCAGAATCTATGGGATACAGAGGAAAGTTTATAGCTGTCAGTGCCTACATTAAAAACACTGATAGACCTCAGTGTTCCTAGAAAACTGACCTAGAATAAATCAAATCCCTAGAAAAACAAGAACAAGTTAAACCCAATGCCACCAGAAGGAGAGATAATAAAAGGGCCAAAATCATCAAAATTAGAGACCAAAAACCCCACAAAAAAGCTGGATTCTCTGAAAAGATAAATAAGATTCATAAGCTCTTAGTGAATCTGAGTAAAATGAAGACTCTAATAAAATTAGAAATGAAAAAAGGGGACATCACCACAAATGCCAACAAAACCATATGATCATTAGGGAATACTTTGAAAAACTGTATCCAAATAAATTGGAATATCTAGAACAAATGTATAAATTTCTAGACACACATGACCAACCAGAATTAAACAAAGAGGACATAAATCAACTAAATAGATCTATAACAATTAGTGACGTTAAAGCAGCACTAAAGGGCCTCCCTAAAAAGAAACGCACAGAACCTGACAGATTCACTGCTGAATTTTACCAGACCTTAAAAGAACTAATACCAACACTCCTCAAACCAGTCTATGAAATAGATAAAGGAAGGAACACTACTACACTCATTCTATGACGCTAGTATTACGCTATTTCTCAAACTGGACAAAGACACGACAAAAAAAAAAAAGAGAGAGAGAGAAAGAATTATAGTCCAATCTTTTTAATGAACTTGGATGCAAAAAATCTTAATAAAATACTGACAAACTGAATTCAACAACACACCAAAAAGATCATACACCATGATCAGGTTAGTTTCACTCCACAGATGCAGAGATGGTTCATCATATGCAAATCAATAAATATAATTCAGCATACAAGCAGAAGCAAGGACAAAATCCACATACTCATCAATAGATGCAGAAAAGGCTCTTGACAAAATACAACATTCTTTCTTGATAAAAGTTCTGATAGAACTAGGAATCGAATGAATGTACCTCAACATAATAGAGGCTATATACAATAAACCTATAGCCAACATCATACTCAATGCGGAAAAAAACTTTCCCCTAAAGTCAGGAACAAGACAAGGGTATCCACTCTCTCCACTCTTATACAACATAGTTTTGGAATTCCTAGCCAGAGCAATTAAGACAGGAAGAAAAAAATAAAATGAATTCAAATAGGAAAAGCAGAAGTGAAATTATCCTTATTTGTAGATGACATGATCTTATACCTGAAAGACCTGAAAAACTCTACCAAAAAACTCCTACACATCATAAACACTTTCAGTAAAGTAGCAAGATACAAAATCAATATACAAAAATCAGTAGCTTTCATATGTACCAACAATGAACAGACTGAGAAAGAATTTAGGAAAACAACCTCAATAGCCTCAATGAAAAATACTCAGGAATAAACTTAACAAAAGAAGTGAAAGACCTCCACAAAAACTATATACCACTGAAAAGGACATCAGAAGATAGAACAATAACCTATGTTCATGGATTGATGGAAGTGATGTTGTGAAAATGGCTATACTACCAAGAGCAATCTAGATGTTCAATACAACTCCACCTAAATTCCAATAACATTCCTCACAGGGATTGAAAAATCAACCCAAAAGTTCACATGTGGCATTTATACACAATGAAATTTTATTCAGCCACAAAAAAACCCTAAAATTGTTATTTGTAGGTAAATGTATGGAACTGGAGAACATGAATCAAGTTAGACAAATTCAGAAAGCCAAAGGCCACATGTTTTCTCTCATACAGACACAATACAAATACAAGCAATATTATATACACACAGAAATACACATGGAGCATGTATGCAACAGTGCGACTGGTAGAGGAGACCAAGGGAGGAGGAAAAGAAGGAAAGAAAGATGGTGAATAATAATGAAATATATCACATCTGTGCAGAAACAAGACACAAGGAAACATACTGAAAACTGTTGAGTAACACAGGATGGGGGGAAAGGGTGAGAAATGTATAAATGTCACAATGGAACTCCCTGTATAACCATCATAACCAAGCAAAAATGTTTAAAAATGAAGGACATGAAGGTAAAGTAAGTCCTTTCTGGTGTTTGCTACCAGTGAGAAGGGTGAGGGCATAAGGAAAGGGTGAAGAAAAGTGCATATGGTGGAAGTACTATGTATTAATGTATGAAAATGGAACAAGAAGGCCTGTGGAAACTATTCTAAGAAGTGGGGAAAGGGGATAAAGGAGAAAGTAGTAGTTCCCGAGAAAGAGTGGGGATGAAGGCAACAGGCTGAGGAGAGAAGGGAGATAAGAGTACTACTGATCTTTCATAAGAAGCCGGAGAGGAGAAAGGAATCAAAAAAAGTTGATTGTATTTCATACAGGTGGGAATGATACAAAAAGAGGAAAAATTTTTGGTATAACAGACCGAGATAATTGGGAGAGCAATGTGCTTATCAGGTAGATAGCAGAGGATCCAGAATATAAGGGAAGTCTCTGAAAACATAGTAAAATTAACTGTTTATACTAATTTACAACATGGGTGAATTTAAATGATATGGAACACAGTTAAATTTGACCACTTGACTGTGGTACATTTGGACTTTACTATCTTATTGTCTGTTTTTCAGTGTACTATCCTTGTTTTTTTGCATTTATTTTTATTTCACCTTTTCTGCCATCTGTTAGATTGAATCAACTTTCCATATCCTCCTCCCACTCTATTCCCCAACTGCTGGTTTGGAATTTACAAGATTGTATTTCTACTGCTAACACACATACTCTCCTATAAGTTTTTCTAACCAACTACTATCTCTATCTTCATCTGGAACAAAAATAAAGCTTTTAACAACTGAAAACTTCTTTTATCTTACTACTCTTGATTGCAGTTTTAGAATTAAATATTAAGTGAGTGGGTTTTGGGGGGCAGCACTGGAGTTTGAACTCAGGGCCCTACACCTGCTAAGCAGACACTCTAGCACTTGAGCCACTCTGCCAGCCTTAAAAGTGTTTTTTATTTCTATTATCAATATGTAAATTTACCAACACATTTTATCCATTTTTTGTTCCTCACTGTCTTTTATATCTCATCCCATCTTTTCCATATGAGTTTACTCTCTAGCTTATAGAAATATATATATATATATATTTTTTTTGTGACACTGGGATTTGAACTCAGGGCTTTGTGCTTGGAAAACGGATGCTCTACTGCTTGAGGCACACCTCCAGTCTACTTTGCTCTAGTTATTTTGGAGATGGGGGTCTCATGAACTATTTGGCCGGGCTGGCCTCAAATTGTGATTCTCCCAATCTCAGCCTCTTAAGTAGCTAGGATTATAGGCAATAGTATTCTTTTTTAATGTTGGTAGGCTGGCTACTAAGTGACATTAATCTATACATGTGTGATAATGTCTATTTTTCCTTCTTTAGAGTAATTTAGATCAACATAAAACTCTAGGCATTTTTTGTTCCTCTATGTCATGTATATTATTCCAATTACTTTCCCTTGTTTCTGCATATGGTTGCACCTCTAGCTGCCACTGCCTGCTTATAGACCTAGAGCCCAGATGCATCTGTTCCTTTCCATAGATACAGAATGGACAGCTTTTTAATTCAGCTATATTTTCAATGTTATTTTATTTATTTTGTGGTACTGGGGATTGAACTCAGGGTCTACACCATGAGCCACTCCACCAGCTCTTTTTTGTGATGGGTTTTTTCAAGACAGGCTCTCGAGAACTACTTGCCCTGGCTGGCTTCAAACCACGATCTCTGCCTCCTGAGTAGTTAGGATTACAGGCGTGAACTACTGGTGCCCAGTTTCTTTCTTTTTTTTTTTTTAAATATCTTACCTATCACTCCACTGAGTGAGTAGAACGAATGGGTATGCTAAGCATATATTCATGATGTCATCTTGATCAGAAGTTGTGCCTATCTATTGACTTACCGTCTTTAAAATCTTTTATGAAGGAATTAAATGCCAGCAGACTAAGCACTAACAAAGGCAAAACTCTTTGAAATAAAAGCGAAAAACCACACGTAATTTTTTTTGGGTAATGATGGGGATTGAACATAGGGCCTTGCACATGCTAAGCAAGTGCACCACTGAGAATCTATTGCTGGGTTGGATATGATGGTACGCACCTGAGGAGGCAGAGGCAAGAAGATGTGAGTTTGATGGCAGCCTGGGCTACGTGATGAGACCATTTTCAAAAAAATAAATCATCTTACCAATTTTCAAAATTTTACACTGGGAAACAGAGAGCAGGGCAGAGAATGGTGAAGGGAAACGGTAGAATAAGTTTTTAATGTTCACTGCCTAAGCAACTGAAACCTACAGAAAGAGCCCCTTTCAACAATGATCAACCAAATCACATAAAATGACTTGCTCTAAAATGGAAACTTCTGAATATTCTCATTACAAACTGTTCAGGTGTTACTAAATATATCGTGTTATGAAGCACAAACAAGGTTTGCAAATGGCTCGAATGTGTGAGTACTTATTTGGTACACTATCACTATCTTAATGAATTCATACTACATTGCTGGAGTAGAATCTTTATAATTTCAATAAATGATCAGATATTCTATCCATGAATATCTCTAGACATTTGTTTTAAGTGCAAATGCGGGCTGTTTGCCACACATCTGCCATCAAAAGCAAAATTAAAGCTAATTTTACTAAAATTTAAAACATCTGAATGCTCCTTAAAAATTTAAGGATGCCTTAGCAAGGCTCTGCTTCTTAATGAGCTATTCCTGACTTTGTCATGTGATTTGAATTATTCAAAAGTCAATCTCAAACCCGTAAGTATACAAATTTTCTTTCAATCAAACAATTTACTGGGTATCTGTCTGATGGCTAACAAGGTCTAATTTGGTCTAAGCAAATCTTAAAACATGGATCCCAAAATAAAACTGTAAATAAACAATGTATTTCTAATGTAAGAAAATTAAACTAACACTTATTCCAGTCAGCACAGAAAAAAATCCGGTTATAGAAGTCAATTTTAAATTTTGTATAATGAAACCGACATTCAATTTTTGGCTGAGTCAATATTTACCTGTGAAGAGCACTGTAACAAATATGGCCCCTAATTGTATTATTTCATCTGTTTCTTCTTCCTTTATTGTATTCTAATAAACATGCTTAATTATGGAACTTAGGGACTCATTACACTCTCCATTTTTTCCTCCGATATTATCCAACTGTCAATCAGTGTTTATCCCAGCATTTCTCCATCATCACAAGAGAAAGAGAAGCAATTGGCTAACAGTACACAGTCAAGCCCAAAGAAAGAATGAGGCTTAGGAAAAAGAATGAAAAACAGACACCACTGACATGAATAAGGTTTCTCCCCCAGCAGCACAGCAACTAAGAGATAGCATACATAAATGGGACCTCATAAAGCTAAAAAGCTTCTGTTCATCAAAAGAAATGGTCTCTAAACTGAAGAGAACATCCACAGAGTGGGAGAAAATATTTGCCAACTATACATCAGACAAAGGACTGATAACCAGAATATACAGGGAACTTAAAAAACTAAATTCTCCCAAAACTAATGAACCAATAAAGAAATGGGCAAGTGAACTAAACAGAACTTTCTCAAAAGAAGAAATTCAAATGGCCAAAAAACACATGAAATACTGCTCACCATCTCTAGCAATAAAGGAAATGCAAATTAAAACCACACTAAGATTCCACCTCACCCCTGTTAGAATAGCCATCAATAGCAACACCACCATCAACAGGTGTTGGCAAGGATTTAGGGAAAAAGGAACCCTCTTACACTGTTGGTGGGGATGTAGACTAGTACAACCACTCTGGAGAAAAATTTGGAGGCTACTTAAAAAGCTAGACATCAATCTACCATTTGATCCAGCAATACCACTCTTGGGGATATACCCAAAAGACTGTGACACAGGTTACTCCAGAGGCACCTGCACACCCATGTTTATTGCAGCACTATTCATAATAGCCAAGTTATGGAAACAGCCAAGATGCCCCACCACTGACGAATGGATCAAGAAAACGTGGTATCTATACACAATGGAATTTTATGCAGCCATGAAGAAAAACGAAATGTTATCATTTGCTGGTAAATGGATGGAATTGGAGAACATCATTCTGAGTGAGGTTAGCCTGGCCCAAAAGACCAAAAATCGTATGTTCTCCCTCATATGTGGACATTAGATCAAGGGCAAACACAACAATGGGATTAGACTATGAGCACATGATAAAAGCGAGAGCATACAAGGGAGGGGTGAGGATAGGTAAGACACCTAAAAAATTAGCTAGCATTTGTTGCCCTCAACACAGAGAAACTAAGGCAGATACCTTAAATGCAACTGAGCCCAAGAGGAAAAGGGGAACAGGTACCAGAGAAAAGGTTAGATCAAAAAGAATTAACCTAGAAGGTAACACCCATGCACAGGAAATCAATGTGAGTCAGTACCCTGTATAGCTATCCTTATCTCAACCAGCAAAAACCCTTGTCCCTTCCTGTTATTGCTTATACTCTCTCTACAACAAAATTAGAAATAAGAGCAAAATAGTTTCTGCTGGGTATTGAGGGGGTGGGGGGGAGAGGGAGGGGGTGGAGTGGGTGGTAAGGGAGGGGGTGGGGGCAGGGGGGAGAAATGAACCAAGCCTTGTATGCACATATGAATAATAAAAGAAAAAGAAAAAGAAAAAAAAATGAATAAGCTTTCTCAAGGAATCAAAATCTTCTCTTCTAAGAGACATCCAATGAAAGGAAAGCTAGCTTTAGAACGTTTATTATTCTTCAAGCACTCTCATTTGATGCTATTTATTCCTTGGTTTTTCAACAGTCACTCCTTCTCAAGTCTCCTTGGCAGTCTCAGCCTGTCCCTTACTGAGTTGGGGGATTGTGTACGAGAAAGTCTTATCTCCTCACTCTAGTCTGCTTCACACTGTGTCAGACACATCCATGGCGTTAGTTACAGCCTGAGTGAGGCAAAAAGCTCCTAAGTCTTTATCTCCAGGTTGGAACTCTGCACACTCACTCATTTACAAATGTTTACCAAACATTTGTAAGGCACTGAGGTTTCTGTTGTCATGAGGTATGCAACAAGCGGAACATGAACAAATAAATAAAATACTGAAAGTATCAATCAGGACTGTTACATAAGCAGAGAATTACATTAGAGAAATACTAAAGACTGACTGAAGGACTACTTTAGATTGAGTAATTTTTAAAAAATTTTTTTGATTGACTTTTAAAAATGCCCTGCTGTGCAGGAAGTAGAGATGGAGGGAGGGGATCTTGTTTAGAGGACAGGCTGGGCAAAAGTTAGTGAGGCCCTATCTCAATAAACAAGTTGGGTGCAGTAGTTCACAGCTTTAATCCAGGAGAGGTAAGAGGATTGTGGTTCAATGCTGGCCATGGGCCAAAAGCATGCCACAACCTGAAAGTAGTAGTTCTACAAACTAAAGCAGAAAGGGCTGAAGATATGGCTCAAGTGGTACAGCACCCGCCTAACATATGCGGAAACACAAAGCCCTGAATTCAAACCCCAATACTGAAAACAAAACAAAACAAAAACTCTGTACAGCTATGACATTTAAACCAGAATGTGAATAACCAGAAGATGGATCTGCCATGTGAAGAGGGGCACCTGGGAAACAGAAACTGGTGCAAAGACCCTTTAAGAACAAGAAAACTTGACCAGAAGACTGGTTTGATTGAAGAATGATGAGCAAGTAAGAGAGCAGTAGCAGAGAACAGAGCTAAATATGGAGCCCAGAAAAGCAAGGGAAGACTTTGAGAGCCAGGACAATGAATTTTTCTTTCTTTCTAGCAGTCTAGACTTTGTTCTATGGACAACTGGAAGCCAAGGAAGTGACATGTCTACTTTTAAAAAGACCACACTGGCTACATGGAAAATGGATTACAGAAGGACAAGAGTGGAAGCAGAGATCCCATGGAGATATCCAGCATGATATCTAACAGTAGTATAAATAATGCAGAGACTAGAAGATTCACTGGATGCCCAACCACCTACTGGGCACTGCATCTGTTAAAATTTCCCAAAACAAGTTACTATCATCTCATTAAAACATGCCCTCACTCTAATATCTGTAATTTTTTAAATCATCTACACAACTGCCAGATCCAGTGATCACACAATATCCTTCACCTGACTCTCCCCTTCATCCTCTAAATTTAATCACCAAGTCCTAATTACTCAGTCCCTTTATATAGATCCCTTGATTTCATCTAATCCTTTAAAAAAAAAAAGCAGTTAATTAGCATAGCTAAACCCTCATTTTATTACTGGTTTCAGAGTTCCTTTTTGTACTCTGTCTGTCCTTTTGCAATTAGTGATCTTTCTACATCTGATCAAGTACTTTCCGTACTTAAAACACTGCAATATATTCACAACCTACAAAACAAAGTCCAAACTCCTAAACAAGAGTCTGATTTGACTAGTGCTTCCATTTTATCACTTGTACTTTTAATGCTACTATCCCCACCACCAGGTCCTCTACTCATTAATCCAGACAATTTTATCTCCTTTCTTCACCGTTCATCACACCAATACCTACTTTTCTTACATATCCCTAGTTAGATATCATCTTATGGAAATCTTTCTTAACCACTCAAGACTCAGGTGTCCCTCCTATGATGAATTTCCTCTTACCACAGTACTTACCATAGAATTTTTTTTGCTTCATTTTCTGTCTTAGTAATAAAGTGAATATAAACTCAGAGTATTCTCATTTGCTGTCATAAAAAATGTGCTCAATAAATAGTTCTTGGATAAATTAATGAATAAACCAAAAAATAAAGAACTTCTTTTAATGCTACATGACAAACTAGATACCTTAAGAAGAAAAAAACTATTTAAATGCATCCGTAATCTAACAACAACAAAAAATGATCTGAAGACAATAACAAGTGAAATTAGGACTTTTATGTAATAAATGAGCAGACCAAAGCCAGCATTTCTCCTCATTTGTTTCTGTTGAAGCTTATATTCTTTGAGCGTCTACCTCCACATATATAAGGGCTGTAGAACACCCTATTCAAGACAAGGTATCTAACAGAAGACACCCAGATAAAAAGCCACATACATACTACACTAAAAACAAAACGCACAGAAGGAAACAGTAAGGAAGCACACCTGTCTCTACTCTAATGTTAAATAATGGGGAAAGAAAAAAATTTTCCCTGAAAAAATCCTAAGGACAAGTCAACCTTAACATAAGTGTGCGGTCTGAATTCAGACCAATGTCACTGAAAAAATGTAAAGTAGTGGGTGTGGAGGATGTATGTAGCTCACAACAGAGCACTGGCCTAGCATGTACAAGGCTTTTGCTCCAGCCCAGTCAAAAAAAAAAGAAACACCTTTAGGTGCTTTATCCTCTAGGCTTGGTGTCAAAAGCATCTTTAACACAGATAAATCAAATGGTTTGAAGACACAAAAACTGCATGGAAAATGAACAACTCACAGTCATAAAACATAGATACGGCATTATTAATAATGCTAGCACGTGGAAGGCCTGAAAAAAAGATTTAACATTTCTACTTGGAGTTTCAGAAAAAAGATAATACAGAAATGGGAAGAAATAATATCTGAAGAGATGATGACAAAGAATTATAGAACTACAGGAAATATAATCCTCAGATCCAGGAAGCCCAACAAATCTTAAGTAGGATAAATATAAAGAAATGCATATCTCATTACTTTGTAGTAATACTGCCATTCACATTAAAAAAAAAACTTTCAAAGTAAAGTTAATCAAATTTTAAAAAGCAGTCAAATAGAAAAAAAATTAATAACACGATTTCTAACTTTGCAACAAGAGTAGAAGCCAAAAATCACTGCAATAACATCTTAATGTGCCTTTACCATAAAATACTCTTAACCTAACTTCACCTAAAGGAACTTCTAAAAAGTTCATGTCAGACAGAAAGATCGGAAAAATTTTTTTTTTGGGGGGGGGGTTGTTTGTTCATTTTTGGCAGTACTCGGGTTTGAACTCAGGGCCTCATGCTTCCTAAGCAGGCGCTCACTTGAGCCACTCCACCAGCTGGGGACTAGGGTTTGAACTCAGGGCTTTGCACTTACAAAGCAAGTGCTCTAACACTTGAGCCAGATCTCCAGCCATTTTGCTCTGGTTATTTTGGAGATGAGGTCTCGAGAACTATTTGCCTGGGCTGGCCTCAAGCTGCGGTCCTCCCAATCTCAGCCTCCCAAGTAGCCAGGATTACAGATGTGAGTCACCAGCACACGGATGAGAGAAATTCTTTTTAAAAGCTTAACAAAGATTTTGGAAGAACCAAAACAATTAACAATGTATATTTTATAGAACGGAAAGAGTAAATAGTCACAAAATATCAGCCAACAAACAGCATGTAAATTGGGAGGTGGTGATCAGAATTAGAACATTCTAAATTCTTTGTATTTTTCAGAAGGAACTTAAACCTATTATCTTTACAGTACAAACAGAGGATATACAACTTCCACACAAACGTGAAGTTATATACTCTATTTTAATAATAGATTTTGGGGGTGGTACTGGGGTTTGAACACAGGGCCTTGTACTTGCTAGGTAAGCACTCTACCACTTGAGCAATGCATCTAGCCCTTTTGTTGTAGGATATTTTTCAGATAGGGTCTCACATATTTTACCCCAGATACCCTTGCGACCACAAGGGTATCCTATATAGCTGGGATTATATGTGCTCTACCACATCAGGCTTAATTATTAATTTTTTGCCTGAGCTGCCCTCAAACCATGATCATCCCTGATCTTCACCTCTTGAATAGCTATACTAATAGATATTTATTTAAAAGCAGTATATAGATCAATACAGCAAAATTAAAAATTGAAATTGACATATATACACATTGTCACTAGCAATAAAAAATATACATTATTCTCAAACACAAGGGCCACTTAGAAAAATCTACCAAATGATAAGCTAAAATATTAGGCTCCAATTTCATGACTTAATCATACAGACTACATTTTACCACAATACAATTAAGTTTAATAACAGAAAGATAACTAGAAAAATTCCATACATCTGGAAACCTAAAATACTATTTTAACAACTGAAGTCAAAGAAGAATCATAATAGAAATTAGAACACATTTAGAACTACAAAAATAAAAATACTTCATATCAAAACTTGTAATAGGTTATAACTTAAATGTCTACTTCAAAAAAGGCTCAATATTATGAGCAAGGTATTTAATAGCTAATCAAAAAATGAAAGGATAAACACAAAGGAGAAAGGAAGCTATAACTAAAGAGTAGAAATTAAAATAGGAAATAAAACACCATACAATGGCTCTAAGTAAAAATATTAACAATTGAAAAATAATAAAAGACAAAGTTCTAACAAGGTTCATCTTTTAAAAATAAAGCAAACATCATTAGGAATAAAAATAGGGTATAACCACATATGTAAGCAAGAGTAAACAAAGAATACTATGAACTCTATACCAATAAATAAAAATTTTTGTTTAAGGGCAGACACAGTGGCTTATATCTGTAATCCCAGCTACTTGGGAGGCAGAGGTCAGAAGATTACAGTTTGAGGCCAAC
The DNA here is from genome assembly GCF_047511655.1 of Castor canadensis. Taxonomy (NCBI): domain Eukaryota; kingdom Metazoa; phylum Chordata; class Mammalia; order Rodentia; family Castoridae; genus Castor; species Castor canadensis. The sequence goes on from NC_133394.1 coordinate 121,196,337, forward strand.
CTAGGCAAAAAGTTAGCAAAACCCTATCTCAACCAATAAACGGGGCATAGTGGTATGTACCTGCCATCCCAGCTCCTTGGGAACATAAATAGAAACATCAAGGTCCAGGTCTGCCCTGGGCAAAAAACACATGACCCTATCTGAAAAATAAAGAAAGCAAAAAGGGTTGGGAGAGTGGCTCAAGTAGTAGAGCACCTGCCTAGCAAGCCAGAGGCCCTGAGTTCAAACTCTAGTACCACCAGAAGATTTTTTTTTTAAAGTAGATAAATTCCTAGAAAAAAATAGAACCAAAACTGAATTTTAAAAAATAGAAAAATTAAAGTAATTAAATCAGCAGTTTAATAGCTCCCATAAAGAAAAGATCAACCCAGATAGTTTTACAAGGAACAAACAATTTTGCACAAACTATTCCAATATACAGGAAAAAAAGATTTAAGAAAATTTACATTACCTGTTTCATCAAATGATGGTACTTTTTCAACTCTAGGAGTTTGTGATCCCTGTCCTTCTTTCTGAACATTTGTAGAGTACAACTTTACTTGACTCAGTGCACAAATACATGGGCGTGTATATGGAACCATGTATGCAAAGTTTCCAAATGTCACTAAATTCTGCCATCCTAAAAGAAAAAAAGTTAATTTCAAACCAACTCCGAGAAGCACAATTAACAGGCCACCTTCTCCACTGGAGGTATCTCCTTAGTTATACAGGGATCACATGTTGTAAATTAAAAACAGACAATATTTTAATTTTTCTCTAATTTATAAATTTTGAAACTTTAAAATATATAAAATCAAATAAAACATTCATATTCAGCTATTCTGAAAGATGTCTAGTACATATTATTCTTTATTTTGCATATTAGCTGCATGCTTTTAAAAAGCTGGCATAATGTATTTTCAGAATGGAGGACTCTGGGTGGATGAAGGTCAAGGGGGGTCCTTACTCAAAATTATCTAGTGTCCTCTTTCTACTATTTGGGAGATTCCCTCATTTCACAATCAATAAATGAATTATATTAATCAGTCATTCATACTGTCACTGATTTTTAATCAGATAATTCGGTCAACATTTGGTGAGATGCCCCAGTATATGGAAATTTTAATTGGGAGAAGAACAGGAGACTAATTAAGAAGCAGCTGCATCAGGGGTGACTATAGGCTTTAGAGGACTAAAACACAGAGGGAAAATATATTCCACAACTGTATTGATGTAACAGAAAAGTACCCTCCTCTTCCTCTTTTATTTTTTACTATGAGTATTAGAATTCTTTTTGAAAGAACTAAAAAACTATCTAGATACACTTATATTTTCTAAAGTTTTATATGAAATAATAAAACCATATCATGGATAATTCTTTTTTGGATGCCAACTTATTCTTTCATTTACTTGAGAAATTGTCAAACGCTCAGTAAGTTTTTGGTCATTTGCATCTATTTCTTAAAGACTGAGTAAATAAAATATAACAATGGAAGATTCCTGCATATTAAGACATGACTTACTAGCAAAATTAACTGGTAAAGCAAGGGCTAAAGCTGAGTCTCATCAAAAAAAATTAACGCTCTGGAAACACATTTCCTTCACTATGACCACTGGTTGTTCTCACTTGTCAGCCCTATTCAAAATATCTTTTGTAATTACCACTTAACAAGGACAATTTGACACTTTTAAAATTTTTATTTTAAAGAAAAGAGACTTATTTTGGCTCACAGTTCTGGAAGTACACAGTGCAAACAACATGGTGCTGGCTCTTGCAAGGGGCCCCTAGGAGGAGTGTGTATCTCTCTCTCTCTCTCTGGCCTTTCTTCCTCTCCTTATAAAGTTCCCAGGATTCAATCTCTGGAGTGCTACCCTAATGACCTAATTTAATCACCTCCCAGAGGCCCCACCTCTACACACCATAGTAGGTTTGAGTTTTCACCCTCTTTCTACCATTACATGTGACTTCTGCATGGGGAGGGCAGTAAGAGCAGAAACAAGAAATGCTTAGTAAATCAGAAGGTGAGCCCTGCCCCTCTCCCTAAGAAAGATGGGTGTAAATGCTCCCTATGCCTCTGAACCACAGTGCCACCACTGTTTTTCATCCACTGATGAAATACTTTTATAGAGTTTGTGCTAGGATGTTTAAATAGTGATTAGAGTCTAAAAATCCTTCCTCATGACTGCAGGTATTGCTCAAGCTATAGAGCACCTGCCTAGCAATTTTCAAACCCCAGCAAGACAGACACAGACACACACACACACACACACACACACACACACACACACACAAATCCTTCAGAAGATGACTTGTTTCTGTGACTTAATGCTAGACCTTCTTTCAAGGTTATCATTGGTTTTTAAAACATTTTACTGAAGTTCAAACATAAGCAAAGGCAGAAAAAACAGTACTCACTTGCCTACCTACAAAAATTATCAACTATAGTCAATCTTGTCTCATATTTACCTGCACCAACACCTTTATACCACCAAATTTGAACCAAATCTCAAACATAAAATTTCATTCATAAATATTTCAGTATATATGTCTAAGAACTTTTTAAACAAAACCAGAACACCATTTCAAGTAAAAAAAAAGTCCTTAACATCAAATACCAAAAATCCTCAATTTCAAATGTACACTTGTTAAAATTTTTTTCCAGTTTCTATGTGAACAAATCCAAGCACCACACACTGTGACTGAGATCTGTTTTAAATCTCTTTTAAGCTACAGAACAGTTTTTTAAACTGCACTTTTAAATTCTGAAGAAACCAGGTTGTTAATATTACAAATTTTTGTACGGTAGTTTCCTACTCTGAATTTTGCTGATTGAATTCCCATGGTGTTGTTTAACCTACTGTTCTTAATGTTTTCTAAATCAATGGATGTAAAGGCTTCATCTAAATTCAGGTTCACAAGAGTGCCACCTCTTAAGTAGTGATGAGGTCTTTTACCAAGAGCCACACTAATGTGTACAGACCTCGCCTAACATGCCCAAGGCCTGGGTTCCACCCCCAGTATTACAAAAACAAAACAACTACCAAAAAAGTCACAATATCTGATTGTTTGTTTGTAAGAGTAGTCTTTACTTTTGCTCAATGCCTATGCCTAGAACCATTTACTCACTAGTTAGTTACAAAATGGTGATATTCTAACTTTATTACTTCTTCATTCATTACTCAGAATACCTTTACAAAGAGAAAATCCCCTCATATATTTGGTTATCTTAGTAGCATAGCTTATGTACAAGTCAGGCTAAATGTTTAATGCTTTCTTTTTAGTTACCAATTCTCAAAATAGTAAGTTTATTACCATACTGCAGTGGTGACACAGTTTAGATAGTGCATCATTACAATTTCATAGTTAAACATTGTTTGATATATTTTAATCCATTTTAACCATTATCCTGAGTAATGCTTAAAGTGTCCTATTTTTGGCCAGCAGGGGTCTCTTCAAATTCTTCTGACACCATCCTAGTAATAGCTGTTTTGAAATGTCCTTAATTTTTACCTCAGTAGAATTTCAGGTATCACCAACTTTAAAAGTATACATTTATCATTAATACAAAACTAAAAGCTATTTCTAGTCTAAAAGTTACATAGAACCACATGTGACTTAATAAAGCAAATATAATACTGACATCATAGTGGTAGAAACACATCCATCTGTAGAATGAATTGCTGAGGTCATTATTTCTAACTGACAGAAAAATAGTAAAAAAAAAACAGTAGGAGGGAGAGGGCATAAGGAAAGGGTGAAGGAGGGTGAATATGGTGGAAGCATTTTGTATTCATGTATGAAAACAGAACAATGAAAGCTGCTTAAACTGTTCTAAGAAGAGGGAGAGGGATAAAGGAAAAAGATGGAAGGGGTGAATCTAAGATATACTGTAAGCACTTAAGTAAATATCATAATGTACCCCTATACAATTATAATATGCTAATAATAATAAATAAACCTGATTTAACAAAAAAACTCACTTGTAAACTATATTTTATTAAAAAAAGAAGAAAAACAGTTAAAAAAAATAGGACCCAATATTAATAACCTTTCTTCATGCTGACATCTAAAATAAGCTACATACAGGATTTTAGTTTGACACATACTGTTCTACAGACCTGAGCAAAGACATTCTTATTGCTATATATGTGGGCTGTTCTTCATCAAGATTGCAGAGTTATTGGTATCTTATGAGTCTAGTCCTAACAATCATAGGTCTAGTCATGGCAAATCTCTTTTAGTTTACTGTTACCTCCTCTGCAGCTCCTAATGACCATTGCTACTGACACCATTTGTCCTCTCCTCTCAATCTGATGTGTCAACTACCACTGAACTTTGGTTTTCAGAAAAAAAATGTGGCCTCATGTGTCCTTATTCAGACTTTAAAAAACAACAAAAAGAAAATCCTTTTCTCACATGCAAACTGTATATGTTGCTTTGGCAAGAACAACTGAAAACAAACCAAAAGATATCTTATGGTTTGAGTTAATTTCTGACTAATTGCAGGGGCAGAATCAAGTTTGTAGCCTACATCTTGCAGGTATAGATCTTCTTACCTAAGAGGCTATTTCAATAGTTTTTTTTTTTTCTAAAAACTAATTGTCACACTTACTTTCAAAGAGTTACTAAGTATGAATTTAAAATGCATAACAATATAGACTGTGAAGACTATTCTTCATAGTATTATCACTGGGAAAAAAACAGAAGCAACTTAAATGTTCCATAACGGAAGAATGATTATGACAGGTTCCTACACTTTCATTCTGTATTTATTAAAAACTTTTAATAAGAAGGAATAACATCCTGGTGCATGAAAAAAGCAGGAGACTAATGTAGTATGGTTTCAGCTATTTAAAATCTGGTGAAACATCTGCATTATAAATAATTTTTATTTCATACCTTCTACTTTTTTGTATTTTAAAAATATCCGAAATAAGAGGAAACTAAAAATATATCCATTGCTAAATTATCTGGGACTTAATCAATGTCTTATTAACTCATTGTCACAACCTGTAACATTCTGTGTAGTAGCAATACACTGGATATCCCCAGGTTACTTTTACACTTTCAGCTAGCCAAAATTGCAAGAAAATCTAGGAAGTAGAAGTTTGACCTACACAGAAAAGCGTGGCCTAGAAGACTGGCTAATGTGATTTTTCTCAAGACCAGAGTAAGGAACAGGTCATCTTTTTTTGAGGGGCATACTTGGAGTTTGAACTCAAGGCCTCACACTTAGGTAGGCAGGTGCTCTATCACTTGAGCCATACCACCAGCCCAGGTTATCCTTTTTTTGAGTAAGGAAACAATTGGAGATGTTGACAACTTCCTGTACTGCATCTTGACATACGTCTCTATAGTCATGCTTAACTACTTTGGACATTTGCTTAGAAAAAGTAAAAACAGCATGCAATCCCAGCACTCAGGAGGCTGAGGCAGGAGGATGCTGAGTTTGGTGCCAGCATGTACTACACAATTCAATTTGTGACAGCCTGGGTGATACAGCAAGAGAAAGGGAGGGAGGGAGGAAGGGAGGGAAGAGAAAAAGTAAAAGTGACGAAAACATTTCACATATTAAGGATTTACCAAGTACCATTGTGCTAAAAGGTTTATATAATATCAAGTTTACATTCCAAAACATATCTTAAATCCATCTATTTCTCTCCATCTCCATTGCTAACCAGGGTGGTCCTAATACAACTTTGCTTGCCTCGATTATTAGTTATCTCCCCCAATCTATCCTCCACACAGCAATCACAGTGTATTTTTAAAACAATACTTTTTTTATTTTTTTAATCTGGAAAGCTCTAACAGCTCTCAAACTTCATTTCATCCCACCAAACCTTTCCACAGCCCCAGCAGGTTTCCTTATGCGGAAGACTAGCACTTGTGGTTCCTCTTCACTCTGGGCAGATTGCTCTTTCCCCTAGATCTTCACCTGGCTTACTTATTTTCATCTGTCTTGCCTTAGCTCAGTCATTACCCCCCACCACTACGGAAAAGCTGTGTTCCAGGCCAGCGCATCTGGAAATGCCCCCTCCTGGCTACACTTCTAGCCCATCACTCTGGCTTTTCTCGTTCACGACATTTTAGATATGTTTTCTTATTTTGGATATCTACTCAATAAAGGTGAAAACCACATCTGTCATGTTCAGTACTATACTACTGGCCAGGATAATGCCTGGCATCACTTTGTTGAATGATCCTCATTCACAAAACCCCTACCTATTATAGCTAGCTTCACTTTATAGTTAAGTACAAGAAATTCTAACATTAACTTGGTCTACATAGAATCAGCCTATTCTATTCTAACTTAACTATTTTCAGTTATTTAAAGAGGATAGAAGGAAGGGACCTCTGCTGGGAATAAAAGTTAAAGTCTCAGCCTAGTTTCCTTATGGTAATAAATACCAGCAGATTAGAGTAAGTGTAATATACAAAGGTTTCATTCCTCTTTCTTTAAAAATTATACTTTTATTAATCTCAGATTTAAGCAAAACCATGTATCTATTAATTTGGTATGTAGTATTTGAAGAAGCATCTTCCAATCTCAAATTTGTATCAAATGAGGCAAAGTATAAATACGTTAACAAAGTAAACATGTGCTTCACGTAAGGCCAAAGGAACTTTTTAAAAAAAAGATATATTTACTACAGAAACTATTTTTTATTATTTAGAAGTTTATGTTTATAGTAGATCATTTGGAAAACACAAAAATATTTTTAATGTCGCAGTATATAGTTTATTGTATTTTCTCCACTTTTACCTAATAATACATCAGCAGTATTTTTCCATGTCACTATTCTTCTAAATTATGATTTAAAAAACAATGGTTGCAAGTATCATCAGTCTGTAAGTCCACCATAATATACTTCAGTTTTTAACTCTTAACTATAAATAAGCTACAATTTTTTAATGTAATGTGTACTTCTGTACACATTTTAATACGTATCTGATTATTAATTCAAAATAAATACTTTTACGTGGAATTGTTCGTTAAAAAGCATAAGCCTTTTAAATTTCTTTTTACACAAAGAATAAGAAGAGTTTATTTTGGAGAAAAGAAAGTACAGTAGCGATACCAGCACTTCCCTGCATCTCCACAAGACTTAAGCAAAACAACAGTTTAACCTATATTATTTATGTTCCTTTCTTTTTAGTCTTTACTCTTTTTGTCCCTTTCATTATTGTTGTTATTGGCGGTGTAGTGAGTGTTTATAGGTCTTTGTACTAGTTGTGTATCTGGTTTGTTTTTGCGTTGATGTGGTTAACTGCAGTTTATAACTTGAGTGGCTGCGGGAATTGAGCCCTCAAGAGAAGGCTACTGATTAAGAAGACCCTCATATAAAGTAGGAGAGATCTATGCCAACAGATGCATAAATAACACAGAAACACAAGAAATATGTAAAAGAAGACAACATGACTCCTTCAAAAGAATATCTAACCTCCTAGAATGCTGTTAACTACATGCTCCCCATCAGCAGTATGAGCTCCTGTTTTCCTGCACCTTTAATATGGGGCACAATTACTATGAAAATTTTAGCCAATACAAGATAGGCAGTGAGTAGTAAAAATCCTTTAAACATACATATCTATGCTATTCAGTTAATATGGAACATTTCTGCATTTCTATTGGCACCAGAACTTCTTCATGAACTCATTCATTTTAATTGCCCATTTTTCTACTGGAATGTGCACTGGTTTATTAAAATTCTTTATAAGTTAGGGATACTAACTCTATAGCTACACTATCTAATAGTCACTATACACTGAGTGCAGTTAGTTCACTTATATACTGAGTGCTGTAAGTGTAAAACATACCCTGGAGTTTTTGGGGGGTGTGGGAGGGCACGGCACTGGGGTTTGAACTCCAGGGGCCTCATGATTGCTAGGCAGGTGCTCTAGGGCTTAAGCCACTTTGTTTGCCCTGTTTTGTGTTGGGCATTTTCAAGACAGGGTCTGGCTTTGAACCACGATCCTCCTGATCTCTCCTGAGTAGTGAGGATTACATGAGCCACCAGAACCCAGCCTATACAATGGATTTTGAAGACTTAATAAAAAAAAAAAAAAAAAGCACAGTAATTTTTATGATTGCATGCTGAAATATTTTTAATGTTGGGTAAAAGGTATTAAAATTTATTTCATCTAATTTCACCTTTACCAGAAAACTCAAAATTACATGAGGCTCCTGTTTCTTTTGGACAGCTCCTCTTGGATACTGTTTTCATTTTGTTGACTTTACAGGTGTTTCTCATCTGTAAGTACCCAATCAGTGGACCTTGTTTCCCTCAAGATTTCCTCCTCTCTTTATTCTTTAGAACCTTTCCCAGACACACAGGCATTTCAGAAGCCTAAACTTTACTTCTTCTCAAAGGAAAACATTTCGGATTTTTTTCTCAAAAGCTCTTCATTAGTCTTTTATATTACATGCATGCAACTTAAATAGTATTTTTTAAATGGCTTTTAAATTTCACTATAATTATGGCTGCCCTTTGAAACAGTGTTTCAGTACTATTGAAACTAAATTCCCACAAACAAGGTTATTTTTTAAATCTAGCGTTTTATAAATGTGAAAATACATTTAAAATTTTTGTAGTAATAAACATTCCAAAGAACTTTGCAAAGTCATTCTGACTGGTGAGATAGGTAATTACTGTCATGATTTCACAGGCAGATGAGACAAAAAGCCTACAATTTTCAACATGATGGCAGCTATAGGGATTAGGGATTACAAATTACACTATTTCAACTCCTTTACCAACACCTACAGGGCATTTTAGACTAAATCTGACAGCCACTATATGTAATTTCAGTGCAAAATACCAAAACTGCTTTGTCAATAAAAGCAATTATGTTAGAAACTTTAATTGGGAATTTTGGAGTTCGGATTCAGTCTGCTCATAAGACAATCAGAGATAGGAAAAACCAACAGTGATGCTACAATAAATTCTTTTGAAATTTTTAAAGCCAGTTCTTACATTTATCGCAAATTAAAGCTACGAATATATCCTTCTTTGCATAGCACAGGAGCTTACTAAGGCTTACACTACTTAAAAATGTCCATGACTGCAACTTCCGACTTCTATTGTCAAGTCACAAATATGCCACAAGCTTTCGAAACGTGAATTTCAGAAAAATGCTTCTGTAAATACTCTTTGCAATTCCCAAGAATCTGGTGGATTAGATTAAGGGTGGATTTAGTCCTCTCTTCTCCCTCAGGGTTCCCATCACTTCTCGGTGTCAAACTATGGCAAAAAGGAAGGTGAACAGGAATGGAAAGTACATATTCAATGGCATTTTGGAACTTCTCGAACAACGTAAATTTGAGTCAGAAAAGAATGCTGACGGAGAGACAAGAAAATTCTCACAAACCACCCTTTTGTCTGGGTCATAGTTCCAGTAGACACTTTTTCACCACAAAGATGGTTCAACAGAACTTAGAAGTTAGGTCCTACGGTCTGAAACTGGGGTTATTCAATGACTGTGAGATAACCTCTTACTTCTTAAGATCTGTAATGTTACATGTCCACACTTCTCTTTTAGGAAATTTAAGGAAACGAGTCGGGAGAACGAGAAAAGCAGCAGCGCAAGAGTATCTCAGACCAAAGTGCTAAATTAAAGTGAGTACGTGAGCTCCAAAGACCCTGAAACTGCGGAATCCGCCATTTCTACCAGGTCCCCGCGAGACGCACGTAACGCTTTGTTTGGCCCAGAGCTGGGGGCTTCTGAGGTGCGACCCCGCGGCGGGGTCAGTGCTGGGACGGCAGGCGGAGGCAGGCTCAGGACCTCGCAGGGCAAGCGGACTGGTCTGGGAGAACGGAGGCCAGAAAGGCAGACTGGCACTGGGGAAGGACAAGCTGGCGAACTGCCTAAGGCCAGACGCCGATCGCCCAGCCCTGCCAGGCCCTTTCGGCTTTCGCAGACCCCGCCGCCCGCGCCGGACACTCACCCAGGCGGTCGCTGGAGCTGCGGCCGGCCGCCCTGCAGCGTAGATGGAGCCGGCACAGGGAGGACCAGCTACATCTGTGGGCCGCAGTAGCGGCGGCGGCCAGGCCCGGTAACATCCTGGCGGGGCAGAGGCCCCCACTCGGACACCACCTCCACCCTCCGCGCCGCCACCCGCACCAACTGACTCCATAGACTGGACACCAGCTAATAGCGACGTCCGCGCCGCCGCAGGCGGCCTCAACGACCCGGAAATCGAGGCGTCATTTAGCAACACCCGCCGCGGAGTCAGCGGAAGTGACGTAGTGCACTAAGCGCCAATCGCGAGGCCTTTCCAGCGCAGACCCCGCCTGCATGGGGAGGGCGTGGCTACCGATGGAGTTAAGGTGACTACAATAACTTGTGTACTTTTCGCTTCTGTATTTTTGAGCCTGCCTGGGAATTATCTCCCAAATTGTTTGCATCTTAGCAGCCGAAGTGACAGCCTTTGATGCCGCTGCCTACTTCTTTCTGCTTCCTGGGCTCGAAGCCTGAGCCATGGTGTTGGAAATGGGAAGAGGACCCGAGACCATCCCAAGCCGAGACTAACACGTCCACTGTACTCCCCTGTAACACCATCGTGTGTTCGGTACCGGGAAGGCAAGTACACCCTTCGGAATCACTTAACTTGCCTTGCTAATTTTCGAACCTCACATTCTCGGCTGTAATGTAATAAAATTAGCGCTATTGTATTTCTTGATACGTGGGGGTGAACGAAGGTATAACGATTGCGAAACAGTGTAGTCCCCGGGAGAAAGAAGCCCAGCAGTATTGACTTCGGGGTTCACTTCACCTCTAAAAAGCTCATTCAGGTTAAGACCTTCTTTGGCCACCCTAATTGGCATGATTCTTCTTCACCTCGTTGCCGCGTATACTTTTCTTCAAAACGCTTATCGCTACTTGAAATTACCTATGTATTTGTCATTTTGTTTACCGTCTTCCAGAATAGAAAATAAACATCATGATGCTGGAATCCATGCTATACCCAAGAGGCTAAAACAATGCCTAGCACGAATCAATTACTTGAATGAAATGCAAAGTCCATCTGAGTCGCTAAACTGTATTATTACAAAATAACTTTTTCAAGGAGAAGTTAATAGTTCTTAGTTTTTGTTTTGTTTTGGTTGGTTTTTTATTGTTTTGGTGGGACTGGGATTTGAACAATTATGTTCCTAGTTTTAAGAGCATCAACACATTCTTATACTGATTGACATAAATATAATTAGATGAGTGAAGTGAAAAAAAAATCACAATGGTAAGCAAATTTAACAAATTCATCTTGGTATCAAATATGTAAAGGCTTAACTCTAATTTTACGGTAAATGTATGTAAAGTATCCATTAACCTTTGTTCAATACGACTTTTCTTTTAAATATTTTCTTTCTTTTTTCATTTTCGTTTTCGTTTTCTTTTTCTTTTTTTTTTTTGCGGTATTGGGGTTTGAATTCAGAGCCTCATGCTTGCTAGGCAGGCACTCTTATCACTTGGGCCTCTAAAACTACACGTTGTGCTAGGTTGTTAAAATAATTTTAATAACAGCTATGTAATGTGTAGAACATAATGATGGTGCATACCAAATTTTCACTGTGGGTTATTTTTTTACTCTCCTTTTTCTTAATATAGCTGGGGTGTAAGTTGATTTAGAGACTTAATTTTTATTAACCTTCAGTAGCCTCAATTTACCAAATAAGTTTGAGGAATAAAATGGATCATGTTATTTTGTTTAACCTTCCATAATGCTGTATCTCATAATAAAGTTTCAACCAACTTGGATCAAAATACTTATGCAGTTGTCTTGGTGTTTACACCTAGACATCATCATGTACTTATCCTATCAGATAGTCTTTAAGATTTCCCCAAGTGGTGAATATTAAAAGTAATGTCAGTTTAAGAGTTCCTTATGGGAATTTTCTTTGACTCTGAATTCTTTTGAGAAGCCCCATTGTTAGTAAGATATTTAGTTTTATGTTCCGGTTGATACTCATTCAGAAGCTGCTTATATGTACTAAACAGGTAAGAGTTGTTTTTCTATTGGAGGAGACAGAAGTTTTAAATGTACAGATAATTTTAAATAGTGGTAGTAGCAGTTGTAATAATATTGTTCATTTACTGACTTCCTGCCCTCTGTGTGCATTGTCCCATTCACAACACCTGAACAAGTTCTAGATGAAGAAACTAAAGCACAGATATCTTGCTCTTAAGCATCATTCCTTACTTTGTAACTCAGTGGGTACTGTTCTTTGGAAGAAACTTTGAATCTTTCAAAAGAATTGAATGACACTGTGATCTCTCATTGTTCTCTGGGATGTAGGTCAAGAGTGAGCATTTCCCCAAACATCATTTTTTGTTAACTTGATTTTTAGATTGTCTGAGTTTCATAATGATTCCTGATATAAATAGGTGCCTAAATATAGGGAACTGTTAGGTCAGATAAATGAAAACAGAAATAGGAGTCATTTGATGATTCCCATACACTGTAACTCCTGCAAATTTTCCATTTACTCTAAAGTCCAACATTTTTCAGAAAACTTGCTTCTAAAATTGAGGCAACTATTCCTTGATTTCATCCTGTCTGTAGCTTTGGGGAAATGATGATTCTGATCACAAGACAATCTTAGCTGGTTCTTTGGAAAACTGACTTAGATAATCCATGACAAAATAAAGTGAGTGTCTTTATCTTGACTGAGGCCTACCAAGAATATAAGTTTAATTTTGAATGCAGATATATTTGTTGGCATCATGTTTATCCTGGAGGATTGGAGGACAAGGGAGTTTACCTGCCTGAACACTTTAAAAAGAAATGGCCTACACTTGGATAAAAAAGAGAATCATCTGACCACATCAAGGTGTCAGTCACCATACTATACAATCAGAGTCAGAAGTAAAATGGATACACACAGACACATTTTTCATGTGGCTTCAAACCACGTTGCTAATTCTCATCTCCATTTTTTAGAGAAATTGATTTTTCTCCATTCATTCAGCAAGAATGTGATAGAACATGGAATTAGATGCTTGAATGAGTGTTGTGAGGAAAGGAAATGTCATAGGGTGGCATGTTCTTATGGTTTTCACCCCAACATTATTGGATGAAATTGGTTTTTGTCACACTTATTATGTGAAATAAACATCTAGTGCTCCAGTACTAGTAAATGTAGGTTCACTCTGCCATTTCCAAGAAATAGGAGGGTGACTGCTGCAATGGTGACCGTATTCTTGGGTCCTAGCATTTTATTCAACTCTTCCTAGCTTCTACATTAATACTCCCTTCTGCAGTACATCCAGTAGGGTGGGGTGAATATAATCATAGGTATAAAACACACATTTATGTATGTGTGCATAACACACACACACACATACACACATACATACACTCTCTCTCTCTTTCCTGAAAGGTCTGTGATTACATTTGGGAAATGAAGTTACTAACTAGGAGAGACTGAACTGCTGGATTACATTATCCTTGAGAGAAATAAGCTGGGGATGGAGCATAGAGATTTGGTTTTTCTAGAGAGGGCAGCATTTGTCACTTCCCTCCCCGAAGACACAGATAGACACCAAGAGAAATTCTTATTAAGTTTTTTTAATTTTAACTTTTTATTGAAATATGAACAAAAGACGTAAGTCAGAGGTATACACCTCTAAGAGTTTCTACTAGTGAACAATACTATGAAATCAGTACCCAGTATTGCTAGCTTCCCAGAAGTCTCTCTTTTAGTCGCTTTCTCCTATCCTGAAAGTGTGTCATCAGTCCTGCTTCTAACAACACAGATTACTTTGACTTATTTGGGGAATTTATATGCATCAATTGTATAGTACATACTCTTTCTTTGGCTTCTTTTTCTCAACATTTGTGTTTTGGAGTTTCATCTGTATTGTTTTCTTTCTCATTGCTAGATAGGATTCCACTGTGTGAATATCCCACAATTTATCCATTCTACTGTTGATGAGCATATGGATCATTTGTAGCTATTAACAAATAACAAATTATATTGGACACATGTATGTACTTCTAATGGATATATTCCTAAGACCAAAATCCTTGGGTCACAGGGTATACACACACCCAACTTTAGCAGTTACTAGCTGTTTTTCCAAAGTGCTTGTACCAATACACATGCCCAGCAACAATATTTGAAAGTTCTGTTTGCTCAGAACTGCACTATCATTTGTTACTTTTTAATTTTAATCATTTTGGTGAGTATGGAGTGGTGTGGAATTGTGATTTTAATTTGCATTTCTTTCACAACAAATGAAGTTGAATATATTTTCATAAACGTATTGGTCCTTTGAATCTCCCCTTCATACTCTATTCAAAACTCCTTTCTTTTAGGTGTCTGTGTTTTTCTTACTGATTTGTATGAACTTTTTGTATATTCTAGAAACAAGTTCTTAGTTGGATATATGAGTTAAAAAATATCTTTTCTTCCTCTGGATAGTCTTGATGAAAGTAAGACCTTACTGTTAAATTATCAGTTTATTTCATCAGTGGTTAATATTTTTTTGGTTCTATTTAGCACATTTGTACCTATTATATAAAACTAGTAAAGACTTGGAGTATCTTCAAGAAGAGAAGACTAGAGCAGGGGGCATGGCTCAATCAGTACAACGTGAAGCTCTGAGTTCAAACCCTGGTAACACAAAAAAAAATATTATGGACTGTTCAAGTGGCTCAAGTGGTAGTGCACCTCCCTAGCAAGCATAAGGCCCTAAGTTCAAACCCTAATACTTCCAGAAAAAGAAAGAAAGAAAACTGATATCCCCATCCATCATTTGGATGTTTGCTCAGCCATTAAGCTTGCTAACATGCCCTTCTGCTGTGAATTTGGAGGGATCTTTTGAGCACTGGGAAGAGATGGGACCACAGAGAATCCCTGTGACGTGTGGACTATGGATCCTGCCTAATCCTGCAGAGCTCAGAGTTAATCACAGAAAGCAAATGAAATCTGGGCCTATAGTCTTGCTCTGGAACATAGCACAAAGCAAGAAGTATGTATGTATCAGAAGAATACAGTATCCACCCCTGCCAACTGGGAGACAGCCTACAAATACAAGTCAAGTAAGGGCTACTTAAGTATGATGGGCTGTTTCAGGTTGAGTTTATTATCAGTGGGGCCTGTTGGGATCCCCATACCTCCTCACTGACAGTGAGCTAGATAGCCACAATGATCTGTAGAGAAGGAACAGCAAACTTGCCACAGTCAGGCACTCAGGTGTTGCCTATTTTCCTTCTTGAGCCTCCTGCCCCACCATTAGAAGAACAGGCAGGTGGAACACAGATGTAGTTTGACTGGAGAGTAGTGAGGTTTTGACCTAAATAGGAGATTCTTTTAAATAACTAGATTTCAATACCTGGAATGAAAGTTTTAGTAACTAAGAAAGCAATACCCAGAAGCACTGAAGTTTGAAAAGTACTAAATGTTAAACTAAAAGGCTTTCATACTTGTGCCTCTTGCGTATAGCTTCTCAAACTGGTTGCATATCTTTGTTTTGCTTAATATATGTGAACATCTTTAGACAGGTATTGTTTTTCTGCATCTTTTCATCCTTAGTGTCTACTGTATATTATAGCATGAGGCATAGGGTACGTGTGAATGGAAAAAGGAATGAAAATTCTAAGAACTACATAACTCCACAAACCATCTTAGGAAAAAATAAAGACAACCCAGGAGAGGCTGGACCATCCGGGTCAGGACTCTTGGCTGGAGACCTGCTTCAAGTACGTTTCTTGGAGGTACTTCTTAACAGCTGTGGGGTTTTTCCAGAGCTCGGCAGCATGTGTGTTCAAAGGACTATCGATATTGGGTTCTCCTTGCAGGCTCTGGATGGAGCGCAGCATGGTCCTGACATCATATAGGGCAGACCACCTGACCTTGAGGATGGCCAAGCAGATGTTACCTGAGTGTCCACATTGGGGTGGTAGAGGGTGTGAGCAACTTCACTGTGGATGCATTGTATACGGACCAGCTGCTCCGTGGATAGTCCCTGCCCAGCTGAAAAGGTTGTCTGATTCAGGGAAGGCAGAGATTCCTTTGCCACCAGACATCATGAGCGTCATCAGCTCCTGCTGTAGCCTCGTGCCCACAGGACCCCGGGGGGCGCCCTCCCCCCTCCCGCTCAGCTCGGCTCCTTTACCTGCAGCAGCGATGCTGGCGGCGGCTGGGTCGCAGTTTTGGGAAGCCATCGGGGCAGCAGGAACTGCCTCTTAATTTTTTTTTTTTTTTTTTTTTGAGAAATCATCTTACCCTATGCTCAGGCTGGCCTCAAACTTGCTGTGTAGCCTAGACTGGCTTCAAACTCAAAATCCTCCTGCCTCAGCCTCCCAAAGTGGTGAGATTGCTGGTGTGTGCCACTATGCCCAGCTCCTGTGTAAATATATGAACTTTGACCTGTATTCCTAAAAATGCCCACTGGGCATCTAAGATCCTTTTCTTCTCTTTCAGGAATCACCTTGCTCTGTCCCAAGCATTCTATGTCCCCTCCTACTTCTGCATGGATACCCTTACAACCCTCACGCCTTCCCAGCCTGCCTGCCCCAGCTCAAGGCCCATATTCCCGGTCCTCCTCTACATGTTGCCTTTGCAGCAGTGCTTCTCAACCAGGGGCAACTCTTTGGTTATGGTAACTGGACTCTACCGTCATCTAGGGGGTGGACTCCAGAGAGACTGCTAAATATCTTATAATGCACAGGGCAACCTCTCACAACAGAGAACTGTATCCCACAAAATGTCCAAGAACAATGAAGTATTGTGCTTTAAAGGCATTGCTCACCAGCTTCCACCAAAGGTATTGTGTGAATTCCCAAATCCTCACACGTCTTATTACTGACAATTTTTTCCACCCACTTTTGTCCGTGTCTGAAGTCATGAAGCCCGTACTCCAGCATCAGTATTGGGAATCAGGAAGAAAGGAACAGGGAGCAATATTCCTCATCTTTTTACATCAGCTATCTATACAGGTGGAATTAGGAAGGTGAAAAAATAAACAGGGATAGATTCATAGTCTGTTCTGTTCTTAGCCTCTTACAAAGCAATCTTCTAAATATTTCAACAGCATGGGCACACTCATTAGTTTCTTTGTGCCTACCAATTTTACTACACTTTTTCCTAATACCTCCAGTACTTCTTTTCTTATCTTTGGGTACTTTCTGGAAATACTTCTGTCTGATGTCAATCAACAGATTTTTGTGAAATGTTAATTATTTGCTCTTTCTAAAGAATTCTAGGTCTTTACATTTTTGAAGTGAAAATAATAGTAAAATTTATTAGGAAAAAAATTTAGTATAATAGGATAAGAGTGGGGAGAAATGGGGGAAAAAAAGAAACATTTCCTGCTCCCCATGTGGGAAATGTGAGTTAAGACTCCCAGGTCTTTACTTTTTGTAGCCATTTGTTTTGAAGACAGGTTGAACTGAGTTAATTCTTGTATTAATTTAGCTAAGCCCTATCTACTTTTAGACACAAGCACCAGTAGAGAAATTGAAATAGGAAGAAAATCTTGTCCCTGCTATATTTTCTGGTCAGAAAGAAGCAGACCTTACAGAAGGCAGTCCAAAACATGGTTTATATAAGGCTGAAAATATGTCCTTGAAGGCTGAGACCTAACTCTACCAGTGAAACCATAAATAAGCCAGACCACGGCTTTGGGTTAGTTACAATAAGGAACAAATAATTGAAATATTTCATATTCACAACAGACGTAAACTGAAGAGCCATGAGACTTTCCAAAGAAATGAGATAAATAGAAGAATCAAATAGAAAAGAACTAAACCAAAAAAAAATTTTTTTTTTAATTAGGAGCAATTGCCTTTTTAGATTAAAATTTTTTTAAATGTCAAAAGAATTATTTAAACCCACATGCCTGTGACAAATGAATTGCAATCAGAGGCCAGAGTACAAAAGACAATTATTTATTAACTTGGCCTTGTAGCATCTGCTACATGTAATTTCAGCAAGTGAATTGTGAAGTAATGACAGTGAATTATAAACTTGAATATCTAATAATTTAACAGTAATTCTTGCTTTCTACTTGCAAAAAAGAAAAGAAAAACAAAAAGAAAGGACAAAGATTACAGAAAAAAATGCTAACCTGATGTCAAGGCTATTCATAGAGTTTAACATGCCACTTGTACTGGCTTCTCACTGAGCTAGCTGCTGAATGTTATGAGAAACTCTGAGGTGACAGTCCAGTATTTTATACACCCTTGCTGCTTTTTTCTGACACTCGGCTCACACCCTTATTCCTTTTCCATGAATTAGCATTCAGTTGCTTGCTCATCCTACCACCAGCCAAGGACTTCCATTCCATAATGGAAACCATACTCCAGGCAGTGAGCTTATAGGTTTGGGCTACTATAGAAAGTCAAATGAAAATATGCAACTGGTAAATCTTAGAAGCAGGGTCAGGAATGAAGAAAAATAAATTTGAAAGCAGACAAACTGGGCATGGTAGCATGCACTTGTAGTCCCAACTATTGGGGAATGGATGGAGGCTGAAGCAGGAGGATCACTTGAGCCCAGAAGCCGGAGGCCAGACTGAGCAATGTAGCAATAGCTCATTTCTAAGGAAAGGGAAAGGGGAAAAGGGAAAAGAAGTGCTTGTAGACTATATCATGGGTTCTAGCAGGAGAAACCACTGAAGGGTTGTGTGCAGAGGAGACATGTTCTGGTGTATGTTTCAACAGAATCATTGTGGTTGCTACATCACAAACTAACTGGGGAAGGTGGGGGGGGTAGGTGGAGTAAAAGAAAAAAATGGAGTTGGGAAGCTATTATAATAATGTAGCTGAGAGATGAAGGTGGTTTGGTCCATATAATTTAAGTGGGTAAAGAGAAGTAGTCTGGTTGTGAATATATTTGGAAGGTATAACTGACATAGTTTTTTGACAGATTAGTTTTGAGACATTTTGATGACTTAATGCTTCTGACAACTGGATTAGCATGTGTGGTTTAATGTATTTTCAATTAGTAGTGATATAAACCCTCTTACATTGATAGAGAGTTCAAGTTCACACTATCTGATGCATGTAATAAAATATATCATCACTATGCCAAATCATTTTAAAATATTTTATCATTTAAAAAATATTTTCAGTGCCTACTATGTACAAGTCATGGTAATCTGACAACTCCAAACATTTTATATAGCACTGGAGTTTACAAATTAAGGTTAGATGAGGCGCTAATTGCGCCCTACGCCAATAGGACTGGTGGCCTTAAGGGGAGAAAGCAAATCTCTCTCTCCATGCACAGCATCGAGGAAGGCCACGTGAGCACATTCTGAGATGGTAGCTGCCTGCAAACCCTAAGAAGAGACCTCAGAATGAAATTTACCTGGCTGGCCTCTTCATCTTAGACTTCCCAGGCTGCAGAACTGGGGAAAGATAGACTTCTGTATTTGAAGCTACCCAGTCTGTGGGATTTTGTTATGGCAGCCCAGGCTGTCTAACACACAGCATTATGGAAGGGAAAGATGGTTTAATCTACAGCAAAGTCCTAATGTTGGCCAAGTAAACACGCACACAATACCAAGAGTGTTCAATCACAGTTTCCCTTTTAGGACATAGAGTCAAAACCAGAGTCCAAAATCAAGTGAGACAAGTCAGTGTTTTAGCTATCTCTCCAGCTTGTCCCCAAGTTCCACTCAGGACCATGAAGTCTTAGTTATGGGCTCTGGGAAGCAGCATGTAGTGGCACCATGGTCATTAGAGAATCTAATGATCCCTTTCTTATATGATGTGCTGTAAGGATAAAATGTATACCAGATTCAAAGACTTAGATAGAATGAAATACAAAAGTTTATATATTAATTGCTACTGAAATATTTTGAATATATTGGATTAAGTAAAACAGTTAAATTTCACTTTTTTAAAAAACTGTTTTTAGCTGTTTTTGACGGTACTGGGGTTTGAATTCAGGATGTTGTGCTTGCTAGGCAGGCATTCTATGACTTGAGCCAAGCTGCCAACCATTTTGGTTTATTAAGTCAGGGTCTTGCTCTGTAGCCCAGGTTGGCCTCAAGCTCACTATGTAGCCCAGACTACTCTCAAACTCACGATCCTCCTGCCTCAACCAACCAAACATTGGAATTACAGGTACACAACACACCTGGTTGTTTTTGGTTTTTTGTTTGGTTTAGTTTTTTGTGTGGCTGAAGCCAGGACTTTTGTTTGATAAGCACACTCTTTACCACCAAGTTACATCCCCAGCCCCTTTTTATTGTTTTCAATGTGGCCACTAGAAAAATTTAAATTACTTGTATGGCTGACATTAGTATCTTGCATTGTATTTCTACTGGACAATGCTGCTACAAACCCACATACAGTCTCTGGATCCTTTTGAAGTACTTCTTTAAAGTGCCAGCTCCATTTCTCCTTGGGTGTTGCCTCCAAGGAAAGTAATCTTTCTCTGCTCCAACTGACTCTAATACTGATAGCAGGCTCATTTCAGAACTTGTGTGCATGATGCAGGGAGAGCAAGTTTTTATGAGGGGATCTGGCCCCTAACTAAAATATCTCATGCAACTAGATCTCTTCTCATTGCACTGGTATTTTTTTCTCCTACATTACCTTAGGGTTCTTTTGTTTTTGTTTTGTTTTCCAGTAGTGAGGTTTGAACTCAGGGCTTCACACTTGTGAGGTTGGTTGAGCTATTCCTCCAGCCCTTTTTGCTCTAACCAGAGATAGGGTTAGAGACAGGGTCTTGCTTTTTATACTTCCCACCATAGCTGTGCCACTACACTCAGCTTGTTTCTGTTGAGATGGAGTCTTGCAAACTTTTTTGCCTGGGCTTGCCTAGAACTGCAGTCCTTCCAATTTCATCACATGTAGCTGGAATGTTAGGCACTTGGCACTGGGTCCAGCTGTTGGTTGAGATGGGGGTCTCATGAACTTTTTGCTCATGATTGGCCTTACACTGTGATCCTCCTGAACTCAGCCTCCCAAGTAGCTGGATTATAAGCATGAGCAACTGGTGTCTGGTTTATTTTAAGTAACATTAAACACACACACACACACACACACACACACACACACACACACACACCCTCTAAAATTAACCTTTGTAGATTCAACATTCTAGAAAATAGAGGGGACTGGCAAGAAAACTGCACACCACCATACATACTTTAATGATTTGGGTTCTATATCACTCTGTTTCCAAAAGGTAACAACAGATTTTGAAAATGGTTAAATGTGTTACCCAAGGTCACAGAACTATATAGTTACTACTAAAACCTGGGTTCTGACCCTTATTTGATGTTCTTAGCATTATATCACAATATCATGTACATAACCTCCAAAATTCAAGCTTTCTCTGACAATTCAGAAATTTACAACCCATGGAGTAGGAGGCAAAATAGTGGTGGCCATCATTACAAATATTGATTTTTCTGATTGGCATATGAGTACACAGGAAATTGTTACTCAATTTATTCAATGAAGCCATTCATACAGTTGTTCTAAATTACAGGTGATAATAATGATGACAGCCAAAATGTATATGCAAAGAACTATGCTAAACCCTAGAGCCCATTTTATCATGTCATAAAATAATGAGGTATGTCACTGTGCCATTTTACAGAGGAGAGACAGGCCTCACAGCTAACAAGTGACTGGAACCAGGTCTTTCTGACCACAGAGCCCTAGAGATTGGCCAGATTATATTGCCTTCCAATGATAAGCTCTTACCTGTACTTCTTCCTAAGGGCTTCACTTAGGATATGAATCAAGCCACTCTGGATTTCTAGCATATTCCCTAAAGAAGGCAGAATTATAATTCTGGGCCATACTCTGCACACTACAGACAAATTTGAGCTTTGAGTATTTCATAAACTATTTTTGCATAGTTCTTAAATTGGAATAGTTTAGAGAGTATTTTTGAAAGGGTTTTTACTCATTTGCTGATTTTGAAGATGTACTTCTGGAAAATTCTTATAAAGGGGATCAGATTTTGCTCAGTAATAGGACTTTTAGTTTGTGCCTCTTGCACAAGTCCTGGAATTGTGAGGTGACAAAAATTCAACTATTGACATAAGCCTTTGTACTTTAATGAGAGGAAAACTTTTTCCCTCTTTTTTTTTTTTTTCAGTACTTGGGTTTGAACTCAGGACCTCATGCTTGCAAGGGAGGCATTCTACCACTTGAGCCACTCTGCCAGCCCTTTTTTGTGACGGGTATTTTCAAGATAAGGTACCATGCGAACTATTTGCCTGGGCTGGCTTCAAGCACGATCCTCCTGATCTTTGCTTCGTGAGAGCTAGGATTATTGGTGTGTGCCACTAGCACCCAGCACCCCCTCCACAAAAAAATTCTCTTAAGTAGATCCAGTTTTGTTTAACTTTTTTGGTGCTGGGGATTGACCCCTGGGTCTTGCAAGTCCTCATCATGTGTTCTCTCCCATCCCTCTTTCATTTTTCACAGGAAAAGTGTTGATCCCAGTATATCAATAATAAATAAGTAAAAAGGTGTTGACTTAAAACCAGGTCCCAAATATAACAAACACAGACTCATCAAGTATGACCTTGAGAGCAGTTCCAGGAGTCCCAGAATCTCTGAAGGTAGAAGCATAATGCAGATTTTGTTTGTACAGATCCTTCCATGTACAAATACTTTCACACACACTACTTCACACAGTCCTCTCAATGATTCTCTACTGGCCAGTCTACAAATGAGCAGTGAAGCCCAGGGAAACTAAACCAATGTCCACATATCAGAACCACTATTTGTGGACTTCCTGACATTATTTCTGATGAGATATATATATATAACTCTTTAACAATGTTTTAACATTTGAATTGCTAATTCAGGTCCAGTGTGTGATTGCCAATGTTTAATAAAAACAGGAGGGCCAGAGGCCTGGGGATCAAACTCAGAATCTCCTGCGTGCTGAGCACTTACCCTCCACTGAGCTATAGCCCTAAAATTTGAATGTCTTTATGTTAACCATGTGCTGTGCAGCTCAGTTCTAACTTTCTACTAATAGTCCTGAAACGCCATGGCCATGTCACCTTTTTTTTAATGTATGACATTATTGAGTTTATTTTCCTTGGCTAATGGGAAATACCTAGTTGAAAACTTAGTCCTCTGTTTAAGAGCCTTGATCAGCATCCAACAGTAGTAAGTAAATGAATAAAATGTAAGAGTGTAAGACATTCACAAGAGTGCAAAAGCAGAGGCATCTCCTAAGCCCTGAACTATATATTCTAATTTTAAAAGAACTAGTCATGTGAATACCCAAATTATGATGGTATCCCAAACAACATCCATAGGCTGTTTGTTTTCTGCACCTGTTACTTAGCACATAAAAAATGTGCATCCATTCAGTGAATATGGTCTCTATGAAAGATTGTACTCCTGAATAGTTTTTCCTCATACTAAGTTCTGCTGACGTGTCTGTGGAATTTTGGTTTCTTGGTCTTGAACTGAGACCAAACAGTCCCTGTACTAGACACATAATGAAAAAACTTAATAGTTCATTTAGGTACCTTGAAATCTGATCATTATTAATCAAATTGTAACAATCTAAAAACTAAATTAGGGCCAGGCATGGTGGCTCACGCCTGTGATCCCAACTACTTGTAAGGCATAGACAGGAGATGGTCTGAGGCCAGTGCAGGCAAAGCTTTAGATCCTGTCTCAAAAGATATGCCTCTAATCCCAGCTGTGTACCAGTAAACCCAGCTATGCAGGAGGCCAGGCCTAGGGAAAAGCACAAGACCCTATCTGAAAAATAACTGAAGCACAAAGGGATGGGGGCATGGTTCAAGTGGTAAAGCACCTGCCTAGCAAGTATAAGGTCCTGAGTTCAAGCCCCAGTACTGCCAAAATTAAATACATTAAAAACTATAGAATTAAGAGGCTAAAACAAGTAAAGATGCTCCCCGCCCCCTTTTTTAACACTGATTAGGTGATCTGTTATAAAAATCAACTGGAAATAAAATCCAGTCAAGTCATGTGTCTTTTTTTCCCTATTTTTTTATTACATGCAAAGTAGAGAGTACTAGAATTATTCTTCAGGGCTGGTGGAGTGGCTCAAGTGGTAAAGTGCCTCCCTAGCATGTGTGAAGCCCTGAGTTCACAAGCCAGTGCCACCAAACACACACACATATAATATATTCTTCAGAAAATTTACCACTCGCAGTCTGTTAATAATTAAAATAAGATTCTAATGTTTTAAAATTTGAGAATGTGGTAACTACTAGTATGTTGAAAATACACTGCTTCAAGGTTATATGTGTATGTAAATGTCAAAGCACTGACTTTGTGACTGAAAACATATCAGTCCTATATATTATACAGCTAATACAGCTACCACAGAACTACTTTAGAGCAAGGATAATGACTTATATATAAAACACGAGAGTTGTAGTAAACATCTTTAGAGATCCTGACTTGGCTGCAATAGTAATAGACAAAGTTAAATGTTTATTTTGAAAAATATTTTTATTCACAGCAATATAGTCACATAGCTAAAAATATACAAGAGCTCAAATGGAAGTATTTTCCTAAAAACTGTTCCAGTATTTAAGAAATGCTTCTTTTGCTTTCATTTTGAAATGAGGATTATCCGCAATAAAGGGAAATACAAAGTTCATGTAAAAACAATCCATTAATACAAAGTAAGTGCAAATAGTACAGTAACCCCCAAAGGGGAGTCTAGCCTTCTGGGTAAAAAGATAATTTCTAAATACTTCAAAAGATGGACTACAATAAATGGTATGTTAGTTTCTAAATGGAACTGCTAAACATGAACCTAATAACTCATGAGTATCAGGAACCATTATTTCAGATCAGAAAAGCCCAAGTCTACGACT
This sequence comes from Castor canadensis, assembly GCF_047511655.1. Taxonomy (NCBI): domain Eukaryota; kingdom Metazoa; phylum Chordata; class Mammalia; order Rodentia; family Castoridae; genus Castor; species Castor canadensis. The sequence continues at coordinate 121,221,109 of NC_133394.1, forward strand.
ATATCTTTTGAGTTAATGATAACAAAGACTTATCTATTTTATGCTGGCTCATTGCCAGTTTTAATTTATCTTGAGGCTCCCAAGTGACTTAAATGAAATGGTCTATTAATATTAGAATTCTATATAATGGTTGTAGATCTTTAAATTTGAAGAATTTAAAGAAAAACTACAAATTTCTGGAGTTTTGTTATTTTTTAAAGAACATAAATCTAAAAAAAATTGGTAATAAATTCAACGAAATCCTACAATCTGATTACTTGGAAATATATTATGTAAAGACCATTTAATGAGGACAATGTTTCTAATATCAAAACCTTGACTTATTGGCAGAGCAGCAAATTACCCACTCCTTTGGTTGACAGCACTCTTTTCCTTTGCAGGGCCCTGTTCTGTTTCTGGCAAGATTGCCAACCAATCCTCTGTTGTTTTCAAGTAAAAAATAGTTGGATACACTCTGTCCTTTAAGAGGGAGTGAATTAAAGTAGAAAAACTCTTTATTTTCTCAAGAGCGTGGAGCTGTTGGTTTCTGTCTTCCTCTGCAGGTGATAACATAGGGAAAGAAGTCCTCCCCTTACTGAAATACACTAGCATTTGAGTTATGTCAGGGCATTACTAGCCAATCACTTCTAGTCATCCAACCTAAAAGGCCTATGTTAATTATTTATTAATTTTTATATTGATCTTTAAAAAGACCCTTCTCATTTTAGAGATACATAATGAAAATTTTACTAGTATAAAATAAACTAGAAGGGAAAAAGTAAATGAGGATGAGAATAGCAAAGGACTGGCTACAGAAGAGTTGTCCTCTTCTATTTTTATGTATGTTCAAAATGTCGTAAGATAAACACTTAAAAAAGAGTTGTCCTCTTCTATTTTTATGTATGTTCAAAATGTCGTAAGATAAACACTTAAAAAAAAAAAGAGTTGTCCTCTTCTATTTTTATGTATGTTCAAAATGTCGTAAGATAAACTAGAAGGGAAAAAGTAAATGAGGATGAGAATAGCAAAGGACTGGCTACAGAAGAGTTGTCCTCTTCTATTTTTATGTATGTTCAAAATGTCGTAAGATAAACACTTAAAAAGGCCTTTACTGACATATCACTCACTCTCAAAGATCTCACTCCACCACTTCCTTGCTCAGTCTCTCCATTCAATCAAGGAATGAGTTATCTTTCCCCTCTCAAAGCTCAGAAGTTTTCCCTATGATAAAGGAAAGCACAAATCAACAGTGTTTATGTCCATAAGGCCCTACACCATAAAATCTTCAGGAAATCAATTTTCCTAAAGTGTGTGTGTATGTTGCTAAAAATCAAATCCAGGCCCTCATGCATTTTACATACCCAACAACACATTCTACCTCTGGTCTTCACCCATAGCACCCTGCTACTACTATTACCATTTTTCTGGAATATGTAGAAAACTCAGTTTTTTCACCTATCAGAACTGCTTTTATATAAGTGATTTCTGTAATGCCTTTTAGAATATAATCTCCATGTAGACAAGGATTTGTCTAATTTGCTTGTACAGTGTATTACTTATGCTGCCATTAAATTGACACAGAAAAGATCTGCCCATTCTAAACACCTAGAAGGGAAATAAATATGATCCTCTATTTTATCATGTGTTGACTGATGACTTTGGATATACTGTATATTGTGAGTCATTTTAGGGTTATAAATAACTCATTCATTAAGTTATTAATTTCACTAGACCAAAAAAAAGTACAGAAGCAAGCAGCTGAGACATCCAATTCTTTTTTCCCAGTTTCACCTTCCAATTACATTTTTCTAATTTCATATTAGACTTCCAACATCACAGCATTTCTATTAGTTGTAATGGGCTGAGGACAACAGAAGTGTTCAAATTCACCTTATTCTAACAAGGCAATTAGGCTCAAAAGAAAGCTGAATTCTAACTGTAAATGTACTTTTTCAATATAACATTTTAAACCTACTTAAATCCAGAGATTTTTTATTATACAATTTGATTTTTACATCAGTAAAATCTTAGAAATAACAATATAGATAAAGGAACAACAATTTAATTTGTATTGAAATAAATAATAGACATAGAAAGCACATACAGTGAAAAAGGGTCACAATAAATTATAAGTGGAGACATTACTTTGCTCAATCACCACCGAAAGCCCTTGATACTTCCAATTTCACACCATCAAATCTATCATTCTTGCTGATTTAAGCAGAACACAAAACAAGTATGGATCTCAGGGCTTACTTTCACAGGTACCAGCATGGATAATTTACTACAGTGATCCAATTTGGAAATCAGTAGGGACCAGTAAATCGCTGCATAAAAGAAAGAGCGAATGAGGTCCTTTTTCCTTAGTGTCAGCAGGCTATGATTATTATGTTTATTAGATTTTCTCCAAAGGACTTCACATTTTCTCAAATATGCAGGAGAACTGTATTTCCCCTTTGAGCCCTACATTAGCATTATGTGCTTTGGTCTTGAATACAGGGGAATGATGAGTTTTTCAATTTATTTTATAAATTTATAGAGTCTGGATAGTATTGGCCTGAAGAGTCTAACTCCCCAACCTATACAATATTAGATATTAAAAAATGGACTCAAAAGAAGTTAGTAAGAATTGCTGACACACTGTATATACAAATTTTTAGTTCAATATGTCCCATTAAATAGAGCACCAGAAGTAATGCATTTATAAATCAAGCAGTGTTTTGACTCTCTAATCTCTGAAACCCTTTTACATTTGTTTTAATATATACATGTTATAAATGTTACCTGCCCAAGATTTTGCTCTTTTGATCTCAACTTATAAATACATGTAGGCAATAGCTAATGTCAAAGTGTTCTATCTTTCCAAAGAAAAATAACAAAAGTTTGGAATTAAGTTATCGTGAACCAAGAAATCAAAGATTAGTTTCAAAGTGTAAGCTCATCAAAAAACTACCTTTAGAAGGTTATGAAAGAGAAAGTGAAATGATTCTTGGGTCCTTTCTCCTAGAATATAAGGTAATTGTTAGACTCTAAGCAAAGATTATCTGTAATTTTTCCTTATCATTTTCAAAGAAAAGAATCTGCTCTAGATTTTAAAAATTCTGTACTTATCACAGCAACTCAAACTCTATGCAGGTCAGTTTTCCTACATGTAAGGCCCAAGCAGGGAAGGACTGCATCCCATACAGTTTCCTTGTAAATAACCCACCTTAGAATATAAACATCTCCTAGATTAATTCATCACCAAGAAACCTCCCAAACTTTTAAAAGCTCCTTTCTTCTGTCATTAAGGATACTCGACCCTTAATAACTGTCTACCCAGAATATAAGAGGAATGCTCATTAAAAAAATCTCTGGAAATAACTCCTGGATTTTTAAAGGTATGCCTTTAGTATACTATCTGTTGAGCTATACTATCATACAGCAGCTGTGAACTTCTCCTAATGCTACAGAATTTCAGTGAGATATTAAGAAAAATCAGTTGGCTCTATAACCCACACTTAATTTTCAAATCTAGATAAAATACATGACATAATATCTAAAAATTTCAAAATGTCTTTATATTACTATGAAAAGTCTCAATTTTAAGAGGTCAAACTGGCTCTATCTACTGTACCTACAAAATGATGGAAAAACTTTTAAGTACCATTTCTCTACACATCTGAAAATGAAGGAAAAAGAATTAGGATTGATGTGTTTAAGTAATTTAGGCACTGAGAATGAAAAGAAAAAAAAAACCAAAAGACCATAATCTGTATGGCACTCTCAATTGTGGCCTATTTTACTGTTTTCCTAGATTGTGGTACTGGGCCTACACCTTGATCCACTCCACCACCCTTTTTGAATTAGGTATTTTTGAGATAGGGTCTCACAAGCTTATTTGCCTAGGCTGGCTATGAACCAAAATCCTCCTGATCTCTGCCTTCTAAGTAGCTAGGATTACAGACACCTATAACCCTCACTCGAGCGACCAGCGCCCAGCTCAGTATTTTTTTAATGTACTCATAGACTGGGAGTGTAGCACAGGGCTCTGGACTCAATCCCCAGGGCCAAGAAAGAAAAAACTACTCATAATAAATATTTATTGTTTAATATTGAATTAATATATATTGAAAAAAAAGGGTAATGGATTTCAGATCCTTAGTTTTATGGTCAACTCAGCACTTCCAATACAGTTTGGAAAAATGAGGGGCTACCTAAGGAAAGAATGACACCTACTGATTACAAAAATAACTTTCCAGGGCTGCTTTCTCCCTTGAGGTTTTCACTTCTGAGTATCAAAATGGGGTGACAGCTTTGAGGCTAACAGATTCTAAGGAGACCTAAGCATGTAAGGACCAGGAAGGGGGCCATAGAGTAACTGTATTAATCAAAACAAACTCCTTAGCATTAGTTAAAGGACTTTACCACAATTCCTCAAAATTAATTTCACTTGTTCTCATCTGAGACGTTTTAAAAAACTCAATCTCAGTTCTACTTGTCTTATTACATATATGTAATTTTTCTTTCAGGATCATATTCATGTCCTAAACTTATAAAACAGTAATCTGAGATTTTTATCCTGACCTTTAGGGAAAAAGTACTGATAGCTTTATAATTCTTATTTAATAGAACCCATTAACCTTTCAGAACTTTTGGTTTAATATTAGCTTGCATTGATGTTCTCTGTAGGGACATTCTTAAATATCCAAACTTAATCTTTAAAAAGTTAGTTTTCCAAGAGCATCTATCTACCTTTGTGAATTTTATTCCAAGAAAATATAAATACAGATTGTACTTAAGAAATTTCTCTTTGGACTGATGTTAAATATAGTTTAAATTACTGAGCAATCATGTATACAAAAGGAATATAGACTACTTACTAGAATAAAGTAGGTTTTTACAATGCTTCCACCTGTCCAAGAGGGTGTAATAAGCAAGGATACTACACCACTTCCTAAAGAATTAGATACTCTGGATGAGGCACAGTGCTCAAACCTATAATCCTAACTACTCAGGAGTCAGATGGGAGGATTGTGGTTTGAGACCAGTCTGGCCAAAAACAATGGCTGGACTCTGGTGGCATGTGCCTGTCATCCTAACTACACAGGGAAGCACAAATAGGAGGACTGAGGTCCAGGCCAGTCCAAACATAAAATAAGACCCTACCTCAAAAATAACTAACACAAAAAGGGCTGGCAGAGTGGCTCAAGTGGTAGAATGCCTGCTTAGCAAGCACAAAGCCCCTGAGTTTAACGCCCAGTATTGCCAGAAAAAAAAAAAAAAATATTCTGGATGTTAAATCAACTTTTAAACCTGCAAGAAAAAGTAAATTCGGTTATGCAGTAAGAATTCACTTCTCCTACCTCATTTATTCTATATGCTATTAAATTTTCTTAATTCTGATAAGTGTATATGTAACACTACAATTCCAGTTGCCAAATCAGCTGCTTGTATCTATAATGCAGAATTTCTAACTACAATTTCATTCAAACTAAACATTTAGTAATGCTGGATGTTTAAAGGTAAAATTTATTTTTTCATGAATTCATCAAAGTGTATTTACATATTAAGTCTTCCTTTAAGGAAATCTGTACTTCCATCAAACATGAGTATTTCAGACATTATAATCCTGCTATGTGATTAAAAAGCCTCAATTTAAATCAAACTATTTGAAATTATAGTAGTTTTAAACTTAAAATTATTTTTGTTAAAACCATCATGGATTATTTTCTCTAGGGAAATCTTTGTGACCAACAGTAATTTTATAAAAAAGAAGAAAAACTCAAAACAGAGAGACACTTAGAGACCTTTAAACATGAAAAGACAATGGAAAAACTGGTGAAATCCAAATGTATTTTGTACTTTAGTTAATCCAAGATTAATTGCTTACTTTGGATACATATTCCACCAATTATGAAAGACTTCAACATAAGAGAAGGTGAGTAAAGGGTATACAGGAAATCTCAATACTATTTTTGAAACTCTTCTAAAAGTTTAAAAGTATCTCAAGATAAAAAAAAAAACAGTAGGAAAAAAAACCATGAAACTAAACAGGTGCCTTCAGCTGCCAAAATTTCTTGATATAATTCAAGACAATATTTTAAAACATCATTAGGAATCGGTATGTTTACTTAACATTACAGTCACTTTATTGCTCTAGAAAGTTATTTTTTAGAACCATCAAGTTACATATATATTGATAAAGAGGCTAGTCACACATACATTAAAAAATCAACTGTGTATTATGAGGTTGCTTTTCCAACATAGTGGATAAATATTATAAAAATACAAAAATAGCTGGTTACAATTAAGCTATCAAGTAGAATTTTTCTGGTAATCTATCCTAAGAATATCACTTTTCTATAGATTAGGGATTTGAACAAAGAGAAAACTAATGGTACTTATCAGTTACTAATGAATGTATTTGAGAAATCCAAATTACATGCAGACAGAAGAAAATTGGTTACAGAAATTATTACATTACTCTGCACTAAAATTGTGCAATGTTTTAAACATTTCCAATCATGCAACAGTACTAAGAATCAGAACAAATTTTATAAAGGAGTTGACAGGAGCTCAATGAACAGGATTTAATGTATTATACAACCTAAATCAGAGTTGCATAATACATCTAATTCCCCCAAATTCAACTATGCATTATGAGACTGAAATGCACACAATTCCCCCATGACTACTCCCAGTCCGGTTCCCAATCATCTTACCTATAAACCTTTCCATTTAACCTTTTAAATAAAATATGATGGGTAAGTATGTAATCTACTGGATACTCTTCATTATCATTTCAGAACAAACTCAAATATAATCATATGCTCAATCTTCTATTATACTTCTTAAAGACATGGGAACTGCTGCAATTGTCTAAGAAAATTCAAGCCTAAGAAACCAAGAAAACTGGAGTCAAGAATCTGAACTAGGTAATTCTACAAACTATAACACTTATAACCTATCTGTCCACATTTGTAAAAGGATTTCCTATTTGAGACAAAGTTACTCAATGGGTCTCTGGGAGGAAAGCTGTGTCACTCCTACTTTCTGACATAAAATGGTTATGTGACCCCAAATATCATCTAACTCACTAACAGGCCTTTTAAAAAACATTCAGAGCCATGGAAGTATTTATAGAAATAAAATCTCAGAAAGTCACAGCATAAGTTACATACAGAATTCCTCCTATAATGGTTCATCCAAAATAAATCTCTCTTAGCAGACAGAGCAGCACAAAATCAGTAACAACTTGAAATGAAATTACAGTGGGAAGTGCTTTTGTTAAAATCATCAACCAAAATTACCCAATGGCAAAAGAATACTGTGTCAAAATACATTGAATTCACTTATGTTATTACCATAATGAACTCATGCCAAATATAAACTCAGGTTACTAATCAGGTTGAAACAAATTTCAGAACTCTTTTTAAAAGAAATAAATGTACTTCATGATATAGGCACAGCAGCATCTAAAAAATTTTAGTACATTTATCACTAGATACAAACTTAGCCATTAACAGTACAGCACAGAAAAATTTTCTTAGAAACTTCTTAAAAGGCTTGATTTAACATGCTGGGAAAATGATTATTTTTTCATTGAGATGCATTTATGGAAATTGCATTGAGGTCAGTTTAACACCTGGAATTTGTGACACCCCCCCCCAGGAGAAGTACCAGCTGCTAATAATGCTTAGATTATATACACAGCTTAACTAGATGTTAAACTACGCAACTGTTGGTGCCAGTCTGCTTATGAAAGCAATGCTCTGGAGACAAAGTCTTCTCACGAACAGTGGGCAGGCAGGTTTCATTATTATGTGTTCAACAACAATCCTCAGCTCATTAAACAAGTTCCTGCAAGATAAAAACAGTTTTCTTTCAGAAACACAAGAAAAACACAATACAGTGCTACCAAATGCTGAGGCAGAAAATCACCAATAAAGAATTTAAAGTAAAAGATTAACCTAGAACACATTGCAGGAAATACACATAAAGTACACCCCCCAAAAGGCAGACTGCTTGTACCCTGTAGACCCAGCACTTAGAAGCTGCAACAAGAGATTCTGGGCAATAGCAAGGACCCTATCTCAAAACCAACCAAACACCAAACACACACACAATGACAACTTAAAATCAACACCTGTGTCTTGTGGGTGGAAAAGTTCAAGTAACAAAAACCATTCTTTAAAATGGCTGTCCCTGAGGATTGTGATTAGGGATGATTTAATTTTTTTCTTTAAAGTAGTTTCTTAATTTTCATGTTTAACTTAGACAAATTCAACTCCTTTAAAAGACAACAAGAAAGTTGTCTAATGTATCATGTGGGCAATTCACAGACTATTTCTTTAAATGACTATCTGTAAATTCCTCATCTGTAAATTACAAGCATATACTTTACAGAATTGTAGCAAAGCTTAAATGAGACAACACAGAAAATGTTAATGAATATAACTTCCCTGTTGGATATTCTACTGATCAAACTGGCTTTTTGCCTTTAGACTAAAGTCCATCCAAAACCCTACAAAATCCAGTCTCAATCCAGTTTTCTGCTTCATCTCCTGCCACAACTTCTATAACTTAGCTGTGCTGCATGTTTGTGCCCCAAACACAAAGTGGGCTTTGCTTTTACCCTACCCGTGCTTGTTGCCTACAGAGTACTCTTTTTTTTTAATTTCTTTTATTCATATGTGCATACAATGTTTTCGTCATTTCTCCTCCCTTTCCCTCTGCCCCCTTCCCTCTCCCCCCAGCCCCCTCACTACCAGGCAGAAACTATTTTGCCCTTATCTCTAATTTTGTTGAAGAGAGAATATAAGCAATAATAGGAAGGACCAAGGGTTTCTGGTAGTTGAGATAAGGATAGCTATACAGGGAGTTTACTCGCATTGCTTTCCTGTACATATGTGTTACATTCTAAATTAATTCTTCTCAAACTAACCTTTTCTCTAGTTCCTCGTCCCCTTCTCCTATTGGCCTCTGTCGCTTTAAAGTTTCTGCATTAGTTTCTACAGAGTACTCTTTATTACATACTGTACACATACCATGTATATATTTGGCTAGTACACAAAATTATAACTTCTAAGTGATTTTAAGGATCATCAAGGGTAATTATGACTAGTCTTAATTTTCACTTTATATGCTAGTTTATCCTGCATAAAGATGCAATTCCTGTTCTACCCCCTTCCATATCCTCTGTTACTTCTATTGCCACACTTTAAAAAGTATTAATAAGCTCTCGCATCAGAATACAATTTGGAAAAATGCACATATATCCAGAAAAACCTACCCTTCCTATATTGTCTACCTTTCATGACAGCACCATTACTCACCATCTCTTGGGTTACCAGGCCAAAAACCTGGAAGTGGAGGTCTTCTCAAACTTGATCCCATCTTCTCACTAGCTTTTTAATTTGTTCCCTTTTCAACTGGATTAGTTCAGGCTCTGGGCTACTCTAACAGTCTCCAAATTGGTCTCATTTTCTCCTGTTGATACTGTATAATCTATCTTCTACCATATTTCTAAATCAGGTCACATCACAGGGATTTCCAATCCCATCTCCATACTACAAATTTCAAAGGCTCTCCCCTACCTCAATATAAAACCCAAACACTTTCATGATTCTTTTACCATCTATCTTTCTGAACACAGATCTTTATACTTCTTGAGTTCAAGTAACATGTAACTACTAGTATGCTGGGTGCTTTCAGGAACCCTCATGCCAGAACTCAAGACTCATTCTGGAACTGGTATTTTTTCTTTTTGGTGGTACTGGGGTTTGAACTCAGAGCTTTAACACTTAAGCCACACCACCAACCCCCAGATTCATTCTTTAAAAGATTTAGGCTTATATTCCCACCTCCTCAGTGAATTCTCATTTCTCTCCTATTCTTTATGCTTTCACAGCACCTTCATCATTACACTGACTTAGGTGTCTAATTTACCCAGCAGTAAGTTCCTCAAAAGCAGATTTAAGTGTATGAAACCTGTTATCATCATATGCACTTTTCAAATGAGTCAGTAAATGAATAAAGCACTCTGAAAATAGTCTATTAAAAAATATATATTCTAGTCAAACCCCCTTAGGATACAGACTCAGCCTAATGAAGTCAATGGCTTGTTGGAGGTCACAACGCCAGTTCTTTTGTTCCTGGCTTTATCAGGGGCAAAGATCAAGTCACAGAGTTCCTTTAGAGAAGTGCTGTCAGGACAGCTCTTAATGATGAAAATGGTGTGTACTTGTGCTATCCAATAAAGCAGTCACCAGCAATGCATGGCTTTTAAGCACCTAAACTGTAACTTAGTGAGACTAGAGAAATTGAGTTTTAAATTTTATGAATTTCAATTAATTGTAAATACTGAAATGTGGCTAATGTCTGCTATGTTAGTGCAGCTGTAAACAATCTATTCCAGACATTTACAAAAGACTGATACCACCAATTTGAGAATATGACAGGTGAAAGTGGTACAACTGTCAATATAGAGTCTTAAAACCCTTAATAAAAAGACTATTCCCCCATTACCTTTCCATTGTTTTGATTAAAATGTGTGTTTATAGGAGACTAGCATATATTTGTGTTATCTTGATCCACTGCTATCTTTTCATTTTCAGTCTACTGAAAAATTCTAAATTTTTAGATATATTAATAAGACTTTGGGGCATATGGGAACATGTATAAGCACAGAAAAGCAAATCTGTTGCTGAAAAAAAATCTATGTCAGGGGAAAAAAATCTATGTCAGGGCAGAGAGCCAGAAGATAATATCTGAAATGAGTACATGGGCAAGAAAGAAAACAGAAAAAGACTCCTGGAATTAAGTAAAAATGAAGGCTTATTTACAACAAGGGACTCTTATTAAAAGCCTATGTCTAAAATAAGTACACGCTATAAAAAAAATTATAAAAAGACACTGTCTAAAACAACAATTGCCACCCAAAGGAAAATCAGATTGCAGAATAAGGAAAATAAAGTATTTTTTAAGAACATAATAACATCTAAGTCCTTTTTTTTTTAAGAGACAAGGTCTCACTATATTGCCCAGGCTGGCTCTGAACTCCTGGGTTCATATAACCCACCTGCCTTACCAGCCTCCACAGTACTTGGGATTACAGGCCCACACCATACCACCTACTGTACATCATTTCACTACCAGGAGGAGATTTTCTCCTCTACCAATGAAGAAATTCAAATTCAAATAATTTGCCTACAGTCACACACCTGGTAAATGATGGGCCAGCATTCAAATTCAGTTCTTTTTAGTGTATTTGTGATAATATTAGAGATCATCCTAATATACTGATTGGACTTCCAGCTGAATTCTACCATATTATCTTAAATGTGAATATAAAAATGTTACCATTACCGTGGTTTTTTCTATATGTATGTACCTATGATAAAGTTTAATTCATGAAGTGGACATTATACAACATTGATATGCTGGACAAAGGGATGATTCACATCTGAGGTGGAAGGGAAAAGGATAGTGCAAGATTTCACCACCCTATTCAGAGATGCGTGCAATTTAAAACTTAGGAATTATTTACTTACTTATTATTTGGAATACTGGGGGTTGAATCCAGGGGACTTGCACATTCTAGGCAAATGCTCTACTACTTGAGTCAAGTCTCCAGCCCTTTTGTTTGCATTTTGCTTTGAGACAGGGTCTAGCTAACTTTGACAGGACTAGCCTAGAACTTGAAATACACCTGCCTCTTGCCTCCTGAGTAGCTGAGATTACAAGCATGCATCACCACAACTGGCTTATTTCTAGTGTTTTGAGACAAGGCCTCACTATATATAGAGCGCATGCTGGTCTGGAACTTGCAATCCTCCTGAGTGCTGGGAACTATCTCAGCCTCCCAAGCACTGGGATTATAGACGTGCATAGCCTAAACCTCACTATGAATTATTTACTTATGGAATTTTCCACTTAATATTTTTCAACCATGTATAATAGGAATCATAAGAAGCTAAAGTGTGGATAAGTGGAAACTACTGTATACTGACTTGTGAATATCTTAACGACTGTTTCCTCTTTTTATTATTTGACATGTTTTTTTCTTTCAACTAGGAAAGTTCTTTGAGAATGAGACTTATGTCTTACACATCTTTCAATTCCCTTGAGCATTAGCAGCATATTAAAGGTGATCAAGATAAGTCCAGTCTCAATTTCTAAAAAGAAATACAGATGGTCCCCAACTTAGAATGGTTTGGCTTACAGATTTCTGTTTACTTGATTGCATTAAGTAGAATGCATACTTTGAATTTTCATCTTTTCTGAGGCTAGCAATATGCTGTTATGATACTCTTATCATGATGCTGTGCTGCAACAGAAAGCTGAAGCTCCCAATAGACCATTATATCATGAGGCTGACCCATATTCTAGGGACTGTAGCTGTATTAAATGCATTTCCATGAGGATACTTTTAGCTTACAATGAGTTTATCAGGATGTAACCTATTCATAAGATGAGGAGCAGTGTACAGGTACACTTAACCCCACCTAGTTCTAAGGTTTAGAACTTAAAATTTACAAAAGTACTTCTTCCTTCTAAATTCTAAATAATTACTGAGTAATGTCTAAGATTTACAAATACTATATTTTGACAATTCACTAAACAAACAGAACGGATTTAAATTAATCACCAACTTACCGGCAATATGGATTTCTTCTAGAAGAATACCGAAGAGTTAGAAATCTGTAATATATAAAAGGCTGGAGCAAACTTCCTTGGCCACTGAAATAAACACAAGGGTGGTAAGTATACATCACCATAAGTTCTTCTAAAAATTTAAAGGCAGTTCAAATGGAGAATAAGTGTGTCTCCATGCATCAAATAGTTGGTAATATCTGTAATACCCAAAGTCCAGTTATTCTATAAAAGGAAATAAAAGAATGTAGATGATTGGTAAAGAGTAACATGTTATTGTTTAAACTTTTATAAACGTATTCATATATGTAGTAATTCTGAAATTTTAAACTACTAAATAAGCCAAAAAAGGTTACATGAATGTTTCCATAATTAGCGCAATTGATGAAATTATGTTTTAAAACTTAATAAATATTCAAATGAAAGGTAGCTTATTTTATAGTTAGCCAAATTATACTGACTCAGTACTAAACTTAACATAACCTATACTAGTGTACATAGTTAAAAAGCACACTTACAATCCAAAAATAGGTCACCTTATATAAACTTATGAAACTCCAAGTCTGAAATTCTTTCCTAGAAAAAAACTGTCTGGATCAAGGTATTCACAGAAATAGCTAAAAATAAAACACGACGAGGCTAGAGTGGTAGATCACTTGCCTAGCATGCACAAGACCCTGAGGTCAATTCTTACCACCACAAGAAAAAAAGAAAGAAAATACACAGCAATACCTTGAAGGAGACAGTGAGGCAGTTGGGTTAGGTAACTGTATTATGCTTATTTATGCAACTGCTTAAATCTTAGTTACAAAATTATATACCAACCTTGAAAGAAACAAAATATAAAACTACACATATTATTAGAACTATATTTTAAAACTTATTTTGGAGGAATTATATTTAGACACTAAATGTTTTTTCTGGAGTGGTTTTGTTTGTTTTTTAGGTTTCTGAGGTTGGGTCTTGCTATATAGCCCAAGCTGGACTTGAACTCAGTATCCTCCTGTATCAGTCTCCCAAATGCTGGAATTATAGGTGTGGACCACCACTCCTGGCCTAAATATGATTTCTTATGTTAATTCTTTTAGCCTTTCTTCTAAGTATTGTTATATTACTTTCATAACAAAAATAATTTACATGATTACACACATCACTAAATTGTTACATTCTTTTAACTTTTTAAATTTGAAACATATACATAATACAGAAGACACAAATAGAAAATGTTCACTGAAAAACAAGTTTCCCATCGTCCAAGGTAGTTCTTTCTTAAAGTTATAGTGCATCTCTAATATATCCTTCCAGAAATTTATGTATACAATTGTATATAATGACTAACACTAACACAGAGCTCATCTTACAATAATTCACTGAATGTCTACCAACTCTAAGAGGGAGTTAGTATTACCATTGCCACGAAATTGACACAGAAACATGTATGTGCTTGCACACACCCAAAAATATAAATGGAGAATACCCCATACTGTTGTTAACTTCATTATACACCTTGGGGAATGCCATGATAACACATAAATTACCTCATTCTTTTTTACAGCTTTAAGTACTCCTCCATGTTATGCTTGTACCATTATATAACATGCTCTCTACTAATGAATATTTAAGATGGCTCTAGTCTACAATTAGAAATAGAGCCATAGGTAGGGATGTACTCAGTGGTAGAGTATGTGCCTAGCATGCACAAGGCCCCCAGTTCAATCCCCTCAAAAGAAGAAAAAAAATCCTACAATGATCATCCCTTTATCTGTCTTTGAGCACATGTGCATATATATATAAAATGAACTCACAGTCTATAGAATCATTTTTAAATGATTTTAACATTTAAGTTTAAAATATTATTGCTTACAATATAACTTGATAAAGACTTTTATCACTACTGGACTGTTTCTACCATGAAGGATAGCACATAAAGAATAGTAATGACTCATGACTGTTTTTAATTTTATACTTTGAATTACATTCAAGTTACATACTAAAAGCATCAGTAGCTTTTCCTATTAGATATGGAGCTCCGGGAATGTAGGTCAGTGGTATAGCGTTTGCCTAGCATGCATGAAGCCCTAAGTTTATCCCCAAAGCAAAAACAGAAATGATTTTATAAACTGATTTTACTTCTTTATACAACAATATATACATGTACAAGAATGTCATAATTAAATACACTTCTTTGTACAATATATGCTAATAAAAAACTAAAAATAAAGTAAAAATTACAAAACACTAATAAGTACACACAGAAACACAAAACCTCCCATGCTCATGGATAAAAATAATTAACACTGTTAATATGCCCATACTACCCAAAGCAACTTACAAATACAATGCCATACTCATCAAAATACCAATGACACTATTCATAGAAATAGAAAAAAAAGTCATAAAATTCAAATGGGATTCTCAAAAATACTCTGAAAGTTTCTGAATAGCCAAAATAATCTTGAGCAAAAACAACAAAGCTGGAGGTGTAACAGTACCTGATCTCAAGATATACTAAAGGGCTACAGTAACTAAGACACTGTAATACTGGCATAAAATCCAACACACACACCAATGGAACAAAAAAAGATCCTAGAAATAAATCCACACATCCACAGACAACTAATTTTTTTACAAAGATGCCAAAACACATTGGAGAAAGGAAAACCTCTTCAATAAATGGTGCTGGGGCAACTGGCTATCTATATGCAGAAAAATGAAACTAGATCTCAACACATGCTAAAATCAACTCAAAATGGAAAAAAGACCTAAATGTAATATCTGAAATTGTGAAACTACTAGAAGAAAACAGGGGAAACAATTCAAGACACTGGCATGAACAATTATTTTTTTTTTATCAGAACCCAAAAGCACAGGCAACAAAAGCAAAAATAGACAAATGGGAGTATATCAAACTAAAGCTTCTGCACAGCAAAGAAAACAATAGTGAAGAAATGACCTACAACCTGGAAGAAAATATCTGCAAACTATTTATCTGACAAGGGATTAAAAACCAGAACAAGGCACTCAATTTTTTTTTAAAAAAAAGAAAAACAAATGACTAAAAAGTGTATGAAAAAAATGCTCAATATCATTAACCATCACAAAATGCCAACTGAAATTGCAATGAGATTCCTTCTCACCATCAGAATGGTTATTATGAGAAAAGCAAGAAATAACAAATGCTGGTAAGCATGCAAAGGGAACTTACATACAGCTGGTAGCAGTGAAAATTAGGATAGCCATTATGGAGAACAGCATGGAGAGTCTTCAAAAAAATTAAAAATACAATTACCCTATTATTTAGCTGTCCCACTTCTGGGTATACATCCAAATAAAGGAAATCAACACATCAAAGAGATGACTGCCCTCCATGTTTATTGCATCACTATTCACAGTAGCCAAGATATGAAATCAACTGAGGTATATCCATCAGGAGATGAATGGATAAAGAAAATGAGGTATATATACTTACGTATATATACACAATGGAATATTATTTAACCACTAAAAAGAATGAAATACTATCACTGCAGCAAAAATGGAGCTGGAAGATATTATGTTAAATGATACTTAAATCAAAGAAGAGAGTAGAATAATGATTACTAGAAGTTAGAAAGGGTAGGGAGGGAAGGGAGGGGTTATAGGGAAGTTGGTTAACAAGCAACTTACTTAGAGGAGTAAGTTCTAGTGAAAATAAAACTTCTCATCTCCTTTATAATAACATGAAAATTCAAGTGATGTTAAGTTTAAAATTGATTAAGTATTTAAATAAATGTTTAAGGAGCACAACTGAGTTAATATCCTAATGAAGTCAAACTTGGTGTGTGTTTCAACAAAAAAATCTACTCTAGTTCTAAAATGAGGATTTTGTCTCTCAGTATTTTAATTATTTTAATTTTTTTTTTTCAGTGCTGGGGAGTAAATCCAGGACCTTGCACATGCTAGGCAAGCACTCTAGCACTAAGCTATATCCCCAGTACCTTAAGCAGATTTAAGAGGAATATAATGAACTATATTGCTTATTACAAAGAACTTGGGAGCTTTTTTTTTGCCTGGAACTGGGGATTGAACCCAGAGCCTTGAACATGATAGGCAAACACTTAGCCACTGAGCTACATCCCCAGCTACACAGAACTTGGATGTTTCAAAATGTGGACATCAACAATATCCACATAAAAACCTAGTTTTGGCATTTACCATTTTTATCTTCAGCTAGTTATAAGAAACAAACAGCGGAAATGGGTATGCTCCAAGTAAGTATTAGATGAACCCCAAGAAACCAAAGACGGCACAAAAAAGCAAGGAGACAAAAAGTTCCTTTTAATAAATAGTGTTCAGGCAGACGAAGTGCTCAGAAGGTGTTTTGAGGTCTGGAATTCAACCCCCAGAACCCACCCTCACCAAAAAAAAATTAAGTGTTTAAATGTTTGGTCAGGATCACAAAAGAGGAGAAGAAAATTAAGACCTTTTAAGTCATGGGAAAAATACTGCGATTTTTATCTTGTCCATTTTTTCCTTTGCCCTCTTCTTTTATGAGCCTTCACCTTTTAGGATAAGACTTTTACTAAACCTTAAGATGAAACTTTTAAGAGTTGAGCAATTCACAAATACAGCTGCATCAAATCTTATACTCAGCATTCATGGAATGCTGCAGACAGAAAAAGTTTAGACCTTTTTGTTTTTTTTCCTTGTGGTACTAAGGATTGAACCCAGGGCCTCATACATGCTAGGTAATAATACTTTTTAAATGAGGAAACTTAAGGCTCAGATGCAAAATTTATGGTCAAATTAACTAGAATGGAGGTCCACAGGCACCCAAAGAGAAACCGTTCATTTACATTATTCTAGAACTTTATTTAAAGTACATTATCAGGAGGTGGGGGCAGGGGGCAGGGGGGAGAAATGACCCAAGCCTTGTATGCACATATGAATAATAAAACAATTAAAAAAAAATAAAGTACATTATCCACCTAGGACCCCAAAACTTAAGCAGCACATGGCAATCTTAAAGAGTTCTTAAAAGCAAGCATTACTTCAAAGAATGAAAGTGATGGATTTATAAGGAAATCTATAAAAACTCTGAAGACTACTAAAGAAAGGAGTAAATGTCAGTTATATAAAAACCTCATTAGTTAACCAAGTCAATGAACATCAAAAATTATAAAATGTAATTTTATGACTGGTAAGTTTATTAAAAATTGAAAAATTGGGCTGGCAGAATGGCTTCAGTGGTACAGTGCCTGCCTAGCAAGCATTGAGACCTTGAGTTCAAATCCCAGTACCACCAAAAAAAAAAAATTAACAAAATTATGCAAAACAAATATATAGATTTCTTTTTTTTTTAGTCAGAGTCTCAAACTAGCCTCTCAAGGGATGGATTGCTGGCCTTGTCACCACGCCCAGAAAGTATGCATACATTTTAAAGGACATTTTGGCATGGTACATTAAACACAAAATGCACCAGCTTACATGCAGCAAAATCAACTCTTAATATTGATATTAAAGAAAACACCAGCACACAAGCAGGTAAAAAGAGTTTACTGCATCAATATTTGCAAAATGAAAAATTTGGAAACAAATGTCCATCATCAGAATGGGCAACAAAATGTAGCACATCAATCTGATGAAATACTACATGACCATTAAATGAAATAAACACTTAACTGCACATGCCAATACAAACAAATCACAAAAGTAATCATGTAAGTGGAACAAAGCAAGGTGCAGACAAGTGATGCATTATGACATCTGATGTAAAATAAAAACTTAAATACAACTCTATACTCACAATAATACATATTTTCTACAGATTGATATATTTTTAAAAGATTACATGCATGTACACATATCAAACTCCTTATCTCTGGAAAGAAGAGAACAGAATTCCAACTAGGATTCCTAACCAAATGATATTTTAGCCTTTATCTACAGTGTCCTATTCTTCATAAAACTAAAAAGCTATCGTCCAGGTTAAAAATGTACACTGTTAAAACTTAAATGTAGGGCTGGTAGAATGGCTCAAGTGGTAGAACGCCTGCCTAGCAAGTGCTGAAGGCCTAAGTTCAACCATAAAACCACAGAAAAATAAACAAATAAAATAAAACTTAATGGTAGTATACCATTAAGTCCCAGCACTTGAAACTGAGACAGGAGGATAATGAGTTCAAGGTCAGCCTGGACTACATACTGACAACTTTTCTCAAAAAAATAAGTAAATAAATAACTTGATTGCAAGATTATCAATAAGACAGCAGTACTATTTTAGTGTTCTAACATTCAAAAGGGAAGTTCTTTGTTCATGCATTATTTCCATACCTGGGATACAAACAAAGTAAGCAGGTGATGGTAGGTAACTGTTACTGCATGACCTCAATTTTAAAGATTTTCTCTCGTCTAAGAAAAATCACCTCAAAAATGGCAAGAATAGACTAGACTTCACAACGACTGTTTTGAAAGTGGTTATTTTGAAATTAATTTTCAAAATCTTAAATGATTTATCACAAGGACTACAAATAAGACAAATTCCTAGTTTTACTAAGGTTCATTGTCTCTACTAAAGTGATTGCTAAGGTCCACCTAGTTCTACCTGTCAATACCTACTTTAACAGATTCAAGCAAGATGAAATCTGAGTTAATATCTTAAGGTTCACTTAGTTATCAATCTTTCAAAACATATACACATCTTTATTCTTACCTGAAAAGCATAAAAACTGTAGCAGGCATCAAGAAAATTTCATTACAAGCAATGAATTTCAGGATATTTTGTTGATTAGCGCTTAATTTATCCAAGACAGATCTCAATAGAGGTAAACTATTTGATCCCTTTGCCTGAAACAAAAATAAACAAACATTAGAAATAATGCAGCACCTCCGACAACTCAATTAGTCGCCCCTCTAGGACATCTCTCAGATAATAAGAAAGGATGCTTAAGCCCCTTATCCTATCCTATACTGTAAATCCTACCTAGATTGATTAAAATTCCTAATACAATGTAAATTCTGTATAGTACTTACACTGTATTGATTAGGGAATAACAAGAAAAGTTCGATACACACAAAATTTTGTTTTGGAACTATTTTTATCCATAGTTGGTTAAATCCACAAAAGTGGAACCTAGGGATACCAATAGCTGACTATATTTTCTAGTAGGTAAGAAGCATAGGTAATGTAGCCAAAAACTAATTATTTGA
This sequence comes from Castor canadensis, assembly GCF_047511655.1. Lineage (NCBI taxonomy): Eukaryota > Metazoa > Chordata > Mammalia > Rodentia > Castoridae > Castor > Castor canadensis. The sequence continues at coordinate 121,240,912 of NC_133394.1, forward strand.
AGATGATTATACAAGTTTACAAACTAAGGGCAAATGTTAGTGTGCTTTCCTATTTTGTTTTGTGTAATTGAAGACAATCAAAGACACATTAATGAAAGTACTTTACATTCTTAGCTGCTTTATTTTTCCTGACAATCTTTAAATTATTTCACCAAAAATAGTGGTTACTTCTCTCCAGTCATAACAAAATCTGACTGACTATCCAGTAATGGTTAAAATATCTGTGACTCCTCAGCTAGCTAATTGTTAGAAATTATGGAGTCCTAATTGCTGCTGTGACCAAAGAATTACAAGAATAAAGGCCAACACAACGCAGAAATTTGGTATTTTAATTCAAATCTACCTGTCACACTTAAGGTAGGATTAATGTTCCAACCCAACAATTAAAAAAAAAAAAAAACTTCAGGAAAGCAGTTCTAAATGTTAGTATAAAAGATAGTACACTGCATTTATCTGGTATGTTAGAATTATATACTGACAGAATAAGAGAGCTCTGACAACTCAAACTTAAAGATACAAGGTGTTTCAAAAATCAACATCGATTTCAAATTTCAGGAATCCCTCTGGGAACCTGAATGTAATTTTAAGTGTAATCCTTTACGTACAAGATATACTAGTTTGAGACACTTCAGTAATAAACACTTCCAAACTCAAAACTTTCAAGTTACGAAATAATAATTTAACAAGTCTGTAAGGGATGGAGGAACTTTTGTGAGAAAATGTCCTAGAACTCAAATTCATGTCAACTATCTACAATCCAAAAGTCAAAGAAATAGCATAGTTTTACTTACATCAAGAACCTTTTTCGTGTATGTGGCAGCATGAAGCAAAGAAAATAACAAGACAGGGAAAATACTCACTGAAGAAAACAATTAAGGAAAACATTTAAAAGTCATCAAGTACTTTGCAAAACGGGTTATGTTAATATACAGATCTGAAACACCTACAAAGTGAATTCAGTGAAATCACTTTTGTTTCACTGATATTTTGTCACTTATAAAGAAGAAAGTAAACTATTTCACTCTCTAAACTCACTGTTCTTATGAAGAAAATAGTCAAGTTTTTTCTTTTATTTCTACTGATTAATTAAAACTAAACATTTGCTAAATTAAACTAAAACACAAGCTACCTCAAGGGATTGAATACTGCTTTTCAGTGCACAGTGGCTACCCTGCCCTTCAGAGAAAATCTTCTACAGTGCTTTCACAGGACTCAACCACTGAGAAGAGTTAAACTAGAAAGCTGTTATAATTATGTTCTCAATCTGTGAAAATAAAAAAGACAGTATATGTTAGGGTTTATATATAATCTGTTGAAGGTTCTCATCAGTTTAATTACAGACATAAACAGAGAATCCTTATATTTGATATGTAAGTCCAACAGCTTGGCTTTATACCATGGATAAATACAGAATTTTTGTTCAACCTTTTAAAAAATGAAAACTGCTCAAAAGACCCTAAGCTCCACCCTATTTTCTCCCAGATTGATAACAAAAAAGTTTGTCAAGTATTTCCACAAAATGACAGACTCAAGTCAATCATGAATGGCAAAAACAATGGCCCTAAAAGTATCAGCACTTTCTAAGAAATTTTCTATACTTTTATTTTTCTATACTAGGTGAAGGCTTGGCAAGGGTGGGAAATGTTGACTACTAAGTATCAAGCTCATTATAACTGTAACTCATTTAGCACCCAAAAGTTCCTAATTTTCAGTAGGGAAGCACCTATGCCCAAGTATTAGAAAAATCTTAAATCTAATGATGCAGTTCTCCAAATCAATGTCCTAACAAATTCTTTCCCGGCATTCACAAGAATTAAGATGCCAATTTCCTAAGTAGAAATCTGTCTGTCTGTCTGTCTCTCTCTCTCTCTCTCTCTCTCTCTCTCTCTCTCTCTCTCTCTCACACACACACACACACACACACACACACACACACACACAGAGTTTTAAGCTTTTAAATGAACGACAGACTCCTTTAAAACTGATGAAAACTATAATTCTCTCTTCTTTAAGACCACTGTAAAACTCTACTGTGGCTTAAATAATTCAATTTAAACTGTGACACACATTCAGACCTGAAGACTGATTCAGTAACAGAAGCAGTGTCAAGCAGCAAAAACAGTACCCTGAACTGGGAATCAAGATGTTGATTCCTGTCTTGTCACAAACCTCATTTTCCTAAGCCAAATTTCATCCTCTGTCAACTGGCTATGCATAAATCAATACTAGATATTTCTAATGAGTCTTTCATCTCTAATATTCTACAGTTCACAAATCGTGAATAAGAGATTCATAATCTTTGCTTTCAATATCATTTTAAACTATTTAGAAAAAGGGTGAAAAGTCTACAATTTTAACCCTAAGTACCTATCATTAATAGAGCAAGAACAATTATCACCTTTGTACAAACAAAGATCAGGATACTTTTGTAATATTACGTTAGACCACCTTTATTGATCACGATATATTCAACTTCCTTAAGAATCAATTATTATTTGTCAATTACCAGTTTGTTATTCCCTCTGCTCACTGTATTCCTATTCCCAAGAATTTAAGGAACATGAAATTCTTAGTGTTCAACGTTGCCATAATTTGGGTTAGCAAATAACCAACTACACAAAGAAGGCAGAAAGACTGTCATCAGTCACGAGTCTCATCCGGTACAACATCGGGATTCAATCAATAAAACTTAGTAAGTACCTGATCTGTGCTAGGCAGTGCTCCTGAGTTCAATTTGCTCTGTATTAATTATCTGGAGTACATTTTCTTTTATTTCTATTACTCCCTCCAAAGAAATCTTCTAACAGGCATAACCAAGAACTCTATATGTCTTCCTTTATTTCAGAAAAGAGTTCTTAAAAATTTTATGTATACATACTACACTTTGAACTCAGGACTTTAAGCTTTGCACTTGCAAAGCAAGTGTTCTACTGCTTGAGCCATACTTCCAGTCCATTTTGCTCTGATTATGGGGTCTGGAAGGACCATTTGCCTGGACTGGCATTGAACCTCAATCCTCATGATCTCAGTCTCCCGAGTAGCTCGGGGATTACAGGTGTGAACTACCAGCACCAGCAAAAATAAGAATTTTAATACTGGTAACAAAGCACCTCAACGAACAGGACTAACAAAAGCTAGTCAATCCAATGATTTGTCAAGCAAACACCTACAGTTATACTACAACAATCACTGAGTTTTACCTACAAACAAATACAAATTATGATGGAATATTATAGACCCATACACCAAAATATGAAAAACTCTAACCTTATTTTCCAAACCACTTTTATTATCTTGGCAAAAGCAAGACCTTTAAACAGAATCTCTAAGTGAAATTACAGGCTTTCTTAACAGGAAACTAACAAATATTGAAACTATCCTTTTTTTTTTTGGATGGTACTAAGGTTTGAAGTCCTCTACTGCTTGAGCCACACCTCCAGCTTAAAACTACATTTTTAAATATTGTCCATAACAACGACACAGCATACAATAAGGGCCATATCTATAATCCCAGCTATTCAGGAGGCAGAGAGCAGGAGGACTGAGGTTCAAGGCCAGCCTGGGCAAAAAAATAGCAGGACCCCACGTCAACAAATAAACCAAGCATGGCATACATGCTTCTCATTCCAGCTATAAGAAAGGCATAGGCAGAAGGGTGGAAGTCCAAGGCCAGACCCAGGTAAAAGCAGGAGGCCCTATCTGAAAAATGACTAAAGCAAAATAGGGCTAGGTGCGTGGCTCAAGTGGCAGAGCGCTTGCCTGCCTAGCAAGCAAGGCCCTGAGTTCAAACCCCAGTGCCACCAAAACTACCTAAAAAATAAAATAAAAATGTATTAACTTAGTGCTTCCTAAACACACTGAATTGTACAGCTTTTCTTTTAATAACCATTTCAAAATGTGAAAACAAATAGAAATTCCAAATGAGTTACTTTTCATTACATAGATTATTCATATATGTCATCAATTTCAACTTTACCTACAACAAATATTTTCTTTTTCTTTTATTTATTAAGTTATTTCTGGGTTAATTTTCTCTAGCTCACTGGAAATTAGGAAAGGGCTGAGAATTGTTTTTTTTAAAGCAAGACATTTGGACACTTTACCAAAGACATTTTAAGTATTAAAAATTTAAGTTCTACGTAAGTTTATGCTTTAAATCTAAATATCCACTAATAGAAAAGCTTACAAGAACCAAGAATGCTGATAGACAAAGTTTAAATTTCCAAAATAGCTCTTCAATGTTTGATTTAAAATTTTTAAGCCAGAAAATTCTTAACACTAAACATTTTCATACAAATGAAGTGCCAAAAACAAAAGAAATCAAAGCTTCACGGACCATTTTCATTACTGAATCCTTCCTATTGCACACACACACACACACAAAAAACTACTACCTTTAGTTGGTAATTTCCTTGCCCAAAAAAAGTAGAAAAGGATACTTGTAACAGGGTAGGAATTGACAAAGATGAGTGAATACAACAGGTAGTGGCAGCTGTCCTCTAACAAAGCCTGGGCCAGGAATGCTCTGCTTAACTGGAAGTGTGGTAATCTTTGATGCAGCCGCAGAGCACTGGTAAGAGCATTTGCCAGCAAAGCACGTTGGTAAAAGCTTGCTGCTTCATGCAACCTGCAAGTGATCAGAGAAGTTATCATGAGACACAAACAACTACCATGTCTCTTCCTCCTTTGTGAATTGCATCATAATTGCACAACACCTAAATCATTTAATTGTGAATAGAAAAAAAAATTACTTGAACCTATTCTACCTTCTTGGAAGTATCACTTCATATATATATATATATATATGCCCAACTGAGTTCTTCCTGTCAAGTTAAAAAAGTTAAAAAATGCAAAAAATCATCAAAAACTCACCTCATCCCCACACACCCAATTTTTCCTCATTTTCAATGTGCTGTTAGTTTCACAAATCACAAGGTACAATACATTCCTCCAACTGACATTACTAGATTATTTTGACTAAAGGTAGGATTTGTTATTTTGACCCAAATCCATTACAGTTAAACAATTCTTAAACCTAAAAGGCATTTCACAAATACTGACTGAACTGACTATAAAAGTCAAAAATATAAATAATACATACCCAAGAAGAGGCAGAACAAACAAAGCAGAGCAGTAAACTGTGAACAAGCGAGAAAGCCACATTGCTGTGTCCAATTTATTCGTCATCATGAATTGCTACATTTAAAAAGAAAAATACTGTGGTAAACTAAGTCTGCAAACTACATTAAGCACATAGTAGTAGTTTTCTTCTCAAACTAGTTTAACAATCTTATAAAACTTTTTAATATCATTATGTGAAAACTCTTACATCAATTAACTCTTTCACACATATGCTCAATGGAGAGTCCAAACACCCTACAGTTTTGATGTGGAAGGAACAGGAAGTACTTAAATAAATAGAAATAAGCAGAAAAATACCAGTTAACATTTCAGAAAACAAAAAAACTAGTTAAGAAAAAAAAAAATCTGAACAGAAAATTAACTACAATTATCTCTTCCTTCAACACTGGTAATACAGGCTTCATCTATTAAAAAATAAAAAGCATTAAAGAACTAATTGCTCTCAAGAGAACCATAACATCTATTCTTAGAAAAATCTCAAATCTAAATAGGCAGGTCTCAGAGCAGAGTAAGAAGGCACTACACAAACTCAAGTTTGGATTAAATATACCTTTTAAAGGAGAAAGATAAACCATGGTAATAGTTACTGTTGGACTCATTAGTCTGTGGATAATCTGTCTATGTATACAAGGGCCTAGCAGAACTGTGGCACTCAAAGTACACCTGTCAGGTATTAAATGGTAACTGCTGCTCTAATTATGTGACTCTCCCTCTAAGTTTTAACCTGGTATCAGAGGCACTAGATTAAACTTTCACATACCACTCCTCCATTTTTTCTCAGTCTGTCTTTTCCTTGGCTGCTTTTTGCCCCCCAATATATATATGCCACTACCACTAAAGCAAGAACTTAAAATCTGTCTTATCATTAAAGCTGTACCTTCTAAGTAACTTCTAAAGAAGATTTTATATTTTTCAACCAAAAGTCATAAATAACGTTAACATCCAGATACAATGCAAATATATGCTGAGTAAAAAGTTTCACAAACAATACTTATCCTTTCTACATGTGTTGAATTTTGGTATTTATTTTTTTAAAAAATAGTTGGTGCTTTCACTAAAGTGATTTCAAAAGTCACTAATGGGTCTACCTAAAGTTTTAATACATTACTTTTTTTTGTGGGGTGGCGGCACACTCACTAGGCAGACAATCTACCATATAAGCCATTTCACCAGCTCTTTTTTGTGTTGTATACTTTCAAGATAAGGTCTCACAAACTATTTGCCAGGGCTGAGATCCTCCTGATACTTTGTGTCCTCAGTAGCTAGGATTATCGGTGTGACCCACCAGTGTCCGGCTAAAACAGCAGTTCTTGACTTTTGAAAACTACCAATGTTCTTGTAAGACCAAAAAGGGAGGAGGAGAGCAGAGGAACTCTTATGGATTAAAAGAGATATGACTAGTAAATGTAATGCATGTTTTTTGGCTGAATCCCTAGGAGAAAGCACCTTTAACGGACAATTAAGGAAATTTGAACATGAACTGTGTATTAGGTAATAACATGTATCAATGTTAAATTTCCCAAATGTGATAACTGTACTGTAGTCATGTGGAAAAATCCAGAAGTATTTGTGGGTTAACAATATTAACAAATGGATCAGCAAAAGTTTTTTTTAGAAAGTGTGTATATAGAGATGTTGCTTTTTTTTTTTTGATGGGTCTGGGGTTTGAACCCAGGGCTTTGCTCTTGCAAAGCAGGTACTGTACAGCTTGAGTCACACCTCCAGGACATTTTGCTCTGGTTATTTTAGAGATGTGGTCTATTTCCACAGGCTGGCCTTGAATCGCAATCCTCCGGATCTCAGCCTCCCAGGCGTGAGCCACTGACGCCAAACTAAAAAAAAATTTTTTAAGAAAAAAAACACCCAATTCACAAACTCACAGAGTTTAAAAACTGGAGGACAATAATCCTTAGGGTACAAATAGCTAGAAAGCTGTTAAAAAATTTACAAAAACGTAATGGTATTTGTCTTCATAATGAAGTAAGGACAAAGTGAAGGGGGAAAAACCCGCTTTCTCTCCCTTTGCGTAATTTCTGTATAAAGTAGGTACAAAGGTTCACGGTCTACAACCTCAAATGGTATCTTCAATCTGGGGCCAAGGACAATCCAAGTGTAGGAGGAGGCAAAAAGGCCCCATGGCATGACACACAGTTCAGGGCCACCTACTCCAGGCCAGCCCGTCGCCGTTTTGGGAACCAGCTAAAACAGCTCCGGCTGTGTCTTCCCTGAGGTCCCCCGGCCCCGCTCCCATTCGCTGACCCCAGGCCACCCGCCCCGAGCTCCCGGCACGCCTCGGGACCCTGCGCCGCTTCCTGTTCCTTCCTAACTCCAGCCGACCAAACCGGGCGACCCTGCCCGCTAGCGCACTTACCACAGCGCCCGCCCCTTGGGGGCCGTTTGGGGTTGTATCAGCCATGGGAGACACACACGCGCCGGGGACGCTGCAATTGCGAAGGGAGAAAGGACAAAACGTCAGAGCTGGAGCCACGACGCGGGTAACCGGCTTCCCAGCCCCGCGCCACAAGCTCGCCGCGCCCTGTCGGCACTCCGCGCCGGGAGAGGAACGGCTTCCCCAGCACCTCCGCCGCCAAGAATACCTTTCCCCACGGCCGAGATCAAAGCGGGCTTTCCAGAAAGACCCGAGCAGAGGGCGGAGCTTCGGAGCTAGGCCCTGAAGGGCCGACCAGCGCCGCCGGCTCCCAGTATTGCCGAGACGGAAGTGATCTTTTCATTTCCGGCGGAAGAGGCGGGATGATGAGAAAAATGGAAGCTGTGCCCAGAGCAAGACGGGAAATGTAGTTTTCGCCCTTCTTTTCGGCTCCACCTGTCCTGGCCAATTGGCTCCGAGAGGACCGAAAAGCAATTTATGCCTCATGTCTAGCACACAGATGATCCTCCCTGTTGGTGTCCAAACCAAAAAATCTCTCTACTGCCTAATGTAGAGGCTTCAGATAACAGTTTTGGATCTCTCCCTCAAAGAGCTCACTAAACTCAGAGGTTCACCTTCGAAAATTAATTATTTCAACAAGTATTAATGAGGCCTGCTATAAGACAGGCTTCATGCTTGACACGGGGGATTAAGAGATGAATGTGACACAGGCTGTGGAGAGACATACAAGTAAGCCGAAATCACATCACAAACTTGTACAATATATGGGCAAAGGCTGAGTTAATCACAGGAAGAATCAGAAAAGTTCTGGGGAACTTTCTGGGAAAGGTAATTCTGACCCTAAATCTTGAAGGAAAAGAAGAAGTTTGGTGAAAGAGGAAAAGAATTTGAGACAGAGGAACAGATAGTGCACGAAGTAACAGAACAATCAAGGACAAGAGTTCAGTATGAGAGTATGAGCAGAATTGGGAGGGGGGGAGTAATGAAAGATTAGGAACAAAAAGGCAGCAAGGATGTGCTAAGGGAAGGAGCTGAACTTGACCCCAAGATTCAGAGAGCCAATTTTAATCAGATGTGCGATATTGTCAGAATTAAGAGAAATCACTCTGGTGACAGGGTAGAGGATGATCAAAGAGGAAGCTAGGAGATTAGTTAGGCCATTGCATACATCTAGCAGAGAAGTGATGTGATTCTGTAATGGGCAGTGCTGTGGGGAAGAGAAAAGGAAAGATGACTTAGAGGTGACTTCTAAGATTTGGTGACTGACTAGGTGATATAGGTGTGGTGAAAAGGAAAAATCATCTGCTGAGACCTAGAGAAGAGATACAGAGAAAAATGAGTAAGAGTAGTGGGTTAAGAGTCAAACATGAAGGGAGTGAAGAGAGGGTGTTGACTCGAGACCTATAGAACAGCTGGTACCCACTGGAAAACCATGATCTTCTCATGCTCCTCCTCTCCCAGATGTGTGGTTAAACTCCAGTATCCATGGCCAGTCCAGGTGCTAGTTAGCTGTAGCCCAGAAATCAAATGTGCTCTCTTGAAATGGTGTAAACTTCTCTTTTTTAAGGCCACTGTCCAAGTTCAGGCCCTCAGAATCACCAGCACGGATTATATATCCTCCTAGCTGAGCTAAAATGCCACCTCCTCTACACTCCTCAAGTATCACTCCATATTTTATAGCACTTACCACTTCATAATATTTCTTATAACTGTCCACTTGCCTCTGTGTGTGTGTGTGTGTGTGTGTGTGTGTGTGTGTGTGTGTGTTCACTAAGGCTGCCATAACAAAATACCACAGACTGGGTAGCTTAAACAACACAACTTTTTTTCTCACAGTTCTACAAGCTGGGAAGTTCAAGATACATCAAGGTACTTTCACTTCCAGGCCTCTTCCCTTGACTTGAAGGCAGCTGCCATTTTTCAGTGTGCTCAGCATACAGGGTAAAGTGAAGGGTTGTGTTTAATATCTCATAAGGCCACTAGTCTATGACCTTATGACCTCATTTAATCTTATTTACTTGCTAAAGACTGTATCTCCAAATTCGGTCATATCAAGGGTTAGGGTTTCAATGTAAGAATTGGTGATGGCGGGGACACAATTCAGTTCATAGCAATATGTGTAATGTGTGTGTTACTGACTTAAAGGGTCCTGTTATTATAAAAAATTAAAGTATAAAATGATCCTTTCTATAAATTCCACATAGCCATTAATTCTCACAGAATACATTTTTTAAAAAACTTTTGCTGAACTTTTGCATCTGTAAGCAATATACTGTTTTTACAGTGCCTGGGGACTGAACCCAGGGCCTCACATATGCTAGGCAAGTGTTCTACTCTTGAGCTATACCTCCAGTCCTCAACTTAGTAAGTTATTGAATTGTTGAAATAATTTCAATAGAATAAAATAAGTTGTTCTATCTTATTCTTTGGTTTTGGTTGGAGGGGGCACTTCTTAATCTTCAAAGCCAGCAATGGTTCATCTTTCTCCTTTTTTTTTTTTTGAGTACTGAGGTTTGAACTGAGGGCCTTGTGCTTGCTCTACCACTACCACTTGAACCATATGCCCAGCCACTTTTGCTTTTGTTCTTCTTCAGATGGGGTCTTGTGTTTTTTGCCTGTGTTGGCCTCAGACCATGATCCTCCTACCTACACCTCCTGCATAGCTAGGATTACAGATGTGAACCACCACACCCAGCTTCTTCATTGAGATATCGTCTCACTAACTTTTTGCCCAGGCTGCATTCAAACCGCTATTCTCCTATCTCTGCCTCCAAAGTATCTAGATTTACAGTGTGATCCACTGGTGCCCAGCCTAATGTTGCGTCTTTCTAACCATTCTTCCATAATCACAGCCCCTCTGGTTCTTTTATGCCCCTCTCCTTCACTTGTACAAACTTTTATGATTACATTGGGCTTGCCTGGATAATTCAGGATACTCTTTACAGTAAAATCAGACAATTAGCAATATTAGCTCCCTAATTTCCCTTTGCCATGTAACCTAACATATTCATGGGTTCTGAGGCTAGGATGTGGGCATGTTGGGATTGGGGGGGCATTATCTACTGTATTTGTAGACATACAAACAAATTCTGCTTGATGGATGATTCTGCTGAATTTTCTACCTACCTGCTCCTGTATTAAAAAAAACCAAAAAAACAGTTTTGCTTCTATGAACAGAGTCCTAAGCCAGAGGCTTAACTCTGGGGGTTCCAGCATGTCAGTGCCTGGCCATTGCTCCAAAGAAGGCAAATGGAAGTAATAATAAAAAGGCAGGAAGGGATTTTAATCAACATAGCCATGTTGGGAAGATAGAAGGTAAGCATTTCAGCCCATCTTTGGGGTACTTATATGAACTTCAGGTTTAGATAGAGGAGGAATTAGGGCTCGTTATTCTAGCATACATTCTAGAAAAATTTTACCATCTTCATCAGATAGGTGATGGGTAATTGTCACCCTTTCTTCAACCATTGCCCACAAATAGTGTTTTACAAGATTAAATGAAAAATTTTAAGCATTTCTGTATGAAAGTGTAAGGTGTCTGGTTAGTCTTCAAAAAGCCATTGGCTCTGTGTGTGTGTAGCAATTACCCTGACTGTGTTTATTCTCTTTTACCTCAAACAGCTCAGGTCACCTCACTCTGACAGAATAATTTACTATAAATTTTACCCTACCTATTGAAACACAACCATCCACCACATGAAAATTTCCAGTAAGGGTGGAACCAACAGGAATGAATTTAACCCTCACGTGTTACCAATCCCAAATCCTTTTAACTTGTTACTTTATCATGGAAGATTGGAACAGAACGTATGTATCACAAAACCATGCCATCTAGCTGTGCTTAATTGTAACACAATCTCTATAAAGTAAAACTGTGAGTGAATAATAATAGGAAGAATATAAGTAAGATATAATGGGAATTTTAGGCTTGTTGAAAGCCTGAAAGGTTAATTTGAAGACTAAATAATATTTTAACGTATTTTTGCTATTGTCTTGCAGGACTGGGGTTTGAACTCAAGGCTTTGTACTTGCAAAGCAGGCACTCTACCACTTGAGCCACACCTCTGTCGCATATTTTTACTTTTGATCAAAGTCCAAAGGAATTATTTTTATACTTATTTCTTTATATTCTACATAGTTTCTCTTTGCTAGTGAGGAAAATTATTTTTAATGTATTTATTTATTTATTGGCAATAGTGGGGTTTGAACTCACCGCCTTGTGCTTGCTAGGCAGCATTGCTTTACCACTTGAACCATGACCTCAATTTTATTTCTATTTTTAAGTAATAGATATGTTACATTTTAATACTTTCATTATGAAAACATAATCATACATTAGAAAATTTGGAAATTGTTTTTTAAATAAGAAAAGTTATTCACAATGCAACCATCCAAAGACAACAGTTGGCTCTTATTAATGCCCAAGGTTTGGTTGGGTTTTTTCTTATGTTATAATCATTCATTTTCTCTTCACTTTATAACAAATTTCTATGTCATTATTAAATTTCTACTGTCTGCATAATATTCCATCGGTTAGGTATTACATTGATTAAGTAAGTTTGCATATTCGAAATCCAGGGAAAACCTGAATAATCACGACATTTAACCAGCTGGACTTGCTTTTAGTTGCCTTCTTTTACTTGACGTTAAAATACACTAGTTTCAGACACCATGCAGCTGAGCAATTTATTTTTCGTCCCCTCTAGCTTTTCTTGGATATCGTGTTCATGTGATAAAAGTTGCCTGGGTTTCTGTTCAGGGACTCAAATTTCCCTTTTGTTGAAATCACTGACTTTTCACTTAGATCTGTGCAGGTGTCTAAAGGGCGACTTCCTTTATCTCAGGAGGTCAAAACTCAATTATGCTAACACCACCACTTTCTGAACACGTGTCCTGTGAACCATGAAGATTGATTACCCATGTGCAGACCACTGACTGCTTCAGTCACCTTTCCCCATGCCCTAAGTTACTCTGCGTCTTCATCCCATAAATATCCCTAAATTCCATCCTCAGGGAGACAGATTTGAGGCTTGGTCTCCCATCTTCTTGCGTGGCTGCCTCTTGATTAAAACTCTTTCTCTCTGGCATAACTCATGGTTTCAGTGCTTGGTATACTGTGCAGTGGGCAACACAGGCTGATTCGGTGACACACTGTTGCCTTTATCAATAGAAAAGAGATTTGACCATTAGAGTAGTTTCAAAGATGTTTATTCAAAATTTCTCACTGCTTTAAACAACTCAAATTTATGAAAACCAAAATTCATTAATTACATTAATATTTTTAGACTATAAAATTCAAATGTCTATATTTTTTAAATTTTCATATAGAAGGTTGAAAAGAAAAACCATAAAAACTCAGTACAAGTCACTGAAGATAACTAATTCGTGCACTGAATTCACCTAACAACTTAAACGACCACTGGAAATCCTCCCTATCAAAAATCATCCACATTGTTATAATAACAAATACACACTTATCATACTACCAGTTACTAAGAGTAGCTGGTAAAAGTAGGCTTGATTCTTGCTGATGAGCATGTAACAAAAATAAAATGGAAGTCAGTTTTAAGCACTATTCCCTTCTATTTAATTTAGATTTGATTTTTCAGTATTCTTTCATTCATTAAAAATTACAAGTCTACAATTTGATGCGTGGCTCATGTGGTCGAGTGCTTGCCTACCAAGTGCAAAGCCCTGAGTTCAAACCCCAGTATCACCAAAACAAATTGCAAATCAAAAGCTAGGCATGGTGGTGCATACCAGTAATCCCAGTACAGAGGAAACTGAGGCAGGATTATAAATTCAAAGCCAGCCTGGGCTACATAGTGAGACGTTGTCTCAAAAAAAATTACAAATCAAGGACTGTGGATGTAGGCCAGCCTGGGAGAAAAGTTTGAGAAATCCCCTCATCTCAATCAATAATATCGTCAATGGGGTGTGTGTGTGTGTGTGTATCTATCTATCTATATCTATATCTATATCTATATCTATCTATCTATATTATGGTTACATACTATTATGGATTCCATAATAAACTAATTAGTGCTTTTTGGACATGTAATACTGGCATTTGGTAAAGACAAAACTAGTAACATCCCTCTACCACGAGTTCCATCAATTCAGATTATATATTTTAAAAAGAGAAACAAACACAAGAAAGTAGAAAAAAAAAAGAAAACAAAGATAATGCACTCACCACATAAGCACTCTCACTTGAAAGGCCCTGAAATCATATGGTTCATAGAACAAAAGAAACTTGCTTGAGGTTTTCTCAAATTTGACAATAATTATAGAAATTTAATTACCAATAATGTTGTGTAAATCCAAAGGACATTTTCTAAATTATCAGTAATTGTTTTGTGGATCAATCATGCTAAAGGAAAGGCCAAATGGTCTTTTTGATCTCGCTATCAATAATAAGACTGTAAAACCATTGTCTTGTTCAGAGACCAAAGAATCTGAAGCCAGAACATGTAGGAGGAGAAGTTTTATAGAGGTGAGCTATGTAGTTACTTAATAAACAAACTATGTCATATTACTAGATTTTATTGATATTTATAGTATTTGTTAGTTCTAAAATCTGGTAGTTTTCAGATTTCTTTCTTACAAATAATAAGTATTTATTAATAATGTAGGAAGACATTCTTTAAAGAGTATCTCTGAAGTCAGGTATGGTGGTGCAGACCTGTAATCTCAGCAATTGAGAGACAAAGGCAGGAGGATCACAAGTTGGAGCTACATAGGGAGACCCTGTCTCCAACAAAACAAAACCAAAACAGGGTCTGGGGAGATAGCTCTGTGGTAGAGTGCAAGAGCAAGCCCCTGGGTTGGATTCCCCAGCATTGTGAGGCAAGGGAGGTAGGTGGTGGTGGGGAGACGAAATTTCTAAATATACATGAGTTTTAGTTCCCTGAAAACTTGCATCTGCCTTTGGTCTTTATTTGGTTATTCAACAAATATCCATTGAACTCCTACCACACACACTGTTGGGTGCTAGGAACACAGCACCAAGCAAATCACAACCCAGAATAGCCTGGTGGAAATGTTAGCTGAGTTGCATGGTCCCTCCTGAAGATGCTGAGTTGGAGCAGCTTAAACCCGATAGGGGAGTTGGAGGGAAAAATGGATGCCATGCCTGCTTCTCCCTCCTTGTCTTTCCCTAGGTTTGGGGGAAAGTTTTTTTTTTTTTTCACTCAGGTTACATGCTGTTCAAGGGTCTCCTCCATATTTTTTCATTTGGGTACCCAGGCTGAAAGAATTGCCCCGATAAAGAGCATCAGGGCTTTGGGGCACAGAGAAGTGTTGACAGGTCATATGACAGCTTTTAAAGCATCTTCTCAAAGTAGTATTTGTCATTGACACTCATAGTTCATTGACCAAAGCAAGTCATGTGACCAAGCCTGAAGTCAATGAGACAAGAGGTATAGTCTCCAACAGGGAAGGACTCCGAATATGGCTGTACATTTTTTGGGACCATGATGTAATCTACTGCATAAGCCCTCTGGTGTTGATTAAAGATAAAGATTTTTTTGAGGGCAGGTGCTGGTGGTTCACACCTGTAATCTTAGCTATTTGGGAAACTGAGATTGGGAGGATCAAGGTTCAAGGCCAGCCCAGGCAAAATGTTTCTAAGACCCCATCTCAACCAATAGCTAGACATGGAGGCTCACACCTGTCATCCCAAGCTATTTGGGAAGCTGATATCAGGATTGCTAGTCCAGGCCAGCCAGGAAAAAAAGTTTGTGAGGTCACATCTTGGTGGAAAAAAGTTAGGTGTGGTAGCGCCTGTCATT
This sequence comes from Castor canadensis, assembly GCF_047511655.1. Lineage (NCBI taxonomy): Eukaryota > Metazoa > Chordata > Mammalia > Rodentia > Castoridae > Castor > Castor canadensis. The sequence continues at coordinate 121,256,236 of NC_133394.1, forward strand.
CTAGTGAGGCAGGAAGCTTGAAATAGGAGGGTCATGGTTCAAGCTGGTGTGGACAAAAAGGGAGAAACTATCTCCAGAATAACCAGAGCAAAAAGAGCTGGAGGTCTGGTTAAAGAGGTAAAGTACCTGTCTTAGAAGTGTGAAGCCCTGAGTTCACACCCCAATACCACCAAAAAGAAAGATATTTTTATCATTAATTCTTTAGTGATACACATTCTGTTAAACCCATCAACAGAAGGTTGGCTTTCAAATATACACTTGTAGAGTGTAGATTAAAACTAACAAATAGATACGTAATCACACTGGCTTTACTAAAGTATTTACTTTTGGTTTTTTAAGACAGGATCTCACTATCTAGCCCTGTCTGGCCTTAAACTCCTGATCCTCCTATCTCAGCCTCCAAGTGGGATTACAAATGTGTGCCACTATGTCCAGTCATACTAAAATATTTTGAGTAGGTTTTACATCAGTGCTATCAAAAACAAATGTAATGCAAACCACAAATATAATTTAAAATATTCTGGTAAAGTAAGAACAGTACACAAAATTAATTTTTTGTGTGCTTGTTTTTTTGAGACAGGGTCTCACTATGTAGTCCAGGCTGGCCTGAACCTCTATGTAGCCCAAATTGGCCTCAAACTCTTGATCCTCCTGCCTCAGCCTCACGCAGACTGGGATTATAGACATATGCCACCACACCTGGTTATGAAATTAATTTTAATAACATTTTATTTTACCAACTATCCAAAGTATTATCATTTTATTATGTAATCAATATAATAAACTATTGCTGTAGCATTTTACAGTTCCTTTTGATTTGTCTTTAAAATCTGGACTAGCCACACTTCATATGCTCAGGAGCCATGTTTACCTAGTGACCTCTATATGAGACAGTGCAGGTCAAGACAATAAAACCTCTGCATCATCTCATAGAAACAGGCTGATTAGGTGCTAAATAGACTCTTTAAACCAGAGGTCAGCATCCTTCTTTGTAAAATGCAGCTTCAATATCTTTTAGGAGAAGCAAGGTGATTTCAGGTAAATTATTTTACTTGAGTATCTAAGCTATACCCTTTTTTTTTTTACCTCATTAAGAAATACAGCAAAATAAGATAAATTTTTCCAACTTTTATTTACCTTTCTTCAATCTTTGATTTTGCTTTTGTGTTTTGCAGTACTGGGGTTTGAACTCAGGGTCTACACCTTGAGTCACTCCACCAGCCCTTTATTGGATGGGTTTTTTTTTATTGTTTTATTATTCAAACGTACATACAAGGCTTGGGTCATTTCTCCCCCCTGCCCCCACCCCCTCCCTTACCACCCACTCCGCCCCCTCCCTCTCCCCCCCACCCCCTCAATACCCAGCAGAAACTATTTTGCCCTTATCTCTAATTTTGTTGAAGACAGAGTATAAGCAATAATAGGAAGGAACAAGGGTTTTTGCTGGTTGAGATAAGGATAGCAATACAGGGAATTGACTCACATTAATTTCCTGTGCATGTGTGTTACCTTCTACGTTAATTCTTTTTGATCTAACCTTTTCTCTAGTTCCTGGTCCCCTTCTCCTATTGGCCTCAGTTGCTTTTAAGGTGTCTGCTTTAGTTTCTCTGCGTTAAGGGTAACAAATGCTAGCTAGTTTTTTAGGTGTCTTACCTATCCTCACCCCTCCCTTGTGTGCTCTCGCTTTTATCATGTGCTCAAAGTCCAATCCCCTTGTTGTGTTTGCCCTTGATCTAATGTCCACATATGAGGAAGAACATACGATTTTTGGTCTTTTGGGCCAGGCTAACCTCACTCAGAATGATGTTCTCTAATTCCTGGATGGGTTTTTTTGAGATAGGATCTCCAGAAGTATTTGCCCCAGCTGGCTTCAAACTGTGATCCTCCTGATCTCTGCCTCCTGAGTAGCTAGGATTACAGGTGTGAGCCACCGGTGCCTGGCTTAAAATTTTGTCTATTTTGAATGAAAATCTTATAATTTTCCACTTTTTTTTTTGAGCACTGGGGTTTGAACTCAGGGTCTCATGCTTGCTAGGCAGGCACTCTATCACTTAAGCCACAACACCAACCCTTTTCTTCAGTTTTTGATTTGGCAAACAAAAACCAGCAGTGCCAAAAGTATATGAACTTAACATGGATTTCTGGTTTCTAATGTTTCTGCCGAGTGTACCGTCTAATAGCTACAAAAGTAGGATGGGCAGAAAGGCCTTTTGAATGGACCACTTGTTTTAACTGTGGCTATGAACAATGTGACTTTCTTTAAGGCATGTGTCAATACTTTGGTATCATTTTTGGATGAAAGGAAAGAAATATTGACCTTCTGCTATGGTTTGTCCTTCATGATTTCATTTGCTGGACATCAGTATGGTGATGTTGAGAAGTGGTGGACCCTTAAAGAGGTTACAACCAGCAAAAACACTTGTTCCTTCCTATTATTGCTTATACTCTCTCTACAACAAAATTAGAAATAAGGGCAAAATAGTTTCTGCCGGGTATTGAGGGGGTGGGGGGGGAGGGGGAGGGGGCGGAGTGGGTGGTAAGGGAGGGGGTGGGGGCAGGAGGGAGAAATGACCCAAGCCTTATATGCACATATGAATAATAAAACAATTAAAAAAAAAGGAAAAACAAATGAACCATGTGTGGTGGCTCACACTTGTAATCCCAGCTACCTGGGAGGTGGAGATTGGGAGAATTGTGGCTCAAGGCTGTGCATGACAAAAAGTTTATGAGACCCCATCCCAACCAATAAAAGCTGGGCATAGTGGTATATGCCTTTCATTCCAGACACAAGGGAAGCATAAATAGGAGGACAGAAATCCAGACTGACCTGGGCATAAAGTGAGAGAACCTATTTGAAAAATAAAGCCAAAAGGGCTAGGAGTATGGCTCAAGTGGTAGGACACTTGTCTAGTAAGCAAGAGGCCCTGAATTCAAACTCCAGTACCACCAAAAAACAAAACAAAAAACCCAAAACAAAAATGAGTTATCCTAAGAATTTTTGAATTATTTAAAATCACCTATTTTCTGCATGTCAGGCAATGAAAAATAAAAAGCTTATTACCTGCAAAAAAAAAAAAGAGGTTAGGCCTAGAAGAAGCCTGTTAGGTCACTGGGGGCACTATCTTCAGAAGGGATTAAGAAAGTAATCATTGGACCCTAGTTACTTCTTCCAGGAGTGTGGTTAGTTAAAAAAAAACAAGCCTAATCCCTCCCTGGTCTCCCTCTGGCTTCCCATCTCACCACAGGATCTGTCTCTCTCACTGCACTCCCCTCCACGATGGCATCTGCCCAACGTGAAGAAACCCATGTGGTGTGTTGTGGTTAGTTCATATTGGTTAAATCTCTACTTTCTTTTATCTTTATATCCCTAACACTGCCCCACAGCTGGGCACAAAGAGTGCAGTCCATAAATGCTTGCTGAGGTGCATTATAGTCGGGCCTCTGGGAGCCTGTGTGTACGTGACTGTGTCTGAGGGGGACAGACATTGGAGAAGGCAGGGGGAGTTGGATTGGGCCCCAAAACTGTCAATGAGAATAACAGGAAACATGAAACATTCATAATGAACATTCAAATGACTCTAAGCTCTCTCCAGGAATCCTAAACTTCAAAATGGATACTACATTGCAAAAAGAAAACCAGTCATAGAGGAATATGGTGGGTTTGGAAATCTTTAATATTAAAACACCATGTGTTTCATTTTGCAGATTCAAGGGAAGTTTCTCTTGGCCCGGTCTTTACTCAGCAGTGACTTTCATACTATGCCTTGGAGATGCCTGTGGCTTCAGAAGCAGCCCAATGATGTAAAAGAGAGATACAAAGTTACCCCACCACTGTATTCCCTCATGTCAGGAAAAAAAAGAGTGCCCAGTATATTTCTATCTAAATACAAAATCTCAGAAGGCTGAAACACATTGACACAGAAAAAGGAATATAATTCTGATTTAACTACCTGCTCTTATGAAAGTGGCCAATAGTTAATAATGCTTAAAGCTCACAGGCTGGAGGTGTGGCTCAGATGGTAGAGAGCCTGCCTAGCAAGTGCAAGGCCCTAAGTTCAAGCCCCAGTATGGAAAAAACAAAATAAAATGAAAATGACAACAAAAAAACTCATGAGTCCTCAAATATTATCTTGCTCAACTCCTCTCCTCTTACAAATGAACAAAGGAGAAGAGGTGAGTCAAACTTCAGTCTCATAATGGAACATGACAGTGATCTTAGCGCTCACTGTCAAGAAAGCCTTTCCAACCACCAAGGTCCCTGAATCCATGTCAGGGACACATTCTTACCACAAAATTGATACATCAACACATGACAAATGCTCTCTTTCCACTCTTATTTTTTTTTCCCTTCTCATTCTTGACACACTAGTTATAGTGTAGTTAGCACTGAATTAATTGTAGTCCAAAGAGTTTGGGAATTGTGTGTATAACTTGGGCTCTTCAAAGACGGACACAATTGTCATAAATATATATGTATACAAATCTGTGCATACATATACACATAAATATGTTTGTAAGTATAGACACATTTACATCTATAGCAGCCGATACACAGACACATCAACCCCTGAATAGCAATAATAGCATTCTTATATACTACAATATAACCACTGCTAAATGTATTAAAAAAGACAAAGACAAAATTTCTACTTACCAATATTCAAGTGTTTGTGAAAAATATATCTCTGTGTGTTTCTGATAGGTGCAGTTGTTAATTTTTAGACTTTGTACCATGTACTAATAAGCCTTGAGTCAATTACACTAATGAAAAATGATCTAGCCTGAGATGTTTGCTAAATATGAATAATCCAGAACTTTTAAAGACAGTCACAGCAATCATCTTTAGTCAGATGTTAGTGATAGCTCTAATTTAATAATTCTTCTAATTTCTCTCAATCTCTCTATTTTTCTCATGGGACTGGGGTTTTAACTCAATCCTTCACACATGCAAAGTAGGCACTCTATTGCTTGAGCCATGCCTCTAGTCCATTTTGCTCAAGTTATTTTGGAGATAGGGGTCTCAGGAACTGTTTTGCCTGGGCTGGCCTCCAACCTCCATCCTCTCAATCTCAACCTCTCACATAGCCAGGATTACAGGTGTGAGTAACTGGTGTGCAGCTCTTTCTCTCTAAAGGGAAGTGGGCCTGTTCATACCCCTGTGCAGCGTACAAAGTAATGTACTGCACAGGGTGGTGATGGGAAGACATGATCAGGAAATTCATTCCACATGAAATGTTTCAGAGTATTTGTCTCAATTATAATGACTTCTGGTGATTTTTTTTTGTCTTTAGAACTTTGTCAAACACATATAGACGTAGATATAAAATGTTCTAGCTAATACATGGCAGAGTATTTGTATTATTACCTGAAGGAACCATATTACTAAGGAAAAGCGTTACTGCTCAGAGATTGGTGACTTCATTCTTGAATATGAAACTGACTCTATGTCAGCATAGTGACTAAGAGCAGGCTCTTGACTTCTGTTACTTCCTAGCTGCAACCAGGGTAAATTGATTAATCTCTGGATGCCTCAATGTCCTCATCTACAAAGTAGAAAGAATCATAGCATCTGCTTCCTAGTGTTGCTAGGATTTGCAAAGTACTTAGAACAGTGCTAGGTTCACAGCAAACGCACTATATGTGTTTGTCATTATTGCCATAAGGACATGCCTTACCAGGTTACCAACAATTCGGTTTCAAAGCTCCTGTATTGACCAGTAGTCATATTCATGATTGGTTGACAAAGTCCTCTCATAAGTGTATGGGCCTCTTTCCCTCACTGTTACTGCATAGAGTTGACCTTGGATCTGATATTTTCATTGCTTGCTTATTTTAAAACAACATTTTAATGCAGGATTTTATTGAGCAGATCTGATTTTGCATTTTAATCAGTTTGGGTTGCCAAAACAAAATACTGTAAGTTGGGAGGCTTACATAACAGAAATTAAATTTCTTACCATTATGAAGTTTAGAAGATCAAGATTAGGGTTCCAGTGTGGTCAGGGTCTGGTGAGGCCTCTGTTCCTGGCATACAGATAACCACCTTTTGTTTGTGTCTTCACATGGCAGAAAGAGAAAGAGCAAGTTCTTTGGTGTCTTTTCTTCTTAGGGCACTAATCACATCATGAGGGCCCAATCTTATGACCTCATCCAAACCTAATCACCTTCCAAAGACCCCATCTCCAAATACCATCACAGTAGGTGGTATTAGGACTTGACCATAAGAATTTTGGGAGAACAAAATTCAGTCCATGACAATTAGGAAACCTGCGTGTACCAGATTTTTCTTTCTTTCAAATATTTGTAGATGACATGGTCATGAACAAAGAGGGGAAAAATATTGTTCTAAGATATGTTCTGTCAAGCTGCTTGAAGACTTAACCTTTACTTTTGAAATGATGGATTGTGTTATTCCACCTGCTCCCTAACCTCTGCTGTTCTTGAAGTGTTTTTTTTTTTTTATTCATATGTGCATACAAGGCTTGGGTCATTTCTCCCCCCTGCCTCTACCCCCTCCCTTACCACCCACTCTGTCCCCTCCCTCTCCCCCGCCACCCCCTCAATACCCAGCAGAAACTATTTTGCCCTTATTTCTAATTTTGTTGTAGAGAGAGTATAACCAATAATAGGAAGGAACAAGGGTTTTTGCTGGTTGAGATAAGGATAACTATACAGGGAGTTGACTCACATTAATTTCCTGTGCATGTGTGTTACCTTCTACCTTAATTCTTTTTGATCTAACCTTTTCTCTAGTTCCTGGTCCCCTTTTCCTATTGGCCTCAGTTGCTTTTAAGGTATCTGCTTTAGTTTCTCTGCATTAAGGGCAACAAATGCTAGCTAGTTTTTTAGGTGTCTTACCTATCCTCACCCCTCCCTTGTGTGCTCTCGCTTTTATCATGTGCTCAAAGTCCAATCCCCTTGTTGTGTTTGCCCTTGATCTAATGTCCACATATGAGGGAGAACATACGATTTTTGGTCTTTTGGGCCAGGCTAACCTCACTCAGAATGATGTTCTCTAATTCCATCCATTTACCAGCAAATGATAACATTTCGTTCTTCTTCATGGCTGCATAAAATTCCATTGTGTATAGATACCACCTTTTTTAATCCATTTGTTGGTGGTGGGGCATCTTGGCTGTTTCCATACCTTGGCTATTGTGAATAGTGCTGAAATAAACATGGGTGTGCAGGTGCCTCTGGAGTAACCTGTGTCAGTCTTTTGGGTATATCCCCAAGAGTGGTATTGCTGGATCAAATGGTAGATCAATGTCTAGCTTTTTAAGTAGCTTCCAAATTTTTTTCCAGAGTGGTTGTACTAGTTTACATTCCCACCAACAGTGTAAGAGGGTTCCTTTTCCCCCCATCCTCGCCAACACCTGTTGTTGGTGGTGTTGCTAATGATGGCTATTCTAACAGAGGTGAGGTGGAATCTTAGTGTGGTTTTAAATTGCATTTCCTTTATTGTTAGAGATGGTGAGCATTTTTTCATGTATTTTTTGGCCATTTGAATTTCTTCTTTTGAGAAAGTTCTGTTTAGTTCGCTTGCCCATTTCTTTATTGGTTCATTAGTTTTGGGAGAATTTAGTTTTTTAAGTTCTCTATATATTCTGGTTATCAATCCTTTGTCTGATGTGTAGCTGGCAAATATTTTCTCCCACTGTGGCTGTTCTCTTCAGTTTAGAGACCATTTCTTTTAATGAACAGAAGCTTTTTAGCTTTAGGAGGTCCCACTTATCTATGCTATCTCTTAGTTGCTGTGCTGCTGGGGTTTCGTTGAGAAAGTTCTTACCTATAACTACTAACTCCAGAGTATTTCCTACTCTTTCCTGTATCAACTTTAGAGTTTGTGGTCTGATATTAAGATCCTTGATCCATTTTGAGTTAATCTTGGTATAGGGTGATATACATGGATCTAGTTTCAGTTTTTTGCAGACTGCTAACCAGTTTTCCCAGCAGTTTTTGTTGAAGAGGCTGCTATTTCTCCATCGTATATTTTTAGCTCCTTTGTCAAAGATAAGTTGCTTATAGTTGTGTGGCTTCATATGTGGGTCCTCTATTCTGTTCCACTGGTCTTCATGTCTGTTTTTGTGCCAGTACCATGCTGTCTTTATTGTTATTGCTTTGTAATATAGTTTGAAGTCAGGTATTGTGATACCTCCAGCATTGTTCTTTTGACTGAGTATTGCCTTGGCTATTCGTGGCCTCTTGTGTTTCCATATAAATTTCACGGAAGATTTTATGATCTCTTTAATGAATGTCATTGGAATTTTGATGGGAATTGCATTAAACATGTAGATTACTTTTGGGAGTATCAGCATTTTTACTATGTTGATTCTACCAATCCATGAGCATGGGAGATCTCTCCACTTTCTATAGTCTTCCTCAATCTCTTTCTTCAGAAGTGTATAGTTCTCCTTGTAGAGGTCTTTCACATCTTTTGTTAGGTTTACACCTAGGTATTTGATTTTTTTTGAGGCTATTGTAAATGGAATTGTTTTCATACATTCTTTTTCAGTTTGTTCATTGTTAGTGTATAGAAATGCTAATGATTTTTCTATGTTGATTTTATATCCTGTTACCTTGCTGTAGCTATTGATGTCTAGAAGCTTCTGAGTAGAGTTTTTTGGGTCTTTAAGGTATAGGATCATGTCGTCTGCAAATAGGGATATGTTGACAGTTTCTTTACCTATTTGTATTCCTTTTATTCCTTCTTCTTGCCTAATTGCTCTGGCTAGGAATTCCAGTACTATGTTGAATAGGAGTGGAGATAGTGGGCATCCTTGTCTGGTTCCTGATTTTAGAGGGAATGGTTTCAGTTTTTCTCCATTAAGTATAATGTTAGCTGTAGGTTTGTCATATATAGCTTTTATAATGTTGAGGTACTTTCCTTCTATTCCTAGTTTTCTTAGAGCTTTAACATGAAATGGTGTTGGATCTTATCAAAGGCTTTTTCTGCATCTATTGAGATGATCAAGTGGTTTTTGTCTTTGCTTCTGTTAATGTGGTTTATTACATTTATTGATTTTTTTATGTTGAACCACCCCTGCATCCCTGGGATGAAGCCTACCTGGTCGTGGTGAATAATCTTTTTGATGTGTTGTTGAATTCGGTTTGCCATTATTTTGTTGAGGATTTTTGCGTCAATGTTCATTAAGGAGATTGGCCTATAGTTCTCCTTTTTGGAGGTGTCTTTGCCTGGTTTTGGGATAAGTGTAATACTGGCTTCATAAAATGTGTTTGGCAGTTTTCCTTCCCTTTGTATTTCGTGGAACCATTTAAGGAGGGTTGGTATCAGTTCTTCTTTAAAGGTCTAATAGAATTCAGCAGAGAATCCATCAGGTCCTGGACTTTTCTTTTTGGGGAGACTCTTGATTGCTGCTTCAATTTCATTTTGTGTTATAGATCTATTCAGGTGATTAATTTCCTCTTGGTTCAGTTTTGGATGATCATATGTATCTAGAAATCTGTCCATTTCTTTAAGATTTTCAAATTTATTTGAATATAGATTCTCGAAGTAGTCTCTGATGATTTCCTGGACTTCCATGGTGTTTGTTGTTATCTCTCCTTTTGCATTCCTGATTCTACTAATTTGGGTTTTTTCTCTCCTCATTTTAGTCAGGTTTGCCAGGGGTCTATCGATCTTGTTTATTTTTTCAAAGAACCAACTTTTTGTTTCATTAATTCTTTGTATGGTTTTTTTGGTTCCTATTTCGTTGATTTCAGCTCTTATTTTTGTTATTTCTCTCCTTCTATTTGTTTTGGGATTTGCTTGTTCTTGTTTTTCTAGGAGTTTGAGATGCATCATTAGGTCATTGATTTGGGATCTTTCAATCTTTTTAATATATGCACTCATGGCTATAAACTTTCCTCTCAGGACTACCTTAGCTGTGTCCCATAGGTTCCGGTATGTTGTGTTTTCATTTTCATTGACTTCCAGAAACTTTATAATTTCCTCTTTTATTTCATCAATGATCCATTCTTCATTAAGTAATGAGTTATTTAGTTTCCAGCTGATTGCATGTTTTTTGTCTTTACTTTTGTTTTTCAGTTCTTTTACTGCATTGTGATCAGATAGTATGCACGGTATAATTTCTATTTTCTTATATTTGCTGAGACTTGCTTTGTGCCCTAGGATATGATCTATTTTGAAGAAGGTTCCATGGGCTGCTGAGAAGAATGTATATTGTGTAGAAGTTGGATGAAATGTTCTGTAGACATCAACTAGGTCCATTTGATCTATTGTATATTTTAGATCTTGGATTTCTTTATTGATTTTTTGTTTGGATGACCTATCTATTGATGATAATGGGGTGTTAAAGTCTCCCACAACCACTGTGTTGGCGTTAATATATGCTTTTAGGTCTTTCAGGGTATGTTTGATGAAATTGGGTGTGTTGACAGTGGGTGCATACAGGTTGATGATTATTATTTCCTTTTGGTCTATTTCCCCTTTTATTAGTATGGAATGTCCTTCTTTATCTCGTTTGATCAATGTAGGTTTGAGGTTTACTTTGTCAGAGATAAGTATTGCTACTCCTGCCTGTTTTCGGGGGCCATTGGCTTGGTAAATCTTCTTCCAGCCTTTCATCCTAAGCCTATGCTTATTTCTATCGGTGAGATGGATCTCCTATAAGCAACAAATTGTTGGATCTTCCCTTTTAACCCATTTTCTCAAGTGGTGCCTTTTGATGGGTGAATTAAGTCTATTAACATTAAGTGTTAGTACTGATAGGTATGTGGTGATTCCTGTCATTTAGTTGTCTTAGTTGTTGGAAGGTTTGATTGTGTGTACCTAAGTTGAGGTTACTCTCTACTGTCTAGCTTTTTCTTTTCCTGTGGTTTGGTGCTGCCTGTCTTTTCATGGTTAAGTTGGGTTTCACTTTCTATGTGCAGAATCCCTTGAAGAATCTTTTGTAGTGGTGGCTTTTTGGTCACATATTGTTTTAGTTTCTGCTTATCCTGGAAGACTTTTATTGCTCCATCTATTTTGAATGATAGTTTTGCTGGGTAGAGTTTCCTGGGGTTGAAGTTATTTTCATTCAGTGCCCGGAAGATCTCACCCCACGCTCTTCTTGCTTTTAAGAAATGTTTCTGTTGAGAAGTCTGCTGTGATTTTGATGGGTTTACCTTTGTATGTTACTTGTTTTTTCTCTCTTACAGCCTTCAATATTCTTTCCCTAGTTTCTGAACTTGTTGTTTTAATGATGATATGTCGTGGGGTAGTTCTATTTTGATCTGGTCTGTTTGGTGTCCTGGAGGCCTCTTGCATTTGTATGGGAATATCTTTCTCTAGATTTGGGAAATTTTCTGTTATTTTTTTGTTGAATATATTATGCATTCCCCTTGCTTGTACCTCTTCTCCTTCTTCGATGCCCTTGATTCTCAAGTTTGGTCTTTTGATGGAGTCGGTGAGTTCTTGCATTTTCTTTTCACAAGTCTTGAGTTGTTCAGTTAATAGTTCTTCAGTTTTTTCTTTAATTACCATTTCATCTTCAAGTTCTGAGATTCTGTCTTCTGTTTATTCTATTCTGCTGGATTGGCCTTCCATTTTGTTTTGAAGTTCTGTTTCGTTCTTTTTTCTGAGGTTTTCCATATCTTGGGTGGTTTCCTCTTTAATGTTGTCTATTTTTGTCCTGAGTTCATTTATCTGTTTATTCATCGTGTTCTCTGTTTCACTTTAGTGTTTATACAGTGCTTCTATGGTTTCCTTTATTTCTTCTTTTGCTTTTTCAAATTCTCTATTTTTGTTGTCTTGGAATTTCTTGAGTGTCTCCTGTACATTTTGGTTAACCCTATCCAGTATCATCGCTATAAAATTCTCATTGAGTACCTGTAGTATGTCTTCTTTTAAATTATTTTTGTGGGCTTCATTGGGTCCTTTGGCATAGTTTACCTTCATTTTGTTGGAGTCTGGATCTGAGTATCTGTTTTCTTCATTCCCCTCTGGTTCCTGTACTAATTTTTTGCTGTGGTGAAACTGGTTTCCCTGTTTTTTCTGTCTTCCCATCATTGTCTTTGGTGTTGTTACTGTCCCTGCACTGTGTGCAATTAAGTATTTTCTAGCTTGTAATAATAACAATGGTAATATTTAGAATGGAAGGGTAAGCGGAGATGGAAAGCAAGAAGTTAAAGAAAAGAGAAAAACAAATAGACAAGAAGGAGAAAACAGAACAAGGTATCAGACAAGAAAGTTTCAAAGGTATAAACAGGGAGCGACAGTGTACTAATCAGCAGTAAGCTTATCCGCGTCTTCCCAAGCCATCTGGGTGCAGGCAACTGGCGGCCTGGGGCCCCTCTTGTTTCTCCATTTAAAGTGAAGTGGAGATGCTCTGCACAGGCTGGAGGTATGGAGGGGTCAAAGTTTTGCCTCTTCTGGGTGATTTTGCCTGCAAAGTGTGTCTCCAGCGTCTCTCCAAGATTTCACTATAGGTGGCTTGCTTTCTGCTTCCTCCCTCTAGCCGCCATCTTGGAATCTCCTCTTGAAGTGTCTTGACTGACATGACATTTCCTCTTTTCTGGAGCGTTCTGATGCACGATCAAGTTTAACTCTCAAATTACTAGATCAAAATTTTCTTCTGACAAAGAATACAGTCACTACTATAATTGGAGTTAACTGGACTATACAAATAGTTAATTTTTTTTTTTCTTTTGATGCCTACTCTACTGTTAACCAGCAAGCCTCAGTCTTGCCCCAGATCCAGTGAGAAATCTCACTGGGCAAAACCACTAGATTCAACTTCAGTTCTTTCATTTCATTCTCCAAAGACTGGAATACCAGACATTTCCTTCAAAAATCCCACTCTCTTCAAGCCTGGATTACTTTTTTTTTCCTTGTTGGTACTGGGGTTTGCACTCAGGGCCTCACATTTACTACTCAGGCACCCTCCCACTTGAGCCACTCTATCACCTCCTTTTTTTTTGTACTGAGTATTTGTTTTTTTTTTTTTTCTTTTATTATTCATATGTGCATACAAGGCTTGGTTCATTTCTCCCCCTTGCCCCCACCCCCTCCCTTACCACCCACTCCACCCCCTCCTGCTCCCCCCCTCAATACCCCGCAGAAACTATTTTGCCCTTATCTCTAATTTTGTTGTAGAGAGAGTATAAGCAATAATAGGAAGGAACAAGGGGTTTTGCTGGTTGAGATAAGGATAGCTATACAGGGCATTGACTCACATTGATTTCCTGTGCGTGGGTGTTACCTTCTAGGTTAATTCTTTTTGATCTAACCTTTTCTCTAGTTCCTGGTCCCCTTTTCCTATTGGCCTCAGTTGCTTTAAGGTATCTGCTTTAGTTTCTCTGCATTAAGGGCAACAAATGCTAGCTAGTTTTTTAGGTGTCTTACCTATCCTCACCCCTCCCTTGTGTGCTCTCGCTTTTATCATGTGCTCAAAGTCCAATCCCCTTGTTGTGTTTGCCCTTGATCTAATGTCCACATATGAGGGAGAACATACGATTTTTGGTCTTTTGAGCCAGGCTAACCTCACTCAGAATGATGTTCTCCAATTCCATCCATTTACCAGCGAATGATAACATTTCGTTCTTCTTCATGGCTGCATAAAATTCCATTGTGTATAGATACCACATTTTCTTAATCCATTCGTCAGTGCTGGGGCATCTTGGCTGTTTCCATAACTTGGCTATTGTGAATAGTGCCGCAATAAACATGGATGTGCAGGTGCCTCTGGAGTAACAGTCTTTTGGGTATATCCCCAACAGTGGTATTGCTGGATCAAATGGTAGATCGATGTCCAGCTTTTTAAGTAGCCTCCAAATTTTTTTCCAGAGTGGTTGTACTAGTCTACATTCCCACCAACAGTGTAAGAGGGTTCCTTTTTCCCCGCATCCTCACCAACACCTGTTGTTGGTGGTGTTGCTGATGATGGCTATTCTAACAGGGGTGAGGTGGAATCTTAGTGTGGTTTTAATTTGCATTTCCTTTATTGCTAGAGATGGTGAGCATTTTTTCATGTGTTTTCTGGCCATTTGAATTTCTTCTTTTGAGAAAGTTCTGTTTAGTTCACATGCCCATTTCTTTATTGGTTCATTAGTTTTGGGAGAATTTAGTTTTTAAAGTTCCCTGTATATTCTGGTTATCAGTCCTTTGTCTGATGTATAATTGGCAAATATTTTCTCCCACTCTGTGGGTGTTCTCTTCAGTTTAGAGACCATTTCTTTTGATGAACAGAAGCTTTTTAGTTTTATGAGGTCCCATTTATCTATGCTATCTCTTAGTTGCTGTGCTGCTGGGGTTTCATTGAGAAAGTTCTTACCTATACCTACTAACTCCAGAGTATTTCCTACTCTTTCTTGTATCAACTTAAGAGTTTGGGGTCTGATATTAAGATCCTTGATCCATTTTGAGTTAATCTTGGTATAGGGTGATATACATGGATCTAGTTTCAGTTTTTTGCAGACTGCTGACCAGTTTTCCCAGCAGTTTTGTTGAAGAGGCTGCTATTTCTCCATCGTATATTTTTAGCTCCTTTGTCAAAGATAAGTTGCTCATAGTTGTGTGGCTTCATATCTGGATCCTCTATTCTGTTCCACTGGTCTTCACGTCTGTTTTTGTGCCAGTACCATGCTGTTTTTATTGTTATTGCTTTGTAATATAGTTTGAAGTCAGGTATCGTGATACCTCCTGCATTGTTCTTTTGACTGAGTATTGCCTTGGCTATTCGTGGCCTCTTGTGTTTCCATATAAATTTCACAGTAGATTTTTCAATCTCTTTAATGAATGTCATTGGAATTTTGATGGGAATTGCATTAAACATGTAGATTACTTTGGGGAGTATCGATATTTTTACTATGTTGATTCTACCAATCCATGAGCATGGGAGATCTCTCCACTTTCTATAGTCTTCCTCAATCTCTTTCTTCAGAAGTGTATAGTTTTCCTTGTAGAGGTCTTTCACATCTTTTGTTAGGTTTACACCTAGGTATTTGATTTTTTTTGAGGCTATTGTAAATGGAATTGTTTTCATACATTCTTTTTCCGTTTGCTCATTGTTAGTGTATAGAAATGCTAATGATTTTTCTATGTTGATTTTATATCCTGCTACCTTGCTATAGCTATTGATGATGTCTAGAAGCTTCTGAGTAGAGTTTTTTGGGTCTTTAAGGTATAGGATCATGTCGTCTGCAAATAGGGATATTTTGACAGTTTCTTTACCTATTTGTATTCCTTTTATTCCTTCTTCTTGCCTAATTGCTCTGGCTAGGAATTCCAGTACTATGTTGAATAGGAGTGGAGATAGTGGGCATCCTTGTCTGGTTCCTGATTTTAGAGGGAATGGTTTTAATTTTTCTCCGTTAAGTATAATGCTGGCTGTAGGTTTGTCATATATAGCTTTTATAATGTTGAGGAACTTTCCTTCTATTCCTAGTTTTCTTAGAGCTTTTATCATGAAATGATGTTGGATCTTATCAAAGGCTTTTTCTGCATCTATTGAGATGATCAAGTGGTTTTTGTCTTTGCTTCTGTTAATGTGGTTTATTACGTTTATTGATTTTCGTATGTTGAACCACCCCTGCATCCCTGGGATGAAGCCTACCTGGTCGTGGTGAATAATCTTTTTGATGTGTTGCTGAATTCGATTTGCCATTATTTTGTTGAGGATTTTTGCATCAATGTTCATTGAGGAGATTGGCCTATAGTTCTCCTTTTTGGAGGTGTCTTTGCCTGGTTTAGGGATAAGTGTAATACTGGCTTCATAAAATGTGTTTGGCAGTTTTCCTTCCCTTTCTATTTCATGGAATAGTTTAAGGAGGGTTGGTATCAGTTCTTCTTTAAAGGTCTGATAGAATTCAGCAGAGAATCCATCAGGTCCTGGACTTTTCTTTTTCGGGAGACTCTTGATTGCTGCTTCAATTTCATTTTGTGTTATAGGTCTATTCAGGTGATTAATTTCCTCTTGGTTCAGTTTTGGATGATCATATGTATCTAGAAATCTGTCCATTTCTTTTTGATTTTCAAATTTATTTGAATATAGGTTCTCAAAGTAGTCTGTGATGATTTCCTGGACCTCCATGGTGTTTGTTGTTATCTCCCCTTTTGCATTTCTGATTCTACTAATTTGGGTTTTTTCTCTCCTCATTTTAGTCAGGTTTGCCAGGGGTCTATCGATCTTGTTTATTTTTTCAAAGAACCAACTTTTTGTTTCATTAATTCTTTGTATGGTTTTTTTGGTTTCTATTTCATTGATTTCAGCTCTTATTTTTGTTATTTCTCTCCTTCTATTTGTTTTGGGATTTGCTTGTTCTTGTTTTTCTAGGAGTTTGAGATGTATCATTAGGTCATTGATTTGGGATCTTTCAATCTTTTTAATATATGCACTCATGGCTATAAACTTTCCTCTCAAGACTGCCTTAGCTGTGTCCCATAGGTTCTGGTAGGTTGTGTTTTCATTTTCATTGACTTCTAGGAACTTTTTAATTTCCTCTTTTATTGCATCGATGATCCATTCTTCATTAAGTAATGAGTTATTTAGTTTCCAGCTCTTTGCATGTTTTTTGTCTTTACTTTTGTTGTTGAGTTCTACTTTTACTGCATTGTGGTCAGATAGTATGCATGGTATTATTTCTATTTTCTTATATTTGCTGAGGCTTGCTTTGTGCCCTAGGATATGATCTATTTTGGAGAAGGTTCCATGGGCTGCTGAGAAGAATGTATATTGTGTAGAGGTTGGATGAAATGTTCTGTAGACATCTACTAGGTCCACTTGATCTATTGCATATTTTAGATCTTGGATTTCTTTATTGAGTTTTTGTTTGGATGACCTATCTATTGATGATAATGGAGTGTTAAAGTCTCCCACAACCACTGTGTTGGCGTTTATATATGCTTTTAGGTCTTTCAGGGTATGTTTGATGAAATTGGGTGTGTTGACAGTGGGTGCGTACAGATTGATGATTATTATTTCCTTTTGGTCTATTTCCCCTTTTATTAGTATGAAATGTCCTTCTTTATCTCGTTTGATCAATGTAGGTTTGAAGTCTACTTTGTCAGAGATAAGTATTGCTACTCCTGCTTGTTTTCGGGGGCCATTGGCTTGGTAAATCTTCTTCCAGCCTTTCATCCTAAGCATATGCTTATTTCTGTTGGTGAGATGAGTCTCCTGTAAGCAACAAATTGTTGGATCTTCTTTTTTAATCCATTTTGTCAAACGGTGTCTTTTGATGGGTGAATTAAGTCCATTAACATTAAGTGTTAGTACTGATAGGTATGTGGTGATTCCTGCCATTTAGTTATCTTAGTTGTTTGAAGGTTTGATTGTGTGTACCTAACTTGATGTTACTCTCTACTGTCTTGCTTTTTCTTATCCTGTGGTTTGATGCTGCCTGCCTTTTCATGGTTAAGTTGGGTGTCACTTTCTGTGTGCAGGATCCCTTGCAGAATCTTTTGTAATGGTGGCTTTGTGGTCACATATTGTTTTAGTTTCTGCTTATCATGGAAGACTTTTATTGCTCCATGTATTTTGAATGATAGCTTTGCTGGGTAGAGTATCCTGGGGTTGAAGTTATTTTCATTCAGTGCCCGGAAGATCTCACCCCACGCTCTTCTTGCTTTTAATGTTTCTGTTGAGAAGTCTGCTGTGATTTTGATGGGTTTACCTTTGTATGTTACTTGTTTTTTCTCTCTTGCAGCCTTCAATATTCTTTCCTTAGTTTCTGAACTTGTTGTTTTAATGATGATATGTCGTGGAGTAGTTCTATTTTGATCTGGTCTGTTTGGTGTCCTGGAGGCCTCTTGCATTTGTATGGGAATATCTTTCTCTAGATTTGGGAAATTTTCCGTTATTATTTTGTTGAATATATTACGCATTCCCTTCGCTTGCACCTCTTCTCCTTCTTCGATGCCCATGATTCTCAAGTTAGGTCTTTTGATGGAGTCAGTGAGTTCTTGCATTTTCTTTTCACAAGTCTTGAGTTGTTTAATTAATAGTTCTTCAGTTTTTCCTTTAATTACCATTTCATCTTCAAGTTCTGAGATTCTGTCTTCTGTTTGTTCTATTCTGCTGGATTGGCCTTCCGTTTTGTTTTGCAGTTCTGTTTCGTTCTTTTTTCTGAGGTTTTCCATATCCTGGCTGTTTTCTTCTTTATTGTTGTCTATTTTTGTCCTGAGTTCATTTATCCATTTATTCATTGTGTTCTCTCTTTCACTTTGGTGTTTATACAGTGCTTCTATGGTTTCCTTTATTTCTTCTTTTGCTTTTTCAAATTCTCTATTTTTATTGTCTTGGAATTTCTTGAGTGTCTCCTGTACATTTTGGTTGACCCTATCCAGTATCATCTCTATAAAATTCTCATTGAGTACTTGTAGTATGTCTTCTTTTAAATTATTCTTGTAGGCTTCATTGGGTCCTTTGGCATAGTTTATCTTCATTTTGTTGGAGTCTGGCTTTGAGTTTCTGTTCTCTTCATTCCCCTCTGGTTCCTGTACTAATTTTTTGCTGTGGGGAAACTGGTTTCCTTGTTTTTTCTGTCTTCCTGTCATTGTCCTTGGTGTTGTTACTGTCCCTGTACTGTGTGTAATTAAGTATTTTCTAGCTTGTAATAATAACAATGGTAATATTGAGAATGGAAGAGTGAGCTGAGATGGAAAGCAAGAAGTTAAAGAAAAGGGGAAAACAAATATACAGACTAGAGGGAGAAAGCAGAACAAGGTATCAGACAAGAGAGTTTCAAAGGTATAAACAGGGAGTGTTAGTGTACTAATCGACAGTAAGCTGAACAGACAATAGAGTGACAGAGAGAGGATTGAAAATCAAAGATAAAAAAAAAATAAAAAATAAGTATATGAAAGTAATATCTATTTATAAAAATGAATTAAAATAAAATGGAAAATAGAAAATTAAAAAAAAAAAAAACAAAACAGAAAACCAAAAAACTTCCAAGTTTATATGCAATGCAATTTCAGTCTCAATAATTTGGATGTCCGTCTCAATCTCCAGTCCTGGAGTTGGTGCCTCAGATGTTGTTCTGTAGTTGTCTCATCAAAGGGGATGCATAAAGTAGAACAAAACTACACTCACACACACAGAGAAGAAAAAAAAAAAAAAAAGCCCCAGCAAGTGTCCCCAGTTCAAATGCAATAGTTTCAGTAAGTTTTTCGGCTTGCAGGTGTAATTCAGTTGTTCTCTCATCAAAGGTAGGGAGAAAAAGAAAAAAAAGCATCTGGAGGCAGTTCTGAGAGTGGTATCTGCAACTGTGGCTTGCCTGCCTGCTGCTCTCAGCCTGTAGCTGGCGGCGTTATTTATGCAGATCTCTGGGGTGAGCTTAGCACTCACCTGGTCCCACAGGCTTTGTTTGCTCAGAGTTCTCCTGTGGGGGAGGGGGGCCTCTGCCACAGGCTTTCCCCTTTCCAAGCACTGGGAAAGGTGCCACTGCCCAGCGTTGTCAGGCCTGCGTGTTTATTTACAGTTCACGTGGGAAGTGGGTCTTCCCTCCTCTCACAAGCGTCCCGCTCCCGGTGCTGGCGCGCCCCGCTCCCGCCAGAGCCTCTCCGGCCCGCCCGGCTCGTTTATTTACAGTCCCGGGAAGGATTCCCTTCCCCCAATCTTCAGCGCTCAGGGCGCCCCACCCTCTTTCCAGCGTGTCTTAACTGTTCTTACTGCTTAGTACTCAGTTTCTCTTTTTTTCCCGGGTGGAGGTCAGTCTGTCCAGGGGGCTATGCTGCTCTGGCCCAGGCTTGTCTGTGGGGGAACCGCGGTACCGCGAAGCTCACCTGGTCCGCGTCTTCCCAAGCCGTATGGGCACCGGCCACTGGCGGCCCCGGGGGCCTCCTCGGTTCTCCGTTTAACGTGAAGTGGAGATTCTCTGCGCCGGCTGGAGGTGTGGAGGAGTCAAAGTTATGCCTTTTCCCGGTGATTATGCCTGCAAAGTGTGTCTCCAGCGTCTCTCCAAGATTTCACTATAGGAGGCTCGCTTTCTGCTTCCTCCCTCTAGCCGCCATCTTGGAATTCTCGCAAATAGTTAATTTTTAATAGCAAAATAGTTACTAGAAGTTGAAACACATCCCTTCAAAACAGACATATTGAAATACTAAATCTAAGTATTTCAGAATGTTACTTTATTTGGAAATAGGATTTTTGTCAATACATTAGTTAATATGAGGTCATGTAGCAAAGTAAGTTGGACCCCTCGTCTAACATGACTGGGGTCCTTATAAGAAGATGACTGTGTGAAGACAGAAGATTGGAGTAATGTATTTACAGGCCAAAACATGCTAAAGATTTCTGATAAACTACCAGTGGTAGGAAGAGGGAAAGAGGATTTCTCTACAGGTTTCAGAAGGAGAGTAGTCTTATGGATATCTAGATTCCTCTTTCTAACTTCTAGAACTATGAAACAATACATTTCTGTTGTATTAAGCCACCCATTTTGGAAGTAGAATGTTTTGGTGGTATTGGGATTTGAATTCAGGGCTTCACACTTTTTAAGCAGGCACTCTACCATTTGAGTCACTTCTCCAGTTTAAAGTCACACGCTTTGTAGTATCTTGTCATAGCAGCCTTAGGAAATGAATATAGTTATCTGTTTTCTAGAATTGTAATAAAATAGTTTCAGGCACTTTGCATTCTTATTTTAAGTTTATATTTATCCTTTTTTAGAGTTGATAGTTATCCCTTTTTTGTTTTTCAAGTATAGTGAGAAAATAAAAGGGTATCAGAATTATTATTTATTTTTAAAATTCACTTTGCTGGCAAAGTGGGTCATAGCAAATAAAAACCACACAAAGACAAAGATAAATATGTTGTTTTATTTAATCCAAGAAGCTAAAGAAAGCATTTGCTGCATGGTATGGCTTATTGCCAGAGGAATTGTTGAGAAAACAATTATAAGTACATTAAAAATGACATTTACAGAATCAACTATCAAATTATTTGTGGAATACATTTAAAATTAAATTTTCATTCCCAAACCCAACATCAAAGAACATTATTAATATTGTTTATGATATTAATTATGCAAAGTACATAGAGGATGGCAGACTCACAAATAAATTGACAATTTAGATAGAAACTACTCACTCTGAAAGGGCTAAGCAGTATCTTTGAAGTAGTGCTTCAAATCCAAGGAGAATATTCAAGGATCTAGAAGTTTCTAAAGCTTTATTTTTTCTTAAATCATTTCCAAGATTAAAACATTGTTTTATATCCTGTCACATCATAAAACAAAACATATCCTCCATTGACTTATATGGAAAAATCCTAGAATCAAGAATGCTCTAGTCAAGTTCTCTTGCACAAAAATGACATTGCTAAAAATGGAAGAGAGAAGAGATGTTCAGGAAAAGCAAGCCCTACCTGAGATAAGACTTACCAGCTAACACTCATTTATCTGTAAATCAAACATAACATGAACCAAACAGTAGCCTTTCTAGCCCCCTAAAAATACTGGCAAGTATTTTCTGCCATGGTCAGGATAGTAAACAAAGCATATGGCAAACATACATTTCCTTCTTCCCAATCTGAGGGAGCATGGCCATCTCTTCCTGTTATGTAAGCTTGATCCAGCACCTACTAAGTGCTGGGGACACAGCCTGAAAACAATTAAAGGTCCTGCTTTCATGGAACCTGTGTAACAGAGGACCTAAAATAAATATGATTGCTCTATGTGTGTTCTATCAAGTTGCTTAAAGACTCAATAACCTTCACAATTGAAATGATGGAGCACATCATAGGACTTCATCAGCTTTGTAAATTTAGGACTGTATTTTAATGTCTATCTCTTCTGAGATCATTATGGCAATAATGGAGGGACATACATTGCTAATGCAGTTCAGTTGGCAGCTTACCTTAAAAGAAACAACCGTGGAGGGCTGAAGGTGTGACTGGTTTTGCAAGTATGAAGTCCTGAGTTCAAATTCCAGTCCCATCAAAAAAAAAAAAACAGGAAAAAGAAACAATCATGGTTGTTCTTGAGAATTCTGTTTTTTAATCTTCTTTTTATCACACTGAGGTTCTTTCTACCTACAACAAATGTAAATACTTGCTTTCTTTGGGGAGGGTTCCCTGTTCATACCACTACATATTATTCTGCTAATGTTGAATAGATTTGGGATCCAAAAAAGTATTAATGAATTCAGTTCAACAATCAATTTTTCTGTGATAGGACCTCTTACAGTCTCAGGAGAAAACATCTTGGATTTTGGTCATTTCATAGGCGGTCACCTCAGTTCTCTTAGGTTTCTTCTTACAACTGTTATGCAGACTTCTAAACTTTCTGTCTTAGCTCTAGACAATCTACAGTATAAGGTCCAAACACTACTGTCAAATGATTTAGGAAATTAAGACAAAAGCTAAACATTTCAACTATCTCTGCAAGATCACTTGGTCTTTATCTACAGAGAGGGGTTCAGTGCTGAATTTCTTGGCATTTCCTCATTCTTCAAAATACAGAAAATATTGGTCGGTATTCTTATGTAAGAAACACAAATCTGACTGTTTTAAGAAGAAAAGAGGGCTGGGGATGTAGCTCAGTGCTAAAGTGCTTGCCTAGCATGTTGCAAGGCCATAGATTTGATCCCTAGTACAGCAAAAATTAATTAATTAAAGAAGAAAATAAATTTTCACACCTGTAATGCCAGCACTTAGGAGGCTAAGGCTGGTAGATTATGCATTAAGGCTGTCCTGGACTACATAGCAAGACCCTATCTTAGAACAAAACAAAAACCATTGCCGATGGCTCATGCCCATAATCCTAGCTACTCAGGAGGCAGAGAGAGCAGGAGGATCACAGTTCGAAGCCAGCCCTGGCAAATAGTTCATGAAACCCTATCTAGAAAAAAACCAAAACAAGGCAGGCAGAGTGGCTCAAGTGTATAGTGCCTGTCTAGCAAGCGTGAAGCCCTGTGTTCAAACCTCAGTGCTGCCAAAAATAAAAAATAAAAGAAGACACGTTCAGATGGCAGGATAGGAAATGCCTCTTTCAAGGAAGGGGACTCCTTGCACTGGAATTACCTCCCTCCCTGCCTGAAGTGGAAGTTTGGTCACCGTGCCTTGACAAACAAGCATGTGAGGTAGGAATGGGCTTGAAATAGTTGCTGTATTATAAAGCACAGCAAAATGAGCCAGATCTGAGCAGAGGGCTACTGCTCTCCCTCCAAGCAGCAGCTTCAGACATAAATTAGCATTTTCCAATTCCATGCAAGCACATCCATAGTAGTTTTGCTTTGTCTTTTCTGTTCCTCTCCTCTTCTATCTTTTCTTTTCCTCTTTCAGTGCTGGGGATGGAATCCAGGGCCTTCACATGTTAGGCAAGCGCTCTACCACTGAGTTATAACCCCAGTCCCAGAGTGAATAGCTTCTATCTATCTAAATTGTCGATTTATTTGTGAGTCTGCCATCCTCTACCTACTTGGTATGATTAATATTATAAATAATATTAATAATGTTCTTTGATGTCAGAGCTGGGAATGAAAATTTAATTTTAAATGTGTCTGCAAATAATTTGATAGTTTGTTTGTTTTATCAGTGGCATTACAGTCTAATTGTCTCTTGGTGCTTCTACAACTCTCTGCTTTCACCTTCCACAGACCTTGTCCATCTTGTCATGTCATGGTCTTCAGAGGAAACTCTGGACCCTTCTCTGAGGAGTTGTTGGGGCAGGAGTTAAGATAAGCTAGAGCTTGGAGGCTGAGCTGTAGTCACTTCACATTTGACATTAAGACTAAGACATCATCAGTTTCATGATAGAGATGAGTTCTTTGGGAGCTCCCTGTGCTCTCCTTCTCCCCAACAGTCACCTTTCAGCTCTACCACCTTCTTCTTAAATGTTGGTTCAGAGCACACACTCTGCAGCCCACCCTCTGTCCCTTCCCAGTGGTGTGGCTCTATGTAAGGGCTCTACAAATGCCCCAGGGTTGTCATGAAGACTAACAGTGTTGATACTTGTGAGGTGCTAACATGAGGCCTGACACACCCTAAGTCCCACACAATCTTCTAGAGGGCAGAGTGCCTCTCAATTCTCATTTGCATTGGCCCCTGTCAGTCCCTCCCCTGGGGTCTTGCTTATAGGTGAGACTTGTCATGTATGTTGAAGTGAGACTTGGCATTTGGAGAGATGAGGGTGGGGGAGATTAGGGGAGGCAATAAGAATCCTGATGCAATCCAAAACATAAGAGATGACCCAAACATTGTATGCACATATGAATAAAATAAAAATTAAAAAAACCCCAAAAAACAAAACTAAAAAAAAATAAGAGGTTCCCAGACTTCAGGGACAAAAGTGTCCCTTGGCACTAATGCTAAGTAAATGATCATAGAAGGAAAAAGGTGTCCACCTCATCCCAGAGAACTCATTTTGATAGCATCTTAATAACATGTTCTGTGAATACAGAATTAATTTTGCTGCATGGAGCCCCACACTCATCTGTCTATTCCTTTTTAAAAATGGTTGTTGCTATTATGCATCTTTCAAATGTACAAGGATTACCAGGGATCTTGATCAAAATGCAGAGTCTAACTCAGTAGGTCTGGGTAGGACCTGAGTGTCTATGTTTCTAATAATTTCCCTGTTTTCAGAGTCCTAGACCAGAAGGGGGTGGGTTGACTTTGGGAAGTCCCCAACAGATCAGACTTAGCCACCTATTCCAAAAATCAAACAGAAAAAATGATGGTGAAAAGCAGGAAAGGAATTTGAAATGCAGCATAGACATACTAGGAAGACAAGAGGGACCAAGTTCCTCAGCACTGGATTTGAGGGACCAACGTGAGCTTCCGGTTTAAATAAGAGGAGATTTGGGGCAGGAAAGCTCAAGAGGTTGCATAGTGAAGCAGTCTTGGCCTTCAAGGGAGAGGATTATCAGCTTTAGAGGAACATGTATCATGCCTACATGTAGAGTTGAGCAGGAATCTAACACAAAGTTTTAAGGTAGTAAAAGAAACAGAGACAAAATGAAGGCAGAGAAGCCAGACTTTTCTCCTGCTCTTAGTTACCCACTGGGCATCTGTAGGCCCAAGTGGAGAGTCAGTGGTATTTAGTGAAAGTGGTCTCCAAGTCCTCGTTACAATGTGTATGCTACTGCTGCATGGACCACACTGAGTAGCAAGAACATACAACATGGGTGAAGAGGGGGAAAATGTATATAGTTTTTCTTGGTCATTACAAACTAAACAGATATCCAAACTTAGGGAAGGGCATTCTTACTTGGATTGTTTCAAGATATTTGTGGCTGTGGGAGAGTTTTGGCACAGTGCTTTTCCTTTGCCCTCCCCAGCTAAGTGCCAAGTAAGGAAAAGAATTACTTATTGAAGCCTTGGAATGAAGTAATCTTAACAAGATGAATAAAAGTACTTAACAGATGGAGACAATCAAAAGGTTCAGATAAGGTGGACATTGTAAATTACGTTTCTTTAAGAGTCTGCCATAGGGTACTATAGTACAATTATCCAAGATGCGTGTTCAAATGCTGGTTCCTGGACCCTCCACAGATAAAATCACAACCTTTGAGAGAGGGATCTGCATCTTTAATAAGTAAATCACCTATCTAAGAAAAAAAATTTTTTAGTGCTGGGAATGGAACCCAGGGTCTTGTGCATGCTAGACAGTGACTCTACCACTGAGTTACCCCCCAATACCAACATAATTCATATGCACATTAAAATTAAAGGATCACAGGTGAGAGCTTTTGAGGTCTCTAACAAGGCCTCATATCATTTCATGAACTCACAATGCATCAAATTGATAATAGCTAATTGGTAGTGGTCAGTAACCCCAATCCTGATCTTGCCCTACAATATCCCATGGTTTCTACTCTGGTTTCTTACCTAAATTTTGCAGGAATGTTTGGGTTTGTGTAAATATCCTTAAAATCCATTGACAATCTGGTCATATTCTTGGTGCTTTTTATTACTACTCAAAAATTATAGATGTATTGGTATATCTATGATATATCCAGGTCAATGTTTGTTCCATAATTTGTACACACAATGAAGTATTGCATGCTTTCTTCCTCTGTATAACAAATACAGAATCAAGCAGTTGAAGTAAATTTCTAACCAAAACCTACAGTTACTTATTTGTAATTTACTTGGTGGGAGAAGCATCTTCCCCACCAATCCTGGATTAGGACAACCTCCATGGAAAAATAAGAGCATCTCACAGAGAAAATAAATTCATGGTATCACGGGAATGAATTCCATCCTTCACTAAGTGTCAGGTCATGGAGAACAATAGCCATTGGGGAGTCTTTTTCAGCCTGGCTAAGACTGTAATCTCCCCAGAATCAGCACTACTGAGCTACAATTGTATGTATAATTGTGTGGTGTCTTAAAGGCATTTTCTGTGTAGTTTTTATCAGAGAACAGCAGAGGTTTACCAGAACCAAAAATACTTTTCTCCACATTGTTAAGCTGACTTTCATGCTTTTCGTCCATTCTTTAGAAAATGAAAAGCTAATGCCATGTAATCACAATTTCCTGGGACTCTGAAAAGCCATTAAAGAGGCACATTGAAGCCCTGTGAATGGAAACACTGTAGCACACTTTGGATTGGCTCTGTTCTGGGGGTTCTTGACACTCATATGCTCAAATCCTACTTTTCAAAGATTTCTTTTGTGTCCAAAACACCCAGACGGTCTGGTTTCAACCACACATGTGCTTCTGGGTGAATGCAGATGGCAAGTTTTTTCTTCTTTCTTGGAAGGGTGGGGAGAGGAAACCTAATTAAAGCTTATATTAATTATGTCTATACTTCATGCTCAACAATGATTAGAATTTCATTTTTGTATGTGTATAAAATGAAATGCTTTGAAGTTGTATTGCCAATTCAAGTACTTTTCTAGCTTGTTCTAGATTTGCTAAAAGCCAACCAAGTATCACATAAAATGAGTTCTTTTAAGAAGCATGGAAAACAAGAAGATTTCTGGCAGTGTTAATATCTAATTTAAAGACAAAGCAGTTTAATTCTGTTCCTAGATAGATTAGGCTGTATTTTGAAGCTATGTTAACTTCTTAGGTCACTGATGTGACCTAATTTCAAAAATTTCTCCGAAGTGTGTACTGTATGTAGTGTCTTGAAGCAGCTTCTAAGAACCTTATTGATTCCTAGGAAAATGGTATAAAAACAAAATTGGTTTGTGATGCACTCTCAGGTATGTTCAGCAGCCAACATCTTTTATTATTGCTTATGGAGTACCGAGCACTGTGCCAGTGAAGCCCACACCAGATCAGGCATAAGGTGATTAAACAAAGTGTCATGGGCCTTGCCAAAAGTCCCTGTTTCTGTGTAATGAAACTGGTTTTAGTTTTCCAAGTAGGAGGCAGCTCATCCATCAAAAGGGAGGTCAAACCCTTCAAATATCAAGGCCATGATGCAGTCAGGTGGGAGAGATAGGGGGATGCAGCCCTAATGAGCCAGGTGCTAGTTGGGTAAGCATAGAATTTAATATCTTAACTACATGGAACAGGAGTAAGATGGGTCACTCAGAAAAGGAACATACTCTCTGACCATCCTTGGAAGGAAAAACTCACACGATATTATATTTCCAATAAATCTTTTTGTGACCTTCATTAGATCCAATGTCAAAGAACCTCTTTAAGTTATTATATGTATAAATGTGGACCTGGTTCACCTAACACGAACAAGAAACTTTGCATCAGAAAGATGAAACTAATTATATAGCCTCCTTTACCAAATCGAGTAAGAACTGTTTTGATCACAATGTGCTACATGTGATTCTAGTATGAATGAAGAATCTGATATGTTATTTTTAATGAGTCGAAGAACAAGATTTTTTTTGATTGTGTAGGATCCATTGTGGTTTTTTTTTTCCCTTCATTTTTTTTACCTTTCCAGCATGGTTTTGTGAAGAAGAAATGAAAAGCAAATAAGCTGAGATTCTTGGAAAAGACTTTAAATAATCCAAGCTCATGCATAAGAGATATTTATTGCACCCCTAACACACAGCATGCTCAGACACGTATCACCATTGTGAGGGTAGAGAGAGGCATAGCAAAGGAGAGGGGATGGATTTGTTATTGGTTAGTTCTAATGTCCTGTAACCTTACACTGATGATGCAGTGTGATGAGAACAATACTCAGCGCACAGATCTGGTGGAGTCCTGACATGTTCTATGACTCCTAAGCAAGAGGATGCTCTCTGAGACCCAATTATCCAGGTTCAAGTTCAAGTTCTGTCATTTCCTAGTGTGACACTTTTCAGTTTCCTCTCCTGTATAAGAGTGATATCATTTATACCTATCTCATAGAAGAGGAGAAATGAATTTTAAAAACTAAAGTACTTAAGGTAAGTTATATGTAAGTAGTAGCTATTTTCATTAAGTAGTACTGAAATCAACATTCAGAAGTCAGGTGTTCTATTACATATTGTATGCTAATCCTTTGAAAATGGTTAATCTATGTCAATGACTGTGAGACAATCTACTAATTAGAATCCAGGACTCCCCAACTACTCTAGGCAAATGGAAATTTACTATGAAAAGATCAAGACCTTGTCCTCATACTTCAAGATGTTCCAGAATGTCTGCAGGAATAAAGGGTTCTGTTTTAATTTAACATATTATGGATTCAGTGGCTATTGTTCATGAGAATATAATTAATATCAGCTGAAGAAGTAGTTCAGACTATTACCTGAAGTAGCAAAAGCCAGGCTACTCTATTTTTTTTCTGAGCTGACATTTCTTGTCCACCAGGGGGCAGTCCACTCATGGAAACCAAGGACAGACATAACTAAAAATCTGTTGTTCTTTAAAAATCACATTTTAAATTAGTTTCAATTTCTACTAAACTTTTACTACAGCTACCACTACATAGAATAATTGTTCCTTCCTGCTGGCAGACGGACAACCAAGAGACAGAAGAAAGCAAAAGGCAGCACTCATCTACAGTACAGTCTGAGAGCTAGCCAGATAAATGAAGTACCAAGTACTCTATAAAGTGAATTGACCTAGACTGAATTCACTGTATGGAATAGGATTTAAATGCAAAAGAACTATTGACAATCAATTGGAGTATTAAAGCTTTAAGTGCATAATACACAGATAATCCTCAAAGGATGTTTTACATCTCCTGCCTTCTCTAAAAAGTGGTAGAGACAACAGTAGCTGTAAAAGCAAGACATTATGAGGCTTTCTGTTAGGAAGTAGCCCCCAAGTTCAGATTGCTGGTCCATGCTTTGGCAAATCTGAAGGATTTCAGAGTCAAATAAATGATCATATTTCAGGGGCCCAGAATTGACATTTAGCCCTGAAAATGATGCACCCATGGCCAGAATATAGAAACCATACTTAGTGACTAAGTGACAGTTTAGTTCCAAGATGCTAAACTTTACAATAAACCAGGAGGTCGGGTACCAGTGGCTCACACCTATAATCCTAGCTACTTGGGAGACTGAGATCAGGAGGATCTTAGTTCCATGCCAGCCTGAGCAAAAAGTTCCCGGGACCCCATCTCTAAAATAACCAAAGCGAAATGGACTGGAGATGTGACTCCAGCAGTGCAAAGCCCTGAGTTCAAAACCCCAGTCCCATCAAAATAATAATAATTAAAAAAATAAACCAGGAACCAGTTGAATTTAGTAGGCAGATCAATGACCTTGATGTTAAAAGATCAAAATGTAAATCTTAGTGTCTCTGATTTCAATTGTGTAGCCTTGGGTAGCATGTATGTAAGAGTTCAGCAAAACTACGAAAGACTAATAGCTTAAGGCATAAGGAAGAAATAAAGTCAATCAAATAAGTTTTCCATCATATGGAGTATGATCATATCATATATCCATAGAGTTTTACTAATTATAAAGTGTGTGTGTGTGTGTGTGTGTGGCCTGAGGGTTGAACCCAGGCCTCTTGGATTCTAGGCATGCATTCTACTTGAACCATGCCCCCAATCCCTGCTCCTTTTTAATTTTGTTTTTGAGATCAGGTCTCCTGCCTCCACCTCCATTAAGCTGGGATAACAGGCATGAACCACCACATCCAGCTTCCTAAGCACTTTTCAATGTACTGTTTCCTTAGAAGACCTTTCACAGACGGGATTTTGCAAGGGTTAAGTGAGATAATACACACACAAACACACACACACACACACACACACAAAACACTAGAAGTGTACCTGAGCATCAGAACAAGCAAGCAGCTATTATTATTATTTCACCCTCACACCAATCCTGTGCAGAAAACATGCAGAGATTGTCATTTGCACATTGGTAAATCCTAAAAACCAAGACCTATGGGAAGTAAAGAGATTTATCTAAAGTCACACAAGTGGAATATCAGGAACCACAACTTGAGCTTGCCTATGATTCTCCCCTCCAGTGGCGATTCCAAGACACTATTTACAATAAACACAGTGTCATAACGATGAGTTTGTTTTTGACTTATTTATTTGTTTATTTATTTAGCCATGCTGGGGATTGAACCTAGGGCCTTGCACTTGCTAGGCTCTACCTTTCCCCAGATTCTCCCAAGGATCTGTGATTACAGGCATGCACCACCTGAGTTGACTTTTTTTTTTAATCTTTAAAGAATATAACAAAGTGAGAACCCTTTCAGATGACCCACCGTTGGCTTTCCCACACGCTGGTCCGAGCTTTGCAGTTTTACTGACAAGTGTTCCTTCAATGTATCAGTATAGAACAAAGGTTCTTAACCTTCATTGAGCATAAGAATGCCCTGGGGAGGTTTTAAAATTACTGTGACTGAACCCCAAACCAGCCCAATTGAAACAGAAAGTCCCCTACCCCAAACAACAGAGATGAGGGTTGCACCTGGGTCCCAATTGCATAAAAACAAGACTTCAAAGTTAAAGATGGAAGATGCTCAAAAAGGTGAATTACCAGGAAAATGTGTGGGATATAGGAGATAAGGGACTGGAAGAAAAGAGTGAATAAATACATATCTCTAGCTCACTTTTCCAGACATGGGAAAAATAAACTGGCAAAGAGCACCCCTCCCCCATATTGAACACACAAACAGACTTGGTTCACTGGTTGACTTCAGGGAAGTGGGTCAATCTGCATGACCAGTAGTTTGCAAGTAAACTTCCTTGTTGGTCATTATAGTTGGGTAGATGTGTGCCTCTGAGACTGAGAATGGTCTGGTACATTTTTGTATGGAATAAGAGTATAATATAAAACCCAGAGTAACCTAAATTTAAATGTCTAGAAGAATCCATTAACTAGGACAATTTGCTAGTTAAGCTAATGGAAAACTCTGTAGTTCCAAATTTACTATGAGAAGACTCATGTTTCTAATGGCAAGCAATGCTGAGAAGTCAAGCATTTTCTCTAGATAATAATAAATACGGACGGTCCTGTTTTTAAAAAATCTTCCTGGGACAATTACCCCAAGCCTTCTCTTTATCCCTATCCTCAAGGACAACAAGCACTGCATCCCCTGGAGAGTAGATCAGAACCAATTTCTTCCCAAGATTTTATGGCAAGCTTTCAAAATTTGTCTCAAGTGAGCAAAGTACAAGTTATGCCTCTGTTTAAGCATTTTTCTTTTCTTCCTTTCTTTCCTTTTTTTTTTGCAGTACTGGAGTTTGAACACAGGGCTTACACCTTGAGCCACTCCACCAGCCCCTTTCTATGATGAATTTTTTCAAGATAGGGTCTCTTGAACTATTTGCCAGAGCTGGCTTTG